>NC_133524.1:12572500-13822500 GCF_049354715.1 Callithrix jacchus
TACTTACGCAGTTGGTTTTAGTTCATCTATTGGGGTACAAGGTTGGGGACCCTCAGTGTCTCATGCGGGACCTCAAAATCTCTGCTTCATTTGGTGATGACCACAATGGACATGTAAGGCCATCCCTGGAACTTGATTGAGCCTGTCAATCATGCCTGATGGGGCTGCCGCTTCTGAGATTTTAAGTTTGGTCTTAATGCTACTTTTCTGTTTTGAATAGCATTCTTTGATTGTCTAAGGTTTGCTTTTGCTTTTATGTTTATTTCCCTGGCAGGCTTATCAAGTTGAATGTGGCAAACATAGTGGTTCATGTAGCTCTTGACCATGAAAGGAATTTGATATTTTAGGTATGGACCCAATTAAATGATACCAGCCATGTATGTCTCAGTGTGAATGAGTTCATGTGATTCTATCCTGAATCAGGTTGGGATTAGGAGGCACTGAGACCAAACTCTGGTAATTATAAAATTTTTGCAAAAGATTGGCCCACTTAGTGAGTTGAGCTTGAAAATACATAATTCACTGGGAACATATGGGGATGCCTTAGTGGAGGGCAGCCATCCATATATGCACATTGGCAAGCCCGATGTTTTCACCTTCATTTTTTATATCAAAACTAAACATGTTGGGGGGGAGATGAAAAAAAAGATTGCTGTGTCATCTCCCTTTTACTCAAGTTCCAATTATGAACAAGTCTGAGTCACTATTGGTTAACAATATTCTGAGAAGTTAAGAGTAGTCATGCAGGCCAACTGATACGATTCCTTTTTATCTTCCTACAAACTTAACACGTACTAAAATATCATCATGCTCTGATAATTCTATTTCCTTTCTAGTTAAAAACTAATTGATTGCCAAACTCTCAGTGCATGCTACATGTTCCTCCATAGAGATAGTGACCAAATCTTTGAGAAACTATTTCAAGAAATGAGTATATTTAAGAATTATTTGGTGTTCAAACAATGTAGTGTTCTGAGAGTTATGCTCCCGCCTTACTGTTTGTTTATTTTCTATTCACTTGGGAGAAACTCAGAGACATCTGTAGTTTCTTGCATTCTATGGCTTTTTTTTTTTTTTTTTTGCTAAAATCTTGAGCCATGAAAAGAAAAAACAAGTATTTCAAACACTGCAGACCTAAAGGAAGCTCCGAGACTTTGGAAAATGATCACAGAAGTCGTCCAATTGTGTTCTTGCTTTGTCATCTCACAGTCATTACAGAAGATGAAATTTCTTAAAAAAAAAAAAAAAAAAAAAAGGTCAGTGCAGTGTAATTGTTGAGTTTCTTGGCCTTATCTTACAAAATAATGCAAACTGGTTATGTCTTGAACTATGTCAGACTGGGCAATCCTGAAATTACTCTTTTTTTTTTAATCTCACATGCAAGGTACATTTATGAAGAATACTTCCATTGGTTAAGAGATGACTTTTACAGATAGCCAGAACAATGAAATTTCAGTTGGAACATTCAGGAAACCTCTGTAGGACTGCATAAGCAATAAAACCGTCAAGGGGAATAATGGGTTTGCCAACTGTGGAAAGGTTCCATGCTCAACTTGACATCACCTCTCTGTGATCATTTAGAAAGCCTTAATGCAAAAGAGCAGGTGGATGAGCCACTGGGCTTTGCTGGGAATGCCAGTCCTGTGTTTCCCTTCCCTAAGATTGGGTTGGTTAGCCTTTTCTGATCACAGGGAACAAGCTAGATGCAACTAGCTAGATGCAGTTTGAACCCAGTGATTTTCAAATATTTTTAGAAAATGACACATTTTTGCATTATTATTTGTGTCTTTTTGTCTTTGAATATATATTTGAATACTTCTTTCAGAGTATATTTGGGCTTCTGTAATAAACTGGGAGGCTTAACACAACAGAAAGGTGGTCTCTCACAGTTCTGGAGGTGAGACATCCCAGACCAAGGTGTTTGCAGGATTATTCTCCTTCTGAAGGCTCGAGGGAAGCATCTTTCCTTGCCTCTATCCAACTTCTGGTAGCTCCAGGCATTTCTTGGCTTATGGAAGCATCACTCCAATCTCTGCCTCTGTCTTCATATGGTCTCCTTTGTGTTTCCTTCTGTCTACTATATCTTCTCCTCTTTTTCTTATTGGATGTAAGGCCCAGCCAGATAATCTAAGATTCAACCCATTACAGGCAGCAAAGGGGACTCCATTAAATCGGTAGGTTGTAGAAATATGTCCTTTTTTTCTAGCTTATATAGGCAATCTTAATCTTCTCTAGGTCGCTGAAAATATTAAGAGGAAAAGTTTGTCATCTAGAAACTTTCTTTATCCTACCTAACAGTAACTAACGATTCTAAATTACATTACTAGCAGAATATTTTGCTCTTTGAAAGTACTTGCCTCGTCGATGATACTTTTCCAAGGGCTATATGTCAAGTATTAGCTAAATGTTTGCATTTCTCTTCTAGTCCTGGGACAGTCAGGGGCTCACAGGGCATGGAATTTAGGAGTGGCCATGTCTCAGACTTATAAGTCCCAAGAGCTCAGCTACTAGCTGATATAAGGAGAGGAGCATCAGAAAATTCTCAGAAGCAGTGAAAGAAAAGGGAAGAGAGAGAAGTGGTACCCAGAGAAGGAGTGAGTAAAATCCCCCTAAGCCACCATCGGAGACCAGGCCCGCCATACTTCATTTCCATGGCCCATACTGCCGGGACTTTGATGGGTACACAGTATTCCACAAGTTACAGTGCCAGCCAAATACAGGTGAGGTATGTATCATTGTTGTTATTTGGCACATTAAACAACTCAGATACCCTACCTTTGAGTCCCTGTTCATCCCATTGTTGTGGTGTGTATGCCTTGTAAAGAAGAACTTGACAGCCTCTTTTGGGAGTGCAGTGACAGGTTGCCAGCATGACAGCCAGGAAGTAGCATCTTGCAAATAAAGAAGCCGGTGATGGCCCTGGTGTTAGCACCATGTGTTTAGAAACAGGAGAGTACATTAGGTGATGGAGAGCACTTTGGAATGAGGTCAGCTCTTCTAAGTTCCATTCAAACAACATCTCTGGCAAGTTCAACAACATCTATGGCAAGTTCACTACAATCCACAAGAAACTTCATTTGCTTATGTTTAGAATCTATTAGGTGTCAGAAACTTATGTTTCCATATCAAGGAAAAAATGAATCTCCATTTTTTCTCAAGATAGATGAGGAATCAGATCCTCCATCCCTAAGCCCCACCCCACTGCCACACACACATATAATTCTAAAATATAGTATATCAGTAAAAAGTGTGAGGTATAGTAAGACCAACAGATCAGGAGATGACTGCCATTGAAGAGATAGTTTGTTACAGTTCCCAAGAGGAGTGGATATATTATACCATGAGGGGCCATGTGGGAAAGTACCAGCATGGGTCAAGAGGCAGAAGGAGAGGGTACAACTGTGGACAAGAGTCTTTACTTGTGGTTTTCATGGGAAGGAACAGGTGAGGCAAGGTAATCAGGCTTAGGAGTGGCCAGTTTCAGTCATTTTGACCTGCTTTGGGGCATAGCGGGTGTCCTTGGTTTTCTGGCTCCTGGCCCTGGGGTGATTAAGGCAGATGGATGGTGGCCTGCAGTATGACGGCTCCATAAAAAAGGTGGTTGGGGTGTGGGCTGTGTATTGGTTGGTTTGTATCTGAAAATGTACCCTCTGGAGGAAGAAGACTCCCAAGGAGAGATGGAGATGATGAAGGAGGCAGGAGTCCAGGCAAGGTGACTCAGGTATATCATCCTATGTGTAGAGCAAGGCGTGTCAGCTAGATGTTAAAACACAAAGATTATAGAAGGTAGAAACATGGTAAATATGCACATACTCACGTGTGCCCCCGTCCTTCCACCAACAAAGCCATAGAGACTGATTTATTGAGGTTCAAATAACTTCCCCTGGTTGGAGACTGGTTGAAGTCCTGAGATTCTCACTGGCTGGTTGATTCCTTTCTTTACTTATTCTCCAAAGTCCAATACACATCAGCCAGGAAAGTTATACCTAGGGGTAGGCTTCCAGCTCCTGACCTCACACCTGCATATCATGGCCTGGAGGCCCATTGCATCCAGCTGGTGTTCTGCTGAGACATGGCCCTTAATTTGATTCTGTATCTTTGTAAACAGCCCATTTGAGAACACACCTGGGGCTTCCTTCCTGGAAACCAAGCTCAAGAGGGTAAATGGGAAGCAGAAACCTGAAAATGATGGTGAACATGAGCCTGCTTCACAGTATGAAGGGTCTTTTGCCTTTCTTTTCCATTTCTTGATGCTGAGATGTTTGGAGAGGATTGGAGAAGGGAACCTAAAATTTGAAGCAGAAGATCTGGGTTCTAATGAGAGACTTGCAAGTCCTTCTATGGGACCTTGGGCCAGACGCACATCTCAGCCCAGGCCTTACAGCTCTAAAACATTGGTGATTCGTGCTAGAGGGGTCGGTTAGATGGTTTGAGAAAAGGCTTTGCAGACAAGATAGAGCTCTATCAGTGCCTTTCTTGATTAGGGTTCCTGGCCACATGGGTAGGGACAGGCAGTTGTGATGTTGTAAGCTTGTCTTCAGCACCCTTGGCTTCAGTTTTGTGGCTCCTCTTTCTATCTCACACTGTTCGGTTGACCAAGTGTTGGGGCCTTCCCACTGGCCCTCTGTTGTCTGAGCCTGTCTTTTGGGAGTCAGACCTCTTTCTACACTCCTGTAATTTAATGGCCTGTATATGTCCTCCTTCTCCTCCATCCCTTTGGATTCACTTGCCTCCACCTATTCCATTAGGGCCATTCCAGGTAGGAGGTCACCTGTCCTGCCTACATGGCAGGGGAGGGAGCAACCAAGGGAGGAGAGGGTTGGAAGTTTTCTTTTTCTCTGTCTTTTCTCAAGCTTTCCATCTTATTCCTGCCTTCTCTTCTGCCATCTCCTTCATTTTCTGCTGTATTTTCTGTTCCCTGTAAGTTATTTTCATGTTCTTTTATTTGTTCATTCATTCATTCAATAATTTCATTCATTGGGCTCTGTGCTCAGCACCAGAGAGAGATGAATAAGCATTGCCCTCAAGGGTTCAGGTTGGCAACAAACAGCGGAATAATTAATGTCCTACAATGTGTTTCGCTTTATGGGAAGGGTTGGGATGGAGGTGTAGAAACTCAAGGTAGTAAGTTGCTGAGTTGGCCTTGGGGTTCCAGAAACCTCAGCAGAAGTAAGATTTGAGCTGGGTCTGTCTGCAGTACACAAAGGGGTTTGCCAGGCCAAGAAAGGGTGAGGTCATTTCAATGAAGGCAAAGAATATTATCAGCTTTACAAAAGGATGGATCCGGAGTTTACTGTTGGTGGACATAGAGGATGGGACCTTGGGGCCATGGGAAGCTGATAAGAAAGGTGAGGCTGGATGATGATGAACCTCTTTGCCATCATCAGGAAATTAAAATGCATCCTGCAGGCTGTAGGCAATCAGTGGGATTAAACAGGGGAGTGAGAAGATTAGATAGGATCGTATTAGCAAAACATAACTCTGATGGCAGTGCAGACAGTGGACTGGAGTTTCAGAGCTAGGTAAGAGTTTGCGGCAGTCGTCCAGAATAGAGATGAAAATAACATAAATAAGCCAAGGCATTAGCAATTTTCATGCATTTATTCATTTATCAGAAATGATGCAGACACTGTGTATGAACAATCCCAGCCAGTGTCCCCATGGGCCATACTCTATGCCAGCTCAGGAAATACGATATCTCACAAGAGTGACCCAGTCCTTGCTCTGATGGATATACAGTCTCTTAGGAGAGGGGCATTGGATCCAATGGCCAAATGGCATGTGCATTGAAATAAATCTGCAGGGGCCATGGGGCATTAAGCAAGGGCCTGGAGCCAGTGCCACTTGAGCTGAAAGCTGAATGGGGCTGAGCATGTAGTAGCTAAGCCTTGAGGTGGCTGCAGCCCAGAGGACCAGAGGAGAGGGGTGCCAACCCACCAGAGTCCATCCTGTTCTGCTTCTTCTCTCTCCGGGTGGGCTGCTGTCTGGGGTGATGGCCAGGGCAGGGAGCATAATCAAAGACTAGGCAGGCACACAGACTGTGCACTTCCAGCTCCCTGAGGGCATCAAGAGACCAAGCCTTTGCTTTTCCTAGTCCATGGCTTGTACTTGCCTGGGAACAGGTGAAACAGTAGGGACATATACAACCTTGCTTTTTTATTCACATACCTGCCTAGAATTAGCGGGGAAGAACTGGATGACTAGAAGTTCTAAAACATGAATGCTCAGTTTTCTATAAACTCCAAACTTCCCCCCCCCCCGCCTTTTTGCCCTTTTTAAAATGCAGATGAGGTTTCTATCCTGTTAGACCACCTCTGGGTGGGTAGTACTGCCCCTTCCCGATCCCATTCCAGCCTGCACATACAGCACTGCAGCATTGCCTACCCCAGGGGCACCCTTCACATTTCATTCTAATGAAGATTGCCTCCTGGAATCATGGCTACATTGTACATAGCACCTTCTTGAGTTGTGCAATGAACCATCCTTAGCGGCTGCCCTAATTCCCCATTTCCACTTAGACACGGATTTGTGGAAGGCAGAGTGCAGGGTGATGATTAGAGGGCATGGGATCAGGGTGGAGGTGTAAGGAGTTCAGTTATAGGGCTGCTGCCTAGTTCAGGAGGAATTGATGATGCTTGGGGCAGCAAAAGCATTGGATGGTGGCAATAACCATGAGAGAAAGGGGATATTCAAGGTCCTTTCAGGATGTAAAACTGATGGACTTGGCCAGGGATTAGACATGGAAGGTGAAGGAGATGATGTCAAGGTAGAACCTTAAGTCAGTTGATGTTAGGAGCTAGTGAAGTGTTTTATGGAAGGGATTTATCATGTTACATAAAAAGGAAATAAAAGAATAAATGGGCTAAATATGCTTTCATCTTCATGCAAAACAAGCAAAACAAATAAAAACTCTTCTTAGGAGCTTTGGATACCTGACTATACCTGTTTATCCTCATCACTGACACCCACTAATCAGAAGTCCTACCTAGGTTTAGGACTCTTTTTCACCCATCCTACAGCGTGACCTTAGCATCTGTGGAAATAACACCTCTAATGCAATGACCATTACCAATCCATTGCAGAAGCCCTCTCTTTCTGGTATACCCCAGAGCTTGGCTTTTCCCCTGGAAGACAGGAGAGAGAGGTGGTGAAGAGCTGGCCCCCTGGCGTAGACCGCCTGGGCTTGAGCAAGTGGCTACATCTCTGTACATCAGTTTCCTCCCTGTAACACTCAGAGCAAGTGCTAAAGGAGATGAAATACATAAAACAGTGACACTGCAGCCCAAAGCTTTGGCCTGTACAATTCAGGTAGCTGGAGATGAATGTGTACAACAGCTGATGTTACCAGGAGGAAGAAAGAGACTGAATATATTGTACCAACAAAATTAGAAAAACCAGTTGGTATAAATTATTTGTGCTGTATTCTTTCCAGTAAAGTGAGGCTCAGTGCTAAATTAAGAAGGGAATACAAAAATAAAAAGAATGGATGGCAGATTACTACCTGACGAGGGAACATTTTTTACGTTTTCTATTTTGTGCTATTTTTTTCCCCAAGTCAATAGATTAAAAACATTTAAACATGACCTGTTATCGAAAAACAACATGGCTGGGTGACTGGGTGTGGTGGCTCACACCTGTAATCCCAGCACTTTGGCAGGCTGAGGTGGGCAGATCACTTGAGTTCGGGAGTTCGAGACCAGCCTGACTAACATGGTGAAACCCCGTCTCTATTAAAAATACAAAAATTAGCCGGGCCTGGTGGAGGGAGCCCATAGTCCCAGCTACTCAGGAGACCAAGGCACAAAAATCGTTTGAATGTGGGTGGGGATATTATGGTGAGCCAAGATTGTACCACTGCACTCCAGCCTGGGAGACAGAGTGAGACTCTGTCTCAAGAAGAAAAAAAACAAACCCATGATATGTAATAAAAGCTATAAGTTAACACCAAACTTACAAAAAGCATATAATAAATTGAGAACGAATTTAAACAGCTTCTGCCTGTCTTCCTTCTTTCCTTCCCCCTTCCTCTGCCTCATCCTTCATCTTTATCCCACTTCATCTTTAGCTGCTCTCTACCTTCATCAGTTGTCCCCAGAAAACAGAACTTTATAACACTGTATCATTTGCATTCCTTGATATGGGGACTCCTTTCTCTTTCAAGGGGCAATCTGCTCTATCTAAGAGCATTTTTTAATTAAATAAACTCAAACTTCATTTATTTAGTTTGAGAGGGAGTTTTGCCCTTGTAGCCCAGGCTGGAGTGCAGTGGTAGGAGCTCCACCTCTCAGGCTCTAGTGATTCTCCTGCCTCAGCCTCCTGAGTTGCTAGGATTATAGGTGCCTGCCACCATACCCAGCTAATTTTTTGTATGTTTAGTAGAGATGAGGTTTCACCATGTTTGGCAGGCCGTCCTCAAACTCCTGACCTCAGGTGATCTACCCGCCTCAGCCTCCCAAAGTGCTGGGATTACAGGTGTAAGCCACTGTGCCTGGCCTTAATTTTGTTTTGAATTAAAATAAACTCAATATTTTTTCATTTTGAGAATTCTTTAACAGTTTATGACAACATGCAAGTAATTGGAACCATGCTGGTCTGTGTCCAAACAAGGTTTAAGAAATTCTGTTTTCGAGCATAGGTTATATCATTTAACTAACTCAGGTTTCCTTTTTGTCTGAATTGATTTCAACTTAAATGCAACACACGTTTATTTGGGATTTGAGCTGGATACTCTTTCAACACTGGCGATGCAAAAAAGAAAACTTCTGAATAGAAGATGTGTAGTTTAGAATGGGAAACAAACTTAAATGCATAATTATACAATGTAAGAAGTGTTATAGGTCTGCATAAAATTCCAGGGTGGCCAATAACCATGGCTGTGGCATTCTGGGAGGACTTCATGGAGGAGGTGGTGTTTAATCTGGATCTTGAAAGGTATGTAGGAATTTAATCGTTGGAGACAAATAGTGAGAGTCTCATAGTCAGTGGAAACTGCCATTATAAAGCAGGGTCCTGAAGTACAAGATGCATGATAGGGTCAAGAAACATTGTTTGATGTGGGTTTGAATAGAGATCAGTAAGGAAGGCTGAGGCCAAGTTCAAACAGGCCTAGTTCCTATGCCAAAGAGTTTGGACTTAGTCACTAGTAGTAATCTAAATCATCAATTCAGAGTAGTGATTTTCTTCCTCTATTAGACAGAAATATGTATAATGTATATATTTTTATGTATCATATGTGTATATGCTTTTTGCCTCCTCTCCAATCCTTAATGGCTCTGTTTTTTATTGGACTGAACTTTTGTATGTGAGCTTTCTAGTATTTAGTAAATGCTCTTTCATTCATCACAATTTTCGGAGTTTTTAAGAAAAATCTAATCTCTTTGTGAACACAATTCATGAAGAGAATGTCCGCAGGGAATTTGCTTCCAGTTGGTCACTTCATTTAAAGTTTTTGAACTGGGGCCGGGTGTAGTGGCTCACACCTGTAACCTCAGCACTTTGGGAGGCCAAGGTAGGAGGATCACTTCAACCCAGGAGTTTGAGACCAGCCTGTGCAACCCAGTGAGACCCCATCTCTACAAAAATAAATAACATTTTTGAAGTGGGAAAGCAGATGAAGAAAGGAAACAAAGCAAAAGCCCAATTAATCAATTGGGAGTGATTCTAGCTACTTCACCGAGGAGGCTCACGTCAATACTCTCAGGGAAATGCACTGTCCCTCTGTGCTTAGCCTTGACCATATGGAGGAGAAAGCCTTACTGGGGCAACAAAACAAACTCAAAGGCAGTGCTTCCTAGAGCTGCCTGTAGCGCCAGGGCAGTGTCTCTCTCCAAGATTCAGCCTTCCAGCTGCGAAAATCTGCTCACGTGCAGAAGGCAGGGGTTTGGCAAAGGCTTACAAAATGTTACAAGTGTTCCAAAGATAAAAGAATTACGTGTGAATAAGGAAGGATTCTGGTGAGTCCTGGCCTGTAGTTGTAGTTCTTAAAGCTTTAGCCAGTGGAACATCTGGCCTTTGTAAAAATTGCTAGAACCCAAACGCTCTTCCTTAAACATATTTTAAATATTTGTTCTCAATTGCTTGTCTTGAGGGACTTTATCATTAAGAATCTCTGGAACCCAGAAAACATCTCTATCTTCAGTGAGATATAAAAATAGGCCCAGTCTACTATGTTGTCCAGGGAATGTGCTTCCTGTTATTGGATAGGGAATGCAGAAATAGTTTGCTTCCCTTTTTGCCTTGACTACCAGGAAAGCTGTGGTTTTGTTTTACATTAAATTGCCATACACTAGCTATCTTCAGCCTAGATTTTCTTTTGAAATTGTATCACCTCCTTCTCTATTTGAATTTTATATACTTGTTTTAATGGGTTTGTAGTGTCTGTATTTCTTAGTATAAATCTTCCAATGACATTTATATTTCCCCAAAATATCACAATAAGGAATTGGCTACCCATATGGCATAGCCTGATGAGTATTGCTCCTGACCCGACCATAGCCCAGCCAGATTATCTGCTCACCATAAAGTCTGAGAATTATGATGGGCCAAGATACTTGAGAGGTGTGTAGAAGGACGAGAAGAGAAGAAGCGGCTTGGGAAGCAGAGGAGGAATGTCTGTCATTCATCCTTATTTTCAAAACTGATTTGCTTGTGACTTAAAAAACTGAGCACGGAATTCCTACATGAAGAGTTTCTTTTGGTTTCATTTTAATATAAGTATTTTAAAGAATTCTTTGTCTTCAACTTGTTAGAATGTCATGACAATGATTGCAATCATTTAAGAAGCGATTATTATGCTACAGGCAACCTATAGATCTGAACAATGGTAGTTTCTAGGGAGATTAAATGTGCTGCAGTATGCTAAATACTTAGCACAGTGGCTGACACGTGAGATGAACAAATATGCCTATGATAATGGTAAAGGATACGAATAGAGTGGCCACATGTAGCAACTAAAAATACAGGATGCACAGTTCAATTTGAATTTCAGGTAAACAACAAACAATGTTTAGTGTAAGTATGGATCCTGCAATAATGGGGACATAACTTATAGTAAAAACGATTATTCCATGCAACATTTGGGGTATACTTATTCTAAAAATTATTATCCCATGCAATGGTTGAGATATAACTATACTAAAAAACATTGTTTTTCTGAAATTTGTATTTAACTGGGAATTCTATGCTTCATCAAGCAACTCTAAACGTGAGTACATGTAGAATGGTAGCTTCTGATAAGCACTGAGATACTTCCAGGAAGTCAGCCCTGGTCCTCTGCAGAGAAGACTCACCCACTCATCATCTCCCGTGCTTATCGAGAAGTCTGGGCTCCATCAGTGTTTCTTGATTTGATTCAGATTTCCTGTCTCTGTAGTCAATTTAATGTCAGCCATGGGCAGTTTCCTGGTGTTTGACATTCGCTAACTTTCAGAAGCTGCTGGAAACCTGTCAGCCTTACTCTGGTTCCTGCCAACCTTGGCTGAACAAAAGCATCACCTGAGATTCTTTTAAAAATCCTGATGACCAGGTCACATTCCAGACCAATTACATCAAAATCTCAGTAATGAGACCAGGTATGGGCATTTTTAATGATTTCCACGTTAATTCCAGTGAACGCCTGGGATGAGAGCTGTAGTCTAGCCTTACAGGCCCTCAGAAGTCTTGGCTAAAGCAGTGATATCAACTCTTCCCAGGACCTGCTGGAATGTTCTTCCTTGTGTTCTGTTCCACCTGTCACCATCCCTACTAGTAGTATTTCCTTGTCTTCCAAAGTAGTGGGATGTGATTCCTGATAATGCTGCTAAGACTAGGTGTGCTGGGTTCTCTGAGCAGAGTATGTCTAGGCTATTGCCTTTTGCTGTATAGGTTCTGTACATTGAGCCTCCAGGTTAATTAGGTTTCTAGAGGATCCCAGGAAGATGATGTGTCTTTTTCCTTTTTGTCACATGCTGATGGAGCTAGTATCCCTTTCAACTGGGTTTGAGGCACTTCCTCAGAGGAGAGTGAGCTCTGAGTTGTAAAAGTGTCAGGGTATGATTCAATACAAGCAACAGTCCTGAGGTACTGCAGGACCTAAACACCATGTTTCTGGGACCTCAGGACAAGCAAGGAGTTGATTGACCAAACCCTGTTCTCTAGTGCCACAATGGATCCAAGAAGTCCTTTAGAACTTTGGGGAGTAGCCCTGCTGACTTCTCTCTTCTTGCTGCCTCACCAGTTACAGGATAGTTTACTTGTGTTTTGGTCTTCATAAGGTACGAGGTTTTAAAACCTTGTATAACCTAGCCCTTGATTTGTAAAGTCAAGTGCATAATCACAGTATGTACAACCTAATGTTTTCACTAGGCAATTTGACCACCCGGTTTGCTCTTTGTGTTCTCTTGATTACTGAAGTTCTAACTGACTGCTTAGTGGAAAGGAAATAATTCATTTTGCAGAGAGAATATAACATTTCACATGCTTTAACCTGGGTATGTAAAAATTCAAATTCTCCTATGACATTGCACTCCTGTTTTTGCATTTTAATCATTCTGGAGCTGTAGAGAGTTCAGGCATTAAGTAATAATCAGATGCCGAATGCCTGAACTCTACGGAGTGGTTGCTTTTCAAAACCTCAATCCCAGATAATAAATAGTGGGAGTTTATCAAGGCAAGTAGCATATACTTTTCCTGTGTTTTGATTCGGACGTGTAACAATTTCTACCTGCTGGTTTAAATTGGCCCAGAGAACACCTTTTGTGTTAAGCCCACTCACTGCTAGAAGGAACCAGCATCAACCTGACAATAGAATAATATTATCTCCCAACTAAACAAAGCAAAGAAGCCAATAATCCAAAGCCCAAACTGCATGGTCTCCTGCTATTTTTAGATCTTGAGGGTAAAAGAATCCTCTTTATTGTAAAAATGATCCAATTAAATACGAAGTTAGCCACTGGGAAACACAGCGTTTTCTTTGCACACCGTTTTGGAGACCAGCATTTCTTTTACTAAAGCAGAAAATGAAGCCCACAAAGGTGGCCGCCTTTCAAAGGAGGAACAGAGGGTTCTGGGATCGCTTGGTTACCTGCATTGCATGTGTCTGTTGGCAGTTCTGGCAAGCCGCATCACGACCTGCATGAAGTTGCAGAAGTAGCTTGACCTCATCATGCTAAGATTACAGAAAACTTCCATCCTGACTCTGACTTAGCTCTCCCTGAATTTCCCCAAAGCCTTAAATTCAGTTTGCCTTTCTTTAGGTTGGATTTCCCATATGAGTGGTCTGTAGATTTTCTGCAGTGAAATTACCCTGATTTAACAATAAAGCTGCTGTGCCTAAGTAGATTCATATTTTATAAATCTTTATGCAACTAGGAGCTGTTGATAAGTTTAGGAGTCAGGCTACCCATTCAAAAAGATATTATGTGACAGAATTTTAGACTCTGAACTTCGAGACTAGAGAGAAATGAGACTTTCTTTGAGTCTCAAATTAGAAAGCATAACCCAAAATGGGAAATAATTTCCCCAAAGCCCGTAGGATCATGCCAGAATTATTGATGTTGAGCTTGGACTGACTCCCTACCCCCACCAGGCCCCTCACTGCCTGGCCAGCTCTGCTTGATTCTCACTAGGGTGAGGCAGGTTAGCCACCCGCCTGGGGAGCAAAACTTAAGGGGGTGCCAAATATGCCGTAATCGAGGTAAATAGTATTGGAAGGCAATCCTTTAAAAAATCAAAACGAATGCAAAAAAGTCCGAGATGAACAACACCTTAGTTACCATTTTAAAGAAAAGCCGAATCCAAGAGGGCTAAGAATAGGGTGAGGGTAGGAGGGCAGAGCCATGCAAGTGCAGGGTCAGGGCACATCTTTATGTAAAACCTTGGCATTTTGACAGTTGATAGTTGGTGGTGTTTCTTGGGGGCTAGTTTGCATCCAGCTGGCGGTTTGGGTAGTCACACCACCTGTGCGTCCAAATAGAACAAATAGCTCTATCCTCCACTCCTAGCATCTCACTTAGTTCTGCTTTGCTTCGCATTAGTTACCCACTCTCCCCCATTCTACTCTAAGCCCCGTAAACACAAGCATCTTGCCGTACTTACCTCTGAATCCTCAGCACCCAACAGAGTGTTTGCCACTGGTTTATGATATGCTTCCCTTTCTGTTCCATTGGTCTTAGAATTATCTTCCAGCCTCTGGCTGTCCCCATCCTGACCTAGTGTCTTCTAGATTTGGCTTGTCTATTTGCAGTGACATCTGTGTCCCTGGTAGGAGTTACCATCTTCACAAGTGAGCCAAATGAATGGACACAGTTTGCAAAGCAGGATGGTTGGCTTGCAGATTATCCACCCTGATCACAGGCATAGCTGGTTTCTCAGTTATCTATTGCTGTACAACAAATTATACCAATTCAGTGACTTAAACAACTCAATTTATAATCACACAGTTTTTCTAAGTCAGACGTATATGTCGTGACAGGGCTGGATTCTTTGCTAAGGGTTTTACCAAGCTAAAATCAAGGTATCAGCCAGGCTTGTGGTTCACCACTTCTAGAGCCTGCGTGCTCTTCTAGACTCAGTTTGTTGGCAGAATTAAGTTCCTTGCAGTTGTAGAACTGAGGTCCTGATACTCTTGACATGTGTCCCCTTCATCTGCAAGCCCACAGTGGTACATTGGATCCTTCTCATGCTTTCAGTCCCTCTCACTTCTTCTTCTGCATTACTTTTCTGCCTTTAAGGGCTTGTGAGATTATTAATACATTGGAACCATCCATATAATCTAGGACAGTCTCCCCATTTTAAGGTCAGCTGATCAATAACCTTGATTACGCCTAAAAGTCTCTTGCTATCAACAATACCACATGCATGACACTAGAAGGTCAAGGTCATGGAGGCCTAAGTTGTACCCACCACAGCTGGCAATTTGGAAGGCATCCACATGGAGAAAGCCGATCATCTGCAGTTCCTGCTGGAATTTCAAGGCCCAGCCATCCATGGCTGCTTCACAGCTTTTCTTCCCAACATATTTGGGAAAATGGGAGGGAGTCAGCTGATTAGAATCACAGAGCTATTTCTGATGGGTCTGAAATCCCTCCTGTGGAATTCTTGTCTTTTTCTGGGACTTTGACAGAAATATTTCTTTGGGAAATGGGGAAAGGCATCCTGAATTCTAAGATCATGAGCTCCATCTTCTCAGAAGATGTGATGTATCATTCATTTCTTTGTTCCTCGATGGTAGGGCCAAGCATGGCCCAGGGGAGGCATTCTAGAAATGTTTACTGGAATCAATGAAGGGATACAAGAACTGATCCATCCTGAGCATCTTCTATTAGGAGTTTTTGAACTGATATTTATAGTCACCATTTCCTACCAGCTGTTTCCATATACCCTCAAATACTGGGAGGCCTCATCCGATTGTCCAGGCTCCCTGTGAGCAATCATAATCATAAAAACCTTGCTTCCCTTCTGAGAAAACTAGATGGAACATTTGCCTGAAAATTTTCCCTCCTAACCATTGGTGCTAGCATATGCATCTGTTTCTCCTTCCCTATCACCACTCACGCTCCCCAGGCTTATACTAACGGCTTCACATGTCTGTGCTATGATTAGAAACTATATTTGTATACTTAGGTCTGGCGTTGAGTCTCAAAATCGACTAGATGTTATTTTTTAACCTGTTGATTTACCAACTATTTGTGAAATATCTTAACCATATTTTTAATTTCCTGTTGACTCCTAGGATGAGATTTACATAACTTGGATATTTATTCCCATACTATCAATGTGCGTGCATGTGTGGGCACAGACACACACACACACGCACACACACACTCATTCACCTGCACATACAGTTTCTTCATCTATGGAAGGAAAACTGGCTATAGTTTCAGAGTAACTCATTGAAGGTAATATTGCGCAGCAATTTTATGCTTGGTTTTATACTAGACTTTTTCTTTCTTTGTGTCTTAGTGTCATTGTGTGCACCTGAAACAAAATAAGAAGAAGAATAAAAATAAGCAACCCCAAGTATCTTAATCCAGAAAAAAGGTGGAGAGTTGTGTGAAGCTCGGTGCAGATGTGAAAATTCTGACCATTTAAAAGATATTCCCTTTGCCATATGTTATTTATTGGGTGAATTCGAATTTATCAATTATTATTTGGCTTATAACTCATTCTCCTATGAGTTTGGTTAGTATAACTTTCCAGAGATCTGCGTAAGCCCTGGTTAAAGTGACCAAATAGAGTTTCTTGATCTGCCGAACAGAGTAGAACTCCCTGGACCTGAGTGATGACAGTCTGCATTTCCCTAAGAAATACTCCTGCCAAAGTTCCTAGGTACTTCCTCCCAATGGGATGCTTGCTACTTCCCCAGGGTCTCAGTCAATCTCAGTCATCTCACTCCCTGTAACAAAGGTCTCAGGCAAATGCTCCTACTGTATCCAGATGCATGTTTACCAGACTCACAGGTTGTGAAAGAAGACTCACTTCATGGTGACTCACGCCTGTAATCCCAGCACTTTGGGAGGCTAAGGTGGGTGGATCACCTGAGTTTGGGAGATCAAGAACAGCCTGACCAACATGGAGAAACCCCATCTCTACTAAAAATGCAAAATTAGCCAGGCATGGTGGCACATGCCTATAATCTCAGCTACTCGAGAGGCTGAGGTGGGAGAATTGCTTGAACCCAGGAGGCAGAGATTGCAGTGAACCGAGATCACACCATTACACTCCAGCCTGGGCAACAATAGCAAAACTCCATCTCAAAAAAATAAAGAAAGAAAGAAAAAGAAAAAAATAAGACTCACATATTTTCCAGCCTCCCAGGCCACACTGAGATTCTACCCTACATATCTAAACACAAAAGCACATAGGGCAACATAGCCGCGCAAATTTAATCCCCAAACCAGGCTAGACGTTTGGGACAATTTTAAGGGGGAAAAGGCCACCCTAACAATGCTGCCTTTGCAACTCAGTCAAATGCGAAACTCACATGAGGGGAAAATGTAAAATTAAATGTACCAGGAGAAATACCTTCCTCCACTGCTGGTAACAGGTAATAAGATGGGATGTTGGCAGTGGTCTGGTACCCACGCGTTATTATGCGATCACACACTTTTTGGACAGTAGGTTTCATTAAGGTTGTGTTTAATGTCGTGGAACAAAGATGAATTAAAGCCGCAGTGCCTGTTTTCCTGGATCCATTTCGAATGAAGGACTGCAGAGCCGTTACTTCTCAGCATAAAGCTGACACACCACAATGCATCTGGTGGTCATTTTTCCCAGTCTTGAAAGTTGCTGATTGAAAGAGAAAAGAGCAGCATGACATTCTGCTCACCAACAGCACAATCACTCAGAGTATCTCCCTGGGTGCAGATGAGAGCTCACAAAAGTGCCTCTCTTAAAACCAGACGATCACAATGTTTCAGGTGTTTGTAAGTGTGTGGATGAGATGTTGGCTAGAAGTCACAATGCTCGCAGAAGTGCAGCGGGTGCTGGCAGTGAAATGTAAGCTAGCCCTGTAATAAAAGCTCCTGGGAATGCAGAGGATGCCTTGGCATTAGGCATTCTCCTCGTGTTTCACATAAATGCATCCTGTTCTCAGGAGCTGACGAGCAGTGCATTTGCACTGGCTCATTCAAATTGAATGTTGGTAAAAGGAGAGTCCTGAGCAAACAGAACAGTCTGGCATCTTTGAAGGCAGGAGCAAGGTTAAGCTATCGGTCGCGTTCTCTGCTGTTTATTAGATGTTATTTGCTGGCCTCAGTGTGCACCCAAGGTATGTTGCAAAGAGGCACCAATGGGGGCGACTGATGCTTGGATGGCACCCATGCAGCTTTGCCTGGGCTCTTTCAGGCAATAAAGTTCAAGGCTTCATTTGTGGTTTCACCTGTTTTCTTCAGGCCTGCTAGAGATAATGTTTTGCTGGAAGAGAAAACTCCTCCGGAGAGGCAGTTGCTATTGTATTTTTTCTGTTGTTGTTCTTTTCCAAGGCTACAGCTTTAACTTTGTCACAGCAAGGGTAAGGAGAGTGAGCCTGTAGAGAGCTTTTTTGCAATATGCCTTTTCAATTAGTTTTAACAGGAGTGAAGCATCACCAGCAGCAGTGCTTGCTTGCTCTCTAGTCATGTGCTATGAGGAATAAAGACTCTGTAGGGCAGTGAACCTGAACTTGGCCTATTCATCCATACTGCACTGAGTGATTGCATGGAGTGGAGTCAAATGCCACTTGGGGGTGAAGAGCACTCATCATCTTGCATTCCTGCTGGATATATTAGGAAGGACCCTTGATGGAATCCAGTAATTAAAAGGTAAACCATGAAGTGTGTGCTGTGTGTAGGAACATGTACGCTGAGGGGAGATTGCACGGAGAAAGAGGGAGTTGTATTTCACTTTTGGGAGGATGATGTATGTCTTAGATTTTCTTGGCCAATGGATCAGTAGAGAAAGGGAGAGATTTTGTCTTGCTGCTGACTTATGGGTCAGAGTTACTTTTCCACATGATGATATCTCTTATTGTCCCCAAGTACTCAGAATTTTGTTGTACTTCTGTCTCTGAAACAGGAGTGTTTTCAGTGAGAATCCTGGTGAAAAGCAAAGTTTTGACCACAGAGATGAAATTAGTACATTCTTTTCTGCCTCTGTGTTCTTTTAGGTGAAATCTCATCTTAATAATGCACTTGGTGTTTGAAGTAGTGGTTCTAATAGTTTACTTTCCCAAAATCTAGTAAGAAATGGCTTTCAGAGACACAGAAACCCTAGGAAATGTGACTTTTGCCTTAGATTCCTTTCTAAAGATAAACAGTTTACCACATTCCTTAGGGAACAATCTTGAGGAGAGGGTGAAGTTCTAAGTTAAAAGATGTCAACCACTTAATGAAATTTAGTACCATCTTTTGTAAATAATTTTTACATGCGTTGGGTTTAAATTAAGACTCTGAAGTAAGCAGTATCTTTGGCAATATAAATTCCGTGCAAGTAATTGGTGAATTTTGTGACTATAAACTTAACTTGTGCCTGGTAAATCTCTTGTCCACCTCTTTGAGCTCTTTTACATGCTGCATTAAAAATAGAAGGATAAGTTTTAATTAAACTAGGTATTGGATTTTCCCTCAGGGAGCTGAAGTACGGTTATGTGGACATGTGAGTCCATGGTTTCCAATACGCTCTTCATATAAATTACAATTTAAAAATAAATCTGCTGCTCTTTAGATCTTCAGAGTATTTTCTTTTATCTCCCTGTAAAACAGAATCTACTGAATATTTGTTTCAATGAATAGTCAATTGAATACACACATGATAATTTGTAATATGTTATTAAAATATATCCATTTTATTGATATGTGCATCTGTGTGTGTGTGTGTCTGTGTGTGTGTTGTGCATCTTTCAGAGGGCTTTTTCAAAACGTTAAATTGGGAGCAAGGCAGGTTGTGAGCAGTAGAGTTAACAAAACAGAATAAAGCATTCTTGGCTTATAAATATTGGTTCTCAAAAAGAAGAGAGATCTTCAAGTATGCATCATTCAATGGTATTTCACTTGAGAGACAATGCTGGTGATTACACAAGGGTTCATTATTTCATGAATGTAGACTTACATGTAGACTGGTGTTTCAGCACCAGAACCTGTGATTCTGATCTCAGGATGAGAAGCTGGGAATAGGGACAAAAATTTTGAGTAGAGAATGCAAAGTGTCTGGGGGATATTAGTTTTGGAAGTTGTAGCTTCTACTGGATTCCACTCTGGTACTAGGGCTCAACTGTGTGGTAACTTGGTAGGGAAAATGATTTTGATTGATAACACATTCTTCAAGTGTTCTGAGCCCATAAAAGTGTGTCTTTTCTACTCTGTTTTGATTATTTAATGTTTTGTTTAAGGTACCAGTTAGGTTCTTCCAAGGAATATTTTTTTGTGAGTTTTTCATGGCAAAAATATACAGTTTATGGCAAAATGTCAAGGTAAAAAGCAAATACTTTATAAAATATGTTAATAAATTTTCAGAAATACAGTTTTACACCATGAGTACTGAGTTTAGAAAAAGGGCAAGCTCAAAGAGCAAAGCATAAGAGGACTCATACCAGTTTGCCTTCACTTTCAATTGAAATTGAAGTGTTATCATCTTCTTACTTTTAATTAGAGTATGTACAGCTGCATGACAGTAGAAAAGAGAAAATAAGCTGGGCCTATGTTCCAGAATATTTCAGCTAACTTGGATGAGCAATTTCGTTTCTGTCATGTGAACTATTTTTCTTGAACTAAAGCAAGTATCTGTTCTACCTGTGAAAGGTGTCCAGAGCCCCACTGGGACTACAAGTTGCTGCAATAATCATTTCTTTGAGGACCCGACCTTGCCTTGCCTGTTAAAATAGCTGGGAAGAGTTCTGTGATGCTGGAAGTCAGGAACGCCTGTGCTTGATTTATTTCCTAACATGATTGATCAAAGCAATTGTGATATCTTACATTTACAGAGCAGCCTTTTGTGAAGAGCCTGGAATGGTTTTTGGACATTATCTAATTATCACAATGGCACAGGGAAATAGAGAGTTCATAGTCTCTCCACTGTATGGTTGAGATGACAGAGAGACAGAGAGGTAAAGCAATTTACCTGAGATGATTCAGAAAAATGCTGACATACAAATGCTGATATACAGCTAGAAAATGAGCCAAGGTGAGTTCTATGGATGAGTCTGGGGGTTTCTGTCGCCAAACCCCAGTTGGCTCTCAGGGTACCCGGTGGAGTTCTCAGCCAAAGAGGAACATATTCCATATAAACTTTAAGGATCCCATCCCAACAACTTGTGCTTATAGGATTCCAGTAATCTGCCTGACATCTGTGATGATCAACTGGAGTGAAAGCAATAAAAGACATGCCTGTGGGCTACAAAACTAGGGTCACAGAATTAGTGAATGTCACTGGAGGCCTTTACAACCACTACAGAAAACAACAGGCCATATGATTTCCTCACGTTTAGACTTGAAAAATATTTGAACCCTATCGAGAGGCCTGTGAACTGCAAAGGAGAGAATCAGGATGGTTTCTCACTCTTGATACAGAAACTATGAAACTGACTGTAAGGAAACATGCTCCTTCAGTGTTCCAACTCTTAGGTATTAAGGCAGACCAAGCTTGCTTAAAGTTGATTAAAATTATTAAGAAATCAGACGAAAGTGTTCTTATACACTCATGAAGTGTTATTCTCTTTCCTCTACTTATTAAGTGTTTTTTGGGGGGGAAGAAATTGTGTCCTAGTTACAAAGTAAGAATATGATTTCACATATAGTTGCAAATATATACCAAAGTAGTTGCATCTTAGCATGTTATTTAGATTCACATGCAGGCGGATGGCAAGCAGGACTTTCTAGGAGACCATTACAACTGTGGTCAAATTATAAATGGACTGCTGACACGATAATCCAGAGATAGAGTCTGGGCAGATGGGTCCTAGAAGGAAGATCTGCAAAATGGAGTAACTATACCAGGGGATGAGATCAAATAATCCATAAGAGGATCTTCACCGATGGGCTGGAACCCAGTGGTGTGCTCATGTGCTGCCTCTGAATCTGAACAGGTGGGGAAGCATGCTCAGAGGAAGGCAACATAGAAACAGAGCCACAGGGGAGAGTGGACCAGGCTTGAGATTTTCAGAGAAGGAGAAAGGCCAAAGGACTGGGGAAGAGCAAAAAGACCTGATGGAGACTGAAGGAGCACAAAGAATCCCTACGGACACCAGTGCTGAGGGTCAGGGGCAGAAACACAAAGTGTGGTGTTGAAGGCAGCTCTCTGCACCCGAGTAGAAAGGCTTATGTGAGAAGAGAATTTCAGTAAGCAGAACATAAAAGTCCCTGATTAGTCAGTTTTAAAGGCTGCAAGGAAAGCTACAAGAGGGGCTTAGGAGAAATGGATAAGAGAGAAAGGAACCTCTTTTCCTGTGAACATGGGTGCTGAAAAACACAGCGGGTAGGGAAAATGGGGTAACCCAGAAATAGAGGAGAGAGATCCAAAGGATCGCTCAGCAGAGGGGTGTGATACTGGCAGGGCTGGGAAGTGGAGAGGGCTCAGAGGAAATGCTGTGAGTGTCCGCTGTGGATTATATACTTGGGGATGCTGACCCAGAGAAGCTGGGGGCTTTTCTTACCTACACTTGGTGACTGTCCTAGCATAGCATAGTGAGCAATAATTATTTGCTGAACCAAAGCGAAACTCAGTGCTTGGTGCTGCTTACATACGATGGCCCATCTCCCTTCTTGGGCAGTCCTCAGGACTACTAAGGAATACGGGGAATGGCTTGCCCAGCATCTCCAATTTTAAAATTTTGCCCACTGCCCAGCCCCAGCATTCCCTATCTCTCAGCCTTGTCTTAATCAGAAGCACTCACCACCAGTTGACATACTATATGTATTAACTGTTTGTTAAACATGAGAATGGAGGTTCCCTCCTGGTAGCAATTCTGCTTTCTCTCTAGAGCCCAAAACAGGGCTGTAAACATAATAGAGACTCAGAAAACCATTGTTGGATGAATGGCTTGTTCCTAATTCATCTTGTTTATAGCCCTTCTCTGGAACTTTTCCCATAGGACTGGTATTACTTATATTCTGTGCTCCACCCCCGCTCCAAACAGGGGCAGCAAATTATATCATATTTGCTGCTGTGAGTAGGATAGCTCCTTACATCTGTGCAGGTACTTAATCAATATTTACAAAACTGAGATTATTCAAAAAATGTAGGGCATGATTTCCATCCTTAAAACATAAAATGTTATAGTCAGACTCACTAGGGCATAGCACACAGACAGAAATTTTCCTAATACTAAGAGGATATATTTAAACTAATGGTTCTCAAACAAGGGAGATTTTACCACCTTCCCTGTACCCTGGGGATACATTGGAAACATCCCGAGACATTGTCACATCTGGTGGGGGTCGGGGGGGGGTGGCTAAAAGCTAGGGATGCTGGTAAACCTCCTGAAGGTCACAGGACAGCTCCTACCACAGAGAAACATCTGACTCCAAATCTCAATAATGCCAATGTTGAGAAACCCTGATTTAAAATGAAACCCTTATCACATTGTTTTATAATGATTATTTTTCATCTCTATTTTCCATTGAATTCTGTCATGCCTGTGCTACCTGAGTTCAGCACAACACCTAGCATATATTACGTTTTTAATAAATGAGAGCAAATTGATGAATGAATGAATGAATGTTAATGATGCCAGTAAAGGTGCTCCAAGATCCTCTCTGAAACAACAGTCTATTTAGAAACTGCATTTCTAATCAAAGCCTTGACATAAATGAATCGATAGGGTCAATGACAAGTTGAAGAAGCAGAGACACAGCAGTCACACATTCTTATCTTTATTGAAGAAGTCCACTGAGCCCGATGTCATGGAATATTAGCACTGAAGGGGATCTAAGAGGTCATTCACTTCAACCCTCTTAAGTAACAAGTGAGGCCACTGGAACCTAGGTAGATGAAAGGATTGGCCTAAGGTCTCACGGTTCGATGGCAGGACTGGGAGTAAAATTCTTTCTAACTCATAGTCTTGGCATGCTTTCATGATACCAAGCTGCCTCCATTATATCAGCCTTGCAAAAATTGGCACATGATGTACCACCCCCAATGTAGCACTGAATGTAACACATACAAATTATATCTTTATTGTATGGTAGAATTTGACCTTGAACTAATATGCTAGGCATTACCATCATTAATATAGAATTTAAGGCCAAGGGTGATGGCTCACACCTATAATTCCAGCACTTTGGGAGGCTAAGGTTAGTGGATCACTTGAGCCCAGGAGTTCAAGACCAGCCTGGGCAACATGGTGAAACCATTTCTCTACCAAAAAAAAAAAAAATGCAAGAATTAGCCAGGCGTGGTAGCCTAAACTTGAAGTCCCAGGTACCTGGGAGGTTGAGTTGGGAGGATCGCTTGAGCCCAGGAGATGGAGGCTGCAGTGAACTGTGATGGCACCACTGTACTCCAACCTGGGAAGCAGAGCAAGACATTGTCTCAAAAACAAAAGAATGTAAAATAATGGAATGTTAGACCTGGATGAAGTCTTGATAGCTGTCTGACAGAGCCCTGTATCCCTGGACAAGGAGGAAGGAGATCAGGGATTAAGAGTTTTATCCAGAGTCATAGAAAGAGGTCACTAGATCTCTCTACTCTGTGACCTTTTCCACAAGGGGATGTTTTCCTAAAATTAGTTGCCAAGAGTATTACAGGAAAACAAGGTTATACCTTCAGATAAATTTAGAAAATACAAGGGTAAACAAAGTAGGTATATTTGCCAAAGGACATCCCAGAGTTTTATATATATTCTGTACCTCTCTAAGAAGGAATGTTTTGCATGGCTCCTCTAAAAGTTATTAATCAGAAGATAATTTATAATATGCACCAGTGTTCCTCAAAATATAATTTGAAAAAAGGCTGTGCCACTTCTTCCAATCTATTTAACTGATACAGAAATTAAGCATTTCAGAGGGACTTTTAGTTAGGCTTTGGATGGCTGATGTCTTTTTTTTTTTTTTTTTTACCATATCTTTTAAGAGAGCTGTCCAGAGGAGTTTGATTCTTTATGTTCTGTTTCTCATGGAATGTTTGCCAATTGTAAGTCACAGTTTGGGAGTTGCTCCTGTGACAAGTCTTGCACAAACAGGTATGGAAGCACTGTCAAGTGGAAAGACACCGGGCTAGAAGTTAGAGGGTGGTGCCTTGGCAAATCAGTAACATCTGTTGGTTATCAGTGAAACTGGACATGACCTGAATGGCCTTAAGTGCAGAATTTCAGTATAATCACATGAGGTTGTGGGGCTAGGCAGTTGAAAGAGCACACTAAGAAATTCTGTGTTTCCCATCCTGTCTGTGCGATGGAACCTTAGAGCAGTTTAGTGTAGAGAGGCTAAGTCCCTTTCTGACCTGCTGCTCATGATCCCACACTGCTGAGAATACAGATCTTAATCGGTAATACTGAGGGGACAAGGTCAGTCCTTCAGTTACTTTGTGTAATTGTCACAAGGTCAGTAATTTATAAGAAAATCATTCCCAAGTGGAAACATCA
This sequence comes from Callithrix jacchus, assembly GCF_049354715.1. Classification (NCBI taxonomy): domain Eukaryota; kingdom Metazoa; phylum Chordata; class Mammalia; order Primates; family Cebidae; genus Callithrix; species Callithrix jacchus. The sequence goes on from NC_133524.1 coordinate 12,597,531, forward strand.
ATCAACAAAAACTTGCCCTTTACACATTGAGTCTTAGAGAGGAAACTGAACTACACCAAAAATTGCATATTTCACAAATATGTTTACAACAACAGCCTTTGGTGAATTTTGAGGAAAGTATATTAATATGTAATTAAAAACCATGAAAAAGAAGGAGAATCAAAGAGGTTCTAAGAATGATTTAGATTGTCACTGAGCAAAATGGTAGATAACAACCTGCACCTTAACCCACGAGTAAAGCAGTCTGAAGAGAAAGGGGGGTCCTTGTTTGAAAAAACTGTTCCGAGGGGTTTAAGATAGTGCCTTGTTTTTCTCACAGTAAGTTTCCTCCTAATTGTAATTCAAGGCCTTTAAAATCATTCTTTTGACAGTCCTCTCTGACATTTGGAATGTGCACAAATAACTAGAACTCCACTTTCAGGTGAGCTTTGAGCTTACCCATCTCTTGCTTCTCTTCATTGAACTTGAAGATTTTCAAGTTTCCCAGGATCAAAACCTTACTTAGGAAATCACATAAAGAACACCCCTATCTGCCTCATAATTGGAAACAAATCCCAACCCTTCCGAGTGAAACAAGGTATTTGGAGTTTAATCTCATAACATCTGGAAGGAACTCAGTGCTGCTGAACTTTCCACCAAGTGAAATGACCCCCTATTTTTGTAGAAAATTACATGATAGAGAAAAGCTTGGGAGAGTTGACACCCCAATATAAACTAAATGGTTTATGCAGTGGGTGAACAGAGGAAAATGTATGCGCAGCCAAGGACGAAAGTGTAAGGATGGATTGATTAGGAGGGACTTTTTCTAATTCTTGTGGTTCAGCCTTGAGTTTGATAGATGAGATCCTCAAAGCATTCTGGGGTCTGTCTAACCCTCTCAGAGTCTGTATGTCATGGCTGACTGCTTGTTCCATCGGGACGCTCTTTACCTATTCAGTTTGCTTCCAGGAAATAAAAGAACCAGAATGAATGATCTGCTCCTCTGCTTGTTTTACTGTAGCCGACTCATCATCATCTTCGCATGAAAATGCCTTAGCAGTTCTTGTGTGTTTACCCAATATGTCACTGGCTACAAAGGGGCTGGCAGTGGATGATAGAATAAAGAGGTACAGCTTGAAGGACAAAGGCTTTTCATCAAGAGTAATAAATGGAGATGATGATAAATATATAAAAGAACAAGAATTTTTCATCACAAAAGGAGATTGTAATAAAGAGATGTAGCTAGTCTTACAGGGCGGGTTGGGGGCTAGGCAGAGAGGCTGACCCTAAAGAATCATTCCAGAAAATGTGTTTTTTGTTCTCATCCATATCAGAAGAAAACCATTTGCTGAACAGTTAGTAGTTATACTAGAAAGAAATGAAAGTATGCAATTATTGGCCAACAAAACATAAAGGAAAGCTTTTTTCTGATTTGATTGAAGTCTATTTTTCTTTACTGTATTTAGTTTTAACTTTGTGTTCATGGGTTGCTCTGTTCTTTTAATTACCAAGTTAAGAACATCTTAAAACAATAGGGAAGCCATCCTTTCTTTGTCTCTGAGTGAGATGAATGTCTAATGTCTAATGATATTAGGAAGCTTTTTAGTAACAAAATTTGCAAATGAAACCTTCATAAATATTTTTCACTGTTGTGGATCCCATGAACATTCTCAGGGGCACAGATATGTTAAACTTCAGTTAACACCATTTCAGGCAGACCTGGTAATTAAAGGCTGTTTATTTCTATTTTACAGCATTAAATCTAAGCCTCTAAGAAATTCTAAGACAGATTAAATAATGTCAGAGCAACTGCCTGAAAGATACTCAATGGAACACTAGTCTTATTGATTATAGAGTGAAATGAATCTCAGTCAGAGGCAGGAAGAAAAGTTATGTCGATGAAAAAAGCTTTTTAATAAGGTACCATGATTGAAGAGAAGTTGAAATCAGGTAAATAAGAAATTCATAATTAAAATGAATTAATCATGGATCAACATCTTGCTGGGAATCTCTCTTGTAAATGAGACTTAATAAAAATTATATTAATAATGTAACTTCTAATTTGACATACATGCATCAAGTCAGGAACTTTTTTTTTTTCTTGTAAGTCTCTGAGGACTAGATGAGCAGGATGGTATATGACATAAGACAGATTCTGAAATCCTAGAGTACTTTCTGTCCCTTCTCTCACCTTCCATTCTTTTTCAGGCATGCGATAGATTTGTCCTAGGACATCTGAGTGCCAGTGTCTATGTCTGTGAGTGGTGCAACTGGCCATTGACCACCTCAGTTACCATTGTGGCAGCTCTTCCTTTGCTAGCCTTACCTCAGGGCATGGGAATCTTAAAAAAAAAAGTAGTAGTATAGTTATATTGTAAAATACTATACGGTGATGCCAGGAATGAACAGTAGTTCATATTTGAGGGAAAGGAGCCAAATACACACACACACACACACACACACACACACACACAAACACACACACACAGCATGATTCAATTTATATGAAGATTAAAAAGAGGTATAATTAATCTGTGATAACAGAAGTCAGAATAATGAAAACTTCTGGAGAGAATTGGGTATTTACTAGGAAAGCATATGAGGGAAACTTCTGGGTGCTAGATATCTTCTATATCTTGGCAAGGGTGTTAGTTACAAGGGTCTATACATATGAAAAACTCACTGAGCTATACACTTACAACTTATGTACTTCATTGTATATACTAGATTTTAACTCAAAAGTTTAAAAAAATCAATTCACTTATTTAGATGCAATGTATGTTCTTTAAAAACTAAAAATAGGCTGGGCGCAGTGGCTCATACCTTTAATCCCCGCACTTTGGGAGGCTGAAGCGGGCAGATCATGAGGTTAGGAGTTAGAGACCAGCCTGGCCAATATGGTGAAACCTTGTCTCTACTAATATACAAAAATTTGTTGAGTGCCTGTAGTCCCAGCTACTCAGGAGGCTGAGGCAGGAAAATTGCTTGAACCCAGTAGGCGGAGGTTGCAGTGAGCCAGCCACTACACTTCAGCCTAGGTGACACAGCAAGACTCCATCTCAAAATATTTTTTAAAAAATAAAACTAAAAATAGAATGTCTATATGATCTAGCAATCCCACTTCTGGGTATTTACCCGAAAGATTTGAAATCACTTTGTCGAAGAGATGCCTCCACTCCCAAGTTCATTGCAGCGCTATTCACAATAGCTAAGTTATGGAATCAATCTATGTGCCCATCAGTGGATGAATGGATAAGGAAAAGGTGATATATATACACAATGGAATACTATTCAGCCTTTAAAAAAGAAGAAAATCCTGTCATTTTTGGCAACATGGATGAAGGTAGAGAACATTATACTAAGTGAAATAAGCCAGGTACAGTAAGACAAATACCACATCTTCACTTACATGTGGAATCTAAAACAACTGAATTCATAGAAGCAGAGAGTAGAAGAGTGATTACAGGGGCTAAGGGGTGGAATGAACAAGGAGATGATAGTCAAAGGGTACAAAATCTCAGACATGAGGAATAAGTTATTTAGTGAGATCTATTGAACAGTGTGGTGAATATAGTTAATAATAGTGTATCATACGTTTCAAAATTGCTGAGAGTGGTGGGGCATGGTGGCTCACGCCTGTAATCCCAGCACTTTTGGAGGCCAAGGTGGGCAGATCACCTCAGGTCATTAGTTCAAGGCCAGCCTTGCCAACATGGTAAAACCGCGTCTCTGCTAAAAATACTAAAAATTAGCCGGGCGTGGTGGCACATGCCTGTAATCCCAGCTACTCCTGGGAGAATCACTCGAACCCCGGAAGTGGAGGTTGCAGTGAGCTGAGATTGTGCCACTGCACTCCAGCCCAGGTGACAGAACGAGATCCATCTCAAAAAACAACAACAACCACAAAAATTGCTGAGAGTAAATTTCAAATATTCTCACAGCAAAAATGGTAAGTATTTAAGGTAATGGATATGTTAATCAGCTTGATTTAATTATTCAACATTATATTCATAAATATAACACGTTATAGCCCACAAATATATACAATTATAAATGGTCAATTTATGATTAAAACATTAAAAAGATACATTGCAGTGAATGTATAGAAGAGTTTATTTTTTAAACAAGAAAGGATCACTGAATTGTAAATACTATTATTTTGTATAATTAACAGTGGTAGCAGAGACCCTTGCAAAATACTTAACATGTGCTGGGTACTGTCTCATATGTTTCCTCATTTATTTCTCAGGAAGCCTTGAGAGATAAGCAATCACATTCCCATCTTCTGGATTTCCACCAAGAATAGTTTATCTTTTGATGTTATGTAGCTAATAAGTGTGACTGTGCTGCGATTTAACCCTAGCTTCATCTGAATCCAGTTGCATTAGGAGACCTAATGAAATTCTGACTATAGTAGGAGGCAAATTGAAGATGGAGTCTGATGAATCACTAACTTTGCTTGTTGTAGTTCCTAGTCTTTCTAGAGTAGTTCTAAGGCAGTTAACATGAGTACCAGGCTGCCATGTTGAACTTCAGCTTTGTGATGGAGGAATAAAATCATGAAGGGAATCAAAAGTAGTTTCCCAAAACTTGCGGCCATTGTGGTTTATTTATTTTCAGTCTGAGGAGAGAACTTATCAATGGCATAAAAGAGAGAGTATGAATTTCAAAAAAAAATTCCTAAGAAATATAAATTAAATAATTTGTAAATATTCTAGATATGAAGTTTTTTTATTTACTTGGTCATGACCCCTTTTAACCAGCTCTAGTTTATACCAAATATTTGTTTGTGAAATGATCAATTTTGCTGTCAGTTCTTTGCCTTTAACAAAATATAAGATTTTTGCTCAGTATGTAATAATCTGCATTACTTGTGCTCTCCAGAATGCTTGATGTACTTAGATGGTGCAACAAAATATGTTAACTTCACTATGGGTCATTTTCTCTATCACTCTTGAATGGCAACATGGTGGAACGAGACTGAGTTCTTAGCAATAACATTTAGGACCTTCTTATTGCAGAGAAGGCTGAAAATTGATGCCCTCAAAGGCACAGTACTTTGTTTATGGCTATATTGCTTAGGAGTAATGACACGAAATCTGACCTTACCTTATGATCTTTATCACTTTTTTTCTGGATCTGTGATGAGTCATTCCATCAATATGGCCAATGTTTAGGATCCAGTAGCTAAGTCTTATATATCTTTCCTAAATCCTTTCCTAATTTGCTTTCTACTCACAGAATTCTGATGTCAATGTAGTGGCTCAAGAGGTACTTTAAAATGTAATCAAGGCAGTGTTGATGTAAATCATCTATTAAATTCATTCCCCCTTATGTCTCAATGACTTCATTGTTGTTCAGTAATCTCTGAGGTTTTCAGATGAACATGGGAAGCAGAAATGGTGTTTCATAGAGTCAGTCCTTTGGAATAAAAGGCCTTTAAAAGATTTACAATCCAAACCCCTTATCTTAGAGCTAAGCCCCTTTTAAATATAGGATCATAAACTTCTTACAGAACACTTATTAAGAGAAACATTTGAATTCTTTTCATAAGGAAGATACCCAAGAGAATAATATGTTTTCTAAAGAGTCATTACTTCCCACCCATCCCCATCTCCTTATTGATGTACTTAAAATGGGGAAGGGGAGAGGAGAATAGGAGAATAGCACAAATCAGACTCCTGACATTTGGGGCAATGTCTCAGACAGAAGTTAATGCTACCTACAGACATCTGTGAAAAATGAGACCACAGCATGATGCACTGTGCTTTCAGAACTCATCGGCTTTCAGTGATGACTGTAAGCAAATTAGAAAAGGAGCCTTTCTGGTTATTATTTAGGTTTGCTCACCCTTGCAGAACATTAGTCTCTCAATACTGCCCCTTATAGAATCATAGCATTTGAGAGGTAGGAAATCTTTAGAAGTACTTTGGTATCTGGTCCTCATTTTCAAAATGAGGAAACTGAGCTACAAAGAGGTGAAGTAACTGACTGGCTGGTGCAGAGCTCACTGGGAAGCCACATGCTTTGACTTCTGTACCAGGGCTTTGTCCTCCCTGATGTCACTTTGCCATGTGCTGAAAATATCTGGAGCTACCTAGGTGAGCTCCTCAGGGTTGAGGAGCATCTGGATACAGCAGGAGCATAGGGGCCTCACCCACTCTCAAGTTGCAAAACTAAAATTTCTGGCTAAGAGGGGTATTAACTTGAGACTTGGTGAGTCCTGACCACTGCTTCTTATCCCTGTGTTCCAGCTGCACGAATTTCCCAAGTAAGGTATTAGTAGACTTTAGGCCAGCTTTGTCAAATAAAACTTTGTGCTGTGATGGAACCCTGTGCTAATAGCTACATGTAGCTCTTGAGTGCCTGAAATCAATAGAGCTGTGCAACTGATAAACTAAAGTTTTAATTTTATTTAATCTTTTTTTTGAGATAGAGTCTCACTCTGTCACATAGGCTGGAGTGCAGTGGTGCAATCTTGGCTCATTACAACATTTGCCCCCCAGGTTCAAGCAATTCTCCTGCCTCAGCCTCCTGAGTAGCTAGGACTACAGGTGTGTGCCACCGTGCCTGGCTAATTTTTGTATTTTTAGTAGAGATGGGGGGTTTCACCATGTTGACGAAGTTGGTCTTGAACTCCTGACCTCAAGCAGTCTGCCTGCCTCGTCCTTCCAAAGTGCTGGGATTACAGGCGTGAGCCACCGAGCCTGGCCAATTTTATTTAATCTTAATTTAAATTTAAGAAACCACATGTGATAGATGACCACCATCTTTGGCAGACCACCGTCTCCCCTTCCCATGTCTGTGAATTTTCAACTCAGGTCTAAGTGTCTGCATTATTTTCTTTCTGCTTCCCATGCCCTAGAGATAAGACCACCCTATTCAAGCTAAGTCTAGATACAGTAAAAATACTTTTAATTATTTTTGATTCCACTTCAAGGTACACTTCCTTCATTTTTGAAAGTAACAAACATAGGAATTCATGGATAAGAAGGTAACGATTACATCAATGGGATTGAAGGACAGGGAGTGCGAATCCAGTTTAGAAGTGTTGGAACTGTTTTCTTTGTGTCTTCTACCTCTGCCCTTCTGTGCTTTGATTTCTCCACCTCTTAAGAAGAAATAAAGTACTACTAGTAGAATTGCCAGATTTAGCATGTAAAAATACAAGATGACTTGCATGTTTGTGTGAAATTCAGATTTCACTGGGTGTTCTGTATTTTATCTGGCAACCCTGTTAATCTGTTCTTAAGATATCCATTTTACCCCTTTTTACTTCTTTCTGTTACTTCAGGGAGAAAGAAAAAACAGAAAAAAAATTCTTAGACATATTTTCATCATCTTTTGTGTTTCATTTCTATTTCCCCAATAGAATTTTCTTGACCATAGAGGTAATTTTTTAAAAGATGATACATTATTAATCTAAATTAAGGTAGGCTTGGCTTATCTTGCCCTCTGGGTTGGAAAACAATTAAGTTGGTATTGAACTGAAGTGTAAAGAACTGTACATTTCTAAAGAGTCATTATATTTCTACTAATGTCCTTTCTAAATGGGTTATGTGTACAGAGGCCCCATTTTTAAATAACCAAATCATTGATCTGTTTTTAAAGCAAGAGCAGTTTTCTTGTTACTGCTGCTTTTAGAACAAATATACCTGGATTTTCAGGAAAATGACAGAAGACATTGTCTTTTGACTAATATCTGTCTCCAAAAAAATTGGGAATTTGTACATATTTTTTTTCTCAAGTAATTCATTTGTCAGGATAGCATTTTCACCCGTGGAGTACAATGTAATAAAGTATTTCTCTTCAGATCTACTCAGATGCATTTTTAAAAATAAGAGCTCATAGAGAAAATCTTAGACACTTGACTACTTATGAAAGACAGAAACCTCTAGGCATTCTGTAAAACTTCAAGTTAAATCACCATATATGTGTGATAATAAGAATAGGCAATTGTGTTGACATAAATATAAAAATGTCATGACTTATTTTTCCATTCCTGAGAGATAGCTGTCACAATTAAAAGTAACAACATTTTAAAGAGGAAATAATCACAGTGGAACCCTAGAATTTCAGGGTTGGGACCATATATCTCTGTGCTGAAGCTGAGAGATGATGAAATGAAGGAATTTAAGTTAGTATTTAGGATGATGAAACAGAACGGTGGCTCCTGTTCAAGACCACATGAAATTGGTTTTTGCCTTCACCCTGTAATCTTTTTTTCCCCTCTTATGAAGTTTCCACTTCTTATGCAGGTAATCTTTTAATTGCATTTCCAGGCAAAATTTTTAAATATAGTTCCTAATACATTTTAAAAGCCGCTATTTCCTGGCCTTTTTAACAACTGAAGAATTATACTGCGGGCAAACACTGGGTGTTAGTGATGATAATTCTCTCCCTGTCCTTTTTTTTTTTTTTTTTTTGAGACAGAGTTTCCCTCTTGTTGCCCATGCAGGAGTGCAGTGGTGTGATCTGAGCTCACTGCAACCTCCATCGCCTGGGTTCAAGCAATTCTCCTGCCTCAGCCTCTCCAGTAGCTGGGATTACAGGTATGCGCCACTAGGCTCGGCTAATTCTTTTTTTTTTTTTTTTTTTTTCTAGTAGAGACAGGGTTTCTCCATGTTGGTCAGGCTGTTCTCAAACTCCCGACCTCAGGTGATGCACCCATTTCAGCCTCCCAAAGTGCTGGGATTACAAGTGTGAGCTACCACAGCTGCGTCCCTTTCTTATTCGTTTATATATTCATTTGTTCTTTCCTCCTTTTCTCCCTTCCTTTACCTGCCTCCCTCCCTTCCCTTTTTTCTTTTTTTTTTTTTTTCTTCTTTCCTTCTTATTTCCTCTGGCGTGGCAGTGAAAAAAGTCATTTGTTCTATCGATAAAGCATAACGTAGAACAGCCTAGAAGAGTTGCGATGCATTTGTTATTTTTATCCCCATATGTGAATTTGTGTTCTGACTGAGCATGCTGATCTGCACCAGACAGGAGTACAGAGTACCCATTTGTAACAATTCGGGGGCGGGGTAGGTAATGGTGCACAGGACTTGCATCTGGGTCATGAGTACTGACATAAAGATGAGTGAGATTTTCAGGCAGGCCATGTGCTCCCAGCGTGTAGTTAGTTGGTTGGCGTTTGCAGGACTCAGAGAAGCCTGAATCCAGCTTGCCACATCTGAAGCCTGAAATTTCTGACTTATCTGGCTGTGTTGACGAATTTAACTATCAGACATCTGTTGGTGTAGGTATAGGGCACTAACCAATAGCAATTACAGCCTCCAACTCCTTGTGTGAGGCGTAATATAGAATTGGTTGAGCTCAGTTCTCAAGTACACTGGCAGATTACAGTCCCGGGAGGCATCTCTGGGGCACTGGGGAATTGTGAACTGTAAGGCAGCTAGGCCTCTAACCAAACCCTTTCAACAGGGCTGGCTTAGCTTGGAGAATTAAAAGAAATTTTGTTGAGGATATGAAAGCCATTAAGTTAGTACCCACATGTTTTTTGTATTTTAACTGCAAAGATGGTGATATGAACTGTTACAACTAGCAAAGTTTTCACAAAATTAATGGACAATTTATTTCCACTTACTCGTATAATAAAGGGTGAATTTGATAACTTTTACAAGGTCATATGGATGCTATTAATAGGAGTTTCATTGACATTACCTGGAAAGTATAAATTTTTCATCTGTTCACTCTTTTTTAGACATAACTTCTCTTGAGAGTTATTTCAGGCTCTAGGGCCCCTTTGACTTGCCTGTTATGTGGATACATAGTTTACTAAATATCTACACAAAACGTAATATTGGTTTAAACCTGGAGCACTGATGACTGTACTTTGGAAGAATACAGCTTTTTGTTTGTTTGCTTTTTGTCTTTACTTTTTGGTAGACAGATAGCCATCTTTGAAACAAATGGTAAACAAAACCTATTTATGCTAGTAAAAGCTAGTGTATGATTGTCATCACCTTCTGGCTGATGACTTCTTAGTGACCTATGTTTTCTTGCTCCGTAGTATGGTCTATTCTACTTATAGGTCATCTTTGGGGTCTGCTCTGAGATTGTTATTGACAGCACAAATACCTGGCTGATGGACTGAAGAAACTGAAAAAAAGTATGCACCCTTGTTATTAACCATGAGAGTAACTTGTGTCCGCTAAGGAAATTACAAAAACATAGAAAAACAGAGAGAAGGAATGAAAAGAACATTAATGTGCAAGTCCTATTTTCCAAGCGCAATCACTATTAGTGTTTTGGTACATTCCCTGAATTTTCTTTTTCTATGTAGATTGGGAGATTTTTTAAAGAAATTTTAATCATTCTCAACCCATAAATACAATTTTGTTTTCTGCATTTTAAAGTTAACATTTGATTACAAGCATTTTATGTCACTGTATTCTTTTTAAAAGCACATTTTGTAATGTTTATTATCCTATTAAATCCAATTAATGAATGTTCCATGTTTTATTTAATTATTAACGTAGAGTATTTAGGTTTCTTCCAAATCTTTGCTCTTATATAAAATACGTGAATGAGGTATATCTGTGTGTACAATTAAATGTTTTGGAGGATGAGATATAAATTCGTGAAATAGTACTGGATCAAAAACTTATGAACATTTTTAGGAGTTAAATGTGTCTATACATACATATATACACAGGCACACACACATAATATCTACATGTTTCTGTGTCTGTGTCAAGTTACATTGCAAAGGGTTTTCATACTTTCACTCCTAAAATTGATTTGTAAGCAATTTTTAATGCCTCCTTGCCAACATTGCATTTTTCTATCTTGGCTAATTCAAAAAGAAAATTGATGACCTCATTTCAATGTATATTTCTTTTATTACCAATATAAACATAATCCTTACATTTGGTGATACGTTTTCATTCGGCTTAAATCATCCTCAGTGGGACTTGTGATGGTGTTCATTAACCGATCAAGACTTATTTCCCAGGGACTGAGGAATGCTGGCTCTCAGGAGTTCACATATGCATGAAAGAGCTCGAGTGAGACAGCGCTAGTAAGCATTCCTCTGAACTCCTTGATGTTGAGAGATGGATTGTCTGGGTCCTTCACCCAGACACAACCAAATTCATCAACCTAAAGAAGGGGTTGGATCTGAGTGAGTATGCCACGCCCCTCAGACTTGCATAACAGGTCTCCAAACCTGGAATACCCAGAGTGAAGGGTGAGCAACGTTTACAGAACCTTTTTGTTTAAAAAGAAAAATACAGATTTACAAATGCATTCGCAACCCTCAGCACTAGCCTTCTATGGAATGCATTCTGAGAAATGTACTCTGCGTGACAGCAATCAACCAAGACATTTGTGGTGGTAAAGCAATGTGAGGAAAGGGAGAAAATCAAGTGCAGCTATCAAGTGATGAGCATGCTAAATTGATTTGAAATTACAAAGTAGTAATTTCAAACTAGCTCTTTAAACTAGACAATTTTGGAAAATGGATAGAGGTCAGGTTTTTATTTTAGCAAGGATATGATAAAAACCTTGTCTCAGAATAATGGATGCTTTTGTTGTTTTCTTTGAATGTGTTAAATACTTAAATGCTCTGGTCATGTCTTGGCAGGCTGACTTAAGTGGCCATAGGCAAACAGGAGAGACATCAGGGACCTCAGCCTTTCTCCTCCCTCTTCTTTTCTGTCTCTGATTGGCTCCATGGTCATTCTGCAGTGTCCCTCTAATGTGGACGGGATAATGTGAATTTTTCCAGAAAAGCCTCAAGCGCTATCTAAATGGCTGGCAGCATGGTTGCTATTCACGATAATAGCATAATGTAATAAGATGTAAACTCCATGAGGGGCAAGGGACTTTGTTGTTGTGTTCTCTGCTATGTCTGCAGGAACTAGAGCAACATGAAGATCAATAAACATTTGTTAAATATGTTTAACAAAGCTGTTTGCTGCTTAGCAGTAAGAGATGAGAGCCCCGAGAGCCATCAGTTGTTGATGATTCTCCTATCACTAGGGTTCCTTTCTTCTTATAATTTAGGTAACCTTGGGGAGCACACCTTTGATTTGACCACTTTGGAAACTATTCTGCTTTTAATTATTGTACCAAGGGGGTACCAATTCTGGAACTGAACTTTCTGAAAATTAAAACCTGAGGGAAGTTACACTGTACATTTACCTCTAACATGGTATAGTAACCAAGAAGATGGAACGAGTTTGAGATTTTTTTCCTGATTTTTAAAATTTGATTTAATTTTGTGTGCCAAAATTAGTTAAAAACATAATCTCGAAATACTGGCAATCGCTATGGAGAAACTTCGATATAACCAATGTTGTATAAAGTAAAAGGCCATTTTAGAAGGATTCCATGCCAACTAAGAAATTCAATGCTTGCTCCTTCCCATGAGTTCCAGGGAAGAGAGGAAGCGAGTGTATGTAAGCATAGGAGGGTATGGCAAGGATCATTATTAGATACCATTTCAGATACTGCATGGTTCTAGGTTCTGGGTGAGGATTTTTACACACTAAAGTTACTATTTTTGTGCTTCCTGGACTTAGAGATGTCCTAAAGTTAGTTTGGAAGATGAGTGTCAAAATTATGCGACCATGTAATCATGTCAGATGGTCCTAAAATGCCAGCTTCTCCATTTTTGTTACTGTCAGACAAGTTTCAGAAAGCTTTTTGGTTTACAAAAAAATTATCGGCGGGGGGAATTATTTCCAACAAGGGGTAAAATGAAATCCATCCAAAAAAATTAATGTTCCCTCTTTGTAACAACTACTTTGCAGGGAAATCTGCAGTTATGTTTTAGGCTCTAATTGTTTTGTATGGGATGACTATGGTTTTTTTTCATCATTCATGGCTTGAGTGTTCTGTGTTTCTCAGTCTTCTCTGTGGCAGCTAGTTTAGACATATCTGTGGACCATCTTCAAAGTTTTATCAGTCCCTTTTTTTTTTTTTTCATGCTTCCTGTTCCGTATGCAGGGCAGTCAAATGAGCACCAAACAAGTAGTGCTACTGGGAGCAAGGCTCAGCCTCTCAGAGGATCTGTTTTCCTCAAACTCCCTTCACCTGGCTAACTGCTTTGCAGCCTCTACATCTCAGTGCATACAGCATCCAGACTCACCCGTGCCTTTCCTTAGTGCCTAAGCCTGGCTTAGCTGATCCTCGAATGGGAGGATTGTTCATGTCTTCACTTTAGTGCTGATTGTGCTGTGTACTTGTTGCCACCATCCAAGCAGTGAGCTCTGTGAAGAAAGAAAGGTTCATGTCTGCCTTGTGCACTGGGGTGTATTTAGTACTTAGGGCAGTTCCAGGCATAGAGTAGTTCGATGTGGATGTAGATATATGTAGGTACAGATATCAGTATAGATATAGTTGTAGATGTGGGTGTGGCTATAGCGATAGAGATGTAGATAGAGTTGTAGATACTTGATATAAAATTGACCCTTGAACTATGTGGAAGGTAGAGGCGCTGACCCTCATGCAGTAGAAAATTTGTGTATACCTTTTGATGCCCTCAAACCTGAATTGCCTACTGTTGACTGAAAGCCTTGCCAGTAACATAGTCAATGAACATATATTTTATATATGTATTATATATTGCATTCTTATATAAAAGAAGTAAGCTAGAAAAAGCTAACGTTATTAAAATCATAAGGAAGAGAAAATATATTTACTATTCATTAAGCAGAAGTAGATCATCATAAAGGTCTTCATCCTCATCATTGCCACATTGAATAGGCTGAGGAGGAGGATAAAGAGGAGGGGTTAGTCTGGCTGTCTCAGGGGTGACAGAGGAAGAAGAAAATTCACGTGTAAATGGACCCTCACAGTTCAACCCCATGTTGGTCAAGGGTCGACTTTATCCCAAATATATATACTGTAACACTACACTTCAATAGAAGGAGGTGTGGGCCAGGCGTGGTGGCTCACATCTGTAGTCCCAGCACTTTAGGAAGCTGAGATGGGTGGATCACCTGAGGTCAGGAGTTCGAGACCTGCCTGGCCAGCATGGTGAAACCCTGTGTCTACTAAAAATACAAAACTTAGCCAGGAGTGGTGGTGGGTGCCTGTAATTCCAGCTACTCAGGAGGCTGAGGCAAGAGAATTGCTTGAACATGGGAGGCAGAGTTTGCAGTGAGCCGAGATCACGCCACTGCACTCTAGCCTGGGGGACAGAGCAAGACTCTGTCTCCAAAAAAAAGATAGATAAATGAAAGAGGTGAGGTTAGGTCAGAGGGCATTTGCTCTTCATTTGTGCCTGACCACATGGTTCTCCTGGGTATTCCTTAGGTATAATAATGTTGTCCCACATCAGTTTCTCAAGTTTTCACCTAAAAGATATTTGGCAAAATCGCCTTAAAACAAACTCAATGCAAATATTTGCACTTGTTTCTGATTCCCCAGAGAGGAGCATGCTACTTATATCTCATCGGTTAATAAACCCATTTTCTTAAGAGGGCTACATAGCCTTCCCCTTCCCTCCATACTGAGGTTAGATGAAGTCCATATAAAATAATTAGTAACATTAACCTTCAATGAGATTTTTAGAAAGTAAGTTGAACCATCTGCTTCTTCATAATTGTCATATTTAATTTACTGGGATGGCTTTTTGATTAGAAAATGGGCAACCACTGTCTTCTTTTGGGCAGTCTGCCTAAAGCAGAGCGAAAACACCAACTGGCAGAGTGCTAAGCCTACAATTATGGGAGGAGAATTCATTTCAATGGCTCCCCCTCTTGGACGTCATTACATGTTTCAACGTAGCAAGTACCATGTCATATGTGAATCAAGGTCACTTGGTTTATAGGAAAAACCACATTAACAACCATCATTTCACAACTAGAAAGTGTGATTTTGAAAATAATACTTTCTTGTACTTTTTACCCCTACTCTTGAGATTTTTAGTGCCCTTTTCGACCTAGGATGGATGCCAAGCTGCCACTTTAATTTATATGACATTTATGCTCATTCAATTTGATGTCTAGCTTGGCTTTCAAACAAGTTCAGGCCAAATATCAAGTTCACAAAACAGTTTCATTTCATTTAATTAGAGTTTGTTTTATTACTGTTTCTGTTTTGATAGTTTAAGGTCATGAGAGAATTTCTGGTGACACTGATTTGAAGACAACACTTGGAGCTGATGTTGTGACCAACAGTTAAATAAACTACGCAAAATCCTGAAACTCAAAATCTCAAAACTCCATTTTTAGCAAGTCTCATAAAAAGGGTTAATTCTCATGTTTTGTTGGAGAATGTAATTAGAACATAGTAACTAAATTGCATGCTCCTTAACTTAAGCCAGATCTAAGCTGAAGAAAATCTGTGATTAGAAGCAAGTCTAATGTTCAAGTCACATGTTCATTTAACCTTTTTAAGAGAAAATGGCAGACTTAAATGTAGTTGAAATTAATTCATTAGTTATGTTATTATTGAGGGGAAAAAGGGTTCTAGGAAGAAGAGACAGAAGCTCAAAGACCCTGAATTATTCCTACCTCATGGTGAATAATGTATCAGTTATTTTATTATGTCCTTCAATCGTTATGAGACTTAAGAAGTGAGTAGGCCAGGTGCAGTGGCTCATGCCTGTAATTCCAGCACTTTGGGAGGCTGAGGTGTGTGAATTCCCTGAGATCAGGATTTCAAGACCAGCCTGAACAACATGGAGAAACCCTGTCTCTACTAAAAATACAAAGTTAGCCAGGCATGGTGGCATATGCCTGTAATCCCAGCTACTCAGGAAGCTGAGGCAGGAGAATCACTTGAACCCAGGAGGCAGAGGTTGTGGTAAGCTGAGATGGCACCATGGCACTCCAGCCTGGGCAGCAAGAGCAAGACTCCATCTCAAAAAAAAAAAAGAAATGAGTTAAATGTGCTTTCTCCCTCCCTCTCTTCCTTTCTCTCCCCCCCTTTTTTCCTTCCTCCTTCCTTCTTTCCCTCCCTCCACTCTCTCCTCCTTTTCCTCCTCCTCTCTCTCCTCCTTTTCCCCCTCCTCTCTCTCCTCCTTTCCCCCCTCCTTCCTCTCCTGTCCCCTCCCCTCCCTCATATTGGGAGAATATCATTCTCCATGCAGATGCTGGTTTATTTTGGCAGCTCTTGGAAGGTTGAGTGAGGACAGTCTGAGGACAGTTGCTTCTAATAGTTTTTGGCTTGTGTTGCTCCCCATTTCTGGTCTTCATCATGTTCCAGATTTTCCTTGTTATTCTTATCTCCCAACACTCTCCCTGTCTTTGGGAGGACCAAATGTGCCAGAGACAAATGTGGAAACAAGAAAAGAGGAATAAATATCTAACGTAAGATGAATCTGTTAGTTAAATTGGGACAGATGATGATTAAAGATATTGATTTTATAAAGAGAGTCAGTTGGCCTTTAGATACGTTATCCTATGAATATTTCAGAGACATCATAATAATTTACATGATATCATAATCTGAGGGCTAGGGGCTCCAATATTCACAGTTTCATCCAGTCCACAAATGGTCCATTTACAAAGTTGCATTTGTTTATGTATTTACAAAGTAGTATACTAGATACTGTAGAAGCTATTGTTCTTAAGTTGCTCAAGCGCACATCCAGAGTCAACTACAGATTTATAGCCTGTACCAGAAAGTCAAGTCATGCTTTGAGAAGACAAAGCCTTGGAGGATGAGGTTTTTTTGGGATAGTGGGGTGGAGGCCCTGACCACTCTGACAGTAGCCAACTGCGTGCTTGGAGTTAAATCCCATGGTTTCCTGGCCTGTGTTAGGGAAGTGAGAGTTCAGATTTCCAAGGTGGCCTACAGTGAGAATAAGAGATGAGGAGGAGGAGGAGGAGAGGGGAGGAGGGGGAGGAGGAGAAGGGGGAGGAGGAGGAGGGGGAGGAGGGGTAGGAGGAGAAGGGGGAGGAGGAGGAGGGGGAGGAGGAGGAGGGGGAGGAGGGGGAGGGGGAGGAGGAGGAGGGGGAGGAGGGGGAGGGGGAGGAGGGGGAGGGGGAGGGGGAGGAGGGGGAGGGGGGATGGGGATGGGGAGGGGGATGGGGAGGGGGAGGAGGGGAGGAGGGGGAGGGGGAGGAGGGGGAGGGGGAGGATGGGGAAGAGGGGGAGGAGGGGGAGGAGGGGGAGGATGGGGAGGAGGGGGAGGAGGGGGAGGAGGGAGAGGAGGAGGAGGAGGAGGAGCCGGCTGACAATGACGATGAGACTGGCCGGACTAAGTACAGCTAGCAGCTTTGGCAAGAATGGTCTCAACGCCACCTCTGAAGTCTTTTGTAACCCTGGCTTTCTCTATCAAAACTAGTTATAACCTTCTGAACTACCCCCAAAAGCAGACAGAGTGCTCAGGGAAGAAGTCTCTGTGCAGGTGACATTTCAGACTAAACCTGACTAACAAGATTTGAGGGAAGAAGTGTTCCAGAAGAGGTCCAATGCCCCTGAGGTGGGACTAGCCCCATGAGTTCCAGAACAAAATCCCCTGCTTATAAGACCAGGAGGACTTCCCTGTCTCAGTAAACTGCACCATCTCAGTTACTCAAGTCAAATCCCAAGGATTCATTCTTGCGTCCTTTCTCTCCCTCATCACTTCCCAAAATCTCATCCATTAATAAGACTCTGGAATTGGCCTGTTTTACTTGATCAATACCATCAGCAATCAGGGTCCACCAATGTTATTGTCTGAATGTTTCCTAAAGTTCATATGTTGAAACTTAATCCCCATTATGGTGGTATTAAGAAGCGGAGCTTTTAGAAAAGTTATTAGGTCATGAGGGCAGTCATGAACTAGTGTCTTGCGAAAGGGCTGGAGGGAAGCAGTGTAGGCCTTCCTTTACTGCCCGTCTGCCTTATGCCGTGTGAGGACACTGCATTGGTCCGATCCAGAGGATGAAGTAACAAGGCGCCATCTTGGAAGCAGAGATCAGCCCTTACCAAACAGCTGAAGCTGCTAGCACCTTGGTCTTGGACTTTCCAGCTGCCGGAAGTGTGAGAAGTTTTTGTTTTTATGAATTATGAAGTTACAGATAATTTGTTACAGCAGCACAGACAGACTGAGATGACCGCAGTGTTTCTTCTGGATTACTGTAGCTGCCTCTTTACTGTTCTTTGTGCCTCCGTGCTTCCCCCTTACAATCCATTAATTAAGCACCAGCCAGAAAGGTCTTTTACAAAGGCAGTCAGATCATGTCATGCCACTACTTATAAAATGTACCAGTGTCTCCCCACTGCACTAAGAATCTACTCTCAAATCCTCAACATGGTCTACATGGCTGAACTCATCTGAACTCTGCCTGCCTTTCCTGCCTCCTTGGGGAGCAACCCCTTCTTCCACTTCTGGCACATGGTCTTCTTTATTTTGCAATCCACTAAGCTTATTTGTACCTCAGGGTCTTTGAGCTTCTGTGCCCTCTTCCTAGAACACTTTTTTTCCCTCAGGTCTTGGAAAATCCCAGTGTCCTGGCTACTCCATCTAAAGTAGTCCCCCTCTTCCTACTCAACTAACTCCATCCCATCACCCTGATTTGATTTCCTAATGGCTTTTAGCACTGTAGACATTCTCATTTATTGGCTTGATTGTTTATCACCAACTCCTCTCCCCACCCCCACCAACCCACTGCTCCTAAGGATGTAATCTCCCTGAAAGCCCTGTATATCCTTTTGATCACTGTCTGCTGAGCACCTAACACAGGACCTGGAGCTCAGCAAATACCTATTGAACACAGGAGTAACAGGTTCCTTCAGAATTGACCAGTAGCACTGTGATCACACTGCTGCCCTGCTGAATAGATGTTTTCTGCTCTCCTCTGGCTGTTCTTCTGCCGTAACCTCCTGAGAGCTTCAACCTCCTCCTGTTTCTGTATTGATGTATGACCTCCTGAGTTGGTTCATGACTTTGGCCCATTCTTGGCCGTGCTTCTCTGCTGAGTTCTACATTAGTGACTCAGATAGTGTGCACCAGCCTCTGACCTCAGCCTAATACGGTTTGTGCTGCTTATGTGGCCAAGTGTAAACTTTTTTAGAGCTTTCATTATGAATATTTTCAAACATACAAAAAGGCAAGGAAAATCATATAATGATACCTATATACCCATTCCATACACCTCAGTCTAGATTTAACAATCATTAAGGTTTTGCCATATCTGTATTATATTTTGAGG
Organism: Callithrix jacchus; assembly: GCF_049354715.1. Classification (NCBI taxonomy): domain Eukaryota; kingdom Metazoa; phylum Chordata; class Mammalia; order Primates; family Cebidae; genus Callithrix; species Callithrix jacchus. Next base: position 12,616,607 of record NC_133524.1, read on the forward strand.
ACGTATCTTAAATTACAAGAATGTTGACAATATATCCTGAATATTTTAGCCTGCAGCTTCAAAAAATAGACTTTCTTTTTACATGTACACAATATCATTCTCACACCCACCTAAATTGACAATGCCTTCAAATCATGTAATATCCAGTACATATTCAAACCTTCCCAGTTGTCCCCAAAGTACCTTTTAAAAGCTAGGATCCCAAAATGGCCCACATTTCCATTGGTTTTTATGTTTTCTGGGTCTTTCAGAATCAAGAATACCTGCCTGCCTTATATTTAATGCCAATGACGTGTTAAAGAAGTCATGTCTTGTGGAATATCTCAACTTCTAGATTTGTCTAATTGCTTGGTTATAGTCTTGCTTAAATATTTTCTTTCATCACCTGTAATTTCTGTCACTGGAAGTTAGAATGAAAAATCTGAGTAAAGTCCAGATAAAACTTTTGGGAAAGTTTTCCTCAGGCATGATGTTGGATATCACGTTACATCACATCGGGATGAACATAATTTCTCTGTTCCGCCATTGAGTTCAGGTGATGAAATCTTCATCCTTCTGTTGTACTCTGTGTGTTTCTTCTTATAACCAGTAAATAATCTGTGGAGTAAATATACTTTTTTAAAAGCTATTTTTCTGTTAGCCTCAGTAGTGTAAAGTAGAAGTCAGCAAACTTTCTGTATGGAACCAAATAGAAAATAGCTTCAGCTTTGCCAGCCAGACGTTCTCTCTTATAACTACTTGATGCTGCCATTATATCTTGAAAGCAGCCACATATATATATAAACAAATGAGTGTACCTGTGTCCCAATAAAACTTTATGAAGATACCAGATGTCCACTGGGTTTGGCTTGCAAACTGCAGAATGCTGAGGCCTGCTTTAAATTAGCATCTCTTGGAAATTAAAAAATATGTATATTGATGCCCAGGCTCCACCCAAAACCAATTAAATCATAATGTCTGGAGATGAGACCCTGGCATTGGTATTTTTAAAATATTTCCAAGTGATTCTAACATGTGGCTACTGCTGAGAATCACTGGTTTAAAGGGAGTTATCTCTTCTAGAGGCAAAGAGGTCACAAGGTAATGTAGATGGGCATGCGAACAATTAAATCTAACAAAAAAGAAGGGGAAATAATTGTTGCAAAACAAGAGGGGACCCATAGAAAGAAGAATAGAGGTTGGAGGACAGTCAGAAAAGATTCCCCAGAGACCAACATTGAAGCCATTCCTTAAATTCTGAACATATTTTTAATTTTTAATTTTTGTAAATACATAGTAGGTGTATATATTCATGGAGTACATAAGATGTTTTGATACAGGCATTCAGTGCATAATAATCACATCATGGGTAATGTGGTATCCATCCCCTCAAGCATTTATCCTTTGTGAATTCTGAACATTTTTTGATTGGTGCAGAGGATGTGGAACCAGCAGGCACAATCCATCTCAGGCCAAATTTCTGCCAAGTTCTGTCTCCCTCATTAATGTTAAATCAGGAGCATGATGAAGACTTTGAACCTGTACCCAGGAGCCTTTGTTTATTTGCACCTTGTCATTGTCTTACTTTCTGGAATTAATATATTAGTGACTGAAGGCAAATGAATCATCAGGTTTTATTTACTTAAATTTCAGCTTTTTTAAGGAAATGAAGATAAAAATCTGAGATCTAAGAAACAATTCAGAGACAACAGGGCAGGTTCTATACACTTGCCTAGAATCTGCTCTCTTGATATGATTTCCCCATCACCACTGGTTCTTTATTTATTTTAGATGATTGGTGGTGGGATTCTGGGAAGTGATGAGGAGAGCAGAAATACATAGCATCGTGATGGAACTAAACTAAAAATTAAGGTTTATTTTCGATTGTGCTAGAAGTCCTCAACTAGGGCACTCTTGCCCCAACCCCAGACTCTTTAGAGGACATTTGTTAGTGTCTACAGACATTTTTAGTTTTAGTTGTCACAACTCAGGAAAGGCAGTTCTACAGGCATCTACCAGGAAGAGGCAAGGGATGTGCTAAACATCCTATAATGCACAGGACAGCTCCACCATGCAAAAGACTTATCTGGCCCCAAATGTCAATAACACTGAGGTTGAGAAACCCTGGATTATGCTGATACATTCAAACACAGACAGATTTTCAGGAAATTTTCTGTCTTGTGTTTCAACAATTACTTATAATTATCCCCATAGGTGAAGTTTTTAATAATCTCTAAAGTTATAGAGATATCTTTTAACCAAGTAGAGGGTGGTGGCGTTATGTATCTGGAAATCTACAAATTAGCTTTTGGATTTTGGAGGAGAAAAATCCAATTAGAGGAAGCTCTATTCTTATTTAAAAATATCTTCACCAGAGTCTCTTGCCCTTGGAGCAATGCAGCCCTCTCTCCCTCCAAGGTTAGTATTTGCCTTTAGGGAAGATACACTGAACCCAGTACAATTGATACGGGGAATCCATATCAGAATTCCTCCTCTCAGGTTTCCAGGTAGTTACTTAGCTCAGAGGCTGTTTCTCAACTTCAGTCCCACCTAACTATGCATTGTAGCACTCAGTGAAGCTTCAACCAACCATGAGCTTGGATTGGAATAACCCCATTGGTTGCTGCAATTCTATGTGTACACAAGTGTGGCACCAGTAAGTAAAATATGGCTTATGATTAGTTTCCTATGGCTGCTGTAACAAATTACCACACATTTACTGGCTTAAAATGACATGAATTTATTGTCTTACATTTCTGGAGGTCAGAAGCTCAACGTGGATTTCACTGGGCTAAAAGCAACGTGTAAGGAAGACCAGTTTCTTCTGGAGGCTCTAGGGGAGAATACATTTTCTCACCTTTTCCAGCACCTAGAGGCTACCAATGTTTTTGCCTCATAGCTCCAAATCAATCAGACCTTTGCTTCAATCATCACTTTCTTACTCTCTTGTCTCCCTTCTTTACTTATCAGGATCTGGTGATAGCACTGAGCCCACCTGTATACTCTCGGATAATCTCCCCATCTTGAGATTCTTAACTTAGTTACATATGCAAAGGCCCTTTTGCCTTGCAATGTATCATATTTACAAGTTTAAAGTTTAGGATGTAGACATCTTTGGGGCTATTATACTGCCTATCACAGTTTGAAAGTGACCAAATATGATATCAGTTGTGCTTGATGCTGGAATTGGTCACAAACTTTATTCTGTTACACAGAGAGCTGTGCAACATGCCACAGAGCTTGAGCACCAGAGTCAAAGGACCTGAGTTTCACTGCTGGCTCCACCAAACTACCAGCTCTGTGGACATGGGAAAGTCACTTCACCTTGCTTCAGTTTCTCTATCTGCACAATGGACATTCCAATAATACCTCCCTCGTAGGGTGATTGTTGAGGGCAGTAAACCTAACAACTGACATATTATAGTTGTTTAAGATACATTAATTATTGATATTGTTACTCATGGAGCTGTTATAAGAATTAAACAACGTAATTCATAGGTCTGTAGACTTCTTCTGAAAGGGCTACATGATACATATTTTTGGCTTTTCAAATCATGTAATCTGTGACAGCTACTTAACTTTGCTATTATGGAATAAAGTAGCTATAGACAGTATGTAAATGAATGCATGTTGTTGCATTCCAATAAGACTTTAAATCTGAGCAGCAGGGCAGATTTTGTGTGCAGAGACCATAGTTTGCCAATCCTTACTCTAGAGTATTGGAATTCAGACCTGACTATATATTGTTGTCCACAGCAAAGCTTTTTAAAAATGATAATGATATCTCTTCCATGTTAGGCAGGTCGATGCAAACCTACCCCAAAGTTTGAGGTCATGAAGAGACCAAAGAAAGAGACTGACATATCCAGTTTCTTAGAAAGAGACATTTGACAGGCACTCACAAACAGAAGCCATGTCTGTATCTCGGGTGACGACCAGACAAGATGGTGGATCCCTATGCCATTATCTCCAGACCCAGAGCTTATATACCACAGGGAAAGGGTGATTTTGAAGGGATATGTAGGACAATGGAAGTATGATAACATCAAGGTGGTTTGACCTAAGGGTAGGACTTAGGATAAGTACCTGCTCTTACACAAAGAACAACAGATAAACTGGAAATCTTAGAGGCCTTCCTGGAACAGAGATTTATCAGAAGCCAGCATGGTTGAATAGCATCCAAGATGGAGTTGCTTTGGCCTCTATAATATCACATCTAATTCTCAGTTTCTTTTTAATTAAAAGTATAATTGCTCTGCCGGGCGCGGTGGCTCAAGCCTGTAATCCCAGCACTTTGGGAGGTCGAAGCGGATGGATCACGAGGTCAAGAGATCGAGACCATCCTGGTCAACATGGTGAAACCCCGTCTCTACTAAAAATACAAAAAATTAGCTGGGCATAGTGGCGCGTGCCTGTAATCCCAGCTACTCAGGAGGCTGAGGCAGGAGAATTGCCTGAACCTGGGAGGTGGAGGTTGTGATGAGCCACAATAGTGCCATTGCACTCCAGCCTGGGTAACAAGAGTGAAACTCCATCTCAAAATATGTATATATATATATATATATATATAATTGCTCTTATTTTTTCATTCTTGATTTCAGATTAAATGCCGAAAAACACTGTTTTGTACATTTTAAGTTTTCAGTTGCACTTTGTTGAAAAATAAAACAATACCCGGTCTCACCTAATCTGCAGTTAATGAAAATTCCTGAGAACATGGCCTAGCTAGGCATTTGTTTTCGTCTCCTTCTCAGAACAACAAGAGGGGCTGCCACATACAGGGCACTGGATCAGTATCTACTGAGTATGAGTAAGGAAATGTACAACACGCCATCAGCACAGCCCTGAAGCTCAGTATATGGTGCTCAATCATTTGGGGTCCTTTGGTTGCGAAGAACAAAAACCCAAACTGCCTAATTTGGCCAAAATAGGAAATTATTAGAAAGATATGCAGGTACTCAAACAATTCAAGGAACAGAAGTATCAGGAAGGACAGCTTGTGAGGACCGACTTTATTCAGCAACTCAGGAAGACCTTGCAAGGATTCTTCAGGAGGATAATGACATTGGCCTTTTTCTATCTTTCTTTTCTTCCGTTAGAAGAGTATATCCACCCCTTGGCTAGAAGAGAGTGGAACACCCTGACTGGCAAGCCGCATCTTCATGTGACTAACAGGGAAGAGTTTGTATCCAAGGCAAAAATTTGGGAGGCTCTTACTAGAAGAAGTGGGTAGAGGCAGTGCGCTCAGCCGTTGATAACTAGCTGCTGCTGTTGTTGTTGAGATGGTTTGTAATGAGGTAACATAAAAAAGTACTTCCCACAACAGAAGGTGTGTAGTGGATGCTCAAGCCATTGCTCTCTGGTGGATTTCAATATAGCACATTTAAAAAAAATATAGCAGTGTTTCTTAACCACGTGATTTTGCCATCTTTGCGGAGACCTTGCTGGGGACAGGTCACGACTGGCATCTAGTGACTAGATGCCAAAGATGCTGCTAAACACCATATAGTAAAGTATATGTGTATATGTTATGTTGCTGCAGTTTTCATTTATTCTAGCTTCAAGGGCTGTGCTTTCTCCAGTTGCTAATCTATTTCTCTGTGTGCCCCTACTCTTACTATAGAGATCAAGTTTGATGGAAAGGAGGCACATTTGACTGTGTTCCTTTATTGAAGACAATAGAACTTTTGAGAGATTCTGGAGTTTGAAATTAGAAGACAAGGATGCAAAGATGTAGGAACCTAAGGACACATTTCTGAAATTTACTCCTATGAGATTACTTCAGAATTTAACTTGTTAAAAATAAATTAGCAGAAGAAATGGAATTTGAGTACATTCTAGTTAATGAAATGCAAAACCATACTTTAATGGTCAAAAAGAAAGATTTCAAAATAAATCCAGTTAAAATTAATGAGTTTTATGTTTTTCAGTTTTACTGAAGGAATTAGTCCATAAAATGAAAATCAGCAGCAGCAAAAATCATTTGGTATAATGATATTTCAGTTGCTATTTGTGGGGGTAGTGGCAAAAAGGTACCAAGTAGTATGACCTTTGAATTCTGGTTAGTTTTTATTAATTATAAATGTTAGTAATTCTAAAAGGTGCTCATTAAACATTTTTCCTCCTTTTTTTCTCAAGTATGCAATAGTTTTACAATATGTGAATATCACCCCTCTTTTTTCTTTCCTGAATTTTAGAAAAACAGGATTTTAAAGTATCTTAGTGAAGCTTTATGTCATTGCCGATTTGAACTTCCAATTTAAACTGCAACCATTTTTGGGAGCGGGGAGGGAGCATCAATCAGATTGAGTTAATTGTTTTATCAATTTCTGGCACTTTATCATCACTGATTATTGAAGACTTCCTGAAATAGCTGAGTGAATAAGTCATTCATCCCCCTTTATCCTTCTATGCCACTACCATTTACATGCCCAGGTAATTTTTCTATTGAGTTTAGTGTGAATATTTCTGTGTGCATTTGTTTTTGCAAAGATGTGTTATTGTTTTACACACATTCATTTCAATTTGCACAAATCTTTTTGTTCTATATGTTTCACTGGGTATTTTTTCTGAGCCCTGGGATATTAAGATCCATCTGTGTTGTCCTGTGTATTTCTAATCTGTTTTTTTTTTTTCAACTGCCACCTCATGCTCCGTGGTATGTTGCAAACTTGGTTTCTGAGAGATAACCACTTTGCACCAGAAACTTGCAGCTCTGCTTTTGCTCCTTTTATGATGGAGTCATAAAAGTGTAATGAAAGAAAGAGCTCCTAGCTGTGAGTAGCAGCTCAAATGCCAATTTCAGGTCCTTCAAAATTGATCCTGCCCATAATCCTCTAAAATGCTCTTACTTTTAACCCTGCTGAAAGAAAAATCTCTTTTCTTCTTTTCTTAACCCCCAACTCTTCCTAAGGCTGTTTAGCTTATAATTTTGCTGACGCAGTTGCTTCCACCAAATAACACTTTAATATTAAGGTAGAAGTAGTTGCCTTTCCTTCCTTATTGCCTTTGTCAAACCCTCTTCGCCTTACTATGGACTTGCAGAAATGTCCGTGGTAAGTTTTTGAATTGTCCTCTCTGTCCTCATTGTCTCTTCTAGACTTAGAGTTCTTTTAGCCTTAGAGAGAGATTTTTAAAAATCATATATTATTCCTCACCATATGTAAAAATGAATATATAAGCAAAATAGAAATGTTAAGGTATTCCTAAAACTAAATCACATCCAGAACCCCTTCTGAATGCCGTTTTGACTCAGAATCACTAAAGCCCACGTCTGTTCATACAGCAGTTGTTAATACAACTGTTCATACAACTGCGCCATGAAAAGCACTGGTGATACGGCATTTCTTATGAGTTCTAGGAGTAGCCACTATTGCCTCTGAGATTTTCTTCCAAACTCCCAACACCTACTTTTCAAATTTTGACTCTAGGACTTTTCTTACTTAGCCTGAGATAAGCCACACTTTTGTAAGTGTCTTAGTAGCACGATATAACACGGCTTTATCTACTTGTATGGCTGTTTTTGTCTTAGGTCCGGAAAGCATTTGTCCCTTTGCTAGAAAATATGAAAATGTGTTCACTTCTTCAGCACTGAATATTTGCTTTGCTGATATGAAAGTCACACCCCACTGCTCTGTTTCCATGCTTTTCTATGTACCAGTAACTTTCCGTTTCAATATTGAATTGTGGTGTAATCTTTTGGAAGACATTTTAAATGGGATTTAAGCTAAATGTGTAGAATCAGCACTAGACATAATTCCGTTGAGGTGAAGACCATATAAATAGCAGTGAGCACATTTTTCCCACCTGTGCAGGGCAAACTGTTGCTTTGTGCAGAGCAATTTAAAACCCCATTGATTATAAGACATCCTAATTTTAAAGATGCTAAAGTGTGGGAAATGCGCATCTTGTAAAAGATGAATGCAGAGGTTGGTACTCAGGATTCAATATGGTGGCTCCATAGTCCATCAGAGACCTGAGCTATTTCTGCCCTCTGTTATTGCATCCTTAGCATATGGCTTCCATTGTCAACATCACTACATGGTCCAAGATGACCTAGTAAGCTCCTGATATCATATTTAGGCAGAAATGAAGGAAGTCACAAAGGGCAAAAAGGCCAAGGATCTACAACTCATTGGACACCACTGACTTGAAGGGAGGCTGCCTGGTAACTAAAATCTTTTAGTTGGGGAATATTGTCGCCTAGGAAAAATCCTGGAAGAAGGAGAGAATGTCACTTTGTAATCAACTAGGGGTCTCTTCATCACATCCTTTTGAAAGGCTTAATTCTTGTGCAGCCTGATTCATAGGCTACTTCAGCCTAATCATGGAATGATTCAATGCATAATGGTTTGTGACAAATTTTAGCATTTTGCTCTTCTCATTATGTGTGATTCAAAAGTAAGCAGAAATCTATAATAATTGGTATTTAATGTGACTAATTCACTTCTCCCTAATGAGTCTACAGATCCCTTGAGCAGATCTGTCTTCTACACCTTAGTTACTTCTCCCACGCAACCGCCTACCCCATTGCCCATTGTCTAAATTGTCTTACAACAAGTGCTCCTTACATGGATTTGACGTCATCTGGCTTCTGTGGCCTCAATAAGTGATTGCTGCTTCCACCCGATCTGGTATCTGAGGTTCCCCCCTGGGGGCCAATGAGGAATTTTATAAATGCAGCAGCTTGAGAACAGGACATTTTTAGAGTTTGCTTATCTCCTTTGGGAAACTCTTAATCCGTGTTCCGGCAAGTATCAGGATACTTTTAGGAGAGATGTCTAGTACTTCTTAACTGACTTCCTAAGATAATCACTTTGGGGTAAAACACTTCTATAGCATACAGATTAAATAAACTCAGCCACAGCCTGTTGTGAGATTCTTAGGGCTATGGCTGATGATGGCAGCAAAGGTAGAGGCATGGATTTTTCTGAGAGTAGAGACTCAGTGGCTCCTGGAAGAGGAATTTGTGTTTGTAGTTGGTGGTGGTTTGTACTTCATCTCATAGGCACATGGTGTACAAAAGCAAATAACTGCGGATTTCTCAGTCTGAGCCTTTCTGGTTGAATCTGAATCATCTTGAGTATGAACATCAAATGTTATAGAACAGCTCTTCTGTTGGGAACATTAACATGGCTCCTGGTAGCCTGACATAGACATAAATATCTAATAGCATTGGCCATTGCCTCCATGGATAGTAAAAATAATAATACTGATAGTCATAGTAAAAAAAATTATGGCAGTCTTCCTATGTGCCATGCACTGCTCTATGTACTTTATGAACATTAATTTGTTCAGCCCTGGCCACATTCCTAGGACCACACCATGTCATTGTATACTAGATGACTTCCAGCAGCCAGTCTCTGCATCTCCGAGGGATTTTTCTGAAACTGTTAAAGCTGCTATGCTTTTGTCTGGGAGCACTTTAAAAATGATTGACATGAGTTGGTATATAAATATCCTGGTTCCTTTGCTCCTCAGATGGAATATTTCAGAGATGTGAGTTTTATACTATTCCCAGAGTTTCCTGGCAGGATTAAGCTCCAGTCACTCACTATGGTAGCTGGCTGGATAGTGCATTCTTTATTGACTGCTTTCTCTTCCCAGTGTAGTTTCCTTACCCTTGCACAAGAATCTTTGTCTTGGGGTCTCCTTCTAGGGAAATCCAAACTAAGACAAATATTAACATCAACTCTGTGAGTTAGATATGAACATTACATTTATTTTGCAGACAAGAAAGTTGAAACATGCAGAGACAAAGGAAGTGGCAGGAGTGGTGTTCAATCCCACATAGTCAGTCTGGTTTGAGAGCCTGCATTTTAGCTACACCAAATAAATGCTACAAGAGCTAAGTGAAGGTATGCAGTCCTATAGAGAACAGGTGGCCTAATGGTCTGCAGATTTAGTTATTTTTCCAAAACAAGAATGTCAGGTCAAATGTGCAAAGAGAATGTGTTATACTGACTACTGCATTCATGCCTTGGTTCCTGGAACATTGTGGGGCAGCTTTTAAATGTGCAAATTCTTGTGTTCAAGAACCTGGTGTACCTACCAATTAAACCACTTGGAGGGTTGTTTTAAAATCTGGTGCTATTTTGGGGATGTTCAGCCCTCCCAGCCAACAACCCTGCAGAATTTTCAGCAATCTGAAAGGCAATATTTTAGTCTTCTCTTTCCTTCAAATTCATTTAGTGTCTGGGTGATAAATGTTTTCTAATTAAAGCCCATAGGGCTATGGATTTGCTGTTTATGAGATGATGGCCTTCCCTGTTAAACCAGTGTTGATCTGTGTGACTATAAATAGGGATTTCTGCAGTTTTATATGCTTATATCTTGGCGAAATGAAAAGAATTTAAATGTGATTGTTACAAAGCATTCTTTCATAAGCACTTAGTGATCCTTTAATATGCATTGCTGCACTTCCATGTTAATATCCTCATACAGTAAATCAGATAGGTCCTCAGTAATCCTATCCACACAACACACTATGTTTCATTAACAGATTCCTATCAGTGTAACTTTGATCTGCCCATTTTCAATTTTTGGGTTGTCTACTTTCTGGCAGATTATAGTTCAAAAGGTCTATCATTGATTCAACATGAAATTTCATTATATTTGAATCAGAGACTCATTTGAGTGACTTAAAAAGCTCTTTATGAAGTGAAAAAGTTGCTTCTTACCCTCAGTTGATTTATTTTGTTATGTTATTTGATCCCAAAGTTTGCACAAAACTAATTAAGTCTCAATTCAATAATGATATCATCCTGAAAATGCTTTGTGTCAGTATTCAGATGCTTGAGACATATTTCTATATTTTTCTATTAAAGAAAGGACTATGGAATTCTGGAACAAAAGGTTCTGCTTGTCTTAGGTTTCAGAAAGGCATCAGTATATACAGGCCTTGAAAGCCTTCATCATGGGTGGGAATTTTAGAGAAGAGGGAGCCCCAAAATAATGAAAGAGCAACTTCAGTAAAACAGAGAAGACCTGACATTTATTGAGAACTCATTCCGTTCTAAATCTTATGGTGGTACTTTACATATCACTACATCTTCCCCCAAACTACAGAGAGAGGTTAAGTCATTTCCCCAAGTTGCTTACAAGAGAGACTTTTTCAAACACGATTCTGTCTGACTCCATAGTTCTGCTTTTACACGAGTACTACATTACATTGAAAGCTTCAATACTAGGTCATAGAGTTTTTCTCTTATGGAAGGATGGGAGCTGATTGTCTTTCTGGTGGTCCTTTAGATAACATCATGAAGGAAATTATCTAGAATTCAGGCTGCTGCTGACACTTTATTCAGGTGGGGAGCACCATTAAGATAAGGAGATATTGAGGGAATTGCATCTGGGTCCCAGTGTTCCATGTAAGCCATTCTAGATGACATGTGTAACTCTGGCTTACCCAAGTTCAATTTAACACTGCTGATTCTTAGTTGATTTGTTTCCCTTTGGAATTATCATGGACACACATAAATCCTGAGACTAAGGGGTTCTTTATTATAACTACAGCCCTACTGAGCATCTCTGGAGGTTGTGAAAGTTGCATCAGAAAAGCAATATTGCTGGGCAATATTTGTTGTTTTCAAAAAGATAGTCCTGAGCCCTACAACCCTTACCTCCTCCATTCATCCTCTCCTCACCAGTTGGAAAACAAATCTCATCTCTTTAGTTCTTAGTGTGAGGAGAGCAATCTGATTAAATTAATATATTTGAAAAAAATATGGTTAAAGGATTTTACACCAGAATTCCTCTTCCAACACCCCCTTAGGCTTTTCTATATCCTTTATTGTTTTAGTTTTGACAACAGTAATGGGGGATGAGATTGATTCACAAGGTTCTCACCAATACTAAAACTGTATGACTAATACCCAATTGCTATTTAAATATTATGATTATAAATATTATTAAAGACTTGAGATTGAGATTCTTTCCTGTGTTGTGTTTGATTATAATGCCTAGCATTATACATGATATATCCAGAGGCTTTGTAGTTTATTGCTCATGTAGCAAAATGCTGCCTCCATTGGTCAGGCTTTAGAAGAATGTCGGTCATTATCTCCTGAGAATAGTGTATTCTTTCACTTTTAAGTATGTTTCTAACACTGCTGTTTATACTGATTCTGGTGATTTCAAGTCCATGGTATATTTGCATTATTTGCAATTATCAGCTTATGCTGAACTTTCACAGGAATTTGCTGATTATCTAGACTTCTTCACGAAAATATGAGACTTGGCCCGGCGCGGCGGCTCAAGCCTGTAATCCCAGCACTTTGGGAGGCCAAGATGGGTGGATCACAAGGTCGAGAGATCGAGACCATCCTGGTCAACATGGTGAAACCCTGTCTCTACTAAAAATACAAAAAATTAGCTGGGCATGGTGGCGCGTGCCTCTAATCCCAGCTACTCGGGAGGCTGAGGCAGGAGAATTGCCTGAACCCAGTAGGCGGAGGTTGCAGTGAGCCGAGATTGTGCCATTGCACTCCAGCCTGGGTAACAAGAGCGAAACTCCGTCTCAAAAAAAAAAAAAAAAAAAAGAATAGAAAAGAAAATATGAGACTTTTGGGCAGCATATATCATTTCAAAGTGAAAGAACTAGTCCATCTCCTGCAAAGTGATGCAATGCCAAAAGCAGGCTATTAAGGAAATGCTAACATTTACTCTGCATCTATTTTGGTCTGAATGTTTCCTTTCTTTCCCTCCCTCCCTCTTTCCTTACTTCTCTCTCTTTCTCTTTTATTTATTTCTGTCTCTTTCTCCCTCCTTTCTACCTCTTCCCCCTTCCTCCTCCTTCCTTCCTTTTCTCTTTCCTTCCTTATTTTTTCTTTCTTTTTTTTATATAAACAGTGATTGAGCAAGGACCACAAAACAGCTTTCTCTCCTCCTTAAATTGCTTAAGGGAAAGTTTGTTCTGAGAGGGGCATGGCAGATTTCCTAATAAGCATGCCCTTACCTGGGCTTCCTACTTCCACAGCAGTTGTGGGAAGCCATGTTACTTTGTTAATCAACAAATTGTATGATGTAGCCTTTGAAAGCAGGGAACTACTTCTTTTTTTTTTTTTTTTTTTTGAGACGGAGTTTCACTCTTGTTACCCAGGCTGGAGTGCAATGGCGTGATCTCAGCTCACCGCAACCTCCACCCCCTGGGTTCAGGCAATTCTCCTGCCTCAGCCTCCTGAGTAGCTGGGACTACAGGCACACGCCACCATGCCCAGCTAATTTTTTGTATGTTTAGTAGAGATGGGGTTTCACCATGTTGACCAGGATGGTCTCGATCTCTTGAGTGCTGGGATTACACGCTTGAGCCACCGTGCCCGGCCGCAGAACTACTTCTTAAACAGAGTCCTGTTGTTCTCTAATTTGTGGCATTGATAAAATCAGTACTTTTTAGATTTATGTAAGATCTTTTAATAGTTTCGGCATTTTCTCCAAGATAAATTTTCATGAGACTCAATTCCAAGTTCTGATTTTCAGAAACAGGAGTCGTGTGGTTGAACGAGATTTCAACGTGTGTCTTATGACTGTCCTTTATTTACCCTTTTGCCTCTTTGGAGATGAGACATATGATGAAAGTTGATTGGCTTCCATTGTGGGCAAGGAAAAAAAATTTTAAAGATATCTAGCATGTTAAAAATCAAAAAATATTTCCTCTGTATTTTTGTCTGTTTGGACCTTTCCTTTAGCCACTTAACAGAGGAAATCACACCATATATTTTCTCTGTCTTTCTTTAAAATCCTTAATTTTGGGAAGGCCAGGACATTTTTTTAGAAGATATTCTCTCATTTTTGCTTAATATCTATCCTTATTTATCCAGAGAATATTCCTACTTAATTGAAAAAATTCAATTTAATTTATAGATAAAGATAACACCTTCGAGATTTAAAGGCTCAGCTCAGATCTCTTCCAAGAGGGCGTTTCTAGCTAAAAGACAATCTTCTGTGTGCTGTAGCATGAGTGCATACTCTGATATTTCTTCAGTGTGTTCATTTATCTTTTTGTACATCACCATCGGATACCACCATGCTGGACACAGTCATACTAGTATCACTTCAAAATGTTGCTAGATATTTCTATTTAATATATTAACCAAGGAGCACACATATTTCTATATTATAAATTTAGTTTTAGAAATTTGATAACTTTATTATCATTTTTTAAAATTATCTTGATTATCTATGATCAGTATAATTCATTTCCTTTGTAATTCTATGTCCTTTTATTCATTTAAAAACATTGTTCTGAGGAGGAGTCTACAGGCTTCACCAGACTCATTGAGCTCATGGCACAGAAAAGTTTCAGAACCCTTCCTGGAATAACATGTTGTAAAATTCAGAAACACTTCAAAAAAGTTTGAGAGGATGGTTTTACAACCCCTCGGAATGGCTATATGGCTGTCCACTTACACTGACTATAATTCGCTTGCTAACACCATAGAGAAAGCTTGTGGACTGGCTAGTGCAGAAAAGAGCAGAAACTGGGTGACCCTGAGCTGTATTCTAGGCCCAGCTGATGACTCAGGGATTTGCACATCCATCAGTATTTCTATGTGTAAATAAAATTTGTTTCTGTGTGACAAGGTTGAGATACGCAGGGAAGAAAACTGCTGCCGAACCCAGAACTTAACTTTCCTGCTGCATCCTGTGCTAATACCTTCGTTGCCAGCTTATAAATAGCCGAAAATAGCCACCACTTCTTCAACTTTTCACCGGAAGGGCCAAAGATGTCACACTTATTTTTGTTTCTTCTTAAATAATTCTTCATGGATTTCAGTTTCCCAGAAGGCCTCACAATTTCCTGACACCACAGATACCTTTCTTGATATTTCATGTCATGAGGTATGTTTATCCAAGGAGACTTTATTCATTGGATTTCTTAATAAGAAAGAATGACTTGATTATTCATGCTCTAATATTCCCTATGCTTTTTAAATTTCTGACCCCTCCCTCCTCTTATATCATGATACTATCTTGCAGGGAAAGTGGAATGTACTGGATAAAAAGTCCCTCAACCTCCTGCCCCCAAACCTATTGATTTACTCCTATCCACACACTACATTGCCTCCTCCCCCTTGTGACAGTGGAAGTGAAGTTGTTTTTCCTGTCTCAGACAAAGCACCCTGTCTCCTGTAGTACTGCAACACATTGAATCCAGAAGTAGACAGGAAAAACCCACTGTCATCCATTGAGCAATATATTAAAGAGATCTATCTGAAAAATTGTAAAAAGATGCTGTTCTTCTCACCAAATGTTTTTGTTTTGAAAAATATGGTTATGTTTTATTTTTAAAAATATGATTTATGCAATAAAATTGTTTTTAAATACATTAAAATACTTCAATAATGTATCCACTTTAATTTCTAGTACATTAGACCTCGGTAGATATAAGCAACATGCACAAAAACTTTTTGAGTGTCCTCAAAAATGTTTTGGACTGGAAAAGAGTCCTCAGGCTAAAATGGTTGAGAAGTGTTGGTGTCAAACTCCCCAACGCAGTCACATCTGGCTTCTGCCCATTTCAGTTTACTGAAACTATTTGTGCCAAGGATACCAAATTCAAGGGCAAGTCCTTACTAGACCTCTGGAAATCATTCATACTGTTCTTGACCATTCTTCTGGAAATGCTTTTCCTCTGACTTTTAGGAGTCCAAAGAGGAACACCATGTACACTCGTGGTGTTCATGGTGTTTCCTGGCTCCTCCTCCTTTATCTCCTTCATGGGCTTTTCTTCCTCTGCCTACCCTTAAAGATTAGCAACCTGTGGGGACCTCACCTCCTTTCACACTCCGTAGGTGGTCTCTCTGCTTCTTTGTTTTCCATTATCATCTTTAGGTTGGTGACAGCTGTGTTCAGCCCGGATCTTTCTGCCAATCTTCGTACCTAAATACTGAGCAGCTTGCTGGGACACCTCTACCTATCTATTCCACCAGCACCTATAATTTAACACATCCTGAACTTATCGTGTCACCATCACACCTAGCCCTTCGTCTGTATTCTCATGGCCCGTACTCTGTCTAGTTGCCCAAACCAGAAGTTTGAAAACCATTCTTGACTCTTTCCTTTTTCTCAAACCTTCACTGCCTTTCACAATACTCAAGCAATCTCCAAGCCCTGTGTCATCAGTCTCCTGAATCCTCAAAACAATCTACTCTTCACTAACTTCTAACATTGCCCCACTTGGGCCTCCATTGTCTCTACTAATAGCAGTCGTCTCCTAACTGGCTCTTTCCTAGTCTGTATTCCACAGTACTACCAGAGTCATCTTTCTAAGGTACAGAGCACATTAATTCATTATTTCTTGAAGGCTCTGAAACATTTGGTCCTTCTCCCTTTCACCTCACCTGCTGCATCTCTCATTACCTGCTCTCCCTCAGCATTCTGTGCTGGCTACAAGGGCTTCCATGCTGCCATGTGCTCTCCCCTCCAGCCCCTCACACATGCCGATCCTTCATCCTTCATCCTGGGCCGCCATCCCTGCCCCTTCCCCATTAATACCTTTTCACCGTTAACATAGGCAGCGCTGGCTAACTCAACACTGGTTGTTGATATTTAGACTTCTCTTCCTCAGGGAAGTTTTCGTAACTACCCACTTCAATCTCCCCTACCTTCTGACACACACCTAACCTTCTGTAATACCCTATTTGTGCTCTGTGATGCCATTTGTCAGTCCACACATGTAATTGCATGTTTGACGTGACCTTCAGAAGGGCAGCAGCCTTGTTTCTCTTAGATGTCATCGAATCCTCACAGCATCGTCATCTAGCTCCATCACTCAACCAGAATCTCTCTGTATCTATTTATTGAATGAGGAGGTTCATATTTCTTTTCAATTTATCTTTTACTTTACAGGTGAGCAGATTTACTGATTTTCCTTTCTCAAACAATCACAGGGTGGCTTGAGCACGGAAAGGCAGTGATTTCAAAAATATAGCACTTATAGTTCTAAGACGTGGGCATTATTTCACCTACTGCCTGCATCAAAGACATCTATGTCCTGATTGGCAATGGAAGTTGGCAACACACTGACCTGGTTAAACCTTCTACCTATATATGAGGAGGGTGAGGTGTGGGGAATTGAGATCTAATAAAAAGTTATTGTCCTAAGAAGTATGTCACCAAAAGTGATTCCATTTTTTTCATATCAGAAGTGACCTTTACTTATAAAAATCCCAATGACAAAGCACTCCTTTTTAAAAACTGTTTTGTCACCTCTGTGTTACAATGTAACTACGGAATTTATCATAGCACATCTGTTCTAATCAAATATTATCAGTAGGTTAGGCTTCCATGCTAACGTTTCTGAAAAAGTAAAATATTTGCAATGGAGGTAAAACGCTTTTTCTAACCTTTTTCATAAAAAGGCTTAATTTAAGGCCTGGCATGGGGGTTTAAGCCTATAATCCCAGCACTTTAGGAGGTCAAGGCAGGAGCATTGCTTGAGCCCAGGAGTTCGAGATCAGACTGAGCAACAAAGCAAGACCCCATCTCTACAAAAAGTACAAAAAATTAGCTGAGCACGGTGGTGTGTACCTGTGGTCCCAGCTACTCCAGGAGACTAAGGTAGGAGGAATGCTTGAGCCTGGGGGTTCCAAGCTGCAGTGAGCCATGACTGGGCCACTGTACTCCAGCCTGGGTAACAGAGGGAGACCCTATCTCAAAATAAAATCGGGAGGGCTGGGGCAGGGGTTGAATTTCTAGTTCATCACAAAAGGAGACCAATGGGATGTAAACCTTGGCAAGTGTCACAGAAGTGTTCTGGTTCTTGCTTTGGACAACTTCTTGATGTCCCTTTATATTCTTCCCTCTTGCCCTTCTTTCACCAGGCCTTCATTTCCACAAACCCTCAGGAAGTAAAAGTCTAACATGTCTGAATCCTTGAAAACAGGGTGTAAAACATTTTGGTATGTAAAACATTTCCTTTCCAGTATTATCATTTAACATGCTTAATCTTGAAGTACAAGTGAGTATGGCTTTGGGGCATGCTTCTTTTGAAAAGAAAAGGGCACATGATCACCAGCTCCTGTGTCTCTTACCTGGTACGTTTCCCTCAAGGACTCAGCTCATTTTCTGGCCAAAGAAGACTATGGTCTACAAGGCGATTGGGTTCAAGAAATGCTTATTAGCCATCTTCTAGAAACAGACATTGTGTAGAATGCTAGAGACAGACTGTAGACTTTGATATTTGGGGTTTAAAACCTGAATAGGGAGCTTGTTCCTCTTATTACATTTACTTTATTCAATCCTAGTTTATTCGTCTGAAAAATGGGGAAAATAGGTATTATTTCAAATAGCCCTTCAAACGATCCTAGTTGATTCATCTGAAAAATGGAGAAAATTTCCCCATTTTTCGGATGAATCAGCTAGGTTCGTTTGAAAGGCTGTTTGAAGAATTCAATGAAATAATGCAAATAAGGTACCCAGCGTAGTGCCTGGTGCCCAGGATAAACTGAGTAAATAATGGCTTTCAGAATGATTACAGAGGATGAGGAAAGCTCTCCAGGATTCCAAAGTGAGCTAAAAGCGCTCTTCATTTTTGTAAGAAGTGAAACATAAAGATAACTGAGAAACAAATGTGAAAATACATTTTTATAAAAGTCAGAAATATGCCAATTCCATGCTGAAAGTAGCCCTCTTGCATTTTGGTGTAATCTATTATAGATGAAGGGAATTAATTGCCAAGAGACTTGAACAACAGACAGGTTTTTTTTTGGCTCTTCATGCTTGCGCCTGTTAAAAGGCAGAAGAGGTCCAAAAGTGGGAAAGATGTGACTTTTTTGTGGAGGCTGACGTTCACTGGAGGGAGAGAAGGGCAGTAGAACGCATATGTCATGTTTGTTCAAACTGAGCTGAGAATTTGAAGGAAAAGGGTTTTCTTGACAGCTGGGTATTTCATATCTTGCCTGTGGAAACTCAGTAGGTTTCCAAGAGCAAAGTCTAGAGGCTGTAACCTTGTGTTCCTGACGTCCTTGTGTGGAAGGATTATTTTCTGGCCGTGGAAGAGCAAAACATCTTTTAAAAATTCCTACTCCCGAAATCTGTTAGTACATGATTTCATTCTGAATAAAGTCATGGGGTACAGTTGGCAGTAATCTAACATTGTTCAAAACTTGACCCTAAGTTGTAGTTTCTCCCAAAAGTCTTGAAAAAAATATGAGATTAGGTTTTAAAGGAAAGGGAAACAAATGAGTGCTTTTCCTTAATTATCCTTTTGGTTGCTACAACGGGGATTATGAGTTTTAAGCTTCTAAGCTTCCACCTTTTTGATATATTTCCTGTTACTATATTATTGTTGCCCAAGTGAGGGTGGTGGTGCAGAAAGGCTGCAAGGAAAAAATAACCTCATCGATGTAACTGAAATGCCTTTCTCTGCCATTCTGTAGCTGACTTTATTTTTAGCGTATTTTTAAAAGATTTGTATAGTTGCCTTTTAATTGCATAACATTGTTTTACACATTTATGGAGCTAATTGCCTGCTAGTTAGTGATGCTCTTTAACCTTACACATTGAACTTTTGCTCATTTTGAAATAAGAGAAATTTCAGGCAATGATGTTAGCATATGGGGACTGCTGACAAAGCCCAATATAGCCTTTTGTGCCCAATAATCTCAAATCACAAACTACTGGATGGCTTAGGCTTGTCAGCAGATACTAACAAATACCATCACGTTGTCTTATACTCTTAAGTATAACATTTTTTAAAAAGGAGAAAACAAAAACAAAAACAAAAAAACAAGAAAAGAACAAGAAGCTTTCAAAATAATATATATTATTGCTCCTTTGAATTTAAGGGGCCATCTTCGGTTTTTAATTCCTTGTTACTACTAGCATGGCATTTTTTAGATTTGCACAAAAGGATTGAAACTTGTCATTTGAAGAAATGATGGACAGTATCTACTTTGGGCGTGGTTACTGGTCACAGAGTGGTTCTACTTCGAGCCTACCATACGGCCCTTGTCATTTCTTTTCAGACTGATTTTTCCTGCCCCATGTTAACTATTCAACTAAAAATGCCCTCTCTTTGAAGAACATCTACCATGAAGGCTTTACTTAATCACTCTTATTCTACTTCTGTTTATTTCATTTTCTGTTGTCCATTTTTGTATATAATATGCTATTCCTGGAATAGAAGAACTTCATTTTAAGACATTTTTTTTCGTATTTTTCAAGAAGCTCTAGAAAGAACTTTTTCAAAAAGTGTTTTTCTTGGCACAAAAGAATCTATAAAATATTATCTTAAATGATAAAACTGTTATCTCTAGAGCAGTACTTATCGAACTTTAGTGAGAATAATTGTGAGCTGGGGATCTTGTTGAAATACAGACGCTGATCAGATAGATCAAGGGTGGGACCTGGGCTTCTGCTTTCTGTGGGTCAAGGGAGTTTGAGCTTCAGCTTAGACTTACTGCGTATGTAACCACTGATTGTATATCTCCCAGATGCTCCAGTCTCTCCATTTGGGAAATAATTATGCTATTTACTACATCATGAAAATATATGAAAGCTTTCAACATTTTTTAATTTTCTGGAAGTTTTCTGAGCATCCCTGATCACAA
The DNA here is from genome assembly GCF_049354715.1 of Callithrix jacchus. Taxonomy (NCBI): domain Eukaryota; kingdom Metazoa; phylum Chordata; class Mammalia; order Primates; family Cebidae; genus Callithrix; species Callithrix jacchus. The sequence continues at coordinate 12,637,138 of NC_133524.1, forward strand.
GTGGCACATGAATTACAAATAAAGGTTATAATTTCAGATTCCTGTGTACTGGGGCAAAGGCAGTGCTGCTTCTAGAATGCTTTTGCTTTGTCAAAGACAAGCCTTACTCCAAATCCCTCAGTAATTCCATTTTTATTTTTTTCCTAAAGGGTATTTTCTATAGATTGAATATGTAAAACTATTCTTTAAAAAATATTCCTAAACAACTTTAATGAATTGTAGCTAATTAGTCATTTTTCCTGCCATGATACAGAAAGACAAAATAAATAAGTAGAGCCTTGCCTTCTTCACAAGGCAGGCATACCTACTGAGCTTGTGCTTCTGCCTTATTTTTTTCTATGCCTTTATTTTGTTAGATAGACCACATTTCTAAAAGAAGTGCCACCTTCATCCTGTTTAGTCTTTTTGCTTTGTGTTCCATCATGTTCTTCTAGGTATTTGTCAGGGCAATTTTGAAAGTTATAAGAAATTGCCAGCCAACCAAAGTTGTATTTCTTGTTCCCTTCTCTTCATTGTCAGTGGAAGCAAAACAAACAAAAATTACGTGTAAAAAGGCACTGTCTCTTGTTTTCCCCAGAGCTCTGGGCCTCCTAAAACTTGTTCCCTGTCACTATTGAGCGAATCTGCTGCAAGCATTACATTATAGATACAAAGTAATTGTTTTATAGAAATTAACATTGGAATCTAAGAATACCCTGATAAGATAACAGCTGGTATATTTCTTTTGTCTCATGCATTGGTTCTCAACTGGGAGTATTTTGAGACATTTGCCAATCTATGTCTGGAGACATTTTCGTTGTCACAGCTGAGGGTGGGTAGGGGCTACTGACATCCCGTGGGTTGAGGCCAGGGATATTGCTAAACATCCTACAATGCACGGGGCAACTCCCCACAAGAAAGAATGATCCCGTCCCAAATCCCAAATTTCAAGAGTGAGAAGGGTGAGAAATTGTGGTCTTTTGTTATTCAATACAGTCTTGCCTGCTTAGTGTGGTTGTCTTACTCTGTCTTTACTATTCTTACATTCTACTGGACTTTATTTTGTTTTGATGCATGAGGGCATTAGCCATGTAATTCTCATTAGAGTGATGAGAATTGTGTATGTAAATACTCTTTGGCAATGCAATTGGATTCGTATGAGGATTTGATATCTTTTGTATAGGTAATTTTTTATGCTTTCAACAGCAAGTGATTTTCCATATATACTAAACCATTAAACATTTTAGCAAGTTATTTTTCAAATCACAAATGTCTTATGGATGTCACTTGAGCACATTTATTTTAAAATACATTTTAACAATAACTATCTCTTTAGGAAGACTGCGGTTCCCAGACTAGAAGTATTTGTCCCTCTTTCTGGAAGAAATATGGAGTAGTGTTCGGTCACAGTATTTTTATGTGGCTTCAGGAGAGACACATTATAGAAACAAGATAATAACCCCTCTGAAATCGCACTTATCCCCATTGCCCATGGAGAAGATGGTTGATTTCTGCACAATCTTCATGTAGAGATCAGTGGCCCCCAAATCTTGTACTTTCAGGGCTAAGAGCAGCCTGAGGGATAGTTGAGAGCAGCCCCCTCACCTTAGAGATGAATATTGGCAGTTGGAAACTGATTATCCATGGGATGGGAAAGAGATTATACAAAGAAAAGACTGGGTCCTGAAATCAGTGACCTAGTTTGCGCTAATGTAAAGAATCTTGTTTTGCATAAGGCCTTGTTATTCTTTCTCATCAGGGTGGCCAAAATGAAGAAAGAAGTCTGCACGCCACCTACCTTTCTCTCCTCTTAATAGACCCAAACAAAAGAACAAACAAAAACACCACAGAGCAAAGAAAGTAAAAGGAGTAATAAAGTAGCCTGATCCGCCCTTCCATAATCATAGAAGGATGCTTGCTCATGAAGAACATTCCTGATGGCTAATTTCACCTCCTCCAGAAGCCATCTCTTAGCTTAGGTTCTACTCTTCTAGCATATATTCAAATCTTAACTTGGAAATAAAATGCCCTTCATCCAACCTCTGTTCTTTGAGGCTTCTAGCTATAGTTTAGTTTTTGTTTTTGTTTTTTTTTAACTGTATTAGAATCCTGGCTCTATTACTAGCTGTGTGACAGAGGGAAATTACATAAATCCTCTGTGCCTAATCTCTGAAAATGAGGAGTCCTTACATTGTAGATAGGATGGTGAGGATTAGCTAAATTAATATATGTGCAGTGCTTAGGACAAGGTTTGGTACATTGTCAGCATAATATAAAACATTAGTTATTATGATGTATATACATACGCACTTATATTTGGACACCTTAGAACTTAACCTTGTTTTGATGCAAAGGATAATTAATTGGTTGCTGAAATCTCTCCTCCAGTACTTTATCACTGCATATTTAAGAATGTTCTACCTCCCTAGTACAAAATTTTATATTCATAATGAATTCTTTTTCTCCCCCAGTTCTATCCTCATCTCGCTATCTCTCAGGGAAAAAAAAAACAGTCAAGCAGTCAGAATTGGACTAGCTGAAATCAACACACAGGCCAGTGCATACATATGTTCTCCTTGGGTAGACCAGTACTATGCAAACAACTGTAGCTCGGGGCACTAGATGAATAGGCAAGTGATGATGAAAACAGAGTTGGAGACAAGCTAGGAGAAGAGAGCAATGCAAGAATTAAAGGAATGAAGATAAAGGTTGGTGTCTTTGGGACTCTGAGGGGGAAGACATAATGGAGGAGGTATTAGTCTCCTAGGATGACATGATGGGCTTGCCATCATGGTGAAGCTGCTATAGAGCCAGGTGCTGTCTCTAACCACCAACTGAGGTTACAAAGGATACAAAAAGAGTGGTTTGTGTGAGCCTTTGTCTGGAACAAGATGCTATTCAATTTTGTTTTTACTTTTAATCAAAAATTTAATTGCAAATAGTTTCAAAAGTCTGATGGTACTAAAGGGCTTATAACCTCAAACCAAAATCTGTTACCTCCTCCTTTCCCCTGCCTTGCCCTGCTCCCCAGACACAAATATATTTAACTGTCATAGCTTATTTTAGAAGTATATTCTTGAAAATAATGCATAAGTCGCTATCTTTTTTATTCATCCAATTTTAGAAATTATCCATTGACTTTTTATTATGACAGATAAGGATGTTAACTCATTTTCCCATTTTAATCATATTTTAACGTTAAAAAAATTCACATAGAGTATTTTGTTGTTTTGAGGGTGTAAATATTATTCTCTGCCTAGGCAAGTGTCACCATATGATTACATTTCCTTTCTTAAAGAAGTATTTGGGTTTTATAATTGCTTTTGTGTTTATTTTGTTTGTTTGTTTTTTTCTTGACCATCTGGAAAAGTCTGTATACAATCCTAACAATTCCTTAAAATACCTCTCAACACAATTTTCACAAGGGTCCAACATGCCAGAAAATTGATCAGTTTATAGTTTTTTTTCCTGGATTTCTCAGACCTCTTACTTCAGTCTTTGGTGTTTTTTTCTTTGGGCTAACTAGGAAGCTCTCAAGTGAAGACAGCCATCATCCAACAGATTTCCTCTGTTTCTTTCACTGCTGCTGGAATCTGTTTCTCCTAAATTTCATGTCGTCTTCTGCTTAGGTTTACTTCCTCTCTTTGCTGGAATATATCTTCCAGTACTTTATTAAGAAGGAGTACATGCCTATAATATCTTTTCTTCTTTCTCTGAGGATTTAATTATAGTATCTTTGAAGTAATCTTATGTTCCTTTGTCCCTGTTTCCTCTGATTTCCCCTGATTCCTTTCAGTTTTTCTTAATTTTCATTATTTGTTTTCTCTCTGTGTGTGTGTTTGGTTGATTCCATATTTCAGTTTGTAGTTCTTCCCCAAATGTCGTGTGGTCCTTGACTGTCTGTTTATATTGAAAATGAAATAGGAAAAAAAACTAGTTACATGCTCCATGTATAAGATTAGGGCTTGTAGATTGATAGACTCCACTGTGGGGTAACTGGGCAGACAGCCAACCGTTTCACTGGAGACCCCAAATATTACTACTGGCAGCTCTTTTCTTGGAAGCATGTCTGTTTTTCTGGGGAATAAGCCCTCAACCTGCTGCCTGTGTCAGGGGAAGGGAGCTGATAACAAATCTAAGTAACAGTCTTCTCTAGCTGTAGAAGGGGAAGACACTGGGAACTTACCGTTCAGCATATTTACTTTCACATGAGCCTCCCATTTTCAATGCTCTGTGGCTTCTCTGTCTGAGGTGACTACAGCCTTTCTCCTTCCATTTCAGTTTCTTCTATGGCATCTCCATTGATTATGGAAGGATGGTTGTTTGCACTCAGTAGGGGTTCAGGCCCACCTCAATAAAGCTCTTTCTCCTCATTATCGATCAAGGTCCTCTTTTCAGCCTCCTGCCTCACCCTTTCTCCCACTGTAACTATGCCTCTGACTGCTAAAACCTTCTGGAGTTCTGTAGAGGTAGAATGCTTGCTTCTTCCATTAGCCCACTTCTTCCACCAGAGTACCTAGCTTCCACCTTTCTCCTCCATGCTAAGTTTATTTGGCTTTCCTTCCATTCATTTCTGTAGTTTGGGTATAGTTGCCACAAAATTGATGGAGATTGTCCTGTTTCTTCTTATATTATTTTTACATAGTTTTCAAAAGTAGAGGGTGTAATGTCTTTCCCCTGCCATTTTGAAAGCATAACTCTGATGCCCTTTTTGTGTTCTGTGACTCTAAACTGATGTTACGGTTTGAATGTATCCCTTCCAAAATTCAGGTATTGCCAATGCGATAGGATTAAGAAGTGGGGTCTTTAAGAGGTGATTAAACCATGAAGATTTCTTCCTCATGAATGAGATTAAGAGGTTTCAAGGAGTGTTTGGCTAACTTGCTAGCTTGCTCTTCTGTCATGTGAGGACATAGCATTTCTCCTTTCTGGAGGACACAGCATTCAAGATGCTGTCTTAGAAGCAAAGACACCAGGCCCCAACTTGCCACTGCCTTTATCCTGGGCTTTCTGACCTCTAGAACTGTGAGAAAAGAATTTCTGTCTTTTTATAAATTACCCAATCTCATTTATTCTGTTACAGCAACACAGAACAGACTAAGATAGTTGGTAATCGTTTTCTTTTACCTGCCTCATAGGGACAAATTACTGGAGTAGACTGAAGTGCAACAGAGCTAAGGGTTGTTCTTACAATCTTATTTACCATAATTCCATCCTAATTAATTTGCTAGTCTTTCATATGAAATCATTTGACATTCCCAAAGCTTGACATGCGCTTTCATAACTCCGTGAAAACTCTTACTGAATGTGACTTTCAGGAAAAGACACACATCTGCCAAGTTTCCTGTCCTAAGTGGAGTTACCTCTTGGCACATAGCCCTGCCTTCTCTTCAGTGCCATTGTTGGTTTATTTACCCATTAGTCTCCCAAATCAGATAGGAAATCTTTGAAAGAAAGACATCATCTTATTTATGACTCTTTGATGACAACAGAGTTCCTTGCTTATAGTAGGCGCTCAATGAATATGTTCGGTAAATGGATGACTGATACTTATTTTGGATGATAGTTCTCAAAGAGACAAAGACTTTATCTTAATACCTGGTTTTGCCTCTTCTGCTGCTGCCAAGGCCAGTTTGACTAGCAACTGGACATTGATGGCCCTCAATGACAAGGTGAAGGATAAGTTGTTGCTAAACACTTGTTCTGATTAATAAATTACCCTTTTGAGTTTCACGTCTTTATTTTATGGCCAGTGCATGTATACTCAGTTTTTCTGATTCATTTTTAAATGTTAAACATTATTTTCTAACATGTTTCACAGGTATGTAATTTGTCTTTAGGTAAAATGACATTATTGAAGTTTTTTGGGTGAAAAATATTCTCTGAAGCATTTGACTCTAGCTGTTGGTTTTCTAGACTAAAATTCCAATAACATTCAGGGTTCAGAGGAGTATTTATATTCAAATTATATTACACAGCGAAATTCAGTCTTCTTTAGTTACAAACCAAATTGCATCTTAAACATTGTATTTCAGAGAGATGTAGCTTTCTATTTTGACTTTTAGGAATGTATCTTCAACCATTTTCTCATTTATGCAAAAATTAAGTGAAGACCTACTATGCGTCAAGCAATTTGACAGGCTTTAGGAATGCATATATGAATAAGATATGTTTTCTCCTCTCAAGGAATCAAGGAGAGGAAAAACAGAAATCATTATAATCGAAATGCAATTCATCCCTATGAATATCTATGAGTCATGAGACCAGTGTCAAAGGACACGAGCATGACATCTGATGGCAGAGTTTCTATAAATAAAGGAAATAGGTGCTTATGTTCTTCTCACCAAATTTTTGAATAACAGTAAGAATGCAGTCTGTTCAAGCAACATTTAGATTCTAACCCATGAAACGTTCGTTGACTACCTATTATATGCCAGGTGAGGTGCCCAATGCTTAGCACATATCTCATGAAAGTAGTAAGATGCACTAAGGTTGCGTTAGTATTTAATTAAAGCAGAACATAATAAACCCAGTAGGTAAATAGAAACAGCTAAGAATTTTCTATCCACGTCCATTCCCATTAGATTTAGTGGTTCTCTCAAAGGCCTGCCTAATCATGGGAGTATTCATGCCCTTTTCTCTTCACTCAGTGCTTCCTGTGTTTTAGGGTGTTTAAGAATTACTGTATATGATTATTACACACAAAATCATCTATAATCAAATTCACGGTTGATAATTTTGACTACAGAATATTTTTTCCTTATCTACTAAATGTGTTTTCTGTTAAGAAGCAATTTTTACTTGCTTTGGTTCACATCAGTTCATTTTAAACACAAAAAAAGCAATGCCTTTAAGAATGTGTCATTTTTGCCTTATCTGAACTACCACATTCTCTTTATTGAGGACTCAAATTCTGTCCAGGAGAAACTATTTAGTTCAAACTAAACAAGAAAAACAGGCCTAAGGTCTACTTAGAGAAAGAACCAGAGCCCCTCCTTGCCTACCTTAACTCAGGGCTCTGCATTTGTTTTAGACAAATTTTTGGCAGAATTGGGCATTATGAGCCCCTGTCTGCCTTAGGCCTTTGCACTTCCTCTTCACTTTTCTTAGAACACACTTCCTCCAGATATCAGCACAGCCTATGCCCACATCACCTATCCTCAAGTATTACCTTCTCAGAGAGGCCTTCACTGACCACTGTAAAAACTAGAAGCCCCCCACTTCCCCTCCAGCACCTGCTAAACTCCTTATCCTACTGAACTTAACATGTCTTAGTTATCAATTGTTGAGTAACAAAGCATCCAAAAACTTAGCAACCTGAAACATTTATGACTGCACAGTTGCTGCAGGTCAGAAATAGCAGCACAGCTTATCTTGGTTCTGTGGCTTAGGATCTCACACAAGGTTACAATAAAGGTGTCAGCCAGAGCCACAGCCATCTCAGGGTTAAACTGGAGCAGGATCTGCTTCCAAAATCACCCAGATGGCTGCTGGCAGGATTGAATTCCTTGAAGGTTGTTGGACTGAGGGGCTCAGTTCCTCTCTGGCTGTGGGCCACAGACTGTCTTTGGTTCCTTGCTATATCAGTCTCTCAGCAGGGAAGCCCAGAACATGGCAGCTGACTTCATCAAGACGAGGAAGCAAGATACAGGCAAAGAATGCCAGCAAGATGGAAGCTACAATCTTTCAAACATAATCTCGGAAGTGAAATCCCATCATTCTTTTTGAGTTCTATCATTAGTAGAGAGAAGGTGTTACTGTATTGCCCAGGCTGGTCTCAAATTCCTACTAGGCTCAAGCGATCCTCCAGCCTTGGCCTCCTGAAGTTCTGAGACTACAGGCATGAACCACCATAACCAACCTTTTAACTACAGTTTTTTATATAGAAAATGAACTTTACTTCTCCGCCATGGAATGCAAGAAGTAGCCATAGAGGTTAGTGAAAACAATATTCCAAAAAGGGGAATTTCAAGGTAAGCAACTGAGTTATGAATATACTTCAGTATCCTAAATAGGCATTTAACATTTTATGAGTTAACTTTGAGCTACCTTAGTTGTCAGTTTGAAAACCAGGGTTAAACATCTATCTAAGCTTTCAGGAGCAGAGAAGGGGTTTATTATCTTGGAGTCTGTTTTTGTAAACAAAGTCATGGGCAGACCAGAAAAGTATAGAGAAAAAGGCAATCTCTTTCTGCTGACATGGAAAGGAGATGAACAGGATTAAGCTATAAATACAGCCTGGAGATTGTCATCTCTTTTCCTCCATGGGTGCAACAGTGCCCTGAGTTACAAATGATTTCCAAGGACCTGAAAACATGGAGATTGAATTGGCCTCTTGCTGGTAAGGCAATGTAACTCTCAGAGGTTGGCCAAAATTCACAGTTCCATCTTCTGAGTTACCTGATGAAAGGAGAGTAAGCAGTACAATTAGAAACTAAGTTAAAGGTAGCCGGGAGTGGAATCAGGGATGAAGATACTGACAGCAAGAAAAATCTGCTCAGAAAGCAGATGGTTGAAAAAGCATGATTCACAACCCCAATCAACATTATTTTCTGATAACTTGCTATGTTCAAAGTATGAGGGCCCATAAAAGTCTAACTTACTTCTTGCCCCCAGATAACTTAAAATCTATTTAGAGAGAAGATAAATATTTGAGAAGTTAAGCAGCAATAAAAGATTTCGGCAAAAGCAGAAGAGCAACCACCTGGCAATACATTTTCAATAACCGACTAAGTGATATCAGCCTTAAATAGGAGTTCAGAGAAAGGAAATAGGTAGCCTGAAAAAAATCAAGGAAATATTTGTAAGCAGGAGACTAGTTGAAGGACATGACCAGTGGAAAAGCCCTGAAGCTCATGGTAGGTCTCTGCTCTATTGCTGTAATGACATAGCTTTTTTCACACATGGTTGTGTTCCTTCAATGCTTCTGCTTTAATTTGTATAAATCAAATCATGTTTTAAAGATCCCGTGAAAAGTTACTGTTTAGGGAACACCTGTGATGAGTATTAAACTCTCAGTGTACCAGTGAAGATAACATTGTCAAATTATAAATTTCAGAAATTAATATAAAGGGTTGTGAAGGTGGCTTGACTCCTGGGTTGAGTGGTTAACTGTTTCCCTGTGATGATCTTGGTTATGCTCTCCTCTCAGTGTAGACATTATCCTTACTCTGTTTTCAAGATGAAAGTCCTCCAGTCTGTGCCAGAAAACATCAAAGAAAGGAAACGCATCTCTGCCTAAAACTCTCCAGAAAGTGAGATTCTTCTAGAAGCTCCCAGGAAACTTCCCCTCAAGTGTCTTTGGCCTCAGTTACATCACATGCCCTTTCTTTTTTTTATTTTTATTTTTAATTGTATTAAGTTCTGGGGTACATCTGCAGATCTTGCAGGATTATTGCATAGGTACACACATGCCATGGTGGTTTGCTGTCTCCATCCCCCTGTCACCTACATCACACATTTGTCCCAGGGTTATCCCTCCCCAACCTCCCTACCCCCTGCTGTCCCTTCCCTAGCCCCCCCAACCCCACAACAGACCCTAGTGTGTGATGTTCCCCTCACTGTGCCCAGCTGTTCTCATTGTTCAACACCTGCTTATGAGTGAGAACATGCAGTATTTAGTTTTCTGTTCTTGGGTCAGTTTGCTGAGAATGATGGTTTCCAGATTCATCCATGTCCCTACAAGGCTCTAATTCATCCTTTTTTATGGCTGCATAGTATTCCATGGTGTATATGTGCCACATTTTCTTTGTCTAGTCTATCATTGATGGGCATTTGGGTTGGTTCCAGGTCTTTGCTATTGTAAATAGAGCCACGATGAACTTATATGTGCATGTGTCTTTATAACAGAACAATTTATAATCCTTTGGATATATACCCAGTAATGGGATTGCTGGGTCAAATGTAATTTCTATTTCTAGATCCTTAAGGAATCGCCACACTGTCTTCCACAATGGTTGACCTAATTTATACTCCCACCAACAGTGTAAAAGTGTTCCTGTTTCTCCACATCCTTTCCAGCATCTGTTGTCTCCAGATTTTTTAATGATCGCCATTCTAACTGGTGTGAGATGGTATCTCAATGTGGTTTTGATTTGCCTTTCTCTAATGACAAGTAATGATGAGCATGTTTTTCATGTTTGTTGGCCTCATAAATGTCTTCTTTTGAAAAGTGTCTGTTCATATCCTTTACTCACTTTTGAATGGGTTTGTTTGTTTTTCTCATAAATCTGCTTTAGTTCTTTGTAGATTCTGGATATTAGCCCTTTGTCAGATGGGTAGATTGCAAAAATTTTTTCCCATTCTGTTGGTTGCTGGTTCACTCTAATGATTGTTTCTTTTGCTCTGCAGAAACTATTCAGTTTAATTAGATCCTATTTGTCTATTTTGGCTTATGTTGCCATTACTTTTGGTGTTTCAGTCATGAAGTCCATGCCTATGCCTATGTCCTGAATGGTACTGCCTAGGTTTTCTTTAAGGGCTTTTATGGTGTTAGGTCTTATGTTTGAATCTTTAATCCATCTGGGATTATTTTCAGTGTAAGGTTTAAGAAAGGGGTCCAGTTCCTGCTTTTTGCACATGGCTAGTTTGTTTTCCCAACACCATTTATAGGACAGGGAATCCTTTCCCCATTGCTTGCTCTTGTCAGGTTTGTCAAAGATCAGATGATTGTAGATGTGTTGGCATTGCTTCCGAGGCCTGTGTTCTGTTTCATTGGTCTATATCTCTGTTTTGGTACCAGTACCATACCGTTTTGATTACTGTAGCTTTGTAGTATAGTTTGAAGTCAGGTAGCATGATGCCTCAGGCTTTGTTCTTTTTGTTTAGGATTGTGTTGGCTGTGAAGCCTCTCTTTGGGTTCCATATGAAGTTTAAAGTATTTTTTTTTCCAGTTCTGTGAAGAAGGTCAGTGGTAGCTTGATGGGGATTGAATTGAATCTATAAATTACTTTGGGCATTATGGCCATTTTCATTATATTGATTCTTCCTCGACCAGAGACAGTTGAGCTCAGTGGGGGAAAGGGAATCTGCCATTGTGAAGGCGGGTCTAAGAGATTAGACCTGTGTAAATAAAAGCCAGAGGAAGCCTGCACAGCAGCCGGGCTAAGTCCAAGGCAACCCAGCAGCACCTCTGCAGGCAGACAAGAGACAGATTGCCTCCTCAAAGTCTCCATGACCTCTGAATAACCAAAAAAACGCCTCATACAGGAGAGCTCAGGTTGACACCTGGTGGGTACCTATCTGGGACAAAGATACCAGAGGAGAGATCAGGCAGCAATTGTTGCTGCTCCATACCCCCTGCGGGTGATTCCCAGGGAAGCAATGTCTGGAGTGGACCTCCAGCAGTCCTACAGCAGAGGGGCCTGTTAGAAGGAAAACTGAAAAACAAAACGAAATAGCTTCAACATCAACAGAAAGGACGTCCACTCAGAGACCCCATCCAAAATCACCAACCTCAAAGATCAAAAGTAGATAAACCCACGAAGATGGCAAGAATGCCTCTCCTCCTCCAAGGGATCACAACTCCTCACCAGCCAGGGAACAAAACAGGATGGAGAATGAGTTTGATGAACTGACAGAAGAAGGCTTCAGAAGATGGGTAATAACAAACTTCTCTGAGCTAAAGGAACATGTTCTAACCCAATGCAAAGAAACTAAAAACCTTGAAAAAAACATCAGATGAAATGCTAACTAGAATAACCAGCTTAGAGAAGAACATAAATAACTTGATGGAGCTGAAAAACAGCACAAGAACTTTGTGAAGCATATACAAGTTTCAGTAGCTGAATCTACCAAGCAGAAGAAAGGATGTCAGAGATTGAAGATCAACTCAATGAAATAAAACAAGAAGGCAAAAAAAGAGGAAAAAAGAGTAAAAAGAAATGAACAAAGCCTCCAAGAAATATGAGATTATGTGAAAAGACCTAATCTACGCTTGATCAGTGTACCTGAATGTGACAGAGAGAATTAATCCAAGCTGGAAAACATGCTTCAGGATATTATCCTGGAGAACTTCCCCAACCTAGCAAGGCAGGCCAACATTCAAATTCAGGAAACACAGAGAACACCACAAAGATATTCCTCAAGAAGAGCAACCCCAAGGCACATAATCGTCAGATTTACCAGGGTTGAAATGAAGGAAAAAAAAGCTAAGGGCAGCCAGAGAGAAAGGTCAAGTTACCCACAAAGGGAAGCCCATCACAGCAGGTCTCAGCAGAAACCCTATAAGCCAGAAGACAAAGGGGGCCAATATTTAACATCCTTAAATAAAAGAACTTTTAACAAAGAATTTCATATCCAGCCAAACTAAGGTTCATAAATGAGGGAGAAATAAAATCCTTTATGGACAAGCAAATGCTGAGAGATTTCATCGCCACCAGACCTGCCTTACAAGAGCTCCTGAAGGAAGCACTAAACATGGAAAGGAACAACCAGTACTAGCCACTACAAAAACATACCAAATGATAAAGACCAATGACGCAATGAAGAAACTGCATCAACTAACAGGCAAAACAACCAGCCACTAACAAAATGGCAGGATCAAATTCACACATAACAATATTAGTGTTAAATGTAAATGGCCTGAATGCCCCAGTCAAAAGACAGAGACTGGCAAACTAGATAAAAAGCCAAGACCCAGTGGTGTGCTGTATTCAGGAGACCCATCTCATGCGCAGAGACACACATCGACTCAAAATAAAGGGATGGAAGAAGATTTACCAAGCAAATGGAGAGCAAAAAAAAAAAAAAAGCAGGGGTTGCAATCCTAGTCTCTGATAAAGCGGACTTTAAACCAGAAAAGATCAAAAAGTAGATAAACCCACAAAGATGGGAAGAAACCAGAGCAAAAAGGATGAAACCATCAAAGACCAGAATGCCTCTCCTCCTCCAAGGGATCACAACTCCTCACCAGCCAGGGAACAAAACAGGATGGAGCAGGCCATTACATAACGATAAAAGGATCAACACACAAGAAGAACTACCTATCCTAAATACATATGCACCCAATACAAGAGCACCCAGATACACAAAGCAAGTTCTTAAAGACCTACAAAGAGACTTAGACTCCCACACAATAATAGTGGGAGACTTTCACACTCCACTGTCAATATTAGACAGATCAACAAGACAGAAAATCAACAAGGATATCCAGGACTTGAACGCAGATGTGGACCAAGCGGACCTAACAGACATCTACAGAACTCTCCACCCCAAATCCACAGAATATACTTTCTTCTCAGCACCACGTTGCACTTATTCTAAAATTGGCCACATGCCCTTTCTTCAACTAACCTCTGTACACTCCGAATGCCGTGCCTTGTTTAGCTCAGACCTGGCTTCTGAAACCACTTGCAGGCAGGAATGATTGGAGGTACTTAGCTGATTTAGACCAATCAGGGCCCAATTCTGGTACTGCAGTGAATACCCAAAGCCAAAAGTACAGGGCAGCTACACAGAGCAGGATGCAGAGAATGGGTGTTGAGGGAAAGCCACAAGGTTCCGGCATTCATGCTTCAGTTTGAGTGCTAATTGAAATATTTATATGCAGTTTGCTTTTTTAGAAACTGTTGTTGCTATTCTTGCATTTACTCATCTGTGTTAATTTTAGGATCTGTTAGCCAATGCCAGCAAAAATTTGTTTCAGATTTTGAATGAGATTTTAGCAAAAATAACTTTGAGAAGAAATGACCCCTCTACAGAGTTGAACCTTTTCATCCCTTGTACATAGTATGTTACTAGTTATCCAGGCCTTTTATTTCCATTAATAATATTTTATACTTTTCTTAATGTGTGGTTCTTTATGTATATTTTCTTTATAACACACTTCTTTTTATTAGATTCATGCTGATTTTGTAGTTTTTCTTACTATTATAAATGGAATCTATTTTTCTATTATGTAATCTAACTGGTTAAAATGTGGCATTTGGAGTCTTAATGATTGTTATATGTTAATCCTGTCACCAGCGATTTGCTGAATTCTCATATGCATTCCAATATGCATTAATTATTTTAACTAGTACATCATATGCAAATATTAAAAATATTACTCCTTCCTTTACAATCCTAAAACATTTTATTATTTTTTAAAATCATTCTGTTAACCGAAATCTCTAGCACAATGTTGAATATCTGTTGAATATATGCTGACAGCAGATATTTTTAGTTATTTCTGGATTTTCACTGGATTGCGTCTTAAACACATCTAAATAGGTTGTTTTCTGTACATTTTTAGTAGGTAGCCCTTTAGTGACTTTAAAGGTTTTCTTCTTTCTTCTTAGTTAACTCAGAGATTTTCCTTTCCGAGGTTACTATAAATTATTTTTATCATTAATAGAGGTTTAATGGTAGTAAATGCATTCTTTGCTGTGATTATGATTGTTTGTACATCTGAATTCATAATTAAGTTTCGCCTTATTTTCTTATATTATTTGTCTTTGATTTTGTTTTTGTGTTTATGCTAGCCTCTAGAAACACGTTTACAGGCTGGACTTCTTTTGTGAGTATAAAATAGTTATTGTAAGATGGGAATCATTTTATTAGACGTTTACTTGAAATCTCCAGTTAAATCACTAGACCTAGTGGGAGTTTTTGTAGGAACTTGGACCACTGGCCCAATTGCTTTTGATCTCTTCAGTTTTATTGGTCTATTCAAATTTTCAGTTATTAAATTCTTTGTAAAAATTTATTTCCCAGATTTTAAATTTATTACCTTAAAATTATGTATACTTTTCTTTTAATTCTGAAATCACTACAGCATCTATGGTTATGTTTTTGATTTTTTGTCTTTTCTTTTCTTTTCTTTTCTTTTTTTTTTTTTTTTTTTGAGACAGAGTCTTGTTCTGTTGCCCAAACTGGAGTACAGTGGCACAATCTCAGCTTACTGCAACCTCCGCCTCCCGAGTTCAAGCAATTCTCGAACTTCAGCCTCCTGAGTAGCTGGGATCACAGGTGCCTGCCACCACGCCAGGCTAATTTTTGTATTTTTAGTAGAAATGGGGTTTCACCATGTTGGGCAGAGTGGTTTCAAACTCCTGGCCTCAAGTGATCCACCCGCCTTGGCATCCCAAAATGCTGTGATTACAGGCATGAGCCACCGTACTCAGCCTGTACTTCATTTTTAATATTATTTATTTTTGTCTTCTATCTCTTTTTTCCTCTTTCTAGAGGTTTATTTATTTCATTAGATTTTAATAGAGCTGACATTAGGTTTATTGAGTAACTCTGGTAGGGAGGGTGATTTGGTTGGTTTTCCCATTTTAACTTGTTTCGTTTGACATTTTCCAGTTTTTAAAGCTAATCAATTAACTATTTTAGCTGATTTTTCTTTTCTAAAATAAAAAGTATTTCAGTAAATTCATCACACTAACTTCGATATGGACTGACTTTAATACAAATATTATTTTAGAGTATATATTTTTCTTCTTTAATCAAGAATTATGTACACATACTTTTAGTTTTCAAATATTTGATATTTGAAGTCCTTTTGCTTCTTTCATTTTTTTGTTTTTACTGATTCATAATAGATGTATTTATTTGGGAGCACATGTAATATATTCATATAATTTATAACAAATCAGTGTAATTGGTATATTCATCACCTTAAATATTTGTCATTTCTTCATCTGTTTGCTTATCTTTGTGATTATTATTTTGTGATGATTGATTATAGTGGAAATGAAATAAGATCCTTAAAATTAAGAGAGAATTATTTTGTCCTGATACCTAGGTTATTTCTAAAAAGCTGAAAATCTTTTAGTACATGAGTTTAACTGATTTATATTTGTTAGGGCTATTGAAATATCTGTAGTAATTTCTTATATCTTCCTTCTCTTTAATTTTTAGTTGTTTTATTTTCTAATTTCTGTTGACTGGATTGAATTTTGTTTGTGCTTTTTTATTGCTTGGAAGTTATGCATTCCATTTGTATTTTTGCTTCTCTTTCTTATTATTAACAAGCATGCTATAATATTTTTCTGGCAAAATCTAAAGTTAATTAGTAGTTGCCCTCCTAAACAAGACACTTTAGCTTCCCTACAATAGTCCCAGCAGGGAACCTATCTATCCCCAACTCTCAAGGTGGTATAATTCCTATTTGCTATTAAGCGCACGCACACACACAGGTGCACATGTTTGTGTGAGCACACAAACACACACACACACACTTTTTCCCGGTAGTATTTATTTAGATGTAGCAATATATTTTCTTTTTTCTTTTTTCTTCTGACTGCCTGTCTTACCCATTTTTTTTCCTTCTTTTTTTCCTTTCAGTTAGGCTGGGATCATCCTAACTCCTGCTGTACCCAGTTGTGGTCTATCAGCAGCAAACCATCTGAGTTCTAAGCTTCATTTCATTCTTACTCTTGAATGATAGTTTTGGATTCTAGGAGTTTTCCCCTCAGAACTTTGTCAGTTTTACTCAGCTCTTTAAAGGTGTTACTCCATTGTCTCCTGGAATTTACTGCTGTGATAAGATATTTGATATTAGTCCCTCTCCATCTGTGTCTCACAGGTAATCTGCCTTTGTCTCTTTTCCTTTCACAATGCTCTCATTATACTTGATCTCTGAGGTTTTACTATGAAGTAGCTGAGACTCAAGTGTATCTTTCCTATGAGTTTATAAGCTTTAGTCTATTCTAAGGGTTTACCGAGAAATGAGTCATATTATACATTCAGTTTCTTGATTAGTTATAATTTCAAGTGGGATAAAATTTGGTTTTGTGAGTTCTGCATAGGATCAAAGATCAAAATTTACTGCTAAAAAATATGTGGATTCCTCTATCCTTTTTTTACCTAAACCTAGAAAATAAGGGAGAGAAATTGATAAATCAATACTGCTTCTGGCCTTTAAAGATTTATTATTTTGTGATTTTCCAGCCCTAAAAAGAATTAGAAGGTATTTGGATTGTATCTACTATATCATTTAACAACTGAGTATATCAGCAAACCAATCCACAGAAAGTTTTCAGGTGACCTTATAAGGGAAACTATTTCCGCTATTTTAGGAAAGTTCTACGAAGTCAGTTTAAGCAGACACAGCACACAAAGGCTTTATGAAATTAGAACTCCAAGAGCAGCAAATCAATGAATTGACCTTAATTTGCCTATCATTCTTTAAGCAACTTGGGATTGAATGTAAAATTGTTCTACCTCCTTGGTCATCAAATGTGCTAGTCCATTAATACAATTTGGACAATACTAGATTCATAGTGTTATATACCAGACTCTTGCTGAAAGGACAGTGTTGAGGGAAAATTGAATGTATATATGACTTTATAATTTCAAAAGTGGTTTCTCATTCATTATCTCATCATTCCTAGTAACGATACAGAGAAAGTATTGCTATTCTTATTTTACAGAGAAGGAAGCTTCAGAGATAATCAGGATGTCTCCCAAGTAAGAGAACTTATATTTAGTCAGACAGTCTGGGATTAATTCAGTGCATCACATGTCACCTTGTAGGTGGTAGGTGCTCAATACATATTTGCTTAATGAAGGGGTGACAAAAACCCCAATTCTGATGTCATACCCAAGGCACTTTTTACTTTCACAGCTGCCTGTAAGTCACATGGAATTACACAACTGCTGTGGAGGTGGCAAGAAACAGAAGTAGTAAGAATAGAGGAACGCTGTGAGGTAGAAACCATGATTCCTATTTTATGGATGAGGAAACTAAAACTTAGAACCAGGAGACAGTTCTCTGTACGTTCCTCACCTTTCCACATATCTTCCGAGCAGAGGCACTAACTGCCTTTCTTCCAAACTATCCTTACAAGGATATATTTGTATAGTGAACAAGTTTAGATGACAGAGATAGTGACTCCAACCAGAGCAAAGGCAGAGTTGTTTAATTGTCCAGTATAATAAAGATAATGTCTCCCTCCAGGACAAAATTCATGTGGGCTTATGAAATCCATGATGAAAGATTCAGATTTTCTATGTTCAGGATTCCTGTTCAGTAACCCAGTGTATGCAGCAATACCTGACTCTCTTTGTGTCTTCTAGTGGGAATTGGGGTTCTGGAAATGGTACAAATGCTAATAATCTAGCTACAGCTATTGCTGTGAGTAATAAATCACTTTTTCTCTGACCTAGGGCTCTCGTGTCTTCTGCAAATATCCATGAAATGATGGCAGAGTAACATGTGATCTTGCAAATAGGGTCAAATCTCAGACCTTTCATGGTTCTTGACGCTTAGCAAGACTCAAAAGCATCTAGCTCATAAGTGTTGGAATTCGAACCTAAGTGTGATGGACCTCAAAACCAAAGCTCCTGACCTCCACTCTTTACTATTTCCCAGGGAAACAGGCACGAATCATCTCAGCAAGAGCCCATGGTTTCATGGTGTCATGGTGTAACTGAAACTGTTTTATTATTGCATTCTGAACTGACAAAGTCCAGAGCTCATTTCATTTTGTTTTCTTTTATAACCCTTGAAATTATATCCAGCCTTATTCAAAGGCAAGACAAGTGGGTGACTTAGATTGTATGAGGGGCAGAAGAAGGTCACCTGTCAGCAGATGTGATGTTTCCATTGTGAGCAATTCACATTTTCCTACTGAGGCATTGTTTGTTAAAATGCCATATTTTGATTTGGTTCAACATACCAATTGGTTGTTAGCCACTGGAACCTTAGTTTGAATTAGTTTGATTACTTGACTTTTCCAAAAAACGGCAGGTTGAAAAGTAGAGTTACATGAAATGAGACAAAACAAACAAAAACAAACAGCTAAAAGGTCTCAAACTGCCAGCTCCTGTATGACATTTGAAAAGTCCCTAGATTTCTCCAAGCTTTCGCTTTTTAAAAAATCTATAAAATAGAAGTAATTATCTCAGTGGATTAATTTGAGGGTCTCATAGATAAGGTTATGAAATTTAGAAAATAAAAATACAGGATGCCCAGTTATAGTAGTATATGCAATTTCATATATGCAACAGATAATGACGTAGTGTATCCCATATATTGCATGTAATGTACGAAATAATCTGTTGTATATCTGAAATCCAAGTTTAATATTTTATTTGCAACCCTCCAGATAAATAATATACTGGAAAGCAACCTTGACTTGAGGATTTGTATTTAAATAATTTACCAAGAAACTGCTCCCAGGGGTGACTGTGACCTGTAAGGGAGTAGGAGGAGCAGAACAGGGAGGGGAGGAGGAAGCCAGGCAAATGCAAAACTTCAGGAAAGTCCTGCAGAGCAGAGTTCAGCCTGGTCCTGAAGGGAGCTCTGGAATGTGAGTGACCTGGCAAGATAGTCTCAACCAGAGGCGGGGAAGCTGGACTTTGATATTACTTGCACCTTTCAGTTAGTGATTAAGGGGTACTTTCAGCACTCTCCAGTAATTGACAATGCAGGTCCAAGAACCCGAGGGAAGCTCTCTAAAGAAGATCTGCAAATGCAGCTCACTGAAAAGGAAAACCCACCCATAAGGTTGAATGAAAAGGAAAAGATCTGAGGAAATTTGGGAAGGGCACTAACTGTATGTGCTGTAGTGCTCTGTGAACTTACAGAGTACCATGTATGGTTGGTAACAGATTAAGGCAATGAGAAACAGGATTCTCAGTGAAGAAACCAAAGAGATAGTGGATCCTACTCCCCCAAAAGGTAAATATCATAATTCTTCTAATAGTTCTTTACTCAATTTTGCCACTCATTTAGTAGATTGAGTAGCATCTTCTCTCCAGTTTCATTTGCATGTATCCGTGAATAAAATGAGCTTTTCTTGAATCCAGAAAGACGGCAGGCCCTACAGAACAACCTCCTCTTCACTGTGCTGTTGAAAGCCCAGCTGGAGGCAACCATAAACTTAAAATTGCCAGCCCTTACAAGGCATCTCTTAGGGAAACTACAGGGCGTAATTTGGAAGTCCATGTAGTGCTACATGGATTTGTCTAAAAACTCATGGAGAGAAATTGAATGGCCTTAAACTGATGCCCAAGTTGCATATATAAGAAACCCTCTAATTTGGCAGAAGTCTCCACAGGAAGCTGTCTATGCTGCTTGGCCTATAAAACTCTAAATATTAAAATTAAAAATAGTGAAATACACAACTGGAAACTAATGTGTCTATCGAAATCATAATTTATTCATTTGTTTGTTTTTTCCCCTTCTTCTGCTTCAAATAATACCTCCACGACAAAAGGATCATCTAGTATCACACTCACTCCCCCTCATTCATATAGGAGACTCCCAGGATGCAAAATGATAGGCAGCTGGGGCAGGGCATTTTGCCACTGCCTTGTGCATTATTTAGAGGTGAAAAGGAGCAAACTGAGAAGCTGGGGAAAGAAGAAAACACTCTTTGGCAAGACACATTGGAGTATTTCTTTTTGAGAATTGAGTGTCTGGGAATAAATGAATGCTGTAGTAGCAAAGTATAGAACAAGGTCTCTCAATTCGATTGTGAAAGACTTCTGTCAGCTTCCAAGTACTAAGGACGTCACAATGATAATGACATGTCTTTAACACTTGACACCTTCCCTCTAAGAAGTTCCACCTAAGAAGATTATTTTAATGGAACCATGGTTCTTGAAACTGACCAGTAGGGAGCATTTCTCATCGAAATAGTTTAGCAACACATAGCTCTTCAGTGACTTTAGCCACAAGAATTTGGGAAGTTGGGATATTTCCAAGCACACTGTAATCAGCTCCTTTCAGAGAGTCACAGCTTTCTAGAGCAGAATTTCCCAATCACTGTGCCACAAATGGATAGAGGCAGAGTAACCATGTGTCACTATTTGCTGGGGCAGTCTTGGTTTACATCTATAGTCCCAGCAAAATTATTAATAGTGCTTCCTTTCACTAGAACCATTGTCCTAGTTTGGATGATAAATATGTATGATAAAATGTATTGTTATATGTGCACAAGATTTTTATCTCCCCAGTGTTCAGGGTTGCTAGAGTCACAGAGCTGTTTGCCTCAGGCTGTGAGCAGTCTTGTCCATTTTGTTCCAGTCTGCTATACAAATATTATCAGTTGGCACAGGATAACTATGAACACTATGGAGACAAGGGGGTCTTAGGTGAAAAAAGAAATAAGTACAGAGAAAATTAACATCTAGGATGCAAGTAATTAATGCAGCCAAATTTTCCCCATGAATTTGGCAAATCAAAGTACTTGTAGCTCTCCTATAAAGACTAATTCCAAACTGTCCAATAAAAATAAAAGGCAATCAAAACCATTGTATACGACTCTACATTCTTTAGGATTCCTAACAGTAAAAAGTCAGAAAATAACAAATGTTGATGAGGGCATGGAGAAATTGGAAACTTCGCACACTGCTGGTGGGAATAAATAATGGTGTGACCATCTTGGAGAACAGTCTGGCTGTTCTTCAAAATGTTACCTATAGAGTTATTATATAACCTAGTAGTTCCACTCCTAGTTTTATACCCAAGTGAGACGTAAACAATGTCCACACAAAACCTGGTGCATGAATGTTTATAGCAACATTATTCCTACTAGATAAAACATGAAAACAACACGATATTAATAAATTGATGATAAAGAAAATATGATGTTTCCATAAAATGGAATATCATTCAACCATAAAAAGAGTGAAGTATTGGTACATTATACAACTTAGATGGACCTAAAAAGCATTATGAGAAGCAAAATAAGCCCATTGCGAAAGACCACATACTGTTTGATTTTATTTGTCTAAAATATCCAGAATAGGCAAATCCATAGAGTCAGAGATTAGATTAGTATTTTCCAACAGGCTGCAGAAAGCAGAGAATGGGGAGTGACTGCTAACAGGCAAAGCGTTATTTTTGGGTTTGATGAAAGTTTTCTAAAAATAGCAAGTGGTGATTGTTGCAAACTCTGTGAATATACTAAAAACCTCTGAGTTAAACACTTCAAGAGAGTGAATTATATGGTATGTAAATCATATCTCAATAAATCCATAGCTTAATAAGTATATAAAATGCAAGCCACATGTATAATCATAAATTTCCTATTAGAGATGTTAAGACAGGTGAAAAAGTGCATATAATTTTATTAATGCATTTTATTTTTAACCTAACATTCAAAATATCATTTTAACATATAACCAATGTTTTTTTTAAATTGGTAAAATACTGTACATTCTTTTTATTGTATTCAATGGTAAAAATTCAGTTTTACCCTCACAGCACATCTCAACTGAGACTAGCCACATTTTAAAAATTCAAATATCACAAGGTACTGGTGGCCACCATAGTAGACAGCGTGGGTCTGACTAATGGTTGTTAATAGCTGCTAGCTTATGGGTTTTATGTGTGTAATAAGGTTACATCTGAAGACTAAAATAGGCTAAGATTTTGAGTGAGTTTAGTAGAAGTGGAAAGAAATGAAAATGTGGTTTCATTAGGTTGTGATTTCTTAGGGCCAGCTTGTTTGTACCTTCTAGCATTATTGGTTATGCTGCCAAAGTAAATGTGGGACGCAGATGTTTTTGCTTTTTGTGGAAAAAAACACAAAGATACTAATTGAACCCATTTACCATTCATATTTTGACCTCCCAGATAAGTGTGTCCCAGCCACATGGTGAGTTAGCCTTCTTTGAAGAACTTCAACTTGCATATCATTTGCATCATTTGTCCACTTTCTGAAAGTCAGCCTAATACTCCTTTTGACATTTCTAACTTATCTTGAAAATCCCTGCTTTTTCATGTTCTGATTTTCCGCCCACCTGATGGTTTTGGTTCCCTCAGGTCTTGACAGCATAGAATAGAATACACCCTAACTCACTCTACGTTGTTCTGCCCATCCCCTGATTTCAGGGAGATGTAGGGTTTTCATTATTCTATGGGGAAACTCAGGGGTTACTCATGAAGCAGAGAAAGGAAAAAAAATAGACTGTGGGGAAATAAGCAGATCTCTTTTATAAAGCTGAGGTTTTCTAAGAAATATGGAAAATAAAAGGTTTCTAAAGGAAATTTCTTGCCTGACCAAAAGCATAATTATTTCTTTCATTAATTTTGGTGGATGTGTGTTTATGTTGACAACAGAAAATAAAGGGGATAGTAAGCTCTATGTAAAGAGGGCTCTAAAGAACAGCTGCAAAGCCATTTTCTTATGAGAATGAGAAGAGAACTACCTTTGCAACTTCAAAAATGGAGACATGATATTTGTACTCTTTGTTTTTCTACTCGACAGTGAAGTTCTTGGGACCTGAGGGCAGCCTTGTATCTTGTTCTTCTCTTTCTCCATATCTTGCTCCATTTTATATTGCTATAACAAAATTCCAGAATTGCCTAGAATACTGGGTAATTTATAAACAAGAGAAATATATTAGCTCACAGTTCTGGAGTTGGGAAGTCCAAGAGCATGACGTCTGATGAGGGTCCTCTTGCTGTATCGTTGCATTATGGGAGGCAGAAGAGCAATAGAGTGCGAGACAGCAAGAAGGGGCCAAACTTGCTTTTATAACAAGCCTACTTACTCTCAAGATAACTAACATACTCCCATGATAAGGATATTAATCTATTCATGACCAAATCACCTCTTATTAGCCACTACCTTCTAACACTGTTGCCTTGAGGATTAAGTTTCCAACACAGGAATTTTAGGAAACACATTTAAACCTTAGCACTGCAGTACATATTTCAGTCATTCTACAAGCAACCACCCTGACCTGAGTTTGACTTGGGAAAGTAATTACAACAAGGTTCCTGTTCTTGATCTTTTGGGAGCTGTCTCATTATCTGTGTCTTAGAACCTGGTTTAGCTGGCTCCAGGGCTTTCATGATGGATGAAGTGTGGATTGGTAAATTCCTCTTGCAATAGCCACTGCATTCTTTGTAAAATTTCATGTAGAGCAGTGTTTCTCAAAGAGTGGTCCATGGTTGGGCATCAACAACATCACCTGGGAACTTGATAGAAATGAAAAATTTTAGGTCCCTCTACAGATTTACTGAATCAGAAAGTGTGTTTTAACAAGCCCTCCAGATGATTGTAATGTGTGCTAACATTTGAGAATGCTGATGTAAAGCATTCTGTTCTACATTGATATTATCTCCTGCCTCACTTGAGGGGCTTTAAAAATAAATAAGAATAGAAATCTTGGAGGAACTCTACTTGAAAAAAGATCAAATAGTAGAATTAGAGAAGAGATGTATAAAAACAGATTTGGGAATAATAATCAGATCATTTGTTGGATGCCTGTCATAAATAAGACACTCTTCTAGCACCTTTTACATATATTCTCTCTACTCCTGACAACAGATCTAAAAGGGTGGTAGTCAAATATCCATTTATATCCCTATTTTATAGCAGGTGAAACTTACTCAAAAAAGGTTAAGTAATGCATCCAGGATCAACAGCTAATAAGAGGCAGCAATGAAATGGGAGTTGAAGCAAAGTCTCTTCACTTATAGAAACAACACAGGAATAAATGTATGAATTTTTAGCTGTTAGTAAGTGGGATAGTTAGTGTTATTATCCACTTTTAATTATGAAAATATGTTATGGCTTGCATGGCATCTCTGCTCTGTTTTAAAAGATATTTTGGCAACAGCCACAAGCCAGTTCAACAATTTATGTCAGATTTGTTTAAGGGATTTTCAAACTAGCACAGAGACCAAGCCTGTAGAGATCTCAAATGTTCTTGTGTTTGATAATATCTATTGTTTACAAAATGAAAATGAGAGATGCTTTACACAAGGGTTGTTCAATGGATTGGGCTTCTTACTGCTAATGTGACTTGGGTCTGTGAGCTCAAGGATGAGAGTGAGAGCATGAGAGAGAAATTGTAAACTCTTATTCTCAGGGACTGAGCAGAAAAGGGAGAGGCTATCTAGACCAGTGACTTTTAATCTTATTTGATCAAAACCCACTGTTAGAAATACATTTTACGATACATTTCAGGACATACATATGTGCATTTTTATAAAACAATCAATAACGAACAGAATAATATTTGTAGTTAGTATGCACAAAAAACACTGATACTTGCTATTTTAGTCTATTTAATTTTTCATACTAGCCACCACCCACTGTAGAGATTTTGCATTCCACTAATTATTAGCAACTTACAATACTGAAAATATGAGAATATTGAAAAACATTATTTAGAGCACACATTTTGGGGCAATTGAGGTGCTTTGAGTGCCTTGAATAAGGAATCAGTATTCCTCTAATGGGAAGAAGATAATTAAAGAGGCTGAACCAGACAGGGAAGACTGGGTGTGGGCTCCCAAACCCCTTAGCCTGGGCTTCTGAACCTCACAATGTGAGGTAGAAAGAAGCTGTTCCTCACCAGATAATATGGTTTGGCTGTGTCTCCTCTCAAATCTCATCTTGAATTGTAGCACCCATTATTCCCACATGTTGTGGGAGGTACATGGTGGGAGATAATTGAATCATGGGGGTGGTTCTCCCACACTTGTGGCAGTGAATAAGTCTCATGAGATCTGATGGTTTTATAAGGGGAAACCTTATAAAAGGTTTCACTTGGCTCTCATTTTCTCTCTTGTTTGCCACCATAAAAGATGTGCCTTTTGCCTGCCAACATGATTGTGAGTCCTCCCCAGCCACGTGGAGCTGTGAGTCCATTAAACCTCTTTTTGTCTATAAATTACCCATTCTCTGGTATGTCTTTTTCAGCAGCATAAAGATGGACTAATACACCAGGGGTGGCTCCACCTTTTTTGGGGCATTTGGAAATGCCTGTGAGCATGATGTAGCTGTCACAATGAGAGAGAGCACTGTTGGCATTTGGTGGTTGGGGGGAGGAATGCTGACTCTGGTGAAGAGTGTGGGCAATCTTCCATAGCAATATTTTTCCTGCCCAGCATGCCCATAGCTCTCTAATGGAGGAATGTAATGTGAACCTTTCTGCCACCAAGCTGGTCTGGTCCCTTGGAGCCCTAGCAGCCAAAGGCTAGATCTGAGTGACTCTGGGCTAGGCTCCTGTGGTTCCAAATGACTAAATTAATACCCCAGTCCTAAATCAGTAGTGGAAAGAAAGCCATCAGGGAAGCAACATGGATGACCAAGACAGAATTTCTTAACCTTGGCACTGTTGATATTTGAGGCCAGATAATTTTTTTGTCCTCGGGAGTTACCTTGCACTTCAAAGTATATATAGCAGCATCCATGCCCTTAATGCTTGATGTCATAAGGACTGCTTTTCACCCCCCAGTTGTGACAACCAAAAATATTTCCAGATATTGCCAAGAGTCCCCAGAAGGGCAAGTCTCCTTCATTAAGAATCACGAGTCTAAAGTAATGAAGAGAACCCCAGACAACTTTTAAAATGAATTTCATGTAAGAACATGCCCTTCACAAGCAGCATGCCTGGAACAAGCCTGCCCCCTCCTGCAACTTTTCTGAATCAGATGGAATCAATGCAACATATCAGTGTTTTATGGTCTTTTCTGTTTCCCTAGGTTGCCAGTGGTTAGATAATCATTTGACAGCCTACCTACATCATAGATCCAGAGCCTTGTTCTGTTTGCTTACATGTGAATTAAATATATAAATTGAAGTCTGCACAGATTCCTGGTAAAATCTGGTTAAGACAATGCATGACACAAGGGGACACTGCAGTTATTATCAAAACAACCTACAAAAATAAACATCATCCCTCTGTTCAGCTCCCTTAATTTTCACTATGTTTCCTTTCTATTTTATCACATTAAACTAAATGTAGTGTTGCCTTCAAACATCTGCTTTCACAATATAAAGCTGTCTTTTCAACATAAATCTTACTTTCAACCTCCCTGGGAAACATGCTTTGGATTTAGGTGTCATGGGTGGTAACTGTCCTTGTAGAGGACTGTCCTGGTAAACAAAGGTGGTATTTGTAGAATGGTAATTAATCACATGCAGCAGATATTGCTTGAATCTTTTTAGAATCCTCTGACTGTGCATGTTCAGGGAATGATGGAGTGCTTGTATACTCAGTCAAAGTGAAAACATTTTGTTGTTTCCAGACAAAACAAGACTCTCTTAAAATGTATTGAATTACTGTTTCTGATAAGTGAAATGAACTAAGATTTGTGAGAGTTTTGTCCTTTATTTTAACAATAACTACATTTAGAGCTGAAAAGAATAAAAATGTATTAACATTCATGTTATTGTACAATAAGAGGATCACAGTATTTGAGTGAAAAACAAAAACAAACAAAAAACAGCTACCTAATTCTTGGCCATGAAACACTGTAATAAATAACATGAGCTCCTTTCCTGTAAGTAAAAATTGCTAAAATCTGCAATGTAGACTAGGCAAATTCGAGACCAATAAGTATAGTTTGGGTCCTTGTGAATTTTATTATTTCTGCCATTGATTGAGTTAAGAAATCTTTGGCTGGAAAGAAAATGACATTCCTGGCATATGCCTAGGAAATATTAAATTATCCAAGCAAATCAGTTTGTTTTTTGTGCAAGGAAGACTAATAGGAATTATTGCCATCTTCATGGAAATACAGGGATCATAGGTCGCTTGTATTGAAATGAAGGTGCTTCTATTTCATGTTCTTAACATTTATATATTTGATTTAAGTTAAGTGATATGTTGAAGATTAGACATCTTTGGATAAAATGAGTGTGAAAAGACACATCTGATCTCATGTCAGTATTTTCCTACTGAGTAGTGCTGCTGACCCAATATATACACTACCACACTCCCATGTTGAGCAGGCATGGACTTAATGTCCCCTTTGGCTGATGCTTAAGGGTGCTTAAGACCCTGTTTGAACATCCCATCTCTGCTCAGAAAACTAGCTATCTGATGGCCAAGCACCCTGGCTATAAGACTTAAAGGAATGAATTCTCTATTTCATACCTGGCTGATCTGTTCATACATGCAGAAATCCATGATTGTTCCATGCTATTTGAAATTCTGAGTGACAGAATTTTCACAATACTTATTTAGGCCAAACTGATTGTAGTCAACCATCTACTCTCTGAGAAATTCGTTAGAGAGAAAAACCGTAGGATAAACAAACATTGGATTTAGCAGTCATCAAAATTCTTTCTAAAACTTTTCTTCTAACTTCCCAACTGGGCAACTGTGGATAAGTTGCTCATTTTTGATCCTCACTGTCCTTGAGTGTTAAGTAAGAGTTACCATTTTAACTACCCTATATCTCAATATTGTTGTCAGTATTTGAGGCAGTAATATATCTCAAATTGGTTTGGAAGCTAAGTGGACTCAAAATATAAGATACTGTTGTCCTTGTTTCAGTAATTGAAATTGGGTTATCAGAATGACTGGACTTGGAGAATTAGCCAGAAATAGTATTCTTAAAGTAATGGAATAATGCAACAAAATATAATACTGACACAAATCATGCCACTACTAATAATGATGCTTTTCACTTATTTAGTACAGGATAAAGATTGTCATTCTCTCTGTTTATGATCGCTTTAGCGAATTTGTCTCTGGCCTTCATCTTGGATTCTGATTTTATGTTTCACTTCTCATGATATCCTTATTTATAGGCAGTTCAGGCGAGGCAGGGTGGCTCACACCTCTAATTCCAGCACTTTGGGAGACTGAGGCGGGAGGATCACTTAAGCCCAGGTGTTTTAGATCAGCCTTGGCAAGATAGGGATAACCCATCTCTATTCAAAATAAAAAAAAATTAGCTTGGCACAGTGATACATGCCTATGGTCCCAGCTACTCAGGAGGCTGAGATGGGAGGATTGCTTGAGCCCAGGAGGTAGAGACTGCAGTGAGCCATGTTTGCACTCCATTCTGGGTGGGAGAGGGAGACATTGTCTCAAAAGAAAAGGGGAAAAAAAAGAAATTATAGGTAGAAATTATTTGAACCAGATTTCCTTTTATTCCTGTGAAGAAATTTTCTAAATCCATGGTGATAATATTAGGGAAAGGGGACGTATTATTTAAAAGCCAAAGAAATGATTTAAAAAGATTGAAACAAAAGCTACAAACTTTTTAACAAGTCATAGAGATAAAATATCCTAACTCTCTCTTTTAGGGTTAGATTCTATGACCTGTAATAGAAAATTAATAATAATAGTTGTATATAATAATGCTGATAAACAGTGGTGTTAAAATATAGAAGTTTATCTGTCCTATAAAAAAATAAATCTGAAGTTGGGTAGGACAGGGCTTGGATGGACACTGTACAGTCACCAAGGGACCTTTCTTTTCTGCCATTGTAGTGAATTGATTTTAATCCCAAGTTCATCTCATGTTTGTAAAGTAGCCTGTGAATCCATGACATTGGCCTCTACATTCCAGAGAACAGGAAAAGGATTGAGTGAGAAGTAAGGAAAGACATAAGATTTCTCAGCGTAAAGCAAATTTCATTGAAGTCCCATTCAATAGTTGAACTGCAATATCATTGCCCACAGCTTAATCACATGGTCTCAATGAGCGCCAAGGCTGGAAATGTAGCCTTTTAACTACTCATACTCATAGTTTTACTAAAATAGAGATTATTTTACCAAGGAAGAAGAGAAGCCGACAATTGGATAGCAGCCAGCGAAATCTGCCATAGTATTCCTCAAATAAACGTGTAACAATCTACAAAATTGAGATAGAATGTTTGATGGGGGCCTTCTATGCTCAGAATAATTGCTACTAAATCAATGGAAATATCTCTTTGGTTTGGACTCAGCATTGTTCTATTTATCCAAAAAAAAGAGTGAGAGAGAGAGAGGCATAAACTAGAGTACATTAAGCCCGAGGCTTCCCGTCTCATTCAGAAAAAATATGGCAAAGTCCTTACAACGAATGGTCCACAAGGCCCTTCAGGACCTCGCTTGTTACCTCCATGACATCATTTCCTACTGCTCATTCCACTTCAGACCCACCGTCCTTAAATGAGGCAAGCAGA
The DNA here is from genome assembly GCF_049354715.1 of Callithrix jacchus. Lineage (NCBI taxonomy): Eukaryota > Metazoa > Chordata > Mammalia > Primates > Cebidae > Callithrix > Callithrix jacchus. The sequence goes on from NC_133524.1 coordinate 12,666,918, forward strand.
CATCTGCCTTAGGATCTGCGCACTGGCTCTTCCACTGGACCTGAATCACTTCCCCTGGTATTTGCATGATTCATTCCTTCTCCTCCTTCAATCTTTGCTCAAATTCTCTCTCCTCATTGAAATCTGCTTGATCCAGGCAGATCAGATGTTTTTTTCTTCTTCTGTTCATAGTGTTTAGAACTATAGAACCTTCAGCTCCCCACTGCCCCTCTCCAATAAACAAACATAAATAATGACACTTTCCTCTTTTTCAGACAATACCCAGTTATGTTTGGTAAATGGTTTTGAAGAATGTCTTTTGGTCTTTCATGGGTTTTCTAATTTTCTCCTTTCATAAGATACATTTTCCATCTGTTTAATTGGAAAGAGAGTAGAGGGACATTTTCAGAACTTGTGGTCTTGAAGGAAAGGGACAAAGATGGCATACATATCATATATTTTGACTAATGTCTATTTCTGTGTATTTTAAAATATGCTCACAGGTCAAGAACCAGGAAAAGGTCTTTAAATGTGTATTATCTTTGCTTGTATTTGTCTCTAACGTTTTCAGGCTGTTAGCATAGTCAGTTCTTAGTTTACATTGTAAAACCTTGTTTTCAAATTTTATATTGCTTGTAGCTTCCCATTATTGATACCCTCAGTGATGTGTGTGTATGCCCATGTGTGTTTGTGTGAATTCTACCTACTTTCCTATTTTCCATTCCTATCTGGATCCCAAGTGTTTGCATTTTGGATATATTTTCCTTCGTTTTCAGCCTCGATAGTTACTTTCTTATTTTTTTCTGAGTTCACTTCTCATCTTCTCCTTGAACTTTTATCACTAGCAGCTCTATTCTTTCACTTTTCTAATCTTTTCCCACTACCCTTCTACCATCCACTAATACTTATACCATCAGACATTGTATGGACTGTATCAGAAGAGTATTATATAATTATCTCAGTAGAATATTATCTCCTTTGCTGAATTGTTTTCCCTCTGTTTACAGGGATAATAATGTCAACCACAACCAGCACCCAAATTGCAAAACCAAGACCAACAAGGGCTGCTGTATCTGAAAAGATGACTCTGACTTCAAAAGGCTTTATCTTTTCGGGATAAATACAAATTGCTTACTTTTTACTGTAAATCTCCATTTGAATTGTCATTCTCAAATAGTAATGAATTTAAGTTTTTCAAAAATAATTTTAGATTACTCATAATTAAAATGGGATGTACAGATGGAATTGGATATCCATCTACTTTGTCATACATTACATCATAATTTATAGAATAACTTTCGTTTAATATTTGTGTCATATTCACTGCCACGAATATTATCTTGACATCTTTTTTTCCCAACAACTAGATGAGGAGAGCAAGAGAAAGTGAGTAAGAGTTTGCCATAATCAGCAGAAAACAGCTGGTATAACTGGCCAATGCCAATTTCCCAACATGGCAGTAATTTGCATTGTCAGTACCTCTGTTCTCTGTCAGCGTTATCATCTCTCTCCCACAGGTCCTGTGTTTTAAGAAAGAGTATGCCCCTCAAAAAAGATTGAACCGCTCCCAAATTGAATATCAGTTAAAAGCAAGCCTATTTTTAATATTAATATTCATTTTGTACTGTGAAATTGTCATAACTTTTTATGTCCTCTCATAAATGTTGAAACAGGTCCATGATTCAGTCCCATTAAATCACTTGTATATTACCACTGATGAGACTAAAATTGCTACTTCTAAAAAGGCACTGCTGTGAGGGCTTCCTGTAGCTTGGTGAATTACCACCTCAAAACTGCCTTACACATTGTCCTGTCTGGTCAGACATGATGAATGCCTGATGGCCGCTGTTCTGGAGCTCCGAATGGCAAGGCCAGGCTTCCAGCCCAGCATGGATGTAATTATCTCTACTTTTGATTTTTGTCTATAGAAGGGAGAGTAGAATGCCCAAAAAGTATAATTGTATAATGTGACTCTCATTACTCAAAAACAAAATAAAATTTAAAACCACGTATTTGGCATTGTTACTTAGAGGCAAGTATATAGAAGCATTGTTGGTCACTGGTTATGTTGAGTTTTGTCGCCCATTTTAAGGTCTTATGTTACATGTCTCATGTTTTTTCAAAATTTCCTACAGTAGACAGAGCAAATTAAGCCAACAAAGGAGGGAACTAGGCCTTGGCAACTGTCCAAAGAGTAAGTTGTTCTGCTTCTTGTAAAGTAGATATATTTTTAAAGCAAAGTAGCTACAGGAGGTCAGTCTTAATAATGGAATGGCTAGAGAAAAAATGAGGGAATGGCAAGGTTGCTCCTTTGGTTTCATTTTAGATTTTTTTGTTGTTTATATTTGTTTACTTTTGAAGGGAATAATTTACGTAAGTTATTTAATAGGAAAAAAATGATATCTTCTTAAAAGCAGGGCAATCTTTCCTGGTAATTCTGAGGAAGTACTTCTGAATTTCATTGGTGGGAATAAAATGGTGGCAGTAAGGTCATCGTTTTCTCATTGGAGTATCATCCCTCAGTATCACTTCTGAGTGATTTTGATATCAAGAACCATAAAGCCAGTTACAGGAAATTTGGGTTTCCCAGTAGGCAACGTTTCACACGATATTCTATCATTCATTCATTTATAGCCATCACATATTAAGCACTATTATGTGCTAGAATAAAGTAAAAACAGATCATGACTTTGAGCTAGGAATAACAGCATCTGAAAAATTCAGCCAAGTTTTGATTTCTGGTATAGAATGAGCACTTAAATGGTTTGCAAGGATTATGAATTTGTCTATGCAACAGTGAACCTCTGACTTTTATTTTAATGTTCTACAGCTCCTCAAGCTAACATATTAACATACTAAACTAAAAGGTTGATATTCAAATTTTATTCCTCTCTTTTATCATGAAGGCTTAGTTATTATTTCCACATGTTCTACTTTGTAAATGTAGATAAAATAAATATGGTACAGGAAAGCTTTGTTTGTAAGAAGGTTTACTACTTGTCCAGGGAAGTTTTTTAAAAAGGCAAAAGAAAACTTATTTTTATTATGCCCTCTTAGAATATTCAAAAATAGCATTGTCTTAGCTAAAAATTGGTCTTTGGATTCATAAGTTTCTATGCAAATATTGACATTTTAAATAAGTTGTGCTTCCAGAGATAAATCAATCAATGAGCTCATCTTTTTCCTAAGATTTCAATGATGGATCTGTAAGCTTTGATTTTTCAGAAACCAGTGATAGATTTGGGAATACAAAATATTTTTAAGAGAAGGTACTTGGAAAACAGCTGTATGACAGATCCCTATTTTCTAAGCTAAAAAGACATTCCTTGCTCTATAATGTCTTCTGAAAGTCATATGAGTGTTGAAACAATGAAATTTCTGGAAGAACTACCATGCTGCAAGATTAAGAATAACCACATGATCATAGACTGCTGAGAATATTGAATGTCAAAGAATTGCTGGAGGGTGTTTTTGCAAAGGAAAATGAGGTTTTGATGATCAAGACCAGATTTCCCAACATAGGTTTACAATAAAAAGGAGATGCAAGCCCACGTGAGGAGTTAGTTTTTAGACATATTGGTGATGCATTCTGAAAGAAGAACTTAGATGTTAAGCTTTGCTGCAGCTTCTTATCCATCACTCCGAGTTGATCCCTCCAGCACAGTGGGAAACCTCTTTTTTTCAGACAATACATTCAGTGGGATAAAAGAAAGCATGAGGTTTGGAATTAGAAAGCCATGGGGTTTTTTTTTTTTAGCTCTACCTGTTAGACAAAACTTCAAGAAACTATAACCTCCTCATCTTTTCAGTGAGGTATCACTAAGCCTGCCTATCTCTCCAGGGTTAATTCAGGGCCCTAAAGGGAAGTTTATTACATGAAAACAGCTTATAAACTCTGTAATATTACGAACATTATCCTATTATTTCATTAACAATTACCATAAAGTCATTATAAAATCAGAATAAAGTCTGGAGTTAACAGTTATATACCAAAAATCATTGCTCAGTTTTGACAAATATATCATGTGCTGCTGGGTAAAGTGCATATAGGAACTATTTATATTATCCTTGCAACTTCTCTGCAACCTAAAATTGTACCAAAATAAAAACTTTATTTTTTTTAAAAAAAAAAGCACCCTGTGCTTCTTCCACGAACAGAATGTTAGCCTGACAGGATTAGACATTTTCAGGATCCTTCCATCACCACCGTGTATGTTCACAGTAACTATCCCCTAGTTCTGACAAAAGGTTAGGACTGGAAATACAAAGTTTTGCAGAACCGATTGAATCATTACTGTTTAATTAAAATAACGGTAATCTTGTGTAGAGTATAAAATGGGAGACTCCAATGATAGATTGCTCTTGCCCAACATATTAAGTCCTCATCCTTCATTTCATTGCATCTGTGTTGGCTGTCTAGGATAAAACATCTCCTACGTTCCGCAAAAGGCACTAGGCTTCTTATATAAGATTTGTGAGTAGCTCCTTCTTGGATTATAGGAACAATTGTTGAGAGTCTACGTATAGAAATTTCAGTTACAGGGATTCAAGAAAAGTGACCAGTGGCCTAGGACATCATTGGACCAAGTCAAGTTAGGTAGGTGAGGGATGTGAGCTTTCATCGAGGTATCTGGATTCAATCTTAATGCACTGAGGGTAAACATCTCATTTGGGAGGAAAGGACTGGAGTGCCGCCTCATTATTGTTGTACTGCAAACTGGTCATGTGCTTTCCAGCATTATTAGCGAACTTACACATGCCTAGGTTTCCTCACTTTCAAATGGACTTAGAGATAATAGACCTACATTATAGAGCTATAGGAAAAATAAATTAATCAATGTAAGTGCCAACTTCATAATATGAACTCAAAAATTACTGGCTGAAGTGACTATTCAAATCTTCTTTCTCCATCTCTCTCTTTCCTTTCTTTCCTTTCCTTTTCATTTTCTCTCTCTGTCTCCCTCTCTCCCCCTTTTTTCCTTTCGCTTTGTACCTTCATTTAGTGGTGCTAGAACCAGCTCCTACAAGCTTGGAAGAGGCAATAAATTATTAATAGCATGAAATTGGCCATGCTGGGAATAATTACATCATGAAAATCAGCAAAAACTACAAATTAGATTGCTTTCATTTTAGCCAGCTTATCAGCACATCACTGTTTGTCCTACCTCTACCCCCTCGTCCAATCTTATGCCTTCCTCCCACTCTCTCAAAGGGAAATAAACACAGAAAGAAATCACCAAAGATTCCTTCTTGATTTTGAATTCAAAGAGGGAATTTGTCTTAAATAAGAATTATTCTTTATGTATAAAATGACCAGAGGATAAATGACAGATGAAAACTTATTGTAAGATTCCTAAATAATTGTGACCACTTTCCTCTGTAATATTTGCATTCTGCAAACAGGTTTCAACTGCAATAAATAATAAAAAAATTAGATACTATCTTCCTCCACAGTATGTTTAATTTATGCTTCAGAGTTTGAACAAAAGCTTCCTACTAATTACATTGTGCTTAAAATGAAATGGATTTGATCAGTTCCAAAGTTGCATCTCTACCTCATATGTGAGGATGAGAAGTGGTCATTCAGCAGATTCCCTTCAGGTCAGTTTTGCTGATGCTGATTTTGATCCCACTTTGTGATTTTCAACATGTTCAGCCTTACTGAAGGAATACCTAAACGATTTTAATTTTTAAGAGGCTCAGAAATAAAACTCATAGGCACTCTGAGAGAGGATTCTAAATCCTGTAGACTGTCAGTCAGTAAACTCTTTCACTGTTTGCAATCACAGCTGAGTTGGTTTTGTACAAAACAAATGTGTTCTGTTTGTTCCCTTAGTCAACAGGAAATGCTAATACAATCTTGAAGAACATTTTCTGATGGGAATCTACAGGGGAACTGGAGAGAGGGTAGGCAGTTGACATACCACAGAGAAGAATAAGGTAGTTCATTAGACTACTGACCCTCTCATAATGACTGTCAGTGCAGTGGTGCTCACGTTTCCCACTCCACTGAGTCATGAAGAAAAATATCCAAAATAGAAATGTTTGGCGGTGAGAAGAGTGCTCTGTTCAGAAATTGTATGTTGCCTTTATTATCTGCCAGGCACTGTGCTAGTACTTTATTGAATCACCTCTCATTTAATCCTCATGAATACTACATATGGTATAGATACTATTATTATCTCCATACTCAAGGTGAGTAATTTAAACACAGAGAGCTTAAATAGCTTGACAATGTGATGGTTAAGTGGTGGAGCCAGGATTCAACTTCCTGGGGAACATATTAAGCCACTTCTCTATAGTTCCTTTCTGCAAATGATAAGGCATCATGTAAGTGTTGATTCTTGTGAAGCATTGCATTAAAGAACCCAGTAAAACAAAGAAATGATGATAGTGATTTCAGAACATGGTGATTCTATACATTTTACAGCTAGCGCTACAGAATGCTTTACCATCACCACCTCTCTTAATCTTCAGAGAAAACCTATAAGACAGTGAAGACAGCTCTTCAAAGAAACTGAATGTTTAGCAAAGAGTTAAGATAGCAAGCCTGAAACTGCTACCTTTGGAAGGGCTCTTATCAGGGTTGGCGCTTGGCTAATGCATAAGAACTTGACTTTCAAAATGTTCCCTCTATCACTTAATGATAAGGTTTATTCACTGTGCCTAGACAATTTGTACAATGTAATTTATGGTGAACACATGATTTCCTTCTGGGAGTCTAGGATTATAGAAGTTTCCAGGGAGAGGGTGCCTACATTATCAACACCCAATAAATGCTTTAGATGTTGAGTCATTATTGGGTTTCCTTGGGCAAAAACCTCAGACACACATGTTCCTTCATTTCTGTTGCTAAGAAGTCACTCAATGTGACTTTTCATGAGATAGAGAAAGGATAGAAAGTTTGTACAGGGATTTCTCCAGAAGATTCTGCAGACTATTGCTGTAATAAATCTTCACCATGAGTACTACTATATATTGAGACCAATGAGTCCTTCTGGTTAATCACCAAACATGGAGGGGGTTTTGAGGACCCCTGACTCACTAGGATTCATGGAGTTGTAAGTCAGTAATCTATCAGTGGATAACAAACCACACTAAAACTTAATGGCTCAGAATGGCCATGATATATTGTTTCTCTTGATTCAGAGAGTTGACTGGGTAGTTCCACTGACCTTTTCTGATGTCCCTCATGTGACTACATGAGCTTGGCTGATGGCTGACTAGAGCTGTTGGTACCCAGGCCATCTAGGTTCCTTTATGGCCTTTCCACAGCATGGTGATCTCAGGGTTCCAAGAGGGTGAAAACAGACTCCTGAGGCCTAGGCCTGTGATTTCCATTTGTGAAGGCAGGTCAGGGCCAGCTCACCTTCAAGAGGAAGGGAAACAGTCTCCACCTCCTTGATGGGAGAAATGAAGACCATGGAGCACAATAAATGGAAGAAGCATAAGATACATGTCACTTGTCCAAGGCTGACTCCAATCGAGTAAGGAGCTAAATTTGCCCATAGGGAAGGATAATGAATACAGTGTTCCAAATCACCTCCTGGTATTTTGTAGATAATAGATAATCTATTTATTTTATAAATGAATGAATGAATAGAATGAAAGGAAGAAACGTAAGATGAAGTAGAAGGAAGTACAAAACAGTATCATGCCATTGACCAGGGAGCACAGAAGTTGGGACAATTTTTGGCAGCTGTCTTTGGAAAAGATCAACCACAGCCATGGGGTTTTCTTTATCCAAAAAGAAAGTACTTCTTTTCAGGTAAATTTCTGCCCATTTGATGTTAAGCTCTTAGGGAGTAGCCTCAAGTGTGGGGATTTGTCAGGAGTGTCCTCCTGTTAGCGTTTCTCCCAGGATCCTTTTTTCTTTTTCCCTAGGTAAGTTGAAATACATATTTTGTTAGGCTCCTACTGCAACTGTGGGTGAAATTTGTAGGGGCATTCATTGCCTTCCCCTACCATTCCCAGCATTATTGAGATATAATTTATACACAGAAAATTTGGCAATCTTAAGTATAATTGCAGAATTTTAGTAATTATTTACTATTATGTAAATACCACTAAAATCAAGTTATAGAACACTTCCAGCTACCCATAATTTCCTCGAGTCCCTTACAGCCAATCTGCTCCCCTATCCCCTGGCCCCCGATATCCACTAACTGGCTTTCTGCTATTAGAGTTTTGGCTTTCCTAGAATTTTATGTAAGCAGAATCACATAGTCTAGGCTCTTTTGTGTTTAACATACTCCACTTAGCATAACATTTTGAGATTTGTCCATTTTTTGTGTGTGTCATATTTTGCTTATTTTCACTGTGCAGTAGTATTCCATACTACAGATACACCATAGGTAGTTTATCCATTCAGAATTGGTGTACATTTTTTTTTCTGATTTTGTTTATTACACATAATGCTGCTGTGAGCTCTCATGTACAAGTCTGTGTAGAGACTTGTTTTCATTTCTCTTGTTTAAATACATGAAAGTAATACTACTGGATCATATGGTAAATGTATGCTTGACTTCATGATATATTACCAAAATGTTTCCAAAAGTGGCTGTACCACTTCTATCCCCATCAACAATATATGAGAGTCCAGCTGATTCATATTCTCACCAACAGTTGATATTGTCCGTCTTTTTAATTTTAGCCATTGTAGTGGATATCTAATGATCTCACTGTGGTTTCAATTTTGCAATTTCTTGCTGTTTAGTAATACTGAGCATCTTTAATGTGTATCTGAAATGTCAGATCAAATATTTTTACCATGTAAAATTGGGTTGTCTTCATATTGAATTGTATCAAATCTTTACATATCCTGGATATAAGCCCTCTGTTGGATATATGCTTCACATATATTTTCTCTCAGTCTGTGGCTTGCCTTTTGTTTTCTTAAATTTATTTTCTGAAAAGTGAAAGATTTTAATCTTGATAAGGTCTAGTTTATCAGTATTTTTCTTTTATAGCTCATGTTTTCTACATCCTGTTTAAGAAATCTTTATGTCAGTGTCACAAAGATTTTGTCCAATACTTTTTTGTAGAAGTTTAATGTTTTTACTTATGTTTAGATATATCCATTTTTGGTTAATTTTTGTGCATAGTGAGTCAAGGGTGCAATTCATTTTTTTCCATGTACAGATATCTAGTTGTTCCAACTGTGTATGTCTTTTGCCCATTGAATTAACATGACACCTTTGTTTAAAATCAATTTGCCATGTAATTTTCATGGCATTTGAAGCAATTGAAGAACTGCTGTTGTATTTGGGTTTCCCCCAAACTACTCAACATCCCAAGTTGATTGAAAGAGCTGTTAGAATTCTTGTCAGTATATCTGGATGTCAAAATAGATTTTGTATACCAATAATATGTTGGGGATTTTTTTAAGTAAAGGAGCATATTGGGCCTCATAATTCTTCTCTGGTTTTTACTGTTGAATGTAGATCCTCAAAATGAGGATTTACAAAATAATTTGTCTTTAGAACCACAATTACTAAAATGAAATAAATACAGTAAGATTTTATACTCTAATTTTTCTGTATTTCAATATTTTTAGTAAATCCTCTTTTGTGCTATATGTTTCTATAAGTTTGTCATTTACCTTCTTGGAAGAGATTGTCCTTTATTCCTATTGGGTCTTCATATTGTTTGTGTATGAAAATACTCTTTTCCCTATATAAAATAATAGTAATTAATAGCAACTTTCTTTTCTTTCAAAATTCTTCTTTAGCGAAGTTAAAAGTGGAAGCTCAAAGCATGACCTATATACTTTGTTTGTTTTTAAATTTTGCTAACTCAGGAAACCTACTGGATTAACTGACTGGTCCAAGGTCACATGGCTAGTCACCTTGATCCTTCAGATTCCTCACTAGGTTTTTTTTTTCCAAAATGAGATGTGTGATACATGTATGTAACTAATATAGTTCTCATTTTGCATTTATGAGAAATGAGATTTTGTGAAGTATAGAAAACTTCAAGAGGAGGGAAAGAACTTTAGGATTATTTGTTTACAAGATAAGTTTCTTGTTGCAATCTAGGGAGTTACAATTCAAAATACTGATTTGCTGCTTAAAAGTTTCTCAGTCTTTGCTACCTGTTGGTCCAAAGATTAAGATAAAAGAGCTAAAACTTATCTTGTGGAAGTACATGAGGCCATCAGTGTCCTGTCATGGTGAATTTTCTTGAACAGCTTGAAATTGTTCATCATTTGCATGGAGCCCTTCCTCTGAGCAAACTATTTTGTCCAGTGCTGTACACGTGGTAATATTATCTCAGCTATTCCTCCCACCAGCCCAGCAAGTTGAGAACTATATTTGTAAGGCTGAGAGAGGATAAATAACTTTTGTAAATTAGCCAAACTTAAATGGGAGTGGGGCTTTCGAACCCAGGCTTTATGACTACAAAATTTGTGCCCTTAACCACCATTCATACTACTGGCCCACAGCATATATAAGAAGTCTTCTTATTATATAACTTTTACTAAACCTTTTTGAGCACAAGAGCCATGTGTATTTCATTTTTGATCCCCTGTAACTGTGAGTTTTGGTGAAATAATACCATGGTAACAAATAACCCCAAATATCTCAGTGGCTTCCAGCAACAGAGGTTTGTTTTCCTTTCTCACAAAAGCCATTGTGGATCACCTGTGGCTTTCTACCTTGCTGCCTGCACTTTAGGTGTCACCTAAAAGAAAGCAGAAGGAAAGTAGGAACACTGAGGCTGCTTTAAAAATTTTACTAGGAAGTATTTTGTCACTTACACTCATGTTTCATTCACCAATGCAAGTCAGTTGTCCAAGTCTGACTCCCAAGGTGGGAGGCCAATAGAGTGGCTAAATTTATGGCTAAATTTTCCCATAGGGAAGGATAATGAATACAATGTTCCAAGCCACCTCCTGTGTTTTGTAGATAATAGATACTCTATTTATTTTATAAATGAATGAATGAATAAATGAATAGAATGTAAGAAAGAAGCATAAGATAAAGTAGAAGGAAGTACAAAACAATATAATGCCATTGACCATCAAATTTGAACCAGGACATTATTTTCCTAGTGAAGAACAGAATGGGTTACTTCTTGTGATTTTTTCATATGGAAACTTAAATATTGAATCTTTAGGGAATTTATGAACTCTGTCCTGGTTGAGTTCCTTATATTTGACCATAGGATTAGTAACTCATAATTACCAACTTTATACAGTTACAGATCCTTTAATGTCCTCAGAGAAAATGGTCAAATATTTGCCTACTTTCCATATTCCCATCATTCAGTAAACCTAACTAGACAAAGGTATGCTTTTAAAATGGAGTTTTCCCAGTCCACTGTCAAATCTAGGTTCCAATGAGCAAAACACTTAAGTATATATCTGTTAGAAAATCAAATTGCAAGCCAGGTGTGGTGGTTCACACCTGTATTCCTAGCACTTTGGGAAGCCAAGGTGGGAGGATCACTTGAGCCCAGAAGTTGGAGACCAGCCTAGGCAGCATAGTCTCCAACATAGGCAACCCCATCTCTACAAAAAAATAAAAAGATTTACCCAAGCATGATGATGTGTGCCTGTAGTCCCAACTACTTGGAGGCTTAGCTGGGAAAGTGGCGTAAGCCTAGGAAGTTGAGGCTGCTGTGAGCCATGATCATGCCACTGCACTCGAGCCTGGGTAACAAAGGAAGACCCTGTCTAAAAAAAAAAATCAAATTGCTCTTAAGGTCATATCTAACAATCATCAACGGAAGATCAGGACATATTTTTTCTTACCATGTTGCTATTGTGGTAAACTGAGGGAGGATGGGTAGGGTCAAACCCCAAAACACCCTCTATGAAGAATAGACAAAAACGAATTCTTTCTACAAATTTAATCAACTGAGGAAAAAGATTGGAGAAACCACTAAGAGGCCTCCTCTGAAACTGCCATCTCATGGTTCCCTCGTTTTGAGCAGGGCTGCCCCACATTGTCATTGTTCACTAAATCTGAGGGTGTGTGTAAACTGGCTTTTTGTAGACTTTTCTAGAGGGACTGCTTGAAAAATACATGGCTTGGAGTTAGCTCCAGACTATTTCATCAACACCAATTTGCTAGCTAGCACTCTCCTCCCTAGTCTGTAGCCCTTCATGAGCCAGATATGTCCCTTTGCAATACTTCCATTATAAAATAAATGATGATTATGGAATGTAGAATATAAAGGTTATGCAATTTATTCTAATGCCAGAATGAACCCAGGCCCACAAGTCGCTGCTTCATCTTAATTATCACCTTCTAGTAAGCATCCATTTTGATCAGGGTACCAAAGCCAGGCTACGATGGATCACATCCTATCACTCATGCTTCCTTCATTACTTCTGTCAACAGACATTGAATGGGTGCCTATGCCGCCTTTGTGTCTTTTTTTTTTTTAAACAGCACATGAAATAAAGATGTGAGCGGCAGATAGTTTATTTAGGAGATGATTCCAGGAAGCAGGGATAAGGAAGTAGGAAAAATGAGAGAAGAAAGAAAAATAAAACAAAAGATTGTGTAGGTTAGCAGTAGGGACCTCAAACTCCTAAAGAATTTCTAAGAAATTATGTACAATAAAGGTCCCCAAACTGTTTCCTGTGGACCAAACCTGTTTTTCATAAATAAAGTTTTATTGGCACAGGGCTGCACCCATTTGTTTACATGTTGTCTATGGCTGCCTTTGTGCTACAATGGCAGAGCTAAGTAGCTGTGACAGAGGCCACATGGCCTAAAATATCTAAATAGATATCTGGCCCATTACCAAAAGAATTTGCTGACCCCTAGTATAGAACTTGCCTGAGACTTGTCCTTCTGAAGGATGAAAGCTGAAGTATTTAGTCACTGACCCCTTTCCATTGTTTCCTAGGAGCCCACTTGCAGGACTGCATCTAAGCAACTAAAAGAGCTCTCTGAGACAGAAAAGTAGGGAGACCTCAGGCCTCTTGATGTGAGACTGCTGGTTGGCCTAGAACTGTCCACCATGGGTATGTGACTAGCACAGGTTGGCCAATAAGGGAGTATTAAAGCAGCTGCTACAATACAGTTATCCTGCAAGTACTGTATTAGCCTCTTCTCATCCGCCAATATTTGTTTTTCTTTGATTAACAAGAAGTCTCTACTGTTGTCCTTTTGCCATCATCCAGAACGTTCTGATTATCGTAGACATCTATTATTAGGCATTTTGAAAGTTTGGTGTGTGTGTATGCATGCATGAAACAGTAGATTTTCTTTGAAGTTAATTTAACAAAATAAACTTGACAATTTGCCCAAATAGGAACATCTATTCATAGCTACCAACTAAGAGACAGGGCTAATAGGAGGTCCATTCTAACCATTTAGGTCTCCTAAATGATGATATATACATGATGGCAAGGGCAAGCTATATGGAGCTTAACATTTCCTTGAAGAACGATTTTCCATTTGGTGTTGCTTTAGGTGCTCATTGTCAGTAATTATGTGTACAACTGTAATGATTTCATAATCAAAGTTAGAGGTTCTTTGAAATTGAATTATATAAGAATGACCGGTAGGTTAGCTGCTACAATGCTGCACTGGGACCAGAAATAAAGGTGGTCAGTTAGAGTAGGCAAAGCAATGGAGCCAGAATGAAGACAAAATGGAATTTAGCAAATTCTCGTTTTACATTCCAATTTAGGAAATTTAGAGCCCCCTCCTTTACAATTAGCCAAAGTGAGATTTTAACATGAATGATTACCATATCCTCCACCACAGGTAATCACCATTTATTTCTCTAAGTGTACCATATATTTCCAGTAGCTAGAGAGTATTTGTAATCATTATGGACAGCATTTCAAGTGATTGCCTCTGAAAACAGAAATTAGAATGCGGGAATCTGGAGTTAGAACAACATTGTCACCTACTCAGACTTTCCTTCTAAGGCAGGAACACTGTCTATACAATTTCTGGTTGATGAGCATGGCCATGGTTGGATAAGGTGGTCATTTCTTTGTCAGAATCTCCATGAAAAAATGTCATTGATTTGGAAAATGTATGTAGTCCCAAGCCAGAAAGAGTTTCCACTCTTAGAATTGCTGATTGAAGAGAAGGATCTGGTAAGATAGTTCCTGATTGTATTTTGCTTCATGTGTTAGTATCCTAATGGCCACTTGGCTCCCAGCTCAGCAGCACTAGGGCCAAATGTCTTGGTGGCACAACGTAAGTGAGGCCAGATTTTGTTATACAGCAGTCTAAAACAGAAGCCTTTCCAAACCCTGAGATAAATGTGTCATGCCATTGGTTAGAAAACTCTCAATGTTTCACCACTGCCCTGTGTACCTCTAAACAAATGCTTTGTTGGATTTCAAATGAGGTTTCACAAATTCAGTGAAATTGTCTTTGATGCCATACTTTTAATATTTGAAGATCTGTGTTTTAATAAGCATTTGCTTGGGAGAGTTGTGAGTGTTGATGTTGAATGAAGAGATAGATTGAGAAATAAATGCAGTGCCTGGAATGCATGGTTATTCGCAGGTTGTTGTCATTATTGAGAACAAGCCAAAATAAGAAAAAATATGTAATATAAAAAACAACTTCTGGCAACAAAATTATTCTTCTCAGTGGAATCTGCCACATCTATTTGGAAGTACAGAAAGGGTAGGGAGTGTGGGTAGGTTTTATTGTTAGACGGGAACTCTGAGCTCCATGCCTGGGTAGACCCATCAACTTCCCTGCCCTGTATTCTCATTTCTTCTCTGGAGAATGACCAGTATACAGCTGAATTTTCTTCCTACCAGGTTTTGGGTATCTATAAAATACTTTGAAGTTAAATTCTCCAGGGAACTGTCTTTTGACTTCTTATTCCCAAAAGAGATGACTGCCCTAGTTGGAAGAGGTGGAAAGGGAGGAGAGCAAGAATGGTGAAAATGTATTTCAAGTCTGAGTAATTTTGGATTTCAATATAATCTCATTAATGCAGAGGGAGCATTAGAACTGAGAATATAACCCTTTTTCTGAGGATAAGTTTTTTCAGTTTATGTTCTCAGAAATGCCTGTGAGAATAAACAGGCACACAAAATATTATGCCAAGAAAAAAACAGAGCTGATATATTTTCCAGTGCTGCTTTTGTTCCTCTTAGAAATCCCTGCAATGAAAAACAAAAATGACAAGGATCATACTTTTACACTGTGTGATTAAGAGACTCTTTTGCCTCCCTGAATGCATCCATGGTCTTCACTCAGCAGGCCTAACAGATTTTCCTATGTTTCCTTTTGATTTCTGTCTTGCACACAAGTTTTTTCCCTATGATCTGTTCTTACTGTTCTCTTCTGTGATCTCTGAAAATACATTGGTTTCTTTAGAACTTAACAAGAGTCAAGAGAACATTCATTTTTGAATGCTTGCAGTCTTCAAATCACAGAGAAAGAAAGAAAGAAAAGAGGGCAAGAACCTCTGTTAGTGAGGGACATAGAAAAGACAGTCTTCTGCACTGTCTGAAGACCGTGCTTAATGGAAAATATAATGAGTGCTAAATCCATTTGCAAAACTGGTTCCTTCTTCCTAAAAGAATAGCAAGGAAAAGAATGTCTAGAGTTGAACAAGAGACAACTGGGTAGACATATTGAGAATGGTAGAGTCAGCGGAAGGAACATAGAAATGTTGTTTTTTAACCAGTGTTGATATGTTTGAACGAACTTAGTTTTGGAGACTTCTAGTTAGCTCCACCTCCTCCCTGCTCCTGAGTTCACAATGGTCTCCAACAATTAGAAGTGTGTGTGTGTGTGTGTGTGTGTGTGTGTGTGTGTGTTGCTACAGAAACTGTCATGTGTGCCTGCTACGTGAGTGCATGCTTGCTCGCTTGCTCAGAAATATGAATTATGCAGCCCTAAGGCAGTTGTTGGAAATATCAGTGAACAGGCAATTGCGTTTCATCATGACTTCCAAGGCTTACCTTTTTTTTTTTTTTTTTTTTTGAGACGGAGTTTCACTCTTGTTACCCAGGCTGGAGTGCAATGGCGCGATCTCGGCTCACCACAACCTCCACCTCCTGGGTTCAGGCAGTTCTCTTGCCTCAGCCTCCTGAGTAGCTGGGACTGCAGGTGTGCGCCACCATGCCCAGCTCATTTTTTTGTATTTTTAGTAGAGTCGGGGTTTCACCATGTTGACCAGGATGGTCTCGATCTCTTGACCTCGTGATCCAACCGCCTCGGCCTCCCAAAGTGCTGGGATTACAGGCATGAGACACCGCCAAGGCTTACCATTAATGTATTCCCCAAAAAAGAAAAAAAGAAGCAGTTATGATTATAGACCCTGGCTGGTTCAAGTAGCTACAAGACAGCTTTACCTCTGACACATGCTCCATTGTATCAGGTCAACTTGTGCTATGCAATAGGCTTGTTAATCAAATTTCCAACATGGTTCTTTTTACAGCTGAAGAGCGGATTTCTACTCGAGATGAAAGACTGAAAGCACAGCTTTGGGTTGTATCTACTAAGAAAGTGTTCATTTCTGGCAATTGTTTCTTTGCATTTTAGTAGCAGAAGACCACTCTAGTTGACATTTTAACTGCCTATCCCTGTTGGGTAAGACTCCGTGCTGGGAAATTGTCAAAATGTTGTGGTTTTATTCTCAACATGATAGTCCACAGCACGAAAGTGCCCAGTCTGAAGTATGAAAATAGATTAAGATAAAATGCTAGCTTATGAACCATTAGGACAAATTATGCATTTTACTTTTAAAAAGTGGAAGGTGCTTTCTGAGGCTCAGCCAAGGGATCTAGCACTACTATTTTTTGATTAAGATGACACTTCACTTGTTTACATGCAACATTAAGTTAGTATGTTCCAATTTAATGCAAATATGGGGGAAGGAAAACATGCATTGTGTTCTACATAAGATCCTTTCTATGAAAGATATCTCATGGGGGGATTGGATTTTATGTGAAGGGTTTAAATTGACACTAAATCAGAGCTACATTTTTTTAAAAAGATCAAAAGTATTCATAAAACAGAGCAGCCCCTGGTTTCATCCAGGTTGCAGGATACTGATTTCTAATTTATGAGTACTTTTCCCATCTCTTCATAAAAAGGTCCATTTTGTGCAGGGCATAGAGTAACAAATGACAATCAAATATAAAAATAGAATGACCAAAATGAAATAAGTGAAGATGTGAATCAGTGAATTTGCAAGAAATACTAAGTTTTGTGAATTAGTGAGAAATCTCATTTATTAGAATTACCCCACACATCATGGGATGTGCATGAATTTTATCTCAGCATACTGAATGAATTAAAGGAGGATTTCCCTTACTTTATTTTCAGCAAACGTGTGTAAATTTTTTTGTCAGGGATAAATAAGTGGTTTAGATCCAGCTGTATCTACTTGAAATGGTATCAAAGAGCTAGAAAAAGTTATGCTTTTGTAAGGGAAATATTTTTGAACAGACCACAAAAGAGATTCCATGCAAAGGCATTAAAAACTCTCAGCAAGATTGCATAAAATGAAAATGTAACAAAGGAACATGTGAGGAGGTGTCATACCCCAATTTGATGTTACCATGGTTATGGCTATGCTGATGGCAGTACTAAGCACCCAACTCACCAAGAATATTGTGTGTCTGTATTCAGGACCTATGCAGAGTTAGGCTGATGGAAGATCTTACAGAAAGGAAACTTCGTTGGGGTGAAGTTATTTAATTTTTACAAATACCTTGTCTGTTGTTACATAATTTGAGGTTTACAAGCAACAGATATACCCAAAATGGAACCCAAGGGGCGAGAATGTTCTAGCTACATCATCACCCTTTTACTGTGGAATCTCAAGCATAAGTCACCATGATACCCTGGATCAGGTAGGTGTCTGCTCTTTTATTCCCTTGAAAGCACACACAAATTTTGGAAAGATGCCCATAGAGAGTGAAATATCCTAAAAATGTGTGTTGATCTTACAAGGAAAGGAACATTATAAATAAGTGTTTTGTTGTACCAGTTTCACATTTTCTCTACAGGGTACATTGGATGTGAGCATGATCTAACTTAAGTCCTTTAACATTTGATACATTCTAATGAATGACTGCAATCCAAATTTGGAAAAAAATAGAGTTCTCTGATACCCTAAAAAATGTCAATTTGGAAAGTGATTGTTCTTAAAAGCATGGTGGTTCTTTTACACCTTAAAATGAAATTGAGTCATTTCATTTGCTAGAATAAGTTGGACCTTGGGTACAGTGTTGAAATCTAAAATTTTGGTCATCACCTTTTTTACTTCTTTCCTCCCTTCCTCAATTCCTTCCTTTTTTTTTTTTTTTTTTTTTTTGAGACAGAGGCTCATTCTGTCACCCAGGCTGGAGCGCAATGGCACGATCTCGGCTCACTGCAACCTCCGCCTTCCAGGTTTGAGCAATTCTCTTGTCTCAGAGTCAAGAGTAGCTGGGATTATTGGTGCACACTGCCTCGCCTGGCTAATTTTTTGTATTTTTTAGTAGAGATGGCTAATTTTTTGTATTGTTTAGTAGAGACAGGGTTTTACCATTTGCCCAGGCTGGTCTCAAACTCCTGAGCTCAGGCAGTTCGCCCTCCTCGCCCTCTCAAAGTGGTAGGATTACAGGCATGAGCCACCGTGCACAGCCTCCTTTCTTTCTTTTTAAATTGCCTTGGAAAACTGTACTTCTACAGAAAAAAAAGTTATTCCCAGAAGGTTGTGATTTTTCGGGTTGAGGTAGAATGGCTTTTGTAATTACTTTCTTAAAGTTAAGCACTGGCAAATACTCAAGATGAAGCAAGATGATGAGTATTTCAAACGCAACCTTAGAATAAGGCTGATGAAGAGAAGAATAAAATCTTTGAAGTTATTTAAAATGAATTATCCACAACTGTTTCATAATTGGATACCCTATTAAAGAAACATGAAGGCATCACTTAGGCGAAAACATCCAGAGGTGGCTCACCTGTTATTGGAAGACTTTTCCCTCAGATAGTTGACATAGAGCAATGAGGACACTGCTGCCCCTGGAGACAAAAGCTATCAGCCATTTCACCTGGGACCAGTTTATTATCTCTGAGATGGAAATACTGATTTCCCCTCCTTAGTCCAGTGATTAGGATCAGATGAAATGACTGCTGTGAAAACACTTCATAAAGGGAAAGCTGTGATCCCAGATGCAGTGTTAAGATACAGGTATTACAAAATCCAATAAGGAACCAGTCAGAAGGGAGCCATGGTTAAAATCAGTGTATTAGTGAGAATAAAGCCCCCCTCAGAGTTTCTGAATGACCAGTAAAAATCATTCTCTCTGAGAAGGTAGAGCTGTCAGCCTGTCTTTCTGTTTAAACACAATTGGAAATTGTGGTAACATCTCTATATTCTGTACTTGCTTTCCCCCCAACTTAATAACCATCTACATAATGACCAAAATGTCATTTTATTCATAATAAATAAGCACAGTTATAGCCACCGATGAGCCCATGTTCAGGAGTATTTAAGATTTTACCTCCATGCCACCTGCCTTCATTGAATTGCCCTTGCATTGGAGAAACATAAATTATTCACTAACAAATATTGCTGATTGACTAGATAGCTATGAAGTTTTTCTTTCAGCAAAAGAGTAAATGAACTGACATCTTTGTGGCTAGGCTCACACATATTAAACATGAATTAGTTGTGTTTGTGAATGAACATAAACATGCTTTATTTTAATTCTAGTACTATTTTATAATAATTTGTGTTCATTTCAGATATAATTATAACCAATAAGATAGAAAACTGTCTCTAAAATTCCCTTGGGAAAATATATTTTCCTGAGACCATGTATAAGAAGTTCAAGCTCAATTAATAAGGTCTCCCATTCACATATCCCTCCCTCAAGCTGTTAAATGTACCTTCTACATTTATCACATTAGAAGTCTTCTTCCTCAGCAGAATCTTTCTTTAGCTCCCTGTTACTACTGAAAACAAATTCAGAAACCTAGCTTTAGGCTCCTAAGCCCTCATTGGTTACCTCTCTCATATGT
Organism: Callithrix jacchus; assembly: GCF_049354715.1. Lineage (NCBI taxonomy): Eukaryota > Metazoa > Chordata > Mammalia > Primates > Cebidae > Callithrix > Callithrix jacchus. The sequence continues at coordinate 12,686,858 of NC_133524.1, forward strand.
GTGTTTATCTAGTCATCCATCCAGCCATCCATCCAAGCAACAAATATTTATTTATTATCTAATGTCTTTTGCTAGATGTTTCAGAAAACACCAATTAAAGGCTTCCTTCTCCTATTGATGTTTCGTTCATGGAAATTCTTCTCCTGCACTTTTCATTAAATAAGCTGCTGTCCTCCCAATGGATAGCATTCAAATCAGCTCTTAGATCTTCACAACATTCTCCTCAACTTATTTTACCAGTTTCTGTGAGTATTTCAGGACCCAAGCTAAGTCTGCCGTTTCTCACTATGAGATGAGATGCCTGACAGAAACAGACATGTCAGTGCTTGAGTGGGAACCACTCTCTGTTAACAAGCCACATTCTACTCTGAGGGTAGAGGCTGAAAAATTAAGAAACACAAAGCCTGTTTTTCAAGTGTTTATAAGTAATGGAGCAAAAATAAATACAATAAGAAGCATGAAAAATGCACTCACAGAAAATACCTGAAGTGAAACTGATGAACGGTTTGAAAGAACTTCAGTAAAGCATAAGTAGAGGTCAGGGGGATTCTATCGAGAAGTTAGGTGACTGGATACTTCGGACAAATCAGAAAAGACCACACAGGAAGGGAGTGCGAGCAGGGTTGAGAATTGTCAGGCAGCAGGATGACTCGATTTGGCAATTCCTAAAGCAGGGATGAGAATTTTAGCAAAGTCAGAAGTGCAAACAAGCCCCAAATTTGCCTTGCTGGTATTTTGGCCAGGGAACAAGGAGATTTGAGGACAATGAGTTTTGGATGCTCACTGTTGTACTTTTCATGGAGGAGAACTCTGCAGCTCCCAACTTCCCATTCTGTCTCCTTTTTCATGCTCTCTCTTTATAGCAGGGTTTCCCAACCTTGGCACTCTTGACAAGTGTCTGACATCATGTCTGCTAATGCTTCACCAGCCAAGAAAGTCATGTGACCAAGTGAAGGGGTCAGAAAGTTCGCTTGGTCCACCATGAGGTGATGACAAAAACGTGGATAGATAGTGCAGCTCCTGGGGATTTAAAAATTGAGAACAACAACTCTATCTACTGCTGACCCCTAGTGCGCAAATTAGCTACAGAAATGCACTGTCACTTAAAACTATACTGGGCTCAATTTGAGCTTCAAAACAGAGACAAGAAATCATGTAATGAAAAAATAAGACCCTATATTGTATTCATCAACATTAAAAATATTGCTGCAGCTGGCCATTGATAAACTGCCAAGATAAGTTGCCCACAAACCCTGTGTTTGCCACGACGAATCCTGGTGGTCAGTGATGTCTGGTGAAATCTACTTGCCATCACTAATGGTGAGAAGTGAGGTTTGTGACAAGTACAGTTTTAGCCACACTTAAAACTACACAAGAGAACCCAGTGTGAAAGCTAAGTTTGTATGATTCAAAATTCTTAAGGCAATCATCTTTCTTTTTGTCCCAAATCTAATTATTAAAACTTGGAAGTGCTCTTAAACAAAGACCTGTTGCCACAAAAACATCTTGTTGGTGGGTTAGCATGGAGCTCAAGAACTCTGGTCATGGAGCACAGCTATCCATAGGCTCATCCTGGGGTTTTCTCTCATAGAATTTAAGAAAGTACAGCTTTAGTCATCAATTATGTAAAAGCCTCTCTATGCTGGGCATCTGAGAACTGCTGGGCAGACATCAGTCTTTTCGGCTGGGTTGTTTCCAGCTGCCTCATTGAATACAAAGTCAAGTTATGAATATTGAAAGTGCCTTGAGATTAGGAACCATGTGTTAAACAGTGAGATTTTTAAGAATAATTCATATTTAGCAACAAATGAGTTTGTATTGCACTCATTTGTTGACAAATATTTGTTGCATGCTCTTGACATGCAAGTATAATTTTTGTAATGTGTGTACACACCTAATTCAACATTATGACTGTTTTGATGAGCTATATACAAAGTGTTTTTGGTACTACATTTGTTTATAGATTAAAAGGGCCAAAAACGATTGGAGGAATTTACAGTGTTTTGTTTTCTTTTTCCTCTCTCCAAGTAGAAATGGTAAGAACTACACATTTGCATTCCCAGAATTCTAAGATAGTTTTAGGGTTCATGCCCTAGGAAACCCCATGAAAAATTAGAGCACTCAACCGCCTATAGCAAGGTAGGGACAGGTGGCATGGGCAAGTGTCTCCAGGCTCTCAGCTTCCACTGTGCCCTTGCAACACCTGGCCCAGTGGAAACATGCTGGCAATACCATCATGACCCTTGGGGACATGTATTTTAATTTTAAAACAAAGTGATGTGTATAGTATGTCCCTCAATTGGCACTATCTGCTCCCAGGAAGAAGGAGGTCTCTGGAGCAGGCCAGGATGTTGGTTTCCATGGAGGGAGCATTCTAAGGACAGGAACTGGCAGGGAAGGACAGGCTCTAAGAAACCAGAGTAGGCTGGGCATGGTGGCTCACTCCTGTAATTCCAGCACTTTGTGAGGCCGAAGCAGGCAAATCGCTTGAGCCCAGGAGTCCAAGACCAGCCTGGGAAATGTAGCAAGACCCTTCTCTCTACAAAAAGTAAAAATAAATCAGCTAGGCATGGTGGTGTATGCTATGCCTGTGGCCCCAACTACTTGGGAGGTTGCAGTGGGAGGATCACTTGTGTCCAGGAAGTCGAGGCTGCAGTGAGCCATGATCACACCACTGCTCTCTAGTCGTGGTGGCAGAGCGAGACCCCATCTCAAGAAAAAAAGAAACCTGAGCAAAGTATGTTTAGTGGGGGTAGAGAAAATCCTTTTTGTCTTTAGTGTGTCAAGAGAGAAGCATTTTTTAAAAAAGTGCAGTCACAGGATTTGAATTAGACAAACCTAGGTTGAAATGCTGGCTGCATTGGCTTCATAGCTGGATAACTTTGAGCAAGTGGTCTAGCAGTTTTCTCATCTTTGAAATGGGGAAAGGAATAATGACCTTGTCTGCTTGTTTAGATAGCTAAATGTGATAATTTTTATAGATTCTCTTTTAAAAGCATGAGAACACATGGACACAGGGAGGGGAGCACTACAAACTGGGGTCTGTTGGGGGGAATAGGGGAGGGACAGCAGGGGGTGGGGAGTTGGGGAGAGATAGCATGGGGAGAAATGCAAGATATAGGTGAAGGGGAGGAAGGCAGCAAATCACACTGCCACGTGTGTACCTATGCAACTATCTTGCATGTTCTTCACATGTACCCCAGAACCTAAAATGCAATTAAAAAAAAAAAAGCATAGACTGAAAAGCCAGAAGAGTTAGCTTATAAGGCTAATTTGGACACTTAACTAACTAGCTTCATCATATATTGTAAGTTTTGAGAATCAATTGCCTCATCTATCACAGTGGAGTAGGGGAAGAGAGTCATAAAGTTATCAAACGCCATCAATGAAATGCAAGTAAGACTGTTAATAATATAGGAGTGGGAAAAGTGAAACAGTTGCAGAATTCTCCAAGGAATCCAATAAAGCATCTGAAACAGATACTAAACTTAAAAAGAAAGCATAAACCAAATTCGTGATTTTTCCCCTTTATGCCTCTTCAACATCGGACAGTGGCAGATTTAAAACTTAATTTACATGAAAGAATTACTCTTGAGATAAGAGCCATCCTTTTGTGTTTGATAAAAATCAAGGATGAGGTCCAAAAAAAAAGGAATGGGGGAAGTAAAATATAAGTCTGGACGTATTGTGATGTAAATGAGCAGCAGTCTGTTCCTATATATATTTTTTTGAGACAGGGTCTCACTATGTTGCCCAAACTGGAGTGCAGTGGCACAATCATGGCTCACTGCAGCCTTGACCTCCTAGGCTCAAGTGATCTTCCCCGCCTTGGCCTCCAGAGTAGTACTACAGTGGTGCCACACCTGGCTATTTTTTTTTTATTATTCATAGAGACAAGATCCCACTGTGTTGTCCAGGCTGGTCTCAAACTTCTGGGCTCAAGTGATCCTCCCACCTTGGCCTCCGAAAGTATTGGGATTATAGTCATGAGTCACTATACCAGGCTTGTTCCTGGTTCTTTTTAAGTCTTAGGATGCAGCTATCTTTGCCCTCTGGTATGGTATCTCTACTAGGAAATGGGTCCTTCCTTTGCAGAGGTTAGGGGAGATTGATGAGATAATGTCTGCAGAGTAGCCTAATCTCCTTGGGACATTGATCATTTTGTACATTTTGATCATTATGACTATTTGTGCCTCTGTGAAATACTGCCAAAGAGAACAAGAAGAGCCTGCCAGAAAGAGAAATTTTCCTAGGGTGAGAGATGAAAAAGAAATGGAATGAAAGGTGAGATTTTAAAAAATAGGAAAAGAAAGAAAAGTAATTGCAAGAAGAAAATGAGAACAATTATATAAACAGAGATTGGATTCAAGGACGCATGGCCAAAATCCCAGAATCAGAGGAAGGCTGGTGGTGGGTAAGAAGAAAAACACAATGAAACCTTTGAGAGTTAAAATGTTGAATTCTCCGGGGTGATCAGAGAAGTTCCAGAATAGAAACTTCGGGCAGGCACTAGAGAAATGAAAAGAAATGGAAAAAAAAAGCAAAATTTCCAGTAGGTCTTTGCATTTTTTCCTCTTCTCTCTCCTAGGAGAGATTTTTCTATCCTAAAATATAAAATATCACTGGGAGAAATATACATGGAATATAAATAGTAATTATGATTTTGAGCCTATTAAAAATGACTTATGTTTCTTATATACAGTGCCCTTTCTTTTCAATGCATTCAGCTGCACTCTAGACAAAGCTACTTTCAGAGTGCTCCCTCTTTTCACTTAAATGAGTTGCACTGGACCAGGTTGTCTTGTGGATCATAGCTGATGAATGGCATGCTTTCTGTGGATAAGGCAAATGGTCTTAATGATTTCAAGAGTCCACATCAGAAATGATTATCACAGCAATGGAGCTAACAGACCGTTCACCTGCAAACGTTGATGGATTGGACAGTCACATTTCTATTTGCTCAGAGATGGAAATAATTTCATGCTGTTTAAGATTATTTTTTAGTAAAACAAAAAGAAGCCTAAGAACAAACACGAGCTTTGGTATGGATATTTTCCCTAAATAAAATTAGCAGTTGATCAGTTTTACACTTGTTGTGGATATAAATTAGGATTGTGTTTTTTTGCACCGTAAACATTTTGAGACCCACAGAACAGATGACCTGTGGTCTTAAGACACTGTTAAAGGGGTAGAGAGTCAACTCAGGTAGCAATACCCAATACCTTTGGGGAAGCCCTTCTTGCTTCCTCCTTATTGCCTGGAGGAAGAAGGGGAGGATGTATTTCTGGAACAGTCATTCCTGGATACTGGTTCATTGGAAGCTTCCCAGTGATGTGGCAGGTGAAGAATTTACCCAACTGCTTTAAGGAGCTTGCCAGCCCTGCTGTGGCCAGCTTTTCTGTTGCCGGAATTCATAGTCACCACCCCTCTACTTCCCCACTCTCCCACCTAGCCCCCAACCCCTGCCCCTTAGCTTGTCCCTCCTACGAGTTTCCACATTTGTACCTATTTTAAGAAGTATCCAACTAAGTCAAATACTTATTCTCCCACATTAGACCTACCCTGTAAAACATGTAAGCAAATACTTTTAGCTTACCATTTGTTGACTGGATGATGACTTTTAAGTACAATTGACCCTTGAACAACTCAGGGATGAGGGGTGCTGACTTTTATGACATACCAAAACTCAACTACGAATGGCCTACTGTTGACCAGAAGCCTTACTGATAACTGTAAACAGTGGATTAACACAGATTTTGTCTGTTTTATGTATAATCAACCATATTCTTATGATAAGGTAAACTAGAGAAAAGAAAATGTTATTGGATAATCATAAGGAAAATTTATTTACTATTCATTAAGTAGAAATGAATCATCATAAAATTCTTCATTCTTATTGTCTTCATGCTGAATAGGTTAAGGAGGAGGAGGAAGAGAAGGGGTTGGTCTTGCTGTCTCAGGGTGGCAGAGGCAGAACAAAATCCCTGTATAAGTGGACATGTGCACTTTAACCCTATGTTGCTAAGGGCCAACTGTATTCACAGAGCGCTGAGGAAACTAACAAGGAAAATATAAAACATTTGTTTTACCTTGAAAGAACTGAGAAACCTGATGAGGTAGAAGAGACTCATTTAAATATCCATGTTAGATATTTACAGTCAATGAAACTAGAAGGGCTTGTAGAGACAGCCTAGTTTAACCTCCACATTAACTGTGGCTTAGGGAGATGAGCTGACTTCCTGATTCTTAATGTCGTTCTTGTGTTCATTTAACAAATATATGTGGGTACCTAAACAAGATCACAGATTCCCTGCTTAAGTCAGCTAACAGAGCCTAGAACTGATAGACAGGTAACCACACAAATTAACAAAAAGAAATCTGTGGGTAAAATACCTAACCTTGCTCCAATAAAATTATAACGTAAAGCACATATGTTATTGTAAATTTTCTGGTAGCCATATTTTTAAAAAACTGATGAATTTTTCTTTTAATATGTTTTGTTTAACCCAATGTATCTAAAATATTATTTCAACATGTAATCAATTTATAAAAAATATTGAGACGTTTTATATTTTTTCTTCCTACTAAGCATTGGAAATCTGCAGTGTATTTCAGATTTACAGCACATCTCAATTTATACTTGCCACATTTCCAGTGTTCTGTAATTACCTATGATGAGTGGCTACCATATTGGGCAGAGCAAGTTGATAGAAAGTTTCTTGAAGGACGAACAATTAAGCCAGAATAATGAGTTATTAGTTGGCAGAATGAATGAAGAAGGGAGAGTTGGAGAAATATTCTAGGTCTGAGAGACCATCAAGCTGAAACATTCTAAGGTTAAAGAAGGCAGTATCTTGGAGAAATGCGTGGAATTCATTGTGGCCTCTTTTGAAGAACAGGGTGGCCATTTATAAAGATGGGGAAGTTCGGTAGAGAGGTAGGTTTGGGGGAATGAACATGAGTTCAGTTTTGGATGTGTTGAATTTAAGATGTCTGTGGACAACCACGTGGAGGTGTAAGATGGTTAAAACTATAGGAATTCAGAGATCCCACTGCAAATTGGACTATAGCACAGAAACTTCATACGGGAGGTCAGAGTTTCACCAGCATTTTAAAGGATGGGTACCCAATGTGATTTACTCTAGAGAACTGTAGGTTATATTGAGTTGGAGTTCTCAGTTTTTGCCATTCAACATGGAGAAACAGAGACAGGAAAGTTTAGCATGAAAATCATCAGAAGTTTATGGATCCTAATTTATCATTCACACCTCATTGTCTTCTATAAACAAAGTAGGATTTCTTGTTATAGTTTCTTGTTATGCTAGAATGGCATTTAGATATAGAATGCAGACCTTTTATTAGTATATTATATTCTAATCCTTCATGTAATCAGGGTTCATTGTGTGTGTTATAGGGGAATTTTATAAATTTTAGGCTGTTATTAGGAAAGAACATTCACAAAATGCAGAAGTTTTACTGTATAATTTTGTGAACCCATGCTGAAGTGAAGTTAATTTTAAGCATCACACTTATTCGCCTTTTTTATCCAAATTGTTTCTAAGTTTTTAAACATCCTCTAAATTCGTGTACAAATTTCTGATATAGAATCTAGGTATGAGAAAAATTAAAAATTTTAGATTATTTTTATTGGGGAAAATCAAATGAAAAACAATGCTATATCCATAAGAATTACCTTTAAATTAGCATTTCTTCTGTGAAATTAGCAACTAGTAGGACATGTACAGGCTTATAGGACTCACAACTGCAAAAGAATGGAATTTGTAGGGCTGGTATAATGATAGTAAATGAATGAAATGCTGAGCTTTAGAATAAACAATGGATGAATATGATCATTCATTGTAAAAGAAAGGATTTGACTTAGTCTCCCTTCTAGAAGCAATGACAGAAGATACATCTTTTTATTCCATTCTTTAAAAGTTACAAATATAAAGGAGGAAATTTTTAAAGAAAGAAGAAAATTAATTGCTTATAAGATGCAATTACTGCCTCTATTTCCTGCTGGGTCTTTAGAGCCCAGCTAAGACTGTAAAATACCAGATGAATGGGGTTGGTGGAGCAGAAGGAGAAATACACAGCCCATAAACCAGCATGCCAGTGGCTGTGCCATTGGGTTTACGCATTGGAAAGGGCAGAGACTGTGCTCTTTATCTCTGCTGCAGCTTGGAAGTAAAGATTCACCAAGGAATGGCTGTGTTAATATCAAGTATTTTATGGCTGCAATTCATTATGAAGCATCTTGCAAAATCCCTGTCAAACAAAATGGCTGTCAGAGTCACTTTTGTTTTTCTGCCAAAAGGACCATTTGGTTTCCACTCATCTGGTTACAGGTATAATCAGATATTTGCTTATTGCTCTCGGTAATTTCACCATCCTCAATATGATGGTTTCACTTATGCCCTAGAAAAACCTCTAGAGTTCAGTTTGATTCAACTCTGTTCATTGAGCTCTAAGGTTAGACAAATTCTTACACCTGTGGCACATGATGAGTAAGAAGGCTCAGAACCTAAGATAACTAGTAGAACTTATAACACAGTAAATGAAGCCACATGGAGTTGTGCAAATGGTGGCCCTGGAGATCAATCCATCAGTCATTGAATTTCTCCCCCTACCTATGTATGTATTTTTAGTTGACTGTAATAGAAGATGCAATTGAAGGGCTGTGAGGAAGGTACTTACTACTCAACAGCAGGGGTTGGCAAACTTCTTTTGCAAAGGTCCAGATGGTAAATATTTTAGGCTTTGCAAGCCATACAATCTCTGTCACACTGCTCAATTCTGCTGTTTTTGTGTGAAAGCAGCAATAGATGATACTTAAACAAGTGGACCCTGGGCCAAGGCCACCAGATGTAGTTTGCTGAGCACTGAGCACTGATGTGGAGAGTAGAAGGAGATCCATTATTAGATATAAGAGTCAAGCCTTTGTGAGGGAAGTAGTACAAGAAATGGTTCTAACAGGATGTGTACTATTTCTGTAGGGATATCTATTTTCAATCTACTTTATTCTTGGTTGTTCTGAAATTATTTTGAGTATAATAGTTTTCTGTCATCAACTTTTATACATGTTCTTCGAATAGTGGGGCCAAATGATTATCTTGCATTCCTACTGAGGTTAGATGAGTTCCAAGATACAATATAGGCTCAATGGATCTTTTTGGAGAAGAATAAGGTGGGGGCCTCAGGGGAAGTCTCTCAAAGCTTTCAGTCTGATTTGCTAAAGAACCAACTCATGACTAGAGATTAAAGACAAGTCATGTTCTCTGTATTGGCTGTGGAGTTGTGGATGCTGACCGAGCTTCTTACATAAACGCTTAACCCAGGAGTCTGCCCAGAGAGGGCAATCCTAGACTACAAGGGAGGCGCTCTGTTAACTTTAGAAGGAAGTGAATTAGAGCTGGTGGTCATCATGCTCATGTATTAAAAGTCTGAGATCAAAGCCAGGAGTTCAAGACCGGCCTGGCCAACATCATAAAACCCCATCTCTACTAAAAATACAAAAATTAGCTGGGCATGGTGGCACGCACCTGTAATCCCAGCTACTCGGGAGGCTGAGGCATGAAAATCACTTGAACCTGGGAGGTGGAGGTTGCAGTGAGCCAAGATGGCACCACTCTACTCCAATCTGGGTGACAGGGGGATTATGCCTCAAAAAAAAAAATCTGAGATGACTGTTAATGCAAAGTGCAGGTATTGTTCAGGAGATATATTTTGTTTTGTTTTGCTATGTGTGGTCAAACCAGTTCTCATTAACTCTTTTGCCTTGACCTGGGTCTCCCAAGGTCAGTATCAGGTAATGAATGGGAGCCAACTTCCATCTTGGCAAATCCCTGCCAGGCAGGGAGCCTCAGGTTGAATTCTCCAGCAGGGATAGTTAACATCCTGTTTCAGAAATGTTTAAAGGTCTGGCAGAGATTTGCCAGGATGGAAGTCAGCATCCACTCCTAAGCTGACACTGACCTTGGGAGACTACGCTCAGACTGTGCTCCCCGAGCCAGCAGCTTCAACATCGCCTGGGAGTTCATTAAAAATGCTGAACCCTGAACCCCACTCTAGGCCTACAAAAACAGAACCTGCATTTTAACAAGATGCTCAGGTGATTCTTGTGCATCCTAAAGCTGGAGAGGCCCTGCTATAAGGGACACTTTTCATTATGAAAAGCTTTCCCCTTCTTTTCTAATAAGTGTAACAGCTAGCTGCTAAAGTCTCTTTCCTGGAAACATTCACAGTTGCAGATACATTGAGGCCAGGAGTTCAAGACCAGCCAGGGCAAGTTTTGAGAACTTGTCTAATAAAAAATTAGCAAGTTATATATGGTTATAGTATAGCGCTTTATCACAATTTGTGACTCTGTCTCTTTATAAATAAATGTCTTCCTTACTGTGGAAATCATTATTCCATAATATAGAATTACTGAGAGCTTATTGTCTTCTTAGTGTTTTCAGCCCATTCCCTCTCTATAACACATCTTAGGAAAATATATGATACTTTTTGTCCTGATTCACAAAATGATTATGTTTGGACATAAAAAGGTACCAGGGCTTACTTGAGCCTATTATGTGGGTTAGGACAAGGAATTTCTGGGTTTTTCTCTGTGTTCAGTGACAACATGCCTATCATTGGAGCAGATGGATTGAAAAATATCAATTAACTCCAAATGGAAGCTGGGTAAGATGGATTAAAACTAAAAAACCCTAATATGGTTACTAACAGCATCACTTACCTTGCTATAATTTTTTATTGTAAATGTCATAATAAATATAATTGTTATAAAAATTGTTATGGAAATGTGAGACCAGAATGGGAAACTATGAATGTTATGAAAGAATGTGGACCTTGTCTTTCGCCTCCCGAGTTTCAGGTATGCACCATCTCTTAGAGTTGTTCTAAAGACATAAACCATAAATCATCTGTTTTCCCTATATGCAGCAAGGAGGCACGATGGTCATATTTTCAGTTCATACTCAACGCTGCCTCTTCCTCTCTCTACTTTGCGTTAGGTTGTTCACTCTTTCAGGGCAGGGCCTTGTCATCTGTGTTTGTCACAGTTCTACTCATAGAATTGTGCTCAATAGGCCGGGCGCGGTGGCTCACGCCTGTAATCCCAGCACTTTGGGAGGCCGTGGAGGTTGGATCACTAGGTCAAGAGATCGAGACCAGCCTGGTCAACATGGTGAAACCCCCGTCTCTACTAAAAATAAAAAAAATTAGCTGGGCATGGTAGCGCATGCCTGTAATCCCAGCTACTCAGGAGGCTGAGGCAGGAGAATTGCCTGAACCCAGGAGGCAGAGGTTGCGGTGAGCCGAGATCGCGCCATTGCACTCCAGCCTGGAAAACGAGCGAAACTCTGTCTCAAAAAAAAAAAAAAAAAAAAAGTTGCGTTCAATAAAAAGGTTTCTGAATGAACAAAAATAAATAAATAAGTGCAGGGCAATATTGGATGGGAAATATCTGCAAGTTGGCTTCCATCACTGCTGGAAAGTCCTTATTTATATCTTTTCTCCCTACAATGTTTGCAGTTTAAAGACAAAAAAGGAAGAAGAAAAAGAAGAAAAGAGTGATAAATATCTATGTTTGTATCCCCTATGAGGCTTGGTGTACTTTCTATTCTTACACATTTTTTATGACCTTGGAGATGTACAGATATTGAGAAATCTAGTGAAATGATATATTTTCCTTTAACATCTAAGCTGGGAGTATTAAAAAGAATCATTTCAATTTCTACACTTAACTTCAAGTACACATTTGTTCCTTCTATATTAATAGTTTAAGAAAATTATGGGACACCATGGAACTGCATGATGAATTCAGGGTTGGAATGGGGAGAGAACACGGTTATGATGAAAGAATGAAGCTGTGAGTCTCTTCATTAAAGAACTCTAAATGAAAAGCCACCAGAAATCTTTTTAGAATTAGATAAAAATAAAGTACACTAGGTTTATGTGTTTGGTTTATATTATAAATAACAGATTAAAAATATTGCAAATGAACTCTAACTCTGGGGAAGTAAGCCAGACAACACATTTTAGCACCAGTGCTTTTAGGTGTACCTAAGCGGGCTGTAACTTTCCATCTTACCTTGTTAACGATAACAGCAGGTTTACTATAAACACCTGTTCTTTAGGGATTCTAATTCAGCAGTAAAGAAAGGGTCTCCAGCAGACACAGAGATAGCAAACCAAACTCAAACATGTTTTTGATAGAAAATAGGCAACTTAGCTTGGAAAACTACCAGCCTTTGTTAGTTTTTAAAAAATCTGAATGAGGCTAAAACAATGATGGACATTATTAGACATCATACTGCTTCATAGTAAAGCTATCTTACAACATCACATTTGAAAATCTTTAAATATCAGCTTGTGATACTGTTTCCACAAGCCCCGAAGTACCTTGACTTGAATTTTGGAAAGCAGCCACCAGAGTGAGTTTTTATTATTGTTTAGGACTGCCAGCATTTTGCATATTTGAAATACCATTCATCCAAATAGTGGCCCTATTTACAAGATAAGATCAATGGTTCAGAGATTTAAAGCTCTCTATAAATATTTAGGTATGTGATGAGTTGAACTATAATGTTCTATCCTTGGGTCAAATGCTTTGGAAAACAGAATTTTTTTTCATTTTCCCTGAGTGGTGAACTGTTACTTCAGTGACAAAAAAAAGTTTTGTGCAATTTGTGTACCAGAGTCTCTTCCAGTCCTGTTGAAGATTATGGTCTTTGAGAAAGAAACCTGGTTAGCCGACAAAGTTGAACATTTTGGAGCTTGATGGGACTTCAGAAATTATGTAGTCTGGCCCCTTCATTCTAAAAATTAGAAAATAGAAGGAAAGAAAAATAAATGACTTTGTCAAGGTGACACTATAAATCAGAGGTCAGCAAACTGTGGCTCGAAGGCCACATATGGATTTGTTTTTGTGAATGAGGCTTTGTTGGAACATAGCTATGCCAGTTAGTTTCCATATTGTCTATGGCTTCTTTTGATACAATGGTGGAGTTGAATAGTTGCTACAAAGAGCCTATGACTCATGAATCTGAAAATAGTTACTATCTGACTCTTTATAGAAGTTTACTGATTCCCTGCTATCAATGGTAGACTTAGAAGTTAGCCTCCTGAGAATAGTTTTAAGGAAATATTTTGGTTTTCTTACTCAGAAAAAAATATAAGCACTTAATGGAATCAGAGATAGCTATTAAATACACTTTTAGGAATCTAAAAGTTTTTAGGCAGAGCCAAGAAGATTAAGTAAACTACAGTCCAGATAAGTAGTTTATATGTTAACCCATAAAAATTCCAAAATAATTAAAATAAATGTGCATGTCCCCAGAAAATAGCGAGAATATAATCTTCACAATGATTGGCTAAATCAGAATCTGTTTGAATATTTCATATACATGTTCAAGGGAAGTCAGCTGGATTTGGCTAAGCTTGGTGAGTAGCAGTATTAGAGTATGAGTCATCCACAAATAAGTGAAATGTGAAGATAAATGTTATCTCTTAAAATGATGAGTGTTTGCAAAAGTGTTTTAATAACACATTTGAAAATTAGATTAGGCCATTTGGCAGATTCAACCAATGCTGTGTTTCATTAACTCTGTAATCACTGTCAAGTTCTATGACATGATGCATTTAGTGGGTCCTGAGGGCATATACAGGTTCCATATTACGGCGAAAGACAACAGACTGGGTTCTAAATGAAGCAGGAAAAAGCCTTTAATGATTGGTATGGGTTAAATAGTTGTCTGTGCGGGATAACTTGAGAAATATAAGGAAGATTTACCTGTCTTCTGAATATCACAGCATGAAACTACTAACTGAAAAGTTTCACTTAAAGCTCAGGGCTCAGGGGACAACCCGGAGCCAGGACAATGTCCAGGTTGGTTGAGCCATGATGTCTGCCTTCCTCAACAATGTTTCAAAAGTCTCATGAGTGACCAGGAAAGCAAGCACCCTATCTGCTTATCACAGCTCTAGTCCTTCACAAGGACTGATACAAGAGTCCTCAATGAAATGTTTTAAATGAGTGGATGAGTTAATGTAATGTCATGAGGGCACTGGATGCTTGTAAGAGAGAAATAGAGCTCTCAGACTACATTCTATCCCACACAGCAGGCACTGTGTAGTATAGGGTTGCTATATCCACTACAAGACTGACCATAGAACCTTGCAAAATTTACCTCTCATAGTTCTGGGGCCAAACTCCCCCTTTTATAACAAGCCACTCCCACAATAACAGCATTAGTCCATTCACGAGGGTGGAGCCCTCATGACTTAAACAACTCTTAAAGGTCCTACCACCTCCCAATACCACTGCATTGGGGATCAAGTTTCCAGCACGTGAACTCTGGGGGACATGCTCAAATGATAGCAGATGCTAGGCTAGAAAAAATCTAAGTGAAGTGATCATTGGTGTTTATTTTATGTGTCAATAATTCTGATCTATTTTTTTACTGATGGATTTCTTTGTCTATTTTTTCACTGACGGATTCCAAGAACCAAGAACAGCATGTGGTGCAAAGTAGGCACTCAATCAATATTTGTTATATGCATTAATGAATGTGCGTAAGTAATAATGATAGCAGCTTTTGATGACCTGTGCCATATAGTCTTCACAATAATTCAACAGGATAGCTGATATTAGTTCTAGTTTTCAGAGGGGAAAGCTGATGTTTGGACAAGGATAAGGAGCCTACTTAAGTTCACACAGATACTATGAGGTGGTGTCAGTGTCCAAATGCAGCTCTATTTGAAGCTAGACTCCATGGTTTGGCCTTTTTTTCTGCTTTATTCTTCCCTGATTTTACAGAAATAGTAGCAGGCTGCACATTTTCTGCATATTGATTTTTTGTTTTAATGTGTCTTCAGAGTCTTCCCAAATGAGTACATAAAGAATTTCCTCATTCCTTCTTTTTACAGCTGCATAATATTCCTTTGTGTGGTTGTACCATGTTTTCTTTAATCTATACCATACTGATGAACACTTAGATTGAAGTGTATGCTCACTTTCAGTTTGGATGGTGCTTGCTAAATTGGCCTCTATCAGGGATTGTCAAAATGCACTCCAAGCAATACATGGCAATGCATTTCCCTACAGCCACACCAGCTCTGTATGTTTTCACACCGTCAGTACTTCCTCTACAATTTCTCCAGTGATTCCACCAAGAATCCATGTGGAATCATAACCATTTTCTAGTTTCACTTGTTTAAAAAAAATCTTAAGAATGAAAATGATATATATTCATTATAGGAAACAAAAATACACAAAAGCAAACAAGAATTAAAAAAAAACCACCTCAATCTCACAACCCAGAGATAACCACTATGTACCCATTTGTCCAGCCTGTTTTTCTATGCCTATGCACACAGATTTTTTTACATGAAGGGTGCATACCCTTTTTGTAACCAACTTTGTTCATTTAACTATGTCCTATGGCAGTCAGTCTTCATCTACACCTTTGGTTTAATGTTTGAATGGTATTCCATTATTGGATGAGCTGACGTGGTAGCAAACAACCCCTCTTGTTGAGCTGCTGTAAGGATTAAAAAGAAAATCTGTGAAAGTGCCTGGAACAGTGCCTATCTGACAGTAGTTACTGAACAAATGGCATTTCAACACACATGTACTCTTACTCACTCAAAGGCAGAGAACTACAATTTTAATCCTAACGTCCTGTGCCAGCATCATCATGCAGCTTTGATTAATTTATTAATTCAATTCCCATTTGAACATCTATCATGTGCCTGGCACTAGTCTGAGTAATAGTGATAGAAAGGTAAAGACATGGTCCATCCCCTCAAGGGTGAGTGCCCCGCCTACCACCTGGCATCCTATGCTTGGGAAGTATAATACAGCTACAAACTGATGGACAGGTACAACAGCATTCCAGCAGAAGGAGCTGAAGACTTGACCTGTCGACAGTTCCCTCGTTTAGCTCTGTAGTTCCTCTCTGAGCAATGAATCTTAGCCACTCTACACGTTATCTCCTCAACAATATGCTAATTATATAGTCCTTATAATTGTCCTTCCAAATTTGTAGAGTTGGAGAATTCAGTGAACTAAGAGATGTAAATGCACAGTACAAAATTCAAATGTCCAATTTGCAGCAGGGCTGCATCTAACTTTAATGGCAAACCCTGCATGTGATGTTTGGGGACTCTATAGATACATGGCCTCAGACCCTTAAGCCATCTGGATTGTGTCACTGGATTGTTCACAAAGTGAGGCTGAAGTTTGTATGTAGAAAATTTTGGAAGAAGACCAGTTAAGCCAGATTTAATTATCCTAGTAATTCTCCCTGATACCTAATTAAAAAATATAACAAACTCAACAAGCTGTGAGAGGCTTTTGCTGAAACTTGTAGACGTATAACTACATAATTAATTTTATTGTGTAGGTTGATAAATCATGTAATGAATCACATGAAAATAATCAGAAAAATATTTAAATTCAGTTGTTGAAATATACAGTCAAATGTCTTTTACCCTCGAAAAACTCTTGATTAATAATCTATTTCTCCTTAATTTAAATGATTTTATAATGAATATATTTTTGGGTATCTGCTTTCATGAGGCTTGGCATTAATATTTAAAGTAGTTTTTAACTGCCTGCTTTTCCCCCTTTACTATATTTTCCTGTCCTCCTTGTCATAACAAAAGTGACATCTTAAAAATAGTTGGTGGGATGAGTTTTACTTCTATCTATGGGGCTTTGAAGTTATTTTCAGGCTATTAATACAGCTTTCCTCACGTGGACCTGTGCCAAAACCTGCTAATAAGGAACAGTAGAATGAAAAGCTGTTACCTGTTGTATGAGATCAAAATACTTTGACTACTGTACTGAAGCTGAAGCTTGATTTAATGGAGAAAGTTACGTTCGAGGGAGAAGAAATAGCAGCCTAACTGAGGACGTATCTGTGTGTCTAGAGCATGAATAAATGGAATGAAAAGACTTGGTCAGCTAACTCCTTACTGAATCGTGGTGGCAAGAAACTGTACAGGACAGGCCTCCCTAAGGGTCATGCCAGGGACCCCTACTAACCCCAGTGGGACATATCAAGCTGGGCACAAAAGAAACATGGCTGTCTTCTAAACTTGGAGCTTGTTAAATTCATTTAGAACCATCTATTATTCATTTTTCTCACACCTCTCCACTTCCTTACCTTCACCCACATTGCATGTCAACCCCAAAGATACCTTGAATACCATCTGCTTGCAAATGTAAAACGCTGTCTTACGATACCTTGAGGTATCTGTAGGGTTTGGGGTTCTGTAACCCAACCACCATTTACAGCAAGCTAAATGAGAACGCTATATAACCTTGGGTTAGTCTGAAAATAATCTTTGTGAGTCCAAAGAGATAAGAATGATAAAATTCTGGATCATGTTTTATTTTGTTAGATCTGTAGAGTATCATGCAATGTCACAGATGAATGACTGAATACATATAGCTTTGGTTTTCCCATATCTGAAATGAACATGATAATGCATTCCTCAACACCAAGTCTCAAAGGATGCAGCTTAATCCTGGCTACTTGTCCAAAATATGACCAGATGCATGACAAAGCTGATAAGCTGTTATCACACTTATTTGTGGCACAGTGTGAGTAATAGGGAGTTTGGAGTAGAAAGTCTCAGGACTCAGTCCTGGACACTTCTAACAGGTTGTATAACCCCAGCAAGAGTTTGGGGCTGGCTCTACCTTCCTCCCCCGTTTCCGTGCCTCATACCATCGATGTAAGACACAGTACCTGCTGAAGGATGCAGCCTCTCTTTAGAGTAGATTGTTGTGCCTACTGGGCAAGTTATACACTCTTTCTATGTCTCAGTTTCTTCATATTTGAAAGGGAAATAATGATGTAGGCACCCTGTTGCATGCTGAGGCAAGCCTGTGAGTATCATAAGCAGTTATATCCTTAGAAATGCTGTATGCTCCTCTTATTAGTATGACCATTACTGCTTCCAGCACAATGTACCATTTGAAGAGTCTATTCTAAATGAGTCAAGCATTGTACTCTAGGGCTTTATGTATCTCATTTATCTGCATCACATTGCTCTGAGCTACTTGTTATTATTTCCATTTTACACATAAAACTAAAACCCAGAAAAGCCAACCTGTTAAGTGGCAAACCTGGGATTTCAACTCTCCCTCTGATATAAAGGTATGTTGTACTTATCACTATTAGACCGTAAGCAAAAACTTTGAGAATGCTTGGTTTTATGTTTTATTCAACTGAAGTTTCTTGAGAACCTACTATATGCTAGGTACTATGCTAAGAATTGTACATTCATTACATTATCTTCTTGGAACAGTCCTATGAGCTAAGCAAGGTTTTTTCATCTTGTCTCTATTGCCATTTTGACCAGATAGTTCTATCTTGTGAGGGGGTGTCCTGAGCATTGTAGGATGTTTAGCAATATACCTAGTCTCTGCCTAGCAGATGCCAGAAGCACACATTCTCCTCCCCTCAGTTGTGACCACCAAAAATCTCCAGATATTGCTAAGTGTCCCTTGGGGGCCAAATCACTCTGAATGAAAACCAGTGAGTTAGAATAATTCTACTTTACGGGTGATGAAAATAAGGTACAAAGAGTTTAGAGGAAATTGCACAAGATCACAAATTGACTAAGTGGCAGAATTTGAATCTGACTCAGGACTTTGGAACCTGACCTCACATTGCTTCTCCCCTACAGCATCCCTTTTTCTGATACTGCCATGTTTCTAAGGAAACTCAAATACCAAAGAGGCCTGCAGGTGCCTCCTAAAAGCCTGTCTTCTAGGGCAAGCTGGCCATCGAGATTTTGCCCAGGACTTAGACGCATGCACACAGGAGGAAAGCATAAGTTGCTTCCACTAAGGGCCGCAATACAAATAGTTCTGCAACTTTGCCTGCACCATTCATAGCTGTTCTCATTTCCTATCAAGTATGAAGATCTTTTTTGTCCAGGAAGCTTTCAATCTGTTGCAAACAATAGATGGGTAAAGCACAAAGTTGCAAACCAGTTCAGTCAGTCGCTGGGAGTTTCTGAAGTGATTTAAATAGCCCTGCCAATGTAGGTCGCTATTTTTAAGGCTGAGCTAAGTGTTTGAAAGTGGTTCACGCAGCCATGCCCTCAGACAGAAGTCACAGGACATCAGAATTGCAAGGACTCTTAAGGCTTTGCCTGCCACCAGTGGAAGTGGGCATACTGCACCCAGGATCACGCAGTTGGGATTTCTGGTTTCTGGTAAAAATTTTCTGATGTTTTCTCCTGCCTTGAGAATGGCTGAACTCATCACCTTCTGACATTCTGGGAAGGTGTGACTGCTTGGTTAAGCTCCTTCTTGCCCTGCTCTTGCCACAATGGAGAAAAATAGATGACTGAACCTTTCACTGTCTTTCTCTTCTGAGGATGCATTAAAGCCATTTATGCTTGCACAACCACCCAAAGTCCTATGTTATAGTTATTTAGCAAAGACTTTATAGTACATACTGAGTGCTTTACAAAACTCACTTAATATTCTCCCAGTGGGTCCTACTGTCATCATTTTACCAAGATGTAACTGGAACTGGGGAGGTTAGGGAGATGAAGTAACTTGTTCAAGGTCATGGAAAATAAATGGCAGAACCTGAATTGAAGAGAGTCTGGTTCTAACCCAGTGTTTCTCAGACTTGAGTCGGTATCAGCATTCTGTGGAAGCTTGTTAATCACAGATTGCTGGGTCACCCCTATCACCCTAGAGTTTTGGATTCAGTAGGTCTTGGGGGGTGCCCCAAAATTTGCATCTCAAACAGATTTCCAGATGATGCCCCTATTGCTGGCCCTGGGACTATTCTTCTCAAACTCTCTGCTGCAGCATACCTGCTCTTGATCACCATACCCTTCCTCTCCTACTTTGTCAGCTAAGTAAAAAAAAAAAAAAAAAAAAAAAAAAGTAGAGTTACTTGGAACAGTGGATCGCCACTTTGGCTGACCTGGGTAGTATAAAATACAAATGCCTAGGTCCTATCCCCAGATATTCAGACTCAGTGGCTTGGCTTTGGTTCCAGGTATCCA
This sequence comes from Callithrix jacchus, assembly GCF_049354715.1. NCBI lineage: Eukaryota > Metazoa > Chordata > Mammalia > Primates > Cebidae > Callithrix > Callithrix jacchus. The sequence goes on from NC_133524.1 coordinate 12,706,907, forward strand.
TTGTTTACAAGTTCCTCCATGGGGGATTCCAATGTATACTGATGCATCACACTGGGAACCACTGATTCAGGTGATGGCTCCAAACTTTCCAGCGTATGTAAATTACATGGGGATCTCAAGAAAATGCAGATTCTGCATTTCTGACAAATCACGAGGTAGTACTCATGCTACCAGATCTCAGCCTAAACTTGGGGTAGCAAGCACTAGTATTTCTCAAACCCCATGGTTGTCAATTAAAAATATAGAATGCCTACTTCGATTTAAATGTTCAATAAACAATAACATTACTTTTTTGGTATAAGTATATCCTAAATATTACAATGAAATTATACTAACATTTATACTAAAAATTATGCATTGTTTATTTGAAATTCAATTTAAGGGGGTATTTTTGTTTGGCTTTGCTTTTTTGCTAAATCTGGCAACCTTACCAGAAAGTAAGAATTATCTGAATTACTTGTTTCAGTGCATTTATGCCTATTCATGGATTTCTTGTTCTAATCCAGACCTGCTGAATTATAATCATCATTTCTGGTACCTGGTAATCTGTATATTTAACAAGTGCTGCCAGGTGCTTCTTTTCAGCTCAATTTGGGAAATACATAAAAGCCTGGATTATTACTGCCTGAAATCCTCATACTGGCCATTGTCAGGGCTGGACTTGTAGTCATCACACAACTAGAGCTGGAGCCAAATCCCTCTGCAATTATGACCTGTGTCGTTAACTTTTCTCAAGGTTGTTATGGATAAATACTTATAAAGGGTGTTTTATTTTCTACTTGCACTTTCAATTTGCTAAATCATACTAAGACCTTTCAGATCCATGTATTTTGTGTTAACACATTATTGGACAGACAGGTAGCCATGTTTGATCTTAATTATTCAGTTATTTGTTTTGTATCAGGGGATGCTCCTTGAGCTAGATTCACTTGATTTACATTTGTGGAGTTTTCCAGTATTGGCACTTCATTTGGCATTTTATGACAAGAGGCTTTATTTGAAAATATCTTGCTAAACGGTTGTTAGCTGCTTCCCAAACATACTGTACAGGACAATGTGGTTTATAATAAAATTCAGCCTTCCTCCAACTTGTTATTATAATGCTGTATTTTACATGTAAATTATATTAGGAGGCCTGTGTCTTTCTTTTAGTGATTAAGATTTCATGGAGGAGAAGAAGAAAGGAAAGAAAAAGAAAAAGGAAAAGAAAGGAAAGACAGTTTGTTTGTTTTTAATAAGTTAGCCTTCTCTGGGGAAGATAAGCTTTCTGATACTGTACATAATTGAGTATGAAAAAATAAATTGTTGCATTCTCTGCATAAGCCTCCTTTCACTCACAGGGATATTCTTTGTGCCATTTCTAACTGTGCTGTTGCTTTTAGAATGGTTTTTAATAATAGAATAGACTGTGTTCATATGTGTAAGAACTTGTTTTCTTGATATTACCTAAGAAAGCATTCCAAATGCATTCTCTACTAGTGTAGAGAAATTGGTGGGTTTTTGTTTTGGTTTGGTTTTGGTTTTGTCTGTGTGTGTGTGTGTGTGTGTGTGTGTGTGTGTGTGTGTGTGTTTTAATAGTACCTCAGGGTAGCAAATTCATGTGTTCTCTCACTGCAGGAAAGCAGCACATTTTTTTAACAAAAACCACCAGAGGAAATTACCACTGCTGGCTTTTATGCAAAGAAGAGGAACAAGATGCTTGCCACGTCTTTTAGTAGTCAATGGGCCACAAATAATCCTATGGTGGCATTCAACACTTACCAGACCAGTATTAAATTTGTGAACACATTTTTCAAACAAAAAACTGTTCCTACGTCCTTGATGAAGGCTGTACAAAAACTGAAAGGAAGTTAAAGAAAAGAAATGGAGGTGGTTAAAATTATATAAAATAGTTCCTCTACAGAAAACATACAGGAAGTAGGCTTGTTTTGTTTAAGAGGTATTGGAAAGGCTGGGCTGGGGAGGGTGAGTTGCCCAGTATCCTGGGGAATTTAAAAGTCGGAAAGGCTGAGACTCCTGCTTTGGATGTTTGCTGCAAAAGGGCTACCACATGAGGTTGTTCAGGGTGTACCTAGTGCGAGAGTGCCTGGCTATGTTAGCACCTGCCACACTCACTACTAGCCAGGCTGGGCACCAGGCTGGGGGAAGAGTGCCTGCTCTGTAGTCATCTGACTGCAGGGGCGCTGTTTCTTCTTTGCAAAGGGCTCTCTGGTAGCTGAGACTGAGTCCCTGAAAGCATCATCCACTGTTCCCTGCCACCAGCTTTGGTGGTACCAGCCTTAGATTTGGAACCACCCAAAGGCTCTCACAGGCTATGCAGTGAGTAACTTCATCAGGAGTAAAAGGACCAAGTGATGAGGGATGTTGAGCCATGCTAAAATTGCATCATTTACTTCCTTCCAATGCATGGTTAGGAAGTCTCGGGCATTCATGAGGGCGGGAAGGGATTTCTGCAGATCCTGAGCTGAGGAAGCTTTTCCAGGAGTCAGTGATGCTTCGGAAACTGGGCTCAGGCCTCTGGTTACAGACTGTGACTGCAAGGCTTCCCATTGCTACTGCTTGTTATGTGGAGTTTATTCCTCTTTCTTCTTGATCTTGGAAAGGCAGGCATCTAGAAAAGTCTCCAGAACCCACCCTTTCATTTGGCTGCTGAATTGAATTTAAGTGGTAGACTAGAAATTGTAAAAGATAATGTGTAGATTTTTGTTGTAACTTAAATTGGGGTTTTGCCTGAGTTTTTATGACTTACCTTGACTGGTGTGTGGTTAACATGAGTCTAAATCTTGTAGTTTGGTCATAGGAGTCTGGGAAACTGAAGCTTGGAATTTTTTTGCCGAAGAGCCATAAAAACAGTAATGTATTTTCCCATGTATTTATGTTGTGATACAAAAATCTATTTCAATACCCAAACTATCCTAATGTCTGGCCTCAGGAATGCCTAATATGGGAGGAAGTATGCAGAGCTTTTGTTCAAAATCGGCTTGTGTGTCTTAAGGAAAGTTCCTTAATCTTACTAAGTCATTCACCGTTTCCTCATCTGTAAAATGTAAAAATATATTTACCTCATAGTGCTCCTGAGAAAAATGAATGAGATAATATGTAGAAAATCATATGCCCAGCACCCTACCTCCCACAAAAACATTCTTTATAATTATTCATTTCATCATTTGAGAATACAGCCCACAATTTAGAGGAGTAAGTCACATTCTCCTTCCAGAGTCTGTCTCATAAGGAATGTTCAGGAGTCAGATGTAATACTGCTTTTCAATTTTTTTTCTTTTCCAGCCACAGGACGAAGTCATCAGGCTGGCCACCTCCCTCAGGACCCTGGAGCTTGAACCAGGTGCCGCCCTATGGATGGGAGATGACGGCAAACCGAGATGGGCGAGACTACTTCATCAAGTAGGTTAAACAGATGGCATGAACAATAGAATCCTTGGCCAATGGACTTCTTTATCTTTGATTTGTTTATAAGAATGAACATATTTAAATTAGGCACTCACAGGCACCTGGAGGGCATTATTAAAGCAGCTGAATCTCCTAAACCAGCTGCTTATATTTCTATATATTTCTATACTTCTTTCTATACACTTACATTTCTATATATTATGATGTTGGGTTGCTTCATTCTTGGACAGGCACCCTCTTAGAGTGACAGTTCACTGTGTAGCATGGTAACCCTGGCTCAGAGCAAAACTTTCCGCTGTTAAATATTAGGCCAAGTTGTATTCGTTGTCTGAGACTAACAACCGAAGTTGGACATGCGGGAAGAGTTTCATTTACAAAGTTTCCTAGGAATGGTCAAGACAGGAATGTTACTTTCTCATCTGTAATTTTTAAAAAATCAGCTAAAAGGATTATGTATATTATCTGTTTTATTATAAATTTCTCACACTAATGTTGGCTTAGGTTTTGGATTTTTGTGGTGTTCTCGTTTTTTGTTAATTGTGGTAGGGAGAGAAAGAGAGAGAGAGATAGCATGAAATTTACCATTGCAACCATTTTTAGGTGTACAATTCAGTGGCATTAAGTACATCCACAATGTTGTGCAACCATCCACTACTATCCATTTCCAGAACTCTTTTCATTATCCTCAAAAGAAACTTTGGACCCATTAAACAATAACTGCCAGATCCTCCCTCCCACTGCCTCCTGGTGACCTCTATTCTACTTTCTGTCTCTGTAAGTTAACCTGCTCTGGGGACTTCACATAAATGAAATTATGTAATATCTATCTTTTTGTCTCATCTATGCTATAGCACATGTCAGCATATTTTCCTTTTCTCTTTATTTTTACTTTTTAATATTCCCTTGTGTGGATAGACCACATTTTGTTTATTCATTTATCTATTAATGGACATTTGGGTTGTTTCCACCTTTTGCATATTGTTTCTGATACTGCTATGAATGTTGGTGTACGAGCATCTATTTGAGTCCCTGGTTTGACTTCTTTTGGGCACATACCTAGAAGTGGAGTTTCTGGGCCATATGGAATTGCTGAGTCAAAATTGAAGTCAATGTTGAACTTTTTGAGGAACTACCAAACTGTTTCTTGGAGTGGCTGCAGAGTGGTCTGGTTTTTTGCAGTTTCATGAGAAGAACATTTATATTATATTTCTCAAAATGGCAAGGATCCATACTGGCTTTTTTCTCCCACCTGAGCAAAATATCCTTAATTATAAGAAATTCATGAAATATATATGAAATCAGGAAGCGTGGCTGGTTCTAGCCTGATTACAATAGAGCAGAGATTGGAGGCCAGAAAAATACATTATTTCACAAACACATGCTATGTTCTTTGTTCCAGCAAGTTGATTATGGACTGATTAGCCAAACACAGGATCACCGTGAAGTGAGGGGTCATTTTCATAAAAAATACATGCCAAAATTGTTTCTAGGGGATTTGGTCTTTTGTACCAACCCCTGCCCACCGCCACCAGCACATACAAGTGAGGATTGTTGGAAAGCAGCAAGAGAGACAACATGTGTGCGTGTTGTGGACAGTTTCTCAGTCTCTGAAGCCCAACTCTCTCTCCTTCCCTAGAACTACTGCACAGGGGATAGGACTCCCACCCCTTCAGAGCACAGTTTGTTTCTGAGGTACTTGATTCCTTGGTCCATCCCAGGAAGATCCAGGATGCCCCTGAACATGACTGGAAAGTGGCCCCTAGCTCTCCAAAGCTTTCCTGAGGATGTGCTCATAGAGATACTATCATAGAAATGGCAGTGGGAGCAGAGCCTCCCAGAAATATCAAAGACTATAAGAAAGGTCAATAGTTTGGCTCAAACCCCAGATTTTAAATTGATAATTTTATACCATTTGTCCAAGTCCGTTATGCTGCTAGGAAGACTGTATTTTTAAATATTATGTTGTGTATTATATTGTACCATCTATTCATGGCTATGAATTTGTGCAGTTGGCTCAGTTAAGGTGACATAGATGCTTTGACTCAAAACAATACAAATTTTCTGCTGAAGAAATCTTTTTTTAAAGACATGGATTGTGGATTGCGTACCTTCATGAGAAGGTATGCATTAGACTTCTCTGATTAAAACAGATGTTTCTTTTCCCCTAGTTGGATTTGGCTTCCCATACATTCTAGGTCACTGAATCAATAGGTGGAAACCCAAACTGAGGTCCACTGGTTAGAGATTCTGAGAATGTCAGCTAGCTCTGACTTCATACATTACCATTAGCATCATTGACATTTTTAAGGACCCAACTGGGTGTCAGTTTAACATTTACACTGGCCTAATGCCCACTGTTAAAACATAAGAGCAAGCCAGCAGCTTAATAGAGAAACCTGCACTGATTACTAAATGCAAGTTTTAAAACCAAAGTCACCAGTGTCATTCTTCCAAATCCATGCACTTTCTATTTATTTGACAAGTAAGCTTCTACAGTCTTCTCAGAAGTTTTAAGATGTCAAGAACAGTATTTCTTGAGAAAGTGTTTGTTCTTTCTTTATCGCTAATGTGTTTTATAAATAATAATTATTGTTTTTCGTTCTTTTTTCTTGTCTTTTTTTTTAACTTACTGAGTAATGTTTATTACAAAGAGGTGCTCTAATTATCAGAGTTATCAGGAGCCCAGGTTTGCAGTATGTAATATTTCTGTACTCATTAGTTTTAGAAGTTAAAGGGACAATTTGAAAATGAATCTATGGATAGTAATTAGCACATTTGCATTTAATTTTTCACTCTCTTGCATATTTTTTGGAAGAGAGTTTGATGGTTTCTTTTTTTATCTCATCTTAGGATGTAAACAATAACCCACATCAGACCATTGTTTTTGATGGAGGTACAAGTATTCCAAGTGACAGACAAAGCTATGGGAGGAAGTTGGCTTTACGTGTTCAAAGTTAGAGTCTAACAACTAAATAATGATATACTTCTAACATAATGAGCCTCTCGGAATGTGGCCCAGGAGAGTTCAAAATGTGTTCAAGTTTCATCTTCCCTCTTCCATACCCAAGTGTTTACGTTAGGGTTGGGTAACCTGTTTTCTATAGAGTTACTGATCCATGGGGTTAAACGGAGGATGCAGTACACACATGCTAATATATGTTTTTATAATACCTTATACTCCGCATAATGGTCCTCAACCTTGGCCACACATTGGAATAAACTGAGGATCAGTACAACTCTTGATGCCTAGATCTGCCGTCGAGCCTGGGAACAGTGAGTTTCAGAAGCTTCCCAGGTAATTCTAATGAACAGCTGTGGTTGCTGCTGTAAAGCACTTTTCAACACATGATCTCATTTATTTGGCTTCAACACAGAAATGATTATCTCCATTTTTCCACATGGTAAAACTGAGACTCAGTCTACGAGAAAGGACAACTTTTGTTGATACTCTTAGAGAAGTGTGAAATGCAGTTTTAAGGAACAGAAAATATTGTTTAAGAAACTTGATAGATGCAAATTTAAAATTTCTCAGTTCCATATTACTACCAATAGTTCCCTATTACTCTCCAGTTAAGAGAGAGCACAGCAGGATAAGGGAGGAAGACAGACAGAAAACAAAGAAACTACAAGGAAAAAGAAAGAATCTTGGGAGAGAGTGTCCCAATGAGAAATGGATAAAAGAGGGAGATGAAGAGAAACAGAGAAAGGGAGATACTCCAAGGTTATTATTATCAATGAATAACTTTAGATGTAGGCATAAATAGAGAGGGATGTAGATATATTATAGATTCAATTGTAGATATGCAAATAGATATATAGATGATATAGAATACATTGATATAAGTATTAATATAGGTATAGATAGATGAATATAAACTATAGATATAGATGATAGAGCTATAGATACAGATATGGGTATAGATGATTAAATACAGATATAGATTATAGGGGAGTGACTGTACAACCACATTCATCCAGGAGAGTCCTGGTTTATGGGCATTGTTCTGAAATAATTACAAACAGCCCCTCCTTTTGCTCTCAAAGTGTTCTTGTTTGGATAATACAAATTAAGTTATTTTAAAAATACATGTTTAAAAGTCAGAGAATGAGGACACCATTTTTTAGTTAAATGGAGTAAGAATATGGCTGTTTGACTGTGAAGGTAGGCAGAGTTAGTGCAGAAGTACCATGATCCATAAATCTGGAACTTTGGGTTTTGTAAATTATAGGAAAAAAAGTAAAACATGAGCAAAATGAATATTAAAACACTAGCTCACAAAATAGATGATTATGATGAGCCAAGTTAGAGTCTGGGGATAGAGATGGGGGTTGGAGAGGAGACTGGAGAGTCGGTTCTGAAGCACATGGCCTGATTTTTCAAGTTCTAAATTTGAGAGGCTTTTTTCTTGTTGTTGGCCTGCTGGCTTCCTGGCCACCTTTATCCTGTATACACAGAAAGTAGCCCTGTAAGAGTATTGGACAAGACATGCTGTTCTATTATTCTACCAGCAATTCCCATGGTGGGCAATTAAACTGAGTTACTATCTCCTTAATGCAGAATAATTCAACTCTGAATCCTGAAAGAGCAGAGATTAGTAATGAGATGTGGAAACTTCCACTTTGTTCTCCAGTATGGGCTTGGCTCAACCTGGGAGCAGTTTAGTCATTCCCATCTGCCAGTCTAATCCATGGTCAATGTGAAATGTATTTTTGGCTTATCTATCTCCAGAAAATAATAATCTGAATAAATACAAGTAATTTATGTGCCCTTTCTTATCAACCACAGCAGAATACAGTCAAGTCAACATGATAGGATTCTGTCATCATTGAAATTTGAAATAGCAAAAGCCTTTCCTCATTTTTCTGTGTGAGCCCCAAAATATTTACCCAGTCTCACAGGTAATCTTCAAATATTATTTGGTAGTTCTAGGGCTATTGTTGGGGTTTTTTTTCTTGTTTTTACTACAAGATTTCATGAGACTTTTACTGTCATTCTGTGGAGTCCCTTTATCTGTTACTCTGTGGTTAATTCCCTTAAGCTTTTCCTTCTCTAAAAATTTTTTTAAATGTCAAGAAGAGTTAGGGTGTCAGGTTGGGATGTGGTTATTGTGGCTGTGCCCATCATCCGCTGCGATATTTTTATATTTGAAGGAGACATCAATTTTCTACTTTATCAAGCCTACATTTTAATACACACTCAACAAAGGACAAATTGATCTGAGAGGTTACACAAGTTGTTACCTTTTGTCTCTGGTAATAAAACGCTGCTGGTCTTTGTGGAAATCAACAGTTGTGCCCATGAAGGAAATAAGAGAAATCTCTTGGTGACAGGTTGCTCTGTTATTCTGTGAGATTTTCAAGTATCCAGAGAGTTAAGAACTAGCAATATGTTAGAAAAGAGGCAGTTTGCCTCATTTTGTTTGTGTGTTTTTGATGAACAATTCTTAAATAAAATATATTGCTTCTGAGTACACACGATGGGTTCTGCATAAAAACCAAATACTTGAATCATGGCAAGAGTAAATGTCATTTGGTTCAACGAGTTCCTGGATCCCAAGCATCCAGTCAAGGGGAGGAAAGTATATCGTGATTTTGGAATGGGGGGAACAAAGTCAACATGATAGTATCATTATATGAAATGAAAGGTAATTATGCCCTGTCAATACAAAAGCCTCCCAGGCTGAACATTAGGGGCTGTTTATTCCCTTCATTGGAGCAGATTTGTTTTCTTTTGAATCTGACAAAGCACCTATCTGCTGAGTTAATAATCACTGCTCCCAGCTGGAAGGTAAGTTTGCAGAATTGATGGAAGGGCTTTTAACAGGAGGGCTCTGAAACGACTCTTATCATTCCAGATCTAATTTGGCATATGGCACAAAGAGCTGTACTAGGCAAACTTCTCCTGTATCAGAGGCTGTTTCATTTTCCCTGTGCATTTCTTCTTGAAACTTTCCTGGCTTACTTAATCTGACCTTCACTCTAGGACAAATCCCTGAGTTGCTTTCCTTATTTGTCCAGCAGGTCAAAGTATCCAGGGGATTGTAATTATCTGAAGTTCCTTGGGTCACTTGACGACAACAGAGTTGGGGCATGTACATTCATGCCAAGCTGTGGACGGCAGGTTAGCTAGTGCACTGGGTCGCCTCTTTCTTCTCCTGTGCTGTATGTAGCCCCTAGAGATGTACATGAGGTGGGTCACAAAGTCCATTCAGTATCACAGGGATGGCCAATCTGTGCAAAGGAAAAGCACCTGGAGGACCAGGTTTCCATCACAGCCTGTAATTGAAATACTAGCTTGGGGCTACCTGCCACCCTTGTTTTTTTTTTTTGAGTGGCCTCTGGACCTCTTCTTTCCAGATTGAGCCAGCCCTTGCAGAGAGCAATTTTGATGTCATTGCCTAAGGCTGGGGCACAGGCAGAAATACTGGCCTGTGCCAAATGCCAACTGGGGGTGTGGGTGTTGCTGCCAAGTAAATTGGCTAAGCTTAAGAGGACATGGGATCACCTTGGTGGCAGATGTCTTTTCAGTATTGTCTGCAGTCCAGCATAAAAAAAGGGGAGCAGGGCCAGGCATGGAGGCTCATGCTTGTAATCCCAGCACTTTGGAAGGCAGAGGTGGGTGGGATCACCTGAGGTCAGGAGTTCGAGACCAGCCTAACCAACATGGAGAAACTCTATCTCTACTAAAATTATAAAATCACCTGTGTGTGGTGGCAGATGCCTGTAATTCCAGCTGCTTGGGAGGCTGAGGCAGGAGAATCACTTGAACCCAGGAGGTGTAGGTTGCAGTGAGCCAAGATCAACCGAGACAGGGGGCTGGTGACAAAAGGGCCATACTGTGGTCCACAAAAAGGTGAGAAATTGCATTTCCTGCCAAGCCCTTATCCTGTAGCTCCTCTCAAAGCTTGAATGAAGCCTTGTTATCAATGGCCAATTTCGGGTGAAGAGACCCTTCAATTGCAAGGATGATGAGATATCACACTACTCTTAGTGCCAGTGACACTCAGATCAATCTTAGTCAAGAGTAGCCATGTCACATAGTTGCTGCATGGAACATGCCATCTGGTTGCTCCAGAAACACAGGTTTGGCATTAGTTGTTCAAGTTGGGAAGGCTGGGAGAAGCTCTCAAAAAATGCTTTTTGATCTTAAAGGGTGCTGATGAGCACAAGGGGCTGGCTCCATAATTTTTAGGACCTGTTACAAAATGAAAATCCAGGCCCCTTGTTCAGAAAGCAGGATAAAAGTGCTGAAAAAGGTACAAAAATGTAAAGCTTTTCCCCTTCTTCTATGGACTCTCTGTCAACATGTCATAGAGTTTTTTATTTCCTATTTACTTTTTTCTTTTCTTTTCTTTTCTTTTTTGAGACGGAGTTTCGCTCTTGTTACCCAGGCTGGAGTGCAATGGCCCGATCTCGGCTCACCGCAACCTCCGCCTCCTGGGTTTAGGCAATTCTCCTGCCTCAGCCTCCTGAGTAGCTGGGATTACAGGCACGCGCCACCATGCCCAGCTAATTTTTTATATTTTAGTAGAGACGGGGTTTCACCATGTTGACCTCAATCTCTTGACCTCATGATCCACCCGCCTCGGCCTCCCGAAGTGCTGGGATTACAGGCTTGAGCCACTGCACCTGGCCCTTCCTTTCTTTTCTTTTGGAGACACAGTCATTGCTCTGTCGCCCAGGGTGGAGTGCAGTGGCATGATCTCAGCTTACTGCAAACTCCGCCTCCCAGGTTCAAGTGATTCTCCTGCCTCAGCCTCCCAGGTAGTTGGGACTACAGGTGTGTGCCACCATGCCCAGCTAATTTTTGTCTTTTTAGCAGAGATGGGGTTTCACTGTGTTGGCCAGGATGGCCTTGATCTCCTGACCTCGTGATCTGCCCACCTTGGCCTCCCAAAGTACTGGGATTACAGGCATGAGCCATGACGCCTGGCCAAGAGCGTTAACTTGTCTGAAGAATCACTGAAATTATACAATTTGTATTTCATAGCATATACATGCATATGTCTTTCATTCTAATCAGAACAGTAGAAGTGCTGCACAAAACTAACTTGATTGTTTTGATTATACGTCTTAATATGAGCACATCCTACTAAGACTCCCTTCCTTTAGCTCACTGGTGAGTAAGGGAAAATGGAAAGGAAAAGAACATTGGGCTGCCCTATCTTTCCCTTTCCTTCAATGTCATCATTTTCAGTATAAGTGGTTGGCTAATACAAGGAAGTAACACAAGTAAGAAAGGATATGGCAGAGTTTCTTGGTCATTCATGTTTCTTAGAAGGTCGAATCTGTTAAAATCTCATTAGCATTTAGCCATCATCTCCCAACCTCACCTCTTGACTCTTTTTTAAAAAATCATTTCTCACATGACCTTCTCAATAAAGGCTTAGCAAAGAGCCTTTATCATTTCTCAATAAAGCAAATAATTGCTTTTACATGTTGACTCCCTCAGAAAGCAATCTCCATGCCCTCTCAAGGCTAGGTTTTCTCACAAAAAGATATATACTTTTCTTCCCACACCCCCAAGGTAATTCTCTAAGCCGGGTCAGCAAACCTTTTCTGCAAATGTTCACATAGTAAATATTTTAGGCTTTGGAGGCCATGTGGTCTCTGTTGTGACTCAACAGTGCAAGTTGCCATGGTAGTGTTAAAGCAGTCATAGGAAACATGTAAATAAATGGACACAGTGTGTTCCAATAAAACTTTATTTACAAAAACAGACTGGGGGCCAGATGTGACCCATGGGCTATAGTGCTTTGCCAATCTCTGCTCTAAAGCATCATCCATTTGACCCCATCCTTATATTTTTAATTCACTAATCGACAAAGTTTCAAAACCCTCCCATGAAATAAGAAGCTGACATGTGTTTTATGTTTGGAAGAAAGTAGGGCAGAGATTAGTAAAATGAATTTTCTGAGGTTGCAGGGAGCTAAAAATGGACCTCAGAGCCCCAGTTTGTCCTACTTGTTGCCAGAAAGCTCTGTGATGTGTCTTCTCTCAGAGTGCAGTTCTTACATAGCTGTGACACCTACGACCTACCTTAAAGGTTGTTCTAGGAACAATGTCAAAATCCACCAGAGAAGTACAACTTTTAATATGAAAATGCCATGACTCCTCCCTTCCTTTTGGTGGGTGCTCACAGAGAGGAGGTCTACTGATCAATCACAGAGTTTGCAGCTGCTCTCCACTTCTAACCAGCACCTTTGTGAGAGGGGTACAGAGGATGGGAAATAATAGCAGGGGGCAGCCCAGTCACAATGGAATGCTGCATACAAGTGAACAAGTGTTCCCTGTTCACTGCATCCATGTCAATATCTACTATTTTTTGTTTTTTTGATTATGGCCATTCTTGCAGGAGTAAGGTGGTATCACACTAAATGCCTAAATTCTTATAGTGACATTTCTACGTCAGTAATTTAAAAAGAGGTAACTTTTTACTCATTGACTTATGTATCAGCATTTTCCCTCATGGCTACTGAATATAAGGCTTCAGAAACATTTTCCCTCATGAATCAACATTTTCCCTCATGGCCCACTGAATATAAGGCTAATTCATCCATCATCCATCCATCTACTGATACAGACATACATCTAAACATCTATTCAACAAATACTTATTAACTGCATGCTATTTCCCAGACAATATTCTAGGCAGTGCAAACTCATTTTTGTTGATCTCCTTTGTCTCCTGCAGAATGGTCACAAGTCTCCAGTAATTTCTGGACCAAAATATTCAACTCATTAATCCTATATCCTTTTGTGGGTTTTAAGTAGAAATGTGGGCTTGATGATGTGGGAAACTGAAGTTTAAATGTTGAGCTTAAAAACAAAAACCAGCTGAGGAACCTCCCATAAGCTTGGAGCAAAAGAAGAGAATGGTGTTATAGAGGCTGAGAGAACAGTGTAGAACAGAATATCACCAAAAATGAGGTAAGGACATTTACACAGCAGCCTTATAACATTCCACAGTGATAATAAGCAAAATTTCTCTAAAGCACTATGGACAATTAATTTTTTGAAAGCACAATGGAGCTGTTTTTCGGTCGACCATTACTAAGAACAAGTTGCTATGTAATTTTCACCTTCCTAATTGCAAAAATGTGGAATCAACCCAAATGCTCATCAATCAACAAGTGGATAAAGAAACTCTGGTATATATATATATATATATGTGATGGAATACTACTCAGCCATAAAAGGGAATGAATTAATGGCATTCACAGTGACCTAGATGAGATTGGAGACTATTATTCTAATTGAAGTAATTCAAGAGCGGAAGACAAAGCATCCTATGTTCTCACTCATAAGTGGGAGCTAAGCTATAAGAATGTAAAGGCATAAGAATGACACAATGGACTTTGGAGACTCAGGGGGAAAGGGTGGGAAGGGGGTGAGGAATAGAAGACTATAAATGGGGTACAGTCTTTACTGCTTGGGTAATGAGTGCACCAGAATCTCACAAATCAACACTAAAGAACTTACTCATGTAACTAAACACCACCTGTTCCCCAATAGCCTATGAAAATTAGGAAAAAGCATTTAGGCATTTAGGTAAGGCCTATATCTTATAATAAGACACTAAAGGTATATCAAAGCCTTATCACCAATTCGTATGTTAGTGTGGCTGTTTATCAGAAATTCAAGATACAATAAAATTATGTTTCTGGAAATAGTGTGATTGCAGTGTACCTTAGGAACAAGTGACATAGAATAAGAAAGCACAGTAATGAGAGTAAAAACATTTGGGCTAAAATCCCAGCTCTTTCAGTGTTAGCTGTGTGATGGTGGATTATCATTAGGACACTATGGGCTTCACTTTTCTGATGATAACAATGTGTTCGGACTAGAAATCTGTATCATCTGGGAATCTTGTGAGGTACAAGCAACAAAAAATTCTATCAATTTGGCTTCAATGATAAATAATTTGTTGGTTTATGTACCTAAAAAATAAGTGATAAAACTGTTAGAGCCAAAAGGATCCTAAGGATACATGACAACTCAATATAATATGCTATAATCTTTGGAATTTTGGAACAAGTAAAGGACATTAGGTAAAACCTAATGAAATCTGAATAAAATATGGACTTTAGCTAATAATAATGTATCAACATTGGTTCATTAATTGTGAAAAATGTACCACACTAATGTAAGATGTTAACAATAGGGGAAACTGAGTGCCAAATATACAGGAACACTCTATACTCTGTGATTTTTCTGTAAATCTAAAAGTGTTCTAAAAGAATGCCAGACATAAGAAATACACAAAATGGGATAATGTCAGCAAGATGGCAGACTGGGAAGCTTCAGTTCCTCATTGTCCCACAGAGCAACAAAATTAACAAGTTATTGACCAGAATAACTTTGTGAGAATTCTAAAGACCAGTTGAAAAATTACAGCATGTAGACCAATGTAAAACCAAGAAGGAATTTCAGAAAAAAAGGAAAGTTTTTAAGATTCACATGCCTGTTATCCATGTTTCTCTACTATCTGATTTAGCACAGTGCAACTAATAGGAAACCTCCCACCTTGAGGATCCTCTTTTAGGATGAAAACAGAAGAGTGGACCATGTGTCCAGCATTTGGGCTAGCCTGGAGGCTGCCTAAGAAAACGGTTTCTGAGTTACATTACTCAGAGTACTGATGGGACTTGGTGAAACACTGGTGGCTTTGTTTCAAAGCTGCTGAAAACAAGACATAATTCTCATGGCATGTTAAAGCTGCAATTCCAAAGGCAGACACCAATAGAAGCAAGGTTCAAAGGCTTCTGAGAAGAAACAGAAACAACAAGCTGCTTAGGAAATTGAAGATATTTAAAAGCATAGACGCAAATGCAGAGAAGACAGCATATCCTTAGAGAAAGTTTGGAGAGGTCCTAGAATCTATAGCAGGGATAATCAGTGAAGATTTTTCCCTGCAGAAAGTCAGTCAATAAAGACTAGGAGAGGTGGTTATTTTTCAAATGCCCAAGTCTCAACAACAGCAACAACAAATCCCAAGGCATAAAAGGATACAGGAAAACCTGGCCCAATCAAAATACCAAAATAAAACTCCAGAAACTGACCCTAAAGAAATACAGATCTGTTCTCCCTCACAAAGAATTTAAAGTAACTGTACTAAACATGCTCAGTGAGCTAATATGGAACACAGATAAACAACTAAATAAATTCAGGAAAACATTGCATAAACAAAATAAGCATATCAACAAAGAGACACAAACTATAAAGAAGAACCAAACAAATTCTAGAGGTAAAAAGCACAATAATGGAAGAGAAAAAAAAAATTCACAAAGAGGTTTCAACAGAAAACTGGATCTGACAGAAGAAAAGAACCAACAAACTTGAAGACAGATTATTAGAAGTCGTTATTAGAAGTCATCAAGTCAGAGGATTAAAAAGAAAAAATAAAAGTGAAAAGAGTATAAGGTACTTATGGACACTCTCAGGTAGACCATTATATGCATGATGGGAGTCACAGAAGGAAAAGAGAGGGAGTTAGAGCTTATTTGAACCAATAATGGCCAAAAACTTTTCAAACTTGGGGAAAAAAATGGGCATACAAGTTGAAGAAGCTCAATGAACTTCAACCATGATAAATTCAAAAAGACCCATATGAAGTTGCATTGTAATCAAATTGTCTAAAGTCAAAGACAAAGAATCTTGAAAGCAACAACAGAAAAACAACATCACATACATGACAGCTTCCATAAAGTTATCAGTGGAATTATCAGTAGATATCTTACAGGCCAGAAGGAAGTGACAAAGAATACTGTATCCAGAAATTGTGACAGCCACCCAACCTTCAGCAGCCACCACCCTGAACAGTCAGCAGCAGGCCATCAACACCAAGGCAACATCTTTCATTAGCGGAAAGATTATGATTTGCTGAAGGCTCAGACAGTTGTTTCCACTTTTTAGCAGTGAAGTATTTTTAATTAAGGTATGTACATTGTTTTTTAATGCACAGTGTTATTGCACATTCAGTAGGCTACAGTATGGTATGAAGATTTGTTATTTTAAGTTCTGGGATACATGTGTAGAACATGCAGGTTTATTACATAGGTAAACATCTACCATGGTAGTTTACTGCACCTATCAACCCATCACCTAGGTATTAAGCCCAAAATGCATTAGCTATTTTTCCTGATGCCCTCCCTCCCCCCACAACCCCCAACTACAGGCCCCAGTGTTTGTTGTTCCTCCCTGTGTCCATGTGTTCTAATTGTTCAGTTCCTGCTGATAAGCGAGAACACGTGGTATTTGGTTTTCTGTTCCTGCTTTAGTTTGCTGAGGATAATGGCTTTGAGCTCCATCCATGTCCCTGCAAAGGACGTTATCTCATTCCTTTTCATAGCCGCATAGTATTCCATGGTGTATATGTACCATGTTTTCTTTATCCAGTCTATCATTGATGAACATCTGGGTTGATGTTGTAAATATTGCTGCAATGAACATATGTAGGCATGTATCTTTATAATAGAATGATCTATATTCCTTTGGGTATATAGCCAGTAATGGGATGGCTGGGTCAAATGGTATTTCTGGTTTTATGTTTTTAAGGAATCACCCCACTGTCTTCCACAATGGTTGAACTAGTTTACATTCCCAAATTGTGTAAAACTGTAAAAGCATTCCTACCAAAAGTGTAAAAGTGTTCCTACTTCTCCACAGCCTTGCCAGCATCTGTTGTTTCTTGCATTTTTAATAATTACCATTCTGACTGGGATGAGATGATATCTCATTGTGGTTTTGATTTGCATTTTCTAATGATCAGTGATGTTGAGCTTTTTTTCACGCATTTCTTGGCCACATAAATGTCTTCTGTTGAGAAGTGTCTGTTAATATCCTTTGCCCACTTTTTAGTAAAGAGTTTTTCTTGTACATTTGTTTAAATTCCTTCTAGATTCTGTATATGAGACCTTTGTCATATGGATAGATTGTAAAAATTTTCTCCCATTCTGTATGTTGTATATTCACTCTGATGATAGTTTCTTTTGCTGTGCAGAAGCTCTTTAGTTTAATTAGATACCATCTGTCAATTTTTGGTTATGTTGCAATTGCTTTTGACGTTTTCATCATGAAATCTTTGCCTGTGCCTATGTTCTGAATGGCATTGCCTATATTTTCTTCTGGGGATTTTACAGTTTTGTGTTTTACATTTAAGTGTCTAATCCATCTTGAGTTAATTTTTGTATAAGATGTAAGAAAGAGGTCCACTTTGAATATTTTACACATGGCTAGCCAGTTCTCCCAGCACCATTTATTAAATAAGGAATCCTTTCCCCATTGCTTGTATTTGTCAGGTTTGTGAAAGATTAGATGATTGTAAATGTGTTGTCATATTTCTGAGTTATCTATTCTGTTCCATTGGTCTATGTGTCTGTTTTTGTTCCAGTACCATGCTGTTTGTTTACTGTAGTCTTATAGTATAGTTTGAAGTCTGGTAGAGTGATGCCTCCAGCTTTGTTCTTTTTGCTTAGGATTGTCTTGGCTATGTGGGCTCCTTTTTAGTTCCATATGAATTTTAAAGTAGTTTTTGCTAATTCTGTGAAGAATGTCAATGGTAGTTCAATGGGAATAGCATTGAATCTATTATTACTTTGGGCAATATGACCATTTTCATGGTATTGATTCTTCCTATCTATGAGCATGCAATGATCCTCCATTTGTGTGTGTCCTCTCTGATTTCTTTGCGCAGTGGTTTCTACTTCTCCTTGAAGATATCCTTCACTTCCCTTATTAGCTTGTATTCCTAGGTATTTTATTATTTTTGTAGCAATCATGAATGGGAGTTCACTCATGATTTGGCCCTCTGCTTGTCTATTATTGATGTATAGGAATACTTGTGATTTTGGCACATTGATTTTTTATCCTGAGACTTTGCTGAAGTTGCTTATCAGCTTATGAAGCTTTCGGGCTAAGGCAATGGGGTTTTCTAGATATGGGATCATGTCATCTACAAACAGAGACAGTTTGACTTCCATGCTTCCTATTTGAATACCCTTTATTTCTTTCTCTTGCCTGATTGCCCTGGCCAGAACTTCCAATACTATGTTGAATAGGAGTGGTGAGAGAGAGTATCCTTGTCTTGTGCCAGTTTTCAAGGAGAATGCTTCCAGCTTTGGCCCATTCAGTATGTTGGCTGTGGGTTTGTCCTAAATTGTCTTATTATTTTGAGGTATGTTCCATCAATACCTAGTTTATTGAGAGTTTTTAATATGAAGAGATGTTGAATTTTATCAAAGTCCTTTTTCACACCTATTGAGATAATCAAGTGGTTTTTGTCTTTAGTTCAGTTTATGTAGTGAATTATGTTCACTGATTTTCTTTTTTTTTTTTTTAATTTTTTTATTGCATTTTAGGTTTTGGGGTACATGTGCAGAACATGCAAGAGAGTTGCATAGGTACACACATGGCAGTGTGTTTTGCTTCCTTTCTCCCCTTCACCCACATTTGGCATTTCTCCCCAGGCTATCCCTCCCCAGATACCCCCCCGCTGGCCCTCCCCTTTTCCCACCAATAGACCCCAGTGTT
This sequence comes from Callithrix jacchus, assembly GCF_049354715.1. NCBI lineage: Eukaryota > Metazoa > Chordata > Mammalia > Primates > Cebidae > Callithrix > Callithrix jacchus. The sequence goes on from NC_133524.1 coordinate 12,725,846, forward strand.
TAGTACTCCCCTCCCTGTATCCGTGTGTTCTCATTTTTCATCACCCACCTATGAGTGAGAATATGCAGTATTTCATTTTCTGTTCTTGTGTCAGTTTGCTGAGAATGATGTTCTCCAGATTCATCCATGTCCCTACAAACGACACGAACTCATCATTTCTGATTGCTGCATAATATTCCATGGTGCATATGTGCCACATTTTCCCAATCCAGTCTATCATCAATGGGCATTTGGGTTGATTCCAGGTCTTTGCTATTGTAAACAGTGCTGCAATGAACATTCGTGTGCATGTGTCCTTATAGTAGAACGATTTATAGTCCTTTGGATATATATCCAGTAATGGGATTGCTGGGTCAAATGGAATTTCTATTTCTAAGGCCTTGAGGAATCGCCACACTGTCTTCCACAATGGTTGAACTAATTTACACTCCCACCAACAGTGTAAAAGTGTTCCTGTTTCTCCACATCCTCTCCAGCATCTGTTGTCTCCAGATTTTTTAATGATAGCCATTCTAACTGGTGTGAGATGGTATCTCAATGTGGTTTTGATTTGCATCTCTCTGATGACCAGTGATGATGAGCATTTTTTCATATGATTGTTGGCCTCATATATGTCTTCTTTAGTAAAGTGTCTGTTCATATCCTTTGCCCACTTTTGAATGGGCTTGTTTGTTTTTTTCCTGTAAATCTGTTTGAGTTCTTTGTAAATTCTGGATATCAGCCCTTTGTCAGATGGGTAAACTGCAAACATTTTTTCCCATTCTGTTGGTTGCCGATTCACTCTAGTGACTGTTTCTTTTGCCGTGCAGAAGCTGTGGAGTTTGATTAGGTCCCATTTGTCAATTTTGGCTTTTGTTGCCAGTGCTTTCGCTGTTTTGTTCATGAAGTCCTTACATACTCCTATGTCCTGGATGGTTTTGCCTAGATTTCCTTCTAGGGTTTTTATGGTGCCAGGTCTTATGTTTAAGTCTTTAATCCATCTGGAGTTAATTTTAGTGTAAGGTGTCAGGAAGGGGTCCAGTTTCTGCTTTCTGCACATGGCTAGCCAGTTTTCCCAACACCATTTGTTAAACAGGGAATCCTTTCCCCCTTGCTTGTTTTTGTCTGGTTTATCAAAGATTGTATGGTTGTAGATATGTTGTGTTGCCTCCGATGCCTCTGTTATGTTCCATTGGTCTATATCTCTGTTTTGATACCAGTACCATGCTGTTTTGATTACTGTAGCCTTGTAGTATAGTTTGAAATCCGGTAGTGTGGTGCCCCCCGCTGTGTTCTTTTTGCTTAGAATTGACTTGACTATGCGGGCTCTCTTTTTGTTCCATATGAAGTTCATGGTGGTTTTTTCCAGTTCTGTGAAGAAAGTCAATGGTAGCTTGATGGGGATAGCGTTGATTCTGTAAATTACTTTGGGCAGTATAGCCATTTTCACGATATTAGTTCTTCCTAACCATGAACATGGAATGTTTCTCCATCTTTTTGTGTCCTCCTTCACTGATTTTCATATGTTGAACCAGCCTTGCATCCCAGGGATGAAGCGGACTTGATTGTGGTGAATAAGCCTTTTGATATGCTGCTGGGATTTGGTCTGCCAGTATTTTATTGAGGATTTTTGCATCAGTGTTCATCAAAGACATTGGCCTGAAGTTTTCCTTTTTTGTTGTAGCTCTGCCAGACTTTGGTATCAGGATGATGCTGGTCTCATAAAATAAGTTAGGAAGGAGTCCCTCCTTTTCAATTGTTTGTAAATAGTTTCAGAAGAAATTCTAACTCCTCTTTGTACCTCTGGTAGAAATCAGCTGTAAATCCATCTGACCCTGGACTTTTTTTTTTTGGTTGGTAGGCTATTTTTTTCCTGCCTCAATTTCACAACTTGCTATTGGTCTATTCAGGGATTCAGCTTCCTCCTGATTCAGTCTTGGGTGGGTGTATGTGTCCAGGAATTTTTCTATCTCTTCTAGATTTTCTAGTTTATTTGCATAGAGGTGTTTACAGTATGCTCTGATGGTTGTTTCTATTTTTGTGGTGTCAGTAGTGATATCCGCTTTATTATTTTCTGTTTTGTCTATTTGATTCTCTTCTGTTTTCTTCTTTATTAGTCTATTTATTTTATTAATTTTTTCAAAAAACCAGCTCCTGAATCCATTGATTTTTTTAATGGGTTTTTGTATCTCTATCTCCTTCAGTTCTGCTCTTGGTTATTTTTTGTCTTCTGCCTGCTTTGGGGTTTGTTTGCTCTTGGATCTCTAGTTCTTCTATTTGTTATGTTAGGGAGTCGATTTGAGATCTTTCTAGCTTTTCAATGTGGGCATTTAGTGCTATAAATTTCCCTCTTAACACTGCTTTAGCTGTGTGTCAGAGATTCTGGTATGTTGTTTCTTTGTTCTCATTGGTTTCAGAAATCTTCTTGATTTTGAACATAATTTCATTATCTACCCAGGAGTCATTCAGGAGGAGCAGGTTATTCAATTTCTGTGTAATTGTGTGGTTTTGAGTGAGTTTCTTAATCTTGAGGTCTAATTTTATGGCTCTATGTTCTGAGAGACCATTATGATTTCAGTTGTTTTGCATTTCCTGAGGACTGTTTTACTTTCCTTTATGTGATCTATTTTAGAGTAAGTGCCACATAGCACTGAGAAGAATGTATATTCTGTTGTTTTTGGGTAAAGAGTTCTGTAGATGTCTATCAGGTCCACTTGATCCAGAGCTGAGTTCAATTCCTGAATATCCTTGTTAATTTTCTGTCTTGATAATCTGTCTAATATTGACAGTGGGGTCAATTGTGTAGAAGTCTGTTTCTTTGTAGGTCTTTAATAACTCATTTTATGAATCTGGTTGCTCCTGTATTGGGTGCATATGTATTTAGGATAGTTACCTCTTCTTGTTGAATTGACCTCTTTACCATCATATAATGCCCTTCTTTGTCTTTTTTTATTTTTGTTGGTTTAAAGTCTGTTTTGTCAGAAACTAGAATTGCAACCCCTGCTTTTTCTTCTTTCTGTTTGCTTGGTAAATTTTTTGCCATCCCTTTAATTTGAGCCTATATGTGTCTTTTCATGTGAAATGGGTATCTTGAATATAGCAAACTTATGGGTCTGGACTCTTTATCCAGCTTGCCATCCTGTGTCTTTTAACTGGAGCATTTAGGCCACTTACATTTAAGGTTAATATTGTTATGTGTGAATGTGAAGGTCATCCTGTCATCATGATGCCAGCTGGTTATTTTGCAGACTTGTTGATGTAGCTGCTTCATAGTGTCATTCGTCTTTGTACTTCAGTGTGTTTTTATAGTGGCTAGTAATGGTTTTTCCTTTCCATATTTAGTGCTTCCTTTGGGAACTCTTGCAAGGCAGGACTGGTGATGACGAATTCCCTTAGCATTTGCTTGTCTGAAAAGGGATTTATTTCTCCTTCACTTGTGAAGCTTAGTTTGGCCAGATATGAAATCTGGGTTGGAAATTCTCTTCTTTAAGAATGTTGAATATTGGCCCTCAATCTCTTCTGGCTTGCAGGGTTCCTGTTGAGAGGTCTGCTATTATTCTAATGAGCTTCCCTTATATAGGTGACCTGGCCTTTCTCTCTGGCTTCCCTTAACATTTTTTCCTTCATTTTGACCTTGGAGAATCTGATGATTATGTGTCTTAAGGTTGATCTTCTCATGGATTATCTTGCTGGGTTTCTCTAGATTTCCTGAATTTGAATGTTGACCTCTATTGATAGGTTGGGGAAGTTCTCCTGGATGATATCCTGAAGTATGTTTTCCAACTTGGTTCTGTTCTTCCTCTTTCAGGTAGCCCAGTCATAGGTTTGGGCTTTTTACACAATCCCATAGTTCTCAGAGATTTTGTTCATTCCTTTTCATTCTTTTTTTCTAATCTTGTGTGCCTGTCTTATTTCAGCAAGATAGTCTTCGTGCTCTGAAATTCTTTCTTCTGCTTGGTGTGTTGGCTATTGATACTGATGGTTGCATTGTGAAGTTCTTGTGTTGTGTTTTTTAGCTCCATCACGACATTTATATTCCTCTCTAAACAGGTTATTCTGGTTAATGACTCCTGTAATGTTTTATCATGATTCTTAGCTTCTTTGTATTGGATTAGAACATGTTCCTTTAGCTCAGCAAAGTTCGTTATTACCAACCTTCTGAAGCCTACTTCTGTCAATTTATCCATCTTAGCCTCCGTCCAGTTCTGTGCCCTTGCTGGAGATGTGTTGCAATCATTTGGAGGAGAAGAGGCACTCTAGCTTTTTGAGTTTTCAGCATTTTTTGTTTTTTGTTAATTGATTCTCATCTTCGTGAGTTTATGTAGCTTCGATCTTTGAGGCTGCTGACTTTTGGACGGTGTTTTTGTGGGGACATTTTGTTGATTCTGTTGTCATTGATGTTTTCTGTTTCTTTTTCTTTTAACAGTCAGGCCGCTCTTCTGTAGGGTTGTCCTGGTTTGCTGGGGGTCCACTCAAGACCGTATTTGCCTAGGTTCCTCCCATACATGGAGGTATTACCAGAGGAGCCTGCAGAACAGCAAAGATGGCAGCCTGCCCCTTCCTCTGAGATCTCTGTCCCAGAGGGATACCGACTTGGTGCCAGCAGGAATGCCCCTGAATAAAGTGTCTGGTGACCCCTGTTGGGGGTTCTCATCTAGTCAGGAAGCACAGGATCCAGGACCCACTTAACAAAGCACTCTGGCTGCCCCTTGGAGGAGGAGGTGTGCTGTGCTGGGGGGATTCCCACTATTCTGGAGTACCTGGATTCCTCAGAGTCAGCAGTGGGAACTGATCCCTGGAGATTGTGGCTTCTCCTCCCCACAGGAGCTCTGTTCCAGGGATATTGGAGTTCTGTCCTTAAACCCCTGGCTGGAGTTGCTGAAATTCCTGCAGGGAGGCCCCTCCTGGTGAGAAGGGATGGGTCAGAGTCCAGTCTAAAGGGGTAGGCTGGCCATGATCTGCCACAGCTGCTATGTGGGCTATGGGAGATTCCTCCTGGGTCCAAACCATCTAGTTGCTTCAGCACCAGCAGGGGAAAAACAGCAGAATGGAGTTGCAGTGATGGTGGCCACCCCTGTCTCCAGGAGGTCAGTCATCTTAGGCAGCAGGCAGCCACAGTGATAGCCGCTGCCGTTCTCCAAGGGAGCACAATAGTTTTAGGCAGTAGGCAGCCAAAGTGATGATGGATACCCTTCCCCTCTGGAACTTGATAGTCTTAAGCAGTCTCCAGCCGAGTGGCTGCTGAGAATCTGTACAGCTCTGAGCTTGGGACCCAAGGCCCTGGTAGCATGGGCTCAGGAGAGGAATATCCTGATCCCCAGGTTGCACAGGTTTGTGGAAAAAGCATTTGGCTGATACTAAAATCAGACAAAGACATTGTAAGAAAATAAAAATAGAGCCCAATATCCCTGATAAACATTGATGCAAAAATCCTCGATAAAATACTAATATATTGAATTTAACAGCACATTAATGCAGAAAAATCATTTGATAAGATTTAACAACCTTTCATGATAAAAGAAAAAACACTGAGCAAACTAATAGAAGGAAACTACTTCAAAATAATAAAGACTATCTATAAAAAGCCCACAGTTAACATTATACGCAATGCTGAAAAACCGAGTTTTTCCTCTAAGATTAGAAAGGTGGCAAGGACACCCACTTTCACCACTTCTATTCAACATAAAATTGGAAGTCCTAGCCAGAGCAATTAGGCAAAGGAAAAAAAAAACACATCCAAATTGGAAAGGAAGAGCTAAAATTATCTCTTTTCACAGATGACATGAGCTTATATGTAGAAAACACTAAAAATTACACACACACAGCTAAAACTAACAAATTCAGCAAAGTTATAGGACACAGAAAAGTCAGTTGCATTTCTGTGCACTAAAAAGAAATAATCAAAAAGGAAATTAAGAAAATAATTCCATTTACAATAGTAATAAAATAATAAAATACTTCAGAGTAAACCTAACCAAGGAAATGAAAGACTTATACACTGAAAAGTATAAAACATTGCTGAAAGAAAATAAAGAAGAGAAAAATAAATGAAGAGACATCACATACTAATGGATTGAAAGACTTAATATTGTTAAATGTCAATATTGCCCAAAGCAGTCTAAAAATTTCAACACAATTCCTGTCAAAATCGCAATGAAATTTTGTACGGGAAGAGAAAAACATTATCCTAATTTTTGTACAACATCTCTAAAGGAACCCTGAAAATCTAAATCAGTTTTTAAAAACCAGATCAAAGCTGGAGGATTCACATTTTCTGATTTCAAAAAATATTATAAAAGCTTTGGTAATCAAAACGTGATAGTGGCATAAAGAGAGTCATATAGTCCAAAAGAATAAAATAGAGAGACCAGAAATATACCTTCACATGTATGATTAAATGATCTTTGACAAGGCTTTCAAACTAAAAAACTCTTTTTTTTTTTTCTTGACACGAAGTCTAATTCTGTTGCCCGGGCTGGAGTGCAATGGTGTGATCTTGGCTCACTGCAACCTCTGCCAATCAAGTTCAAGTGATTCTGCTGCCTCAGCCTCCTGAGTAGCTGGGATTACAGGTGCACGCCACCATGCCTGGCTAATTTTTCTATTTTTAGTAGAGATGCGGTTTTACCATGTTGGTCAGGCTGGTCTCAAACTCCTGACCTCATGATCTCCCTGCCTCGGCCTCCCAAAGTGCTGAGATTACAGGTGTAAGCCACCACAGCCAGCCTGAAAAACTCTTAAAAGAGAACACAGGGGGTAAGCTTTATGACATTGAATGTGACAATGATTTCTTGGATATGACACCAAAAGCCCAGGCAACAGAGGAAAAAATAGACAAATGGGAACTACATTACTACATTAAATTTTAAAACTTTCGTGCATCATTAAACATTATCAACAGAATGAAAATCAGGCAACCTATGGAATGGGAGGAAATATTTGCAAATCATATACTGATATGAGGTTAATATTCAGAATATGTAAAGAATGTCTACAGCTCAACAGCAAAATATCAAATAACCCAATTTAAAAATGGACAAGGAATTGAATAGACATTTCTCCAAAGACGATAAACAAATGACCAACCATCATGTGAAAGGATACTCAGCATCACTATTCATCAGAGAAATATGAACCGAAACTACAATAAGTTCTCATATGCATTAGGATAGCTGCTTTCATAAAAACAGGAAATAACAAGTGTGAGCAAGAATGTGGAGAAATTGGAACCCTTATGCACTGTCAGTGGGAAGGTAAAGTGGCATAACTAATGTGGAAAACATTATGGCAGTTCCTCAAGAAATTAAAAATATAACTACTATATGATCCCACAATCCCACTAGTGTGTACATATCCAAAACAATTGAAAGCAAGGTTTCAAAGAGGTATTTGCATACTCTTGTTCATAGGAGTGTTATTCCCAGTAGCCAAGAGGTAGAAGCAACCCAGATGTCCATCGACAAATGAATAGATAAACAAAATGTGTGGTCTATACATACAGTGGAAAACTATGGAAATACTGTTATATGCTACAACAAGGATGAACCCGGATGACATTATGCTAAGTAAAATAAGCCGGTTCCAAAGGACAAATACTGTAGATTCCACTCATATGAGGTATCTAAAGCAGTCATTTGTAGATACGGAAAGCAGAATGGTGGTTACCAGGAGCTGAGGGAAGCAGAGGAAGAACAGTTGTTGTTTAATGGGTATAAATTTTCACTTTTGCAAGGTGAAAACGTTCTGGAGATCTGTTGTGCAATGTGAATACACTTAACACTCCTGAACTTTACACTTTACAATGGCTAAAATGGTAATTTTTGTAAGTGTTTTTTCCCCACAGTAAAACACCAACAACAAAAACCCACAAAGCGCATGCCAGGGCCACTGTCAGAAGTTTAAAGACGGTCCCAGAGGCATCAGGACTCTGTTCCATCCCTCTGAGCTCTCCTCACTTTATCTTACTCCTTGAGTTTCATCCCTGATATCTGCATCCCTTTCCATCTTCACAATGGCCATTCAGAAGAGAAAGAGAACCTGTGTCTTGGCATTCTCAGAATCAGCCATGCTTCTCACTGATTGGACTGGTGAAAGGCACACACTCAAAACTGAAGCAATTACTATGGGCAGGAGAGATGGGAGTTGTGGCTTGGCTTAGACAAATAGGGCCTGCCTCTAAAGTGAGAATGGAATTGATCCCACCCAGACCACTTGAGAAAGAGATGGTTTTCTAATGGGATCAGGAATCGGCAAACTTTCCCTGTGAAAGACCACAAAGTAAATATTTTAGGCATTGTGGATCATGTTGTTTCTATTGCAGCTACTTAACTCTGCCATTGCATAATGAAAGTAACCAGAGACACTAAGGAAATGAATGAGCATGGCTATGCTCCAATAAAACTTTACAGACACTGAAATTTGAATTTTATATAATTTTCATGTATTATGAAATACTCTTTCTTTAACCACTAAGAAATGTAAGAGTCATTCTTAGCTCCTAGGTGGCTGATAGGATTTGGCCCACAGGCTATAGTTTGCAGACCCCTGTTCTAGATAGTATACCCGAATGCCTTTTTAGCTTGGTGATTATTTTTCTTCATAATTTTACCTGGGTTACCTTCAATCCTCCTGCAGTATCGGTAATGAGACGACCCTCAGATGGTCTGTTTGCCCCCAGTCCTCAGGCTGACTGGATTATCACAGTATCTTTGTTGTCATAGAATACTTGGGATATACAAGATAATACATTGTTAAATATTAAAGATAATAATTCTCCACCATTATTGGCAACTAAAGACGTGATTTCAACTCTGTACATACGATTTATAGAGTTAGGTTAAAACTCTGTTATGTGGCTAAGCAATTGTTCTTCTATTTTTGTTCACCTTTCGCAGTGACTTTTTTCCTAACTTAAATATTTAGTAGACTGGAACTGTCTTCAGAATGATATATTTCTTAAAGGCTTTATTTTCCAGTCATTGGACAGAGTTCTATTATGTAAATGATTAAAGCAAGTATTCGAAATGTAGGTTTAAAGATCTTCGGAATCAGAGGGTGACCCTGGGGAGAGAGAGAGAGGAGATAGAGCTGAACAATAAGGAGAAGAGGGAGAATAAAGTCAAGGGAGCTTTTAAGGAGCAGGTTTGGTTGGATTTCTAAAGGAAGGTGAAAACAAAACTGGCTTGTGAAAAAGTAAAATTCCCTGGAGTACCATGAGGCTATAGGAGGGCCATGATGTCTTTTAAAACAAAAATGGAAAACTGTGGAATGATTTGGTTAATTGTATTCTGGCAGCCTTTGGATTTTGAGTTCAAATACCTTTAGCACATATGATGACTTTGTTTTATTTGATCGTTCTTTATGACCTACCTACTTACTACTTCAAAAAAAAAAAAAAAATCTGAGCCTCAAACTAGCCTGTGATTCCCTTACAACAGGCACCACTTTTGGGCCATTGTGTCCCAGCCAGTGGCATCTTAGTGCTAAGTTTCAAGGTTCTGTGAGAAGACTAGATTTCAACCCCCATTTGACTCCTTGGACAGGCCCCTGGCATAGCCATTTCTACTGGCCTGGGTCTGAGTTGGCTCATGCTAAATGACACATCTGATTTAGTGGCAGTGCACTTAAGTTGCTGTTCCCCAGGTGGATGTTCCAAACAAGGTCACAAAGCCGTTTAGGGGACAGGGCTTTGAAGGACCAGTAGGATTCACCTCTGTTGACACCTATGCATGGATTGAATAGAGGACTTACTTGTCTAACTTTTTACAAAACTAAATTGTCCTAATTCTGGCAGAGTACAATTTATAAACTCCAGAAATTTATTATAGCAATGCTTTAATTGTAATTTTTTTCTTTTTCTTTTCTTTTTTTTTTTGAAGACAGGGTCTCACTCTGTCACCCAGGCTGGAGTGCAGTGGCATGATCTCGGCTCACTGCAACCTCTGCCTCCTAGGTTCAAGTAGTTCTCCCACCTCAGCCTCCCAGGTAGCTGGGACTACAGGTGCACACCATCAAGCCCGGCTAATTTTTGTATTTTTAGTAGAGACGGGGTTTCACCATGTTGGCCAGGCTTGAACTCCTGGCCTCAGGTTATCCGCCCGCCTTGGCCTCTCAAAGTGCTGGGATTAGAGGCCTGAGGCACCGTACCCAGCCGGCAATTGATTTTCTAATGCCTATTTTATCATTGCTTCCCTCTATTCTCTCTTAAGTCATCCTTATAAGGCACAATCAAGGTTAAGGAGGAAACTCTGATTCTTTCTCTGAATGGGTCCATAATGCTTTTGCTGTTTACTTTACCTGTTTTTTTCCAGAGACTCTGTTGTTTTATTTTTCTTTCCTTTGCTAAAATTTAGGACTCCCATATGATAAACTGCCCCCTGACATAGCTTTTAGCTTTAAGTGTGCTTTCTAATAGCAACTCCTTCACACGATACTCTACTGCCTGATTTCCTTTTAATTGGTAGTTTATAATCTGCTACCAACCAGGTAACAACAAACTCAGGTTGTGAGAATTATTTATAAGCTAAAAGTTAATAGGCCGTAAGTGAGGGCCTCATGAGTTTTCATGAAACAAATCAGCCTGAGATTTGGTGCTCAGGTTGTGCGCCGTCTCCTTGAGCACTCAAACATTCTTTTGCTTTGAATCCCCCATATCTTTTCCAGTGCTTGATTGTTGTATTCCAGATGGTTGCATTTATAGGAAAGTGACCTCTGAATAAGATTAAGGTGGAGGGATTTTATTATCTGTGAAATAAAAGCTAAGCTGCAGGAAAACCTGGTGGTTAGGGGTGTGAAGTCTGGAGTGAGGCTTCCTGAAGTTGGATCTTCTGTATCACTTTCCAGCCACGTGAGGATGGACATGATGCCTAACCTTTTCGTACCTTGCTGTATTCATCCATGAAATGAGCATATGTGTACTTAATCCACTGAATTGTAAGAGGGTCTCAAAAGACAAAATTAAAACCAAGTTAGTTATAGCTCTAATTGGCTTTTATTTGCAATTAATGAAACTGGACAGCCTCCATTCTACAAAATGGCATGAGAGCTCCACTGGGCAATGGCAGAACAGTGAGTTTTGTAAGGTGGCAGCAAGGAAACTGAACAATTGGAAAAAACAAACCAAAAACCCTGCTGGGCATAGTAGCTCATGCCTGTAATCTCAGCACTTTGGGAAGTCAAGGTAGGAGGATCTCTTGAGGCCAGGAGTTCAAGACCAACCTGGGCAACATAGTGAGACCCCCCCCATCTCAAAAAAAGTTTAAAAATTAGGCAGGCTTGGTGGCACACACCTGTAGTCCCAACTACTTGGGAGGTTGAGGAAGGGTGATTACTTGAGCCCCAGAGTTGGAGGCTGTAGTGAGATATGATTCACCCCCTGAGCCCCAGCCTGGGTGACAGAGCGAGACCCTGTCTCGATAATAATAATAATAAAGGAAAATAATTGAAAAAAACTGGTTACATTCAGGTTACTTTTTTAGGAGGATTAAAGAGAAGGAGACTTCCTATTAGGCTGACTCAGATGGACTGGAATCTCCTGTTTTTAGGAAAAACTGGCCTGTTTTAGAATCCATCTCCTTCCTTGAAACTTCAGTTTGATTGTGTGACATTTAGCATGAGTGACTTCATTTTGGTTCAGTCTGGTCTGCTGGGGCCTATTGCAGGAGCTCAGTCCAAAACAATGGCCTCCTATAATTTTTGTTTAATAAGGGTTAAATGACTTACTCATAGGAAGTGCTAAGAATAGGAAGCACTCAAGTCTTAGTTTTATCACCATGATGATTAAGATGATGATGATGATGAAGAGAAGGAAGAGGAGACCAAGTAAGGAAGCAGGATCTCCAAACAGACTTCAAGTTGGGTATCTTCAGTGTGACTGGTGTCTTGGAGCAGATGATGTGTACTTTCCTTTTCTGATACCTGTCGCTCTGAAACATATAAAGTTCTAGACATGGCAAATTTTAGGCTTATCATGTTTGACCTTGACATTCTCTGCCTCCTTTTTTAGCCCCTGTTTTCTACTGCATCACCTCCAATTAGAGCCTGCACTGAGATATGAATCTGGTAGAGTCAGTCACACTAGAGCAAGCTTGTACAAGCTTGCATGTGGCCTTACAAAAATTCGTCAACTTTCTTAAAACGTTCTGGGAAATTTTCTTGCAATTTTCTTTCTTTTTTGCTCATCAGCTATCATTAGCGTTAGTGTATTTCACGTGTGGCCCAAGACAATTCTTCTTCTTCCAATGTGGCCCAAGGAAGCCAAAAGATTGGACAACCCTGCACTATAGTCTGACTGAGGAGACCGCGTACTACTCCTTCCAGGGGTTTTAGCATTTTCTTAAAGGTAAAATGCCTTTAACCAGACAACTGAATCTAATAGTAAAAGTTCTGTTACCAAAGACTACCCCACCCCCTGCCACTTTTCTGCCTACCTGCCAACCTGCATTCCTGTAAACATACAAACACTCTGTTTTGAAGTTTAGGCACAAGTGACCAGCATTAAAGTTAAAATAGAGACCAAAAGACTGACAAAACAGACTCTTTGTGGCAATAAAATACCAAGTTATAAACAAGGCCTGTGGCCGTGCAAGGCAACATTAAGTCGCACCCTACAAAACATCTCATTAAACAGATGTTTTTATTCACCAGGTAAAATATGGCTTATGTTCCAGCCTAACTCTAGCATAGCATCTCATGACAGACAGCAGATCCTGAAAGAAATTATTTCACCCCAAAACATATTTCTTTGACGTATTTTGAAATGGCCATGTAAAGCTGTCTTTTGTGGGAGAAATTTGCATCTGTAGAGAATCTCCATTAATGCAGCCAGGTTTCCCTTTCTAGGCCTTTTCTGGATCTAGAAGAGATGAACTGAGAGTCTGATACCTTTAAAGACTGAAAAGAGACATTTACTACCTCTTCTCTCTGAGGGCTACCTATGAGGCTTCATCTACAAAACAGGGTCCTTGTCCCAGACAACTCCCTTATCTTAACTCGAGCATTCTTTTCCACTGACTTCAGGTCTTTGGATAAGAGCTTAGCTCTCTCAACCAGCTGTCAACTAAAGAATCCCTAAAATGCACCTATGACTTGTAAGGCCCCACTTTGAGATGTCCTGCCTTTGGGGGCTAAACCAATATGTATCGTATTTTACAGAGTTTAGTTTTTTTGTTAACAGTTTCAACATTCATAAATCTCAGAAATACAATGTTTCACAGAAAATTAAGTTCTTAAAGAATATCTATGGTATGATTCCATCTTATAAAGTTTAAAAACATGCAAGATATCTATTGAGTCTGGATATACACAACACTAATGGATGTCTTCGAACATTCCAAAGAACAATAAACATCAAATCAAAATTTAGGATGGGAGCAAGAGAAGTAGATTTGTAGTTCGTATTTTTAGATTTTTAATTTTGTAGTTGAATGGTGGATATTTGGTTCTATTGTTATCTCTAGTTTTTAAACAACTTTATGGAGGTATAACTTACCATAAAATTCACTTGTTTTCTGTGTACAGCTCAATGTCTTTTAGAATATTTACAGATGTGTAGCTTTCACCAAAATTTAATTTTAGCACATTTTTATTATGCCCATAATAATTATTATACCTACTTACGGTCATTCCCTGTTCTCACCTCCAACCTCAGACATCCACTAATCTACTTTCTGTCTCTGTAGATTTGTCTATTCTGGACATTTTATATAAATGGAATCATACAATATGTGATCTTTTGTGACTGGTTTCTTTGTCTCAGTATAATGTCTTCAAGGTTCACCCATGTTGTAGCATGTATAAGTACTTAATTCCTTTTTACAAATTAGTAGTAGTATTTTTTTTTCTTTGAGATGGAATTTTGCTGTTGTTGCCCAGGCTGGAGTACAATGGTGCAATATTGGCTCACTGCAACCTCCACCTCCTGGGTTCAAGTGATTCTCCTGCCTCAGCCTCCCAAGTAGCTGGGATTACAGGTGCCTGCTACCATACCTGGCTTATTTTTTGTGTTTTTAATAGAGATGGGATTTTACCATGTTGTCCAGGCTGGTCTCGAACTCCTGACCTCAGGTGATCCATCCACCTCAGCCTCCCAAAGTGCTGGGATTACAGGTGTAAGCCACTGCATCTGGCTGAGTAACACTCCATAATATGGATGGATCTCATTTTATCTGTTCATCAGATGTGGACATTTAGGCTGTGTCTACTGCTTAAACATTCACATACAAGTCTTTGCATGTGAGCATATTATTTTTTATTTTTCTTAAGGAGATATCTAGGAGTGAAATTCCTGTATCAAATGGTTACTCTATGTTTAACTTTTAAAAGAAACTGCTAGTTGTTTTCCATCTGACATTCTTACCAGCAATGTGTGAATGATTCAGTTTCTCCATATCCTTGCCAATATTTGTGGTTATCTGTCTTTCTGATTACAGCCATTCTAGTGAGAGTATAGTGGCATCTGATTGTGGTTTTGATTTGTATTTACCCTGTGATTAATAATGCTGAAAATGTTTCTATATGCCTATTGACCATTTGTGTATCTTTTTTTTGGAGAAGTAGCTTATTTCCAGTCTTTGCCTACTTTTAAATTGGGTCATTCATCTTCTAATTAATAAGTTGGAAGAGTGCTTTACATTCTGGATAAAACATTTCTTTTTATTTCCTGAAACATCTTGTTATATATTTTTTTCTCAGTCTGAGAGTGCTACAGGGGAGGTAATTTAAAGTCGAGGGCCTTCGAAGTGTCTCCTCATGGGAGCAGCACTGATTAGCAGTTCCCACAAGCATATATCCCTTTGCAGGCTCCCCTAGTGGGTTAGTTCCCTTGGTGTGACCAATTCATCAAAGTATAGTCTGTCTGTGTCACTCTCTCAACAGCAAGAGCTAGGTGCAGTCTGACATTAGCCATCATCTGCCCTGAATTATAATTATAAGCACCTTCGGTACTGATGTTCACTCCTGAAATCTAGAGCAGCCAAAGTAAGTGACAGGAACCCATAATGAGATCCTTTTCTGGGATATTATCCTTAATACATGCACAGGTTTGCCTCTCCGGTCACAAAGAGCCCCTTGGGGCAAATTGCGTTGTTAGCAGTTGATGGAGTGCAGAAATTGCTGACTCGGGAGATTTCCATTTCTAAAGGACTTTAGAGTAATCCTATTGTCAGTTCTGCTCATCACACATCTCCCTCTGGATCCTTTTCCCTTTTCCCTCCAATGCCAACCTTCATAACACATTCTCTAAATCTTCCTCTTGCATGAGGTAGTAGCCATCTGTGGTCAAATGAGCATTAAAAGTACCTTTGACAGCATCGCGGTAACTGTAATTCTTGTGTTTTCAAGAGATGTAGCGAGCAGTTGACAACAAAGGTTTTCAACTTCCAGAATTTATCATATGAAAAAATAGTCTGGTATTTTACTAAGCCAAAAAGATTTCTCATGCTTTAAAACAATGTTGTCTTATACATCAATGTACATATCAACAAGAGAAATTACTCGCAGGTGGTCCTTGTTAAATTCTCAGTCTTTCACAACACATTTAGTTCTAAGTGCTGTTCTTAAAATTCCCAGGAGTCTAAGCCCTAGAATTACAAGTAAAAGAAAATAAAAAAAAGAAGGGTGCTTTTTCTTATCGACAGTCTGTCTTCATCTGCTATATCCAGCCCAGTTTCATAGGTTATCATATAACCAAGATCGAATTATGGAAAGCTGGACAAAAAAGTAGTCAAGCAATTCCTAAAGAAAATAATGATTTTAGCTGATCATTTTGTCTTTGAGATTGTAAACTCATAATTGGTATGTCTCTTGAGGGATAAATGTTTGAGTGACTGTGGAGGCCCCACATTCCTCATGGTGCTTAATTAAAGCTGTTACTGATTTTTCAATTGCTGGAGAATACAATGTTAGTGGCATCTTTTTGGCTGAGTCCTCACCTAGAGAACACACTAGAGGTGTTTCCTCTCATGTTACTTGGTATTTAGCCTCATTTTTCCCTTCATTAATTTACATTTCTGTTTATTTTATTGGCACTGCTTCTGTTAATGTAAATGATCCTTGTTAATCCTTTGGGTTTAAGACTTGCAATGTTAATTGGCCCTTACCCAACAGCAGAGATATGAGTTACAGTTTTTTTATTTGTATTTTCGTCCTCCTCCTTTGTGAAACATAAGCAAATCAATACACATGTAGAATCTGGGTGTTTTGTTGGTGGTGGTGGTGGTGGTTATTTGGTTCATTTTGCTTTTCATTTCTGAGAACTCCTTCACTCAGGCTAAATATCCTTCTCCCATGTTAGACATCTGCATGCCAACCAGATGTAGAAAAAGTGTAACATATACTGGGTCAATATACCTCAAAATATATTCTTGTAAATGTTAGTTCTTGATTATCTGGAGCTCAACCACCATATTGCATATGCTACTTTCATGTGTTAAGTCCTACTAGTAAAACTTTCTTACAGAGATGGGATGCCATGGTTGGAATTTTTCCTAAGGTGTTAGACGGAACTTCTCAAATTTTCATTTCGAGGAAGTTTTAAAGTATAAAAAGTCTTTTTGGCTTAATGGGGAAATTGAAATGTTCTCTCATGCAATAACTTCTGGCATTTAAAAACTTCTCAATTATTATCCATCAACCAATAAATGAACATAAATTTTTGATTAATTGCCATCTGCCAAATGATGTATTAAGTACCGTGAAATGTAGGACGAGAGCCAAAATGTGACCCTGATGTCAAGGAGCTTAAATGTGTTCATCTATTCATTTATTCATCCATTCATTTAACTTATATTAGCTAAATATTCAGTGTGTGCCAGACATACAATCTAGTTAAGGCAAAATAAGCATAGCAAAAATACGTTAAGAACTGTGTAGTAGGATATCAGAGATAAGACAGAAACTCCAAGAGGAAGTAGCTGGCAGAGCTAATATATCTCATCTTCCTCATGGTAGCCAGTCTAGTAACTTCTTTCTTTTCTTTTTTATTTTTATTTTTTTAGACAGAGTCTTGCTGAGGCTGGAGTACAGTGGCGCAATATTGGCTCACTGCAACCTCTGCCTCCTGGGTTCAAGTGATTCTCCTGCCTCAGCCTCCCAGGTAGCTGGTACTACAAGCACCCACCACCACACCTGGCTAATTTTTGTATTTTTAGTAGAGATGAGGTTTCACTATGTTGGCCAGGCTGGTCTTGAACTCCTGACCTGTGATTTGGCCACCTTGGCCTCCCAAAGTGCTGGGATTACAGGCGTCAGCCACTGCGTGTGTCCCAGTCTTTTACTTGTGACACAGTTGCAAAGCCTCCATGGCCTGACCCAGACTGCACTGGGCTCCTCATATTAAAAACACTTGCCAGAGTGAAAAGAAAGATAACAGGATTGCTAAGTGCAAGACTCCTCTTTGAATCATCTTGACCTTTGTTCCAAGGGAGTATTGTTTGTAGCCCAGATGTACTCTGTGGAAAAATCTAGTATTAGGAGTCCTTAAATAAATCTCACCTGAAAAAGCCTTTTTTGTATTGACATTTAACCTGGTATTGAAGATTATTCAGAGCTATCCTTGAATCACTTACTTATCAACCTACCCAGACTGGTTCTCTCATTCTGTTAGTTATCTATTGCTGTATAACAAATTTCTTTAAAACTTAGTGGCCTAAAGCAACTTACAGTTATTGTCTCCCATGGGTCAGGAATTTGGGCATGGCTAAACGGGTCCACCACCCCAGGGTCTCTCACAAGTCTGCAATCAAAGGACTGACTAGGACTGGGAATCTCATTTGAAAGTAAGATTGGGGAAGGATCTGCTTCCAAGCTCACTCAGTGGTTATTGGCAGGACTAGGTTTCTCCAGGGTCATTGGACTAAGGGTGTCAGTTCCTCATTTGCAGTTTGAGGCTGCCCTCAGTTTCTTGCCATGTGGACCTCCCCAGCATAGCTGCTTACTTCATCAAAACATACAAGCTGAGAAGGCTAAAAAGAGAGTTTGCTAGCAAGTAACAAGATGAAAATCATAATTTTTGCAATCGAATCATAGAAGTGATATTTCCTCAATGTTGACATATACTATTAGTTAGAAGCATGTTATTCAAGGGAAGGAGAATACCCTAGGTAGTGACTATCAAGAGACAAGTATCACTGGGGCCCAACTCAGAAGCTGCCTAGCAGATGCATATTTATTTTGTTCAACACACATTTATCTATTATCCAACATGTTAGTCACTGAGATACAACTAGGATTAATAAGTGGCTCTTGTTCTCAAGGTACTCAGTCTGCTTGGGAACATGGACCAACCAATCTTTATCATGGAAACTCTTATAGTAGAGACACATTCAAAACCCAATGAGAGCACAGAAGAGAGAGATGCCTTTTTTTATGAAGGATTCCATGACCAGAATGCCATTTCACATCTGAAAACAAACCTAATGTGTTCCAGTCTATTTAGGAGGCTGGGAAATTCGAGATCAGAGCACCAGTAAATTCAGTGTCAGTTGAGGGACCATTTCCTGGCTCAGGGATAACGCCTTAAAGATGTGCCCTCATATGATGGGGAAGGGGGAGGAGCACACCAGTTCTCAGAGATCTCCTTTATAAGGACCGTAATCCTATGAGAGTGGAGCCCTTTTGACCTAGTCACCTGCCAAAGGCCTCACCTCTTAATACATTACCTTGGAATTTAGAATTTCAACATGAATTTTAGCAGTCAACATGAATTTCAACACTCAAACCATAGAACTTCTTCTGTTGGACCTCCTTTGATACTCTTGTTTTCTTAACTACATTTTTAAGAGGTGACACTGGAGATGGTTCTTAAGAAATCAAGTGTAAAACAACGAAATGACAGATGTAGGGATAAGATGCAGTGTGACACATGCTAGGAATGATGGAATTACAGTATATGACTAGAACGTTTGGATGTGGCCAGGGATGGGGAATTATCATGGCAGGCAATACATCTAGAAACATGAATTTTAGTCACAAGACCAAAAAAAAAAAAAAGGTGAATGCTATGCCAAGATGCTTGGGCTTTATCATTTAGGAAGTAGAGGACCACCGAAGATCTCTAATTAGTGGAATAATGTGGCAAAATGCATGCCTTAGAAAAGAACTGCAGAAGCAGGGTAGAGAACTTACTGGAGTTACTAGATAAGGAGGGTGAGATAATATTTCCAGGAGAATTGGCAATGATGTAAAATAAGATATATATATATATTTTTAAAGGCCATGGAGATGAAAATTTCAAAATCAGGAGATGTTTTAGGGCTGGAATTGATAGGATTATCAGATCCAGAGAAGAGTTGTAAGAAATGAGGGAGTGATATGGAAAAGCCAAGGATTTCCCTGAAATTTCTATCTTGGAAGAGTAGAAGTCTCTTAAAAGACAGACCATATCTTAGTTGACTTCAGAATATGAACATTTTAATTTTGCTTAAGACTTGCTTGGTATTCACTGGATTGACAGGTGGATGGATGGATGAATAGACGAATGGTGGATGGATGGTACATAGATGGATGGGTAGGTGACTCAGTGGGTGGGTAGATTTGTGGATGGATGGATGGGTAATGTCAGTCATCCAAGAAAATAAAAGAGGGAAGTTAGTTTTGGGGATGGAGGACAGAATGAATAGAAGGAAATAATAAGAACCTCAGATGGCTGAGACAACAGTGCAAAGAACAAGGAGAGCAGGCAGAGTCATAACTCTTGCATATCATTAAGTTTCTTGGATATCAGATTTTCTGAGGCAGTGCTTCTCAAACTTTAAAGTACATCATCTGGAGATTTAGGTAAAACGTGAATTCTGATTTTTGAGGCCTGGGTGGGGCTTGAGATTCTGTATTTCTAATAAGCTTCCAGGCAGTACTGATACTGTTGATCCATGAACCACATTTTGGGTGGCGAGAATCTTAGGGTATCTTTCAATATTGGTGACTTGGCTGACATCACTATTGTTGACACAGCTGGCTTTCAATTCAAAATTTCATTTACCTCCTACCCCTGTTTGTTATCTCCCTGGGTGATTTTATATTATCCATCCCTTCTCTAATGCTTCCATTAGCTCCAACTTAATAATAATATGCATGGGTAGCTCCAACATGCTGTCTTCTCCTCCTCCAGATCCGTAATGAAGCTGTCAAATAGGACCTTCTTACCACGCCCTCCTGCTTTTCCTCACCATTTCTTAGCTTAATGCTTTGTTTATAGTTCTTACATTTAGTCTTTGGTCTCTTGTTACTTAAAGTCTTCAAACACTCACAATCAATTAAGGTTCAGAGGTAAAGGATCCAAGTCCATTTTTTGAGTAAGAATTTGGTATCTAGTAACTTGCAGTGTTTGGAAGGGCAACAATGTATGTGAGAAAAACGAATGACAAAAGCAGTAGGCCTGGGTCACTGGGGAATGATGTTTTCGCTGGAAATAAGGCAGCTCAAGTATCAACCCTCCTGCTGAACAACTGCATGACCTTGAGGAAATCGCTTACCCCACCTGAGCCAACATTTTAGCAGCTGTAAAATAGTACATTAAATTTAGACGATCTCTATGGTCTGTTAAAATTAATTATGTAGAGGCCAACTTAGCCTCATGTCTTCATTATGCGTTTAAATTAGAAGGGAAGTTGCTAACATGAGGTTCATGTATCTCCGAGGACTCTGTGGATAGAAGTTAGAGAGTCCATGAAGTTGGATGGGAGGTGAATTTCACATTACTTTCACTGACCTCTGACTGTAAGTGAGCAGTTTCTTCAATCAGGAATATAAACTATAGGCTAGATTAGTATTAGCAGTATCTGTGACTTGGTTACCAATAGAACCAACATGTAAATATTATATCACATTAAAGTTTGTATAGATATATCATTCATGCTCACCACTGTTTTGAAAATTTAGTGCTTATTACACTCCACTATATCTTCTTGTTGAACATATTAGTAAAGGAGTACATCTATTTATTATAGCCCAGTTGCTGTCAACAAGGGGAGATTTTGTCCCACAGGACACACCTGACAACATCTGGAGACTTTTGTGATTGTTATAATTGGGGAAACCCCGTCTCTACTAAAAATACAAAAATTAGCTGGACATGGTGGCAGGCACCTGTAATCCAAGCTACTTGGGAGGCTGAGGCAGGAGAATCGCTTGAACCTGGGATTCAGAGGGTGCAGTGAGCCAAGATCGTACCACTGCACTCCGGCCTGAGTGACAGAGCAAGATTCCATCTCAAAGAGAGAGAGAGAGCGAGAGAGAGAGAGAGAGAGAGATGGATTTCATAGAGAAAAGAAAAGAAATTTCAAGGGAAGGCTACCTTTAAGGGCCTCCCACATATTGTATTACTTTGTCAAATAATAGAAACCAGTAGTTCACTGTGCTTAAGAAACATAATACATGTAGGGTTCTTTTTAACTGGGTACTGAGACTTGGAATGGTAGACATCCAAGGTGATTCATACCAACAGTCATTTCATCCCATGAAATCTGGGATATGCTTTCTCAGTATGCTGTAGGTTTTGAACATCAGTGATTTCAGCCAAGAACTCATCAGGTCCTTTTCATGAATCTGAATGGGTTACTCTAACCCTGTGTACCTAGCTGCTATGAGTAAACCCATAGCTTTACAGGGGTGCAATCATCCTGCCTTGCTCTTTGGAGGTGAATTATATACAATACCCAGTCCTTTCATCTTCTACAAAAAGACTGAAAACTCCACTTAAGTTAATCATTTGATTGGATTCTGCATAATTTTGTTTCTATATCAGTGTAAATGACCTTTCTGTGTAATTGTAAGATATTTGAACTAGGTAAATATTGCTTCTTTCAGATTCTTAGGTCCAACCCTGTTTACGGAGAGTTATTTCTGCTCCTATTGAATTCTATACCTGGCTCTCTAGCCTGTCACCACAACTGGTAAGGCTCTTCTGTTAGCACACTGAATTGCAGAATTTTGTTGATTCTGGAGGAAGCTTGTCCAATCTGCCACCCGTGGGCCACATGCAGCCTAGGGCGGATTTGAATGAGGCCCAATACAAATTTGTAAACATTCTTTCAATATTATAAGGTTTTTTTTTTTAGCTCATCAGCTATTGTTATTGTCAGTGTATTTTATGTGTGGCCCAAGACAATTCTTCTTCTTCCAGTGTGACCCAGGGAAGCCAAAAGATTAGACAACCCTGTTCTAGAGTGTTCTCCATGGCTGCTTCAGACTCAGCTGCTTCCTCTGGATTAGCTGCAGAATATGAGCTTTTCTCATTTATGCCTCCCTGTCTTTAGGACCAAAGTGTAAGATGCATCAGAGTTTCCCTGGGTGATTGGTGAAGCCAGGGCAGTCACCATGAACCAAGTACAAAAAGAAAAACTAACAGAGATTTCCAAAATTAATTCGAATGGGCATAACTCTTTTGGAAATTGTATATCACATGTTGCCAGGCCAGGGGGATGGGCTCTGTGTGCTATTTTAATGAGCCTGCAGACTGGTTTAATCTACAGCATCCCATATTTTGGCTTATTTTAGAAAGAGCCAGAAAATGATGTTTAATGGTGAACTGCAAGAAGACAGGCAGGGAGGAGGGGCAGATGGCATGAAGTAATCTTTTTTGCATTTCAAGGCATGGGCCAACTCTTTGTTAAAATATTCTTTCCAGTTTGGAGGCCCATGGCTTAAGGGAAATTTGAAAAACTAAGCACGAGTCCCAACCAGCAGCTCATCGAGAATGTATAAATGAAAACTCTAATTATCAGCTAGTCAGTGGACTTATCTTTATTGTGTAACAGTTACTTGTTTCACTTAAAACCACTGCTAATAATAGCTGGAAAAGAAAGCAACTGGAGAACAGTGTCATTTAAAACCATTATTTTGAGCTACAGTTTCAATGTCAGTGAAAGAGTTGTCCAAATTTTGGCATATCACTTTCTAATGAATTTTAATTTTATGAGATATAATTAAAGCAATAAATTGTTATATTTATATGAAACCCCCACCACAGCTATAACAGCCATATATGTCAGGTATCAGTGTTTTAATAATTTTTCATTTTTAGAAATAGTCTTGCTCTGTCACCCAGGCTGGAGTGCAGTGGCACAATCATAGCTCACTGCAGCCTTCTGGGATCAAGTGATCCTCCCACCTCAGCCTCCCGAAGTGCTGGGATTACAAGCACGAGTCACTCGCCCAGCTTGGTACCAGTGTTTTAATGGAGGAGGACATGGTCAGTGCCAAGTAAAGTCTCTGCTGGACCCAACTCTATGGTGTTTGCTGGGTAGACTCATCTGCCACTTTTGCTTCTGAGGTAGCAAGATGAGGAACCAAGGCACAGAAACATCAAGTAATTTGCCCAACGACACACAGTTAGCAAACAGCAGAGCCAATGCAAACCCAAGTAGTCTGGTTCTAGAAGCCATGCTTTGGTCACTACAGTACAGGGGTCAGCAAACCACAGCCCATCACCTGTTATGGTGTGGCCCAAAAGCTTAGAATGGTGTTACCAATTTTAAAGGATTGGGGTGTAGGGAGAGAGAAGTATTTTATGGTGTGTGAACAAAGATATTAAATTTAAATTTCAGTGTTCATAAATAGCCTCATTGGAACATAGCTACTCCTATTCATGCATATATGGTCTATAGCTACTTTTAGACCAGAATATCACAACAAAATGTTTATGACATAATGGCAAGGGATAAAAAAGTATATAGAAAGTATGATTCCACTAATTTACAAAAATGTTTAAACAAAAAATACTTTAAATGTTAACAATGGATTGTAGAAATGAGTGATTTTTTAAAAAAAAAATGACATTTCCCACATTCTCTGTAATGATCAGGTATGCCTTTTGCATTAACAAACATCAACCTTAAAATTAGCTAAGTTGGTAAAGGATGGGTTAATTTGTTGTAGAATAGGAGGGATTCTAAATAACAAAGATAAATAGACATTTGGTAAAAGACTCTAAGATCAGGGTTCTAACCTCATTATGTTCATTTTAATGACTTTTGGTTGTAAAACATTCTTGAGTACTTAAAATGTCAAAGATACATTGCAGTCATCTTAGAAGGCACATGTATAAGTATGGACTTAATATATTTCTATGCATTTTTATTTCCCATATATCCTTATTAATTCTAAAATAGGGAAAAATGTAAACCCTAACTTTTATTTGTCACATCATTAGTTTCTTAATATAGACATCCTGACATGAAATTTTGCCCCATGGGCTGTACTCCCCTTCTGTGTTATTATTGAAGTGTGAAATGTCTGAAAAGTATCTTAACTAAAGATGAAGGAATCTCATTGATACCTGGGCATTATAGGAAGGTGGGAAAGGGTGAGTTTAAATAAAATGATTTTCTGAGAGATTTTTAAATCCTTAAAATGCTTACAAAGAGGGTCTTCTTTTATTAGTATACAAATCCAGCCCTTTAAATTGTGCTTTCCCATGCTATGCCATTCATTCATTGCAGCATGGTAACTTACTGCTTTCTGAGCTCTGAGGTGCAGAAAAGTTTCATTGCCCAAAGTTACATAGCTGCAAAATTCTAGTATGGTTCTACTGAAACTGTACTCCTCAACTGTCTGGCTTCTCAACTGCCTGGCAACATACCAACGTAATGACATCCAGTTTAGAATTCCACCCTCTCCTGTCCCTTGGTTCTCACTAAAAGGTGTCACTAAGGCACAACCTTCATTTCCAACGTTTTTCATCTTTCTGTGGACTGACTGAATGAAAATCTTATTGGAGCTGCTAAAGAACTGGGCAGCTAATTGACAGCATGGCAGTCAATAACTAAAGGGGCCATCATAAACAAGGCTAGGTCTTGTCTAGTTGGGCCACATGGCAGATGTAGGTTTTGATGAAGTCAGGCCATACATGGGTTGGGGAGGTAGCTAACTCTAGCTAAGCCTATGTTTGGAGGCAAAATCTAGGCTGGTGAAGGAAGCCAATAGAGCCCAAATAACTGATGGGGCTTGATCCTTCATCATGAGTTTCTCCCAGAGGTGGCTCAGCACCTTGGACAGTTACCAGGAGAGTAAAAGTTTCTGAAGGAGTCTAGTTCCCTCCCAGGCCCAGGTCGATTTTTTTTTTTTTTTTTTTTTTTTTTTTTTTTGCACAACTTCTACTTCTTTGAACAACTTCCTGTTCTCCCCTCTTATCTCAGGGTTCTCAAGTGTAGGACTGGGAGAACAGACATGCAACTAGCAAAATGGGCTGTCTTCTGAGGATGTCCACACACAAGATTTCCCTGATTATTAGACAGAAAAATCATCGCTTTTAGCCAGAAGTGTGTCTAATTCCATCACATTGGCCTGTGTCAGTAAGGAAAATATCTAATTATTGGTTATTGTCTCCCCAGAACTTTTCTTTCCTGGGCCAGCTTGTAAGTACTAACAACTCAGACTCTTCTTTGCAAGTTAT
This sequence comes from Callithrix jacchus, assembly GCF_049354715.1. Lineage (NCBI taxonomy): Eukaryota > Metazoa > Chordata > Mammalia > Primates > Cebidae > Callithrix > Callithrix jacchus. The sequence continues at coordinate 12,751,212 of NC_133524.1, forward strand.
TGAGAGAAAAAACGTTCATTTAATTCACAGAGTGGATTCCTAAAATGTGCACACTCAGATATTCTCTGTTTCTTATGTTGATATCGACTGTTCTCACTTTCACATAAAATTACATTATTCAAATCATAGATCATCTTTATTTATATTCTATAGCTGAAGTTAGTGTACCTTTACTTGATTAATTCTCAAAAGTTTATATTTTGTATAAGGTCTCTTTAATATGAAAGCTCATAGTGTATCTTTATAGATAGGCATATTTTTTTCCATAAATTTGCCAACCTCTGCATCTGGTTCAGAAAATGGAAGTTCTGAATCAGAGCTAGAAAAAAATTTAATGGGCTTCATGCTGCTGTTGTTGGCAGTATCCAGGCACCAATAGACCAGTATTTCCCAAACTGTGTTTCACTGAACACTAATCTAACAAAAAGTTATGTGAAAGGAAAATGTTTCAAGGAAGAGAAGTTTGAAAAACCCTGCCTTACTTTCTACCTTTTTGGAGAATCACAGTGCTCATTAGCATTATGTGTCTAAGTAAAGAAAACTGTTTCATGCTCCCAGTTCAGCATTTCCCAAATGCATTTGACACCAGAACACTTTTTAAAATTAGTAGTACTCTCATCTACTATTTACCATAAAATACTTCTAGATGTAGTCAATTGTCAGGAATGTCTTTGAGGCAACCAACACATCTAATATACAAAGTTAGTGAGATTTATGTCTCCTAACCTGAGAATCCATAACTTTTTGTTATCCTAGCTTAACTATTTACATATATTGACAGGCTCAATCTTAATTAGAATCAAAAGAAATCATATTTATGTCTTTCTTACAAAGATACTTTGGGACTTGGAGAAATACTTTTCTAACAGAGAAGCAAGTAATTAGGTGTCATTACACATTGGAAAGGGGCAGGTGTGTAGATAGAGACCTCAAACACACAGATCCTTTTAACCATAAAGTATATAAAATTGATAGACAATAAATTCTATTAATATTATAATGTTCTGTGTTTAATATGGAAAATAACCAAGCCAAAATGTAAGAAAAAAAATCCTTGGACTGACATCATAATGACCTTAAAGATGTTAGCATGGTCTTTGAAGAATAAAACTCTTAGAAATATTTTAAAAAGATCATGATATCTAATATTTTTCCTGGGAAAGGGTGCAATGATTTGTTTTGGATTCACTGAGGTGTACTGCTATTGAGTATTTCAGAATAGCATGCCAAGTGCAAGAACTGTAGTACTGTGTTTGCAACGTCAATTTTGAAAGCACTTTTCCAACCCATTTATTAAAGAGTATCCATTTTCTGAGCCAAATGATGTAGAAAAAAAAATTGTTCTCTGTATATACACAGCACTTTTTTTTCTTTTGGACCTCGGGTACCAAAGATTGACTTAATAATACTCCTCAATGAATAGAACATAATCACATTTGTCCCTCATAGGCTCTCTCCTGATACACGTACTTGTGTATACATTTATGTACATCTATGTGTGTTTACTGTCTCTTTGGGTGTTTAAAAGTATATAAGAATATAGTAAATATATTCATATATATGTATACATATTATGTTCTCTTTTGTGTATATAAATATATATGAGGACCTATACAATATGCATATGTATATATATCATACATATGCATTTATGTGAATATATGTATGCACATTTTATTTTTCTGTCTCCTGGAGAAATATTATTTTATGTATATTCTTTCATTTTTATGTGTCCTTGATGCAAATGTACAGTTTTGTGAACATGTTGTCTTAGTTTATCATGTAAATAATTGTTTACATATATAATTATGTTTTTTTATTCAATACTGTAATTTTAGAAATAACTTTCGACTTTGAAAAATTGCAAACGTAAACCAAGTATGCAATGAGAGAAGAGCATACCGAAGTCCATATGCCCATCATGCAGTTTCAACAATTATTAACTCATGGCTAATCTTATTTCATCTAAGTCCCCACACACTTCTCTCCTACTTACATTACTTGACACAAAGCTTAGATATCATAACATTTTATCAAGTCTTTAAATATGTATCTTCAAAACATATAATAACAATGCAATTATCATACCCCCCAAAAATAGCAATTTCTTCATACTACCACGTTTCCCGTCCATGTTCAAATTTCTCCCAGTGGTCTCATGGATTTGATGTTGTTTTTGTTTGTTTGTTTGCTCAAGTAAATCAGCATCCAATTAAGAGCTATACATAGCAACTGATTGATATGTCTCTTGAATCCATTTTGATCTCTAGAATTTAATTTTCTTTCCATATATTAGTTGAAAATCTATTTGGTTTGTTCTGTAGGTTTGCCCATCATGTGGATTTTCTTTATCTCATACCCATGATGTTGTTTAGTATGTTCTTCTCATCCTCTATTTTCTGGGAATTGCTGGTTATATAGAGAGATTTGATTAGTCTTCAGTTAATTTTTCTTTATGAGGGGAGAATATTTCATTGGTGGTATTTAGTACTTCTGTTTGGAAGCACAGGGTGTGTCTGCATGTGTAATGTTAGCAGACATAGATGCTCATTGCTATAATATTAAGTTACCAGGTGATGGAAAACAGTGATATTCTAATTCTGTCATTCCATTTTCACTTAGTAACTGAAAAACTCCCCCCCACAACTCTTTGTTACATTGATTACGGTTTGTATGAAAGTAGAATAAATGTTTGAGTCTTTCCCTTTATTCAGCAGTTTTCTAAATAATGAGTTGGTTCTCTAGCATCCCCCAAACGTGGCCAATCATGTTTTCTTATGTTATTGTGAATGTGTTTTCTGGTATAACAAAATATTGCAGGATCATTTGTGCATTTCCTATCCCAGACCCAGGATCAGTCATTTCTCCAAATAGCCCGGGTTGCTTTTAGTAGCAAATGGTGTTTCCAAAATCTGGGAGCTAGCAGTATTTATTACTTCTGAGTTGTTCACTATTCTTTAAGGCCTTTTTGGTAAGCAGTGTTAGGAAATGCACACTTTTTAAGATAAAATACATCATTATTTCATACTTCCAATTCAAATTCAGGACTCTAAGACTTTTATATAACCTCATTGATCTTACGTCTGTATCTATTTTTCCAGTATCTCTCAGCACCAATGTAAGTATTCTTTGGCTTCATCCCGTAAATCATCCAACCTCAACATAATATATCGACACCAACAACAACAATATATAAATGGTTAAATATATTTTACAGTTCTTTTGTCCTTAGGGTATATTACACTAGGGATCTTTGCTCAAATTGCCATGCTTCAAATTCACTTGAAATGTTTCCTTTCTTTATACTTATGTCACCAGCTCAATTCACAGATTCTTTTCTTTCACTTTGCTTTTGATTTCTGAAAATGTTCTTCTTAAATTTAATCTTGCTTTATAACTATGGAAAGTATTTACCTGGTTCCAAAGTAAAATCTATAAAATGATATTTATCCAGAGAAGACTAACTTTTATCTCTGTCTCTTCCCCATAGGTAGTACTTTATTTTTTATTTTTATTCTGTCATCCCATTATTTTTAAACATCTGTAAATATATGTCTGTGTTTATATCCCGTTTTGAAAATAAGCTGGGTGCACTACCTCATGCCTGTAATCCTAGCACTTTGGGAGGCAGAGGTGGGAGGATCGCCTGAGCCCAGGAGTTTGACACCAGCCTGGGCAACATAGAGAAACTCCGTCTTTACTAAAAATACAAAAGTTAACTGGGCAATGGTGGCATGCACCTGTAATCCCAGCTACATGGGAGACTGAGAGGTGGGAGGATCACTTGAGCCCAGGGAAGCTGAGGCTGCAGTGAGCCATGATTGTACCACTGCACTCCAGCCTGGGCAACAGAGTAAGACCTTGTCACAAAAAAAGAAAAGAAAAGAAACAAAATATACAAAATATTCTTTCCTCCATCTTGCCTTTCACTTCATGGTATATTCTGGAGATAGCTTGCCAGTCGTATCTAGAAGTAGTCCTCACTCTGTTTTGCAGCTGCAGAGAATAGCAATGTACATTTGGGTTGTTTCTAGTCTTATGCAACTACATATAGTGCCATGTGGCACTAGTTTTGTGAGACCTATCCATATGCCAATGTATACATCTAGTCTACTACTTTTATTTGCAACAATATACTTCATGTAGCATTTGCCTTTCCTCTGCCCCCCTCCTTGTAACAACCTTCAACTCTCCTGCTACTTACCCAGGTCCTCAGGTCCTTACACCAGAGTCCCCCATCCCAGCCAAAGCTCTAGGTGACACTATCCACACCTACAGGGTGAGGTCCTGCTAGATGGCATAAAACATCAGCTCTGTGAAAGCTGGTGTCTTCGTGGGGTCTATGGTTTTGACCTGATTCTCATGAAGAGAAATCTTCTCCTGACGCAGGTACTTCAGGAGAAACTTTACTTAATTTTAGTATCAAAAATAGCTGTGCTTCTCATAAATGCTGTGAGTTTGTCTTATACACAATGTGAATTCTGTACATGGCTAGAATTTTTTTCTGCATTGGCCTCAAGAAAGTTTGGTGCCTAATTTATGACCCACCCATAACAAGTATGTAAAATGTTATGGTTGTATGTTTTCTTGTTTTCTTAAACAATCAACGTTATGGTGGATTTCTAGGTTTTGTTTTGTTTTTAACTGTTAAGTCATCATAGTTCTACAAAGCTCAAGTTTTGCTGCAATGTACCTATTTTGTGTCAGGTTATGTCCGCATTCTAGAAGAACATACACAAACAGTCCATGTTACTCCATTAAAGAGGATATTTAATTGCCCTCAAAAAATCTTTCTGTCTCAAAAAAAATAGAACCTAGGAAAATCTAGCTATGTATAGTATAGTGTTTATTATATAGACTATTATTTATATAGAAACATAATTTCATTATCTAGCATCACTGCCAAATTATGTATGCTATGGGAGGGAGTATTTCTGGGTACCTGGAACTAATCCCCAAAACATAGGCCACTAATGCATTCAGGAGCTACTGAAATGCAGATGATGGTGGTTCAAACGCAGAGAAATCTCCAAAGATTGTGCCTCCCAAGGCTGACTGGGTCATTTTTTTCAAAACTGTATCTATGACCTATTACTGACTCAGAAAATTGATTCAATAAGTTACAACCAGCATTTAAAATACCACCTAGATTAAAATAGAAAATACAGTACATTGTGAATAGTATAAGTATTCGTTTGGAAAACTTTAGTTTCACTCTAAACAAATATAGACATATATATGCACACTGGATCAGAAAGAAAAATATATATCTTTTTTTGTTGTTGTTGCTTTGTGGGGTTTTTTGTTGTTTTTTGAGATAAGGTCTCACTCTGTTGCCCAGGCTGGAGTACAGTGGCACAATCACAATTCACTGTAGCCTTAACCTCCCAGGGCTCAGGTGATCATCCCACCTCAGCCTCCAGGGTAGCTGAAACTATAGGCATGTGCCACCGTGCCCAGCTAGTTTTTGTACTTTTTGTCGAGATGGGGTTTCACCATATTGTCCAGGCTGGTCTCCAACTCCTGAGGCTCAAGTGATTTACCTCCCTTGATTACCTGAAGTGTAGGAATTGCAAGAATGAGCCACTATGCCTGGACATGTATGTCTTCTTGTAAGTGGCATTTAAGAATGTCGGAAACATCCTGCTCTGGGGGGCTATAGGTCCCAACCCATGTCACCCCCCCTGAGCACTCCACTCTGCTTCATCTCTCTGTGGGCTCCTTTCATTCTTTTGGGCACCAAAGCAACATTCAGAATAGCCACCTCCTTCTTCCCTCTTCTTTTTGTTACTTTTCCTCTTTCTTTTTAAAATTATTTCTCATGACTCTACCTTCCCCCTTAGTTTGGAGGAAGAAAAAGATAGAGTTCTAAAACAGTCTCCTCTTGTCAGAGGACTTCAGCTGCCACTTAACTGGTGAGTCGGAGAGTGTCAAGGTGGATCTCTGGCCCCTTCATCTCTTCTACTGTGTTTAACCATCCACACAATCTGAAAGTTATTTTTTTTCTGCTTTTTTTGTTCAAATTGGGTTTTATGTTCTTATGGATGTCAGGAGACTTCATTATTCCTTTATATATTTTTTGATATTGGATATATAAATAGCGGTCACTCCTTTTTTTACTATTATTAAAAATCAGGCCGGGCACGGTGGCTCAAGCCTGTAATCCCAGCACTTTGGGAGGCCGAGGCGGGTGGATCACGAGGTCAACAGATCGAGACCATCCTGGTCAACATGGTGAAACCCCGTCTCTACTAAAAATACAAAAAATTAGCTGGGCACAGTGGCGCGTGCTTGTAATCCCAGCTACTCAGGAGGATAAGGCAGGAGAATTGCCTGAACCCAGGAGGCAGAGGTTGCGGTGAGTCGAGATCGCGCCATTGCACTCCAGCCTGGGTAACAAGAGTGAAACTCCGTCTCAAAAAAAAAAAAAAAAATCAAATTGAGATACCTCACCAAAATATAATGTGGATAGCTTAAGATAAACTGATGGATACTTGTCTAAAACTTTGTGGTAGATAACTGACCTTTTACCACAAAAATCTAATGAGAGAGATGGAAGAAAAAGTAGTTATTTAGAGGCAGACATGGCTGTATCTTAACTAAGTAGTCCCTCAGGTCAAATCAGGTGCAGTCTTCTACAAAATACTCACAAGCTGTTGGTTTTATAGATGAATTTCCAGAAAACAATAGGATTCTGGCATTCTATTAAAATACCTAGAGTACTCTGCACATGGCTTGAAATTAAGCCAAGCCTAATGTATCATTTTAACTCTACTGGAATTAGAAATAACAAAATTCACATCATAAAATGTTCCATGGAAAGGTTTAACCACTTTTATATCGAGTTAAACATGCAATTGTTTTTCTTTCCTTTCTTTTTATTTTTTAGTGATGGGGTTTCACTATGTTGCCCAGGCTAGAATGCAGTGGTTATTCAAAGATGCAATCATAGCTCACAACAGCTTCAAACTCTTGGGCTCAAGCAATCCTCTTGCCTCAGCCTCCCAAGAAGCTGGAACTACAGGCACTGTGCCTGGCTTGAATTAAACATTCTAGTTTGATTAGTGTGGTGGGCAGAATTCTGAGAAGGCCCCTTTATACAAGGATTCTTATTCCTTGTATAAATACCCTGTATAAACCCTCCTGTTAAATATGGGCAGGACCTTGAACGTGATAGGCTGTCACTTCTATGCTTATGTTATTTAGCATGAGAAAGGTGGAGAAATTATACTATGTAAGCAAAGCTCCTGATCAACTGACATTAATTTAATAAAAATGGAGGCTATCTTGTGGGGGATTCTGACCTAATCAGATGTGCCCCTTTAAAGAGACTCCAAACAGCAGAGACCCTCTTGCTGACCTCAAAGAAACAAAAAGTCATGTTATGCAATTCCTATGGAGAGGGGTGGTATCTAAGAGCTGAGGGCCTCACTCCTACAGTCACAAGGAGCTGAATCCAGCCAAAAAGCACTGAGCTTAGATGGGAACTCCAAGCTCCGGATAAGAACCACAGCCTGGCCAAAAACTTGATTTCAACTTCATGAGACTCTGACCAGAGAACCCAGTTAAGCCATGCTTAGACTGCCTACCCACAGAAACTTAGATAACAGATAGGTGTTGCTTTAAAGCCCTATGTGATAATTTGTTACAGCAGCAATAAAAAACTATTACAATGACAACCTGTTAACTCTCAAAGGGTCATAAATGTTGTACCCAAAGGAAGCACTTGTAAGAGCCAATGGAAAACTTCCCCTTACCCTCTGAAGGTTCACGGAAAAACCAGCTCACAAAAGATAAATTAATAAGAGCAAGGGTATATAAGTTTGTTTGTTTATTTATTTATTTATTTGAGACAGTCTCATTGTCTCAGCCAGGCTGGAGTACTGTGGCATGATCATGGCTCCCTGCAGCCTTGACCTGCTGGGACTACAGGCACACACCACCATTCCCGGCTAATTTTTGTGTTTTTTGTAGACATAGGATTTTACCATATTATCCAGGCTGGTGTTGAACTCCTGGGCTCAAATGATCTGCCCACCTGGACTTCCCAAAGTGCTGGGATTACAGGTGTCAGCCACTGCATTCACCCAGGGCATATAAGTTTATTCATATGCATGGGGAGAATCACAGAGTGATTACCCCAACCCTCCACTGGGGCTCAGAAGTTTGTATACTATCTTGAGGTTACAGAAAGAGTAAGGGCTTGGATCTTGGCAAAACGGGTTATGGGAGAAAGAGAAGAGGCCTGACTAGCAAAGGTGATCTTATTGTGTAGATGAAACCTCACAGGTAGCAGCCCTCAGAGAGAATAGATGGTGAATGTTTCTTTTAGGCCTTTAAAGTTGTCAGACTCTCAGTTAATCTTCCCTAGATCCAGACAAAGAAAGGCTTCAAAGAAAACCTGGCTGCATCAATGAAAATTTTTCTCTGCAGATGCAAATCTCCCTGACAAAAGACAATTTTTCAGCTATTCTTGTATTTCCAGCTTTTCTGAATAGCCATCTTGAAATATGTCAAAGGAGTATATTTTGGGGTGAAATATTTTGGTTTCCTTCTTCATCTTGGGTTTCCCAAAATACTCACCTTTCCCCATTGGAATATGTTGAAAATGTAGCACTTAGAAAATCTCTCCCGAAGTTTACAATGAACTGAAAATTTCCAGGGAATTCTCCAGTCCTATCTCCATAGTGTACCATCTCTCTAAGCACGTGATTTATTCTAAGTGTTACATGAATGCTGGAGTCCCCCCTCTCCAGGTAAGCCCGGACCTTTACCTGGTTATTGTGCAAAATCTCTTGGTGGATCTCATGAACCAGGACTTTTACCTGTTAAGGAAGGGGGCTGGACTTGGAGGTGGGGGCAACAAATTAGAAGCCTTCTAGGGATCTGGATCTATGACATACAGTGAATTTATTTCATTTTAATAGCATCTTCTGAGTTAGGCATCTTTTGCCCGTTTGGGAATGAGCCAACAGATTCAGAGAGAAGATGAAGTCAACCAAAGCATATCATTAGTAGATGGTAAAACCAAGATTTGCAGGAGATCTGAAGGATTCCAAAAAGCAAATCTCTTGCCACCACATCACATGCAATTACAAGTGTACATCCTGAAGAATGAAACTTCGCACACTCTTCCCCAAAATCTTCAAGTAAATCATTCACGTATGACAATAAGGCTACCGTTTGTGCATCCCATCATGGGTGGCAGTGAACCTGTACATGTTTCATTTGATCCTCACAAGGTTGATTGCTCATGCAAAACTGTCATGTGATTTTCCCTTTAAAAACAATGAGGGTATATTATCTGGAAGTGAAAAAGTATAGGGTCATGCCTAACAAGTCATTGATTAAAAAGAAAAAGAAAAGAAAATGGCCTACAGACATTTTGATGACCAATATTGTCTTTTTTAAACAAAACAAATGCATGCAAAAGAAAGTAATGCATATATTATCTGTCTCTGCAGCTGTAAGGTTGCAATGAAAACCAGACATTTTGTGCTTTTAAATTCAAGACATATCCCCAGGAAGTGATCTGACTTTAAAATATAAACTGTATTTGCTAAATGATGTCTGTTAAAGTATCATAGATGTTGACTCTTTTCAGAAGTCATTATGTGTTCAGTAGGAGATAGCAGGGGAAATGCAAGGAATGTTTTTCCCCTCCACATGAGAAGGCTAAGCAAAAGCACTGTCTTTTAGGAAACATCAGTGATAGTTCCCAAATGGGCTTATTCAAACAAGGAAAGCATTAAAATAACCTGCAGATGGGCAGGCCTATATTTCTAGCTATTCGGGAGGCTGAGACAGAAGGATCGCATGAGGCCAGGAGTTTGAGGCTATAGTACAACATGATCATGCCTGTGAATAGCCACTGCACTCCAGCCTGGGCAATATAGTGAGATGCTGTTGCTTAAACTAAGAATAAATGATCTCCAAGTTCCGGGCATGGTACTGATTTATATGTGTTATGCTTGAATTTTATATTGGTGTCCACATTTTAACTAGGAGGACTAAGTTAAGTGTCAGACCTTTCTATTTTGAAACTGCCAAAATTTGCCTACCTATTACCCAAGATCATTCTTGAGCATGAGAAAGTGATTTGGGCTGTATACTGTGCCAGATTTAGGTTAATAACTGTTTCATTGGCTGATTGACTTAGAAATAAATACACCTTCTAGCAAATCAGGAGTGCATTTGACAAAATAAAAGCACAAGAGAAATATTGGAGTAGTAGAAAGAATTACTTGTAGAAACGATTAGGTAAAATGGAAAGAGTTAACAAGAATATGGGAAGTGTGGGGAAGTGACAAAAGATTTTTCTAGTTAGGGCATGATCATACACTATGGGGCTGGCATGGTGGCTAACGCCTGTAATCCCTGTACTTTGGGAGGCCAAGGGGGGTAGATCATTTGAGGTCAGGAGTTTGAGACAAGACTGTCCAACATGGTGAAACCTCACCTCTACTAAAAATACAAAGATTAGCCGGGTGTGGTGACATACGCCTGTAGTTTCAGCTACTCGGGAGGCTGAGGCAGGAGAATCGCTTGAACCCAGGAGGCAGAAATTGCAGTGAGCCAAGATCACGCCATTATACTCCAGTCTGGATGACAGAGCGAGACTCCATCACAAAACAAAACAAAAACTATATTGGAGAAAGAATCTACCTTCCTTAAATGAATATTAACCTAAAAAATATTTTTATTTCATAAAACAATAAAATAATAAAAAATTGTTTGACAAGGGGAAATTGTGACTTTTGCCTGGTAGAACAATTATTTTAAATTGTCAATTTAGAGAAAAGAAGGTTGATGTCTTCAAATTAGATTTTATTCTGTGAAGAAGTAAAATGTCTACTCCATTTTCGATATGCCCTCCGTTTTCAGTCCAGAAACCTCAATGTTTTGTTTCGGGAGGTAATAGAAAATTTTTCTTTTATAAATGCTTTACAATTATAGAGTACATTCAGATAGAGGATTTATTGAGTTTGGGAAGGGACAGAATCTATTTAGTGGTAATTCATGACACTTTTTATAAAATCTGAAAAAATATTGGTTTAGCTCTCTTCTCATTTAAATATAAAGGTTTATGATTCCATAATTAATATTTTTCCTTTGTTCAAACCTGTATTCAAATATTTCTGCTTTCTCATCTAAAGCTTTTTTTTAAAATTAATTCTTAGAGTTGCCCAAACTACATGCAACAGACTTAAGACCCCAGAAACATCCAAAAATGAACAGCCAGAATTGATGGAGGGGAAAGGAATCAGCAAGAAAGAATTTAGAAGGGGCCAAAAAAAGAAAAATTTGTTGCCTGAGGGCCTTTATAGTATTGGCTAGACTTTACAGCTATTTGACTTCATAATGGTGACACTTAACTTTAAGAAAAATTTAAGTAATGCATCTTTTCTTTAAAAATAAAAAAAAAATAGCAACCAGTAATGGTGTAACTTTTGGAGAAGCCTCCTAGCCAAACAGGAAGATAAAATTTTGGAGCTTAAAGAAGAGCTTCAAATGTTCATTTCCAACATTCTTTAATAAATAACTGCTGAATCTTTATAAATGTGGCATGACACGTGTCTGGACAATAATTGGCGTGTACATATCTTTTCATCGCTTCCTAGCATCTCAGAGTAAGGGTTCTCCCTAGCATATGCACCTTCCCTCATCTTCTTGGCAGCTCTAACAATAATTCAGGTCCAATGGAAATTGTGAATATTATTTGTCTATTTTTGCTTTTCACCGACATTGTAGAAATCAGAAGTTTAAATGTCTAAACATCTCTCCAGATATTTCCACTTTTTCAATCGATCAAGGACTGATAAAAATCAATATATTCATTATAAAAACAATAAATATATATATAAATAGGTTAAAACAGGTTTTCCCATTGAATTTCATGTTCACCTTGAATGTGTATTCCTTAGAAAAATTCCTTAGCTATAAGGCATAATAAATTACAAACTTCAAAATCTTATATTTCACCTTAAGGAATTTTCTGCTTCCCTCAAGTGATACATGCCTATATTTAATTTTCCTACAAGGTGCTAAATGAATAATCAAGTCACATGATTTTTAACACAATCACTTTGACATATTTATGGACACATATTCTATGAAAGGCACTATTTTAGGTCCTACAAAAGATTTTTAAAACTAACCTTTATTCTCAAAAAGCTTAAAACATAGTTTTCATTGCCATAAACTAACATAAATTAGTTTGTGATGCGTACCAAATGCAGAAGATTGACAAAGTATTGTATGTGTTTGAAGAAGGGATCATTATAATAGTTAATATTTGTCTGGTGCAGGCACCATGTTTTTTCCATCCTTTCAACAATCTTGTGTCATAGTTTTATTAGTTAGGACTCTCCTGGTTGCAAGTGACAGAAACTCTGATTCACTGGCTTAAGCACAGAGAGGGTTTTGTTGGCTCATATTCGGGGCTAGCACTAGATCTAATAGCTCTCACTGACTCTATGACAAGTAGATTTAGAAAGCAGTTAAGCTAAAGGGCAAGCAGATATCCCTAATTGCAGTATGTGTGTGGGAACTGGGGAAATTTTTTTCTGCTAGACATCAGCCTACCCAAGTCTACAGATGTCAATCCTGCATTCATTTATTAAATGTTACTTGAGATCAGTTCAGTCTCTTAAAGTAAGCCAAACCAATTTATTCAAGGGATTCCGATTTCATTTTCTGCTACAGTTTAATATATATGATTTAGGCTTAAAAACCTACATCCTGCTTAGATGAACCTGTGTATGTAAGTCGGGGCCTGGGGTAGAGGTTGGGTATTCCCCAGAGAGGTTTAAAAATAAATCATAATCTTTCTGTAACTGAAAAATACTTGTTTCTTAAAGTTCTGTCTTCTTATGAGGATTTCCTCTATTTAACAAACAAGGGTAGGCCCTAATTCACATGATAGAGTCAGGCTTTGTGAATATTCTCCACTGTGGTATTCATTAAATTTACCTATATTGTAACTTTCTGGTACTGGCCATAGCAAACCTGTCGTTTGTGGCCTATTTCCCCCATCCAGACAATTATGAAAATATTGGCAGTGTATGTACCTGAGAGACTTCCTTTTCATGATCTCTGAGAAACTCTATGTGAAGTAATTTTAGCTCCTTGAGAGGAGAAAATATGCAAAAGAAGTACAAAGTGCTATGATTAATTCTTTTTTTCTTTTCAAATGGTTTCAGTTAAAAGAGGAAAAGGAATAAAACACAGGAAATGGAGTTGAAAACTCACATAAATGCACACTCTGTGAACTGCCCTTGCATGCTGAGACCCAGAGCGCTTTCCACTAAAAACACAGATTTGGCTAAAATCTGTCATCAGGCTTGTCTAGGCAGAGACAAATCTTGGTCTGCTTTCTATTTGCATCCAATAAGATAAAGACATTGGAAAACATTTTTTGTTGTTTTAATAATAGAGATGGTGTTGTCTTGCCATGTTGCCAAGGCTGGTCTTAGACTCTTGGGCTCAAGCGATCCTCCTGCCTCAGCCTCCCAAAATGCTGGGATTACAGGCATGAACTACTGTGTCCAGCTGGTAAAGACATTTTTCCCCAGTGAAAACTTGGAGTTCAGTATGTTTGATGTTTCTTATTAGGGGTGGTATTAAAATTATTTTAACAGTAGTTACAATATGGGCACAACCAAATCAGGGGCGATACCTCGCAAAAACAAAGTAAACCAGTGGGTGCCCGTGGAAGTACAGGCCTGGTTTCCTTGGAGCACGGGCTCTCAGTGTTGACTCCGAAACTGTGAAGGGTCTGAAATATTACCCTACTTTCAAGCTAACAAATCAGCCTGTCATAATTACCTGCATATAAGTGTGTATACCCCCACACACATACATACCAGGCCTCTGAATCAGAGACAGCCTGCTCACAGAGCTTTTCCCAAAGCCCTAGTTCCATACCCAGCAACTCAGTGAGATATACAGGAGAGGATCTCTGGAATTATGAAACCCAGAACATATATAGAAACTGCTGGACCATCTGTCTGTCCCCCTTTGTGGTGAAAGGGTGAGCACTGGTCTGAATCATAAACAGAAATCCTCTCTGGGAAGTGGAAGGAAAGATCTCGACCTCATCACCCTGGAAGAGAAACCCAGGGCTCCAGGGAAAGGTAGGACTTTATATCACTGCCGAGACCTCAGTCTTTAGGATTGCTATTCAGTCATCTTTTAATCAGGTACCAGCACTGGTTTCTTAGAAAGCCTGGACCATGCAGAAACATGAAAATATTTATGGTGCATTATTTCTCAACATACAACTTTAGCTGCCCACTGGAAACCCTTGAAACTTGGCTTTCCCCTCAGTGCTGACCGGGCTGGAATGCTTCTAGAGTATTTTTAACTCTATCATGTTCTTATAATTGGGTTGAAAAACACCGCTCTAAATTTCAAAGTAATGTTAGGTATCATTAGGGACTGAATTGGTAATAACGGAACATCTTTAAGATGGTTGTCGAAGGACATTTGCTTTATATCTTAGTCAGTTTGGACTGTTATGAGAAATATACTCTAAACTAGGGTGACTTAAACAATGAACATTCACTTCTTCCAGTTCTGGGAGCTAGGAAGTCCCAGATCAAGGTGCCAGCAGATCTAGTGTCTGGTGAGGGCCTGCCTCCTGGTTTGTAGTTGGCCATCTTCTCATGGTATCCTCACATAACAGAAAGCAGAGAGAGAAGAAGCAAGCTCTTCCATGTCTCTTCTTACATAGGCACTAATGCTGTTCATGAGGTCTCTGTACTCAAGACCTAGTCATCTCCCAAAGCCTCCACCTCCAAATTCCATCACATTCGAAATTAGACTTCAACATACCAATTTTGCTGGAACACAAACATTCAATCCGTAGCTCTATACATGAGGTTTACTTTCCAGACTGGAATAGGTATCCCGCTTTAAACATTGATGTAACCAGAAATTGATTAATTGAGAGTTTTTTAAATCTAAATGGCTCAGATTTTTGTTTCACAATAAAATAATTACAAATGATGACACATGGGCCAATAGAATTTATTCCATTTGGCAGCAAGGAATTCTTCAGCCATGTGTTATTGCATAAGGACACTATTGAGTTCTACACATAAGTGCAACATTTTTCCCCAAAATGACTCTGATCTCAAAACCTGAAGTTTCACAATTTAATAGTTAATTTCAATAACAGGTACTTAGTATAAGTGAG
Organism: Callithrix jacchus; assembly: GCF_049354715.1. Taxonomy (NCBI): domain Eukaryota; kingdom Metazoa; phylum Chordata; class Mammalia; order Primates; family Cebidae; genus Callithrix; species Callithrix jacchus. The sequence continues at coordinate 12,766,411 of NC_133524.1, forward strand.
GCTTACGCTCAAGAAGTCATTGGAACTGTAATCAATGAGCAGGATCAGCTTTCAGGTTAAGGCTTGTGATTCCTATTAAAGCCCTGATTAAATCATAGGGGTTACACCATTCCCCAAGAAAAGGAGGCAGAGCTCCCCGGAGAAATGGCTGATTCTGGGGATGGAACAGGAAAAATACAAGATGAGCCTACAATATCTCATAGTACTACATTTTAAAGTAAGGAAATGCGAGAGAGAGAGAGAGAGAATGTATCAGAGGGACACAGAAGTCAACCTGAGAAAGTCCTGAGTGGCCATACCTGGAAAATTTGAGTAACAAAATAGTAGCATAGTATTGGATTTTAACCAAATGTAAACATTAAATATACATGGCTCCATACTGATATAAATAAATGGTTTGATATATAAATTAATAATGCAGGGGGAGAAACAAATCTTCTTGCAGAAAAATTCCAAATAATTTATGTGGATACTCCTCCCCTCCAGGAGGTGGAGCCCCTCCCTCTCTTCTTGAGTGTAACCTGTGCTTTGATACTTAATTCCAAACAGTAGAGGATAGAAAGGGGCAAAAAATATATATAACTTTACAATGGAGAAATCTGACATGCACTACCTTAGCCAGGGATCAAAGTCAACATCACCAGTGATAATTTATGTTGATAGCACACACCACTGACATAATATAACGAGAAGGGTACATCACCTCTGTGATATTCTTTACAAAAATCCAAAACCTAGTCTAATCATGAAGAAAATGTCAGCCCAACCCAATTTGAGAGATACTCTCTCAAATATCTGACCAGTACTCCTCAAAACTGTTAAGGTCACAAAAAGTAGGGAAAGACTAAGAAATGGTCATAGACCAGAGGAGAGGAAAGAGACATGACTACTAAATGCAGAATGGCACCTGAAATGCATCCTGGGACAGAAAATGCACATTAATGGAAAAGCTGGTGAAATCTTAGTCTGGAATTTAGTTAATGGTAATATAACAATGTTGGTTTCTTAGTTGTGACAAAGGTATCATGGCAACATAAGGCATTAACAACCGGGGAAACTAGGTGAGGGGTGAACTGGAACTCTCTGTGCTATCTTTGCAACTTTGCTACAAATCTAAATTTTCCAAAATAAAAAGTCTGTTAAAATGATGAGCTGAAGGTTTAACTTGTTTGTTCTAAAGCACAATTTTCTTCATCATATTTGTCATGTTAGGGCAGGTCACTGAACAGTTAAAGAGCTAAGAAATCATTTATCAAAAGTCTTTATTTTGCCTTTCTCTTAGGAGTGCAAGGGTGAATGTTTTACATAACAGATTAATAACTGCTCACTGTTTTTTGGTTTTAAAGCCATGACTCTTTGGGGAACATTTTTTCTTTGAGGAGTTTTTGGGGGTCATTTAGAAAGTAGCAAAAAAAATATTATTATTTCCTCAAGATCACACACCAAACTGGCCCTCACAACTCAGCTCTCAGTGACGAGAAAACTACCTTTATTTTCTCATTCGCACTATAAGGATACTTAATTCTAATCTTGGATATAACTCGAAGTTCTGAGATAGAAAAGAGAAATGAATGTTGTTTTCCTTCATTCCATTTCATTATAATTTTCCCACAAAGATAGGCAAGTCATTATACTTTTTCCTCTTTGTCCTAGTTTGAGAATAAAACACTTTTTTTCCCACACTATATTCTCGTCTCTCAGTTTCTGACATACACAGCAACATTCTGAACCACTGGTGATTTTATTATCTAAATTATTACAATAAATACCCACTATATTCCTACCGCTCTGTACCTAAGGCTTCAGGAGCAACGCATTTCCACAATATTTATTTTCTAAGAACCCCTCCACTGTTGGTTGTCCCAGAGTCACTTGGATTTAAGATAGAAGTTTTATTTAAAGTAAAACTCTGCGTCCCTTTGTGATGTTTCTGTGACATGGCATCAATTTTCCAAGAAAATCTAAAAATCTTAGCTCTCTGTAAGCATTCATTCATGCATGCACACATTCCATCTATTTCGTAGACACTTAGTGGCTACTTTGTGCTAGATGATTAGGATTAAAAAATGAATAACCAATAAGCCCTATACTGAAAAGGCCGATAGATAAGAAGATAATCACAACCAATGTGGTCAATGCTGAACAAGAGAAATGAGCAAGAATGGAAATAGTTGGGTAGATGAGTTGATGCTCACGTGGTAAGCAGAAGTTCACTCTCTGTAGATAAGCCAAGGACTTCGGAGAGAGAGGCAACAGCAGGGATGACCGGGCTTCTGATGTTTCCTGCATTAGGACTGATGACCCTTTATCCTAGTGAGGGGCTATTTAGAATGATGGTAGAGAGGACAGTTTGAGCAGGTTCTAAAGAGCCCTGTATGCTACCAGAAAACTCTGAACTTTTTTCCTATATGCATTTTGAACCAACAGATTTTTAACCAAGAATGTTATGTGGATAGTCTCAGGTTTTGCTAACATCTGCATTCCCTTGACTGTTTCAAAGATAGCCTAATTATGTATATTTTACAATAATATCAACATTTCAAGAAAGGTTTACTGTCTAAAAATTATCTAATGGCAGTCACAAACTGGAAAGGTTTCTTTGCTGCCCTCTAGAGGTTTCCAGGGCTCAGTGCTTTTGAAAAAATAGCCTTGAATTATTTTAAGAAAAGTTTAAGATAACCAAAATAATGTATAGCAAGTAGAATGACAAATAAATACAGAAAGGTACTGTGTGCTATTGGCGATCCCTTGCATTTCAAAATCTTTTAACTTGTAGTTCTATAGTTCAAATTTTCCAGTATACTTTATTTATCTAAGGCTCATCATGCTTTATAAACCCTAAGTTGACAATAATTATTGTAATTAACAATAATTATTGCACAATTTAAATAGATTAAGGTGAAAATAGCAAATTTAAATGACCAAGTGAGAAAATATTTTAATTATATATAACTAACAAAATGCTTGCTTTATTAATATTATTATTATTATTATTTGAGATGGAGTCTCACTCTGTTGCCCAGGCTGGAGTGCAGTGGCACAATCTTGGCTCATTGAAACCTCTGCCTCCTGGGTTCAAGTGATCCCCTGCCTCAGCCTCCCGAGTAGCTGGGACTACAGGCATGCGCTACCATGCATAGCTAATTTTTGTATTTTTTAGTAGCAGTGGGGTTTCATCATATTGGACAGGCTGGTCTCGAACTCCTGAACTCATGATCTGCCCACCTCGGCCTCCCAAAGTGCTCAGATTTCAAGCGTGAGCCACCGTGCCCAGTCTTGCTTTATTTATTTATTTTTTGCTTCATTCTGTTAATAAATCTCAAAGAGCTTTCCATATCAACACAGAAAGAGCTCTTCCTTGTTCTTTCAAAATGCTTCATAGAATTCCATTGTATGTAATTTTTAAATGATAGATAAATAAAAACTTTGTATATCATTACATATATTTAAGGATCCACCAGAAATGACTAACATTGATCTTCTGGGCAGTGGGCCTGGGGTTTGGGGTCCTCGGACAAGACCCTTATTTTCCATTTTATTGTTTTCTACAGTATTTGAAATATTCTCCTAAAGCATCTTTTACTTCCATAATTACAGAAAGCTGTTCTAAGATTATAAATTAGCAGTGAAGAGTATGGAATTAATTGATTTCTAGTCTGTGACTCCGACTATTGAATATAGTTCATCTATAAGGAAGATATACATTTCAGAATTACATGGTTTATAAAATCACATCTGCTATGGTTTGAATGTTCCTTCCCAAACATGTTGAAATTTAATTGCCATTGTGGTGGTATTAAGAGGTAGGACTGTTAAGAGGTGATTAGGCCATGAGAACTCTGCCCTCATGAGTAGATTTATGTTGCCATTTGGGAGTGTTTTTTTTTTTTATTACTAGAGGAGGTTGCTATAAAATTGAGTTCTGCCTTCTCTTCCTAGCTCACTCTTGGGCCTTTTACCATGGATGACTCAGCATGATGGCCCCCTGTCAGATGCTGACACCATGCTCTTGGACTTCTCAGCCTCTAGAACCATGAGTCAAATAAATTTCGGTTCTTTATAAATTACCCAGTTTGTGGTATTTTGTTATAGCAACATAAAGTAGACAAAGACAACATCCAATTTTTAAATTTCTAAGTTACTAGAGAGTGAAATTTCAGAATATTTCAAATAAAAATTTTAATAAATAAAATTTTGGAATAGAAAATTATGCTGATACAAATTGTAATTAATACTAAAATGCTTTAAGCTGAAAGGAAATGCAGAGTTCAGTTTTTTTCTCTTCATTCTTAGGCATTAAGATAGTTTCTTCTCTTCTCTATGGCTCAGGTTATCAATCAGCAAAATGGGCATTATTTTATTCACCTATATCAATAGAAGATCAATATTGTTGACCCACTATTCAAGATCTGTAAAAAATTCATCTGGAAACTTAGAAAAGTAGTTTTTAAATTACCATACTCTGTTTGCTTCTGTTTTCTGTTTGTTACTGTTAACTTTTACTAGAGTTCTTGCTTATAGAATAACACATAATTTAATTCAAATATGTTTTCTTTGGTTGAGTTACACAGAATTTTAAAAACAAAAGAGGTATTAGTGGAAAGAGCTGAGCACTAGTAAAAGTGCTTAAACCTGAGAAATTTTAGAAATTGTTTTAAGTGGTACAATCTGGAGGTAAATGGCTTCATTTCAGGAACTAGCATTTTAGTTTATCTACAGCAGTACCTGGTGTAGCATTAGAGTGACAGGACTGCCAGGTTCCTAAATCTAGCACCTCCTATGTAGTTCTGAGGTTTTGTTGCTTCTTCCAGCTTCCTTGGGTTCAGATCAGAAGGTGTCTTAGAAAAGACACAGTGGAACACGCTATGCACCAAGTAAATTTAAATGGCTTCCATTACCCTCTGTTTGAGTGTTTGGCTTATATTCTTTATTAGTGGAATGATTTTGTAGTTGGCCAAGCACTTTTATGTTGATATCACATTGGAATACATGTAAATTACCCAACAGTTGCTAGGAAGTGAAGCCACTTGCCCCAAGCAAGGCTAGAATTGTAGCCCAAGGCATCTCCTGTAATTCCCTTGCCCTTTCCCCTGCATTGCTGGTGCCTCAGGGCAGCATTGATTTCATAATCCCCCCTGAAAAGATAGAACTCCATTCTCTGAATTTTACATGTATTTATTTTCTAACACCACCATATGAAACAGAGGAGTACTGTTATCTCAGTACAGTAGTCCCTCTTTATCCCAGGGGGTTATGTTCCAAGACCCCCAGTGGATGCCTGGAAGTGCGGATATTACTGAACCCTATGGATACTATGTTTTTTCAGTTTGATAATTGAGAAGGCCACTAAGTGATTGTCAGAAAGAGAATGTGTACAGGGTGGATCTGCTGGACAAAAGGATGGTTCACGTCCAGAGTGGGATAGAGCAGAAACATTGTAAGAGATCATCATGCAGCTCAGAATGGCAAGTGACATAAAATTTAGGAATTGTCTATTTTCTGGAATTCCCCATTTAATATTTTCAGACCTTGGTTAACCTCAGGTAACTGAAACCTCAGAAAGTGAAACAGTACATAAAAGGGGATTACCATAAATAAAAATAACTATTCTTTTTGTTTTAAATATCTCTAAGTAATCTGCATCGAAACCTAAACTTTGAGGTAAGATTCTCTACCCAATCTTTAAGCCTGAGTGGAATTTATTGAACTACTGAGCTCTTTTCTCCCACAATGAATAATTTACTCTTCAGCCAGGCATGCTTGTGAAATAATTAAATGAATGCTACACAAATGATCACAACAATAAAATTCTTATTAACTCACATATAAAATATATTATCGTATTTGCAGCTAGGTGTTGCTATGGCAGCAGCTTAAAAAAATTTTTTTAAACATTTGGCACCCTAAATGAATAAGGGCTGTGAGTACTTTTTTGTTAACTGTGAATTTACATGACCTGCAACTCGACAATGGCTTAATGGGAGCTAAACAAAGGGTGTAGTTTCCCCTCCCTCTTCCTGCCTGTTTCCCCTTTCTCCTAGGAGCCATTTTAGGCTTTCTATCTTGATTAACTGTGTCTTAGTAATTGGAGCTTACAGCTCAGAACAGTAATTCTGTCCCATAATTGTAGATGATAAATTTTAATTCTACTCTGTAATTGGCAATAATGAGGCCATGTTCTGGCTTTTCTGGAGTGCTCAATTAGAGGCCTGTGGCCTCCTCTTTCTTCTCCTTCCAGCAAAGCATCTATTCTTGACTCATCCCCATCCGAGTGATTGTGTCTATAGTTACATGATATGATAAATATTCTTGGATTTGGAAGACTTTGAAAAGGAGCATCCTAATTACTATTGTTCACTTGATTGAAAATTTCCGGGCTCTAAAGCTACATTCTGTTAAACATGGGGTCTCTGAAGCTTTCATTTGCTTCAAAAAAGGTCATTTTATGTGGTCAGCAGTGAACATCAGTATAAAATAATAGTAATTTTATTTCTATTTATTTCAAAGAAAGAGAATATTTTCTAAATTAAATAGAAGAGGAAAACAAGATTAATTTGGTTTTCACTTAGCATGTGTCTGAAGCGACTTGCCTTGTCTTAAAAAGACAGTTTCTCTAAGTGTGCCATTGTTCAAAATACTCCTACCCAAAGGTTTCCCTAAAGAAAGGAGTCCCTGTTTTTAAAATGCCCTGCATTATATATCACTTTTGGAGGTTTGCAGTGTGTTCTAGACATTTAAAGCCTCTGACGATTCCTGCAATAACAAAAAAACTCAATTTGGTTTACTTTTAACTTTGCAAAGCTTAGATTAACCCATTGCTTCCCAGATAGCTGTAAGACCATGCTTTCCTGTGCCTTACATTGAACTGTGCTTACACTTCACTCAACCATTTTTAAGTCGAGAGCTTATGCTGTTTAAACTTACTAAGGTAATCAGGTTAGGGTTCTAAAACTTCCTGAAAATGCATAATTAAAGAGGAAATGATTAAGTTTCTTTTTAAGAAAGCAAAATAAATGCTGCCTTTAGAAAAAGACATGCTAAAGTTGTTAGTTAAAGATAAAATCATTTTTTAATAGCAGAGTTTTTCAACCATGGCTGTATTGACATTTGAAGCCAGATGCTTTTTGTTATGTGGGGGCAGGGGTCTATCTTATGCATTGTAGGATGCAAAGCAGCAACTCTGGCTTCTACCCATTACATGCTGTAGGGGAGGGAAAAATGCCTTCCTTCCACCCTTCTACATTCTTTGACTATGCTATGAACTAAATTGACATAAGACAGATTAATCGGAGAAAAAAACATGTAATTATATACATATGCACAGGAGTCCCACAAAATATGAGAGTCTAAGAAGAGCTAGATCATTGAAGCTTATATAGCATCCTGAGCTACAGAAAGGAATAGTGGTTTGGGGCTTCTCTGGGGAGGTGGCATCAAGTTATGGGCAGGTGAGAGGAAGAAATGTGTGGTGAATGAAGGTTATCTTGTTATACAAATAAAAGGTCTCTCAGGTAATAAATGTTGTCTCTGAGCAGCCCTCTTTCTGATAGAGATACTTTAACTAATGTAGATTTCCTTTATAGATATAAATTTCTTTTACCAAAGGACCATTTCATTATAGCTACTCCTATGTCTGCAGTTTTTCAGAATAGCCAGCTCTAAATAAGCTGAACAAGTATATTTAAGGGTGATGTATTCTGATCTCCTGTAGTCATTTTTTGAGTTGATGTATTCTGAGCCCCAATAGTTCTTAATGTAATTGAGGGGCAAGTCCAAGAAATTTTCAAAGGGAACACTGATCAAGTGCTTTGGCTTTGTACGTTTAAAGCATAATAGAGCTCTGCCTGTCTTACTTATTAAAAAGGACTTAAAAAGGACATTTGACTTTTATTCTTAGTTCACTGGTTAATCGCTGCTCAAAAACTCTTCCAGTTTGAAAACTCTCAGAACAAAATGAAGGATAAAAAAGTAGATCAGACCTATGTAGAAGGAAGAAGGTACACCGGTATGCCAGAGACAGCCTCAGAGACCAAGTTTCCAAAACTGTGATTGCTTCTTAGTTTTAAAGACTAAATTCATTTACAGTGGTAATAAGGAACCATGAAGGAAAATTTCACTTTTCAAGACACTTTTCCCTGACTCCAGTCCCCTTACATATTCTCTGGAGTCCATAAGTTTGTCATTTAACAGGGGTCCGTGTAGTACTAACTCTCTGGTTGAGAAACATACCAGAGCGGTGATTCTCAAAGTGTGATCCAGGGACCTCTGGAAGTACTGAAGACCCATCCAGGAGGTCCAAAATGTCAAAACTATTTTCACAATACTAAGATGTTAGTTGTCCTTTTCACTCACATTCTGTCACAAGTACACAATGGCATTTTCTGGATGTGCAGTGTCACAGGAGACTGAATGCAGAAGCACCTATGAAAATCCAGCTATCTTCTATTGAGCCAGACATTGAAGATATTTTTTTAATGTAAAGCAGTACCACTTTTCTACTATTTTTTGTTTTGGAACATATATTTTATAAATATGTTGCTGATATTAAAAAATAATGAGTTTATTATTTTTATTTGTATTTTTATTTTTTTATGTATTTTTTTCAGACAGTCTCTCATGCTGTCACCCAGGCTGGAGCGCAGCGGTGTAGTCTCAGCCCACTGCAACTTCTGCCTCCCAGCTTCAAGCGATTCTCTTGCCTCATTCTTTTGAGTGGCTGGGATTACAGGGATGTGCCACCATACCCAGCTAACTGTTGTATTTTAGTAGAGACAGGTTTTACCATGTTGGCCACGCTGGTCTTGAACTCCTAACCTCAAGTGATCCACCCACCTCAGCCTCCCAATGTGCTGGGATTACAGGCATGAGCCACCATGTCCGGCCTATTATTGTTATTTTAATGAATTACTAAGTATTTTTTAAATTTCTCAGTTTTAATTCCCAACATGATAAATATCAATGGATATAACCCATTTATAAATGCTATGCTAGAAAATGAGAATATTCTGTTAGACATGTGTGGAAACGGAAGGATGAGACTAAGCTCAATGGAATCTTTAGCATGGTGGAGCATTTTATTTTATTTCTAGTTTTTGAAACAAGGTCTCACTTTGTTACCCAGGCTGGAGTACAGTGGTGCTATCTCAGCACATTGCCGCCTCCACTTCCCAGGCTCAAGGGATTCTCTCACTTCAGCCTTCCAAATAGCTGGGACCACAGGTGCACACCACTACACCTGGCTGGTTTTTGTACTTTTTATAAAGACAGAGTTTTGCCATGCTGCCCAGGCTGGTCTCAAATTTCTAGGCTCAAGTGATCATCTCACCTCAGCCTCCCAAAGCGCTGGGATCACAGGCATGAGCACTGTGCCCAGCCTGAGGTACTTTAAATACACACTGAAAAGTAGATGTAAATTTCAGGGCTGGGATTTATAAACATCTTCAACCCAATAAAATAACACATTGAAAATTAGGCTTCTCCTCTGACATTCTCTTACCTCCTGAGGTTATTCATCAAACAGGAACATCTGTGAAGACTAATCTCCCTTCCTGACAGCTTTTGTTTCAGTCTTCCCCTTCCATTAACTCCTTAAAAGAAGCCCTAATTTCAAGAGAAGGACTGCCAGTCCCTCGGCCATCTGTTGGAAATGACAGATAAGGAGCTCCCTTAAGTGATACCATTCACAGAGAACCTATTTGTGTGCATGATTATTTGAACGTTAATAAAAGAAATAAAAAGTATACTTTATCCTGGATGTCATAATTTATTATCAGTATTTTCATGAATCTATCAGGTCAACTATCCTCTTGTTTTCCACATTTTTTAAGTAGATGATACAAAAAGTAAGTAGTAAATTTACGTTTATAAGTAAAGACCTATTTTTTTTTTTTAGAACCACATCTTATTTCTCCTGTGACTTTTGCTGATGCTCAGTCCTAATAAAGTTGAGGCCCAAGTGGATGAGCCTAAATCCTTTGCCTTGGAGTATATAACAAGTCACAGACATTCTTAGGATCAAGCCATTTTAGAGCTTCAAGGAACCTTTAGCATTGAATTCAGTGGTTCTTGAATTCCCCTTTGAGAACCTGTGGACAGCTAGTAGCCCTTTCCCTCAGGAAGATGCATACTGTAGGCAGAATGATAGCCCCTCCAAAGATGTCTATACCCTAATGCCCCAAATCTGTGAAAATGTTACACTACATGGTAAAGGGCAGTTCAGATTGCAGATGAAATTGAGGTTTCTTATCATTGACCTTAAAATAGGGAGATGATCATGAATAATCTACATAGATCCAATGTAATCACAAGGGTCCTTAAATGTGCAAGAGGGAAGCAGAAGAGTCAGAGTGATATGAGGTGGAAAAGACTTGGTGGGCCATTGCTGGCTTTGAAGAGGAAAGGGGCCCATGAGCCAAGGAATGTGGGCACCCTCTAGAAACTGGAGAACACAAGGAAACAGACTCCCCCAGTGACTTCAGAAAGGAATCAGCCCTGCTGTCACCCTGATTTTAGCCTAGTAAGACCCATTTCAAACTTCTGATAAATCTTTGTTATTTTAAGCCACTAAGCTCATGGTAATTTGTCATGGCAGCAATGGGAAACTAACACGATGCACAATCATGTCTACATATGCAACTTCATATACAATTCCAGGGATGACTGACCCCAGGGTAAGGGCTTCATGATGTGTTTCAAAATCTCATCCAATGGATGTCAGTAGAACCCAAACCCCTTAACTTCTGATCATCAAAGCGATTTGTATCTAAAAGAAAAGCATTCAACTTTTTATAGGCAAGTTCAGAGTTAAAATGGGCTATCGTTAGATGCTCTTCTCTAATAAAATTAAAGGCTTTGACTTCAAGTTGCACCCAAAAAAATTTTTAATGAAACTACAATAAGAAAAAGTGATTTAATCCAGACTTCTAATTAATCATGCTGAAGTTGGAGAGAAAACATTTTTTTAAAATTCTGAACAGAGCTAACATTAATGCAGATCCCTGAGATGTGTCTGGGTCTATGAGGACACAGGAGGCAGTCATCTGTCCAGGGAAATTTATGTTTATGCCATACCACATCCTGGGCTGCTTAAGGCCTGCAGGCTCCATTTGTGAAACAAGAAACCTGCCAGTCTTTTCTTTCAAGACAGCACCCTCAGGCACTCTTCTGTGAGAATTCAAGCAAAAAAAACCAAATCTCTTCTCAGGGTTGCAGAAGGCAGGCTAATAGTAATGGCAAGGTAAAGTGGATGTTATTGCTCAGAGGGCACCTTCCTGATGTGATCCTGGGGTACTCGAATGGGGCTCTTTCCATACCCATTGGTAATCCACTGCTTCAAGTGTCATTAAAGGCTTGGAAATTATCTTTAGCACATTGTTTATAAACAAAAAAGAAAGAGATCATTGAGTGTAGCGTATTCACCATTTTTTAACCATTCTCTGTCTGCAGTAGGAAAAGGTGTAGGAGTGGGCATTTACTCTGAGGACAGTTTAATGAGCTGTTCCTGTCACCTGGACTAGCCAGAGATCTTTGAGGGGCCAGGAATGCATGAATTCCATGGTAGCTGTCAATTTAAGGCTCTAATTTCTATTACGTTGCAAATTCATGGCCCTGAATTCTAAGGCCCTTGAGAAAATGAATTATTTTTTCATCATCCTACAGAAGCAGAAGCCTCATATATAGTGGGGGCTCAGTAAATGTTTATTAGTTACTGAGAAGAGATGACACTTTAGTTTTAATCCACAGCTGTTCATTAATTTCAGCCATTGTGTTAGGTGCTCTGGATCTCTAAAATAAATCACCAAAAGAACCTTCTCTCCTGGAAAAGGCTACAGTTCAGTAGATGAGAGAAGATCTGTATGCAGGCCACTGTAATTGATCAAAATATGATACATGCAATGGGAGATGTAGGAAGACAGTGAGGGGGGATTTATGGAGCAGGGAGATGCTATTTCTAAAGTGAGGCTTAGGAAGGCTTTTGGGCAGAGGCTTCATTTGAATTGGGTGTGGGTGGTCTGTAGGATTTTTTGACATAAAGATGGTGGAAGACACATGCCACAAGAAGAGGGCAGTGTGGGCAAGGAAATGAGAGTGTGTGGGGAGCCTGAAGCCAGCAAGCTTGGCTAAATCTGAGATGATAGAAAGAGTGAGGAAGAGTGGGTTTTTAGTCAGTTAAACCTAGTGCAACCTAAGAGAGTGGCTAGGATCGGAGCAAGGGCTAAAGGCAAGAGGCCATAGCTGATAAGGAATGGAGGAAGGTGCCCAAGAAGACAGGGCTGGGAAGCCGGGGAACCAAAACAAATGTGCCTGAACATAAGCTAGACCTGAGATGGCTGGCAAGCTGGAGTGGATGCAGGAGTTTCAGGGCCGTTGAAAAGAAATTTCCACATCTGTCCACTTTAGAGGCTGCATGCAACATTCACATGCCTACCTGTTGGGATATTATTGGAGGTCTTAGTCAACTTGGGCTGCCATAACAAAATACCATCAATTAGGTGGCTTAAACAATACACATTTATTTTCTCATAGTTCCGGAGGCCAGAAGTCCATAATTACTGTGCCAGCATGGTCAGTTCAAGGTAAAGGCTCTCTTACTGACTTGCAGATAGCTACCTTCTTGCTCTGTCCTCTCATGGTGGACAAATAGAGCAAATTCTCTAGTGTCTCTTCTTATAAGGGCACTAATCTCATCATGAGGGCCCTACCCTCATGACCTCATCTAAACCTTATTATGGCCCAAAGGCCCTATCTCCAAATAGCATATTGCGATTAGGCTTCAACATAGGAATTTTAGGGTTCACAGTTCAGTCCACAACACTGGGTCAGAGGATTATGCCTGGGAGGTCCCAATCTAGCCACAGTGGCAGCAGCGAGTAGGATTGCTCACCCTTTGGTGTTACCAGTAAGATCAGATTGCAGTGAGATCTTTCCAGCATGTCCCTTGGTGACTAGTTTTGTGTTTTTTATTCACTGTCTGCAGTGGGTGATTATCAGATCTAAGTTGGGGCATAGCTTTTCGAGGTGATCATAACATTGAACTGACAGACTCATACAAAACCCCAAATGGATGTAAATATAGATATAGATAGAAAATATCTACACCTAATTTGTATTCTGAGGTATATATACATGCTATATACATGGTGTGTTTGTGTGTTTATATTACTGATTTCCAACCTTTTTTCATTATCCATACCACCAGCAAAAAAAGCCTTAAGTATTTTTTACTAATTACACTCCCTAACATTTTAATATCACAAATATACTGTAAATAAATTTATGTACTATATATATATATATATATCTGTGCTTTATACATAAGAAGAAAAAGATTTTTGCCCCCCAAAACAATTTTCATCCTTGTTCGAGCAAAACTGTCCCTATTGAGAATGCATGATATATATATGTATCTGTGTCTATGTATGCTTGTGTGTGTCACCTTACTGCACAAAAGAGTTTAGGATACCAAATTAGATGTTATTTTTGCTTTCACAATGGGAAATGTAACTTTCCAAAGGAATGAATATTCCTGTCTTCTATCCAGGTATCAGGAAAGTTGAAGTAATAGACAAGGGGAAAAAAAGAAACTGCTTAGAGAGCATTGAATCAAAAGAAAATAAGTTGGATAGTCATGGAGAATATTTCATCCAGGGTATAGAAATGCCTGGAATAACTATTTACCACTCTAACTCTAAAACCTGACTTTAGTGAAAAAATATATCAAACTCTAATAGATAAAATGTCGCTGTGTTTGATAGTGCTAAATGAAGTCTCAAAATCTGTTTTTGCCATTCTACTTTTTCTAGACACCCTTCAGATTTTTATAATAAATCTGTTTTATAAAACCTTCCAATTTTATGATACAACAATTGTCTCAGACTTGTTACAATGCAATCGAGTAGCTTATAGCCCTTGAGAACATCTTAGTTTTCTTAATTGGATTAGACTGCAGACTCTAGTCTCATCATCAGGGACACATTTCAAAGCCATCTACTAAGGAGAGTTACTTCAGCAGATCCATTATGTATTGTTTTGAGTAATTTCAGCTTCCAGGGCAATCTCTTTCTGACCTTGTCTCTAAATCCTTATGGAGCCCCTGTGGAGCCCACGTGCAGGGATCATGAGTCAGGGACTGGACTGGGCATGCTCAGTTCAGCTTGCTAGCAGATGTTTAGATTTCTACCTCCATTGAAATGAAATAATGCTTTTCATATTTTATTTTTTTAAGATCTATAGTTTTTGTACACGAAAATCAATTCCTTGATTCATCAGAAGCTGATTATTGAGTTAGTGCCTTTTTTGAATTCTTCCTGGACAGAACGTTTAATCCGGTTTGCTTCATGAATGCTTTATTACAGTCCCAAGGTATTGCCAATAAACAAAAGAAAACTGAAAACACTTTCTTGTTAGAGCTTCAGAACATGATGAGGTTGAAAGGAAAGAAGATGTGGAAACTAAGGGATAAAATGTCTTTGGAAAATAAAATAAAACTTTACTCCACTAGAAGGAAAGCTGTTTAGAATGGGTAAAAAGTTCAGATGACAGTTTTGTTTAAAAATAAAAATGAATTTCCACTTCCAGTATGGCCAAACAAGCTCCTACCAGACTGATCTTGCATAAAACAACTATAAACTCTGGAAAAAATAAAAAAATATTTATATATCACAAGGCATTGAAAAGTGAACAAAACTTTATAAATGAGGCACAGGAAGATTAACAATAAGTAATAATGATTAGACCGTTTATAACTACATACTATAATAAAAGTATGTGAATGTGGTCTCTTTCTTGCTCTCAAAATGACTTGTTGTACTGTACTAACCCTTCTTCTTGTGAGGAAGTGAGATGATAAACTGCCTATGTGGTGAGATGAAGTGAGGCGAATGATATAGACATTGTGACATAGGCTGCTATTGATCTATTGATCTCCTTATGATACATCAAAAGGAGGATGACCTGCCTCTGGTACTCCTGGGTTATTGAACCATGCCACGGTTGATGGTAGGATGTCAGGAGCAGACACCGTCCATGACTAATGGATGTGTAGTATATATAGTGTGAATACACTGGAAAAGGGATGATTGACTTCTAGGGAGGGACAGAGCAGGATGGCACAAGATTTCATTAGGCTACTTAGAATGGTGTACAAGTTAAAACCTATGAATTGTTCATTTCTGTAATTTTACATTTAATATTTTTGGACTGCGGTTGACCACAGTTAAGTGGAACTGTGGAAAGCAAAACTGCAGATAAGATAAGTGGGGACGACTGTATAAACTCTGCTCAAATCTCTAGCCAACTTCTGAACCACACATGTGCAAGAGGGCTAAAAGGAGTCTAGCTAAAGATAAGAAAACCAAACTGACATTTTAGCTGATGCCTGAAAGACAGTATGCAGTTTGAGTCTAACCAAGTTAGTTAATTGAAATGATTTTGTTTCTCTATAACTATCTCCACAATATAACATCACAATGTCCAGGATATAATCCAAAATCACTTGGCATATAAAGAAAGGGGAAAATGACATGAACCATTCTTAAGAAAAAAGATAATCAATAGAGATCAGGTGCAGATAAGCATAACCATCCTCAATGACCTACAAGAAAATATATGTGTAATAAATGAAAAGATAGGCAATCTCAGCAGAGAACTAGAAATTATTTTTTAAATTGAAATTTTAGAACTCAGAAATATGACAACAGAGGCCTTGGAGGCAACGCCACACATCTACAACCATCTGATCTTTGACAAACCTGACAAAAACAAGCAATGGGGAAAGGATTCCCTGTTTAATAAATAGTGTTGGGAAAACTGGCTAGCCATGTGCAGAAAGCTGAAACTGGACCCATTCCTTACACCTTATACAAAAATTAACTCCAGATAGATTAAAGATTTAAACATAAGACCTAACACCTTAAAAATCCTAGAAGATAGTCAATACCATTCAGGACATAGGTATAAGCAAGGACTTCATGGCTAAAACACCAAAAGCAATGGAAACAAAAGCCAAAATAGACAAATGGGATCTAATTAAACTTAAGAGCTTCTGCACAGCAAAAGAAACAAGCATTAGAGTGAACCAGCAACCAACAGAATGGGAAAAAATTTTTGCAATCTACGCATCTGACAAAGGGTTAATATCCAGAATCTACAAAGAACTAAAACAAATTTACCAGAAAAAAACAAACAACCCTATCAAAAAGTAGGCAAAGGATATGGACAGACACTTCTCAAAAGAAGACATTTATGCAGCCAAAAAACATATTAAAAAATGCTCATCACTGGTCATTAGAGAAATGCAAATCAAAACCACATTGAGATGCCATCTCACGCCAGTTAGAATGGCGATCATTAAAAAATCGGGAGACAACAGATACTGGAGAGGATGTGGAGAAATAGGAACACTTTTACACTGTTGGTGGGAGTGCAAATTAGTTCAACCATTGTGGAAGACAGTGTGGCAATTTCTCAGGGATCTAGAAATAGAAATTCCATTTGGCCCAGCAATCCCATTACTGGGTATATACCCAGAGGATTATAAATCATTCTGTCATAAAGACACATGCACACATATGTTCCTTACAGCACTGTTTACAATAGCAAAGACCTGGAACCAACCCAAAATGCCCATCAATGATAGACTGGAGAAAGAAAATGTGGCACATATACACCATGGAATACTATGCAGCCATAAAAAAGGATGAGTTCCTGTCCTTTGCAGGGACATGAATGAAGCTGGAAACCATCATTCTCAGCAAACTGAAACAAGAACAGAAAACCACACACCACATGTTCTCACCCATAGGTGGGTGTTGAACAATGAGAACATGTGGACACAGGGAGGGGAATATCACACACTGGGGTCTGTGGGAGGATGGGAGCTAGGGGAGGGATAGTGGGGTGTGGGTAGATTGGGGAGGGATAACATTGGGAGAAATACCTAATGTAGGTGACGGGGGGATGGAGGCAGCAAACCACCATGGCATGTGTATACCTGTGTAACAATCCTGCAAGATCTGCACATGTGCCCCAGAATTTAAAGTATAATGAAAAAATCAAAATTTTTTAAAAATTAAAAAAAATAATAAAATAAAATGTCTTACTAGTCCCTGTGTATCCTGTCTCTCTGATCTCATCTCCTGCTACTCTCCCCTGGCTCATCCTCCTCCTGCCTACTGCCTGCTTGTGATTCTTTAAACACGCTGGGCACCCTGCAGCCCGAGGCCTTTGCATTTACAGTTCCCTCTGCCAAGAATGCCCTGCTCACAGATATCAGTGATTCACTCCTCCTCCTTCAGATTCTTGCTCAAATGCCATTTTCTCATGAGATCTTTCCTGCCTCTGCCTCCTACCCTGCCTTCTGACACTTCTTTTTTCATTTCCTAAGTTGTTTTTCTCCATACCACTTATTAGCCTCTTACTAGGTATATACCTGGTCTCCATATTTTATTATGTCTCACTAGAATGTAAGTTCCCATGAGTGCAGGAATGTGTGTATGCTTGTCTGTTTGCTCTGCAGTGCTTAGCACAATGCCTGGCACGTAATAGGTTATCAAAAATGTTTATTAAATGCATGCATGCAAGAATTAATGAATGATCTTCTTAAATCTAATTGTACAGTATACTATAATCATGAATTAATTGCCATGCCCTTCACGCAGACATGCAGATTAAAGCAGATCCCTAAAGATGGTTGCTTTCTCTCTGCATTGGTTCCTTTCTGAGACAGAAAATGTAAATAATAATAATTGCCTGATGAAAATAGTCTTCTGGTTTTCTTCAGCCCATCCCTGTCACCAGCAAATTCGTTTTCCAAGATTTGAAAACTTTCACAGCTTCCCCTATTAAATTCAGAATGTGACTCACATCCTATCATTCAAGGCTCCGTGATATCGTCCTTGGTTTATTAGGAAATTTCACAGGTAAACTCCTGTATGGGAGGAGGGAGGTAGGACAGGGAAGGGAAGGAGACTGAGCAAGGGTGCAACATCCGGAAAATCCCATGAAGAGGACTTCTGCTCAGCCCTGCAGGGGAGCACTATGGACAGTGAAGGTCACAATTCATAGTTGCCTCCATCTCTAAAGACAAGAAGCTGGAGTCATTACACCCCCTTATACTCCTACAGACTCCTTTCTCTTCATTGTAAAATTTTTCCAGCTCTCTGTGCACACAGAGCCCAGTGCTGTCAGCCAACCAAGAGACACGGGTGTTGGCTGTTGGGAGTGAAAGCCCCAGAAGGCAGCATGTAGTCAAACAGTAAAGGGATTCTGGGAATATGGGCGTGCACGGAACACTGACAGCATCTGCTGCCTTTTTAACTGGATTCTTACTACTTTCCAGTTGCAAGAGTCACTCCACGGTCCTCCCTCTGTGCCTCTGCTTGCAACTTGCCTGCCTTCCCTCTCATGCCATCCAACTGATCCTTTAAGATTGATTTCCTATGCTCCCTCCTCAATCAAACTTTTCTTGGGTTCTAGAATCCTGTGGCACCCTCATTTCTCCGAATCTTCATTATGTCTTTGACCCTAGGATCTGCTACCATCTCTATTACTAATCTGCTATTTGGCACTATGCTCTATATGCTCATCTGTCAAGAGTTTGCATTCTGATTACTCAGATCCATTCCAGGGCAAGAATTCTCCAATTCCATGACTTAACAATATTCTAAAAGTATATTAAAATCATGAATACATTTATCAGCCCTCACCAAACTGTAAACTTCTCAAGGATAAGAATAATATTTTGTTCTCTGAACTATAGCTATGTCTGCTGAAAATTGGGAATAATAACATCTCTAAATCTATTTCATGAAATCAGGAATAATACATGTATAGTGTCTGATACATAGAAGACTCTCAAAATATGTGATCGATATATTGGCATCCTATTTGGAACCTATTCAGCTTCGTATATTAGAAGCGTTCAAGAAATATTTGCTACATTGTGGAAAGAGAAACTAAAGGCCGGATGCTAGTTAGTGGCAAAGCCAAGCCTCTTCACGCTGCATGCTGTGACCTTTCTACTCCTCCACGTTGCCAGAGTTGATTAAATAGTGGACAGCTCGCTTTGGCCAAATACTAAAAGAGCTAAAATGCACATAGAAGCGATGTCCAATCACTTAGGACCTCCACCAACCACCTGGTTCCAAGACAGTCAACTTTTAGTCTCAGCCACTCTTAAAGCCTGTTCTTTTCTGTCATTAAATACATTAAGTATGGATCTAATGCCAAGGAGATCGTACCCAGTGGTCCTCAGAAACAGTGGCAGCTTTAATATCTCATGCTTGCATCCTGCTGTTATTATTTATTTCTGTTTAACATTCTTTGTGGTTGGTTGCCCACTGCAAGGTTTGATCTGGATCAGTGGCTGATCATTTTTAATCTAGCTATTGAAATTATTAAGCAGACCATGCAGACATAAGCTTTAGCTGTCACTTGTTTGCTCATTGATATACGAAAGTATGGAGACCAGAAGCTAATTCTACAACAACGATTCTCCTGCTCAGGATCATAAACACAATTTAGTATCCCCAGAAACTGCCCAAAACATTATTGTAAAAGCATCCGCAAGCAGATGGGATTAGATAGATCTTCCTTTATAGATACTCTTCCTTCTCCTTCCTTTTTCCACTCCTTTCATTGGAAAAGATCATGTGAATAATGGTACAGGAAATTTGATAATTGTACTTTACAAGGGAGCTTTTGTTTCTTTTAAGGATTATACTTACTCCCAGGCAATGTTCTGAAG
This sequence comes from Callithrix jacchus, assembly GCF_049354715.1. Lineage (NCBI taxonomy): Eukaryota > Metazoa > Chordata > Mammalia > Primates > Cebidae > Callithrix > Callithrix jacchus. Next base: position 12,786,155 of record NC_133524.1, read on the forward strand.
AGGCATAGAAGAAAATGAGGGAGATTCAGGGAGAAAATTAACCCCTCAAAGGGAAATATTTTTATGCTTTTTTTTCTTTTTTTTTTTTCTGAGACAGAATCTCGCTCTGTCATCCAGGCTGGAGTGTAGTTGCACAATCTCACCTCACTGCAACCTCTGCCTCCCGGGTTCAAGCAATTCTTCTGTCTCAGCCTCCCGAGTAGCTGGGACTACAGGCACACATCACCACACCCAGCTAATTTTTGTATTTTTAGTAGAGATGGGGTTTCATCATATTGGCCAGGCTGGTCTCGAACTCCTGACCTCATGATCCACCTGCCTCAGCCTCCCAAAGGGCTAGGATTACAGGCATGAGCCACCACACTGGCCCTTTAATGCATTTTTTATTGTGGTAAAATACACATAACCTAAAATTTACTGCTAGTTATTTTTAATATGTTCATAATGTTTTGCCACCATCATCACTATCGAGTTCCAGAACACTTTCATCACCCCAAAATGAAACTTTATAATCATTGAGTAGTTATTCCCCATCCCCCTTTTCCCCACCCCTAGCAACCACTAATCTGCTTTCTGGCTCCATGGATTTGCCTCTTCTGGATGTTTCATTTAAATGGAATCCTATAAGATGTGGCCTCTTATGTCTGGCTTCTTTCACCCTAATATCATATTTTCAAGACTCATTCATGTTGTAGTATGTATCAGTACTTCATTCCTTTTTATGGCTGAATAATATTCCATCATGAGAGAGAGAGAGAATATGAGTGTGTGTAAGAGAGTGAGAGAGACTATTTGCCCATCCATTTATCCATTAATGGATATTTGGGTTGTTTCTAGCTCTTAGTTCTCATGAATAGTGTTGCTGTAGACATTTATGTACCATTTTTTGCTTGAACACCTGTTTTAAATTCTTTTGGGTATATACAGTACTTAGTAGTGGAATTGCTGGGTCATATAGTAACTCTATGTTTAACTTATTGAGGAATTGCCAAACTTAACACATTTGTAAAAACCATTCCGGCCTGGTCTGCAGAATTATTCTTCTTTCTTCTTTCTTCTTCTTCTTCCTTCTTTCCTCTTCTCCTTCTTCTTTTTTGTTTTCGAGACAGAGTCTAGCTCTAGCTCTGTTGCCAGGGGCCAGGCTGGAGTGCAGTGGCATGATCTCGGCTCACTGCAACCTCCGCCTCCTGGATTCAAGCAATTCTCCTGCCTCAACCTCCCGAGTAGCTGGACTACAGGCGCGCACGACCGCGTCCAGCTAATTTTTGTATTTTTTAGTAGAGATGAGGTTTTACCGTGTTGGCCAGGATGGTCTCGATCAGTTTACCTGGTGATCCGCCCATCTCGGCCTCCCAATGTGCTGGGATTACAGGCATGAACCACCGCGCCTGGCCAGAATTCTTCTTATGTCTTTAATTTGAGTTCAGTGGTGCATAAAATATAGTAATTAAGAGAATTGTTAAATGATGATGGGATCTTCATGAAGTGCAAAATGGCAGGGCCCAGGATTTCCTCCCTTTGGATATAAAGTAAGAAACTAGCAAATACTACATACTATACCACATGATGCTCTTACTTATCAGGATGGCTGGCCCATGTCTGTGAAGATCTGAATTGAAAATGAAAGTTTTTTTGTGTTCACTATGTAAATTGATAAAGGTAACACTATGACAAGAATCTCCAGAGTGGGATATATAAAATGTTTTGGAGTATTTTACAACTATATCATAGGTTTGAGCTTAGCAACAGAGATAATGAGCCTTTCCAACTATATTTCACATTTCAGTTTGCTTTCTTTTCCACCTAAAAATATTCCAAATGATTTTGCATGATATAAACAAGACAATATATTTCCAATTCAGTGTAGCCCTGTTGTAATGAAATCTCTCACCCCACAAGGAATGTCATTTTGCTTAAAACGTCAGTTGCCTATCAGTGTATTTCAAATGCCTCTTAATTTAAAATTCTTTTTCGGCCTGTTTCAAATGTGTGTGTATATAGACACATGCACACCCATACATGTTTTTCTTTGTTTTTCCAGTGAAATAAATAGAAAACCAAAGACGTACATATATTTTAAAGGAGAATTATATGACACTTTTAAAACATCCTGATACCAGTTCTCTTATGATTCTGTAAGAATATTTGGGAATTATTATTTATTTTCAGTTTTTATAGAATAAAGCGTGTCCTAAGTCAGTATTATACAAATATTTGGTTGAAGACACATTGAAATAATTTAGATGACTTTCTGAATATTGTCAGATTATTTTCATAATATAAACAGGAATTTTAGTGCTGCTAACATTTGATAGGGTTGAGTCTTAGAGCCTTTGAAAACAATTTTATCCAATTTGTTTTAAATTAGGCTAATATTGAGCTCGATTTTTTTCCCTTAGGCTAAAACCAGGTGGCTCATTTGTGGCTTCTATTGTCTAATGATAATTTTCAGGAAAGTGGAAATACCATTATCCGAGGATCAAGCTACTGTTCATTCAATCACTTACTAATAAATTCTCAGGATTCAAGGAAAATGCTGTGGGGAGAGAAACTGCTCACAAGTGGGAACAATATGAGATTTTAATATATCTGAAATCGAATACAGAAAGCGCTACATTGTATTTAGCAATAATAGTCACACATAGAAAAAGTTTATCTTTTCATGTGGCATAGGTAAGATGAAAAATATTAACAATTATATTATTATCTATAAACTCCTAAATTTGATATCTACAGAGAACAAGTATTTGTTCTTTGTCTATCCAACTTCCATTTTCATCCACTTTCAACATATTAAATACATTCTGAGCCATGCCTATGAAAAGTGAACTGTGGCCTTTCCATGCTTAATTTGTTCCTTAATTGTGCGTGATTTTATAATGCCCATAAAATAATACTTATAGGCATAACATTTCAAGGCAGCCTTTTTCAGAAAAGGAGAGTTCGATTTATTTCCAGATGTTTCTACCGAACATTTTCTTTTTTCTTTCCTTCACCCTCCATTCCCACTTCATTGTGATTAACAGCGCAAAGCTCCGTAGCAGAAATTCATCAGCTGATTCCTTCCACCCACCGAATCCACATTTTCAGGTCTCAATTTGAGACATAATGAAAGTCTACTTTGCATAATTATCATATGAGACTATCTATAATTAAATGATGAAATGTGGTTATGCTCCAATGTGTAGACGAGGCTTTCTATGAACTGAACTGCAAAGGTTTATTTCTCTGCTTTAACTTTCATCTGGTTTTTGTGGGGGGAAAACACAAACAAGCAATTTATTTCCAAAAGAGTTTAGGTCCCCAGTGGATACCTTCTTTTTTAAAATTTCAGGAGAGAAGGTGATTTCTCGAATTGCAGATCAACTGAAGACTTTAATATGATTTCCTCTTCAGTGTCAATAAATAATTCTCACAAGCTTTAAAAAATGCTAATTATCACCATTACATTTTGAGTTTTGCCTTAAAAATATTTTCAGAAGATTTTAGGATAGCTTTTTAAATGCCTTTACAAAACCCTTCTTATTCATCATGCAAATTTAAAGCTTGAAATAAGCCTTTCAAAAGTTTCTAACCTTCATTCATAGTCTTGATTGACTGCCTTTCCGTTTCTTCTAACTAGACAAAGTAAAGTTGACTCTACCAAGTTGAATACGAAAACAATGGTTCTAAAATTTATTCAAGGCAGGGAATAACATCTCTGAGATTCTTTGTGAAATCCCATGAAGTATTGTTAAATTGAACCTCAAAAACTAAATAAATAAGCTTGTCTAAATTATATCCTTATTTACTATGTATTCTTTGCACACAGCTATATGCCATACACTGTCAGAGACTGAAAATAAAAAGATGAATATTAAATACCTTCAAGGAGTTCGGATTCTAGTGGTATTCCATTCTAAAATTGCCGAGGCTGACTCTATTAGTGATTTACCAGGACAAATACTGAAGTAAAGCTTCAATTTAGGTGTATTTCATCCACTGGCCTTTCCTGCCCTAAATATTGGGAAAAAACCACCAACATGGAGCATTTGTGCTCTTGACATGACTCTGAGAATAGAGAAGTTTCCTCCTAAGGGCCAAATAAAGAAGGAAGTATAAGTATTAATCTTTAATATTTCCTTAGTGACACTTTGGAAAATCATGCTCTATCATTTTTTAAATGTGATGATTTCACATATACAGTTGACCCTTGAACAATGCAGGGGTTCGGAGGGCAGACCACCAAAACAGTCAAATATTTGTATATCCCTTTTGACTTCCTCAAAAACTTAGCTACTAATAGCCTACTGTTGACCAGAAGCCTTAGTAATAACAGAAATAGTCTACTAGCATAAATGTTGTATATTATATGTATTATATACTGTATTCTTACAATAAAATTAGCTAGAGAAAAAAAATGTTATTAAGAAAATTGTAAGGAAGAGAAAATATATTTACTATTAATTAAGTGGAAATGAGTCATCATAGAGTTCTTCATCCTCATTATCTTCACTCTGAGCAGGCCGAGGAGGAGGAAGAAGAGGAAGTGTAGGCTTCACTGTCTCAGGAGTGGCAGAGGTGGAAGAAAATCCATGTGTATGTGGACCTATGCAGTTCAAACTCATGTTGTTCAAGAGTCAACTGTACATCTAGGTCTGGGGCCAGCAAACTATGGCTCACAGACAAAATCTGGCCCTCTGCCTGTTTTTATAAGTAAAGTTTTATGGGAATATCAGCCATGTTTATTATTTATACATTATCCATGTCTGCTTTTGTACTACAGTGTCAGAGTTAAGTCATTGTGATCAAGACCATTGGAGCTGCAATGTCTATCTGGCCCTTCACAGAAGAAGTCTGTCAACCTTGTTCTAAATAACGTGCTTAAATTTGTATTTCTAGGCTTACCGACTTTAGACGTTATCTACTGATTACTTACTCTGCAAGATAAGGGCTAGCTCAGTTGCACCATACCTATCTCTTTCTCGCGCTTGTTCAGGCTCAGTACTTGATACCCCAAAGTATGGTGCCTTGGCATGCCGAGTACTTTGAACTAAAGACGACTGAAAGGACCTCAGAAGCAAGGTCTCTCTGACCTTCTCCTGCCCTTCTGTGTCCTGCCTCTCTTTCTGCCCTGAAGAGAGTAAGAGATATCAGATTTCCTCTTCTCCAGGACAGGTCATAGGAACCAGAACCCATCTCCCACGATGCAAGCCATAAAACCTGGAAAGGTCACTCTCTCCCTTTTCCCTTGAAGACCTTCATTCTGGAGGAGTCCTGCCCCATACCCTGAAGGAAGGAAAGCTATACAGAGAGGTCAAGAAGTATCTGAACACACAGTCCTTGCGGGGTTTTTCCCTTAGTCTATTACCGTTCGATCTTACCCTTTTGTCTAATCACATTGCTACATGACTATTCTTCATCGAAGCTAAGCATAAAAGTAGACAGTATTCCCTGGGTCTTTGGGTCTTCATTATTGAAGGTCCCCATGGAATATAAATATTTGATTAAATAAATTTTTGTTTTTCTCTTACTAACCTGTCTTTGGTTATAGGAGTGTCAGCCATGACCCTTATGATGGGTGAAGAAAGGTAGCATTACTTTTCTGCCCTACACACTTCTCTTTCTCCAGTGTAATTCTGTAACTGCCGGTTAGCTTTGTGATTTTAAATGATAGATTATACATTTATTGCTTTTTCTATCTACTGTAAATGGCATGTCCTGATACCAGTAATTCCACTAAATTGAAAATGTAATTTATGTACCATTCTTTCTTACTTCCCCTTATCCTTTCTTTTTCCACCTTTTGTCTTCAATAGCTTGTCTTTAATAATGCAATGGTTGAAAACATTCACAATTATTCCATAACCATTACAAAGTCTTATGTGCCTTATTGATAGGTTGATTCAAAGTTTTTATACTAACTGTAGGGTTTTTATTTTTAGTACTAAGGAAATATTATTCACTGTATAGCTAATTATTGCTGGTTATATTGCCACTATAATAAAGGGGTTTTTTTTGTTGTTGCTTTTCTAGAAGTCTCTGATAGTTTTTCATTTTCTCCCTTGCATGTCCTGTGTTAAAAATGCTTTGTCCTTCTCAAGAATAGAGTCAAATCTCTGGAACCACTTTCTTTCCCAGGCACCTCTCTCCTCAGCCCTTTCTCCCACTGTAACCTGGGTTGATGACTTCCTAGGCCTTGTTCAAGACTGGCATCCTTGACTTTGCTTCCTTCTCCTCCTGTGTTGGATCCATTGTTTCCTTGATCCCATGCGTTTCTATTTCTTGTTGTTAGAGCACATCTTCAGATCACTTGCTTCAAAAAGATGTGTGGGTAGTAAGCATTCTAAATTTTTGTGGATCTGGAAATGTCTTTATTCTGAACCCTCACTTAACCTAGAAATCCAGATTGAAAATTATTTTTCCACAGTAGCTTTAGGGCAAGCTACATTGCCTTTGGACCTCCAGGTCCCACAGTCTAATAACGATCTGTTCTCACTTATTTATCCTCAATGTATCTTTTCTCTCTACTGTTTTAAAGATAATTTATCTTTGGTGTATTCAACTTTTATTGTGATGCTTTGCACTAAAGGTGCAAAGACATTTTTATTGTTAAGCTAAAGGCTCTCAGGCTGATTTTTCAGATCATTCAGCTCAGGGATGTTTCAGATTCTTTTCTAAAAATAATTCCTTTCTCCTATTGTTCTCTGTTTTCTATTTTAGAAATTCCTATCAGTTGTATATAGGATCTTCTGAATTGATCATCTCTAATTTTTTTTCTCTCATATTTCTGACACTTAGTCTTTTTTACTCAAGTTTCTGGAAGATTTTTAAAAATTTTATCTTTCTGGCTTTTTATTGAATTGAATATGAAATTGTTTAATTTCTAAGAATATCCCCTTGGTCTCATGTTTCTTTTCTTTTTTTCCAATGAAGTACTGCAGTGCACAGTCTAAGGCACATGGCTCTATCCAGCTGTCTTCTATGATTTAGGCCTAGAAATGAGTTTGCTAAGACATGTAATATATGCATTTTAATTTTGAAAATTTATGATAGCCCTTCAGAAACAGGTTGCACAAACTTATGAAGGGAAATGACATATCAATATAAATTATACAGATTTTACATCAGTATTTTTTCTCATTAATGAGTAAAGTTCTTCATTAATGAGAATGAGTGTCTTTCAGAATTTTATTGGCTATTTGTATTTTCATCTATGTGCCTAGTCATATACTTCATTTTTTTTCTAAGTTGCCTTTTCTTTTTGAATTGCACAAGTTCCTTATTGTATATATTATATGTTTGTCTGTTTCATATGTTGTAAATATTCCCTTCCAATGTGTCATTTGCCTTGTAACTTTGCTTATGCTTTTGGTATTTTTAAATTCCTGTGTAGTTGAACCTGTTTGTCTTTTGTTTGTAGCTTCTGGGTTTCACATTATGCTTAGAAATGCCCTTCCTACTCCTAGACTCTAAAGGTATTCTTTACTAGTATTTTCTTCTAGTGCTTTCATAGATTAAATGTTTTATATCTAATCCATATGGGAAACTGTGTATGGGATGTGTGGAAATCTAGCTTATTGACTTTCCATATAGATACTGTATTTAGTTAACGCTATTTTAAACAGTAGTTTATTATTTCCCTGGGATTTGAATTGCCCTCATGCTTTGGTTTGTGACCATTTCTGTTCCATTGCACTATTTATCAGTTTCTTTTAGAGAATGTATTGTTCCATAATGTAAAGGTTCAGTGGGGAGTCCCTTCACTGATACTAACTGCCCAAAGTCCAGTTACTTTACTACTCTGTTCTTCAGTGCCCTCACTGTAAATGACTCTAAGATGAATACCCACCTCATATGTCAATTGTGAAAATGAATGTGGTAATACATATAATAATTGAGAATAGCTTTTGGCAAGCTCAGTAAATGTTAGCAGCAACTGCTGCTGTTAAGGTAGTGGTTCTTTTCTCCAGGGCCTAGCACAGTGCCTGATTAAACAAATCCAACTTAAAGGTTAGATAACATGAACGTCAGTTATTAAAGAGAATGGAAACCACTTGTGAGGAAGACAGAAGGGCATAAAAAGTTGTAATGTACTTTTTTCAAAGGTGAAGATGGATGGGGCAAAATCTCCCAGAGTTTTATCCTGGGTCATTGATTTGTTTCCCCATGGGTTGTGTGGCCCAGAAAATAATTCACACTAATAAAGGTTGAAAGAAGTTTTCAGCCTTTAAATTGAATTAAATGAATTTAATGTCATTAAAAATGCCCATGCTCCAAATTTGGTTAAACGTCAATTATCGCAATAAGAAATCTGCATCTAGTAAAATGGATACTGCTGACACATGTTAATTATTATGAAAAATAATTGAGCTCCTTAAAAGTTTTACTATGCTATTAAGCAGGTATGGCCTCTGAAAATTTGAGCTATTATGAGTTTATCCAAATGAATCTAACAATGTAAAACAAAGTAAAAATTTTCTTTGAGTTCTCATAGTAAGACAAAAGGCAAACACAAGTTATTATTGTGAAGGGTCCATAAAATAAACTTGGTTTGAACTCCAGATGTTCAGATAGAAATGTTCCAGAGTCTCAGCAACTCCAGTCTGTGTTGGAGTGCCCACAGCAAAATGCAATAAAACAATGAAGAGCAACAGTGCAATAGAAGTTAGGAGTTTTGAAATGCATGCCTCTAATCTATATGCATGCTAATTCTTGACAGTGGTCTTGATTTATGCCAATGTAGTGGCAAATGTTAATTCAAGTATTCAAATTGTTTATCATAAAGAATTGCTATTGCTGCCCATAAATGCTTCTCATCTGGGAACTCAGATTCTCAAGAAAGTCACCAGGGGATTAAAGATATAAGAGGCTTGTGAAAGTGACTGCAAATTACAGGCTATACGGGGGTCGGATACCTGATTCTTCTCTTGAGTTCTTTCCCTGGATGTCTCTCACTGAGCCAGTGCTTTTCTAAGTGTGATCCTGAATTCTGCAAGAGAATCATTTGGAATGCCTATTAAAACAGATTCCTAGGTAATGCTAGACTCACTGATGGGGAGAATTTCAGTATGATTTAGGTAAATTGGGACTGGGAAATGAAATATTTTTAAGCAAATAGCATGAAAATTGATATCAGGGAAAAAAGGAGAAAATTGTTGTGCTTTCTGTAATTATTTTCATATTTTTATTTTGAAATGAATACAGGTAATAGGAAATTCATAATCTTGGAAGATAGTGATCATTCTACTCTCAGTTACTATTCTTTTCTCCCTACTGAAATAGAAAGCCTTCCCTGGTTGAGTGTGTCTGAACAACTAAGTCCTCTGGTTTTCTCCCAGCCCATTCTCTCTTGAGGTTGACCTTGCTCATCAACACCTCTAGTTTCTAGCAGGCTTGTACACATTAACATCCAAGACAGGTTCTACTTCTAGCACTCTTGAAATTACAATACTACCCCCCAAGTGTCCAGGAAAGACCATTGACATGATCTGAAGATCCCTATCCCTGGATCCCACCCAGTAGCTCAGAAGTCAGGGTTGAGAATACAAACTTTCGCTTCCTGCTACATAGGTTTCTAATGGGGTTATGCCGTTTATTCTCCAGGAATAGATGTTGATAAGGGTATTCAAAGTGTCCTATAGCATCCCTACAAGTGAATTCACAGTAGCTTACACTCATGGATAGCATACTGTTTACACTGTTTGTTATAATACCAAACAGAACATATAACTCAGGGTATTTATGGTTGTCTCTATTGCTTGTCTTTTTCATTTATAATCATTGATAAGTCTCAATCTAAGCTTCAGTGTTCCTTCAGAGCAATGCCTATCTGGGGTTGATGGTAGAAGGGAAGGCTGAGAGCTACCAGCTCTCTTCACCATTTCTATCAACCCATGGGTGTGACTTATTATTGCCTCTGACACATTAGAGCATCATTAACATAAAAGTCATCTCTTAAACACATTAAACTGAACTCAATTAACAAAATTGATTACCAGCCTAACTGTAGGGATTTTGCAGCTTTAGGGAAACTGACAAATATCTTGCACTTTTAGATCCTACAGTTAGATTCACAAGGCACAGTCAATAAACATTTTGCCAGCTCTAAATTTATTGTCTTTAACAATGACAAAAATCTCTCTGACTGGATGAACCGACTGTTGATAAAGGGCTAATTGTGGAAATGGCTTTTAGTAGTGGTATTGACAAATAGAATTGAGTCCTTGAAGGATAAATTTGGCCATGAGTTAATGGAACCTATCTTTGACGTTAATTTGTACAAGCCCTAATAGATCTTTGATTTATAGCATCTCATTTTCTGAAGTAGAAATCATGACTAGAAAAATGTATCAGTCTAGATATATAAACCTCATGGTCCTTTGAACTATAACCCTCAAAATGAATAATATTCTGATTCATAAATAACACGAATAACATATGTGCATTCAGTTCAGCATTTAAGAACTCTATTAACCTTAGTTTCTAAGATACTCCACTTTTTCCCTTGATATCTCTGTTTTAGAAATTCTCTTCTAAAACCTGAAGCCATTTGCCAAAGTCCTATCTAGCTCTCAAATTTGGTGTTGTTTTCTCTCATATATTTTACTGTAGGTCTGTTGTGTTTGCTATGTGGTAATGTTGACCAAAGATAAGAGTTTACTGTGAAAACTTTGAAAGAGAGGCAAACAATATCTCAGTTGAGATAAAAAGAGATCTCTTTTCATTTAAATTAGGCAATATCCTCATTGTATTTCAAGGTCTGTGTGTGGAAAATGTGTGTTATCCAGAAAGGAATGCTTATTTAATAGGTATGTGTTTTGGGGGTTTTGTTTTTAATTTTTTGAGAATGTTGGTGTATACATAAGTATAGTTGACATATTATAAATAAATCTTAGTTGAATAACTGATCTCAGTCCTGTTTTTAATGCAAAAGTATTTCTTGTTCTTGGAGAAGAATCAGAAAAGAAGCTGGAATGACATTTTTCACTGGAGGCCAGGAAGAGGAATTCCCTATCAGTGTCATCCAAGGGGCAGGGTTTGTTTCATGGCACCTACTAGACTGCTCCATGCAAGAATGAGGTATGGTATGTGAGTGACTCAGAGTCCTGGTAGGAAACAGGTGGATGTGGGTAAAGATAAGGAAACCAGTAAGTCACACTGGGGGACCAGAGACTAGCAGCAGCTGGGAGTTAGCACCTCGAGGTCTCAAAAGGAAGGAGCAAGAATAAATAATCCATCTCTCTCTCTCTCTTCCCATCCTCATTCTCTCCTGCCAGCACCTCCCATTGTTTTACCCAAGCAGGAAGCCAGCATGCAAGGAGCCCATGTGATGTAATCATAAGGCTGAAGCTCTCAGGGCACCGATGCTGTTGGTGGGGTTGAGGGCAGGAAGGTGAAATTCAGTTTACATGCGCAAGGCTCAGAACAAAAGAAACAAGCAAAACCCAAAACAGAAAAGCTGTGTAAAGTTGGACAGTCTAAGGAAACTGAATTCTTTAGGTAAGGGCTAGAAATAACAATTTCAGTGCAGAAAAGATCAAGAGATCACAAGTTCTTAATTAAAGCAACTGTTGGCTCAAACCTTTGATTCTGTGATTGCCTTAGCAGCCCCTTTTAATTTCCATCAGAAGTTTTGAGTCATCAAAGTGAGCCTTTATCATGTAATCACTTTTAAAATATTCTTTATGTAAAGATTGTAGATTTATGAAATTTACGAAGTGTGGCCAATCAGCTCTCTAAAAAATATGTCTTTTATCAAAATTAATTCATGTTTGACTCATGTCTTAGATCAGGATTTCTGTAACACATATTCTTGTAATTTGTATTTACCAAAACCATGGGGTTCTTTTCACTTTCCAAGTATAAAATTAGAATTTCAATTTTCAAAGAACACATGTGGACTGGGAGGACATACAACAGCCCCTTAGGATGGGGAGGGAACCTGCTGTGTCTTCAACCCTCCTCCTCAACTACTGCACTAAAATATGGATAGAATCCAATTTGATAAAGACAAACTCTCAGACCTAGAGTGATGATTTTCACAAGATTAATAAAGGTTTTGCTCATTGTTATCAAGTCTTTTGTTTAAAAATGTATTTTCCTGCAGGTAAAAAAAACCATATGAGTAATCAGTTAAGAAGAAAAGGTCTGCCCAGCCATGCAATAATTATGTTCTCCGTAAGCAATGGATGTTGACACCTTAGAAAGGTTTGGGATGGTTACATTTCCAATCCCCAAAGGGTTCAATTTATTGGAGCCCAAAGCAAGAGCACTTGTAAGAACTATCTGTCTCTTTATCACTCAAACCTGAGGCTACTCTGTTTCATCCCACTTGCTGTGGTAGGATTAAACCAGCAGGATGGAAATACACCACTCCCCATCAGCTCTCTAACTTCATTTGTAGGCTTCTAAAAATGTCACTGAACATTTCTGAATGTGAGATTGGGACTTTTTAAGAGCTGTGATGAGCTCTGTGATATCAATGACTCTGTCCATCATGTTCGAATATGGAAAACCCCTTTTGGGCTCACACCAGAAGTTAGGAACCCTCTGGATCATACAGAACAGAAATCCTTACATTTTTTTGCTTTTGTTGTCCTATCACTAAAAAAAGTTTTGAACATGTACTGCCCCAAATGTGTATTAATTTATTCATAATTTATATATATGCACTACTGCAAATAATATGGAGAATATAAAGTATATGTTAAGAAGATGTTCAAATGAGGTGTTGAGGTGAAGTTAAAATATACATTTTAACCACTCTTAAATATTTTGCTATTAAAAAATCAATATTTTAAATGATAAAGTGATCAAGGATGCTGATTGATTTTTGAACATCTTGGTTTAACATTTCATTGAGTCAAAATGTGAAGGTCTGGTGATAAGTTCAGCTTATTTCTTTATTTGGTTTTAATCATTGCCATTGGAAGAAAAATAGAACTGTAGAAACATATGTGAAGAGGCAAATGGACAAAGTATGGCACCAACCTCCTTACTAGATCAGGAAATACTATTTTTCAGTCTCATCTATGCAAGGGATTTTGTTGACATTCGTCTGGAAAGTTTCCATCTTCTCCTTTTAGTCTGTCAGCTGTTCTTACAAACCAAATGGAAGATGTTGCCTTTTTATTATATTTAACAAGTGAGTGAACAATCCACTGAAATGCTTCATTTGGAAGAATTTTAAGCAGGTTAGACAAACCCATTTTCAAGTTTTCAAAGACTGCAGTTTTTATCTATGTCTATTTGCATAATGTTCAATAAAACAACCACATAACTGTTGTTATGTGTAAACCTCTGTTTCCCTACATTCCGACCACAATCCAAGTTTATTTTGACAGACTAAGTTACTTTCGCACTCTTTGCTGTATCTCCTTTATCCTGAAAAGGCAACTCTTTGGGTTCATTGTCACCAGCTAGCCAACAGCCCCTTTGTCAGACAAAAGATTTTCATAGTGGCTCTACTTTATTTTAAGCATTTTGTTTCAAAAACAACGACACTGTTGATATGCTGAAGTATTTCAATTACCCTGGAAGCCTCATATTGTTCTAGTCAAAGCGTCTCCTCCATTGTTGTATTTTTTGCTATATTTGGTGCAAATATAGCAAACAATAAGAATTGTCATTTTATAATAAGTTCTGCTATCTTGTAGGGCTAGACAACCATAGCGTTTTTCTTGTTGAGAGTGTTCTTTTATGGTGTTACGTAAAATTTAGAATTCTCATTGTTGAATTTTTTCAAAAAGGACTGTTGAAAAGGCTTTATTGGATGGCATTAAATTTGTAAATTAATTTGGAGAAAACTAAAATTATAATATTTAGTCTACCCATTAAAAAGAAGCCTCATTTATTTTGAAACCTCCTAAAATTCTCCAACAAGATTCTTCTAAACATGATGTGATTTAAAATTTAATTGTTCTGGATTCTCTTGGCTTTTCAAGTACTATGTAAGTTTCCAAGCTTGACTAAGCAGTTCTAAATCTTTAAATGCTCCTGACAGTGTTGTGGGAATTGACTGACAGTGGCCTGTGGAATTGATTAGTGAAGGTTAAATTCTTCTGAACCCACAGAATGCATATTCATGAAGGCGAAAAGCGCTCAATTCACTATGTTATGTGACCTGAAAACACATGATGTGCAGTTACGTGTATTCATATAAAATTTAACTCATTTCTAGTGAAGAGATTTGGTTTGGCTCTTTTGATCCCAAAGGACAGAGGCTTGCTCAAAAATGGGAGTTGAGTGCAAAAATGTGTATATTATAAGAGAGATGAAATCCCATGGACATATGAGAATGAAAATGTGGAGTGGCTGAGCTAACCTTGGGGAAAGCCGCAGCAGGAGGCAGGAGATGCAGGGAAGGTTTACAGTCCTGACATTACTCCACAGAGTGGTCTCTCTCCAAGTTTAGTAACTTCTCTTCCAGCTCCCCTCCTCGTTCCGACAAAGATTGTTTCTGTTTTCTCAGGTAACACATATAAATCTTATTCCTAAACTCATGTGTATCATCATATTACGTTCCTGCTGGTTGGCAATTCAAATGTAATCGGATTGAATATTCACAAGTTCTGGGGATCTTACACAGAGAAGAAATTTGAGCAGGGCTTTATGGTTTCAACCCACATTACCTGCTCCTAAGATATCCTGGTCAAAGTCTGTGTGATCTCCTGAAGTTCATTGACTGCCATTTCTGAGGCTCAGTCTATGAATCTTGGTGCCTTGCCAGGCATGCCACCAAGCTGTTTCTCCTAAAGTTGCTGCCACCTCACAGGGGTATTCTACCCTCACTTCGTCAGCCAAGCTGCTCAGACTTTCAGGAAACAAAAGTAGGAAAGAGTTATAAGCAGTCAACTTTTGCTTTGAACCCTGGTAAATACATCACTGCTAAGGCAAGAGTCTGCAAAAGACCTGTCTACCTTATTAGGCCTGGGAGTGGAAAAAACCCAGTGAGAACAATGCCAAAAAAAAATTTTTTTTCAATATATTTCTTTGCCACACACGTTATCATCGTTTTGACTTAATGAAAACCTATCCTGGGGTCTAATCTGCCCCATGACCTCTCTCAGTTGTAACCTGTCAACTTTAACCATCCATACTTTGCTTTCTTTTTTTCTTCCTACTTAAATTCTTGTTCTGAGGAACTCACTTTTGGTCAAAGCCTTCTATGTTAGGCCCCCCTCCCAGACCACAGTAAGGCTTGTGAATTTTGTGCCCAAGCCCAAATCTAGTCAGGGATGTGGGAAGATGGTGGAGAGTAGACCATGGGTTTCCTGTGTCTGCCATGTCACTGAGGATAATAAGAGAAGTTTTCTTTGGAAGTGTCTGTGGTGTTTGTCCAATGTGACATACTTAGTCATGAATGACACAGGGAATGAGGGTAGACAAAATCCTTTTGACATGTGGAACTTCAGGGTATTTATTAAGAAATACTATTTTAAGCACTATTTACAGACTAGATACATGAGCTTTGGGTATATAACAAACATCTCCCAAATTCAGTGTCGTAAAACCATCATCATGTCTTAGCCCTTATTTAGCTAGCTGATCTAGGCTGGAGTCCCAGGCAGCTCTGCTACACTTACCTTCTCAATGAGGTGCAGGCTCTGGACAGATCCACGTGTGTTCATTCTAGAGACCAGGCTGAAAAGGCAGCACCTACCTTGAGAAGGCCTTCTTGTGACGACGGTGGGCATTAAGAACAGATACCCAAACGCTTTCATATATTTTACTTGTCACGTCTGGGCTCCATCATGGAGCATGCTTAGGGCAATAAGATGTTAGCAGAGTCAAGGGGTGGAGAAACATGCACTGTGTATAGTGGGGAAGTGTGGAAAGGAACGTGGCATCTGGTGACAAATCTTGACCTAGGGAGCAAATCAAGACTAAGTCACTCTACCACACAGACCACACAGACCAGTGCTGCCAAGATAAGAGCATATATTGATCATTGGTCCTCTCCTGTAATCATAGCTGGTCACTGCTGAAAGCTAACACCAGCAATGCCCTCAAGCATAACTCGGGCACAAAAATGTTTACACCCCATAAGTAGTCATACCCATTTGTGATCCAGTCTTAACTACCCAGGTAGCTGACGTGCCATCATCTTCCCAGGTTCTTTAACCTCCACACCAAAGGTAATGGCTTCTAAGCTTGGATTTTCCTTCCAGAATCCTTCCACTCAGCACATATTTTGAAAGGGACTTTGCTGGCTTTAATGAGAGCATCAGAAACTGGAATGACTTTAGGTTTTCACACAGGGTGCTTTCTACTAGTCAAAGCAATTCTTTGTGATGCATAGGGTGTATCAGCGTTTTATTTCTGCTGAGAAAGAAGGGCTCCAGGAGTTCAAGGAAAGCCCCTTCCTTTTGTTATGGTGAGTTAGGCAGCAGGATTTCTGTCATTCCTTTTGAAATGAAATCTGTCAGAAACAGGAAGATTGCTCACTTTATCTTGATGGACGCATTTTCCATTTCAATTAATATACTCTGTATTTTCGGGTCATAGACTCCTGACCTATCTATGTGTTTTTTAGGGAAGGTTGTGGACAGAGGATGGAGGTTTGAATAGCTTATCGGTTGTATACTTCTAGTCTGAGCATCAGAATTCACTGATGCATGTTCAGCAGGTTAAAAAAAAAATGTTGCTTTTTCAGCTCATTAAAAAAGGACTCAAGCATCTTTATTTAAAAAAATCTTGCAAGTACAGAGCCAAAAACTGCTTGCCTTGATACAGAGGGACAAATGATGTTTCATGGAGAACATGCTAGTAGGGATGCATTCTTACTAGAAGAGAGATGGGGGTTCATTATTTTTAGATAGTTTATTCCAAAAATATAACCTGTTGAGAAAGAAGATGAGAATGCCATTGGAAGCTTATCCTCAACATGCAAGCCAAAGAAAAGTAATTTAAAAATCATTAGCAAAGGTGACAACGCTAGACCAAGCAGTGACCACAAAGTACACATTTGGTTGTATTTCAGGTCTTATTTGGGTAGGGGAAAGAAATGAAGAAATACAGGCCAATGTAAGATTCTGTTGACACAGAGAACGGCAGCCTCTGAGGTTGAAAGGGCCGATGCATGTATCACCCCTAATTACAGAACATCATCAGTGATTCTTATTTCCCTCAAGACTCAGGCTTGCTCGTGGCACTGTGTTCAATGGTCACTTGATGGTCTAGAAACACGGTTAAGAAAAACGTATTACAGTAGGAATGTACAGACAAAAATAACATTCAATGAACATTTATTGCAACACATTGCTTCTCTTAAGTTATGTTACTACTATCATTTATTGGGCTAATTCAAGACAGCTATATTTTGAAAGGGTTTTGATGATGTTGCAGCATTTTGTAGGATATCATTAAAAGGTCTTAAAGGTAAAGGATTCTTTTCTACTTGCCTCCAAAGTGAGGTAAATATTATTTTGAGAGATTCCAAGGAAATGATTGATTAAAGAAATTTTGTGATGTTTAAAAAATACAATAATGTGATTTAAAAGCAAAAAAAAAAAAAGAAAAAGAAAAAGAAAAACGTATTAACAGTGACTCCATCACCAGAGCACCCGGATTTTCTTCTACCTTCTCTTACTCTTTTGTGTTCTGGTACAGTGTTGCCCTGTGTATATCAATCTATATTTGTATTTATTGTGTCATTGCATTTGATAGGATTTTTCAAATTGAAAGCCTCAGAGCTTACGTAGGATTTGTGAGGCATTTTAGTAAGAAAGTTGGGCTGCAGTATTTTAAATGTTGTTGAGTTTATTTTCATATTTTAAGACTGAATGAGTTCATAATGTCTGAAACAGACTCCTTTCTACTTATTGATCTCCAGAGATGAAAATAACAATCAATACTTTGTTTTTAACTTGTATTTTAAGTTCAAGGGTACATGTGCAGGTTTGTTACATAGGAAAACTTATGTCATGAGGGTTTGTTGCACAGATTATTTCATCACCCAGGTATTAAGCCTAGTACCCATTAGTTGCTTTTCCTGATCCTCTCCCTTCTCCCACCCACCACCCTCAAGTAGGCCCCAGTGTGTGTTGTTCCCTCTATGTGTCCATGTGTTCTTACCATCTAGCTCCTACTTACAAGTGTGAACATTCCAGCCAATGCTTTCTGATGTGCTTACTATGTGCTTACATTTTGCTGAGTGCCTTATGTTTATTCATTCAGTGTTCACAACCATCTTATGAACTTGTTATGATCATTTTTACCATTTTACAGATGAGAAAACTAAAATATAGAATGATGGAGTAATTTGTTCAGGTCACATCACTAGGAAGTTGAGTCAGGACTTGAATGCAGGCAGTCTTGCTCCAGAGTCTCTCACCAATCGATCATATCAGTTCTCATACTCATGCTGTAATTGGGCCTTTATTTGTTTCTTGTACAAACTAGAAAGTGTCACCTACTTGAAGAGAAAAATATCTCCCATAATGTGGATACATCAGGACATGAGATTTGCATTAGGCAACATGCTCATAGGTTCATCCTCACTGAGAACGTCTAGTGTGTGCCAGAATATGGTTCCAGAGTAGGAATCCCACCGCTGGTCTGTCAGGGTGACTTCCAAAGATACTAAAAGCCCAACAATTTCTGCAGCTACTGCCACTCTCACCCTGGTCCAAGCCACCACCCTCAGGGATTGATGTCATGGCCCCCGAAATGCTTCTACCAGTACCCTGTCCTGTCATCAGCAGGGCAGCTGGATCACATGGCTGCTTGTTCCACTCAGAACAAAAGACTCTATCCAAGAGGCTGTGTGATCTGCGCCCTTCCTACACATCACTTCTTTACCCCTCACCACCCTGCCTCCAATCCCACATCCTTACCTGCGCCACAAGCCTTCAGATTGTTCCTGGGCAGGCTCACATCAGGCAAGTTATGCCTCGGGACCTTTGTGCTTCCTGGTCCCTCTGTTGGAAGTACTCCCCCAGAAATGTTTCCTGACCCATGCTGATCACTGCGGCACCGTCACCCACCCACTGCACCCACTCAGCTCTCTATCCTTCCTCCTGGCATTATTTTTCTCCTTAGTGATCATAACACTATTATGATAGGAGCACTATAATAGTGCTCCTCCATCTATTTTATGAATGTATTAGTTTCTTCTTTGTCTCTGAACACTAGCGTGAACACTTTCTTTTTTGTCTACTTTCTTTCCTCGTGTAATCCCAGAACTGAGAATCCAGTGGGCATTTTACAAATTCACTAAATGAACAAATGAGTGCATTGTGGAGTTGTTTTGTGGAATTAAATGAACTAGCATATGGAAAGCATTTAGAACAAACAATGCTTAGCATGAAATTAATGTTTAATAAATGTCAGGTATCAATAAAAGAATAACAGAATAGTTATTGAATGAATGATGCATTCAATACTATTACTTGTTCCTGTGGTGGGAGGAGGGTAATCAAGCTACAGATGTTTTAAATATTTCGATGTACATTTACAGTGTGTGCTAGAGGAGATAATCAGGGACATCATTTGTGTTCTCTTTTCCTATTGTCTGGAGGGCATACTATACTACCCTTCTCTAGGCAAGTGGGTGGTTCTCAAACTTTGCTGGACTTGGGAATCACCTGGAGATTTTTAAAAAGCTGATCCTGTTTCCCCTCCCAGATATTCCGATATGGTCAGTCTGGAGTGTAACCCAGGCATTAGAAGTTTTGAAATGCTCCCTGAGTCATTCTAATGTGCCGCAAAGTTTGGGAATCACTGCCTTAAGTTTTTCACAGAGCTAGCAACAGCAGAAGGAAAAGCCTTCCTCAGACCCTCTCTATGCTTGGAATCGAGAGTTGTGCCAATATCGGTTCTAAAACACATGCAGCCATTAGCAAGTTACCTAGCTTTAGCAAACTTTACCTTTCTTAATTTTATATCTGCTGTGGAAAATGGCAAACACCCAGAATCCAGGGCCAGGCTCCACAATTTTAAATTTTCCTCTTCCCTCCCTTTCTTCCTTTCTTCTTTCCTTCCCTTCTGTCATCTGGAGATAAAAGGACAGAATTGTTTTCAGATGTGGCTCAAAAATGGCATGCTCTGAGATGGTGCTTTCTTACAGAGGAGACCAGAGAACTAATGTGTCCACCATGCCTAGGTGACACCATTCTCCCCCAGGCATGCCCAGCTGTACCTATTTCAGGTCCAGGAGGGATCAATGTCTGAAGGTCAACTTCCCACCCACTGGGGCCCACTGTGGGAGTATCAGAGGTCTTCCTGGTGTCCTGGGTTCCATCCCCGGCCTCCCCACTTCTTCCCTGTGTCTTAGTGCCTCCCAGCCCGGGGTCTTGTCTAAGGCTCTTACCCTGGTCACTGGGGCTCACTCTGCATTGGTTTTGCTGGCCTACTCAGGGTCTGCAATTCTGTCCTCTGACACCCAGGCCTCTCCATCTGATCTCCTGCCCACCTGAGTTCTGCACACCTCTCTTCATCCATCCCAAGAATATACCAAATCATGGTAGCCATGTCTAATCTCTGGGTCCAGATAAACACCTGAACCCACCCTATAATGCCACCAATCTCAGCCTGGACTTTTCTATTAATAGAATGATGGTGGGACATTGGGGATATCACACTAGTGCAGCCAACATCATGGGTATGTGACCCATGCAGTGACATAGGACCCTGGGCTGGGTTTAATGTTCTGCTGTCTTGAAGTTAGACAAGTTTGAATGAAAGGCTCCAGATTTTCATTTTGCACTGTTCCTGCAAATTATCTAGTGTGCGCCACACTTCAAATCAGAAGACCTGGTATGGATTGCACCTGGCTTATACCTGAGAAGAGTGTGACCTCAGCTAAGTTATTTTTTCTCTCTTGGCATTTGCAAAGAAGGAATGTGAGTGGGGCAAAACTGCCTCCATCATAGGGGAATTTTAAGAATGAAATAAGGTAACAGATGAGTGTTAGCACATGGTGCACAACATGTTAGTTCTCAACGAACACTTCTCTTTTTCCTATCGTTCCACCTCCCAAGCAGCTAAGTTGAAAAGGCACTTTCTTTCCGTTTAAAATGCATTTGTATGTTTATTTTCCTAGATAGTGCTATATACCTGAAGGGCAGATCTTAGAAGGTTTTCATTGACCTTACCTAATTCTTATTAATTACACAGAAAGACAACAGGATTCCTTCTTTGCTATCTTTCTTTATTACATTGAACAATATGTTGTCCAGATGGCATGTAGAGTAGCATCTTCCAAGTCATTTTTAAATGGTCTTCTTTTACTTACTGAAGAAGATTGCGTATAGAGAAAATTGAATCAAACCCATGTCATTGAAATAATCTTAGCTTACATTACATTAAGGAGATTTCTATTGTTCAGACTAATAACTCTTCTACAGAAGAAGGCTGCCTTGGACAATGTGCATGAGTGAAGATTAAGAGTCATGGGAGTGGATCTTTGACCCAGCCCTCTGGCATACCAGCCATGGGCCCTTAGTGACAGGAAAACAGTATTTTCATCTCAGTTTTGTTATTGGTAAAATGCACAAAATGATACTAGTTCTGCCCTCTCATTCTCAATTTGTGGATCAAATTAGATATCTGTGGAAGCATTCTGAAAATTTTTGAATGCTATACAATTTTTACATTGGGATTATTGATATGACTTCTGAAGTTTAGGTGTTAATGAAAAGATTCATTTGCATCACTTGAAAATCTTTCCATAAAACCAATGCCAAGAGCTAAGTTCTCAACCTCTTTGGAAAGGGAGATGTATTTGGCAACAGGATAACGTGTCACCACCAAAATAATCCCCAATTTTACTGGGGCCAGAAGCCATAGGTATTACCTTCTAAATGTCTGAGGCTGTTTCTCAACATATCAGTTATAACTTGACAGCTTTTCACAAATCTCTTTTTCTCTACTTATTAATTTAAGTATTAATTGAGAATCTACTGTGTGCCAGATATTGTTCCAGGCACCTGAAATAAATCAGTGAATAAAACCAAGTTCCTTGCCCTCATACAATATATATTGCAGTGTAGAAAGCAAAGCAGTAAAAATAACCATAAGATTAAGTGTACAGTTTACCCTTGAACAAGATTAAGTATACAGTTGATGTGGGGCTTAGGGGTGCCAACCCCACATGCAGTCAGAAATCCACACATAACTTTGGATGACCAGAAGTCTTACTAATAACTTAACAGTTGATTAACACATATTTTGTATATTATATGCATTATACTCATATGCTGTATTCCTACAATAAAGTTAGAGAAAAGAAAATGTTATTAAGAAACTCATAAGGAAGAGAAAATATATTTATTAATCATTAAGTAGAAGTAGATCATCATAAAGGTCTCTATCCTCATCATCTTCACATTGAATATGTTAAGGAGGAGGAGGTGGAAGAGGGGATGGTCCTGGTCCTGCTGTCTTAGGGGTGGCAGAGGAGGAAGAAAATCCATGTGTAAGTGGACCTGTGCAGCTCAAACCTGTGTTGTTCAAGAGCCAACTGTATTCTACAGCACATTAGCACAGGATTAGTGCTATGGGGAAAAAATAAGTAGAAGAGTGTAAAGGGGATTGGGCATCCCCTTTGTTGGGGGGCGGGGTTGCATTTCCAAAATGTATGGCCAGGATAGTCCTCTTCAAGAAGATCATATGTGAGCAAGAGCTTGAGAGAGGTGAGGCGGGGGCATACGCATATCTGCAGGATAGGCATTCTAGGTTGGAGGAACAGCCAATGCAAAAGCCCAACGCGAAAGTGGCCCAGCAAGTAGGCTGTGAAAGAAGCATGACTATGGGTCTCCCCAGATCTTTCTCACTCTCTACCAAAAGATAGGTTTTGAAATTAAAGAGAATATGATTGCCAGGCCAATGCCTAAGACATACATTGATGCCTTGTTTCTCTTGTATGTGCTTTCTCCACAGTCACATGACACAGGCAATCCCTTTTGACGACCCTCGGTTAGAGAGCTGCCAAATCATCCCTCCAGCTCCTCGGAAGGTGGAGATGAGAAGGGACCCCGTGCTGGGGTTTGGTTTTGTGGCAGGGAGTGAAAAGCCAGTGGTCGTTCGCTCAGTAACACCAGGTAAGTACCCAATCCCGGTCTTGGTTTCCTGGGACTGTCTGCCACACCCTGCCAGAATGACTACTATTCAGTCTCAAAAGTGTCCAGGCTGTGAAAGCTGGCTATGTTTTTCCAAAACCTGGTTAGAGTCGCTTTGCCAGAGGGACAGAAATGCCTCCTCAAACTAGGTTTTAAACTGCCAAATCCATCATTATCACCTGACTTGGGAAAATACTGAGCTATCATCTATAATCTTGGAAATGACCCACTTCTTAACTTATGAATGCAGACAATAAGAGGCAGGCACTGTACTGTATTACAGTAAGTCCATGATGAACTCCTTAGTTAAAAAAAAAACAGGAAGTGGTTACAGTAGGATTGAGTCATTGGGGTAGTTGGATTATTTTACAAGTATGCATTCCCCTCCCTTCTCATTAGAGGCAGAATAAAGGGAAATCCATACTCCATTGCTGTTGGGCTGGACCAGGTGACTGACATTGGCCAATGGCATATTAGCAAAGTTGACATAAGCAAAGGCTTGAGACATGCTTGTGCTGTTGATCTTGTCTCCTGAGCTTCTGCCATGGCTATAAGAAGGGAGTGGGCACGGTGGCTTATGTCTGTAATCCCATTACTTTGGGAAACCAAGGCTGGTGGATCACTTGAGGCCAGAAATTTGAGACCAAACTGGCCAACATGGCAAAATCCCATCTCTACTAAAAAGACAAAAAATTAGCCAAGCATGGTGGCACTTGCCTGCAGTCCCAGCTACTTGGGAGACTGAGACATGAGAATCACTTGAACCCAGGAAGGGGAGGTTGCAGTGAGCTGAGATTGCACTACTGTACTCTAGCCTGGGCAACAGAGTGAGATCCTGTCTCAAAAAAAAAGAGAGAGAGCGTTTTCTCCAAGTAGGTGTGACCTTTTCCACCTGAGTCCCATGATGAACACATGAGGCAACAGGCCCACAGTGGGGAGCCAAGTACAGCCCTATCTGCAGTTTGGTATGGAACTGTCCAGCTAAGCCAGGCTGAAATCGGCCATTCTGCGGTTGCCCTGAAGACCCATAAGCATGAGAAGAAATGATCACTGGACACCTATTGAGCTTTGGGGTGATTTGTTATACAGCAAATGCTGACTAATATGGTACAGGTTAAATCTTTAAAATTCTACAACATCAGATATGAATGTACTTTCCCTTGATCATTCACATTAGAGTATACAGATGTTCCACTGTCAACACAGCTGAATACAATGGACTATGATACAATCAGCTGAAGTGGGCTGTTTTTGTCTTTGCAGAAACAATGTGCTTTTATTATTTATTTATTATATATGTATTTATATGCTTACTGTAATGAACTCATATTGGATTTATTTTCATAAAAAAAGGAAATTATCTTCCATGTCCTTTCTTTCCAGGATTTTGCAAATCAGTAACAGAGTTCAGCAGTAAAGTACTACACTTGGGAGCACAGACTGCCATCAGACTGCCTGAGTCTGACTCCTACCTCTGCCCCTTTTTAGACTTTTTAGCTTCCATGTGAAATTCCCTGCATTTCAGTTTGATGTAACTTCTCAGAGTAGTGTCTACCTTGTAGGGCTATGGAGAGGATACAGTAAATTAGAAGAGTGCCAGGTACATCCTGGTCTTTCTGTGGATGTTTATTTTTCTTGTTATCATTATTTAACTCTAAAAAGTTTGGCCAGTTGAGTCTCTCAATTAAGGGAAACAAAGCCAACTAGCGTCCTGGTATGGATGTTTAAATTTGATTTAATTTTTTATTTTTCATTATTTTGACATAATATGCCCCAGGGCAAGCACCCCGAATAATTAATCACTTTAGACTTGTGTTATCTGCTAAAGTTTTTTATTTCATTAAATATAGATCATATTTTAGTTCTCTGTGTAGGATTGTTGAGCTTGACACAATTGAGAATTCTCAAAACAGATTTGTTGCTTCTTTTGTTAACATGCTTTGTAAAACAAAAATAGAAACAATGTAGATAGTATAGAAGAGAAAGTAAAAAAAAAAAAAAACCTGAATTTCTACTACCAAGAGATAGCCATTATTGATGTAGACAGAGGTAATATGTACAGTAGAGATAATTCCATGCATACACAAGCACACATATGTATTACATATCAGATAATACATTTTATACATACATAAAACATATGTAGATGTGTGTGTATGTACACACATTTTTCCTAAATGGAATAATATTTGACATGCTGTTTTATAATATTGGGATACTCTAATACCTCTGATTATGAGATTCTCCAGAGTATGTGTCTTCCCAGGAACTGAATGGAGATTCAGAGTCTTATTTTTCTTTTTTTTTTTGTTTTATCTCACTGTTCCTACAACCTCTCTCCTTCTTTGCCCTCAATTCTCCTTAGCTTCAAAGACACTAATACCTACTGTTATACAATTTTGAGAAGAGCAGAAAAAAAGTAAAAACAAAGGTCAAAGAGTACTATTTCCTGTTATTTTTATGAGTGAAATTGCTGATCATACAAACTGTGTCTATCATAAAAATGACTCTACAGAAGTACCAAGTGATTTCAGTGCGTGACTAGATTTTCTATAGTAGGCAATCCAGACTTCAAAGTGAAGACCTTGAGACAGTTCTCTTGAAGTATGCCACTCTTTTGTATTTTGGATGGGACAGTGTGTTGCTTCTCCAGAATTCTTGATTAAAGTTGCTTGATTAGACAAGAATAGTTTCATTTGATCAAAAAGCATAGGTCAAATGTAAGAGTATGTTAATCTGAAAGTGGCTTTCTTATTAGAATAGGTAACATTCATCCTTCAGTTACTTTGAAAATGTTTTGTATTTGACCAGCATTTGATTTCTTACCACTTGTTTGACTAAATTTGAGTGATTGCTTGCACATAATTTAATACTTACAGTAAGTTTCCCAAGTGGTTTTTCTGAATTCCTTATGCATGCAAACACTGAATCCCACATCTGTAAAATGACTATTTTCTATCACTAATACGAGGACATGTTAAGGTTCCTCTACTCTCTTACTTTGCAGAAGGAAGACAAATTTATGCTACAGCTTAAGTGACATATATGCCTAGTGTCTGGGTGGGTAGAAAACAACTGAATTACTTTCAGTTCCATGTTCTGGTTATGACGCGCTCATTTCAATTACTAAATGAAGTAATAGCAATAATATTTGAAAGATAACGTTTCAGCTACACCTATCACCCGGTGTCAGACCTGTGGAAATATAGTTAAAATTATAGTACCATATGCTGCCATATCAATATTTGGGAGGTAATCGCACATATAGAGCTCAATCCAGGTAACTGTTTTTAGGTCTTACTTGAATACTGATGTGATTTTAAGTTCATGTGTCAAGAGACCTGGCGGTGACTAGGTTCTGAATTCCAGGAGCAAGTTCGAAGGAGACACTGGCCATTCTAAACTTGTAACAGTCCAAGCTAAGATCTAGACTTACCTTCAAGTCAAATCTTTAACCTGTGCGAACCTCGATTATCTCATTATATGGAAGGGATTATAGTATTCAGTAAAGTTACTAGGCCAAGAATTTAACCCATTGCCTTGTGCTTGCAAGAAATGAATTATCTCACCCGGCATCCCTGCAGGGTAACAAGATCCCCAGGTGATTCACCATAAAGTGTGAGAAGCGCTGCTAGACTGAGTCTCGACCTTGCTTGTAAAGTTTTAGAAAAATGTGGATGCCTGGGTCGGGCATCCCTTGGTCAGGGTACAGCCTGGGCCTCAGAAATATCCAAAAAACACCCAAGTGTGGTTGTGTTTCGGTTTTGCTGATAGCACCATTTGCTCACAGTGAATCACGATCAGGGGAGGAGGCTTAGGATGGGTTGCCAATGTTTTTCTTACCTGTGCTTCATTCTCCTTTGTCTCCAGGTGGCCCCTCGGAAGGCAAGCTGATCCCCGGAGATCAGATTGTAATGATTAATGATGAACCGGTCAGTGCTGCACCCAGAGAGCGGGTCATCGATCTGGTCAGGTGGGTCACTCATTCATCTGTGTCCTGTCTGCCTTGAAGGCTGCTGCACAGCTCTGAGATCTGAACTAGCAGAGGAAGAGCCTCCTGTGGGACAATTTAGGACAGAAACACAAGCCAACACATTCACATCATTGAAAATGCTGCTGTCACTGACCTGTAGTATAAAAACACAGGCTCCATAAACAAAAATACCTCATTGTCCACTCTCTGTTAACATTGAGGGTACATATGCTTCAGTTGAAAATTTTTTATGACTCCTATATCCAAAGGTTGCATTTTATTCCTTCCAGAATTACTAACACATTAATTTTTCGTAATCAGGGGGATCAAAATGCAATACTTGAATTCACCATAAATGATGAGTAATTTTATATACGTAATCCCATGGATATACAAACATACAGTTCACTGATACTTCATATTTGACTAAGCGCTTCATTACTGAATTTTGAGATTATCTAATGTGGCGATAGGATGATTAGGTCAAGGCTAAGAGTTTATAAAACACACTTGGTTTCTTGGTTTAGTTTTATTGTAGATATAAGTACTTTGTTATGTGATATTCTTAATGGGGCACCAGAAAATGTGTTTTATGTTAAAAGTATTGGTCAGGAACCCCCTTAGAAGCCCACTGGAGTTATACTTCCTTACTGAATTTACAGAAAAAGAGATCTTTACAAGTTTTCCAGATGAAGAAGCTGGGCCTATCATATGAATGGATTCATTCATGCTATGGGAATGTTAAGAAATAAGGAGACATGACATTTGTCTTTCATAAAGTGATATTTTCAACCAAGATTGAAGCCAAAGCTGAGGTTATCAGAACACTTTTCACTGAAGAGGGGATTTCCTAACATTTATGCTCACTCATTACAAAAAGTATTAGGTTGGTGCAAAAGTAATTGTGATTTTTGCCATTACTTCCAATCGCAAAAACAGCAGTTACTTTTGTACCAACCTAATCCATCTGTACTTTGGGAAAGAGGTTAAGTGGATTATTTCTGGGATCTTTCAGAGAAAGTTTTTTCTCAAGCCTAGTTCAGCTTTTGCTTCACAAAGAGGTTCTGGAGGGTCAAGAACTCTTGGAAGAACTGGGAGAGGGGCAAAAAGAGAAATAGAAAGAGAAGGCACTCACTTTTAGTATAAGCAGTCATCCCAGTTTTAGCATTTAAAAGGCCCATATCCCAGGAAAACCCCTTCAGTCCTGGAATAGTTGGTCATTGCTATGGTCTAAATGTTAATGTCCCCCCAAAATTTATATGTTAGAACCTAATACCCAATATGATTTGTATTAAGAAATGGGGCCTTTAGGGAAGTGATTAAGTCATGCGGTCTCTGCCATCATGAATGGGATTAGTATCCTCATAAAAGTTTGAAGAGAATTGCCTTGCTCCTTCTTCCATGTAAAGACACAGTGACAAAATGCCATCTTTGAGTAATGGGGCCTTTACCAAACACCAGATCTTCTGGAAGATCTTGGACTTCACTTCCTCCAGAACTGTGAGAAATTAATTTCCATTATTTGTAAATTACCCAGTGTAAGGTATTTTGTTATAGCACCTCTACCAGACTAAGACAGTCACTCTATTTCAGTCTGGGCTTAATGGTCACTCTACTTCATCTGGGCTTAGTTCCCAGATGACTAGAAAAGTCATACCCTTACTTCTGGGGCATCCAGATCTCCAAAGAATGGTCTTACTCAGGAGCAGACACTGAGACTTGTGTCATATTCACTGTGCATCAGGAACAAGATCTGGGAACATCTCCAATCTTTCTATGGACAAGGGGAGCCAGAACAGGGAAAGATTCTGTATGTAAGAGCCCTTGGGAGGGAGCACCAGTGTTCATTTGGAATAACTTCTCTCTTGAGATGCGTGTGGGTGCCAGCAGGGGCACACCTCATCTAGACAGGCTCTGAACCTTCTATTAGCCTGCATCCTGGAGTGCCATGTTTGGGCTTGATGGCAGAAGTTGCGTGGACATTTTGTTGTCCCCTAGGTGTGCACCTCTGAGATTAGTACTATTGATATCTGTGCTTGGAGGATGTTAGAAGAAATAAAATGTCTGTGTTTAGGTTGGCTGTGATTTAATTGCCTGCTGCGGGACAGTGACAGAGAAAAACCTATCTGAAAGTGTGATCATTTCCTAGCAATTCTTCCAGGGACACGTAAAAAGATTATTTACAAAAAAGATATTTTCTTTCTGGTTTAATGCTTGTAGAAGAAAATGGCATATCTGTAAACAAAGCACTCTCTGTAGAACTTTACATATAATAAAAAGAGCCAGTTAAAAGAGAGGATGGCAAACAGTTCCAAGTTCAAATCCAGCCTGCCACATGTTTTTGTAAAGTTCCTCAGCTAAGAAAGGTAGGGTTTTTTAACCATTTTTTAAAAGTTGAAAAATATATTTTGTGAGACATGGAAATCATATAAAATTCAGATTTTAGTATCCATAAATATTTTGGTGGGTATAGCTATGTTTGCTCATTTACATTTGATAAATATCTGTTTTCCTACTACAATAGCAGAGTTGAGTAGTTAGTTGCAACAGAAACTATCTGGCTCACAACCTTTTCACTCTTATTAAACCACAGTGTTAAAATAATGTCTCACTAATGAAAATGAGCACGCATTAGAAAATATTCCTATGCCTTCCCAGAAGCTTAGTCATCTGTCTGCCATAATGTGAACTAACCTAAACATTTAACTCTTGTAAAATAATCCCCTTTTTACTGGGCCCCTCAGCTGATACATGTTTTGATGTCTCTATCTTACACAAGATAAATTCCCTTTCTGTATAATAAAAAAAATCCTGTTTTCTGAGCCACTAAGGAAATTGGGAAAAACACTCATCATTTTGATAACACTGTAAATTTCTCTCTTTAAAAATTGGCATCCATTTACTGGCTTTAGTGATGTAGTCCTGTTTTGTTCCTTTTACCCCATCACAGCATGTGTTCATGGATCATTTTTTGTTTCCAGATACATTTGTTTCTTGGTGGATTATTTTTCTTATCATTGGGTTACTCTATTATAGAAAAGTATTCTTTTCTTGAGAAAATGAAAAAATTTCACAGAAACCAATTTGCTGCTATACTAACGACATTTTGGTTTTTCATGTAGTCTCGAAAAGCTATAATTGCTGCACTGAAATTAGATGAGTTCTGTTCACTTCATAGTCTTCTAAGTTGTTAACTCTAACTCAGACTTTATAGTGTTTGAGGAGCAAAATATTTGAAGAATCCATGCCCTTTACAAATTACCGTATCTTTCTTCTTTAAAAGTATCTAAGAATGACTTTCTTTTCACAATTAGACTAATTACCTTGAAGCACTCTCCAAAATTTTATTTTTAAAAAGTAAGGAGTATTACTTCCCGTAGAATCATTATGAATTGTGCCCTGCCTTCCCACTCCCAAGGCTGCCTGGCCCAATTAAATTCATTTGACTTCCACAAAGAAGTATTGAGAATTAACAAACATCATGTAAGGCACTGAGCATATATAGATACATAGGCATAATTCTTGCCCTTGAGGAGAAGAATTCTAATTAATTTCCCTATATTTATGACAGGACAAGGCTGTTGACGAGGGTAGTATTTGGTAGGAATGTTTGGTGGAGATGGATGGTGCGTTAAAGGGTGTTATTGATGGTGGTAAAGAGTAGCCATCAATGCGAAGTGGAAGAGCAGGTTTATGCATGAGAAGGGAGTTGTAAAATAGATGTTTCCTTTGACCCTGAAAACCCCAGACCTTCCTGATGAACACTCACTTTCCAACCTGCAGATATTAAAAAAATCCATTGCCTAGGTGGCTGTCCTGAATCACAACCTCAAAATTTGGTCCTTCAAGGCAGCAACATAAATCTACTAGCTCCTGTTAGACTGAGTGCAGGAACCTTTTTGGATTAGAGATGCAATTGGGAACCTGGTAAATGCCATAGAGTTTTCCCTCCATCCAGAAAGACCCACATGTATACAAAGTTCTGCATACAATATTAGAATGGTTTTGATCCCCTAAAGTTAGTCCCAGTTTTAGAGCGGGAGCAGCAGACTCTGAGAACGCTGTCTCCCTTCTTCCCCCTTCCTCAGCACCAGATGCTAACATTGAAGAGTCAAGCACATAAACAACTTGATCTTATCCTTTTCTATCAGGGAAGTTGAAGTGGAAAATTGCCAATCCCATAATAAGAAGGTACAATGGTCAAACTGGAGACTAATTCCCCTTTCTCCCAACATCTGTAATAGGGCAGCTAACTATCCCTCCATCTGCCTTCTGCCACTACTTACGTTGATTATTCCTGCTGATCTAATTGATGAGCAGTGTTATAGCTATGGCTATTTATCTACAGAGGGTTGCTCACATCTGTCAGACATGTCACCCTTCTGTTACTAATACCCTGGGAATTGGAGAGCTTTGCTGGGTAGCAATAGTGTTCTTTCAATAAGAAAGTAACTGTAATAAGAAATACGAATAAATGATAGGGGAGTGACATTAACAAGGTGGCAAAATGAGGTTCCCCACAGGTATCCCCCACAGCAACTATAATCTGGCAGCCACCTATGGACAAAAGTGGCTTTGTGGGAGTTTTGAGATCCAAGTTGGTCACTAAACCCTGGTGCAGCCCAAGACCAAGGAGGGCCATTTTGAGAAGGCAGACCCACCGAGGCCTTGGTGGCAGACTTACTAACTATGATCCCAAATACAGACCCAGAAACAACCACATCCCCCCGTGGAGTCGGCTACAGTCCTATTTGGCCTTGGTCCTACAAGGGACCTACAAAGAGTCATACCTACTTGGGCCTTGGGTAATAGATCTGCTGCTGACCTTGGCCCCATTTGTAGACCCTGAAGTGGCTTGTGACCAAGCTCCAGCCTCTCTCAGCCATCGTCTGGGAGCAGTCCCATCTGTCCAGGGACCTGCTGGGAAACAGGCCAGTTCATACCCCCAGAGGTAGGCCTGTACCTTCTGAAACATCCGTGTAATTCAGCTCCAGCCTCTCAGCCATAATCTAGGAGCAGTGAGGCCCACCCAGAAATCCTCTAGGACGCATATTCATTTGTGTCCCCTCAGGCAAGACTACTGATCTCTATCTGAATGTGGATCCTCAAGTGGCCCTATAACCTGGGTCTAGCTCCTCTCAGCCATGGTCAGGGAGTGGTCCTGCCTGTCCAGGGATCCAGAAGGAGACAGGTTTGTCTGTGCCCTAGAGGCACAATTGCCAACCTTGATTCAACTGCAGATCCCGAAACAGCCCTGAAACTCAATTTCAGCCACTCTCATCTGCTGTTCAGGAGCAGTCCTGCCTCCTTGACCCCACCCAGGGACCTGCCGAGTCAAATGCCCATTTGTGTCACCACAGACAGGCCTGCCAGCCTTGGTCCAACTACAGATCTTAAAGCAGCACTGTGATCCAGCCCCAGCCTTTGCACAGCCACAGTCCTTCCCACCCAGGAAACCATGAGGAGGCATGTCCATCTGTGTCCACAGAAGCAGGCCTGTGGATCTTGGTCTTGACTGTGGACCCTGAAGTAGCCCTATAACTCATTTCCAGCCCCTCTCAGCCACAGTCCAGGACCAATTCTTCTTACTAAGAAACCCACCCAGTGGTCCAGCAGTAACCCTCCCAGGGATCTGGTGGAAGCCACAATGATCTGTATACCTAGCACAGGCCCATGATCTATGGAAACTTGTCCTAGTACCAGCCCAGTTAATGAGTAACCTAGAAGTATTCCAGTCCACTCAGGGAGGAGATAGGATCCATGTTCTCCCAAGGCTCTCCCATTGCAAGATCCCATTACAGATCTAGCAGTAGTCACATACTCTACCTCTACAGTAATGGAAGAGGCAATTTCATCAGTCAACAAGAGGTCTTTACCTGCTAAAACCAGTGTATAAAGACCAGCTTATAAAGACTGGAAGAGGGCCAGTTATGGTGACTCACATCTGTAATGCCAGTACTTTGGGAGGCCAAGGCAGGTGGATCTCTTGAGATCAGGAGTTTGAGACCTGCCTGGTCAACATGGTGACACTCAGTCTCTACTAAAAAAAAAAAAATTCACCTGCTGTGGTGGTGTGAACCTGTAGCCCCTGCTACTCTGGAGGCTGAGGTGCAATGATCACTTGAACCCAGGAGGCAGAGGTTGCAGTCAGCCAAGATCACACCACTCTACTGTAGCCTGGGCAACAGAGCCAGACCTTATTTCAAAAAAGGAAAGGAAAAGAGAGGAGAGAAGAGGGGAGGGGAGGAGAGGAGAGAACCATTAAAAAGGACCTAACATAAATCATAGAGCTAGAGGATACAATGACAAAACTGAACATTTTAATAGCTTCAACAGAAGACTCAATTATGCAACAGAATCAGTGAATGTGAAGATAGGCTATTTGAAATTGCCCATTTAGAGGAACAGAAAGTAAAAAGAATCAAAAAGAGTAAAGGAAGCATACAGAACCTATGAGATACCATTAATTGAATGAATATATGCATTATGGGAATGTTAGAAGGAGAAAAGGAAAAAAGGGAAGAAAACTTATTTAAAGAAACAATAGCTGAAATGTCCCAAATCTTGAAGGGATATGGACATCCAGATTTATACAAATCAAAGGATCTCAAGGACAATCAATTCAGACTGCTCTAAGCCACATTATAACTAAATTGTCAAAAGCCAAACACAGACATAGAATTTTGAAAGCAGCAAGAGAAAAGCTACTTGTCACATACAAGAAAACCCTTATAAAACTATCAGTGGATTGCTCACCAGAAACCTTGCAGGCCAGGAGTGGATTATATATTCAAAATGCTGAGAAAAACTGCCAACCAAGAATACTTAGCCAAGGGCAGTGGTACCTACCTGTAGTCTCAGCTATTTGGGAGGCTCAGGCTAGAGGATTGCTTGAGCCCAGGAGTTTGAGACCAGCCTGGGCAACACATTGAAATCCCATCTCAAAAAAAGAATACTAGGCCAGGCACAGTGGCTCAAGCCTGTAATCCCAGCACTTTGGGAGGCTGAGATGAGTAGATCATGAGGTCAAGAGATTGAGACCATCCAGGTCAACATGGTGAAACCCCATCTCTACTGAAAATACAAAACATTAGCTGGGCATGGTGGCATGTGCCTGTAATCCCAGCTACTCAGGAGGCTGAGGCAGGAGAATTGCCTGAACCCAGGAGGCGGAGGTTGCAGTGAGCCGAGATTGTGCCATTGCACTCCAGCCTGGGTAGCAAAAGCAAAACTCCGTCTCAAAAAAAAAAAGAATACTATGCCCAACAAAGCTGTCCTTCAGAAATAAAAGAGAGAGAAAGATATTCCTAGATAAACAAAAGCTGAAGGAGTTCATTGCCACTATATCTGCCTTAGAAGAAATGCTACAGGGAGTTCTTCAAGTTGAAATGAAAGGATGCTAAGTAACTACCTGAAAACATATGAAAGTATAAATTTCAGTGATAAAGGAACTACATAGTTAAATTCAGAGTACTCTAATACTGCAATGGTAGTATATAAATCACTTTTAACTATAGTATGAAAGTTAAAAGACAAAAGTATTAAAAAATAACTACAGCTACAACTTGTTAATGAAAATATAATATGTGAAGTATAATTTTGGGGGGAGGGAGAATTAAAAGTGTGGAGTTTTGTATACAATTGAAATTAGGTTGTTATCAGCTTAAAATTAACTGTTATAACCATAAGGTGTTTTATGTAAGCCTCTTGGTAACCACAAAAAAAAAATATTAGTAGATACATAAAAGATAAAGGAATCAAAGTATATATTAAAAAATATTAACAAATCACAGGGGAACACAGGAAGAGAGGAAGAAAGTGACAAAGGCACTACAAAACAGCCTGAAAAGAATTAACAAAATAACAATAGTCAAACAATAGTTAGTTTGTTCAATAGATAGTTTGATAATACTCAAACCTTTCTATAATAGGAACTGTAGAAGGAGAAGAAAGACAAAAGGGGCCAGAAAGCATATCTTTAAAAATAATTGCTGACAAATGAGATTACATCAAGCTAACAGCGTCTGCACAGCAAAGGGTACAGTCAACAAGATAAAAAGACAGCTCGTAGGATGGGACAAAATATTTGCAAACTATTCATCTGACAAGGCATTAATAATAATAATATATAAGGAGCTCAAATAGCTCAATAGGAAAAAAAGAATAGTCCAGGTGAGCCGAGATCGCGCCATTGCACTCCAGCCTGGGTAACAAGAGCGAAACTCCGTCTCAAAAAAAAGAATAGTCCAATTAAAAGTGGGCAAAAGATCTGAATAGACATTTCTCAAAAGAAGACATAGAGATGACCAACAGGTATGTAAAAAATGGTCAACATCACTAATCACCAGAGAAATACAAATCAGAATCACTATGAGATATCATCTCACTGCCGTTATTGCCTGGCTTTTATTAAAAGACAGGCAATAGCAGATGCTGGAGAGGACATTAAGAAAAGGAACCCTCATACCATCAGTGTTGGTGGGTATGTAAACTAGTACAGCTACTAGGAAATACAATATGGAGGTTCCTCAAAAAGCTACTAGATATATATTCAAAATAAAGGAAATCAATACATCAAAGAGATATCTATACTCTCATGTTTACTGCAGCACTATTCACAATAGCCAAAATATGAAATCAACCTAAATGTTCATCAATGGATGAATGGATAAAGAAAATGAATGTAATATATATACACAGTGGAATATTATTCAGCAATAAAAATAGAAATCCTTTATTTGCAGCAACATGGATGGAACTCCAGGTCATTAGGTTAAGTGAAATAAGCCAGACACAGAAAGACAAATTTTTATTCATATGTGGCAGCTTAAAAAATGGATCTCAGGAAGTTAGAGAGTAGTTGATAGTTGCCGGTGGCCAGAACGGTGCAGTGGAGGGAGGGATAGGGAGATTGACAAATGGGTCCAAAAATACAATTAGATGAATAAATAAGACCTAGAGTTTTATAGATCAGTGGAGTGACTACAGTTAATAGTAATAGATTGTATATTTCAAAATAGCTAGGAGAGAATTATTCAAGTGTTTCCAATATAAAGAAAAGTTAAATGTTTAAGATGATAGCTATCCCAATTACCCTGATTTGATCATTACTCATTATATGAATATATCAAGATATTACATGCACCCCCAAAATATATACATCTATTATGTATCAATGAAAGAAGTTTATTAAAAAATTATAATAGTGGAAAACTTTTCCGTTGTGGGGATAGATAGCAACACTTAGTTATAGGAAGCATATAGATTTCCAAATCAAATTTAATCCAAAGGCTGGACATGGTGACTCACACCTGTAATCCCAGCATTTTGGGAGGCCAAAGTGGGAGAATCACTTGAGGCCAAGAGTTTAAGACCAGCCTGATCAACATAGTGAGAACTTCTTACTACAAAAAAAAAAATTAAATTAGCTGGGTGTGGTGATACACACCTGTAGTTCCAACTACTCTAGAGGCTGAGGCAGGAAAATTACTTGAGCCCAGGAGTTAAGGCTGCAGTGAGCTATGATGGCACCACTGCACTGCAGCCGGGGTTACAGAGAGAGATCCTGTCTCAAAAATGAAATCAAATCAAATGAATCCAAAGAGGAGTACACCAAGACATATATTAATCAAACTACCAAAAATCAAAGACAAAGAAAACATTTTGAATGCAGCAAGAAACTAGAAACACGTCATGTTAAAAGGAGTGCCAATACAACTGTCAGCAGATTTCTCAGCAGAAACCCTACAAATCAGGACCTTAGTGGTCGAAAGCAGGCCAAGTCTAATGATGTGGCACATTAAGTTTTTCTTACTTGGTGGGCCCAACAAATGACAGAGCTATAATTGGGCTTTAGAACCTAAGTCTTACCTTGTATGCCCAGTAGACATACTCCATTTTTGGAATATACACAAGTAGTGTGTCTCCTATCCCAGGATTGCTAAGCAGTTGCCTTGATAGTAGGGAATTCTCAGGAGTACCTGCTTATTGCATTCGGTGGGAGATTGGCAAAATAATTCAGAGCAAAGTAGACCATTTAGAAGGGATCCATGTAAAAATTAGATCTCAGCACACCTGTCTTTTTATCAGTCCCTCCTCATCAGAATTATAATGGAAAGTCAAATCAGGTCATGTTCCGGGGCACTCTGTCTGCAGAAAAATATATTAGAAAGATCACCTTCCTGCCTAATGTTGGCTGAACTTAGGTGCATCATGATGCTGCTTAGTAAAATAACAAAGCAGGGCCAGGTACACTGGCTCACGCCCATAATCCCAGCACTTTGGGAGGCCAAAGGGGGTAGAACATGAGGTCAGGAGTTTGAGAGCAGCCTGGACAACATAGTGAAACCCTGTCTCTACTAAAAATACAAAGATTAGCAGGGCATGGTGGCACGTGCCTATAGTCGCAGCTACTTGGGAGGCTGAGGCAGGAGAATCACTTGAACCTGGGAAGCAGAGGTTGCTGTAAACTGAGATTACACAATTGCACTCCAGCTTGGGCGACAGAGTGAGACTTTGTCTCAAAAAAAAAAAAAAAAAAAAAAGGCTATCTACCAAGCATCTGACACATAAAATATGCACAGCATTGCATGTATAATATAATAAGGCCTTATTATATTAAGATCAGCAAGCAGCTCCAGAAACAGCTCTGTGGTATGCTGACACTACAAATTGTAATCTCACCTTATACCTACATGCAGTGTCCATGTTTTCTGATCATTGCAAATTATAGCGTCTGAGGAGAAAGAGGCTGGTGATCCTAGAAAATGGAAAGCGTGAGGAAACATTGTAAAAAGGCTAAAGTTAAAAAAGGGATTTGGGAGCATAGTTTATAAAAGCTATAATGATATTGTAATGATGGAAATTAATAAGAAAAATGGCTTCACCCAAATTATCGTAATGTCCTTAGATTTTGTTAATGACCATATCCTACTCACTTACTAAGTCTGTTGACTACTGTAGATGCTTTTCTACAACTCATGTATGGAAAATGAATGTTAAAGATTAAAGAATCAGAATAAATTTTAAATTAGGGCTTGTTTTCAATGATCTCATATGGTTGACACTACTGAATGTCTTAACATCTTATATTAAGAAAAAAATGGAAGGAGGTAATTATTGGACCAATGCCATGTTCTGTTCATCCTTTGGAACTACAAATTTGCAAATGATTTTTCTATAAGTAGATGAAAAGGCAAAAAGAAGTCATGTTGGTGAGGCTGTACATTTTCCTTGTGGTCAGATCATGCCCAGAACCAGAGTATAAGCCTTATTCCCTAGAGAGAATGGAGAGTTATGGGAGCTTACAGTGAAATCCGTTTTTACAGATAACACAGTGGGTGGGTGTGGTGGGCAAGCATCTCAGGCCACATACTCAGATGTGAGACAAGTGTAACATTATTTATATATTATCTATAACAATGTAATATTTATTTCAAATCCCTATTTCCGTGTATGTTCAGTTCATCCTGTTTTCCCTAGTGCTGAGTCAACCTTTAGAGAGGTTGTTTTAATGAGAGGAGGTATTGGGAGATGTGAAGTGTATCCACTCCTCGGTCACATCATCTGTCTTACCAGAACTTGCTGAGATATATTTGTAGCTACCTGTTCTGTCTTTGACTAGTCACCTAGAAAGGAAGCCAGCGTGCACCCCTTGTTCACCATTGTCAACCCTCCCTTAGCTATTTCTCTGTCATCTTGCATGCACTTGCCACTCCTGAGCCATTATGGGACGTAGAATAATCTCTGGAGTTAATTTCCTCCAGAATCGTGTCACCTGCCCAGGGTTCTGACCAGGAATGAAGGCACAGGTTGCTCTGCTCTTTACTTCTTCAAGGCTATCTAGGGGTTCCCAATTGGTTCTTCCTGGAGAATCAGCTTCTGAAAAGACAGGGAGCATGCCTGCCCTTTCACAGGCAACTATGAGTCTGGGCACTTTGCTTGTCCTGTGGTTCACCTCGTTTTCCCCATTCTTAGACTAATCCCCATTCTAGGGAGAAGTAAGATTTACTCTGATTTATGTAATACCCATCTGTATTAGTCCATGTTCATGCTGCTAATAAAGACATACCCAAGATTGAGTAATTTATAAAGAAAAAGATGTTTAATGGACTCACAGTTACACATGGCTGGAGAGACCTCACAATCGTGGCAGAAGGCGGAAGGTGAAAGGCATGTCTTACATAGTGGCACACAAGAGAGAATGAGAGCAAAGCAAAAGGGGAAACCTCTTATAAAACCATCAGATCGCATGAGACTGATTTATTGCCACAAGAACAGTACAGGGGAAACTGCCATCGTGATTCAATTATTTTCCAGCAGGTCCCTCCCACAACACATGGGAATTATGGGAGCTACAATTCAAGATGAGATTTGCATAGGGACACAGAGCCAAACCATATCAGCATCCTAGCTTACAGCTTTTACACTTAGTTTCTAAAACCTAGATATTTCTTTACTTTCTTCTGTAACAACCATTTCCTGGAGTAATGAGTGTTATATGATCCAGCTGACCAAACAGGCAAAGAAATAGAGCTGCTGTAACAGAGTAAAGGAATGAAGGATATGGGGGTGGGAGGGAAACATTGGTGACTATTTCAAAATATTGTCCTGCTACCCAATGAAAAGACGTGGGGTAGAAGTCAGAAAGATCTGAGTTCAACTTCTACCTCTGTAATGTATTAGCTGTTTGTGACTTGCACAAGAAACTTAATTTATATAATCCTCAGTTTCCTCAGCTATAACATGAAGACCTATCTTATACAATTGTTGGAAGAATTAGATAAAACACAATAAGTAAAATTCTTAGCAGAGTAAGGGCACATAGTTAGCTCTTAATAAATTTTAATCATCATTGTCCTTATCAAGATTATTATCAGCGGCATCACTGTGGCTGATTGATCATGAGCAAATTGATTAAGTCTCAGGGTCTTAGTCTCCTAGTCTATAAATGTAGCTAAGAATTTGTACTTCTAAGCCTTTGTCTCAGCATTGAATGAGATGATGTACATGAAGCACTTTGTGACCCGTAATCAGTTGGGTCATTGTGTCAGATGCTGTCATTACTGCTCTGGAAATTGCAGGGTAGGGGGTTGGAGCACAAGCCTGGGTATCCAATCAAAACCACAGAGAGGAGCCTGGGTAGAAATCCAAGACTTTCAGGATGAAGATAACTTGAAAAGCGATCAAAAAGCCCTGAGAATCAGGGTTTGTAAACACACCTAGACTCACCCTTGGGGCGATGAAACTGAGAGTTTGGCAGTGAACTTGACTTTGGGGACACATAGGTGTGCAGCAGTGTGACAACACAGTGACAGGAACAAGAGTGATTTCAGTGTTCTATCATATATGCGTGAAGGAGATGTGAAGACTCAGGGACCACTGGCATGTGCCCTACTTGGGTTGAGATTAGGTTAGGAATGACTTAAATCAGGGATGAACAAACTTTTCTCTAAAAAGGACCAGATAGTAAATATTTTAGGCTTTGTGGGCCATAAAGTCTCTGTCACAGCTTAATTCTGCCATTGTAGTGCAAAAGCAGCCATAGATGATATTAATACATAAACAAATGATTGTGGCTGTATTCCAATAAAATGTTATTTACAAAAATGGGGATGGGGAGAGGGCAAATTTAGCCTACGGGCCTTGTTTGTTGCCCTTTGGCCTGAACCAATGAAGCTTAAAGAGACCAACCTGAAGATAAGAGTACATAGAGGCAGATAAATGAAGCAGAGGGTTTTAGCTAGAAACAATAACGACAGTAAAGCAAATATTATGAACTCTCTGGCCACCTAAAATCCTTTTTGGAAAGTGGACAGAGAGGAAAAATAATAAGCAAACAAACAAATGATAAACACCACAGACATCTGTGATGACTTCCATGACCCTTTGTAATCTACCCCCCAGGGTGGCTTGTACCCATATTTTTACCCACTGGAAGGGATGTACACCTTCATTATAATCCATATAACACAATGTTATCACTATTTGCAAACTTGTCTTTCTCTGTCACAATTCTGTGTTTCCTAATGATCATGGCCAATATTAAGGTAGCTCTAACTATCTTGTAACAAACCCAAAACTACATAGAGTACCCGTCACAATAGGAGTTTGTCAATCACATGAAGTCCATAATGGGTCCTCCTGATTGGTAGACAGCTCTCCTTCAGAGGGTAATTTAGAGAACCAGCCCAGACCTTCTTCATTTTGTGACTCCTCTATCTTCAACACATAGCTCGCAGTTTGTCCTTGTCAAATTGGCAGAAGGGGAAGATGATACAAGGGTGCATGGAAGGGTTTTACAAAAGAGGTGTACAACACTTTTCCTCCCCTTCCTTTGGCAAGAAACCAGCCATATGGATGAATCTAGCTGCCCAGGTAGCTAAGCATGGTGGAGCTGTGCACCCAGGCAGTGCAGGGAGCAGTTTGGCTGAGCACACTGTCAGTCTCTGCACAGATTCTGTTTTATTAATTATGTTAGCCCTCATGCCTTCCACTGTAATCAAAATAGAATTGGAAAGAAAGAATTGTTTGCGGAAAGAACCATAAAAGTAAATTTTAATACTACCCACCTTTAAAAAGATCACTATAATTTATTTGTTATTCTCGTAATGAGATCTAAATTAGTTGATAGACTTTTCAGCGCCGTACCTGCAGAAGGTTCATTGCTCATTTCATGCTTTTGCATATGCATTGATTTTAGCCTTGACTTCATATTTTTCAAACACCTCCATCACTTCATCAGTGTTATTAAGTATATTTTCTCCATTGGCCTCATTTTTACTAACCTTTAAGTTCTCAACCTCTTTATGTCACCTTAGACTCCATTCATGAAATGAAGTATTTGCTAAATTGTTCAAATTACTATTCTGGAATTAACCTGCATTTAACCTTCCCCCATGCTGCCTAATCCAGTGTCAGATCATATACCCAGCATAATCAGAGCCACATTTATGCCCACCAACCTCTAATTTCACTTAAACTCAGTGACCTATATTTCCCCTGGGAAAATGCAGTGTTTACTGCCCTTTTGTGTGGGGTTGTATTTATGCATTATGTGCATGATTTATATATGAACTTGCAGATTAACAGCCCCCTGTCTCCTGACTGAATCCGCATCCAAGCTATGTAGTCTCCCTGAACCCCATTCTGTAGATGCAGAGATATGGGAGCTTGAAATAGACATACATCTGAAAGAGACAAGATCATGGCTTTACAGCAGGGATTTCCCAATGTGAACCTGTGACACCTTCAGGGTTCTCTTACCCTAAATGATTGGGAGGGAGGACTATAGGCACTCTGTGAGAGACCATTCATTATTGTACAGGTCTGTCCTTCAGTGGAAGGACATTTAGCATCTCTGACTCCATCCACTAATCCTGGTGGTGATCCCCAATCATTGGGGTATGCCTCCACTCTGTTGAGAACCATTGGAGACGATCACTATAAAAGCTTTACAGCTTAAACATACCATGATCAGTCGAAGATACACCTCACTGTTTTCTTGAGGATACAATTTTCAAATTCCTGTAGATGAATGGTTCCCCAATGGTGGGAATGTTCCAAAATGGCAGCACATTTATGAGATTGTTGAGAAGAGAGGAGATCTACTCTCTCCCTACCAGGAATCCAGATAATGTACTAGCAGAGACCACCATCTTCATAAATGAAATACTAAGGCAGTAGGGTTTAGTTATGAATGGGATCTTCTAAAGAGTCTTGGCTTATATGTCTATAGGATAAGGCAGAAAAGGATTCCTTGAAAAAGCAAGATACAAAAAAAAAATGGATTTTGTACTCCCTTGCCACCCTTTTGCTAGCGTGTTTTTTATAAAGTCAGAAGCTGCTGAAAGAGACACTTGAACCAAATTTTTTCTAAAAAGATAAAAGGAAGCAGCCACCATTTATTAAGCCCTCCTCTGGGCAGTATACACCAAATCCTCACACATCTCTGTGAGGGGGAGTAATTGGACTGATTTGCGGTTGAGGAAACAGGATTAGACAAGTGCTGACTGTGTACGGGATTCTATACTAGTGAGCTCTATAATTCGCTGAAAGTCAGTTGAGCAATACCTGATGAGGCCAGGAGGTAAATCGAGTGTCTATCTGTATATGTACATTCTCTTACACCGTGCTGCCACTCAGGGTGAAAGGAAGTGAATAGAGGAAAAACAAGGTGAGTTTTAGGAAAGAAACTAGTCTCACCTCTTTTCCCAGATGTAGCTCAGGGAAAGAGAGGCCCTAGCTATGATATTAAAGGTCCAAGTTGACTTTCAGAAGTCCCCTTCCAAGAACCCTTAGACAATGTGTGGGCCAGTCTGCAGTAGCTGGTGTGGATTAACCACTAGAGGACCCTTCTGAATGGTGAGAGCTGAGTAGCACTCCCTAAAACCTTGTATGACCTAGGCGAGGGGGAACATGTCCCAAGACATAACTAAGAATACATTTCCTATCAGCCTATTGGGCAGGGGCTCAGAGTAGAGATACATTCTTTAGAAAAATTAAGAAATGAGATATTTTCTACAACTAGTGTTACGGGTAAACATTTTGTACACATGATATTGTTTTGTTTTTTTAACTTAGACAAAATAAAGAAGCCTAGAAAGCAGTGACCTTTTTTTCACTCTGAAATTCATTTTGATTCCACATACAAACATAGGAGCTCATGTCTATCAAATCAGGCTTATTCCAATAAGACTTCATTTTTATTTCAACATCCTCACTTATTCACATTCGATGGAGTTTAAATTAGTCTTTATTATGGGCACCAAGTTATTTACCACCATGTAGTAGATATTAAAAAGCAGTTAATAAACCACTTGATAACAACTTAAAATATAAAATATACATTCATTTCTTCTA
The DNA here is from genome assembly GCF_049354715.1 of Callithrix jacchus. NCBI lineage: Eukaryota > Metazoa > Chordata > Mammalia > Primates > Cebidae > Callithrix > Callithrix jacchus. The sequence continues at coordinate 12,830,030 of NC_133524.1, forward strand.
TGTGGTACATATGTTAGAGAGGTATAAAAAATTTATAAATCTTGTCATTAGACAGAAACAATTGGAATATATTATTACTCCAAATAAGATTTCACTTTCATATCAACATCTTTGCTCTTTAAAAAAATTCTGAGTATTTCACACTTAAACAACTAAGGCAAAATTTGTTACCGATTCTGGGTCAAAAGATTTGTTATTTTCCCCCCATGTAAGAAATTATCACTGTTAAACATTCTTCTTTATCTTTTAGCTCCTTGCTGTTGTTCTATTTATATTTTTATGAAGAAAATAGTCTATATGTCTGTGTCTAATAAGTGGGATAGCTTTGCGGGATGAACATTCTTGGATTTTTATAAGAAACACGTCAGTGCTGAATTGATCACATGCTCTGAAACTCTCCCCCAGGGTGTTTTCATTTATATGTAATGTTAAATGAAGGATATTAGAAGTGGAACAGACTGTTTGTCATTGAATGCAGTCAGCAGTATCAGCTCACTTTGAATTCCAGGCATGCCATTTGGAATGTTCTTTTTGGTAGAGCACTTCAGGGTATCTGGGTAACATGGAGCTTGATAATTTCAAAACTGAATAACCAACCACAATAACGAAGGAAACCACTCTTGTGATTTATAATAAAAAGTACCAAATTTGGAGAAAGCTTCTTAAAGTGTGAAAAAATTTTTAAAAACCACACATTTCTTGCCCATTGAACCCTACATGTATTATGTTTCTTAAGCACAGTGAGCTACTGGTTTCCATTATTTGGCAAAGTAATACATTATGTGGGAGGCCCTTAAAGGTAGCCTTCTCCTGTAATTTGTTTCCTTTACTCTATGAAGTCCATCTCTTTTTTTTTCTTTTTTTTTTTTTTTTTTAATAGACAGAGTCTTGCTCTGTCACCCAGGCTGGAGTGCAATGGCACGATCTTGACTTACTGCAACCTCCACCTCCAGGGCTCAAGCAAGTCTTCTGCCTCATCCTTCTGAGTAGCTGGGATTACAGGTGCCCACCACCACGCCCAGCTCATTTTTGTATTTTTAGTGGAGACAGGTTTTACCATGTTGGCCAAGCTGATCTTGAACTCCTGACCTTAGGTAATCTGCCCGCCTTGGCCTCCCAAAGTGCTGGGATTACAGGCGTGGGCCACTGTGTCTGGCCAAATTCCATCTCTTTGGGCTCTCAAATATATAGTATGTCTTAAAAGCAGCATAGCTGTAACTAGAAAGAACCTTTCAGCTGAAAGTGAAAGAAACACAGTGCAAAATGGCTTAAGGGAAAAAGCTAATTTCCTGGTTGGCAGAACTCAAAAGAGTGTGGGGTGGAGCTGGTGAGGCACAAGGGGAGTGGGGTGTTGAGGCCTGATGGTATCAGGAATTCTTTGCTGTCTCTGCCAACTTTCTTCCTGTGTTGGCTTCTTTCTCAGGAGAGCTTTCTCCAAGTAGCAGTAAGATTTTACAGAAACTCTAGGTTTGCATGTTACCAGCCCAACAACCCGAGGGGGTGAAAGGCCACCATTTCCCAATGAGTCTAGCCGGACTTCCTAAACAGAGCTTACCCTGGCCCAGTCTGGTGATTGTCTACCTCCAAATGAGTCACCGCCATGCAAGGGGTGGAATATGCTAGGAGAAGCCAGGTCTGGGTCATATTCCTGTCCCTGAGAAAAGGAGATAGGGTGAGCCCCATCTGGATTTTCAGCAGCTGAGAGTGGGAAAGGTTAGTTCTGCAAGGGAAATTGGGTAGCCATGAATAAATGAATAGACTGAAGCCTAATCAAGCAGAGGAAACAACTGCCACTACAGCTGGTCGTACTTGGCTACAGGTTGTTTTAGAAAAGTTTCATTATGGAAAGTTGTAAACAGAATCGTAAGTTAGAGAATAGTATATATATAGTCAATCCATGTTCCCATCACCCAACTTCAGTAGTCATCATCTCATGAGCACACGTGCCCCACATGCCAAGGTACTTTCTCACCCTTAAATGACATTGAAACAATTCCCAGACACCACATTATTTTGTCTATAATTTAGTATGTATCTCTAAAGGATAAGTATTCCTTACAAAATATAAAAATCCACAATGCCATTATCATACCTTATAAATTAACAATATTTTCTTAATAGTATCAAATATCCAGTCAGTATTCAATTCTCCTCCATGGTGTCATAAAATAATTTCTCATTACAGCATATTTGAATCAAGATCCAAATGAAGTCCATGTACTGTGATTTGTGGATATGTCTTTTAAGACCCTTTTAATCTATAGTTTTTCCTTTCATCTATTTTTTATTGTCTTTGAAAATAATTTATTTATAGTTTTTTTTAAGTTTTTTTGTCCTGTAGAGATTTCCAGAGCCTGAATTTTGCTGATTGCATCTCCGGGTGTCATTTAACATGATCTTCTGTCATTCTGTATTTTCTATGAGAATTTCTTTCACTTCCAGAGTAGAGGAAGCTGTGCACTTTCATCCTCTAGAGGTGCACTCTTTCTGTGATGTAAGCAGCTATTGATAATCTTTGCCAAGATTTATTAATTTATTAATGATTGCAAAAGGGTGAAGCTCTAACTCCATAATTTCTTCTTCAATTATTAGCTGAATAACATTATAAAGAAAAACTATTTGGCTACCTCAAGAAAAAGTTTATATGAAAGACAGCAAATAACTTGATCCTGTCTCTTTATTTACCAGTTTTCAAACTAATGAGTTGTTTCATTGGCATTCCCACTAGGGAAACAAGTAGTATTTTTTTTAAGTATCATTATCATAAACTCATAGATTTAAGTATATTGGATATATTTATATCCATTGATGTTATTATTCTCATTGAAGCTCAACTCATCTTATTTTTGGTAATGGGAGCCTATTCAAGTGAGATATCAAGCCCTCTCAAAATAAACCTTATAGTCTTAGTTAGTTTCTTGGCTTTCTGATATGACAAAATGCTCAAGGTTTAACCTGTGTATTTGTTGCTCCAAAAATGGAATTAGTGATTTCCCCGAGGAGCCATGATTCCTTTTAGTGGGAAAGGAGATGTAGTAATCTGAATGCTAGTGTGCTCATCGATAAGGACAGAACTAACAAATATGTGTACATTTTTAAATGATAAAATACAGCATGAGCTCATATTGATATGTCCAATTCAAATGCAGGACGAAAGATTTCTGTGTAACCTCATCTATCTTAAATCTTTATCGCTTCTTTCTCAAGCTGTAAATCCCAATGCTCAGTGACATCACCATAATCCCTCAGCTTTATCCCACACTGCATGTGCGACAGCTTCAGAACAACAACACTATCACAAATAACATTTGAAGGTATTTTTATTGCAGTTCCATTTTTCTCTATGGAATATCCAACCAATATATTCAAATGACTGTGTTAAAATCACTTGAGGTCGGTTGTGGTTACTCATGCTTGTAATCTCAACACTTAAGGAGGCTGAAGTGGAAGGATCACTTGAGGCCAGGAGTTCAAGGCCAGCCTGGGCAACAAAGTGAGATACAGTCTTCACAAAACACTTTTTACTTTTTTTAAAAAATTAGCCAGGTGTGATGGTGTGCCTGTAGTCCTAGCTACTTTGGAGGCTGAGGCAGGAGGATTGTTTGAGCCCAGGAGTTGGAGGCCACAATGAATTCTGATTGTACCACTGCACTCTAGCCTGGGTGACAGAGTGAGACTCTGTCTCTTAAAAAATATCACTTGAGATAGTTTCCCTGTGTAACACTCTGCCACTAACTGAATTAACAGATGCATTTATTTCACTGTATATATAATTCTTAGAGATGGCTCTTTTATTTAATTATGTTTTAAAATTAAGTTTAACTATAATCATGCCATCAACCGGACACACAGATTCTGCATTTCATTTTAGATGCAATTTTTAGAAATTGCTTTTTAGAATTTAGAGTTTTATAATTATGAATACTATTTACATGATACCTAAGTCAAATCTATAAAATGTATATTCAAAGTATACATTCTTTGTTCTCTCCATCCTATTTCCTCCCCTATAGATAGCGCTTATTTTATATTTTATTTTTTGGTCCGTTCTTCTATTGTTTAATGTGAGCACATACTCTGATCCCTCTCCATTCTTAGAAACAGTATTACACTAGACACACTTTTATTCATTTTGCCTTTTTCACATAACTGTATATCTTAGCATCCATTACATCATGTTTTCTCAAACACACAAGTAAAAAAAAAAGGTGAGTAGGTATATGTGTGTAACATTTAGAAACTGGATTTATATTTTTGGTTTATTTTTGTTTTTGTTTTTTGAGACAAGGTCTCCACTCTGTCGCCCAGGCTAGAGTGCAGTGCTACACCTGGGCTCAAGAGATCCTCGCACCTCAACCTCCTGAGTAGCTGGAACTATAGGCATACCCCATCATGCCCAGCTAAATTTTTTTTTGTAGAGATGGGGCCTTGCCATGTTGCCCAGGCTGGCCTCAAACTCCTGGACTCAGGCAGTCCACCCACCTTAGCCTCCCAAAGTACTGGGCTTATAGATATGAGCCATCACACCTGACCTGGAAGACATATATTTTTATTCTAGTGGTTGTTATTAGATCTATGCCTTTATATAATAGTTTAGTCCACCTACCCACCACACCTGCCCACCTTTTGTTCCTTGGCTGTTGTCTGTTGGTCTCCTTCTGTGAAAATTGTTGAAATTAGCTAAGTAACCTCTTCTTAGCTCTTTTTGCTCTTTCCTTGAACACTTGACTTGAACTAGTTTCTTTCTACTGCCAATTAGTATTAATGCCTATAAGGCAAGCAGCTACCTACCTCTGCTGTTCATAAACTTTCCACATTCCCTCCCACCACTGCACTGTCAGGATAGAGCCAATATGGGTGCTACCCATCTCCCAGATAGCATCAGAGTCATAGCTAACACAGGTAAATATGTGCTTCATTCTCACCGCTTTACTTCCATGGTTCCCACGCTGGTCATTACCACTGCCTGCAGCTTGTTCTCTTGTAGATTCCCAGGATAAGGAATATCCCACTTCTTGTGAGGACTTGTAGGCAATTCCAGGGTTCTTCTGGTCTCCAAGTCATCAGAAGCCCCTTTCCCTTGCCTCCATTTCCTTCCACATAGATATGGTTGGTGGTTTGTCTCTACCAGCTCATATTCTAGCATTCATGGGAATAGCTCACCACTTATTTTTGCTGGTGATGTTGTCCATGGGGTTTTGGCTTGAACATCTGAGTTGCTTTCTCTCTTTTTATGGGAGAACTCGGGGAGATTCAAAAATGATTTTGCCAGCCTTACATAATCCTCCAGTGGCTGCAGAATTTATCAAAAAGTTTTGACTGAAGAATTATTTATAAACATTCAAATATCTCTTGTGGTCATGCAGCACTTTAATTTGACTAATTAAACTCAAATTAAACCTGAAGTCCTCGGAGACAAATACAGACAAATGGTAATTTTTACAGAACTAGGTAAAATATTATTTTTTAATAAAGAGAATTAGTCATCTGTTATGGAAATATAAAACTTTGTTGTTCTGCTGAAAACAAAACTTTTTTCCCTTGAAAGTGAATACATGACACATATGTAATTTGCTGTGTACATTGTAAACATTGAAAATTTTATACTTATTGACATTTTAAAAAGCCTTTTTTTTCAAATTTTTTATTGCATTTTAGGTTTTGGGGTACATGTGCAGAACATGTAAGACAGTTGCATAGGTACACACATGGCAGTGTGTTTTGCTGCCTTTCTCCCCTTCACCCACATTTGGCATTTCTCCCCAGGCTATCCCTCCCCAGCTCCCCCCTCCACTGTCCCTCCCCTTTCCCCCCAATAGACCCCAGTGTTTAGTACTCCCCTCCCTGTGTCCATGTGTTCTCATTTTTCATCACCCGCCTATGAGTGAGAATATGCGGTATTTCATTTTCTGTTCTTTTGTCAGTTTGCTGAGAATGATGTTCTCCAGATTCATCCATGTCCCTACAAACGACACAAACTCGTCATTTCTGATTGCTGCATAATATTCCATGGTGTATATGTGCCACATTTTCCCAATCCAGTCTATCATCAATGGGCATTTGGGTTGATTCCAGGTCTTTGCTATTGTAAACAGTGCTGCAATGAACATTCGTGTGCATGTGTCCTTATAGTAGAACAATTTATAGTCCTTTGGATATATACCCAGTAATGGGATTGCTGGGTCAAATGGAATTTCTATTTCTAAGGCCTTGAGGAATCGCCACACTGTCTTCCACAATGGTTGAACCAATTTACATTCCCACCAACAGTGTAAATGTGTTCCTTTTACTCCACATTCTCTCCAGCATCTGTTGTCTCCAGATTTTTTAATGATCGCCATTCTAACTGGTGTGAGATGGTATCTCAATGTGGTTTTGATTTCCATCTCTCTGATGACCAGTAATGATGAGCATTTTTTCATGTTTGTTGGCCTCATGTATGTCTTCTTTTGTAAAGTTTGTGTTCATATCCTTTGCCCGATTTTGAATGGGCTTGTTTGGTTTTTTCCTGTAAATCTGTTTGAGTTCTTTGTAAATTCTGGATATCAGCCCTTTGTCAGATGGGTAAACTGCAAACATTTTTTCCCATTCTGTTGGTTGCCGATTCACTCTAGTGACTGTTTCTTTTGCCGTGCAGAAGCTGTGGAGTTTCATTAGGTCCCATTTGTCTATTTTGGCTTTTGTTGCCAATGCTTTTGGTGTTTTGTTCATGAAGTCCTTGCCTACTCCTATGTCCTGGATGGTTTTGCCTAGATTTCCTTCTAGGGTTCTTATGGTGTCAGGTCTTATGTTTAAGTCTTTAATCCATCTGGAGTTAATTTTAGTGTAAGGTGTCAGGAAGGGATCCAGTTTCTGCTTTCTGCACATGGCTAGCCAGTTTTCCCAACACCATTTGTTAAACAGGGAATCCTTTCCCCATTGCTTGTTTTTGTCAGGTTTATCAAAGATTGTATGGTTGTAGATATGTTGTGTTGCCTCCGATGCCTCTGTTTTGTTCCATTGGTCTATGTCTCTGTTTTGGTACCAGTACCATGCTGTTTTAATTATTGTAGCCTTGTAGTGCAGTTTGAAATTCGGTAATGTGATGCCCCCCGCTGTGTTCTTTTTGCTTAGAATTGACTTGGCTATGCGGGCTCTCTTTTGGTTCCATATGAAGTTCGTGGTGGTTTTTTCCAGTTCTGTGAAGAAAGTCAATGGTAGCTTGATGGGGATAGCGTTGATTCTGTAAATTACTTTGTGCAGTATAGCCATTTTCATGATGTTAATTCTTCCTAACCATGAACATGGAATGTTTCTCCATCTGTTTGTGTCCTCTCTTATTTCGTTGAGCAGTGGTTTGTAGTTTTCCTTGAAGAGGTCCCTTACGTTCCTTGTGAGTTGTATTCCTAGGTATTTTATTCTTTTTGTAGCAATTGTGAATGGCAGTTCGTTCTTGATTTGGCTTTCTTTAAGTCTGTTATTGGTGTAGAGGAATGCTTGTGATTTTTGCACATTTATTTTATATCCTGAGACTTTGCTGAAGTTGCTTATCAGTTTCAGGAGTTTTTGGGCTGAGGTGATGGGGTCTTCTAGGTATACTATCATGTCGTCTGCAAATAGAGACAATTTGGCTTCCACCTTTCCTATTTGAATACCCTTTATTTCTTTTTCTTGCCTGATTGCTCTGGCTAGAACTTCCAGTACTATATTGAATAGGAGTGGTGAGAGAGGGCATCCTTGTCTAGTGCCAGATTTCAAAGGGAATGCTTCCAGTTTTTGCCCATTCAGTATGATATTGGCTGTTGGTTTGTCATAAATAGCTTTTATTACTTTGAGATACGTTCCATCGATACCAAGTTTATTGAGGGTTTTTAGCATAAAGGGCTGTTGAATTTTGTCAAATGCCTTCTCTGTGTCAATTGAGATAATCATGTGGTTTTTGTTTTTGGTTCTGTTTATGTGGTGAATTACGTTGATAGACTTGCGTATGTTGAACCAGCCTTGCATCCCCGGGATGAATCCTACTTGATCATGATGGATAAGTTTTTTGATTTGCTGTTGCAATCAGCTTGCCAATATTTTATTGAAGATTTTTGCGTCTATGTTCATCATGGATATTGACCTGAAGTTTTCTTTTCTTGTTGGGTCTCTGCCGGGTTTTGGTATCAGGATGATATTGGTCTCATAAAATGATTTGGGAAGGATTCCCTCTTTTTGGATGATTTGGAATAGTTTCAGAAGGAATGGTACCAGCTCCTCTTTGTGTGTCTGGTAGAATTCGGCTGTGAACCCATCTGGACCTGGGCTTTTTTTGTGTGGTAGGCTCTTAATTGCTGCCTCGACTTCTGACCTTGTTATTGGTCTATTCATAGTTTCAGCTTCCTCCTGGTTTAGGCTTGGGAGGACACAGGAGTCCAGGAATTTGTCCATTTCTTCCATGTTTACTAGTTCATGTGCATAGAGTTGTTTGTAATATTCTCTGATGATGGTTTGAATTTCTGTGGAATCTGTGGTGATTTCCCCTTTATCATTTTTTATTGTATCTATTTGGTTGTTCTCTCTTTTCTTTTTAATCAATCTGGCTAGTGGTCTGTCTATTTTGTTGATCTTTTCAAAAAACCAGCTCTTGGATTTATTGATTTATTGAAGGGTTTTTCGTGTCTCTATCTCTTTCAGTTCAGCTCTGATCTTAGTTATTTCTTGTCTTCTGCTGGGTTTTGAGTTTTTTTGATCTTGCTCCTCTAGCTCTTTCCATTTTGACGATAGGGTGTCAATTTTGGATCTCTCCATTCTCCTCATATGGGCACTTATTGCTATATATTTTCCTCTAGAGACTGCTTTAAATGTGTCCCAGAGATTCTGGCATGTTGTGTCTTCGTTCTCATTGGTTTTGAAGAACTTCTTTATTCCTGACTTCATTTCATTGTTTATCGAGTCCACATTCAAGAGCCAGTTGTTCAGTTTCCATGAAGCTGTGCGGTTCCGGGTTGGTTTCTGAATTCTGAGTTCTAACTTGATTGCACTATGGTCTCAGAGACTGTTTGTTATGATTTCAGTTGTTTTGCATTTGCTGAGGAGTGCTTTACTTCCAATTATGTGCTCAATTTTAGAGTAGGTGTGATGTGGTGCTGAGAAGAATGTATATTCTGTGGGTTTGGGGTGGAGAGTTCTGTAAATGTCTATCAGGTTTGCTTGTTCCAGGTCTGAGTTCAAGCTCTGTATATCCTTATTGATTTTCTGTCTGGTTGATCTGTCTAATATTGACAGGGAGTGTTAAAGTCTCCCACTATTATTGTGTGGGAGTCTAAGTCTCTTTGTAAGTCATTAAGAACTTGCCTTATATATCTGGGTGCTCCTGTATTGGGTCCATATATGTTTAGGATCGTTAGCTCTTCTTGTTGTATTGATCCTTTTACCATTATGTAATGTCCTTCTTTGTCTCTTTTGATCTTTGTTGCTTTAAAGTCTATTTTATCAGAGATGAGAATTGCAACTCCTGCTTTTTTTTTTTTGCTCTCCATTTGCTTGGTAAATCTTCCTCCATCCCTTTATTTTGAGCCTTTGTGTATCCTTGCATGTGAGATGGGTTTCCTGGATACAGCACACTGATGGGTTTTGGATTTTTATCCAATTTGCCAGTCTGTGTCTTTTGATTGGTACATTTAGTACATTTACATTTAGGGTTAATATTGTTATGTGCGAATTTGATACTGCCATTTTGATGCTAGCTGGCTGTTTTGCCCGTTAGTTGTTGTAGATTCTTCATTATGTTGATGCTCTTTAGCATTTAGTGTGTTTTTGGAATGGCTGGTACTGGTTGTTCCTTTCTATGTGTAGTGCCTCTTTCAGGAGCTCTTGTAAAGCAGGCCTGGTGGTGACAAAATCTCTGAGTACTTGCTTGTTCGCAAAGGATTTTATTTTTCCTTCACTTCTGAAGCTCAGTTTGGCTGGACATGAAATTCTGGGTTGAAAGTTCTTTTCTTTAAGGATGTTGAATATTGGCCCCCACTCTCTTCTGGCTTGTAGTGTTTCTGCCGAGAGATCTGCTGTGAGTCTGATGGGCTTCCCTTTGTGGGTGACCCGACCTTTCTCTCTGGCTGCCCTTAGTATTTTCTCCTTTATTTCAACCTGGTTGAATCTGACGATTATGTGCCTTGGGGTTGCTCTTCTTGTGGAATATCTTTGTGGTGTTCTCTGTATTTCCTGCATTTGAGTGTTGGCCTGTCTTGCTAGGTGGGGGAAATTTTCCTGGATAATGTCCTGAAGAGTATTTTCCAGCTTGGATTCATTCTCTTCATCACATTCTGGTACACCTATCAAACGTAGGTTAGGTCTCTTCACATAGTCCCACATTTCTTGGAGACTTTGTTCATTCCTTTTTGCACTTTTTTCTCTGATCTTGGTTTCTCGTTTTATTTCATTGAGTTGATCTTCGACTTCTGATATTCTTTCTTCTGCTTGGTCAATTCGGCTGTTGAAACTTGTGCATGCTTCGCAAAGTTCTCGTATTGTGTTTTTCAGCTCCTTTAATTCATTCATATTCCTCTCTAAGTTATCCATTCTTGTTATCATTTCCTCGAATCTTTTTTCAAGGTTCTTAGTTTCTTTGCATTGATTAAAACATGTTCTTTTAGCTCACAAAAGTTTCTCATTATCCACCTTCTGAAGTCTAATTCCATCATTTCGTCACAGTCATTCTCCGTCCAGCTTTGTTCCCTTGCTGGTGAGGAGTTTTGGTCCTTTCTAGGAGGCGAGGTTTTCTGGTTTCGGGTGTTTTCCTCCTTTTTGTGCTGGTTTCTTCCCATCTTTGTGGATTTATCCACCTGTCGTCTGTGTAGTTGCTGACTTTTCGATTGGGTCTCTGAGTGGACGCCCAGATTGTTGATGATGAAGTATTTCTGTTACTTGGTTTTCCTTCTACCAGTCTAGCCCCTCCACTGTACAACTGCTGAGGTCCACTCCAGGCCCTGCTTGTCTGGGGTGCACCTATAGCAGCTGCGGAACAGTGAGGGATGCTACTAGTTTCTTTTTCTGCTATCTTTGTCCCAGAATGATGCCTGCCAAATGTCAGTCTTTTGGATATAGAGGGGTGAGGGAGCTGCTTGAGAAGACAGTCTGTACTTTATAGGAGCTCAATTGCTGAGCTGTGAGCTCTGTTGTTCATTCAGGGCTGTTAGGCTGCTACGTTTAATTCTGCTGCAGCAGAACTCATAAAAAAAAACTTTTTCTCAGATGCTCTGTCTTGGGGGGGTTGGGGCTTTCTTTGTGAGTTTCTGTTGTGCTGTCCTGCCCAGCTAGGAGGCAGTCTAGTCACTATTTGCCTGCTGAGGCTCCGCCCTGCTGGCGTGAGGTTCACCCTGTTTCTGCAGGCTCTGCCCTGCTGCTGTGGTCTCCGTCCTGCTGCCATGGGCTACGCCCTGTGGCAGAGTCTCTCTGTTGTAGCGGGTTGCCTCAGCAACAGCAGGCTGCGTCAGCAATGGGCATGTACCTCAGTAGGGGTGGATTGCCTCGGTAATGGCGGACACCCTTTCCCCATGGAGCTGCACCATACTAGGTTCAGCTGTGCCCTACGGGAACCTCTCCACTGGGAGCGTTTGGAATCTCTGTTTTATTTGTCCCACTGTGCTACCCCAAACGCTGTTTTCCTGGAATCTCCTGGGCTGGCTCACTGTCCAAGTCCCATTCAGTTTCAAGTTCAGCCCTCTCAAGTCTCAGATGGCCAGTTCAACAGGGCACCCGGACCAGTGTGCTTTGTGCAGAGCGCTGTGTAGCGCTACTGCACTACAGCGCCGGCCGCCGGCCGCACCAGCTGCCGGCTGCACCAGCCAAAACGTCTGCCTGGCATCCCTCATCTCTTTTATACCTGGGAATTTCCCTGTTCTGTGGGCAACAAAGTTCCATGTGGAAATGCAGCCCTGACTCACCCTCTCCGCGCATTCACCAAGAGCTTCAATCCTGGGTTGTTCTCACTGCGCCATCTTGAGTCCTCCCCAAAAAGCCTAACTTTTAAAAGTACCTTATTTATAAAGTAGTCTGGATATATTTAATCTATTCAAGGTATCGTTTTGCCAGCATAATTTTCATACTATATGTTCTTCCATGATTAATACATGTGAGTATATAATACTTCACAAATAGTAGACTCACAAATGCTTCAGAAAATAGTAGACTCACAGAATAGGTCTTCTTTCTTCTATAAATGAGGGTGAAGAGGCTCAAGGAGGTGTAGTATTTTCCCAGAGTTAGATAGCCAGTAAATAGCAGAGCCCAGAGTCCAATACCGAAGCCCAAGTGGGACAATGGACTGGGAACCATTGTACTAGACCACATGAAAACCATAATGCAACATTTCATCAGAAGAAGGGATTCTAACCATTACCATTGGAGAGGAACACTTAGGCTTTTCATTTGTTTAAAAGGTAGTAATGTGGCTGGGCACAGTGGCTCATGCCTGTAATACCAGCACTTTGGGAGGCCAAGGCAGGCAGATATCTTGAGCTCAGGAGTTTGAGACCAGTCTGGGCAACATAGCAAAACCCCGTCTCTACTAAAAATACAAAAATTAGCCAGGTGTGTTGGCTCACACCTATAATCCCAGCTACTCAGGAGGTTAAGGAATGAGAATCGCCTGAACCTAGGAGGTGGAGGTTGCAGTGAGCCGAGATTGCACCACTGCACTCCAGCCTGGATGACAGAGCGAGACATTGTCTCAAAAAAAAAAAAAAAAAAAAAAAGGTAATAAGGAGAGAAGAGAAAGGGGAAGGAGAAGATAGTCAAAAGGCTTATATACTCTAAACATTGCAATTCAATAGATTTAAATTTTTTTCTTCCAAGTTTTATAAGCTATAATTCAGAGAGGCACCAGGGTGGTATCTGCCCACCTCTAGATTGAAAAAGAAATGGGGAATCAAGGCTATTTTAGGCATCTGTCAAGCTGTAATTACCTCTTTGCTCAGAAAAACCTTTATGTAAGACTAATGCAGATTGGCATTTCTTTGGTTTAAAAGAACATTTCCAGTCATTCTTTTAATAGAATGATCTTTATTATGATGGTTATTTCAATATGTTTTGGTAGAGGGAAAATGTTCCCAGTATGGCCTTGACATAGAGATTATACTTTTAATCTGGTCTGTTTCTTATTTGCTTACAAACTCTAATACTTCCTAGAGTTTTCTTCCCCTACCCTTTCTAGTTCAGAAATTGTTGAATGGCTTTTATTTAAGCGTTTCAAGTCAGCTGGATTTGTTTACCAGTAAGTCTATGTATACCTTCCACAAACAGTTTACCCAAAGTATGACCATTAAAAGGTGGGATTGAGCCAGACGTGCTGGCATGGACCTCTAATCCTAGCTGCTCGGGGAGGCTGAGGTGGGAGGATCACTTGAGCCCAGGAATTCAAGGCCAGATTGGGCAACATAGTCAGACCCCATCTCTAATTTTTTTGAAAAAAAAATGTGGGATTGAAATGACAATTTATAGAAAGAAAACCAATTTTTCATCATTAGGCACTTGTTCATTGTCTTAGAATGGGCTCCCAGAAGTTGTACCTGAAATGAGGGTCCATGTGTAAGTGACTTAATAAGAAGAGTTGTCAGGAAAGATCAATAGAGGGGTGGGAAGTGGGACCTGGAAGAAAGGGAAGGCAAACATAGATGAGGTGTCAGGCAAAGCCTCAGGAGGGTGATTTTGGCTCAGTCCACAGGGAAGTTCCAGATACTTTTTAAGGCCACACCTTAAGTTGTCCAGTCAGAGGCAGAGGGATAGAGTGTTTATATGCCTCTCCCACTACAGGATAGTCAATGGTTAAGCACTGCCTCCTGGGCTCACGGGCCCCTTCCCCTCCATGCTCTCAGGCGGTTCAGATTCAGTAGGCTGAGGGTAGTTCAAAGAGCCAAGTCCAGGTGCTGGATGTTGATAATGAAAGGACCCAGCATCAACTGCTGACTGCCTGCCTCTGGTGCTTCATTTCTCCTGCTTCCATCAGCACATCCTGGAGTTCCCAAGGACATCTTAAGCAGACAAAGTGTGTAAGAAGCTCAAGTTCTGTTGTGTTTTCTAGAAACTTACCAAATCTAGAATTGGAGACCACCTATATCTAAGTGCAATGTTTTATCCTAGCCCAACATTCCACATTTATTAATGATTATCTGTAGAGAAAGGACTTGGCAGTGAATTAATTTAACTACAAAAAGATTATTGCTCTAAAAGAAAATTATGCTTTTCTAATCTTTAACTCCGATTATAAATATGCAACCAAAGTAGCCAGAATGTTCTTACTGGGGTGATGGATCACCAGCCACTGAAATGCCATTTGAAAGAATGGATGGTGTTTTAAATCAATTATCCTATTCATTAAGACTGTATCTGTGCAGAGGAGAACCAAGTACAATGGAAATGTTTGAGTCCCAGGCACTTCCTTGGGTACTTGGCATATTTAATCATTACGTGAAACCTGTAAGGCAATTAAGTATTATTTTTCCTGTTTTAGAGGTGAAGAACTAAAGCTCATAGAGAAAAAAAAATGTATTCATTTAGTAAGTATTTAGTATCCACTGTGTATTAGGCATGATGCAAGGCGCTGGTTATGGGATGACAAACAAAATGAACCTGGTCCCTTCCCTCCTTGAGCAAACAGCCTAGTAAGCAAGAGGTGAAACAAGCAAATACATAGGTTACAAATGGTGGTGAGTGCCAGAAAGGAAAAGAACAGGACACCGTAAGGCATAATGACGGCACAGGAGTAGAAGACTCACAGAAATCCTCAATGAGGAAGTGACATTTAAGTTGAGAACCGGACAATGGGAAAAGCTAACCAGGCAAAGAGTGTGAGGAGACAAAGAGCTTAGAGCGCTTTGGGAAGTGAAACAAGAATGATATTGCAGTTCCTGGCCAGCCAATAGGAAAGTGGTATGAAAAGACTAGAGAAAGGAGCAGCAGCAAGGTGATTGAGGGTCTTCTAGAGTAGCAGTTGGGAAAGTTTGGCCCACAGGCCAAATCTGGCCTACTACCTGTTTGTGTAAATCAAGTTTTATTGAAACATAGCCACCACTGGGCGTGGTGGATCATACCTGTAATCCCAAAACTTTGGAAGGCCAATGTGGGTGGATTACTTGAGCCCAGGAGTTTAAAACAGCCTGGGCAAGATGGGGAAACCCCATCTCTACCAAAAATACAAAAAATTAGCCAAGTGTGATGGTATATGCCTTTAGTCCCAGCTACTTGTTAGGCTGAAGTAGGAGAATCACCTGAGGTCCAGAAATCTAGACTGCAGTGAGCTGTGATGGCGCCATTTAACTCTGTCCTTAGGGACAGTGTGAGATCCTGTCTCAAAAAAAAAAAGAAAGAAAGAAAGAAAAAGAAGAAAACACATATTCTCTATGGGCCCTTATGCTCTGTGACTACAGAGTAGAGTAGTTGCAGCCAACCATCTGTTCCACAAAGCCTACAATATTTACTGTCTACCTCTTTACAGAAAGAGTGTGCTGACCCCTGGTCTACACCTTGGAAAGAAGTCTGGATTTTACTCTAAGAAAGAGAAGGAGCCATTGGAGGGTTTTAGGAAATAGATTCAAATAATCCAATTTTGTTTTGAGATGGAATCTTGCTCTATTGCCCAGGCTGAAGTGCAGTGGCATGATCTCGGCTCCCTGCAACTTCCACATCCTGGGTTCTAGCGATCCTCCTTCCTCACCCTCCTGAGTAGCTGAGATCATACCTGATTAATTTTTTTGTATTTTTAGTAGACACTGGGTTTCACCATGTTGGCCAGGCTGGTCTCAAACTCCTGACCTCAAGTGTTCCTCCTGCCTCAGCCTCCCAAAGTGTTGGTATTACAGGCATGAGCGACCATACTCAGCAAATAATCCAATTTATTTTTAAAAATATCACCCTGTGAAAAATGAGAACACATGGACACAGAGAGGGGAGGACTAAACACTGGGGTCTATTGGGGTGAAAAGGGGAGGGTCAGTGGGAGGGGGAGGTGGGGAGGGATAGCCTGGGGAGAAATGCCAAATGTGGGTGAAGGGGAGAAAGCAAACAAAACACACTGCCATGTGTGTACCTATGCAACTGTATTGCATGCTCTGCACATGTACCCCAAAACCTAAAATGCAATTAAAAAATATATATATCACCCTGAAGAGGGCCAGACCCCAGATATAATGTATAAGTTCTCAGCAGTATTCAATGCCATGAGAGTAGATGAAATCACTTAAAATTAGATTAGAAAAGAGTGTGAATTGAGGAGATGTCGGAGGACTGAGTTCTCAGGTGCTGTAACATTAAAAGATTAAGAGAAAGAGGAGGGATTAGGAAAGGAGGCTGAGCAGGGATGGCCAATGAGGTAGCAGGAAGGAAGGTAGTAATACTTCCTAGAAGCCAAGTGGATAAAGCATTTCAAGGACGGGGTGAGTAGTTGTATCAGATGCTGCTAAAAGGTCAGGTAAGATGAGAAATGGGAAATGACTATTAAATTTAGCATCATGAAAATCATTAGTGCTTTGAAAAGAGTCGTTCTGAAGTGGCGCATGTGAAAGCCTAATTCAAGAGAAAATGGGAGGAGATACGTTTTCTCCTAAATGGAAGCAAAAAAATGGGGTAGTAGCTCAGTGGACCAGTCTTGGCCTGGTCTGAGCCTACACATGTTGAGGGAATCATGGTTTTTCCTGTCTCACAATACATTTATTCAATAAAATCGTTACTAAAGGTCTACTAGGTGATATAATCCCCAGCCCTGCCTCTAAGCGTGATGGTTTTGTGCTCAGCAGGCCACCTGGTGGTGGTGGAGGTAATTGGCCATCTGAAACGTGGCTGCCTTCTGACTTCATGACCCTCTGAATTCACACTCTCAAAATAAGTTGGTAGCTGGCGTTCCTTCAATCATAAACATAACTTTAAAATATGAGTCTTGCATGTAATTTGCTTGACTGATATTTGGCTTAGGTTTAGTTGAAGTACATGTTTAAAATATCCAGTGACTTTACATGATTCGATCTCCAATACTCAATGATTTTGTGGAATATTAACTTCACCAAATGTTTTGTGAAAAACAAAATCAGAACAGTAAGTTAAAGATGTCTCATTGTCTGTTCCACTTTCTGAATTTCCTCAAACTCATTTATATTAGTGGAAATGCCAAATTCAGAATGTTTAATGTCCATGAATGCATTCTGTTTCTCAAGCAAGTGATAACAAGAACTAAACCCTTGAATAGGTTAAAATATTTTACAATGAAATTTTAGAATAAAATGATTAGGCTGATGAGGGTTATAAAGGGTTTCCTTTGGATAGAAATAATTAAAAGTTTAGTCATTATATACTTGAGGTACATGGAACTCTTGATTGAATAATCCTGGTATGCTTTCAGTAGTTGTTACACACGATTTAACTTTTCACCTATCACATACATATCTTACTGTCTCTAGGCCAGGAGTCCCCAACTTTTTTGGCATCAGGGACCATTTTTATGGAAGATAGTCTTTCCACGGACAGCAGTGGGGGGATGGTATGGTTTCAGGATGAAACTGTTCCACCTCACATCATCAGGCATTAGATTCTCACAAGGAGCATGCAACTTAGATCCCTCGCACCTGCAGTTCACAATAGGGTTTGTGCCCCTTTGAGAATCTAATACAGCTGCTGACTACATTAGATCTGACAGAAGGTGGAGCTCGGGCGGCAAATGCTCGTTTGCCTGTTCGCTGCTTGCCTCTTGATGTGTAGCCCAGCTGGGGACCCCTGCTCTAGGCTTTGTGATGCAAATGGTTTTCTTTATATAGCTACTCTTATATTTTTAATTGATGGTTTTTCTATTACATTTTCTTATAGATTACAATCTATAACGACTTAGATTGTTATAAACAAAAGCATTTTTTCATTGAGATATAATTCCCGTACTATAAAAGTCACCCTTTAAAAGTGTATAATTCAGTGGCTTTTAGTGTATTTGTGCAACCATCACCCATATCTGATTCCAGAACATCATCATCCTCAAAAGAAACCCTGTGAGAAGTGTTATTTTTACAACTTATTTTTATATCTACATAGATTGGCATTCTCTCCCCCAAAAGTAACCTCAATCTTGATTTTACAGTAAGCACTTCTTACAATGTTGTCACCCAGATATGCATTTCTGGACACCATAATCCCTGTGGCCCCCTCTCCATCCACCCTTTTGAGTCTGTCTTGCTAAGTGCCCCTTTCTCTTCCTAACAGTTTATTTGTTGAAGAACCTGTAGGGTTTTCCACTTTGGAAATTTCTTGATTCTGTATTCATGCTATAATTAAGAAAAGTATTTTTCAATATAGAAAGGTAATCAGGATTCTACTTTAAATATCCAAAATAAAATTTGTTTCTCTCTCTCTCTCTCTCTCTCTCTCTCTCTCTCTCTCTCTCTCTCTGTGTGTGTGTGTGTGTGTGTGTGTGTGTGTGTGTGAGTGTGTGTGTGTATTTGTTTTTACCCTGGCCGCACTATGTGGAAAATGGAATCTAGGAGACAAGAGTGGCAGTAAGAAGCCATTAGAAGTTTTTGAAAGAGTCCAGATGGGAAATAACAGTTAGAGGACTGGACAAGAGCAGTGGTTTTGGTGTTAGAGAAAATCTATGTGTAGAGGAAAGATCAGTAGGATTTTGCATTGTATTTGACGTGGAGACTCAGACAGGGAGAAATGAAGTATAACTTCTAAATTTCTAGCTTGAGCCCTGGGTGGATGACAGTGCCAGTCAATGAGATGAGTAAATAAGTTTCAGTTGCTCAGAGTTCTCCATTATTAAATGGAGGCCTGCATTGGAGACCAGGTCTTCATGCTTTTCCAGTGAACAGCATGGTCTCCTATTGGAATCATCACATGAGTTTACTGTCAGTTGACACAAAACCAGCAACACTACATTTTTTCACTGCCACTACTTGGAGCAGTTCTGTAATAAGGCCACGAAGAAATGGTCAAAGTGATTTTAGGCCATTGCACTTGTAACTTTGTAGCCTTGTCTTTACATTTATAGACTTTTTATATAATTAGCATTATGCATAAGCATGAGCTAATTTTGAGCTCATCTTTTTTTTTTTTTCTTTGAGATGGGGTCTCACTCTGATACCCAGGCTGGAGTACAGTGGCATGATCTCAGCTCACTACAACCTCCAGCTTCTCACAAGTAGCTGGGACTACAGGCATGTGCCACTACGCCCGGCTTATTTTTTTTATTTTTAGTGGAGACACAGTTTCACCATATTGCCCAGGCTGCAAGCTCATCTTTAAAATAAAAAAATATTTCAGACCATTGATTAAAACCTTTCACATGTAAATTAAATATGTATCTGCATTGGCTATGCAGAGAGCATCTTTGGGGACGTGCAATATAGGGCTTAAAATAGTTGGGCTCTGTCACCATAGCATTCGTTTTGTCTCTGGCAGCTGTGAGGCACCCACTCAGCAACATTTCTCAGGTCCTAATTTGAAATGAGGAGATTCTAGAACGGTGCTTAACCCTAGACTTGGAAGGGTGTGTCTCTGATGCAAGATCTCACATGTCTGTGGTTCACCTTCCCATCTAGGTAGCTAAGAGGGCAGAAAAAAAGCTTCTCCTGATGGCCCCACTATTCTGCCCAGGCTGAATGGAATGTCAAGCTCTAGACCACCCCCATACAAGTCTCCTTAAGAAACAGACCCAGCCCAGGTTGGAATCTGGCATAACTTGGAGGCTGAAAGATGACCCATCTAGCCACATTTGAAATTCAAGTTGAAAGTACCACTCACATTTAATCAGCTTCTGGAGATCTGTATGGAAGGCTTTTATTTCCCCTTCTTTAAATGAATAGCAATTCATTTGCGTGGAGAAACTGCATGTGAATAACAGCAAAGCATGTCAAGAGTGAGTTATTAACTATGCAAACTGACTGCTTAACCTGTTCTGTTCAGACTTCCCCCAACAGTTTTATTGAGCATATGCTTAAAAACATATTTAGATGATATATTGCATGAGTTCCAGAAAGACCATTAAGGTCTCATTTGGGCAGAGAAAAATGTATTTTTAAAAGAACCATTAATGTGTGTTTCTGTAATTGTGTCTTATGGTATTTTTAATATTGCTACCATTTATCAAATATGAAAAATCAGACTTTATATTATCAAAATAATATTCATACAGTAGTAATCTCCTACTTATTAAATATTACCTGCTAATCCCTTACCATTGTTTCTAATGTATTATGATTCATTCAGATATCATTATATCTTATTTCATACTGCTTTTCATGCATAGTACCTAATATTATACATCAGGTAGTTTTTTAAACTCTTACTCTTTCACTCAATTTTCATTTGCTCTTTCTTATCCGCTTCCCTACAGGACATTTTCCTCTCTTACCTAGTTGAAGATTAATCTTCCTTGGACATTAAAGAAACTCGAGAAAAAAAGTACTTAGTTTAAGAGACAAAAATTCGCTTATATTTTTAAGTTGATTTTGCATGTATTTTGGTTTGCACCCTTTTTAATTCTGAAACTTTGGACTCTGATTCTGTACATGAGATTAAGCTTCCATTTGAGGGCAGGAGTGAAAAATACAGGAACATTAAAAATAGAAATCACTATCTCCACCATCCCTGTTCTTCATAGCCTTGAAAGCAGAAAGAGTAAAAGGCAAAGGTAGTGTTAAACTCCAATCTGTTATTATTTTAGAGGATGGATAAGGAATTAGTCTAAGCTATGCTCTAGGGTTCTGTAGGAAGGAAGCTCTTTCACTGCTTCCGTTTCTCTTGCTTTTCCTTTCTTTTTAACCCCAATGGATATATACTTTTGAAAAGTAATCTTTATATACTTTTTCATGTAGTAATCGAATAGCTTTTGTGAGTGAAACATTTTTCTTTTTTATACAGTCAACCCAAATGCAGACGATAAGCCCTATTAATATAAAACAGAAAGGTCTCACAATTCAGTTGCAGGGTTAGTGTGACTCAAGCTCGTCTTCAAAGCAGTATTTCCCAATAGACAGGAAAACAAGATTTCTTTCTGCTTTGCTGTGGATAAAATATCACTATTGATCAATTTATAAATAATTTTTCTAGGTTGAGGCTAAATTGAAACATGGGAGGCACACTTCAGAAATTTAGTATAAATCCCCTAACCTCTTTCCCTCAGTAAAAATTGTATCATGGTTCACTGAAAATCTGTCAACTTTCCAAGAGGATTGGAACTGCAGGTTTTCTGAGATTTGGGGTGTCATTTCAAAATAGCTGTGTTTGAACTATGTACCTATTCTTCCTTAACCTAATTTTTACCTGTGGTAAGAAGGTATATTCCATCCTGTAGCTGTTTATAAACAGTTTCTACAAATGTCATCTTTGAATTGAAGCTTCTTCAGGGATGTTATCTCTATTCCTTGCATGTTAAAAATAGCATTTCTCTGTTTATGTTTGTCTCCTCTTTCCTCCTATGTATATGAAAGTTACCAACTGGAAAAATAGTTTATGGTCTTTACCACTGCCTTATTGTTAATATTCAAGTACATGTTTAATCCTAGTAGAGCTCCGTATTGTTCCAATTTTGATACATGTAAATTGGGAGGTAGTGGCTATGACCATTAACCCCTAGGAACACCTGGGAGCCCCAGCTCCTTCTGGCTCCAGGATAACATTATACATAGGCTCCCCTTAGTTAATTTCACTTGAATCTCACCTTCTTATTCTTGAACCGCTCAAAACGTGAGGCCTCAGGGCACAGACTTCCTCTGGTACCTGCTTCTCTTCTGTGACACCCGGTTATTCCTTCTCCATGACTTAACACATTCCCTATGACTAATTGGTCTTAGTTTTGGTTCCCTCACAAACCGACTCTGAGACAAGGATTTGTGAGTGTATAGTTGATCTGGGAGGTGATCCCAGGAAACACCGGTTAGATACTGGCGATGTGAGACCAAGAAGGAAGACCGTCAATAAAATGTAAGTTAACAAACCAATTGCCACTGTGGGCAACTGGAGCTTCATCTTCTTTGGGAATTCCAGGATCCGTGTAGAATACATGCCTTGGAGTTATTCAGCTGAGTGGTGAGAGAGTTGAGATATTTATACTCTAATTCTTGTCAGGTACTGAATGAGGACTTCTCTGTGGGGTCATTCTCCGGAACTTCTAGCTGACTGTGTGTGGTCAGGGTGGACTTTAGCAGCCAGAGAGAGCCCATAGTCAGGTGGAGATGATAAAGGCTCCTAAATTGTCTGCTGTAATTCCTAACCATTTCCACTGCACCCCATTGAACACTCACTCCATTGCAAATGTAATGACCTTAACATTTAACCTCTTTACCATTTTCCAAGCCCTTGCCCTTCTTTTGTGACCATGTTGCAAGGAGGCTCAGTCCTTCTCACGCCACCTAAATCATAGGGTCAAGAGGTAGTATTGGCATTCTCCTGGCTTTCCATGATTAATTTATAAGCCATTATTCTTTCACCCTAGTGCAAACTTGCTCCTTTTTTTTTTTTTTTTACTACTTATGCCCTCGAACAATATGACTTCAGACTTTCTCTGAATTGCATGTTATTCCTTACTTGTATTGAAGACTTTGACACCTTCCAAGTACCCTACCATAGTCCAGATAAAAATAAGCATTCAAATATCCACATGGATGAACTTACCTTTTAAGTTTTTCTATCTCCTCAACTTTAGGTGCCTTCTCGATCATTCCCTTTCAACCAAGCACTCCCAATTGCCACATCCCCAACCTGTTTGACCCATATAACTGAACCTCCTCTGACACCATAAATTCCCAATATCCCAAATTTGTAATTATTCTATTACTAAAGAGTGATTCTCACTAGAATTATTCTCATCAGTGCTGTCCTTCCCAACTCTTTCCAGTCTTCCTTCATAGACTTCTCTCTCCCAAAAGCCACTGCACTCATCTTGTGTCCTAATTATACCTGATGGTATACTTTTCCTTAAGCAGACCCCATGCATCCCTACCTGTAGTCCTCTTTTTACCTACAATGCCCCTGGAAACTGCATTCCTTTCAAGTGCTTACCCGTTCATCAAGTTCCAGCTGAAACACAGCTTTTTCAGTGGTTCTTCACCAATTTCCCTGCTATATCTCGCACATTGGGGTCACTCTCTTCTTGTTCTGTATTTCCAAGATATTTGTAGTAGCTCTGCTTTGAAACTGCCAAATTCCACCCTGCAAGGTGAAGTCAGTAAATTAGTTAGCCTTTCTATGCCTCAGTGTAATCAACTACCAAATAGAGAAAGTGATAGTTACTTGTCAATGTCATTGTGGAGATTAAAAGAAACAATATGTGAACATGCTTCAGAACCCAAAGATGAACATAACATGTATCTTTATTGGGCATCTGTAAGGAACCAATAGAGCAAAGCAAAACTTTTTATGAGAAATTTGAATACTGATAATGACTTTACCATGGATAGAAGGAAAGGACATTGGTGCACATAGCCTAGGTTGGATTCCTGGCTCTACTTCAAATGAGTTGCATGGCCTTGAACAAGATGCTTACTCCCATTGAAGAGAGCCTCATGTAAAAAGTGGAAATAAGAAAACCTACCTTGAAGAGTTAGTGATGACTAATGAATGCAAGTGGACATAGTTCTGATAACTTGAAGTGAAATGGCTCCCGGTATTCCCTTATTGTCTCTCACCCAGGCCAGTAAGGTTGGAGCACACACCCTGGGCAAGAGGCAGTGTTATGTGACCTAAAGAGGTCTGAGAGAGAGTGACTGTCAGCCCCATAAGACAAGATTCCATCCTGGGAGGCTGCACTGCTGACTTGGACAAGTGTCAATATCCTTCTTTAGGAATGATAGGCTCAGACAGAAGCTCTGGGGACATGTAGCATGCATGTGTGGGGACAGAGAGAGGAGCAGTTCTTTACGCGTCCTTGAAGTAAGTCAACTCCATGTCTGGGCTAGCCTCTCCTCTGTATCTTCTGGAATGCTCTCCCTCAGGGCTCTGAAGACAACAATTAGTGATAATAATTACTGATTACTAAAAATTTTTATTGATTTAATAACAATAGTAGACACAACCATTGATGAAGACATGGTTCAGGGCTGTGTGTGTCACATCTCATATGCTATCCCCCTACTTTATCCTGCCCCTGCTGACCCAGATGCTACCCCAGGGTTGAACCTGCAACTCAGTCTGCAGCAAGGACCCTACTATTATAGCACTATAGCAGGAGTGGATAAATTTGGTAAATGAGAAGATACGAGGATTTCTTCTGGCACCTGGATTCAAAGTATTTTAATTTCTGGAGCCTCTGTGTCTTCATCTCTAAGTGGGAATAATACCTAAGTCCTAACATAATCGGAAGAGTTCTTGATAAGCATACAGTAGATGTGAAGTAAATGATTGCTTATACTGGTGATTTCTCTGATAACGTCCCAGTTGACCCCCATAGATCCTGACCATCCTTTATTCCTCTCTGTATTGAAACCTTGTGCAGAGTAGTCTTCTGAGGAAAATAGTCCAAGCCATGTGACCTCAGGTAGCCAAGCAAGCTGTTTATCTTTTCTCCTGATTTGTTCTCTCTCTTCTTTAAAGAGAGACCATCTTTCCACCCATCTGCCCCTGCAGAGCAGTTTGTGGGTGTTTAAGGGTTGCCATGGACACCAGTAGACCTGGAGACACATGGGCAAATCTGGGAAGACTTTGAAGGAGTGATCACTGGACAGTGTTCTGAGGAAAGAGGTTGAGGTGCCATTTGTTGAAGAAAAGGTAGCAGGAAGTTCTAGATGAATGACATTGCACAAAACACAGGAAGTGATATACGGGATTCATCAACTTGAAGCCTAAGCACCTTGGGTCTCTAGAGGAAACCCATGTAATTTTAGGTCCAGTTCAGTTTCCACATCTTCAGGATGCAAACAGAAAGCAGGAGAGTGTGAGGGGCTTGTCCACACTTACTTCTAGCCATCTAGGGCATCCTTTGCTCTGCTCCTTGAGTCTCAGGTAATTCCATAGAATGGTGGCCCCAGGCAGGCAGGGATTATTTTCTCTTTTATTCACTAGTCTATCCACAGAGTCTAAAACCATCTTCCACACATAGTAGGCACTTGTCAAATATCTGTTTAATGAATTCCAGTGGTCTTTGAAGTTGAAGTGTAGGTGAAGATAAGAGGAAGTGAGTGGAGAGCTACTGGAAGTGTCTCCTACTAGGGAAAATGATTGGAAATCTTACTTGAAACTGAGTTGCATTTGGAAATCATCACAGTATTTCGAGAAGGGAAGTGATGTGATCTACATGAGTACCTCACTAAGATGGGTCAATTTCCTTCCAAATAGACCAGAAGAAAGGAGACAGGAGGCACTCCACTTCTTGCTAAAACGTTATTTTCCCCATATATGGTTATTGAACGAATGAATTTGAAAAACAATTTATGTATCTGTGTCATTGAAAACCATAAGCTTCTTACCTCACCTGACAAAGTCAAACATAACCGTGGAGTGGAAGATAGGAATTAACTTCTCTCACTATAAATTGCAACAAGTTGACATTCAGCCTGGCCTTCTGAAATGCTCAGTTGAAAATAACAGTTGCAGGTACTGGCCTTTGCAGGATAACTCCCTTAGAGCATGCAGCATCAATGCTTGCCCTTGGGAATAGACATTTACAGTTGCCTGGGGAAAGTAATCTCTGTTGTGTGCTAAAAACACAGAACATAATGATGGAAATGATAGCAATAAGTATGCCAACAAGATGGACATGATTCTCTTAGCAAAATGCATATAAAATCTAGATACTTCACGGACAAGGGCATGAGCAGAAAACATCCTCACAAATGTTCCACGTCCTACGCAGCTGCGTGTCTGGGCAGAAGTTTATTGAAGCAAATGTAATGGCCAAAAGTACTTTAAATGAGCTATTTCTTGCATCCTTGAATTATTTTATCTCCCTTTTCTCCTTCAATCCCTGCTCTCATCCACCCACTAGGATTTTTTTTTTTTTTTGGCAATCTTCAAGGAAAAATAATAAAAAGAACTAGAATTTACATAATACCTTCCTTCCAAGACACTAAAAGCAGTTCACCCATCTATAATTTGTCCTTACAACAATCCTCTGTACAAGCCTGTTATTATTATTATTATTATTAACATTATTTCAATTTTGCAGTCACATTACTTGCTGCTGAGAAATTTAGCTAACACCTCATTTCTTGAACAATTTTAGCCTCTCAGCATATCTATAAAAAGGGCTTCAACTGCCACCTCCCATTTGTGATTGTGCCATGTATTCCATTACAGTCTCTGGCCCTCTGTTTAATTTTCGTTTAAAAATATATTAAATTCCTTTATTGTGAGAATACTGCAGGACTGCTGAACAGAAGGTGAAGTGAGCGTTGAAAGAGAACAGAATCAAACATAAATATCTTCCAAACCAAAAAGGAAATGGAAAGTAACTGTCAAGGCAAATTGATTTGAATTTCGTAAGAATGTGATTTTTTTTAAAAAATTGACTCAGAATATGAACTATTCTTTCTAACAGCTTCAACTTGGCAGATGACACTACCTGTCTCTTTCTAATCTCTTGCAGTCTTTCAAATTCCAAATTTGTATTGGCTTCAAAATTTTTAACATCTCAAGAATGTTTCCAGCTCACTGAATTCCTCTAGTCGTCTCACATTTCCCATATCAACAGGGCCTCCCATGGGAATGACCCTGAAAAGGCATGAGCCATTTGCAAATGGTCTCTTTTAATTGCCCCAGCAATCATTTTCTTCCTTTGCACACTATCTAATTTATTTTTAGCATAAACAGGTTTCATTCAGCAGACCAGATGTCGAATATTCCCCATCTTCTTCTCTTATTCATTTATAGTTTTATATGAAAGTTCCATTCTTCTCTCCATATAATACCTGCCCTGCTATTAGATAGGACTGTATCTGTCAGCTGTTGCTTCATAACAAATAATCACAAGATCTCAGAGGCTTACTGAATACATTCTTTTTTTGCATTGTGGTAAAATATATACAACATAGAGTTTCCATTTTAACAATTTTAAATGTATAATTCAGTGCCATTAATTATATTCTCAGTATTATGAAACCATCACCATTATCTATTTTCAAAACTTTTTCAGTGCTCCAGACAGAAACTCTGTACCCATTGAGCAATAACTCCCCATTTCCCCTCTTCCAAGCCCCCAGTAAACTCTAATCTACTTTCCAACTCTGTGACTCTGGCTATCCTAGATATTTCATACAAGTAGATTCAATATTTTGATATTTCTCCTTTTGTGTCTGGAAGTAAGTGTTTCTTTCTCATGCATCCGCAAACTGGATGGGATAGCTCTGCTGATCTTGGCTGGGCTTGCCAGGAAACTACAGATTAGTTTCAGATCTATTTCATATTTCTCTCCTCCTCCTTGGAACAGAGGGCTGCACAAGGCAATACAGAGCAGGAGAGAGCAAAGAGGAACAGGTGACAAGGCCTCTAAAAGATTAGCCTCTGAACTGGTACACTGTCATTTCCACAGCTCCCATTGGCCAAAGCAAGTTATTGACCAGGCCCAAAGTCTAAAGGCAGGCAAGTAAACTTCAGCTCTAGTGAGAGATTGCAAAGTTACGTAAAAGTGCATGAATACAGAGAAGGTTAAAGAGCTCAGACCATGTCCTACTTGGTTAAAATGTAAGTTCTGGAGTTGAATGGACCCCACTCAACCACTTTTTAGCCATGTAGCTTTATGAAAAGGGATTTAATCTTTCTGAACCTTGTTTCCTTATCAGTAAAATGGGGATGATAGTATTACCTATCTCACAGGCTGCTGTAATTATCATTGAAATAGTCTAAATTTGCAGTAAAAAAAAATTGCAAGCAAAATTATTATCATTCTTAAAACATAAAGAATAGAAAAAACAACCAAAGCCAGTAAAGCTTTTTTATCTTTGCTTTTCACTGAGCAAAGGAAGTTATAGATTAGTAGAGGATGCTGGAAACCATGAAAGGTCACAAAGGGAATTAGAATTACAGACTAAGGCCTGTTGATACTTGAAGAACCCATAGCAATCATTCTGTCTATTTATTACTGTATTTTATTTTAGTAATATGACCTTTTATTTTATGTAAACCTAGCCCATGATCTCAGTGCATAAAGCAGTGGAGGGCTTCTGGGTGAAAAGACACAGGGGTATTCAGGGATCTGCCCACTGAAAAGAGTACCTGTCTCAGAAGGGTTGCATGGAACACAATTTGAAAATCACATTTTTTTTTTTTGAGATGGAGTTTTGCTCTTGTTGCCCAGGCTGGAGTGCAATGGCACGATCTTGGCTCACTGCAACCTCCACCTCCCAGGTGCAAGCAATTCTCCTGCCTCAGCCTCCCAAGTAGCTGGGATTACAGGCATATGCCACCAAGCCCAGCTAATTTTGTATTTTTAGTAGAGATGGGGTTTCACTGTGTTGGTCAGGCTGGTCTCGAACTCCTGACCTCAGGTGATTCACCTGCCTTAGCCTCCCAAAGTGCTGGGATTACAGGCATGAGTCCCCGCACCCAGCCGAAAACCACTAATTTAATCCAAGCTTCCTCTTCTTCCAGGTGACAAAAATGAAGCCCACTTGTGTAATATGATTTCCCCCAAAATCATGTAGCTAAGTGATGTCGGAGCCAAAAGGAGAATAAAACCTCTCTTCCTAACTCCCTTGCCCATACCATGCTGGCTTCTGTGAACTTCCCATGGCCTTGTTGATAACAGCAACCTCTTCTGCCTTTTATCTCCTCTCTTCTTTTACAGTTTGTCATTTGTTCAGATATATCACATTTATAGGTAGGTAGCACTCATTTAGTAGCCATGATTCTGCCCATTCAAAGAATACAATGTGTTACTGGTAAAAGGAATACCCATGTCCATCAGCAAAAAAGGGGAAGAAGGAAATGAAAAAGTATATACAGAAGACATATAAATAGATACAAGAAACATGTAAATATGTATATTCATTCTTCTATAAATGTACTCATATATATATACACGCATACACACTCATACATACACATACATACACACCATTTTGTGAATCTGACATATAATAGAGAGTCCATGAGATTGAAGTCAAAGCTCTACCATGCAATAGCTGTAGGGCTTTAAACAAATCATTCAGCATCCCTGAGTTCAGTATCCTCTAGGTAAAATGAGGCTAAAAATCGCTGCTTCACAGGGATGTTGCAAGCATGAATATGTATGAGAAACAGAAGTTTACCACCTT
This sequence comes from Callithrix jacchus, assembly GCF_049354715.1. Taxonomy (NCBI): domain Eukaryota; kingdom Metazoa; phylum Chordata; class Mammalia; order Primates; family Cebidae; genus Callithrix; species Callithrix jacchus. The sequence continues at coordinate 12,859,207 of NC_133524.1, forward strand.
CGGAGTGTTTCCAGGACTGCCAAAATGCCACCCTGGTACTTTCTAAGTTCTGTGCTTATAGACTCATTTCTGAATTCTAAAGAACAACTTACCGATTAAAGATACAGGCTTTGGAGTCAGAAAAGCTCAGATCCATATGCTGATTCTGCCAGTTAGAACTGAGAACAATGAATTGATCTATATAAACTCAGTTTTCTGATTTCCAAATAAGAATGACATTATCTTCTTTACTGGAATATCAAGAAGCTTGAATCACACAACACAGGTGACATATTTAGTACACGGTATGGCATTTGGTAAGCATTCAGAACACATTAACTCTTAATCTTGTTTTTATATTGTTTTTGTTACTGTTCTTCAAAATTTCTCCCAGTTTTCTACCCACTCAGGCACAGGGAAATACATTTGGGGAAATATTGAAATAGCAGTACTTTAAATCCTTAGAAATCAAATTATTTTTAAAATAAAATATTTTCTTTATTTTAGGGAGAAACTATTAAAATCTTTTTTCCCCTAGAGAATGGCTACTGTGAGGATTGTTCAGTGTGGTTTCATGTCCCTGAATACCATCTCTATCCCTGTGTGTATTTCAACAATTTAATTCAGCTGGCAGAACTGTGCCCCTTTAGAATAAGGTAGAGATTATGCTAACATTTTAGAAGAGGATCATCTTGTTTGTTTTTGGAAAAGTACCTCCAGATGAGCATCTATGGCAGCATTGTCCAACATGTCATGCTGTTGTGATAGAGTATGGTAGTTTCTAGCTGCATGTGGCTATTAAGCACTTAAAATGTGGCTAGTGCAACTGAGGGACTAGATTTAACTTTATTGTGTTTAGTGAACTTAAAAAGCCACAGGTCTGGAGACTTCTCTGCATGTTCTGGGCCAATGAGACTGCTGTTTGAAATTTTGATATTTAACTCATCAAAGAACACATGCTTGAAGATAAAGGCAAACAAAAAGACAATGGAAAGAAAGCTTTCATACTGGAAGCATGTCGAAGCAGCCCAAAATGAATGAGATGAAATTAATTACCCCTTTCCTTTCCCAACTCTTCATGTTGATTATGGACTATTACGAACTACTCACCAGGACTTTGGGACTCGCAATAATTTTCATACAATTTGTGCTACTTAGTTTGAGTGAGTTGAATGTGGCATGCTTATACCTTCTTAGCACCCCTTACTCAACTGACAAAGCTTTAACTACTTTTGACATTACTTTAAGACATTCTTCTCCAACTCCTTCTTTGTGAAACATAAATTGATTGCTTATTCAACATGATGTCTTTCAGCTTTAAGAGCATTTATCTTCATATTCACTCAAGAACATGTGTTTAGACGACAGCATGTATTGATGCACAGCAACTTTAGCTAACAGTAGAAGGAAGTCAGTCAGACACTAAGAAGAGTAAAAGACTAAGGTAAAGGAAGACTAATTGAGTTCGTAGAATTAGAGATGCACATGTAATAGGATTGTCAATGAATGACAAAGCCAAGTAAAACAGGGTCAATTGTTGAACACATGTACACCCTTTGATCTGCCAGTTCCACTCCTAACTATACATCAAACAGAAATAGATACATATTTAATATATTCACCAAAAGGTACATGCAACACTATTCACAAATAGCAGCACTATTATTTAACAACCCCAAAGTGGACTACTCAAATGTCTATCAATGGTAGAATTGATGAATGAATTGTGGTACCTCTACAGAATGGCTACTATACATCAATGAGAATAAATGGTCTCTGACTGCACATCACAGTTCGGATTAATCTCAGATACAATTCTGAGTGAAAGAAGAAACAAATGGATAATGTTCCTAATGAGGTCATACTGTTCTATGGTGTTAAAAATCAGAATTGTGGTTATCCTTGGGAAGTATATTTGGAAGGAAGCATAGGAGGTGTCTTGGATACTGGTAATGTTCTGATTTCTCATTTGGACCCTAACTACCGTTATTTATTGGTACATAACAAATCACCTCAAAACTTAGGAGCTTAAATCAACAAACATTTATTGTCTCACCTTTTCTGTGGATCAGGAAACTGCGTACAGCTTAGCTGGGTGCCTCTGGCTCAAGGTGTCTCACAGGGGTGCAGTCAAGTTGTTGTCTGGGGTTGTGGTCTCAACTGAGGCTCAACTGAAAAGGGATTGGCTTCCAAGGTCACTCATGTGTTTCTTGACAGGATTCAGTTTCTCACAGGCTGTTGGAGTGAGGGCCTCAGTTTCTTAATGACCTTTGGCCAGGACCTCCCTTGGTTCTTTGCTGTATGGGCCTCTCCAAAGGGCAGCTTATGTGGTATTTGGTTTCCTTCAGAGCAAGTGAGCAAGAGTGTGAGAGAGACTGAGCCCGCAATATGGAAGCCATAGTTGTTTTTTTTAAAAAACATAACCTTGGACATGACATTTTACCACTTCTGTCATATTTCCTTTATGAGAAATGAATCAGTAAATCTAGCCCACACACAAGGGAAGGGAATTATACACAGTCTGAGCATCAGAAGGTGGAGATTCCTTAGGATCATCTTAGTGGCTGCCTACTCTATCTGTGTTCAGTGTGTAAATTTCAATGAGCTGTACACTCAAGGGGCAAGTACTTTTCTGTATATTCATAATACTTAAAAAGTGTGATTGAGTAATTAATTAACAGAACCTCTGGATCTCACAAAAGAGACCTGTGGCCTTCAGATAGACTTTACTAGACTGAAGGTTCTTAAATTTAAGTCTAGCCTCCAGAAACAGAAGCCTTTTTTCCAATCCACTTCTGCCAAATTGGGCTTAGTACAACATTACTAGGTCTTTGCTCCTCTACCCTGTATGTTATCAGAGTACACACAGAACACACCTGTGTTCACCACTGCCCCTGAAAACCCATGAACCCTGAAAGACAGAGGAGTTCTTTCCAGTTGTACAAGCATGGGGCCTGGTGCTTCTTGTGTCATAAAAAGGGAAAGTGGTTCTGTCATGATAGGGTCAAGTCGTGGGCTTCCTGCAGCAAATCCCACAGTCAAATTCAGAGCAGAAAAATCTCTGAGATGGTGAAGAATGGAAATTGTATTATTTAAAGTCAGCCTCTAGTAATAACACACATTTAAAAAGAAAAAAGCATGAAGATTACTTGGGCAAGCATCAGAACAATTGCTGTGGGCCAAAATTCATGAATATGCTATACACTGTCCCTGATTTTAGGGTTGGCCTGTTTCTAGTCACTGCTTATCTTTACTCTTAGAGAAATGTCCCCAGGACTGTGGACATGCATAGAGGCAGGAAAGAAGGGAATAAATGAAGGAAGTCTTACTTACCCTAGGGGATGAGGATAAAATAGCGATCCTGGAAAGGCTTGAGAAATGTTAATAAAGGAGCTGCCAGTTCAAATGCCCTCTATTATTTCTAACTATAAAAGAAGCCCTTAGCTTCTCAGTAACCACTGTGTCATTTGTTCTAAACCATGGCTGGATCGCCCATCAACAGAGCACACCTGCTCTCGCTTGATGTCTGTTTTGTTCATCCATAGCAAAGTGTTTAAGAAAAATATCCCCCTCAATTTTTTTCTGTTTTAGTACTTTTGGTGCTTTCAGTTTACTATGTCAGTTTCTTCCAACAGTATTTATAGGAAGCACTTTTCAGAACCGAGGTTCATTTAGAGGGCCATTGAAGAGTCTGCTACCTAATGACTTCATGATTGTTGATAACAGCCACCTATTGCCTGCATTGCTGCCTTAGCCCTTCACTGGGCCCACACTTCCACCTCTCCCTCCTGAAATCCATTCTCAGCTTAGTGGCCAGAGTGACCTTTTAAAAACATGTATTTTGTCATTCCTCTGCTCCAAATTCACAGGTAAAGCCAGACTTTTGCAATGGCCCATCAGACCCCAAATGATTTGGGCTCTGGCCTTCTCTCTGACCTTTCTTCCTAGAATCCCTCCTTATTCTTTTGCAGAGTTGCTGGGCTCCTGGCTCTAACTCAAACCTCCCTGGCAGGTTCCACCTTAGGGCCTTTGCCTGTAGCCCACTGCGCTCAGGAGGTTCCTCCCCTTGACAGCTGCATAGCCAACTACCTTACCTCCTACTCACTGTTGTTAACTTGTCAACCTCTCAATGACATTTAACTTGTGCACTCTATTCAAAATGGCATGGTGGCCTACCTCCCAATACTCATAAATGTCCACATTGGCATCTTCAGCATGCTACATTATATATAAGGTGGTATTTGTTATTTACTTTTCATTGACTGTCTTCCTTCTTTAGAAGGTGAGCTCTGCCAGGTTAGATGTTTTATTGCCTGTTTTATTTATTGCTGTAGCTCCAGTTTCCTCAGTCTCAGCACTACTGACATTTTGTGCTGAGTAATTCTTTGTTGTGGAGGCGGTCCTGTGTGTTGTAGGATGTTTTGCAACAACTATGGGTTCTACTCATTAGCACTTCTCCTAGCTGTGACATCCATAAATGTCTTCAGACATTGCCAAATGCCCCCTATGGAGTAAAATCCCTCTCCACTGAGGATCACTGATGTAGCTCAAATGCCTGGTCCTAGATAGATACTCAATAAATATTTATTGAAGGAATGAATGCAGGCAGAGCTATATAGCATCAAAGAAGTGTGTAAAATAATTTAACTATTACTTTATGAAAGGCTGCTGCCTTTTATAAATTTTAAATAGAAGTACTATTTTCATCCAGTAGTCAAATAAGCATTTCAAAGTCCAGAGACAATGTTCATTCAGCAAAAAATGAATTAAATGGACAAAAAATTAGGTCAAACCACAACCAGATACATATGCAAATAAACTCTCTTAGCAGTAGTTTCCAAATTCAAAGTGCCAAACCTGAAATTTTATTGCAAAGGTTTACAAAATACTATAAAATAGTTTGAAATGATGCAATTTCATCCAAAGGTTAATTCTGATAATCGCTGTATCAATGATATGGATTTAACCATAATGGCCTAATATTCATCACAAAGAAAATCACAGCCTAAGCCTTAAATGCATTCAGTAAAATGTGAATTAGACTTGGCAGAGAATTCTGGTTTCTCCCTAGGTTTAAAATTCAAGTCATTGGTTATATGTAAGTGATTTAATTCTAAGCCTAAAATTACAATGTACTTTAATCCTTTCTCTGCAATTCAAATATTTACTTGAGAATGCAATACCAATTGTGCCTTCCAAATTAGTCCTTGTAGTGAAGCATTTTTAGTCCAAGACAGTTGATTGGGTCTTCTTCTCCCCTAAATTTGTTTTTTTCCCCTCTACCCCATTCTCCACAAGTCCACAATTACTGTTGCAATTGCCAAATCCCACTCCCAGCAGTAAACAAATCTCTTTCAACACTTCAACATGTGTTTGTATAAGACAATTTTTTTTGGTTTAATGGAGGTCACAAATATACTAACGGGGTCATTAGCTTGGACATTTTATCTTCCTTGATAAGGAAGACATGTTCAATTATAAAACCATTTGACTGTCTTAAATACCTGTTTCTTTATAGTTTTCAAATTCTTTATGGGAAAATGATGTTCTAGTTATCTATTACAGCCTAACAAGTGTAATGGCTTAATGTAATAATATAATAAATGATTATCTCTCATGGTTCTGTGGGTTGACTGAACTCATCCAGATGGTTCTCACTGGGGTCTTTCATGTAGCTGCAGTTAAACGGCAGCTGTGGCTGAAGCCATCTGAAGGCTTGATTGGGTAGGCATCCAAGTTGGCTTCTTTTGTCATATATTGTTGCCTGGACTTGGACAGCGGACATAGTGAAGGCTGGCCAGGCATCCCTCCCTCTCTCCACATTGCTTCTGCACGTGGATAGCTTCTATACGATATGGTGGTCACAGGGTTGTTGGACTTCTAACATGGTAGCTGGCTTTCCTCAAAGTGAGCATTCCAAGATATCCATGTGGATATTATAAGGCTTCTAGGATTCTTCTGACCAAGGCCCAGAAGTCATGCAGTGCTATCTCGACAATATTCTGTTAAAAGTGAGTCACAAGACTAGTCTGGATTCAAAAGAAGGAGACTAGACAGAAGTGTGAATATTAGAAGGTGTGGTTACTTGAAGGTCATCTGTGTATCCCTAATATCATAGACCAAAAAAAGATGAGCAATACAATTATCCAGTTTTTGAGGATGAAGTCTTAAACATATTGCTTAATAAGGATCATTTTTTTAAATTCTCTTCACTTTCCCTTTGGCTACCAAGCTGGTAGTCTTTTTGATCAGCAGTATAACCTTTCACTCAAGGGTGAAAATGGTAGTGGGAGAAACAATGTCTGTAGAATTGGTAGAAGCCAAGTCCAACGCTCCTGGACACGTGGACTCTTTAATTCATCTCCTCTATGTTTCTGTTGCCCTGATGACTATGGTGGCTTCATTATGCCCATTTTCTTCCATAGCATTCTCTCAACATGACTTAGAAATGACAAATAGTCCCATTCCTCTTCTTTGCAAGTATCAGGGTAGAAGCAAGTTTCAGCAGCAATGAGCAGAGTGTGAATGTTTCATATAGTCCATGACAGATTACACTTAACTGTAATGTGTTGACCTTTTCTGAATGCTTGGTCATTTGCTGGACATTTCCATTCTCTCCAGTTAATGGCTTCAGTGCCTGTTAGGAATTGATTCAGTGGATAATTATAATCTCTCTTCAGAGTGTTGCAGAGGTCAACGAGATAAAGCAATAAACCCCCATTTCACGTGCAGTCCTATGGCAACTTTTCTGAAAACGTAAGGGCAGCACTTCTTCCTTCAGCTGTGCTGGCAATTGACTGGGCTCATGCTACTTAATGAGCCTATCAAATCTGAGCTTATTATCAAATCTGAAAATTATTCATGTCCCTTTTACATCTCCAGGTTTAGGTGGGAAGAGAAAATAAAAGGCAAGCAAGTGGCTTCATCACAAAATACCCTGGGATTGAGGAAGGCACTTCTGAGCAAAGATCATTGGAAAAGCACTGTTAATCAGTTCTTATTTTTATAAACAGTGGCTGTCCACGAGCAGAGAGTTTAAGGGCTGAGATGCACTAGCTTGCAGAAAAGAATTGTTTTCTTTTTCTGTTTCTTTTTTAGCTTTCGTTTTATTTTTATTTTATTTTATTTTATTTTTTGAGACGGAGTTTCGCTCTTGTTACCCAGGCTGGAGTGCAATGGCGCGATCTCGGCTCACCGCAACCTCCGTCCCCTGGGTTCAGGCAATTCTCCTGCCTCAGCCTCCTGAGTAGCTGGGATTACAGGCACGCGCCACCATGCCCAGCTAATTTTTTGTAATTTTTTTTTTAGTAGAGACGGGGTTTCACCATGTTGACCAGGATGGTCTCGATCTGCTGACCTCATGATCCACCCGCCTCGGCCTCCCAAAGTGCTGGGATTACAGGCTTGAGCCACCACGCCTGGCCTTGTTTTATTATTATACTTTAAGTTCTTCAGTACATGTGCGGAACATGCAGGTTTGTTACATAGGTATACACTTGCCATGGTGTTATTCTGCACACATCAGTCTATCATCTACATTAGGTATTTCTCCTAATGCTATCCTTCCCATAACCCCCTACCCCCTGACAGGCCCCAGTGTGTGATGTTCCCTTCCTTGTGCCCATGTGTTCTCATTGTTTAATGCTACACTTGTGAATGAGAATATGTGGTGTTTGGTTTTCTGTTCCTGTGTTAGTTGCTGAGAATGATGGTTTCCAGCTCCATCCATGTCCCTGCAAAGAACATGAACTCATCCTTTTATATTGCTGCATGGTATTCCATGGTGTATATGTGCCACATTTTCTTTATCTGGTCTATCACTGATGGGCATTTGGGTTGGTTCCAAGTCTTTGCTATTATGAACAGTACTGTGGCATACATACTTGTGCATGTATCTTTATAGTAGAATGATTTATACCCCTTTGGGTAAATACCCAATAATGGCAATCCTGGCTCAAATGGTATTCCTGGTGCTAGATCCTTGAGGAATTGCCACACTGTCTTCCACAATGGTTGAACTAATTTACACACCTACCAACAGTGTAAAAGTGTTCCTATTTCCCCACATCCTCTCCAGCATCTTTTGTTTCCTGACTTTTTGAAGAAACAAAAAGTGTTAGATGGTGTCTCATTGTGGTTTTGATTTGCATTTCTCTAATGACCAGTGGTGATGAGCTTTTCTTCATATGCTTGTTGGCTGCATAAATATCTTCTTTTGAGAAGTGTCTGTTCATATCCTTCACTCACTTTTTGATGGGATTGTTTGTTTTTTTCTTGTACATTTGTTTAAGTTCCTTGTAGATTCTGGATATTAGCCTTTTATCATATGAAGAGATTGCAAAATCTTTCTCCCATTCGGTAGGTTGCCTGTTCACTCTGATAGTTTCTGTTGCTGTGCAGAAGCTCTTTAGTTTAATTAGATCCCATTTGTCAATTTCGGCTTTTGTTGCCATCGCTTTTGGTGTTTTACTTATGAAGTCTTTGCCCATGCCTATGTCCTGAATGGTATTGCCTAGGTTTTCTTCCAGGGTTATGGTTTTATGTCTTACATTTTAGTCTTTAATCCATCTTGAGTTAATTTTTTTTTTTTTAAGATGGAGTTTCGCTCTTGTTACCCAGGCTGGAATGCAATGGTGTGATCTCGGCTCACCACAACCTCCGCCTCCTGGGTTCAGGCAATTCTCCTCCCTCAGCCTCCTGAGTAGCTGGGACTACAGGCACGCACCACCATGCCCAGCTAACTTTTTGTATTTTTAGTACAGATGGGGTTTCACCATGTTGACCAGGATGGTCTCGATCTCTTGACCTTGTGATCCACCTGCCTCGGCCTCCCAAAGTGCTGGGATTACAGGTGTGAGCCACTGTGCCTGGCCCTGAGTTAATTTTTGTATAAGGCATAAGAGAGGGGTCCAGTTTCAGTTCTCTGCATATGGCTAGCCAATTTTCCCAACACCATTTATTAAATAGGGAATCCTTTCCCCATTGCTTGTTTTTGTCAGGTTTGTCAAAGATCAGATGGTTTTAGAGATGTGGTATTATTTCTGAGGCCTGTGTTCTGTTCCATTTGTCCATATATCTGTTTTGGTACCAGTACCATGCTGTTTTGGTTACTGTAGCTTTATAGTATAGTTTGAAGTCAGGTAGTGTGATGCCTCCAGCTTTGTTCTTTTTGCTTAGGATTGTCTTGGCTATATAGGCTCTTTTTTAGTTCCATATGAAATTTAAGGTAGTTTTTTCTAATTCTGTGAAGAAAGTCAATGGTAGCTTGATAGGGATAGCATTGAATCTGTAAATTACTTTAGGCAGTATCGCCATTTTCACAATATTGATTATTTCTACCTGTGAGCATGGAAGGTTTTACTGTGTATTTGTGTCCTCTCTTATTTCTTTGAGCAGTGGTTCGTAGTTCTCCTTTAGGAGGTCCTTCACACCCCTTGTAAGTTGTATTGCTAGGTATTTAATTCTCTTTGTAGCAATTGTGAATGGGTGTTCACATATGATTCAGTTCTCTGTTTGTCTATTATTAGTGTATAGGAATGCTTGTGATTTTTGCACATTGATTTTGTATCCTGAGGCTTTGCTGAAGTTGCTTATCAGCTTAAGGAGATTTTGGGCTGAGACGATGAGGTTTTCTAAATGTACAGTCATGTCATCTGCAAACAGAGATAATTTGACTTCCTCTCCTCCTATTTGAATATACTTTATTTCTTTCTCTTGCCTGATTGCCCTGGCCAGAACTTCCAATACTATGTTGAATAGGAGTGGTAAGAGAGGGTATCCTTGTCTTGTGCCAGTTTTCAAAGGGAGTGTTTCCAGCTTTTGCCCATTCAGTATGATATTGGCTGTGGGTTTGTCATAAATAGCTCTTATTATTTTGAGATATGTCCCATCAATACCTAGTTTATTGAGAGTTTTTAGCATGAAGCGGTGTTGAATTTTAACAAAGGCCTTGTCTGCATCTATTGAGATAATCATGTGGTTTTTGTCATTGGTTCTGTTTATGTGATGGATCACCTTTATTAATTTGCATCTGTTGAATCAGCCTTGCATCCCTAGGATGAAGCTGACTTGATCATGGTGGATAAACTTTTTGATGTGCTGCTGGATTCAGTTTGCCAGTATTTTATTGAGGATTTTTGCATCAATATTCACGAGGGATATCGGCCTGAAATTTTCTTCTTTGTTGTTGTTGTGTCTCTGCCATGTTTTGGTATCAAGATGATGCTAACCTCATAAAATGAGTTAGGGAGGAGTCCTTCTTTTTCTATTGTTTAGAGTAGTTTCAGAGGGAATAGTACCATCTCATCTTTGCACCTCTGGTAGAATTCGGCTGTGAATCCATCTGGTCCTGGGCTTTTTTTGGTTGGTAGGCTATTAATTACTGCCTCAATTTCAGAACTTGGTCTATTCAGGGATTTGAATTCTTCCTGGTTTCATCTTGGGAGTGTGTATATGTCAAGGAATTTACCATTTCTTCTAGATTTTCTAGTTTATTTGTATAGAGGTATTTATAGTATTCTCTATACAAATGGTAGTTTGTATTACTGTGGGATCAGTGGTGATAGCCCCTTTATCATTTTTTATTGTGTCTGTTTGATTTTTCTCTCTTTTCTTCTTTATTAGTCTGACTAGTGGTCTACTTTGTTAATATTTACAAAAAAAAAAAAAAACAGTGCCTGGATTCATAGATTTTTTTAAAGGGTTTTTAATGTCTCTGTCTCCTTCAGTTCTGCTCTGAAACCCTATGAGCCAAAAGAGAGTGGGGGCCAATATTCAACATTTTTAAAAGAATTTTCAACACATAATTTTATATCCAGCCAAACTAAGCTTCATTAAGCGAAGGATAAATAAAACCCTTTACAGACAAGCAAATGCTGATAGATTTTCTCACCAGCAGGCCTGCTCTTGAAGGAAGCACTAAATATGGAAATGAAAACCTGGTACCAGCCACAACAAAAACATACCAAATTGTAAAGACCATTGACACTGTGAAGAAACCACATCAACTAACAGGCAAAATAACCAGCTAGCATCATAATGACAGGATCAAATTCACAAATAACAATATTAATTTTAAATGTAAACAGGCTAAATGCCCCAATTAAAAGACACAGAATGGCAAATTGGATGAAAAGGCAAGTCCCATTAGTGTGCTGTATTCAGGAGACCTATCTCACATGCAAAAACCCACATAGGCTCAAAATAAAGAGATGGAGGAATATTTACGAAGGAAATAGAAAAAAAAAGCAGGGTGTGCAGTTCTGGTCTCTGATAAAACAGACTTTAAACCAACAAAGATTAAAAAAAAAAAAAGACAAGGGCGTTACATAATGGTAAAGGGATCAATGCAACAAGAAGAACTAACTATCCTAAATATATATGCACCCAATATAGGAGCACTCAGATTCATAAAGCAAGTTCTTAGAGAACTACAAGGAGACATAGACTCTCACACAATACTAGTTGGAGATTTTAACACCCCACTTTCTATATTAGACAGGTCAGCAAGACAGAAAATTAACGAGGATATTCAGGACTTCAACTCAGCTCTGAATCAAGTGGACCTAATAGATAGCTACAGAACTCTCCACCCCCAATCAACAGAATATACATTCTTCTCAGCACCACATTGCACTTATTCTGAAATTGACCACATAATTGAAAGTAAAACACTCCTCAGCAAATGCAGATGAATGGAAATCAGTCTCTCAGACCACAGTGCAATCAAATTAGAACTCAGGATTAAGAAACTCACTCAAAACCACACAACTACATGGAAACTGAACAACCTGCTCCTGAATGACTACTGGGTAAATAAAGAAATTAAGGCAGAAATAAACAAATTCTTTGAAACAAATGAGAACAAAGACACAATGTACCAGAATCTTTGGGACACAGCTAAAGCAGTGTTTACACGGAAATTTATAGGACTAAATGCCCACAGGAGAAAGTGAGAAAGATCTAAAATCGACACCCTAACATCACAATTAAAAGAACTGCAAGAGCAAACAAATTCAAAACCTAGCAGTAGACAAGAAATAACTAAGAATTGTTTTCTAATCTCTTTGAAGAACCTTTAAGTACAGGAAGAAGAAAGAATCCTATGTGTGCGTGTATATACCTATGAAGTGAGAGTTCAACACCCTTTCACTGCACCTTATTGCCTTTCTTTCTAAATAAAAATACTGCACATCCGTCTTTCAAGAAGTTACATTAGAATGTTATTTCACTGTTTATAAAATGCTTTCATATATAATCCCAAATTACCTCTTCATTTGCTTTTTAAAAGCCTAACATTGCAGCCTTCACAGAGTGATTATTTACTTCAGCTTTTGAAGTTTAAAATAGTACAGTTAACTTGTTTGGACTTAATGTTTCTAAAGCAAAACTCTCAAATTTTGACATGAAATATCTTCCTATATATCTTTGTTATTTGATTTTTATTTTGTTTGGTTTCCCCAATTTCTGAGGAAATCTCATTGCCGATGACTGTTAAATTAGTATCAGTGTCTCAGTTGATCAAGAGATCTATTTAAGTTAGTCTAGAAAGAAAATGCACACTAGCATATGCAAATATTATTATATATTATAATTTTAAAATCATATAAATATAAAATGAGAAAGGCAGTGGAAGAAAGATGTCAAACTATGCTGCTCTAAAAAACAGAGAACACCAGCCTTAGCTTCACTGTTTGGCAAGATTGTAATACTGGAAACTCTACCTCATTGGAAGCTGGGCTTCTTCCTCACTTAAGAGGAGGTTGCTGCATCAGATGACATCCAATGAAGTCAAAATGGGATGTAATGCCAAAGCATGGTCTAAAAACACTGATGCTGGGTATCCCAAACATGTTTCACGGGTCTCTGCATCCAAAAACGTTAAGAAGAGACCATTGTCAAAGAAATGAAGAGAGAGAAATTGAAGGCAAGTTTGACAGGAGTGGTTTAGGGTAGGATAGACTGTATTCCCCTACAGAGATCAGCACTGTGATTCAGGGATGAAAGTGATGTTTTTAACAGTCTCAACTATTCAAAAACTATTGTCACAGCAATTTGAAATTACTCTTCAAAAATAGAAAATTTATGTGGAATTTATTATGAAATGAGAGTTATCTAAATGTAGTTATAACTGGATTTTTAATGGTCTCTAGCTGTTTTAGGCCATCCCAGAAAGAAGTTACTTTGATGGCTTGAATGTGTCGTCTTCCACTCCTGATCAGAATCATTCTGTTGAGGCTATTTTTAAATAATGGTGTAGATTATTGTTTTGTTTTGTTTCTCCTCCTAGGATTTTTGGGTTAGGAATTTTAAGGGATCTAAAGAATTATAGAGTTAATTTTTCTTGTTTGGCAGGTTATAATGACAGAATTATAGACAAGAAAAAAAGAGAAGAGAAGCATGTCCCTAGTCCTGATGATAAATAACATATTGGATTATTTTATTTCAATTCAGACAACTTCATATATGCATTAAATAGTAAAATTAAAGTCAATCTAGATTATGTTTTAGGTAATTTAAAGAGCATTACTGTAAATATAAAGACATTAAATAACATCTAGATATTTTGAAAAATAGTTCCCATTTTCAAATTAATCGTGTGCTGAGCAGTGCTTCTTCCAGAATTTAGTGACAGAAAAAAATCTGCATAAGGTTAAGTCATGAATGGAAACTACTTTTAAGATACATATGGATTACTAGGCTAGAAGTCTGTCCGTCTTTGTGTGGCAGACAAAATATAAGATGGGCCCCAGTGATCCCTGCCCCTTATATTCATAGATTTGTGTATTCCCCTCCCTTTTAGTTTGGGTGGGGCCTGTGACTTGCTTCTACCCACTACAGTTGGTAAAGGTGATGGGATGTCACATCCAGCGTTATTTTACATTAGTTTGTAGCTTGCTTCTTGCCAGCAGACTCCCTCCTTTGTTGGCGATGATGAAGCAAGTTGCCTCATTGGCAAGATGGGGAGACCCACATGGCAAGGAACTGAGAGTGGCCTCAAGCCAACTACCCACAAGGAACTGAGACCCTTGGTCTAACAGCCTAAAGGGGATTTTCATCATGCCAAAAACCACTGAAGTGAGCTTAGAAGTGAGTCCTTCCCAATCGAGCTCTCATGTGGGACCCCATCCCTAGCCAAAACATTGCAGCCTCGAGAGAGGACATGAAAAAGATGACCAAGCTAAGCCGTGCTCATATTTCTAACTCACATAAACTGTGAGATAATAAGTAGTATTGATTTAAGCCACTATCTTTGTGGGAATTTGTTATGCAGCACTAGATAACTGATAAAGCTAATGTCTGTGGTCGGCAGAGTAATGATCCCCTGACAGATCTCCTCATTCTAATTTCCATAGTCTGTGAATTTCTTTGCAGATATGACTAAGTCAGAGATGAGTTGATTATCTTGGATTATCCAGTTGGGCCCAATGTAATCACTAGGTCCTTATAAATGAAAGAGGAAGTGAAAGTCAAGGAGAGATTCGAAGATGCCACTGCTGGTTTTGAAGATGAAGGAAGGGACCATGAGCCAAGGAATACAGGCAGCCTCTAGAAATTGAAAAAGGCCCCAGAATGAGTGCAGACCAGCTGACACCTTGATTTTAGCCAAGCAAAACTAATTATAGACTTCTGACTTCCAGAAATATAAGATAGTACATTTGCATCATGTTTAAACCACTAAGTTTGTGGTAATTTGTTATAGCAGCAATAGGAAGTGAATACAGGGTCTATGCTTATTAGCATCAAGGATGACTAACAAGAGTCCTTCTCGAGGGCCTTGTCTGCTCCTAACAGCTACTGCACTGAAGCTGTGCATGTCAGCTTCCCTTTCCAGAAGTGAACAAATAAATTCAGTGCCACTGAGCATTGCTCTAGAGAAAATTAGCATTTGTCCCACAGCCTTATGGGCCTATTCATTCTCCCACCCACCCTATCACTTTACAGTTTTTGTCTGACACTTATCCCTCATTCTCTTGTTTACTGTTTTATTGTTTCTTCTCAAGATTCTAAGCCTCCCTGTCTTAGTCAAAGGGTATTTGGACTCAAAGAATATGATCTAATCAAGCCACTTTAAATAAAGAGAAAATGAGGATAAGTAGATCAAGCAGTTCTTGGAGGGTACAGTCATAAGTCAACTATGTTCTTTCCCCCACTGCCCATTTGTAACAGCTCCCCAGGGCCAGTTCTTCCTTAGCCCTCAACAAAATCTCAGGCAGTTCCCATAAACATATTAAACAGGTTCAGAAAAGTTCTCTAGTCACTTGTACACTTGTAATCACAATTTGTAATCTGTAATTGCAATGTTTGTCATGTAATAGTCAAAACTCCCGACTCCACAAAATTCCTCCCTGTGCCCACTTCAGGTCTGGGAAGCCTGCAGTGGGTTAAGGGAAATTGTCAATGTTTTCTCTACTGCCCCAGCATTCTACGCTAGCATCAGCTCCTTCCAGATTGAAATGAGGCCAAGATGGTGAGGTAAAAAGCAAGAAATTTTTCACTTGATTGGCACCAGTGTAATCCAGCATTAGTTTCTTCTGTCCGTGGAAGATGATGATGGTGGACTCTTTTCTGGTGGTTGCTTGCATGGATTCCTGGAAGATTTCTTTGTTGAGTTACTCTAGTTGCAGTCCCCTTGAATCAGGCAGAAACCAAGGGCTCACTATGCCTAATGTTCCTTGGCTTTGATATATTTCTGTAAAGGCTCCCTTATCCCTCAAAGTGTCTCAGTGGATCAGGGCGTCCGAGGCCAATGTTTCTTCTACTGCATCTTCCGAGAGTCTCAGACTTTGAGCCTGCCTCAGTGTAAGGGTGGTAATTGCATAAACATAGCCTCTGCTCTTTGAGCATCTACCGCTTCTGACAGCCTCTCCCTGTTGCCTTTTTTTCAGTTTGTAATGAGGACACAAGTCAGATCCCAAGATGAGTAAGGGGTGAGGGTTCCAAACTCTGGTTTTCAACACCTTCTTTGAAAATCCTGCAGTACCCTTCTTTGGCATGTGGGAGTGATTGGCATGTATTGGCATGGGGCCTCAGCTGATTCTGTCTCAGTTCATTAGCATTCTGGAACATATGAACACATATGGCTTCCGTCTTTTATTCTGCCTAGGCTTGGGTTAGGAATCCTAAAGGATCTGAAGTGCTATGGACTTAATTCTTCTTGCCTGGGAGGTGATGATTATGTACTTAAGATGAGAGAAAACAAAAGTAAAAGGTTTTCCTCAGAATGATGATAGATACCATGCTGAGATTGTTTATGTGAATGCTTTTATTTCTAGCAAAATGGTGAACAACCAGCGCTCAGGAATGGTGGAAACCAGGCGTGTTCAGGGGATTACTGGCATCTGTAATCTTGACTCTGGTGCTCAGTCATGAATGTAACTTGGCTCTCAACTCTTAATCTCTGTGTCTCCTAGTTCTGATTCTGGAGAGAGGAAATCTGATTGGTTAATTCCAACATTCATGTCCAATGAGCTGGGTGCAGAGAATGAGTTCCCAGGGCACATTGCCTGCTCCTGAGGGCTCTGGGAGCAGACTTAAGACAGGACAAGGCAGGTATGGCAGATAGCTCCACTAATATGGCTGCCACGCTGACACATTCTTTGGTCAATGAGGTTATAGAGCATTTCTGATCTGGTAAGTGATTCTTGTTGCTTGTGAATGAGGGAAACTTGAACAAAAACTAAGAAATAGTGCTTTGTTTCTGTTTGTGTTGCTTTCCACATATTTCCCTCATATCTATTATCCTGGACATGGACACCCAGTTTGCCTCCAACACTTCACACCCACACGTTCTGTTGCAAGGAACATCCTCATCCACCTCCCCTTAAAGGCTTTTTAAGGGGATTTTTTCTTTGTGATATAAAACAAGAGTGGACTGGCTGAGTCATGGTGTTCATGACATTGAAGTTGACCAATTGAAGCTAGATTGCTCCTCCAAACTGCTATACCTGTTTATACTCCCACCAGCAATGCAGATTCTTCATCTTATCCAATGAATTCTCATTTGATGGCACTATTGCTCTGCCTACTGCAGTCATTGGGCTTCCTGCCAGCCTGGGTGACGGGGAACTTGTGGGAGCAGACAGGCCACCATCAGCACTGTACTACCTTCCTGCACCCCAGCAGCATTATCTTAAATGTTCTGAGTCTTCTTGGAGTTTTATTTCTATTACTTCTTTCCCTGCCCTCTTGATTCCTCTCTTTCTCTACCCTACTTTCTACTACATGGTCCAGCCCAGCCAGAGTGAGTCAGCTGAGCCACAAATCAGTTAGGGCTAGAAATATGATTTGCAGTGGCTTCTTCAAGGGAACAGCCTTGCAAAAGATCTTCCGCTTACTCATTTGGGCAATAAATCAGAAAAGCAGGTAATTAATTACAACCTAAAGTAGAAAAAGTCAGCTCTTCTTTATCAATTGCAACTGACCTTTCTCCTAGTCATGATTTAAAAAGGAACAAAGAAGGGAAGAAAGAAAAACTATTATAATCTATGATATGATTTTTCCTCAAAGGTTTGAGTTACTTGGAGAGAATTAGATAAACCATTATATTACATTGTTCTGCTTTTAGCCATGAAGTGCAGCCTATTGTGAGTAATATTTCCCAACTGGTACCTGTCTGAAATATTAATCATCCCAGGGTCCTAGTATTATGACCAGGGACTTACTAAGCCACACAGTATGGGAACTGATGTTTGCTGGGATGCTACTTCTTTATAAGAAGCCTACAATAGTATTTCTCTTTCAGGATGCTGATCCTGAGAGGTAATGGTGTTCCATGAATTGATAGAATTTTTAAAAATCTCTTCCCCTGACAGAAAACTACAGAGAATTTTTTAAGCAGCAAAGAAAAATAGGCTAAAAGAAAATCAGAAGGGGAGAATCAATTCTGAGAGCAGCAAAAAATGTAGAGACTTAGTTGATGCTTCTAAAACTGTTCTTCCCTTTCTGGGTTTTATTTTAAGGTCCTGCTGTTTGGCAGCACAGATAATATTGCCCAATGTAAACTTGCTAGGAAGCGTTCAATTGGGCAGTTTGTTAAATTCAGGAAACACTTGATTTTGGCTTTTTGTGTGGTCTGAAAGCCTACATCTGAGCTATTTGATTTACTGTACCCCGGGAGTCCAGGGAACATTCACACTAATGTATTACACATTTTGTTTTGAAAGAAAACTCTTACTGGTTAAGAGTCTGGGCTCAGCGCGTCTCATAAATATGTTTGTTTTTGTCTCTTACAGAAGCTGCAAAGAATCGATACTCCTCACTGTCATTCAGCCTTACCCTGTAAGTGTTTGGTGGATAAAAGTGCCACTTAATGTTCTCAGGCTTCTTGTTTCTTCTGCCTACTCCAGGAAAACCATGACGATGAACAACAGCAGAGAAAAATAACATGCACTCACAATATGGGCTCAAAAATCTTGACTGTTTGTACTGTACTCCATGTTAGCAAAGTCATTCACTGAAGAGAAAAGGAAGTAAAACATTTTCTAAAGTCCTTGAAAGACAACCAGCTGTTCCAGTCCTATGCAACAGTCACATCTAGAAATGACACCAAACTCAAGATGTTATGGTTTCCAGCTTTAGAAACTCAAATTTCATGAGACTATCTAATTGCAGGAGGTTGACGCACAATTATTATTCTTAACCCCATATAAATAATTTGATAGAGAACTGGATATTTTAGCAAATCCTACTTTAAGAGTAGATATTATATGATATATGGCTGTCAGAATTTGACTTTAGCCACCATGGTTAGGAGGGTGGAAAGTGATTTAAAAACTAGACAGTTCTTGTGATTTTTTTTAAAAACAACTTTATCATGGTATAATCTGCCTACTACAAAATTCATCCATTTTCAATGTACAATTCAATGGTCTTCAGAAAATGTACTGAGGTATGCAACGATCACCCCATCCAATTTCAGAACGTTTCCATCTCCCCAATAAGATCCCTGTTTCCATTTACAATTAATCCCTGTTCCTACACTCAGTCCTAAGCAACCACTAATTTCCTTTCTATTTCTATAGACTTGCCACTGCTTGTGAATTTCATAGATTGTCAGTTGAACTAAAAAATGCTGAGGCAAATTTCTTGAGGTTTTTCCCAAAATGGTTCCTGTCAGTCTGGCCTTCATATGGAGTGGCAGCGATTCCAACCTGCTTAAGCTCCGACTGGAGCATTTCTACATCAATTAAAGGGCTCTGGTATTTGCTGATCTCCATCTTCTGTCCAAACTCTTCATTTCCCCGTCCCAGAATTTTTCCCCTAAATATTGTAGGCTAGGCATTTTAGACAGGAAATAAGAAGTATTCAGGATTCTGGAAAGACCACACATAGAACTAGCCAAGACAACAAGTTACGCCATATAGGATGTAACTGTGCGTGTTTATATTAAAAGCTCAGTTTAATATTGATTGTTACTGTTAACTCCATCTCTTTGACAGAACTTGTGCTTGTGCACGCGTACACACACACACAAACACACACAAAAACACACACACACGGACACACACACACACACACACACACACATTGGGATAAGGAGGCCCCAGGATGTTACAGAACCGTGACTTGAGATCTAGCTCCCAGCACTATAATGAACAAGTCAGCAGTAACCACCGTAGCTGCTCAGAACTTTGGTCTCCTCATCTGACTGATTCTGAGATTCTTCCATGTGTTTCTATATAAAGTACAGCTGGGCTGTTTTTAGAGTTTTTGATTAAACAAATTGTCATTTTGACTCACTTCAAATCTATCCACATTTCTTGGTTTATTTGCAGTGGACAAATTCCTTTGGGTATAGCTGATGTAAATGTCTATAATAAGCAATGAACAACTATAAATTGAGATTGAACAACTGTGAATTCCTGATGGAACTTCACGTTTGCATTGTCCTTCCTGAATTTTCTTTCTACATTTTATAACCTATTAGAAATGTAAGATCAGGACTTGTGTTCGTTTGTTTGTTTTTTGTGTGTTTCTTTGTTTTGCAACGTGGGATACTGTTTTACCTCATGCAGTAAACTTAAAGAAAGAAAGGAGTTTTACATGTAAGTTTATGGTTGTGTCTTGTGGCTTTACTTGCTGTTTGCCATTTGAGTCTGTATGACTTGTTACTCATTTTAATATTGATTACTATCAGTGAATCATGGCACTTCCTTTTAATGGATAATCTGGAATTTTCTGGGAGTTCTTGTGGCTCTTGTCATTGTGCTACATTGAAAGGCAACACTTAGCCACAATATTTAGGAGCAACGTGTTACATGTTCTTATAGCCAACAGCTGTACCTCTGTTCCAGTGTCACCTTCCCCCTGCCCAGTCACTGCAGATAAATTCTCATATTTGACTTTCCTTTGACCAATCTCCTTTGAGAAATGACTCCCGTCCGACCACCTCCTTGGCCTCGCTAAATAAATCCTTCTCACCTTTGAAGTCTCAGGCCAAATTCTAAATGCTACCTCAGGGTTTTTCAACCTTGGTATTGTTGACATTTGAACTTGAGAGTTCTCTGTTGTGGGGACCTGTCCTGTGTATCTGCTAGATGCCAGTAGCACCCTCTCCCCAAGTTGGGACAAAGCAGAATGTCTCCAAATATTACCAAATGTCCCTTGGGAGCAGAATTACCCCCAGCTGAGAACCAGTGTCCCACCTAAAGCCTTCCCTTTACTGTTCAAATCCAAAGTTGCTTTTCTCTCCTCCAAGTTGTAGAAGTTGAAATAAAACAATTAAAACCCCAAAGTTACATAAATAAATACATGAGACACGGAGAGGAGAGCAGACGGGAAAAGAAAAGACTGAAATCTTTTACTTATATTTCTCTGTTTGGATTTTACAAGTAAGTTGCTTTTTAGAAAAAAAAATTGTTGAGTTTCATTTATTTGCTAAACATCTTCCCGGCAATCAGGATTGACAAACAGAAACAGATGACCCAGCAGACCAAAAGAAAGTTCATAAGTTCTACTTTTATTACAAACAATAAAAATTAGCATTTTAATTTCTTTTGTAACTTGCTGGACGGCATTTTTTTATGTTGTATTTCTTCTGCATAAGGTCCAATAAAGACAGAGAGCCAATGTTTATACCTTCTTGCCACATTCCACATGTGTCCAAGACACCCCACCATGACCTACTACAGAAATTGATTTCCAGTGAGGCCCAGGTTAAGGGAAAATGGGGTGAGAGTCTTAGGATCCCTGAAATTCTTTGATAAGAAGTAATTCTTAATAGGTTACTACCTCATTTTTTAAAATAAGTATTAGGGTAGGCTTTCCCCACCACTTCCATTTTTACTTTTTTCTTGGGAAAAAAAGTACAAAGTGGAAGTACAGAAGGAAATACAGATGCAGAAAAATGTGTTGACAAACCTTTCCCCCAGAGAAAACCAGTGTAAACATTTTGACCTATTTCCTTCCAGTCTTTTTTTCTACGCTTTAGTTGAGATCATACTGTACATATAATTTTATTCTGCCTCTTTTACTAAATATATCATAAACATTTCATATGTCATCAAAATCTCTTTATGAGTATTATTTAAATGGCTGCAAAACATTACAATGAACCAAGATTTCCTTAACCAACCCCCGTCATTAGGCCTTTCATACCATCTTTAATGTTTTGCTATTGTAAAAACTCTTCAAAGAAAATCTCCGTGAGTAAGTCTTAATCTGTAGTTAATATTTCCCCAGGATGGAATGTTAGGAGGAATTTCTGGATTACTCATGGGTTTTTGTTTGTTTGGCTCTGACACATCATCTTCTTTCCTTGTATTGTTTTCTCTTTTTTGTTGTTTTTTGTTTTTTTCACTTTGATCTCCCCAATTTATTTTGAAGAGCACTTTGTACCTACTTTTTAAGAAAAATTTTTTTATTATACTTTAAGTTCTGGGCACATGTGCAGATCTTGCAGGATTGTTACATAGGTATACACATGCCATGGGGGTTTGCTGTCTCCATCCCCCCGTCACCTACATCAGGTATTTCTCCTAATGCTATCCCTCCCTAACATCCCTACCCCCTGCTATCCCTCCACTAGCCCCCCACCCCCCAACAGACCCCAGTGTGTGATGTTCCCCTCCCTGTGTCCATGTGTTCTCATTGTTCAGCACCCACTTATGAGTGAGAACATCTGGTGGTTGGTTTTCTGTTCTTCTGTCAGTTTGCTGAGAATGATGGTTTCCAGATTCATCCATGACCCTGCAAAGGACTTTAACTCATCCTTTTTATGGCTGCATAGTATTCCATGGTGTATATGTGCCACATTTTCTTTATCCAGTCTATCCTTGTTGGGCATTTGGGTTGGTTCCAGGTCTTTGCTATTGTAAACAGTGCTTCAATGAACATACATATACATGTGTCTTTATAATAGAATGATTTCTAACCCTTTGGGTATATACCCAGTAATGGGATTGCTGGCTCAAATGGTATTTCTATTTCTAGATCCTGGAGAAATCGCCACACTGTCTTCCACAATGATTGTACTAATTTACACTCCCACCAACAGTGTAAAAGTGTTCCTATTTCTCCACATCCTCTCCAGCATGTGTTGTCTCCAGATTTTTTAATGATCTAACTGGCAGGAGATGGTATCTCAAAGCAGTTTTGATTTGCATTTCTCTAATGACCAGTGATGATGATCATTTTTTCATATGTTTGTTGGTTGTATAAATGTCTTCTTTAGAAAACTGTCTGTTCATATCCTTAGCCCACTTTTTGATGAGTTTGTTTGTTTTTTCTTGTAAATTTGTTTTAGTTCTTTGTAGACTCTGGTTATTAGCCCTTCGTTAGATGGGTAGCTTGCAAAAAATTTTTCCCATTCTGTTGGTTGCCAGTTCACTCTAATGATTGTTTCTTTTGCTGTGCAATGAACATACATGTGCATGTGTCTTTATAATAGAATGATTTATAGTTTAATTATAACCCATTTATCAATTTTGGCTTTTGTTGCCCTTGCTTTTGGTGTTTTAGTCATGAAGTCCTTGCTTATGCCTATATCCTGAATGATTTTGCCTAAGTTTTCTTCTAGGGTTTTTATGGTGTTAGGTCTTATGTTTAAATCTTTAATCCATCTGGAGTTAATTTTTGTATAAGGTGTAGGGAATGGGTCCAGTTTCAGCTTTCTGCATATGGCTAGCCAGTTTTCCCAACACCATTTATTAAACAGGGAATTCTTTCCCCATTTCTTGTATTTGTCAGGTTTGTCAAAGATCAGATAGTTGTAGGTGTGTGGTGTTACTTCCCAGGCCTCTGTTCTATTCCGTTGGTCTATATCTCTGTTTTGGTATCAGTACCATGCTGTTTTAATTACTGTAGCCTTGTAGTATAGTTTGAAGTCTGGTAGTATGATGCCTCCAGCTTTGTTCTTTTTGCTTAGGATTATCTTGGCTATGTGGTCTCTTTTTTGGTTCCATATGAAGTTTAAGGTGATTTTTTCCAGTTCTATGAAGAAGGTCAATAATAGCTTGATGGGAATAGCATTGAATCTGTAAATTACTTTGGGCAGTGTGGCCATTTTCATGGTATTGATTCTTCCTAACCCAGAACATGGAATGTTTTTCCATCTGTTTGTGTCTTCTCTTACTTCCTTGAGCAGTGGTTTGTAGTTTTCCTCGAAGAGGTCCTTCACATCCTATGTTAGTTGTATTTCTAGGTATTTTATTCCCTTTGTAGCAATTGTGAATTGGAGTTTGCTCATGATTTGGCTCTCTGTCTTTTATTGGTGTATAGGAATGCTTGTGATTTTTGTATCCTGAGACTTTGCTGAAGTTGCTTATCATCTTAAAGAGATTTTGGGCTGAGAAGATGGGGTCTTCTAAATATACCATCATGTCATCTGCAAATAGAGACAATTTGACTTTCTCTTTTCCTAATTGAATACACTTTATTTCTTTTTCTTGCCTGATTGCTCTGGCTAACACTTCCAATGCTATGTTGAATGGGAATGGTGAGAGAAGGCACCCTTGTCTAGTGCCAGATTTCAAAGAGAATGCTTCCAATTTTTGCCCATTCAGTATGATACTGGCTGTGGGTTTGTTGTAAATAGCTTTTATTATTTTGATATATGTTCCACCAATACCTAGCTTATTGAGAGTTTTTAGCATAAATGGCTGTTGAATTTTGTTGAAGGCCTTCTTTGCACCTATTTAGATGATCGTGTGGTTTTTGTCTTTGGTTCTGTTTACATGGTGGATTACGTTTATAAATTTGTGTATATTGAACCAGCCTTTCATCCCCAGGATGAAGCCTACTTGATTGTGACAGATAAGCTTTTTGACCTGCTGTTGCATTCAGTTTGTCAGTATTTTATTGACAATTTTTGCATTGATGTTCATCATGGATATTGCCCTGAAGTTTTATTTTTTAGTTGTGTCTCTGCCAGGTTTAGGTATCAGGATTGATGTTGGTCTCATAAAATGAGTTAGGGAAGATTCCCTGTTTTTGTATTGTTTGGAATAGTTTCAGAAGGAATGGTACCAGCTCCTCTTTGTACCTCTGGTAGAATACAGCTCTGAACCCATCTGGACCTGGACTTTTTTTGGTTGGTAGGCTATTAATTGCTGCCTCAACTTCAGACCTTGTTATTAGTCTGTTCAGGAATTCAACTTCTTCCTGGTTTAGTCTTGAGAGGGTGTAAGTGTCCAGCAATTTATCCATTTCTTCTAAATTTACTGGTTTATGTGCATAGAGTTGTTTGTAGTAACCTCTGATGGTAGTTTATATTTCTGTGGAATTGGTGGTGATATCCCCTTTATCTTTTTTTTTTTTTTTTTTTTTTTTAGGGAGGGAAGGAGGAAGGGAGGGAGGAAGGAAGGGATGAAGGAAGGAAGGGAGAAAAGGGTGGGAGGGAGGGAGGGAAGGAAGGGAAGGGAAGGAAGGAATTCAAGCAATGAGAGAGACATTGCCGACCTGGATCTAGAGGTTTACAAGTTGATTTCTTTTTTAGAGAGAAGGAAAGAAAAAAAATGAGTAAAGGAGAGAAAGAAAGAGGAAGAGGGAGAGGGAGGGTGAACGGAAATATTGCTTTATTCTGAAAAAAAAATGGGTATTAATAATGGCCAATCAATGTTTCATTTAAACCTATGAGTAGGTGTGATGTGGTATTGACAACAATGTATATTTTATGTATTTGAAGTGGAGAGCTCTATAAATATTTATTAAGTTTACTTGTTCCAGATCTGAGTTTGAGTCCTTGATATCCTTATTAATTTTCTGTCTCATTGAATCTAAGTCTCTATGTATCTGGGTGTTAGGATCGTTAGCTCTTGTTGCATTGATCCTTTTACCACAATATCTTTGTTGCTTTAAAATCTATTTTATCAGATACGAGAATTGCAACTCCTGCTTTTTATTTATTTATTTATTTTTGCTCTCCTTTTTGTTGGTAAATCTTTCTCCATTCCTTTGTTTTGAGTCTTTGTGTATCCTTGCATGTGAAACAGGTCTGGATGTAACATGCCGTTGGGTTTTGGCTGTGTCTTTTGATTGGGGGATTTAGTCGATTTAAATTTAAGGTTACTGCCATTTGATGTTAATTGGCTGTTTGATCCATTCGTTGATGAAAATTCTTCTTTATGTTGGTGCTCTTTTCTTTTTGGTATATTTTTGGTAAGGCTAATACTGGTTGTTTCTTTCTGTGTGTAATGCCTCTTGCAGAAGCTCTTGTAAAGCAGGCCTGGTGGTAATAAAATCTCTGAGTACTTGCTTGTTCATAAAAGATTTTATTTTTCCTTCAGTAGTGAAGCTTAGTTTGGCTGGATATGAAATTCTGGGCTGAAGGTTCTGTTCTTTGAGAATGTTGAATATTGGCCCCCAACTCTCTTCTGGCTTGTAGGGTTTCTGCTGAGAGATCTGCTGTAAGTCTGATAGGCTTGCCTTTGTGGGTAATCTGACCTTTCTCTCTGGCTACCCTTAGTATTTTCTCCTTCATTTCAACCCTGGTGAATCTAACGATTATGTGCCTTGGGGTTGCTCTTCTTGAGGAATATCTTTGCGGTGTTCTCTGTATTGCCTGGGGTTGAATATTGACCTGCTTTGCTAGTTCAGGAAAATTATCCTGAATAATATCCTGAAGGGTACTTTCCAGCTTGGATTCATTCTCTCCGTAGCATTCAGGTACACCTATCAAATGTAAATTTGGTCTTTTCACATAGTCCCACATTTCTTGGAGACTTTGCTCATTCCTTTTTATCCTTTTATCTCTAATCTTGTCTTCTTGTTTTCTTTCATTAAGTTGGGCTTCGACCTCTGTTATCCTTTCTTCTGCTTGAAC
Source organism: Callithrix jacchus (assembly GCF_049354715.1). NCBI lineage: Eukaryota > Metazoa > Chordata > Mammalia > Primates > Cebidae > Callithrix > Callithrix jacchus. The sequence goes on from NC_133524.1 coordinate 12,885,446, forward strand.
AATTTGAGTGTTTAAACCTGTGCATACTTCTCGGAGTTCCTGTATTGTATTCTTCAGTTCCATTAATTCACTTATATTCCTCTCTAAGTTGTCTATTCTCAATAGGATTTCGTCAAACCTTTTTTCAAAGTTCCTAGTTTCTTTATGTTGGGCTACAACATGTTCTTTTAACTCACAGAAGTTTCTTATTATCTATTCCTTGAAGAGTGATTCTGTCATTGGGATGCGCTCATTCTCCTTCCAGCCTTATTCCATTGTTGATGTGGAACTGTGATCATCTTTAGAGGGAGAGGCGTTCTGATTTTGAGTATTGTCAGCCTTTTTATGCTGGTTTCTTCCCATCATTGTAAATTTATCCTCCTGTCGTCTTTGAAATTACCAACTTTCAGATTAGGTCTCTTGATTGGATGTCCAAGTTGTTAGTTCCCAGGGTCAGAACAGCGGCGTTAAGACTGATGGTGCTTTTCTGCCCAGGATTCTCCTGTCTGGCTTCCTTCTTGTGTCCATAATAGGCGACTCTGCCTTCCCCAGGCTCCAAACCTCGGTCAGAAGGGGAACCAGTCTCGTTTACCCTGCGCTGAGAGCTGCCGCGCCGAGGTGCCATCACAGCCACTGCGCCGGTCTCAGGAGTCGTGCTGGGGACCCGTGTGGGTCCTCCAAACCTCGGTCAGAAGGGGAGCCGGCCCTGTTTACTCTGCTCCGAGAGCTGCCGCGCCGAGGTGCTGGCAAACTGCTGCGCCGGCCGCAAGAGTTGCGCTGGCGACCCGTGTGGTTCCTCCACTGGGGATCTTCTGCTCAGTGAGTGACCAGAATTTGTCTGAAAGTCTGGCATCCTCTAGTTCTCTGCACTTTGACTGAGAGCTGCAATCCCGAGCTGTTATCGATCGGCCATCTTGGATCCTGTTCCCTCCCCTTTATCATTTTTTATTGCATCTATTCCATTCTTCTCTCTTTTTCTTTTTATTCGTCTGGCTAGCAGTCTATCTATTTTGTTAATCTTTTGAGAAACCAACTCCTTGATTTATTGATTTTTTGAAGGGCCTTTTGTGTGTCTATCTCCTTCAGTTCTGCTCTGATCTTAGTTATTTCTTCTCTTCTGCTAGCTTTTAAATTTGTTTGATCTTGCTCCTCTAGTTCTTTTAATTTTGACAATAGGGTGTTGATTTTAGATCTTTCCTTGCTTCTCATGTGGTCATTTAGTGCTATGAATTTCCCTCTAGACACTGCTTTAAATGTGTCCCAGAGATTCTGGTATGTTATGTGTTCATTCTCATTGGTTTTGAAGAACATCTTTATTTCTGCCTTCATTCATTGTTTATCTAGTAGTCATTCAGGAGCAGGTTGTTCAGTTTCCATATAGTTGTGCAGCTTGGAATGAGTCTCTTAATCCTGAGTTCTAATTTAATTGCACTGTGGCCTGAAAGACTGGTTGTTATGATTTCTGTTCTTTTGCATTTGCTGAGGAGTGATTTACTTCCAATTATGTGGTCAATTTTAGAGTAAGTGCAATGTGATACTGAGAAGAAAGTATATTCTGTGGATTTGGGGTGGAGAGTTCTGTAGATGTCTATTAGGTCCTCTTGGTCCAGATCTGAGTTCAAGTCCCGTATATCCTTGTTAATTTTCTGTCTCGTTGATCTGTCTAATATCGACAGTGGAGTGTTAAAGTCTACCACTATTATTGTGTGGGAGTCTAAGTTTCTTTGTAGGTTAAGAACTTGCTTTATGTATTTAGGTGCTCCTGTATTGGGTGCGTATACATTTAGGATTGTTAGCTCTTCTTTTTGCATTGATCCCTTTACCACTATGTAATGCTCTTCTTTGTCTCTTTTGATCTTTGTTGGTTTAAAGTCTATTTTATCAGAGACTAGGATTGCAACCTCTGCTTTTTTTTTTTTTGCTCTCCATTTGCTTGGTAAATCTTCCTCCATCCCTTTATTTGGAGTCTATGTGTGTCTTTGCACATGAGATGGGTCTCCTAAATATGGCACACCAATGGGTCTTGACTTTTTATCCAATTTGTCAGTGTGTGTCTTTTGATTGGGGCATTTAGCCCATTTACATTTAAGGTTAATATTGTTATGTGTGAATTTGGTCCCACCATTTTGATATTAGCTGGTTGTTTTGCCTGTTAGCTGATCCAGTTTCTTCATTGTGTTGACAGTCTTTACCATTTGGTATGTTTTTGTGGTGGCTGGTACTGGTTGTTCCTTTCCATGTTTAGTGCTTCCATCAGGAGTTCTTGTAAGGCAGGCCTGGTGGTGATGAAATCTCTCAGCAGTTGCTTGTCCATAAATGATTTTATTTCTCTTTCACTTATGAAGTTTAAATTTGGCTGGATATGAAACTCTGGGTTGAAAGTTCTTTTCTATAAGTATGTTGAATATTGGCCCCCACTCTCTTCTGGCTTGTAGGGTTCTGCCAAGAGATCTGCTGTGAGTCTGATGGGCTTCCCTTTGTAGGTAACCTGACTTTGCTCTCTGGCTGCCCTTAGCAGTTTTTCCTTCGTTTCAATCCTGGTGAATCTGATGATTATGTGCCTTGGGGTTGCTCTTCTCGAGGAATATCTTTTTTGTGTTCTCTGTATTTACTGGATTTGAGTGTTGGCCTTCCTTGCTACGTTGGGGAAGTTCTCCTGGGTAATATCCTGAAGAGTGTTTTACAGCTTGAATTCATTCTCCCTGTCACGTTCAGGTACGCCTATCAAACACAGATTAGGTATTTTCACATAATGCCATATGTCTTGGAGGCTTTGTTCATTTCTTTGCACTCTTTTTTCTCTAATCTTGCCTTCTCATTTTATTTCATTGAGTTGATCTTCAATCTCTGATATCCTTTCTTCTGCTTGATTGATTCATCTATTGAAACTTGTGCGTGCTTCATGAATGCTGTGTTTTTCAGCTCCTTCAAGTCATTTATTTATGTTCTTCTCTAAGTTGGTTATTCTAGTTAGCATTTCATCTAACCTTTTTTCAAGGTTCTGAGTTTCTTTGCATTGGTTTAGAACATGTTCCTTTAGCTCAGAGAAGTTTGTTACTACTCACCTTCTGAAGCCTGCTTCTGTCAGTTCATCAGACTCATTCTCCATCCAGTTTTGCTCTCTTGCTGGTGAGGAGTTGTGAACTCTTGGAGGAGTAGACGCGTTCTTGTTTTTGGTGTTTGCATCCTTTTTGCGCTGGTTTCTTCCCATCTTCATGTAGTTATCTACCTTTGGTCTTTGAAGTTGGTGACACTTGGATGGGGTCTCTAAGTGGACACCCTTTATGTTGATGTTTTAGCTATTTCTTTCTTTTAGTTTTCCTTCTAACAGTCAGTGTCCTCTGCTGCAGGACTGCTGGAGGTCCACTCCAGAGCCTGCTTGCCTGGGAATCACCTGCAGGGGCTGTAGAACAGCAAGGATTGCTGCCTGTTTCTTCCTCTGTTAGCTTTGTCAGCCACAGCTCTCCTGTATGAGATGATTCTTTGGACATACAGAGATCAGGGAGCTACTTGTCAGCCAGAGCTCTCCTGTATGAGATGACTCTTTGGCTATACAGGGATCAGGGAGCCCTTTGAGGAGGCAGTCAGTCCCTTATCATAGCTCAAGTGCTGTGCTGGGAGCTCTGTTGCTCCCTTCAGAGCTGCTGGGCAGGGACATTTAAGTCTGCTGCAGTGGAACTCACAATGGCCCCTTTTCCCAGGTTCTCTGTCCCAGGAAGGTGTGGCTTTATTTATAAGTCCCTGACAGGCTGCTGCCTTTTTTCAGAGATGCCCTGCCCAGCAAGGAGGGAGTCTAGTCACAGTCTGCCTGCAGAGGCCTTGTTGAGTTGCCACAGGCTCCCCCACAGCTGCTGTGTATGCTTCTTTGTGCTTTTGTTTACACAGATAAGGTTAGCGCTGTCTCAATAATAGCAGACGCCCCTACCCCCATGGAGCACCACCATCCAGGGTCAAGCTCAAACTGCTGTACTGGCTGTGAAAATCCCAAACCAGTTCAGATTGAGTTTGCTGGTCACCATGGGGGTGGTACCCATGGAGCCAGATCACCTGGCTCCCCACCTTCAGCCCCCTTTCTCTCAGGGGTAAGGGTGACTGTTTCACAGCCGCTCCAAGTGCTCGTCAAAACAGCTGCTGAATCGGCTGCCCAGATTTGCCCTGGAAACCCATGGTGCCTGTCAGCAGATGGGAATCTTCAGGTCTGTGGGCTGCAAATGCTGCAGGAGAAGGACAGCATCCGAACTGGAGCTCTGGAGTGGCTGGAAACGTCCCCAGTGGCCTCCATTGGGTAATAGGGAGGGCCCTCTGGCCCGTTGCACTTCCCAGGTGAAGCAGCATCCCACCCTGCCTTGGTTTGTCCTCCTTGGGCTATACCCACTGTCCAACCAGTCCCATTGAGATGAACCTGAGACCTTGGTTGGAAATGTGGAGATCACTCACCTTCTACATCACTCTTGCTGGGAACTGTGCTCCAGAGCTGTTCCTATTTGGCCATCTTGGCGGAAGTCCCTGGAATACCTCCTTGTACTGTTATCCTTTTTTATTATAGATGTTTCATTGGCCAGCTTCTTCCTGTTTTCCTTTAGCTCTGCTTTACACAGTATCCAAGTCTAGAATTCCCAAGCCAATCTTACCTGAGAAAGAGAGTATTTAAGAGTTTTTATAATTTCTCGTCATACAACCCCAACTCAATGGGACTTGGGCTAAGTCATTCTCTCAGTTCTGGTGTCCCATGAGTTACCATAATTCACATTCCTTTAGGTTTCTTCTAGTCCAAAGAGCTGAGGGACATGCCTTCCTCCCTCCCACTTCCTAACTACATTTTACTGTGTTCCACACAGCTGAGAGAGGCTACACACCTCCTCAAGGAAACCCCAGTGTAGCACATTCTATCAGAGCCCAGACCATATGTCATGCTGAGCCTGCCAGCACAATTTCCAATGGAGAACACCTATGAGCCTTGCCTGGGGGCTCTTTCTGGCCCCAGGAGCATGCCCATGGAGCAGGCCACAAGTGCTGAGGAATTATCACTCCCAGAAAGGCTGTGTTTTGTGTTCTCTTATGTGGTGGTCAGTCAGGTGTAGCCACAAGAGAACACAGAAGAGGCATAGGAAAAAGAAGTTTTTTAAACTCACAGGTCCTAGAGAGACTGCATCCCAAGAGGAGGGGTCACATGGGATGGAGCACTGATGGAGCAGGCTCAACCAAGCAGGTGGGGAGCAGACAGAGAGGGGAGAGCCTGTGGGCAAGTGCCTTAATCAGGGTGTCAGGGTGGAACACACAAGAAAAGTGCAAGGGAATTTCACTGGTATGTTTAAATGTTCTAAGTCACAGTCAAGTGAGGGTGGGAAGAGGAACTTGTTGTAGGGACCAAATTTATCACACTGGTACACCTGGTTGCCTGGGCAGGGTGCTCACAACCTATTTGTGGGGATGTTGAGGCAGCAGGAAAATATGAATTTTGAAAATTTATAATACAAGGAAATACTCCATCAGTGATTGACAGAAACTGGTGGATAAATACCCCAGCTCCCTCTCTCCTCAGACAGTATAACTCTGAGGCATGGGGTCTGTCTTGTTTCCCAGAGGTTCCCAGCAAGAGTAAGCTCCAGTTGCCTATAGTAGTACCTTAGTAACAGAGAATGCTTTACTGGCTTATTCTCCCTTCCTGCCTGCCTTCCCCACTCACCTACCTGGGATTCCTGTGAGCACCTCCCAAATCAGCTGCCTGCTTGTGAATCCTTGTCTTACATTTTACATTTTGGGGACTCCAAACTAAGCCAACCAGTGATAACTGCAGGCTAGTCCTCACCCAATGTTCACTCAATACCTGCTGTATAAGTAGTACTGTAGAGCTCTAGGAATTGCAAGTTCAAGACACTGTATTTCAATTTCAGAAATTAATCTTATTTGTGTGATTTTTTTCAAACTATGTTCTAGTAATGTCTAAGAGCATCCAAAAGCATCAGGAGCATTCCACACAATATTGTGGCCATCTCAGCAATAGGAAATTTTGAGAAGGTACAGAGGTTGATTAGGGGCCTGATAATCTTAAAATTAATTAACATTAGGAGAATCTAAATGGTAATTACTTGTTATTTCCACCACAGGATATGAAGTGCTTGTGATCAACACCTACAGGTTGCTAAGAATTCATTCAGCAGGCTTTCAAGTGGTACACGTTGTATATTTTTTTGAGAAGCAAAGATAAATCTGAGTTTATCTTTGCTGTCGTGACTGTTTTACATTACCCCATATACCACAAGTTACTCTAGCCAATGGAATAAGCCAGTACTTTGTTGATTCTCATTAGATAGCTTTCAGACTTGGAAAGCCCCTATGTAGTTGTTATCAAAATGTAGTTTTCAAAATATTTGTCAATTTTATGAAGTAGTCACAAAACCCAGAACAAAAAAAAAGTACTTGTTATGAATTATTAGTTAGAAGTTTATCCCAAGTCTGTCGACTTCAAATTGTGTATAAAATAACATTTACTAGGTCAGGCGCGGTGGCTCACACCTGTAATTCCAGCACTTTGGGAGGTCAAAGCAGGCAGATCTCAAGGTCAGGAGTTTTCCACCAGCCTGGACAGCATGGTGAAACCCTGTGTCTCCAAAAAATAGAAAAATTAGCCAGGCATGGTGGCACATGCCTGTAATCCCAGCTACTCGGGAGGCTGAGGTAGGAGAATTGCTTGAACCCAGGAGGCAGAGGTTGCAGTGAACCGAGATCTCACCATTGCACTCCAGCCTGGGCAACAGAGCAAGACCCTGTCTCAAAAAAATAATGAAAATTTAATATTTACTTAACAACCTTGGCTATTTAGTTTCCTTTCTGGTCTTCCTAAATTACCATGTTTCTCATTATGGCATGGTAAATAAATACAGGAATGAAGTTACATGAGATGGGCATGCTTCATATAGCTAGAGAGAGGAGAGAGTACATAAGGTTATTTGCCCCTAAAGTGAATAGCCCCATATTTACTGGTCTTAGCATGGCTAGTAAATATGGAGCTCTTTCCTTTGGGGCAAATAACCTTATGTATATTTTCATGATCCCTGAAAACACCATCACACTCTAAGGTTATATCAAATGATAAGCATCCGAAAACGCTATACTTTTTATTGAAGCAAGGAGTTAGGTAGAACACTTTAGAAGTATGTGACAAAATATTAAATTTAAAAATTGAGATGCATACCAGAATAAACCTCACTGTGTGGCACACTGAACACATGTGAAATACTTCACTCCCAAACAATGCTGGAGAAGTAGGGTGTGACTGCATTAAAACATCTAATTAGTAGTGTCTGTTCTGGGTAGCTTTATTGCAGTCGCTTTACTTGTGCTCAACTCATTGTGCCAATGTAAATACCGCCTGCTTAAAATCATTACAGGAGAATAATGTTTTCCCTTCAGCTAAAAAATGGCACATCCAAAGCAAATGAACTCACCACTGTATGATTTGCTCGTTAATCATGACTGAAGTTGGCCTATAATTACGAAGATACTGATGAGAACACCCTGTCACATCACTTCAGCTCTGCAGCAGGACTTTTAAAAGTCACGTTGAGCATGTTTAAAGCTAGTCTTTTGATTTCTTGCTTTCATTTGTTTGTTGTTTTTTTTGTTGTTGTTTTTTTTAAAGAGAGCAGCCATTCTCTTAAAACATCTTGCATAAATGGATGAATTCAAGCTCTGGCGGACAGATTATCCATCTATGCTGTCTTCAAAGACACTCCTCATAGCAAGGATGGGATAAGTGTGGAAGGGAGCTTTAGAAATAACAGGATTCTCTTGGTATTAAAGCAAAAACTCCATCCAGAAACACACACACACACACACACACACACACACACACCACACACACACCACACACTTTTTATCATACTCTTTTCAACAGCTTCATTATAGTAATATACACATAACATAAAATGTACCATTTTAACCATTTTAAAGTGTACAATTTAGTGGCATTAAGTACATTCAAAATATTGTACAACCATTGCCACTCCCTAGTTCCACAATTTTTTCATCACCCCTAAAAGAAACCCCGTATTCATTAAGCATCACTCCTCATTCCCTCATTCTTCCCGCCCCCAGGACCTGGAAGCTACTCATCCACTTTCTGTCCCCATACAGTTGCCTATTCTGGACATTTCATGTAATGGAATCATACAATATGTGGCCTTTTGTGTCTGCTGTCTTTCACTTGACATAATATTTTCCAGGTTGATCCATGTTGCAGCATGTGTCAGAACTTCATTCCTTTTTGTGGTTGAATAATATTTCATTGTACAGATGGACTATATTTGATTTATCTATTTCATCATGTTGCTTTTAAAATTTAATTGATCTTAAGGATACTTGTATTTGACAAGGATGAGCGTCCTTTTTAAAATTCATTTTACTTGAAAACCAAAGTATGGGTCACCCTAGTTGGCTTTGGTGCCTCTAGATTGGTACAATAAATAGAGGGTTAAGCCTCTGTGTTGTTTCTAGAGGCAGTTACTGGAATTCTTTATGCACCAGCCTCAATGTCTTAAGACTATGTAGTATGGAACACGTGAGTTTGAACCATAGGCCATTGGCAATTTGACCATTTTGGTTTATAAAATAACAATCCTATGATTCAAACTATCTAGCTCTGTATTAGGTTTCACAGAGAATGTAATTCCTTTTCAACATAAACAAACGCTGCCTGAACCATAGTAAACAGTCTACTAGATGTGAGCTCCCTTCCTGGAGGCTTCTTGAATTATGTACCAGTGATGACTCTCAGATAAAGTGACTTTACCAAGATCATTCTGCAAGGGGTGCCCCAGGGTCACAGCACCCTTCTAAGCAGGTTCTCCCATTGTACTTCCAATTTCTGAGGAAGAATTGCGCCACATGGCCCCTCTTTCCAATGAAAGAAGGGAGAGGATCATAAAGCACAAAGAGCACATAAGATGAGGAAGAATATGAGGTCAACTTTCAATTGCCAGGAAAGGTCTAATCTCTACCCTGCCCACTAAGATCACATGATGACAGGTTACCAAGAAGAAGCTAAAACTCACATAAAGCATGAGGGCTTCAGAGAGAGAGAGAGAAAGCGTGTGTGTGTGTGTGTGTGTGCACACATGCATGTGTGTACGTGTCTGCTCACATACCCATATGTCCTTAATGTGAATTACAATGGGATTATGAATCATTTTAGGACTATCAATGACTCTTCTCCACCTCATTAAAATAGATGATTAATGATCAACTCATCATAAACCCAACACTAGATTTGCTACCACCTCACCTTGCACACTGTGCTCAGAGCTCTGTATTGGAAGAAGAGTTGTGTGCTTCTGCAGCCATTGTTTTAAAAGATCCCTGGAAATGTGCTCAGTTAAGACATGGAACATGGTGGTGGTAGTTCTGATCTGGTGACTAAATCAAACGTACTAACTTATAGGCCTGACAGAGTTTTGACAGCATCTGTAATATGCATTTTGTCCTTGAATCGGGCATGTACCAAGCATTTTATTTTTTAGCAAAATTATTGCATACCTGGGAGGATAAAGATGAAAACCAACTGTTACAAGGTTTGCATTATGCTACCAGTAATCAGACAAAATGTTTTCTTTTCTTCTAGTCTCCCAAATCAGCATTTATTAGTGCTGCAAAAAAGGCAAGATTAAAGTCCAATCCAGTCAAAGTACGCTTCTCTGAGGAGGTCATCATCAACGGCCAAGTGTCGGTGAGTTCACAGCCGCCTGCTCGAGCCAATGAGGCAGAAGCTTTGCACTCAAACAGTCAGGAGTCCCACTGGGATGATTGATCTAAAATTGGTTGTTGTTTTTACAGAGGTGTCAAATCTCAGGGTTGTAAAAGGCTTGAGAGATCATCAGGTTGGGCCTGAATCTCCTCTAGCATGGTCAGAATATGTGGTAGTCCAGGATTTCATAGAATCCTTCCAGTGTCAGAGACGTCACTACTTTGCAAAGCAGTTCGTATGATTTGGGATCACTGACACTGCCTCATTCAGACTAGTAAAATGTGCCCCTTTGAAACTTCCACCTATTTCTTCCCATTCTGCTAACTAAGCATTCTTCCATATGACAGTGCTTTATGTATTTTTGAGAAAGGTATTTTGTTTCCCCCTTTACTTCGTTAGAAAAGCCTAATCTTTCAACTCATCAGTCGAAGAAGTTAAAATGATGGAAACATTTTGTTTATGCAACCAGAACTAAAGAAATACTGCCCACATCTCCATAAATAGGTCCTGATAGAAATCGTGATTACTCAGGCACTTAATTGATCTTCAAAATGAATAATGCAATTATCAACAGGATGTTTTCTTTTCAACTTTTTCTCCTAAAAATATACTGAAGTGTTTTTAGTTTTTATAGAATTATCATCCAAGGCACTAATAATTTTTGGGCCTTTGAAATGCCAAAGCATTGGTGGTCTGTAGCTATTGTTTAAATAAATCCACGAAGATAAAATCTCACCTATGATATGTTCATTATTAGTCACCAACTTTTCTCTGAGGTTGGTTCTGGATCTGAATCTGCAGATGTAGGCCTGTACATCCTGGACAAGGCACTCATACTCCAAGTGTCTTTGAATCAAAACTTACTGACCTAGGGCTGCTCTACTTGGGGTCCAGCCATCGTGATGCTTGTGGGAAAGGCTGGAGGCTGTGGCTGTGCTGCCCTGTGAGCATGTGCCCCTCAATGGGTCATATCACTCTAGATGCACGGTCACTGTACGTTATTAATTGGCAGCAAGACTGTCCCAGCCGAAGGGTGGAAGGTACAGAGGAATCAATATATAGCAGAAAGTCATCTGAAACTTACCTTTGCTGCCAGGAGCTTTCGAGCATGTAATTGGGCAACCAGGTAGTTTATGCATCTTTATAAAGAATATGATTCTAGAAGCTGCTAGAGCAGTATCAGTTCATCTGTGGTTATAGCAGGACTCCTGCAAGGCAGCTGATGTGTGAGGACAGCTCTGAGGTGGATGGCAGTGATGTTCAGTCACATGTATGCTCCTAAGACTTCATGACTGTCTTTATTTCAGGTTTGCCCTTGCTCTTCTGAGTCACTGAGTGCCATTTTTTCTGGACTGGGATTGAGACTTATTCAGTGAATTAGGAGCAAGACTTTGCAGGAGGTCCGCAGGAGCAGAAAGGAGAGGGAGGAAGTTCAGGGAAAGAAACTGGAAGTGAAAGGCAGGAGGCCCATTATGGAAGTACTTAGGGACTGAATTCTCTCTGACACTGGAAAATGCCTGTACATCTTGCCTTCAGTTCCCTCATGTGCAAAACAAGGGATGTGTGTGCTCATGACTGCTGAGTTCTCCTCAACTCCTGGGACTTTATGACCAACTACGTGTGAATAACTCAGCTCACTCCTGGGATTTATAGAACTCATTCAGTGTGCCTTCTTCCTCCCTCTTTCTTCTCTCTCACCTCTCACTACTTCCAATGAAAAAAAAAGGCAAAGAAATACCATTTCTATTGTTTCCTTTTTGTCATGTTTCTAGCTGGCCTCTTTTTTTGAGTTATTTCTAGATTATGATCTTGTTTCTTATAGATGATGTTTTACTCTCTTAACACAATATGCCATTCCTTCTATTTTCCCTTGGAGTTCAAGAACCATCCCTAACTGGGTGGAAATAGTTTCACAAAATAACTTTATACTTGAAGTGTATTGATGCTCGTGACTCACCATCGTGATCTGCCAGGCACCAAGAGTACCCTATCAAACAACATCATTGCTGGTCTTTGTTCTGTTGAAGATGTCCTGCCCTGCTTAGGTCTGCGCTTGTAGTTCCAAATGTCAAAGCCTAATTACGAAAGAATCGTGTCTGTAATCGTGTTTGCCAGTGGGGATTTTGAGTTAAAAAAAAAAACTATCTGATTGACTTTCTGATGAGCAAATGTATTCTGCTATGAGCAACTGAACTCACATGTCACCAAAGGAATGCCTTGGTTGGCCTTAGAGAGTTTGTTTTTTAATGCCATGCTTCGAATAAAGTATAGATGTGCTGTGCTGCTACTGCAAAGAGAATAGTTCTAATTTGATCGACTGATGCCCCCCCTCGCCACTTTTTTTTGTTAAACAGGAAACTGTTAAGGACAACTCGCTTCTTTTTATGCCAAATGTTTTGAAAGTCTATCTGGAAAATGGGCAGACCAAATCATTTCGCTTTGACTGCAGCACTTCCATTAAGGTAAGATGAGCAGCTAAACTCTGTCCCTGGACTCTTTCAGGTACAACCTGCAGGATACTGTGAGCCATTTGTAGCAGCATCTTCCTTCAGAACGATCCCTTTATTTCTGCAATTTTCTTGATTGCCTCCATACAATGTAGTCTGTCAATACTTAAAGCCAAACAAAAACCAAAAGCTTAAACTAAGAAGGTTCTGCTCTTTTATTTCTCTTGGTGTTGCGAAACAACCTAATGCGCTGTCAGTGAAGAAACACTAGAGCTAGTCATTTTAATGCAACTACAGATTAATTAAAATAGTGTGACTATCACCAGGAACCCTTGGCACCCTGCCCAAAGCCAGCATGATTTCTCAGCAATATCAGCTGCTCAGAAGAGTAAGATGTTAGCTATTAATTGAATATCTGCTACTTTGGTGTCCAGTAAAAAAACAAGGGTAGAATAATGTAAAGGTAACATTTACTTTTAATTTCTGTAACCAATTTCATGGTAATGATGCATAAATAGGCAGAAATGAGGCCTGCTTCTTAGAAGAAGGGCTAGAAAGGAAGACTCACAAAGCAATCCTATTATTTCAGAGCCACAGGTGAGTTTTACATAATAGGTATTACAGCAAAGCATATGGGTTTTTTCCCCACATGCTTTCTTCCTGGAAAAGTGCAGAGTCTCTTCCTTTAATTGGACAACAGTGTATTCGGAAATTGATTGCTCCCTAATGCTTCATCAGCCTAAAATAGGCTTTCTTCAAATGGCACAGTAAAAAAGATTTGATGAAGGTAAAAGAGTACCTAGTGATGATCTGTACGATAGTCTATCAAGAGAATATCAACTCTCTGTTTAAAAATGTCTATCCATAGCCAACCTCTAATTCTTGTGTGTTTTTTTAATTAATCAGCATAGACCTCACATGTAGAAGCATTTCTGCAAAGACCCACTCACTGTATAGTCTTATTGTCATGATACCAGCAAGGAGCTTGTTTTGAATTGCTATAAGTATATAGTGGCTTAGTAGGGCATGCAGAGGAAAATATTACATTGATGTTGGAGCATGAAATCATCCTTAAATCATTCCAGATGAAATACTGACTTCCTATGTACAAGACTTCTAATTTTAAATGGCAATGACTGGGAAGATCTTCTTCCCTTTTTTCTTATTCATTGTCAATTTGTGGTGGGATTTTAATGTAATTATTGATCAACTAACCCAGGGGCAGGCAAACTTTTTCTGGAAAGGGCTAGATAGTAAATATTTTAGGCTTAGTGGGCAATTTGATATCTGTTTCAACTGCTGAACTCTGTCATTGTATCAGCAAAGCAGCCATGAACAGGTGGGTTTGGTGAGTCCTTCAGACAATGCTCAGTTTTGGTAATTCACTTAAAGGACTCACAGAACTCAGTAATTGGTTATACTCACAATTACAGTATATTATACCAAAAGAATACAGAATAGAATTAGCAATGGGAAAGGCTTGTAGTCAGGGGATAGGAGAGATTGAGTGGAAAGCTTCCAGATGTCCTCTCCCAGTGGATTCATACAGATAGTGCTTAATTCGCCCAGAAATGATGCATGACAATATGCATGAAGTACTGCCGACCAGGGAAGTTCACCCAAGCCTCAGCATCCAGAGTTTTTATTGGGGGTTTGCCACGTAGACACAGCTGCCCACCTGCGTGGTTGACCTTAGTATCCAGTCTCTCCAGAGTTAGAGCTGATACCATATGGTCCAATGTTCTCACCACAAATCAATTGTTAGCATAGACTATCGGGTATGGCTCAAGGCCACCTAGTAAACAAAAACACTCCTATCAGACAGGACAGTCCAAGGGCTTAGAGGTTACTTTCTAAGAGTGGGAACAAAAGACCAAATTTTTCTTTAGGCAAGGTTAATCGGTTGCTTCACAGTCAATATGTGAACAAATGGTCATGGCCGGATGTAACCCACAGGACATAGTCTGCAGACCTCTGAAATAGCCCACAGAGCTACATTATTACAACTCTCTCTGACACCATGGCCTTGTTGTGTGTTGCCCACTGGTCACCTCCCTGCCATTGGACTCCCCACCCCACCTGATGACCTAGGTAAAGACTTGAATGCATTTCTTAACAGAAATAAATCTACATTTAAGAAAGCCTGTTGTTAATTCCCTCCAGCTTCTTTATTACAGAACGTATGCAAGACTAAGTTTGATTTCCCTGAGGATTACAGATGACAAGGAGAATACAGGAAGCAATGCAAAGAGTTCACATCAAATTCAAGTTATTTTATCTTGTACCTAACAGCCTCTTTATTACAGTAGACACTGGCTGGTAGGTATAAAATCGAAACAGTATAGTTATGAAAGGAATATGACACTGTGTAATGAAAATTGCCAAAATTCTTGCTGCAGAATTACAATAGGAAAAAACTATTGCTATTGATTTTCCAGTGTCCTCCCAGGTGGTTCAGGAAAATGCTTTCTAAAGTATGTGTTGCCACACAAAGGCTGGTTTTGTTTCCTCTTTCCTGGGCTTTAAAAGAAAATTATAAAGCAGAGAAATCTTTTTTTTTTTTTTTTTTTTTTTGAAATTCAACATTTCTGTTGAATGATTTTTTTCAGGACTGGGGGTATGTGGGGATCTTTGACTTAATGGGGCCTGAAGAAACTGAAAAAGGACCACAGAGAAGGATCAAAACATCAGAAAAGTCAGTAAACAAAAACTAAGTATGTCAGGATTTCTCTGTCATGGCACTATTGAGATGCTGGGCCAGATCATTCTTCACTGTGGATCTGTCTCTGCATTGCAAGATGTTGAGCAGCACTTCTGACCGCCACACACCCCACGGCAGTAGTACCCCAACACTACTGTGACAACCCAAAATGTCTCCAGAAATTTCCAAATGTTGCAGTGGGGCAAAACTTCCCTATAGGTCTTTTAGCATCTGAGTCTAAATTATCCTTGAGGGATCATTTACTAGTTTTCAAGTACATGAAAAAAAGTGTAGGTTGAAGAGATTAGTTTTACATTGTAGTAAATGTGTGTGTTTGTATATAGAACACCTTTCTGATCATAAATGCTTAATCCTATAAAAGATTGCTGACAAAGCTTGCTCATTCCACCTTCCCCAGAGATATAAAATAAATATATGTATATTATTATGGTGCCCTCACTCTGTGCCAAACAATGTTATAATAAATGCTTTGTATGTGTAAACTCATTTAATCCTTATATCCGTCCTGAGATAAGCATCATTATTATCCGCAGTTTACACAAAGGGAAACTAAGATACTTAGCGACTAAATAACTTGCCCAAAGGTAGTAGAGCTGGGATTAGAAGCCAGACTGTTTCCTTAGCCCCCATTCCTTATAACCACTACGCTGCTCTTTCAGAAGGATAAGCCAAGGTCAGCAAGCAGATATTTCAGTCTTCACAGTCTCTCTTGCAACTACTCAACTCTGCTGATGCAACATACAAGAGCAGCCATAGATTCTAGATAAACAAATAGGCATGACCATGGCCCAATAAAACTTTATTTACAAAAGCTGATGGTGAGCTAGGTTCGGCATGCAGGCCATGTTTTCCAACCCTTAGGGCAGACCACTTTCAGAATTGGTTTAATTGCTAACCCATATAGTAGAAAGGAGAATCGAACTGGCTACACTCCACAATCTATTGATGATCTTTCTATATCAAGCGCTTACATGATATTAAACTCCTCCTCCAGCTATTTACCTTGTTAACTCTCCGTTTTGAACGCCATAAAGATTTTGAATGATTGAGGAGGCCAGGAAAAGGGCAAGAGAAGCAAGGCCTCATTTCTTTATCTTTTTCGGATCTTTGGAGCGTTAAATTTTAGAATCAACCAATACAAAATGTCAAGATTGGAAGCCTACATGTGTAACACTTTTCAGTCATGATAGACTCCACAAGATGGCGTTCTTGATTTTGGTCTCATCGTGTTCATGTTTCCTCTGTAAGGATGTCATCTTAACCCTTCAAGAGAAGCTCTCCATCAAAGGCATTGAACATTTCTCTCTCATGCTGGAGCAGAGGACAGAAGGAGCTGGAACGAAGCTACTCTTGCTTCATGAACAGGAGACTCTAACTCAGGTCTGTGAAATTTCACCCTCAAGTGATGAGACTGCTGGTTAGAGCAGAGGTTGTCCAGTCTAAGATTTCTCCCCCACTCTAATCTGTAAACGTACTAATTATATCCCTGGGTATCCTCTGTAAAGGAAGTGCTGGCAATCTTAATGCATTTTATACCTCAAGGTCGTGTTTCCTTTTCTGCCAATCTTTTGCAGACTGTCAGTCTCACAACCAGATTTGTTATTCAAAGTCTCACCAGCTACACATTGAGAATAGGGATCTGTGAAATTATATTTTATGTGATTACAGTGACCTCCTCACCTGTTTTGGTCAACAGTCACTTGAAACTATTTTAAAAAATGGTTTCTGACATGACTTAAATTAATCCAAAATCATATTTAGTTGTTTGAAATTCTGGGTGCATACTTAAGACTATTTTTGGAAGCCTGAAATCTCTGCCCCAGTCCTGCCCGCTATAAATATGTGATCTACCAATGTGTCCCAGTTCCTGATTACCAAGATGCCACCCCCATCTGTTCCCTGGGGAGACAAGCAGGCTGCTCGGCTGCTGAATTCAGCACAGCACCCTGACTTTTCTTCTGACACAAGCAGAGTCTTTGTTGAATGTATAAGAGATTTCCACAAATTCCTCTTCCATGGGAGAGATCAGTGATGACAGAACTTTAGGGAGAGGGGTAGGAGGGGACACCAGCAGGAGAAGCATCAGATGCTGCCAGCTGGATGGAGTGGCAAAAAGTGTTGTCACACTAAAGTGCTTCTTGGTTGTTGTATATAAAAGCTGGTATCCCCATACATTGGGTGGTCCTGCAGATATCCCCGATTCTCTTGATTCGGTCCAACTTTTTGTGATAGATTAGTTTGAAGTTGCCATCTGTGTTGATTTATATTCTTCTACCTAAACTTCCCTATAGGTCTTTTAGCATCTGAGTCTAAATTATCCTTGAGGGATCATTTACTAGTTTTCTATAATTTTTTGTTTGTTTGTTTTTAGGGTTTTTTTGGCTTATTTCTATAATTTTTTTTTGGGGGGGGGGGTTTAGTTTTTGGTTTTTTGAGACAGTCTCACTCTGTTGCCCAGACTGGAGTAGTGCAGTGACATAATCATATCTCACTGCAGGCTTGAACTCCTGGGCTCAAACAATCCTCCCACTTTAGCCTTGCAAAGTGCTGGGATTACAGGAATGAGCCACCATGCCTGGCCTCTATTGAGTCTAAATCTACCTATTGATATTTTAAATCACTTCTAATGGTTATTATTTTAACCTGTGCCAAACACTCTTGGAAGTAAATAAATGACTTATTTTATGCTTCGTTACAGGGGCACAACCCCTGATATACAGGATCTCTCATGTGAAAGGTCAGTGTCTGGATCTGAGTTTCCCCGGAAGCAGAACTTAAGGATATGAATGCATGTAGTTTATTTGAGAAGAAATCTCTGGAAATACTGGCAGAGGAATTGGGAAGAGAGATGAGAAAAATTGAGAAACCAATAAAGAATGTGTTATTGGCCAGGTGCAGTGGCTCCAGCCTATAATCCCAGCACTTTGGGAGGCCGAAGCAGGCGAACCACCTGAGGTCAGGAGTTCAAGAGCAGCCTGACCAACATGGTGAAACTCTACTAAAACTACAAAACTTAGCCAGGTGCAGTGGCAGGGGCCTGTAATCCCACATACTAGGGAGGCTGAGGCAGGAGAATTGCTTGAACCAGGAGGTGGAGGTTGCAGTGAGCAAAGATCGCACCACTGCACTCCAGCTTGGGTGACAAAGTAAGATCTTGTCTCAGAAAAAAAAGAATGTATTATCAAGCCAGTTTCCACTGTGGGCAACTGGAACTCAGTCCACTGGAGAGCACTGGGAGACAATGTAGGACAACCTAAGAGGTATCCCACCGAGGGGTGAGGGAGCTGGGGCATGTGCCTGCCAGCACTCTGTTATTGATGGTGGGCTGCTCTCTTGTTATTCGGGCTCACCTTGTGTTGTTCAGTGGTCACAGGGGTTTGCCGTAAATACTCATCAGCTTATTGCAATAAATGCCAAGGGGATACGGGCAGACAGCCGGTTACTACAAGTCTAATGAAACACCCCACAACGTTTTGATCTTTCTGGTATTACTTTCTCTCTAAACTTTTGTCTACTACATAGCCTTTATAGGAAAGCTTCAGGCTGATTTAGTTGGACAAAGATTCTTTAAAAGTCTCTTCTGATGCTAAGTAAACAAAACTTCTCACTCCAATTACTGCATTTCTTTTAAAATGTTGGAAGGAAACAAAAAGAAATTTCTAACAATCATTCCTTCTTTAACTTTATTTTTCATTATAGAATCAGAACTAAAAGCAAAGTGCTAAAAATCAAGTATTATCTCTAGAAAAGAAAATGGATTTAAATATCCTGAAAGAAACCAGCTATATGCCTTTGAAATCAATGCATATGAAAAAATCGATTTCTAAAATATTTATAGGCATGATAAAAGCAGAGTAAGAAATTATAACTTTTTCAATAACAAAATCATTTTAAAACATTTAATTTCCATGAAAACCCCCCAATGGAACTTTTAAGTAACTCTACCTAATTTCTGGTGGTTTGATATTAAACTTCTGCTATAAAATTTTATTTATATACCACTCAAAGTTTCCAAGAAATCGTTTCTGTTTGTCTTAGAGAATGTTATTCTTATGGACTGCCATTTCTAATAACTTGAAACCACCTTTTTGCATTACATTGATTCATTTTCCAAAACTAGTGTAACCTTCTGATAGTAAACTCAAGATGGCTTATGAAAAATTCCAGAAAGAAAAGTTTTAACCAGTAATTAAAGGAGTCAGAGATATAGTGATTCCTGAGTTTCTAACACACCAGAGCAAACCTTCTGGCAAAATAGCCCATGAAGTTGCTGTGAAACACAACAGCAGGGCTGACCAGCACTGGTGGCCTTTTAGAGTCCCCTATTTCTTTATTTCTGGTTTGCTTTCCCATCAGCCGGTGATGAGCAGCTCATAGCCCTCAGGTCTCATGAGTCCACTCAGCTTTGCAGGCCTTTCCACAGCCAGAAAGCTGGTATGACTACTCAGGATGCTCGTATATGTAAAAGTAGGGTGTTTTTTTCCATTGGAATTCTTCTGTTCAACAAAGTTAGCAAACTGTAAAAACATGCATGTGCACACACACACCATGGGACTCAAAGCCATTTTATTTTAAATTTTTTAATTGCAGCTCACAAACATTTTTACATTGCCAGATTTGTCCCCTGCATAAGAGTAGTTACACACAACTATGCTGGTTTATGCTGCATGGTTTTCATTTCGTTTTGTTGATGCATTGAAGGGAAATTGATGAGCTCTTGCCTTCTTTCTTAGAGTCCAATGTCTTCTATTCAAGTGTTCACTAAACACCTATTATTTACTAATTGATTTCCTTTTGTTGCAAAAGGAATTAAGAAATGAACTTCTAGTATGTTACCATATTATACTATATAAAAGGAAAACTGAAACGAACCATGGTCCTTAACCCTGAAGAACCTGTGTCTATTTTAAGCTGCTTTGAAGAAGCGGAACAATATCATCATGGTATCAGAAGTTTGGAGTCGTTTGGAAACTTGTAGAATCTGATGTACTGCATGGGCCAAAACTTCTGTCTTCCTACTTTCCAATGTGGTGTCATCCAAAGTTGACACTATCATGTTTTCATTGCAATAGTCAGTCTGGAGTCTAATTTGGAAAAAACACAGTGATGTTATACAATAAGAAACTGTACTGGACAATCTCTCTGCTGTCCCTTTGGATCCTTTTTTTGTACTCCCCAACATAGATTGGGGGTGCTATCACTAACAGCCAGCACCTACAGATCTTCTTCCAAGGACTGCCCTCAGACTACTGGAGCCCATCGTGTCCAAACCGGGAAACTCATATTCCCTGGGACAGATCTAAGTGACTCATCAGTGCTCCTTTGGCTCAGGTCTCAGCAGCTCCGTGGTATGGTTACCACTCCAGGGTCCCCTGCAGGATCAGAGTATAGCTACTCTCTGCTGGGCTTCCCTGAGAAGGCACCCTTGCTTAGCTTCCTCTTCTTTTCTGACCTGCTTCCCCTACTCCATTACTAGCCTCTCCTGCGAGCGTTTTCTTAGTAAGTCCCTTGCACACAAACCCGCATCTCAGGGTCTGCTTCTGGGGAACCCAATCTAACTGGCAAAGTTATGTGCAGTTTTCAGGGAATGAGCATCTGTGATAAATACTAAAGAATATCCACTGATTTTTTTCCTGAGTGTCCAAAGAAAGTTGACTGCTTCAGTGTCCCTCAGCCATTTCTCAGTCAGCACTGGAGGGTTCTTATGTGATTGGTCTATTCTTCCAGGTGACACAGAGGCCCAGCTCCCATAAGATGAGATGTCTTTTCCGAATTAGCTTCGTCCCAAAAGATCCAATTGACCTTTTAAGGAGAGATCCAGTTGCTTTCGAATATCTCTATGTTCAGGTATGTTAAAATTTCAGCATGTTTTATATCAACTTTGTGGCATAAACTAACTTTGGGGCTTTGCCCTCAATTCTTTAATTTGAAATCTTTCTTTTTTGTCCCCCACCTCAAGCTCAGTGAATCATACAATAATTCCGTGGTGCTTTTTATTTTTACCTTAGATTTTGAAATAATTTCATACTTCCAAAAACGTTGCAAGAGTAGTCTTCCGCACCCTTAACCCAGATTCACTAGTTGTTAACATTTTACTGTAGTTACTTTCTCTTTGCTATATGCACATGTTCTCTCTGTCTCTACACAAATACACACACAAATGTATATGATTTTTTTCTAAACCATATGAAAGCCAACTACCATAATAACGCAGGTTTGCTCCTAAGTACTTCAATGTGTATTTTCTAATAACAAGGGCATTTTCTTATACAATTATTATACAAGTAACAAAATCAGAAAAGTATGCATTGATGCATTTCCATTATCTCATCTACAGTTTATATCCATAGTATGCCTATTATCCTCAAAATGTCTTTTATATATACATTTTTTCTAGAACAAGATGCACTGAAAGATCCCATTTTGCATTTAGTTGTCATGCCTCTTTGGTCTATTTAAATCTGGAATATTCCTCAGCCCTTTTTCAGCTTTCACAACATTGATAGTTTTGAGGAGTACTGGTCAGATATTTTATAGAAATCTCTCAATTTGGGTTTCTCTGATGTTCTGTTATGATTAGATTGATGTTACACATTTTGGGAAGAACAACATGAGTGACTTTGTATTATCAGTGTAACACATCAAGAAGTACATGATGTTAGTTTATCCCTTCAATGGCAAAATGAACTTCGACTCTTGGTTAAGGTGATGTTCTCCAAATTCACTCAAAAGCTTCTACTATTCCTTTATATAATTAAAAAGCAATTTGTGGAAAGTCACTTTGTAACTGTTTTTTTGTTTTGTTTTGTTTCGTTTTTTGTTTTTTTTGAGATGGTATCTTGCTCTTGTCGCCCAGGCTGGAGTGGAATGGCACGATCTCGGCTCACTGCAACCTCCTCCTCCTCCTGGGTTCAGGTGATTCTCCTCCTCAGCCTCCTGAGTAGCTGGAATTACAGGCACCTGCCACCACGCCCGGCTAATTTATGTCTTTTTCGTAGAGACAGGGTTTCACCATGTTGGCCAGGCTTGTCTCCAACTCTTGACCTCATGATCTGCCTGCCTTGGGCTCCCAAAGTGCTGGGATTACAGGTGTGAGCCACCGTGCCTGGCCTGTAACTTTTATTATCTTGTACTAGATCAAACTGTCACCCACAAGTTTTAGTACTAATTGATGATTCTTTTTTTTTTTTTTTTTAAGACAGAGTTTCGCTTTTGTTGTCCAGACTGGAGTGCAATGGCGGGATCTCTGCTCACCACAACCTCCGCCTCCTGGGTTCAAGCAATTCTCCTGCCTCAGCCTCCCAAGTAGCTGGGATTACAGGCATGCACCACCACGCCCAGCTAATTTTGTATTTTTAGTAGAGACAAGGTTTCTCCATGTTGGTCTGGCTGGTATCAAACTCCCAACCTCAGGTGATCTGTCCACCTCGACCTCCCAAAGTGCTGGGATTATAGGTGTGAGCCACCATGCCTGGCCCTAATTGATGATTCTTATCTGAATTCATTATTATAATGATGGTTGAAAATGATTTTTCTAATCTTATTATCGCTTCTGCATTTATTAATTGGTATGAGGAGAGTTTTCCCTTCTTTATTTACTTACTTATTCATTCATTTGATGCTTAGATTACTCTGAAAAATTGTGATATTCATTATACTGCATTGTTAACTTTGAGGTGGTAAAACTTGAAGAGAACATTCTTTTCCAGACTGATATCTGATTCTGGGCTATAAATCCCCAAAAAAGAAAGTTTCCAAGATTGAGTATCTGGTGTAGTTTGTCCCAAAGGGAATTTATCCACTTTGATATTTAGGAGGTGTTCCTATATTTTACTATTACGGCTTCCTATTACTCTCACTGAAATTTCCAATATAATCACATTAAATAGTAAGAACCAACTTACCTAATGCTTAGACAGCTTAGACATCTAGCAGTTGAACTAACTACTGGAAGAGGTTGTAAACCTAAACATAACCTTCCCCTCCCCACTGCCAGAGAGAGAGAAAAAACAAAAGTGAAGAAAAAAAAGACATATTGTCTTTGAAAATACCTGTGTAAGGCAAAGATTGCTGGAGCCATATATAAAATATAAAAAGCAGCCGGGCGCAGTGGTTCATGCCTGTAATCCCAGCACTTTGGGAGGCTGAGGCGGGTGGACTGCCTGAGATCAGGAGTTTGAGACCAGCCTGGGCAACATGGTGAAACCCCGTCTCTACTAAAATACAAAAAATTAGCTGGGCATGGTGGCATGCACCCATAATCACAGCTACTCAGGAGGCCGAGGCAAGAGAATTGCAAGGACCCAGGAGACAGGTTACAGGGAGCCGAGATCACACCACTGCACTCCAGCCTGGGTGACAGAGTAAGACTCCGTCTCAAAAAAAAAAAAAAAAATATATATATATATATATATAGAGAGAGAGAGAGAGAGAGAGAGCGCGCGAGCGCAAAAAAGAAAAATATAAAAAGAAACATTTGTTAACTCTAGGTAGTTTATAACACTGGTGCTTACTATTTTCAATACCTTCTTGTGTATTTCAGAACATTTGTGATCATCAAAAGCTGGGTAGAAAAAAAAGTAGGTGAAAGAAAAGAGACTAGACAAGATAGGTATCGCAGGTTAAGAATGGTGACATAAATTAAAGTGGCAATAAGCCCTGAAGATCACAGGTTAAGTCAGACAGCAGAGAAGCAGAACATCCAGGAATGTTCTAGCAGATGGGGGCACTCAGGATGAGGCCAGTCAAACCTTCCCCACCTGAGTGGTCTTTGGAAGACTGTGGTATTTTCAGCTCAGTGGGATGAATAATGTTCATGAAGATAACCCTACATCATCGGGAAAGTCAAGTCCTGTTCAGTGAACCCTGTTGACCAAGTAAAGAAATGTGTAGTGTGCTTTAAAACGTTTTCCATCCTGAACAATGAAACTGCTATGTTTGGGGTTTTTTTTAATGTTAAGCTTTGATCACCTGGATCTCTCACTTGTCAACAATATCCCCTGGTCCCCAACAGGTGTGACTGCATAAAATGGAGCCTGATTCTCAGCTGACCGGTCGCTGTGTCTTCCCATGTCCCTGCTGGGAATCAAACCAGGGCTTTGCCACTGCAGCTCAGATCATGTGCTGCATTGTTAGTTGCAAACAGTTACAGGTGCTGGTCTGCAGTGGCTGTAGACAGTGAGTGCGTTCAGGGGTTGTTCTGTATAATTATATACTCACCCCATTAACAGGATGGTGCTTGAAAACTATTTTACTCTGCTTCCATTTAAACATCATGGGTCCATTGCATTTATAAAAGAGAAATATTGTTGCATTTGTCTTGGGGAGAGGAGACCTCTTAAGTAGACAAGGAATACGGCTGAACCCAGTTCTGTTTTAAGGTGTGTTTGCACAAATCTAATGCAATTTAGGGAGATCTTTTTTTTTTCCGTCAGTTTCTCTTAGAAAGACAAATTCTTTTTTTTTTTTAAGGAGAGAAGGAAAGAAAAAAAGGAGTGAAGGAGAGGAAGAAAGGAAGAAAAAGAGGGAGAGAGAACGGAAATGTTGCTTTATTCTAAAAATGGGTATTAATAATGGCCAATCAATATTTCATTTAAACCTATGAGTAGGTGTGATGTGGTACTGACAAGAATGTATATTTTGTGTATTTAAAGTGGAGAGCTCTATAAATGTTTATTAAGTTTACTTGTTCCGGATCTGAGTTCAAGTCCTGGATATCCTTATTAATTTTCTGTCTCGTTGAGTCTAAATCTCTTTATAGGTCTTATGTATCTGGGTGTTAGGATCGTTAGCTCTTATTGTTGCATTGATCCTTTTACCACTATATCTTTGTTGCTTTAAAATCTATTTTATCAGATGCAAGCATTGCAACTCCTGCTTTTCATTTACTTATTTATTTTTGCTCTCCATTTGGTTGGTAAATCTTTCTCCATCACTTTGTTTTGAGTCTTTGTGTATCCGTGCATGTGAAATGGGTCTGGATGTAGCATACCGTTGGGTTTTGGCTGTATCTTTTGATTGGGGGATTTAGTCGATTTACATTTAGGATTACTGCCATTTGATGTTAACTGGCTGTTTTATCCATTCATTGATGTAAATTCTTCTTTATGTTGATGCTCTTTACTTTTTGGTATATTTTTAGAAAGGCTAATACTGGTCGTTTCTTTCTATGTGCAATGCTTCTTTCAGAAGCTCTTGTAAAGCCGGCCTGGTGGTAATAAAATCTCTGAGTACTTGCTTGTTCATAAAAGATTTTATTTTTCCTTCAGTCGTGAAGCTTAGTTTGGCTGGATATGAAATTCTGGGCTGAAAGTTCTGTTCTTTAAGGATGTTGAATATTGGCTCCCCACTCTCTTCTGGCTTGTAGAGTTTCTGCTGAGAGATCTGCTGTAAGTCTGATAGGCTTCCCTTTGTGGGTAATCTGACCTTTCTCTCTAGATGCTCTTAGTATTTTCTCCTTCATTTCAACCCTGGTGAATCTAACGATTATGTGCCTTGGGGTTGCTCTTCTTGAGGAATATCTTTGTGGTGTTCTCTGTATTACCTGGGGTTGAATATTGACCTGTTTTGCTAGTTTAGGAAAATTTTCCTGAATAATATCCTGAAGAGTATTTTCCAGCTTGGATTCATTCTCTCCGTCACATTCAGGTACACCTATCAAATGTAAATTTGGTCTTTTCACATAGTCCCACATTTCTTGGAGACTTTGCTCATTCCTTTTTATCCTTTTTTCTCTATTCTTGTCTTCTCGTTTTATTTCATTAAGTTGGACTTTGACCTCTGATATCCTTTCTTGTGCTTGAACAATTCGAGTGTTTAAACCTGTGCATACTTCTCGGAGTTCCTGTACTGTATTCTTCAGTTCCATTAATTCACTTATATTCCTCTCTAAGTTGTCTATTCTCATTAGGATTTCGTCAAACCTTTTTTCAAAGTTCTTAGTTTCTTTACATTGGGCTACAACATGTTCTTTTAACTCACAGAAGTTTCTTATTATCCATCTTCTGAAGCCTGATTCTGTTAATGGGATTCGCTTGTTCTCCATCAAGCCTTGTTCCCTGTTGATGAGGAACTGTGATCCTCTTTAGAGGGAGAGGCATTCTGATTTTGAGTATTCTCAGCCTTTTTACGCTGGTTTCTTCCCATCATTGTAAATTTATCCACCTGTCGTCTTTGTAATTACCAACTTTCAAATTAGGTCTCTGAGTGGACGTCCAAGTTGTTAATTCCCAGTGCCGAAATCTGAGCAACCCACTGTGCCAGCCAAAACAGCAGCATTAAGACTGATGGTGCTTTTCTGCCTGGGAATCTCCAGTCTGGCTTCCTTCTTGAGTCCATAATAGGCGACTCTGCCTTCCTGGAGCAGGGAGATCTTTCTTATTCAACTGACACGTTTTATATATGTGAGATTGTCCTTAGAACAGGAAAATGTGTCTGGAAATCTTGCCCAGGGACTAGCAGAAAAAGATTGAGGATGTTTCTGCTTTCTTGCTTTGGGTATAGAATGGGCGGTGAATTAGCCACCTCTTCAAGGCATAGCCAGAGGGGGAGAAAAGGAAAAACATATATGGTAGGCAATAAAAACCAAAATAAAGCAACTGTCATAGATCTTCCACTAAAACAGGAAATGAGAATGTCCTTGCCTCAGACCCTCTACTTTGAAATGCCTTGTATCACAGAATGCATGCCTACTGTAAGTCTAAAATAATATGTCTAATATAAGTCAACAGATCTGCAGATGGTGCCTGTGTGCCCACGTTGATTTCAAGATACTAAAAAGATGCAATAAACTAGCCTGGAGAACAAAAGAGTAAGCAGGAGCAACATGTATCACTTTACAAAGGTAAAATCAATTTATCTTAGTGGGGTCCTAATTAGTTATAAATGCACATTTTGGAGGCCTCAAGTGGAGCCTTTTGGGACCTCTATTTAGTAAAACAGATACTGCCCATTTGCTTGCATAACTGTATTCTAAGTTATATAGTTAAGAGTAATAAAAGCATGATTGGTTTCAAATGCTTATATATAATCCAAATTTCACACTCATTCTCCGGGATCAGTCTGAACTAATTATATAATGTAATTAAGTGACTAATCACCTTGTCAAAAAATTCATCCAGAAGTCTAGTTAAATACAAGGTAAAGTAGGGATGGGAAATATGGTCCCAGCCACAACTCTCAGGAGAAGTAATAGTGATGGCTCATCTTTATGAAGTATATTCCATTTCATGAAACATACTTAGAGCTATCACGGAACCTTGCAAGTTCGTTGTGAACTCTCAAGTCAGTTGTTGAAATGTAACCCATTTTTCCAATAAGAAAACTGAGGCTCCAAAGAGATGAAATGCCATGTTCAAGGTCATTTTATTAGAAGTTGGCACAACCTAGAATCAAACTTGGGGCTTTTGTCTCTAAGTTCTATGCCCAAATCCTCTTTCAATCCACCATGCCATAGCAGTTGTTAAAGAAAATTATTTATAAAAATTATTTCTCAAAAACTTGATTCTTCACTGTACCAATGGTTTTCTCACCCCCATCCTTCATGGGACTCTATAAAATGACCGTATCTGGGCTCTCAACACCTTGGAGCCCACGTGGACAACCCTGAGCACTCGGAAATAACTGGTAAACCCAAGAATAGCAAAACAAAATGGCAGCCTGTCATTGCTCTCAGAGGCTGCCTTAAATCAGACCACCCTATCTCCTGCCTCCGGACAGACCCACTTCTGACAAGGGGTGCTGTGTAATCCAAATAGGTTTAAGATTTTAAGGAGAAGCAAAGGTGGAAAATCATATTAGGGATGAACAGGGGAGAGAATATGACTTTACTCTTAGCAGTGAAGTGATGGGCTGAGACATGCACCCATGACACGTGGATAAGAGCATGCAGGCATGGAACAGCAGCAGTGCAGCACAGGTGAGTGTGTACAGTGTAAATGTTGTATGCAGAAGCCGTCCAGGGATACATGTTCCTGTTTTAGTAAAATCAATATAGGAAGTGGTTATAAATGTGCTTCTCTTGGAAAGGAGGCAAACAAATCTTGATACAGTTTTTCATTTGAGGGCAACAGTCTACTGAAGGTTCACTAAAAAATCAAGTCGAAAAAGACAAATTAATTAGAGAAAAGGCATACAAATGTATTTAACGTGTATCCATGGGAGCCTTAAGAATTAAGTGCCAAAGATACAAGGAAAATTGTTTATTTTTATGCTTATGTTCAACAAAGTATGGACAGCTATATAGAAATAGGATTGGACAGAAAGGGTCTGACTTAACACTAATTGACTGAGTGAAAAACCCCAGCAAGGCCTAGCTCCTCCTTGGCCTCTCTGAGCAGCGTTCCTTCCTTCTGGGTGTGGGACCGGACATTCTGGAAAGGGGTCTTATGACTACAATCAAACCACATTGGTCAGATAATCTCTTTATAACCAGTTTTTAACACAGACAGGACAGAGGGAAAATTTGAGTCAGATATTTAGGTTTTATGGCTGGCTTTGGGGAAAGGGGGGTCCTAGTCGCTATGACCCATCTTCGGGAAGAGGGATTCTAGATCCTATGCCTAGCCTCCAGGTAGAACGGAAATAAAAAACAGGAGGGCAAGAGGTCAAAGGAAAACTTTTGCTTTCATTTGGGAGTATTGTTTTTTGACCTCCAACAAAATCTTGGGGGCAAGGTAAAGAATAAAGAAAAGAAGGAAGTAAGAAAGGAGCTACATATTTCCTAAGCCAGGAATCCAGTTTCCCATCACAAAAGTAAGTGAACACACTTGTAGAATATGTCAAAGCAATGCAGTGCTTTCCAGCAGCACCTAGCTCACTGCCTTGTGCTTAAGTAGTGAGTTGGTGAGGACTACTCTAAAGCCAACCTCTGTGCCCATGCGGCACTTCACACTTGGTGACATACTCTCAGCCTCTCTTCAATTGGATCCCCACCACAAACCGTGTGCGATAGGTGGCCTTATTCTACAGAGGTGCGAACTTAGGCTGAAAGAGAAGGAATGACTCCCAGAAAGTCAAGCACTTGGAAAAGCAGGGCAGTTACCACTGAAGTCAATGGATAGCTCCCCTTGACCCAGTGTGCCCATGTGCTGTGATAAAGCACCTGATGTGCTTCACATCTAATCCTCCAGCCACTCCAGTGAGATAGTTGGTATCACTCTGGAGTATCACCCCATTGCACAGATGAGTAAACTGCGGCTGCAAGAGTTAAAGTGAATGGTCTAAAATTACCTACACAGGTAGTCACTGGGAAAGCAAGAACGCCAGAGCACGTGGGTGCGAGTCCCAGGCTACAGTGCTCAATCACCCTGCTAATTCCGCTTCCCTGCAGCTGTTGTGGCTGATGACAAGGAGGAGGAGAATGATGTTGGTGGTGACAGTAGTACAGTTCTAGGAGCTTTTGGAGATTTGTTTTGGCTTTTCTTGAGACAGGGTCTCGCTCTGTTACCGAGTCTGGAGTGCAGTGGCTCACTACAGCCTCAAACTCTTGGGCTCAAGCGATCCTCCTGCTTAAGCCTCCCGAGTAGCTGAGACTACAGGCACACGCCACCATGCCCAGCTAATTTTTGTATTTTTTGAAGAAACCGGATTTTGCCACGTGGCCCAGGCTGATTTTGAACTGCTGGGCTCAAGCAATCCGCCCGCCTCAGCTTCTCAAAGTGCTGGGATTCTACAGGCTTTTCATGGTTCACTCATTTAATCATCAGCACAACCCAGTGAACAGGGAGCAGTATTATCCCCAATTTACAGAAGAGGAAACTGAGACACAGACAATTAAGAAGGTCCCCAGGTTTGCTCCCCTTATGAAGTGGAAGAAACGAGTTTCAAGCCCGGGATTCCAATTCAAGCAGCCTAACTCCAGAAGCCACATTATGCTATCAATGCTTTATGCATTCAACTGCGGCACCTGTGTTTGGAAATTTCATACCTAAATTCCTAATTGTTTTTACAAAAAGCTAAATATTTAAATAGCAGCTCGTCGATGAATGCTAAATGTTTTGTGTCGTCTCTGTGTTTGTGCGTGCAATTAAATAATGACTCGTTTCCAAGCAGCGCGGTGGAGATGTTTCCACATTTAGCCTCCGAGCCTGGGAAGTGAAGGTTGAAACACTCTGGGGAAATCTATGTCACCTGTTCTCTAAGTCCACACGCTGCAGCCCATTCTTTGACAAGCTGTGCCCCCTGCTGGTCTCTTCGCAGAGTTGTAACGATGTGGTTCAGGAGCGATTTGGGCCGGAGCTGAAATATGATATAGCCCTGCGGCTGGCCGCGTTACAAATGTACATTGCAACTGTTACCACCAAGCAAACGCAGAAAATCTCCCTCAAATACATCGAGTAAGTGTTGGCTCTCATCTCCATTTCGGAGACAGACATGCCACCTCCTTTAGCCCAGGGGGTATTTTTGTTCTTTGTCCAAAATTGATCTTGTTTGTGGCAAAGCATTTATTTGCCAGTGGCAAAATGTATGAATATCATGCTCATTTCTGGTAGAAGAGATCCATTTCTAATTCACCTTTACAGCATTGTTAAGATGAAGGACACATTTTAAATGAAGCATAAATTTTTCAGTTCCCTAAAATGGTTTGATTCCAAGTCAAGCTTTGGTCTCAGCTCTTTTCACACATTAACTTAAATTTTCATAACATACCTATGAGATGAATAGGATTTTAGCTTCATTTTACAGATGAGCAAACTGAGGCACAGAGTAACTTGCCCAAGTCAAGTGGCTATTAATGGGGAGATACAGGATTCAAACCTAGGCAGTGGGACTCGCCACTGTGCTACAGTTTGTGTGATGCGTTGAGGCATCTGTGTTTGGAAACACATGTAATGCTAAAGCCTTGGACCCCTCTCCCTGCTTACAATCTCACCTCCAAAAGATGTAGAAACTAATTAAAATCCCACTTTCCAAAGAAGCTTCTCCTGCGCTGCCTAGAAAGCCTTTCTAAATTCCACAATGCTAGGTTGACCCACCGGGGCCAAAATGGCTTTTCTCAATAAATTCATGAGTCTGTGCTGGGGAGGATTGGATCTCTAACTTGCCGGCTTTAACACCACCGTTCTCACAACTCTGAGTCACCTGTTGACATGTAGGGACAAATCCTCATGGGTAATTTGAGAACCTAGGGCCTTCAGTTCACTCCTTCCAGATGGTTTCTCTCTCCCCCACACACATATGCATGACTATAGCTGAGATCTCACGCTCAGCCAGACAGGTTCACGCCCTCTCCCACTCTCCTTTCTGAAGTTCCTGGGGACAGGTGAAGCTGGCTGCCGTTTGAAAAGGTGGCCTGCACAACCTGCGATGATTTTCAGACAATTAGAATGCATTTGTTTTCCTACTTTCTGTACTCACATTTTACTAGGTTGAACATTGTATGGTCAAAACTGACTCAGAGCTATCTGGCTTGAGTAAGAATCTTGAAAAGTCCACAATAATATTCTCATCCATAAATTGCTTTGACCAACAAATATTCATTGAGCATTTTAGATAGCACGCACATTAGGACAGCAGAAAATAGTAATATGTATGAGTTATATTCCTGGCCACTTGAGGAACCTGTGGTCTGATTGTAAAGACAACGTATAAAAAAATGTGAAAAGTAATTATGTGAAATAATGATACAAGTAGGATTACAAGATAGCCCACAATTAGTGCCAAATGATGGCAAAGGACAGTAAATACAAGTTGAAAAGGAAGAAAAACATAATCATGAAATATACCATCTTAACTAGCGAAGACTATGAATGGGCAAGTGGGAGGGGTAGGCTGTCTTCCTGCCCTTTTTGGAGAGGACCTGGAACAGGAGAAATAACTGGAATCCTCTTGAGGGTCTTCACATAATTTAGAAGACACTGGTTAGACACATAACCCAGGGTAGGATTTCTATTCCAGGATAGATTTCCTAGAATTCAAAATCTGAGACCTTCTTAGAAAGGGGCTGTAGTCATTTCAGGGGAAATTGGCTCTTTGTAAAAATATATTAATGCAGTCCCATTTGTTGTTTTGTTGTATATCCACACCCATGAATGATGCCTGCATCTCCACATCAATACCGGGCACACTTGAGGGTCATGAATCATACCCAGTTCCACACTAGCAGCACGAAATGTTGATGGAAGTTGTTACACACGAATTGGCTGGGACAAAAGAGAACTGTGTGTGCCTAGAGAAATAGCCATGGAGGAGGGCAGGGACAGGGAAGAGTGGTTTGGAGACATGAAGGAGTTGCATCATTTCTTCTAAGAGCAGGTAGTGAGATTGGAGAAGAGAAATCAAAAAAGGAATGGAGAGAAATTGGTGTTGGAAATACAAACGCAGATACGTGAGTGACTTTGAAGAGATCCAGAAGTCGGTTGGACAAAATGTCTATTTGCTTTCCACTGGTTCCAAATACCTCCTTAGCATTGTCTCTAGAGAGTGAGGAATAGGTTTCTTTTAAAATGCAAACATATGTATTCATGATCAAGTAGTGTGTGTCCTGAGTGTAAATTAAAAGCTATTTCCCTAATTGGGGACTTGTCTCCATTCTCTGCCTTACCAGGAGTTCATTTGTTCCAACAAACATCAGAGCCCCATTCTGTCTTAGATAACTAATCATCACAAGAATGTGAAATTAAAGATATGTTCTTTATTGCAGAAAAGA
This sequence comes from Callithrix jacchus, assembly GCF_049354715.1. Lineage (NCBI taxonomy): Eukaryota > Metazoa > Chordata > Mammalia > Primates > Cebidae > Callithrix > Callithrix jacchus. The sequence goes on from NC_133524.1 coordinate 12,917,983, forward strand.
ATGGGGATTAGAGACTTTTCTTCCCTCTGCTGTGCTGCAAAGCATGAAAGAGAAGAACATAAAGAAAGCACTTTCACACCTTGTCAAAGCAAATCAAAACTTGGTACCACCGGGTAAAAAGGTATCACATTTGCATCTTAATAGAAAATTATAAAGAAAGAGGCTTGAACGCATTGTTTAAAATGTTTAAAATTAGCTCATGAATAAAATACTTAGCACCATATTTTCAGAAGCAGTAAAACTGTAACTTTTTTCTAACTATTAGCATGTTTCTAACACTAATGAAAAATAAGTATTCATATAGAAACCCATTTAATTCTCACAAGTTATGGACTCCATATTGTAGCGGGGGAGGTGTGCGTTCATGTGCCCATGCAGGAAAAGTTTGCATAGCCTCTAAGACACTGTGAATAGAAGATAGAACTGTGAAATAATTCTATGTTTCAATCACGCAATTTCTTACTGCTCAGACCAGCTTAAATGCACCACAGCCAGCAAGGGCCCTTCCAGGCCAGAGGCCACATTAATTAAAGCAGGGATCGTCAACTGTGACATAACTGACATTTGGGAACAGATCATTCTTTGTTAGGGAGTTACAGGGTACAGCCTGTGGATTGTGGGGTGCTTAGCAGCATCTCTGGTCTCTATCCACAAGATGCCGGTAGCACGCTCCTGTGATCGTGCCAAATGTGCTCTGGGGAACAAAATCACCCCTGTTGACAAACGTTGGATTCAATCCTATCTTTGGAGGGAAGACAAAATTATTGCTGTCATTCCCCATCATTAGTGTTAAAATGTTTTTATCCTTTTGTTTTTGTTTTCATTAAGTAGGAGAAGCACAAACGACATTTTAAAATACACTGTTGGTCGGAAAAGAGAAGTATGGTTTATAGGTAATAAAAAACAAGAGACTCCAGGAACCAGAAAGAGAAGGAGCCTGAAAATACTGGATCTGTAAAATTGGAAGCAGTCTTATAACCAAGAATTCTTTCTAACTGATATTAGCTGGAGAAATCTGTGTGACTCTAATACAGATCACTTTATGTGGAAAATTATTTTCTCTTAGTATCTGATTTTTTAAGTCATTTTTACTGGGTAAGGCACATTTATTTCTATCCCCTCCTCACCCATGATGCTTTTTTTTTTTTTTAAGTATAATCAGGTTCAACACACTATCAGCCACCTTTGACTCACTTCCCAGTTTCATGGGAAGGATGTCTTCGATCACAGTGAGCATTCAGCTTATAGAGATAGAGCCAGATGATGCGGGTCAAGTTCTTTTTAAGTTCAGTTCTGATTTGTTGGAAGCTAATTTCTGTAATTGTGACTTTTTTCAAGCCTGGCCCACTTGATAATTTAGATAACTGCTATGAGATCAATCAACCTATCCATTTATCCATCACTGTCCTTCTTCAAAGTTTGTTTTTCTAGCCAAGAGTGAATAGTTGGCTTTCAAAACAATTTGCAAATGCTTTGCATTTTTGAAAGAAGAGGGATGGATGAATTGTGCTAAATAAAAATCACATAAAGAGCAGTACGTTTCGATATAGTTAATAAGTTGGCAAGTCATCTGCAATTGAAAACAGAATTTTATGTTCATTGCTACTTAATGGTGGTCTGCACCTTGTTGGAAAATTTCAACCTTAATAAACATCCCTGGTACATTCCATATGAAATATGGACCTTTTTTTAAAAAAATCAAATGCTCTTTTTAGTGATATGGGAACTTACATTTTTAAATTTTTGTAAAGATAACTTTTATCTGGATAAAATTTCATTTATAAATCATTCGTGAAACTCAACAGATTTTCCAAGTTGAATTAATAAAACAGAGCCTTATATAGCAAGTTCAAACATTTCCACAATGATTGGATCTCAAAAAGTTCATTTCCCCAGAACACTGGCAAGGACTGGAAGAAACTTGAGAGGGGAAGTATAAAGAGCCTGTTTAAAAGGCTTTGCCTAGATTGCAGGTGTGTATTCAAAATGATTCCCATAAGTACATTCAGGTGAGTCTCTCGTGCAATGGGAATATATCTAGACACCTCATCTTTGTCCATAATTGCAAGTAGAAGGCACCACTCACCTCTTGAAATCTCCCAGTGAGCACTTGTTGAGTGCCCTGGCACAGCATATCTATACCCATGAGTGCCCCATACATTGACCCCCTAATAAATAAGATTTCAATCTTGATGTCATGTTTCAGTCCTTCATCAGGAAGCCAAATATGTAACAACTTTATTCCTGATGAAGAGTCTTTGTCACACCCCAACTTTTCAGCAGTAAAATCATCCTTCTATCTTACCCTTGTTTTCTGCTGGTCTCCAGCTGAAATGGAGTCATACCCAATAGCATTAACTAACACCTGAGTTTTCTTTTCTCTCCTCAGCTCTCTGCACTACAAGCCAAGGTCCATTATCTCAAGTTCCTCAGTGACCTGCGATTGTATGGGGGCCGTGTGTTCAAGGCAACATTAGTGGTAATTGCTTTTTTCTTTTTTTTTTTTTTCTTTCTCGGAAGCCACAGCAGCTCAGTCCACCTCTGATGACAAAAGCACATCAGCTGCGAATCTTCTCCAGCCTTCATTTCTAACCAACTTCACAACAGTAGTCTGAAAATATCAGAAGAAATGTTAAACTAGAAACTAACACTGCAGAATGCCCTAGAAAACGAAATGTGAAGAACCAAGAGAATCAAAGGATTCTCACAATGGCCTTTTTTAAAATCATTGTGCCAGAAGTTACTTTCACAGTAAAAGAAGAAAGACTAAAAAGAAAAACCTTATTTCTAAAAGCATCTTATAATTATGAACATACTGTGCTATAACATTTACTTTCTAATTATTCATAATTTATCAGAGCCTCAATTCATTCATGTATCTGGTTCTTCTAATTGGATGATTAAGTACAGTATGACCCAGAAACACTTTCTAAAGAAAATGTAATCTTATAAAAATAGGATCGTAGGTTCAAGTTGGCATGGCATTTCAGTTCAGTATTTTTATGTTGTCAACCTCTCTTTCTCAGCAGGCAGAAAAGCGCTCGGAAGTGACTCTCCTGGTTGGGCCCCGGTATGGCATAAGCCACGTCATCAACACCAAAACCAATCTAGTGGCCCTTTTAGCCGACTTTAGCCACGTCAACAGGATCGAAATGTTTTCTGAGGAGGAGAGTTTGGTGCGGGTGGAACTCCACGTGCTAGATGTGAAGGCAAGTTTTTCAGATGTTGATACATTGCCTTGCTGTAAATAGCTAATTTCTGATAACACTGCTGGTGTTTACAAGGCAGTCAAGTGTCAATGTGTGCAGAGCATCACAGATGCAATGTAGTGCAGAAAATAATCCACCCAACTCAGGCCTGGGGTGCTCCAGTTCTCACTAAATTACCGTGTGATTGGGAACAGGTCGCTATACTTCTCTGGGCTCAGTTTTTTAATTCTTACATGAGAAAGCAACATGTATAATTTCTAGGTCCCTTCTGACTTTAGAATATGTGATTTGTAGTTATAGAGTAGGGGAAACTTTTCTGAACTAACTTTCTAGAATATATGACTCAAATCAAGAGGGGGATTTTCCCCAACTGTCTTTAGAATTCTTACTCCCTTTACTTAGGTTGGGTCCATGTGTGTTTATTCTTTTGGAAAAGCTTGATGTCTTAGTTCTTCTGCCTTCTCATGGTTGTTCTTCTCATATGGTAGCAATTGATACAGACTGAACATCTGACCCCAAGAATTTTATGGCCATTCCATTTAAAACAAAAATCTGGCTGGGCGTAGTGGCTCATGCCTGTCATTTCAGTACTTTGGGAGGCCAAGGCAGGCAGATCACGAGGTCAGCAGTTTGAGATAAGCCTTGCCAACATGGTGAAACCCCATCTCAACTAAAAAAACAAAAATTAGCTGGATGTGGTGGTGTTTGCCTGTAATCCTAGCTACTTAGGAGCTCAAACAGGAGCATCACTTGAACCTAGGAGGCAGAGGTTGCAGTGAACCGAGATCATGCCATTGCACTCCAGCCTGGGTGACAGAGTGAGACTCCATCTCAAAAAAAAAAAATCTGAGATGGTCCACAAATGGCAAAACCCTACTCCCAAAAGAGAACAGGAAATAGTCCAGGTTCCTGGCATCCACCTTGTTTTCCCAGTAGAGATGAGTTATTGGATTTTGGCAATGGCAATATTCCTATTGTTTCTATAAAGGAAAGGCACTGGAACAAAGGGTAATAGTGACGTCACAAAGGAGACAACATCAGCCTGGAGGGTGCTCTGAGAACAGCCAGGGAGGACCCAGCCCTACCTGTATCCCCACTAGGGTGGTGTGGGAGGAGTGGATTCACAGTAATTGAGAATGTGGCAAAGCACATCAGAATACACCAGAGAGCTCTGCAGTTGGAACAGATGATCATGAAAGAATGTGGAGCTCAGACATGCTGGCTGTGGCCTATGGGATTTCATGGGCTGGATTCAGAGGGTTCCCATTGACTTCATGGCAAGCTGAAAGTATAAGGATAGCCTTGGAATGCCCACCTACCCCATGAGCAAAGAGGCTGAGAGAAATAGCCCCATCACGGAGACAGGTGGATGGAAAGGTGAACTGGATGCAGTTATTACAGATCTGATTACAGAGATCATCTGTCCTAAACAGAAATGAGTGGCGTGCCTGGCTGATGGTGTCCTGCCTATATAGAATGTGGTGGCTTGGACGCTGAGGAGACCTCAAATGAAGTGGGAAAAAAAGGCAGTTCAACAAGTAGTACAGGGGCTTTGGCAGGGAAGTTACATTTTACCGGCTGGGGTCATTGAACCGGCCAGTGTCCTATATCTAGGAGTGAAAGGAAGAAGCCTGCTGTCTTGCTGTCTCTGTGCCTGTCTTCGTATCTACTTTTTCTTGATTCTTTATTTCTCTCACTTTCTCTTTTGACAAGAATACACCCTTCTTAACTCAATGAGAAAAACTGCTTCATCAAACACTTTTTTCCCCTATAAGCCCCAAATCCATGTCCAGTTGTATAATAACCTCATGGTTTCAAGAGTTTTAATTAGGCCTTTTATCAACTCCCAGCTGTTTTACCCTCCTGTAAATCTACAATTACATTTAGAAGCAACCTTTTACTGGATCTCTGGCACTTTTCATTCAGTCTTAGCAGTCATTTCCACTTGAAATTCATACTGTGAACCCAAAACTTAATCTTTCTGTAATTTGAGATTGTGGGTTCACTGCTGGTAACTGAAGTAACTGGTAACTTAACTAGTTAATTTACCAGTTTAACAGGTTTGCTTTTAAATGCTAAAAATGTTAATTATTTGGGAAGAAAACAATCTTTTTTTTCATTTCAGTGTGGTTTGGGGGCCAGGTGCAATGGCTCACACCAGCAATCCCAGCACTTTGGGAGGCTGAGGCGGGCAGATCATTTGAGGTCAGGAGTTGGAGTCCAGCCTGGCCAACATTGCAAAACCCCATCTCTACTAAAAATTCAAAAATTAGCCTGGTGTGGTGGCGTGTGCCTGTGATCCTAGCTACTCGGGAGGTTGAGGCGTAAGAGTCACTTAAACCCAGGAGAGGTGGAGGTTGCAGTGAGCCGAGTTCATATATACATATATACATGCTGTATATATGTATATACACATACATGCTGTATATATGTATATATGTATATACACATACATGCTGTATATATGAACTCGGCTCACTGCAACCTCCGCACAGTAATATGCGGAGAACTGATTTCTCTGTGCATTTGACATATCACTCAGAAATGTCAACTTTGATTTTATTATATACATATATACGTATGTATGTGTATATACACATATATATGACTTGGAAGAGATTCAAAATGTCCAGGCTTTTTAGATGGTGTGTCCTGAATTTTTCTCAGTAAGGCACTTGGTGTTATCCTTGGCTTTTTCTCCTGCTTTGGGGTTCTCCCATGAAATGTTTAATAGCTCCTTTTTCCATAAGCATAAATGCAGCCATTGACACTCTAGAGATGTTATTAAGAATGGATGACTTTAACCAAAATGTTCTCTTTTGTGTAGCCCATCACGCTCCTGATGGAATCCTCGGATGCCATGAACCTGGCCTGCTTGACCGCTGGATATTACCGGCTGCTCGTCGATTCCAGGAGGTCGATATTTAACATGGCCAACAAGAAAAACACAGCGACCCAGGAAACAGGTATTCTCTTCCTGAACTCATGAAGCACTGACCTCCCTGCAAACACCCCACCTGACAATAATAAGGATGTTTCCTGAAAAGCTAAAATTGTACCCACAAAATAATCTAATGTACAAATTCAACTTACAAAGCCTTCAGATATCTCTGATGTGGGCTAATCGTTAAAAACAAAAATGCTGACTTCTCCGCACATTTGACATATCACTCAGAAATGTCAACCTTGATTTTATTATCGTGAAAGTCTCTATGGTTGGGTTTTCATGGTGGTACTTTTACAGAGGACTAATGTTGGAATGCCCAAACATGACTTGTGAACCCCTGCTTTAGGGCTGGTTTCTCCTGGGGATGTCCCAGGCCTGGTGTCTGGGAGCATCCTCCCTGTAGTCAGACTTGTTAGGCACATCACTTGCATAAAGACCACTAGGCAGACTTTGTATGAGCAACATGGCTGTTTATTCACCTGGGTGCTGGCAGGCTGAGTCTGAAAAGAGAGTCAGTGGAGGGCGGTATAATAGAAGTTGGTTTTTTAGGTTGGGGTAAGTGGTCATCTATTTTAGGGAGGGGAAGGGCATCAGGGGATGCATGGTCACAAGGGTAGGGGTCATCTATTACAAACAGGCATGATTATAAGGGTGGGGCGTTATCAGTTACAAGCAGGGGGCGGGGAGGTAAATTACATAGTTATAGGGGTGGGGTCTTGAGAAACCCAATGTGGTGGGGGGGAATTCTGCAAGGCTGAGCAGGAACAATGGTTGCAGGGGGAGAGCAATTAGTAGAGACAGGAAAAAGTTGGTTTTTTTTTTTTTTACTTCTTACTGTGGCCACCTGGTTAATTGTGGTTACTTCAGACTTTCTGGCTCCTGGGGACCATCCAGAGGTGTACATGTGGGTCACCAAGGCTATGATGGCTAGGCTTGGACTTGGAGGCCTGGCGTTCCCATGTTTTTATATATGTATAAGGAAAAAAGAGAAGGGAGTAGGGGCGATGTTTCTCATGGCGTCTTTGAGCATAACAGGGTGCTGCGCGGACACCTAAAAGAAAAGCCCATGATTTTTGTAGTTTAGTAGGTGTTTGGCTAAGTCCTTAGTAACATAATAGCTTTAAGATGGGTAGTGATGAAGCCTTGAGCCAAGGTCAGAATAGTTTCCAGTGTAGGGGTGCTCCCAGAAGATTTGGATGGAGAGGGATATGTGCAGTTTCTGGAGAGGTGTCATGCTGCATCCTGACATTAGCTTGGCTCTGCCTGGAGCTCATGAGTGATGGATTGGTATTTTTGGTTGATCCTAGAAGGGTGAAGACTGTGAAATAGGGCTGGGGAGATAAGACAGGCACATAACCAGGGAGAGTTGCCAAGGAATTTTGTCTTAAGCAGCTGAGAGGTCCTGGGACAGGGGGTGATATTGCGAGGTTGTTAAAAGTAGCATTTGCCATGATGGCTTGGATATGGTTTTATAGGAATTGAGAGACTAATCGGAAAACCCAAGGTCTGAATAAGAGGAGAAGGAAGACAGGTATTAAGGGAGTGAGGATTGGAAAAAGTCACGTCCTTCAGCTAGAAAACGGCCATGTCGATTTGGCAAGGTTATTTGCCTGGTGGCAAATTTTAGGGCCTTGTCTTTGAGTCTTTCGATATTATTATAAACTAGGCCAGACTGATTTAAGTAAAAACAGCATTCCTTGTTTAGAAATAATGTGACGGAGGTGGTGACCCCTGCTCTGCCAGTTCCAAGGCCTACAGTGGAGGCAGCAATCCCTATTCCCACGAGTAATGGAATTACCTGGATGACTCTTTTTGTTAGTAGGTGTCATTAGGGGGACAAGCAGTCGTTCATTGCTACTGGCAAACTGGATTCTAGGAATAAGGAAGACTAAGGCACAGGTGCCTGTCTGGTTAGTAGGTAGACACATATAGGTGGAAGAGCCACATAAGAAAACAAGGCCTGGGGCAAGGCAAAATTGAAAATGTACAGCGAATCACACTGCCACGTGTGTACCTATGCAACTATCTTGCATGTTCTTCACATGCACCCCAAAACCTAAATGCAATAAAAAAAAGAAAATTTAGGGTGACAAGTTGGGAGGGATCCTTGAAAGGGGAGTTAGATACCCAAACTCCTAAAGATCCTGCAAGGATAGCAGCAGTTAGAGGTTGAGAGGGAGATTGATGGGGTAACCGTGTAGTGGAGACAGTTGGATTTTCATCATGTATGAGGAAGCATGTAGCATTAACAGATAGTCTGCTGCTAACATTTGTAGGGCCAGGTATGAGTAAGCATGAAGAGGGGCTAGAAGAATCCAAGGAACAGCGAGAGGGTGGCCAAGGATGGAGTGAGAGAGAAGGTGCCAATCTAGACAATACTAACTCAATATTTTTGAGGTTATTAGTAGTGATAGAGGGTTTGTCAGTAAAGCAAAGTGAATATGCTCCTAAAGGCATATTAACATGTGTGTCAGGGCTTTGGAGATGAAGAGTAAAGCAGCACTTAGAAGGTGGGAGGTTACCCAAGGAAATTCAGTGGTTCGTTGATGGGAAATGCTTAGAGGAGCAGGAGTGGGGATAGTTGTGTGTGTAGTAAGGGTCCCAATATGGGCAGAGTGGAGTTGATATGAGGTGAGAGTAAATAGTTGCAGAGAAGTGTAGCAGCTTGTTTGTATGAAATGTTTGAGGATGTCTTGGTGAACCCATATAAGAAAGAGCCAGCAATTGTTTTTGCCAACAATGGGTTGGAATCAGTGAAGAGGGAATGGGTTAGATTGACGGTATGTTGAAGGATAGGGAATGACAGAATGGGACTAAGAATAAGAGTGAGCAGAAAAGTAGAGAAGAGAACTTTATTAGGGTGGAAGAATTGGAGTGTCCCTTGCCATGTATAGTCATTTATCCACTCAAGGAAGAAGTCAAGGGTGGAAGTTCATGGGTAGAACCACAGGATGTCAGCTAAAATGGTCTGGAGGAAAGCGGTGAACCAGCAAGGCAGCAGGCGTAGGGCATTTAAATGTAGATGAAAATGTAGATGAGAGGAGCAATCAGAAGTATGATTAGACAGAAAGCAACAGAAATAGAGAACTTGTGATGTGTACATCAAGTTTTAGGGGTGACCGTGTAGAGTCCTGTTGCAAGTAGCAAAGTTAAGAGAAGGATTCCTGTCAATGTTAGAATATAATCTAAACTCATGTGTGGTTTCTGTCTACTCTTGAGGAATTTGAGTTAGCTTAAGAGAACTAGGAGAGAGTACTCGCAACTTCCAAGAGGAGGCAGATGGCCTAGGCTGGTCATCGGATGGACACAGTTTAGTCTTAGACTGGTGAACCCAGTGGGGAGGGTCTTGTAGACAGACAGCAGTTGGGGTGCTGTAGACAACCAGGTAGGGACCCTTCCACCGAGGCTGCAGAGCTGGAGAGAGAGGTTACATGCTTGACCAGCACTGATCCAGCTAAGGTGTCCTCATAAGGCCGGGTATCTGGAGTGGGTAAGAGGCAGCTTGCCGAATTGCCTGCCTAGTCTGTTGGAGAACTGGAAGATTGTCTTCAAGAGGACTAGTGTCTGGGAGAATGTTAGGCCCAAACAAAAAGGTACGGCCATATTAGAGTTCAAAGGGGCTGTATCCTGTGGGTTTCAGGGGAGTGGCATGAATTCTGAGGAGAGCAATAGGTAGAAGGGATACCAGTCCTTTGTTAGCTGAAGGGTGAGTTTGGTTAAGACGTGTTTTTAGAAGGCCATTAGCTTTTTCTACTTTCCTGATGACTGAGGGTGGTAAGGGGCATGGAGATTCCATGGAATGCTCAGGGCCTGAGAGACTGCTTTGGTGATTCGGCTAATGAAAGCAGGGCCATCGTCAGACTGTATGGAAGTAGACAGGCCAAATCGGGGAATGATATTTAACAGACAAGAAATAACAGCAATTGCCTTTTCTGTTCCAGTAGGGAAGGCTTTAATTCAGCCTGTAAAGGTATCTACCCATACAAGAAGATATTTGAATTTTCTGATACGAGGCAAATGAGTAAAGTTAACTGCCAATCTTGTGTGGGGACAAATCCCCGTGCTTGGTGAGTGGGAAAAGGAGGAGATCTTTAAAAATCCCTGGGGATTGGTAGAGTGGCAGATGGAGCACTGAGGTGTAATTGTTTTAAGGATGGACTTGCATGAAGGGAAGGAGGTAAGTGGTTCTGAGACAGGCCAAATGCTTACATTCCACATGAACATGGTCTGAAAGGAAGAAAGGACAAAGTGGGCTTGCGAGGCAGGAAGAAGGAATTTTCCTTGATTCAAAAACCAACTGCCTTGAGTGGGAAGTTACCAGTAGGTTAAGGATTTAGAATGAGAGTAAGTAGGAGTAATTGATAAAAAAGAATATATTGTCCGCTAGGAAGGGATATTGGTGCATTTGTTGCCTTCTTAGCTGTTTTGTTGGCAAACGCATTTCCTTGGGCAATGGGATCTAAAGTTTTTTGGTGTCCTTTAGAGTGGATGACTCCAGCCTTGGCTGGGAGAACAGCCTAAGGGAGGGTGTTTATTAAGGGGGCATTGATAATAGAAGACCCCTGTTTGGTAAGAAAACCTTTTTCTGCCCATATGGCAGCATGGTGGTATAGGATGTGGAAGGCATATTTAGAGTCAGTCTAGATTTTTACATGTAGTCTCTTAGCAAGAGTAAGAGCACGGGTTAAAGCAATGAGTTCAGCTTGCTGAGAAGTGGCAGAGGGAGGGAGTGGGAGCCTCAATGATACATGAGGGGGATACAACCGCATAACCAGCTTTAGCCAACTGACTGGGCTTTGAAGAACTGCCATTAATAAACCATGTGTGGTCTGGGTCTGGAATGGGAAAGAGAAATATGCAGAAACGGGGAGGATGCTGTATTAATTAGGGAGATACAGTTATAGGGTTTGGGACTTGTGTCTATGTGTGGTATTAGATGAGAGGCTGGATAAAAATCGGGGCTGTGTGCAGTAGTCACAGCAGGAGTGTGGATAACGAGTGGACAGAGTTGGATAAGAAGTGGGACGGATAACAGGTGTGGGAGATGCGAAGAGGATACTAAGCCTGAAGACTGGAGAGCTGTATAGAGTGAGGCAGAGCCTGCGATTTTGAAGGCCTCAGGAAGGAGTAGAGCAGAGGCAGCTGCCGCACGCAGGCACGAGGGCCAACCTAGGACAGTGAGGTCAAGCTGTTTAGAGAGGAAGGCAACAGGACGCAGACCTGGCTCTTGTGCAAGAACTGCAACTGCATAACGCTGAATTCCAGCAGTGTGTAAGGAATAGGGTTGGGTTGGATGAGTTCAGCCAAGAATGGGTTAAGGATTTTGTACAGGTGTTGGAAATAATAGATGCAATTAAGTGGGGCAGCCAAGGGAGCAGGAGGAATAGGCAGAGAGGTTACACAGGATACCTTGGAAAAGAAGGTTTCTTACTTTAGAAGAGAGTTAAGGCAGCTGGGGGTGGAAACAGGAAATGTCTCGGCACACAAACAGGATGGATGGGGAGGTGGTGTCCCACACCCTAGGCTTAAGGTAGGGGAACACAAGGGGAGCTGTAGAGGGAGGTACAGGTTCTGGGAGGAGTGAAGCAATGAGGTGTGGCTGGAACCCAGGAACAGTTAAGGAGGCAGACAATTTTGCTAGAATATCTTGGCCTAACAGAGGAACTGGACAAGTGGAGATGATTAGGAAAGAATGTGGAGAGGAGTGCTGGCCTCGTTGACACTAGACTTGGGGAGTTTTGAGAGGCCTGGAGGCCTTGCCGTCAGTTCCCACAACAGTTAGGGAGGCCAAGGCGGCAGGTTAGCATGGAGTGGTGGCCCCCCTATTGAGAAGGGGATGGACTTACCCTCCACCATAAGAGTTACCTGACGGTTGGCATCCGAGCTGGGCCAGGGGGCCTCCGAGATGTTCAGGCAGCATCAGTCTTTAGCCACCAAGCCGAGGAGCAGCAACGTGAGCTGGACAGTCCGACTTCCAGTGGGGGCCTGCACAGACAGCGCAGGGCTTAGGAGGACTCCCAGGCTGCGGGCATTCCTTGGCCCATTGGCCAGGTTTCCGACACTTGAAGCAAGGTCTGGGAGGGGCGGCTGGACACTGGAATCTGGGCGCTTTGAGGTCTTTGTGAGCCAGTGGTGTGGCTGAGGTTTGTGTTAGGACAGTTCTGAAATGCATGGCTGCTTGGCGGCTTCCTGCCTGTGTTAAACACCTTGAAGGGGAGGTCATTTAATTCTTGCTTTGGGGTTTGAGGGCCAGGTTTTTATTTCTGTAAGCTTTTTTAATGTTAGGGGATGATTGGGTGATAAATGTTTTTCAGAGGTGAGAGAATAAGAATGACATTTATGTTACTCCAGGTGAGATAATAAAGAGAAAGGAACATGCACCCTAACCATGCCTTAGGCTCCAGCCACCTCTCTAAGGGGGAATTTGGGGGCAGGAGCAGAGGAGTTAACCCTGGGCTGAACTGCAAGCCTGATGGGGTATGAGGTGGAGAGGTTACAGTAAGGGCATAAGGAGTTGGGTTGAGGGCAGAGGAGGGAGGCTCTGGGGGGTCAGGGTTACGGCCTGGATTAGAGTCTGGTTCAGACAGGCAGGGAGAAGAAAGGTCAAAAGGGTCAATGGACAAGGATTCTGAATCACTGGCAGAGGTAGGAGTGGATGGAAGGGAGAGAAGGAACATTTGAGATGAGCTGCATTGAGAGCAGAGATTAGGGAGGGATTAGAATGTAAAAAAAAATGCGTGGACATAGGGAATTTCAGACCATTTGCCCATTTGTTGACAAAAATTGCAGAATAGAAAAATTGAAAGTGCTGTTTTCTGGCCATTTAGAGCCATTGTCCAATTTATATTGTGGCCAAGCGGTATCGCAGAAAATAAGACCCTTAGGTTTTAGGTCAGGTGAGAGCCAGAGAGGTTTCAGGGTTTTTTTTTTCCCAGAACACAGGCTAAGGGAGAGGAGGGAGGAATGGAGGGCAGCAGAGACGAGGAAAGTGAATGGAACACCAAGCAGCTTAGCAGGCATCCCAGACTAAATCTGGTCTGAACCTGGGGTGAACTGGTCAAAGGGGGTGCCCCCACGTTGATCCGTCACCTAGGAGTGAGTGCAAGTGAGTGACCAGAGCAGATGTCTCCGCAATGATCAGTCACCAAGGGAAGACTGTCTTCCCGGTTCCATGATCCACATGGGATTTTTTCTGGTCATGAACCTCACAGAAAGTCCTGTCTTTCTTGTCTCCACTGAAAGGGAGAGGAAAATGAAACTGAGAGGAGGAGGAGGCTGACAGGTAGTGAGAAGGGCTAAAGAGAAGAGTGGAGGCAAACTGCTTACCTGATCTGAGGATGGTGAGTGGATCGTGGGCTGGTCTGATGAGCCTAGGTCATAGGTAGGTCTCTTCATGGAGGGGCCACAAGGAGTAGGGACAGGAGGTTTGGTCTCCCGAAGGAGTTCCCCTGTCCTGGGTTTTGGCACCAAATGTTAGGCATGTCAGTCAGGTAAAGAGTCTACCAGGCAGGCCTTGTGTGAGCAACATGGCTGTTCACCTGGGTGCACGTAGGCTGAGTCTGAATAGAGAGCCAGTGGAGCACAGTGGGATAGGAGTTGGTTTTATACATTGGGGCAAGTGGTCAGTTAAATGTGGTAATCTATTTTCGGGAGGGGAAGGGCATCAGGGGATGCATGGTCACAAGGGTAGGGGGCATCTATTACAAACATGCATGATCATAACGGTGGGGGTTATCCATTACACGCAGAGGGGAAGGTAGGTAAATTACACAGTTACACGAGTGGGGTCTTGAGAAACCCAATGTCCAGGGTGGAAACTCCACAAGGCTGAGCAGGAACAATGGTTGCAGGTTGCAGGGGGAGAGCAATTAGTGGAGGCAGGAACAAGTTTTTTGTTTTACTTCTGTGACCACCTGGTTACTTGTGGTTCAGACTTTCTGGCTCCTCGGGACCATCCAGAGGTGCACGTGCAGGTCACCAAGGCTATAATGGCCAGGCTTGGAGGCCTGACAAGACTGATGCCCAGGATTCTGGGAACTTTATAAACACAAAGATGTGGCTATTGCCTAGCACTTGGACTTGAGGGCACTAGAAGAGAATTGAAGCCATCTTGGATCCATAGTAGGAGCACCCAGATGGCAAAGACATCAAATAATTCAATTCAGTCACTTGACAGAACAAAAGGACCCCCACAGCGAGGACAGGGAGTGCTGCAAATGTTAAACTGATTACTCCTTTGACAGTAGGTGGTTTTCATTGGGTTTAGGACATTATTTCTTCAGTTATTTAAGCTTTTTCCTTCATCTACAGTGGATGCTTAGTAAATGTCACTGATAGACAGATGCCACCATTCTAGGCACAGCCACTGACCAGTTAAAAAAAATTATAGCCAGAGGTGCCATAATTGGGGTTTCTTTTAAAAGAAAGGGGGATTCTTAAATTTTACTGTTGTGTCTTTTTCTCCCCCTCAACCCTGCATTTCTCAGAGAAAATGCAGGAAAAAAGAGAAGGACGTTCTCTGTTAAACTGAGCAGAAACATCAATCTTTACTCCATAAATATGTTGCAATATATAGACATGATCACACATGCATACAGACCCACACACAGTTTACTATGATGGCCAGGGAGGAGAAGCAGCTCAGGCATAGAAAAAGGGAAGCCAGAAACAAGGAGAGATGGACAAACCATGTTAGAAGGCAGCACTTGGACCTTCAAGTCAAATCAATCTGAGCTTGAGTTTCCTCATTTGTAAAATGGGATTAAAAAACTAGCCTGCAAGGATTGGAAAAAAAACATCTAGGTACATCATCTAAAATGACTCTGTTAATAACTGGCAGTGAAAGAAAACACAGTGGCAGAAAGAACTGAGAATGACAGAGATAGATGCTGGGTGCAGTGGTTCATGCCTATAATTCCAACACTTTAGGAGGCTGAGGCAGGAGGATCACTTGAGCCCAGGAGTTTGACACCAGACTGGGCAACAAAGGGAGACCACCGTCTCTACAAAAAATATAAAAATTAGCCAGGTGTGGTGGCACGTGCCTGTAGTCCCAGCTACATAGGAGGCTGAGGTGGGAGGATACCTTAAGCCTAGGAGGTCAAGGCTGTAGTGAGCTAGGACTACACCTTTAAAAATTAGAAAGCGATAGAAACACACAAACGTTTACAAATAAATACAGAAGGCCAGATGTGGTGGCTCACGCCTGTAATCCCAGCACTTTGGGAGGCCGAGGTGGGCAGATCATGAGGTTAGGAAATAGAGACTACCCTGGCCAACATGGTGAAATCCCACCTCTGGTAAAAATACAACAATTAGCAAGGCATAGTGGTATGCACCTGTAGTCCCAGCTACTCAGGAGGTTGAGGCAAAAAAGAATTGCTTAAACCCAGGAGGTGGAGATTATGCCACAGCACTCCAGCTTGGGCAAGACCATCTCAAAAATAAATATAAAAATATAGAAAAGGAAAGAATACAAAGGAGGTGACAGGTGTTCATTGGGTTTGGCAATAAATTTTTTTTTTTTTCTGAGATGGAGTCTCGCTCTGCTGCCCAGGCTGGAGTACAATGGTGTGATCTCGGCTCACTGCAACCTCTACCTCCCAGGTTAAAGTGATTCTCCTGCCTCAGCCTCCCAAGTAGCCGGGATTACAGGCATATACCACCATGCCCAGCTAACTTTTGTATTTTTAGTAGAGACAGGGTTTCACCATGTTGGGCAGATTGGTCTTGAACTCCTGACCTTGTGATCCACCCACCTCTGCCTCCCAAACTGCTGGGATTACAGGAGTGAGCCATGATGCCCAACAGGCAGCAAACATTTTTATGACCACATGTTTTCATTGAGCTAGGAGATTTAGAGCAATTTAATGCTGACCTTTTAAATTCCAACGAAGGCTCGGCACGGTGGCTCAAGCCTGTAGTCTCCGCACTTGGGGAGTCCCAGGTGGGTGGATCAGTTGAGCCCAGGAGCTTGAGAACAGCCTGAGCAACAAAGTGAAACCCTGTCTCTACAAAAGAAAATTTAAAAACTAGCCATGTGTGGTGGCATACTCCTGTCGTCCCAGCTACTTGGGAGGCTGAGGTGGGAGGATCACGTTAGCCAGGAGGTCGAGGCTTTAGTGAGCCAAGCGCACTAGTGCACTCCAGCCTGGGTGGCAAGGCAAGATCCTGTCTCTTAAAAAAAGAAAATAAATTCCAAAGAGCAGTTCAGCAATTTGACACAATTGTCTTCTATTGGAAAACCACAGTTTTTGGCTTATTTTCAAATTGTAAAGTTCATCTTGAAGATCAATCCTTTCCTCATGGACTATAAAGATTGCAGAGGTATATGAAGAAATCCAAACCTACTATTCTAAACATGGTTACAGTTATCCACTCTGTCCGATTCATAGTGACCCACAACATAAGGTTTAATAGAACTGCAAGAGGCAAAAACTCAGTTACAGAAAGTATTATTATTGTGGGGAAAGAATGCGACTTCAGTCTCACCATCATGTCTCCCAGTTTCAAATACCTTTCCCCACTGTCAAAGACAGAGGGCCGGATGTAGGTGGAGAGAGAGAGAAGCAAGGATAGGGGAAAGAGAGCACACTCCAGAAAGAAACTGGCAGACCTAGGTTGAACAGCAGTCTTGACCTAGCATACTCTAATGCTAAACGCACTCTCTTCTCTTCAGAAACTCCCAAAAGATCTAAGAGTCAAGAAATACAGAACATAAGTCCCATCAGCCTAGGTCTTCCCCAGTCCATTCTCTCCTTCCACTCTGTAGGAGACTGGGCTACAGAATAGATCCCAGCCCCCAACCTACATTCTTCCACATCTCCAAAATTATTCCAGGAAGCCAAATCAGTAGATCCTTCTGGGAAGAAGCCCAATTGAGCACATTTATTTTTTGAGACAAAGTCTCGCTTTGTCACCCAGACTGAGTACAGTGGCATGATCTCGGCTCACTGCAACCTCTGCCTACTGGGTTCAAGCAATTCTCCTGCCTCAACCTCCTCAGTAGCTGGAATTACAGGCGCCCGCCACCACACCCAGCTGATTTTTTGTATTTCTTTGAGTAGAGATGGGGTTTCACGACGTAGGTCAGGCTGGTCTCGAACTTCTGACCTGGTGATCTGCCTACCTCGACCTCCCAAAGTGCTGGAATTACAGGCATGAGCCACCACACCCAGCTGCACATATTTTCATCTCACCTCAAATTGATCCCAGACCTTAGTCAAGATCTCCAATAAGAACCCCCATTTCTTCATTCTCTATCCTGAAAATTAGCCTTTAACCACTTTCAAAATCCATGGCCTCACATAGGCATGCATCTCTGGGCTTTAGGAGGGTCTCAGTAAGTATCCATCAGCTTGCTTTGAGCCTGCTGACCTATTCAGTTTTCTTGTTCATCTAAACCAGAGTTGGCAAACTATGGTCAATGGGCCAAATCATGTACTTGCAAATAAAGTTTTATTGGAACTCAACTCTGCACATTGTTTTACTTTCCTAAGGCTGCTGGAACAAATTCTCACAAACTTGGGAGCTTTACACAACGTAAACTTATTCTCCCACACTTTTGGAAGCCACGAGTTCAAAACCAGGATGTTAACAGGGTCATGCTCCCTTCAAAGGCTTTAGTGGAGGGTTTCTCCTTACCTCCTCGCACTTCTGGTGGCCACCAGCATTCCTTGTAGCTGCGTGACTCCAGTCTCTGCCTGTCTTCACATGGTCACCTCCTCTTCTCTGTGGCCCAAATCTCTCTCTGCCGTTGAATTTAGGGCCCAGGCAGACAATTAAGAATAATCTCAAGATCCTTAACTCTGCAAGACATTTTTCCAAATAAGGTCACATTCACAGAGTGAACATATCTTTTGGGGGCCACCTTTCAACCCATACACCAATTGGTAGCATCTATGGCTACTTTCATGTTAAAACAGCCAAGTTGAGTAGTTGCTCAATTGAATGGTTAGACCACAAAACCAAAATATGTACCATCTGGGCCTCCCTTTGCAGAAAATGTTTGCCAAGCCCTGGTCCAAAGCTGCCTTACAATGCAACTTTGCTGAACTACTGTTCCTCCCACGACAATCCACACTCACGTACACACTTCGCCCCACAGGCACATCCAGTCATAATCTAAATTGTTGTTTTTAATAAAATAATGCTGAACCCCCAACAAGGTTTATTTATTGTAAGGTAAGATGCAAATATGGCCAGTGTATAATTCAATGTCTTCAAAATTTTCTCTCTTACTGTTCATGAAAATACATTTTATTAAAATGACCCTGAGAATTGTTCAGCATTAAGTCCATTGCATGATTTGTGGGGAGCAGAAACCTCTTTGGTAAAACTGTACTTTTCCCCCATATGTCTTGCACATCTGATGTCAGTTACACAAACTTGTGCTATTTGAAGGAACAGATGGAAGAATAGTATGGCCCTAAAATTTTCTCAGAATGTTGCCTCTGGAATCTACAAGGCAGTATCAACAGAATGACCTAGTTCTCTGTCTTGTTAAATATCAGAGCAAATCCCCGCATCAAAATTCCAGATTGAAACACCCTTGAAGAGCAAACACAATAACAGTATTTCAACTGGGGTTTTTGTCATTTTAATTCATGAGGAACATCAAATCTTCAAGAGTTCCCATGATATAAATAAAAATGGAAATTAATCTAAATATTAATTATGCCTAGAAATTACAGAGAAAAGTACATTACCTGTAACCACTCCACCTTATGCATCTTATATGCATACACACACAGGCATGCATACTGACATTTATACAAGACTATTTTAACATCCACTAGGATATCAAAAAATTGAAGATAGAAGTTTTATACGATCATTACAATATGTATGTTACTTTCCTTAAAATATATGGTAAAACGGTGACAATCTTTGACCATCTCTGAACTCAATGAGGAAAACATTCATTATCTTCCTCCACAAACTAGGAAATATTGGATCTCACTTTACAAAGAAAAGGAAAATCTATTTTCTGGAATAACAGCCTACTGAAATCTCCCCTTTAAGGGTTGTAAAAAGCACGTTGTATATTCACATTCGTAGATATAAATGAAGCCTTTTAAGAATAGAAACAAGGGTCAGATGGAATTAAGCTATACTTCCCTACCCCCAGATGACATTACATTTGATCAAATAGCAATTCTAGTTTGTGCAGTATCAATATGCAGTATGGATTTTGTTAACGTTGGTTCTCCTAACCCAAGGAATGCTTACACCCAAATTGACAAGTACTATATTTGGGTAGCTGTAAACCTGTATTTACACAAGTGATGCTACAAGCCATGAAATTAAAAAACAGAGACGAGCCCCGTCCTCCACCCAGAACCAGACAGCACAGTAATGTGTCTTTGCATGATTCTTTCTCTTTAGGAACTGAAAACAAGGGGAAGCATAACCTCCTTGGTCCAGATTGGAACTGTATACCCCAAATGACAACCTTTATTGGCGAAGGGGAACAAGAAGCCCAGATAACATACATAGATTCAAAGCAGAAGGCGGTGGAGATCACAGACAGCACCATGTGTCCAAAAGAGCACCGGCACTTGTACATAGACAATGCCTATAGTTCAGATGGACTTAACCAGCAGCTGAGCCAGCCCGGGGAGGCCCCCTGTGAGGCAGACTACAGAAGTCTAGCTCAGCGGTCCCTACTGACCCTCTCAGGACCAGAAACTCTGAAGAAAGCACAGGAATCTCCGAGAGGAGCTAAAGTGTCCTTTATTTTTGGAGACTTCGCCTTGGATGATGGTATTAGTCCCCCAACTCTCGGCTATGAAACACTACTAGATGAGAGTCCTGAAATGCTGGAGAAGCAGAGAAATCTCTACATCAGCAGTGCCAATGACATGAAAGGCCTGGATCTCACTCCAGATGCAGAGGGCATCCAGTTTGTGGAAAATTCTGTGTATGCAAACATAGGCGATGTGAAGAGCTTCCAGGCCACGGAGGGGATTGAGGAGCCCCTCTTGCATGACATCTGTTATGCAGAAAACACCGATGATGCAGAGGACGAGGATGAGGTGAGCTGTGAGGAGGACCTCGTGGTGGGGGAGATGAACCAGCCGGCTATCCTCAACCTGTCTGGGTCAAGTGATGACATCATTGACCTCACATCCCTACCACCTCCAGAAGGTGATGACAATGAGGATGACTTCCTGTTGCGTTCTTTGAACATGGCCATTGCCGCACCCCCACCTGGCTTTAGAGACAGTTCAGATGAAGAGGACTCTCAGACCCAGGCAGCTTCCTTCCCCGAGGATAAGGAGAAAGGCAGCAGCCTGCAAAATGATGAGATCCCCGTGTCTCTCATTGACGCTGTGCCCACCAGCACCGAAGGCAAGTGTGAGAAGGGACTGGATAATGCCGTCGTCTCCACGCTGGGAGCTCTAGAGGCTCTATCCGTGTCAGAAGAACAGCAGACCAGTGACAATTCAGGTTCTTTCACAATTGTTACATTCATTCACTGATAACCATATCCTTCCATCCTTCCAAGCCATTTGCCCTTGGAGTCCTGTTACGTGGTGTTCTCCATTTCACACATGTCCCATTTCATAAATGTGCTGAAACTACCATCATGGGTTTTGTGTGTGTGTGTGTGTGTGTGTGTGTGTATGTGATTTTCTTTGCTTTTTTTTTTTTTTTTTAAAAAAACATAAGGCACATCTCTCCCCCATTTCTGGAACAACTGTGCAATAAACTCAGAGTCCTTACTGAAAAGGGAAAAACTTGGTATTTTCTTTTAATAATAACGAGTCCCATTTTCTTACATGTCTCCAAGTGCCTCTGATGCATCCATTAATCAGTTCTTGTTTTTTACGGCATGCAGGTGTAGCCATCTTGCGGGCTTATAGTCCTGAGTCTTCGTCAGACTCGGGCAATGAAACTAACTCTTCTGAAATGACTGAGAGTTCTGAACTGGCCACAGCACAAAAACAGTCAGAAAACCTCTCCCGCATGTTCTTGGCCACTCATGAAGGCTACCACCCCCTTGCAGAAGAACAGACCGAGTTTCCGGCCTCCAAAACCCCCGCTGGGGGCTTACCTCCAAAGTCCTCACATGCCCTGGCTGCTAGGCCAGCAACCGACCTCCCGCCCAAAGTCGTGCCTTCCAAGCAGTTACTTCACTCAGACCACATGGAGATGGAGCCTGAAACCATGGAGACTAAGTCAGTCACTGACTATTTCAGCAAACTGCACATGGGGTCGGTGGCATACTCCTGCACTAGCAAAAGGAAAAGCAAGCTGGCCGATGGTGAGGGGAAGGCACCCTCTAATGCGAACACAACAGGAAAAAAACAGGGGACCAAAACAGCAGAGATGGAGGAGGATGCCAGTGGTAAATTTGGTACTGTCTCTTCACGGGACAGTCAACACCTGAGCACTTTTAATCTGGAGAGAACTGCCTTTCGCAAGGACAGCCAAAGATGGTATGTGGCCGCTGAAGGTGGGATGGCTGAAAAAAGCGGACTCGAAGCAGCATCGGGGAAAACCTTTCCAAGAGCTTCTGGTCTTGGGGCAAGGGAGGCCGAAGGGAAGGAAGAAGGAGCTCCTGATGGAGAAGCCAGTGATGGCTCAGGACTTAGTCAAGGGGACCGCTTCTTAACTGACATGACCTGTGCATCTTCAGCCAAAGACTTAGATAACCCAGAGGACGCTGACTCGTCCACCTGCGACCATCCTTCCAAGCTTCCTGAGGCTGATGAGAGTGTGGCCCGCCTTTGCGACTACCACTTAGCCAAGCGGATGTCTTCACTGCAAAGCGAGGGCCATTTTTCTCTGCAGAGCTCCCAAGGCTCTTCAGTGGATGCAGGCTGTGGCACGGGCAGCAGTGGCAGTGCCTGCGCCACACCCGTGGAGTCGCCGCTCTGTCCCTCCCTGGGGAAGCACTTGATTCCTGACACTTCTGGGAAAGGTGTGAATTACATTCCTTCAGAGGAGCGAGCCCCTGGGCTTCCCAACCATGGAGCCACCTTTAAGGAACTGCACCCACAGACAGAAGGGATGTGTCCACGGATGACAGTGCCTGCTCTGCACACAGCCATTAACACTGAACCCCTGTTTGGCACATTGAGAGATGGATGCCATCGGCTCCCCAAGATTAAGGAAACCACAGGTACAGCCATGATGGATTTAGCACTTTATATTATTTAGCACCGTATTTACAACAAACTTAAAAACGAAGTCTGGAAGAAAAGTAAAAGGTAGAATTTTAAAAGGACAGAACTGTAAAGCACCAATCATTGATCCCCTGGTATTAAATACTAAAGATTATAAAACTGAAAATGGTATTTGCTCTTTATAATCTTGCTCTGTGCTTGCTTTCAGAATTTGATGGGGCAGTATGTTTTTCCTAAATTCTAAATGCAGATGTTTAGCAATGCCCAGTGTGGCTTTTATTTATGTGACTCTAAGCAATACTATCATATAACAGTTTGATTTTCTTCCCAAGACATCTGATTTCTAATTCTGCCATTCCATTCTTGAGCCACAGGGAAGGATAAGAGAACAGGGTATCAGGGAGACTGGAGGGGCTTGTAGAGCTCATTTGCCTTTGAGCAACCTTACTGATTGCTCCCTACTCTGTAAGATTGCCCTAAATGGATGTTCTGAAGTGTCTGACATACCCCAATGTCAGGAAGATTTTGAGGTTATGCCTGATGAGCTGCTTTACTTTCCCCAAAATAATAAAGTGTAAACACACGTAGAAACAAGAACACATCCACCTGCTCTATCCCACCTTCACCATCCCACCACTAAATGGCACGCATTCCCCTCATTGATCCACTTGGCTGGCCATCGCATGGCAAAAACAGATACTCTTTCATACTTTCGTGTTCCAACTGCATCTTTACCTCTAAACTAATGAAATCACACTATTTAATCCTTCATGGTTTATAACGAACTTTCACCTGAGTTACCTCTTGCTTGTCACAAAAATTTTGTGAGATGGGAATTACTTGCTTCACATCACAGCTTTTCTTAAGGAAAAAAATTGAGCAACTGGCCCAGTGTCTTAACTTCATACCTTGTACCAGGCAAACCTCATACTCCCTCCTCTTTAAAAGATTTGTTTATTTCATTTGCATTAATTAGCCCACTTCTTTAAAAAGGAGAAAGTAACTAATGCCAGGTTTAGCCTAATTCCCTGGAAATGAAACTTGATATCTTCAATATATTAGAATAATCTATACATAGGATCTGTGTTTTCTGTGTCTAAATTTTCAAAGGTAGATACTGGGAGCAAGGCAATTCATGAAATAACTGTCTCCTTGAAAATGTTTGGAACTTCTAGACAATTCCAAATGAATCATCAGTCCAGAAATAACAGATTCCAGTATTTTCTTGATATTCATTGAAATGGAAATTTGCTAGGAGGTATCAAGAGGCAATCTTTGGAAAGCGGGGTGACCTTGGCATATGGCAGCCCTTCCAGACTACATCCTTGGGAATGACAGACATCATGTAGAGATGTAGTAAAAATGGCCTCACAGGAGATGCTTAATTATTCTCTCTGTTTTTCTACTACCCCTAGTGTAGCTTTGACAGAGCCTGGGAAGGAGAGACGAGGAGGCATGCCTTCAGCTTGGTCTCAACATCCTGAAGCTGATCCCATCCTGCTACCATCAAATATTCACTCGGAATCCAAGGTGCCAATTCCAAATCAAGACCCTAATGATTTCTCCCAAGCAAATCAGGCATACGGAGAGGCTGTGAGCTGGCGGCCACCGGATCTGAGAGGGGGGAGCCTCAGGACACCCCCCAGCCAGAAGGCTCTAAGACATAGCAGCAGTATCCTCTCCGGATCTGTCGATTTGGAGACCTTCCGAGAAAGAACCAAGGGTGCAGTCAGCTTAAAGTGTCCAGGCATCACAGAAGCACAGGAGGCCAGTTCTGAAAGGCGAGCAGAACTCCCCCTGGGGAGGAAGCTCACCAAAAGTTTTTCCCAAAGCTCGATGCACTTGAGCTCTGAGGGGAGGTTTCACAAAAGGTCCCCGGTGGCTCTTAAAGACTCAAAGCTGTATAGGACATTACCCTTGCGGAAGCTGGAGGGCAGCAATTGGAGATGTCGGGGACCCTTCAGCTATTGCTTCCTGAACCGAGGGCAGGATGAAGATGGCGAGGAGGAGGAAGAGAGGGGAGAGGCCACCGTCCAGGTCTCTTGCCTCTATAGACCACGGATGACTCAAGCCATGCCAGAAACAAGCAGCCCACAAGTGGCTGCAGGGATTCAGAAGCAAGGAGGGGAGCTATCCAGAGGGTCAGTGCTGAAGGTCTGGGCAGAAGACCTGAGTGGCCCAGATGACTTGGACTTCAGCAACCTGGCTTTTGATGCCCGGATTGCAAGAATAAATGCCCTAAAGGAGAGCACATATGCAATGCCTGATGGGTTCCTTGCAGCCCAAAATGATGCCAATGAGCTGCTCTGTCTCGTCAGGGCAACCAAGGAGAAGAGAGAGGAGTCACGCCCTGAAGCGTACGACCTTACACTTTCTCAGTACAAGCAACTGTTATCCATCGAGTCCAGACAGTTGGGAAGTGCCTGTAGGAAAATGGCGATGGCCGAGAAAAGCCCGGAGGAGATGCTCCTAGCTATGACTTCCAGCTTTCAAGTGCTCTGTTGCCTAACGGAAGCTTGCATGCGATTAGTTAAAGTCGTGAACTCAGAAACACAGCGGCAGGAAATTGTAGGGAAGATCGATGAAGTGGTCATAAATTACATTTGTCTCCTGAAAGCTGCTGAAGCAGCCACTGGAAAGAACCCTGGGGACCCTAATGTTGGACTCTCGGCGCGACATTCAACCACCATGGCCGCTCTCGTAAGCACACTGACACGTTCTCTCAAGAGGCTTTTAAACAAATAAATATGGAAGTCACATCATAATCTACCTTTGCAAAGCCATACATGAACTTTTATTTACTTTGTGTGTATGATGAACAGATGTCTCCTTTCTTCTCTCTGTATATTTGTTATTTTATATAAAATAGGAGATAAAAGTCACATTGATGAAATGTTGAAATGTACTAATCAGATGTATTCTGTTTATATTATACATATATATACACGTAAAAGAAATATCCAAGAAAGTGATGACATTTGGCTATTTTTCATATAGTTAAAACCCCACATACATGACGTGAAATTTTAAATTCTACCATGTTAGAGCGAAACAATGAATCCTATCCCCTTTCTTTCCAAGTAAATATTTGGAGACCATATCATTCATATTTACAAGTAAAACACACAAAAAAATAAAAGAAATCACAATGTATATAAAACAGTACTTATGTTTTAAAATTATGATTTTTAAGCATTGGAAATAGCAAAAAGATTTAAAATTCAAGAAGCTATTAATTACTAGAGAATATATCTGTAATAAATTAATTTTTTGCTCATAGTATTTGGTTACTGGATGCTTTCTTCCAAAAATCCCACATATTTAATTTGAGTTTTTGCTATCTGGGCTACAAATGGGTGGGGCGTATTCTACTGTGTCAGCACAAATGCTCTTCACAGTGTTTCCAGCATTTAAAAAACTTCCCAGGGAGAAGAACAGAGGGAATGATGGGCAGTTTCCTAGGTAACACCTAGAGTTATACAATATCTCATTACATAAAACGTATGGAATAATACCAAAATTAATTATTTGATGGAGAGATCTGCTTTGACTAAATGACTAAAATCTCCAAACCAAAGATACTATCTTCCCCTCACCCCAACTCAACTATGGAACTTAAAATTCCCTTTAGAGTGGTGGGACATTGAGTAAAGTATCTGCAAACTTACAAAAAGGAACATTTAATGATCATCAAAATTAAGTACAGATTCAGCAGTGTAGACGAGACCATACCATAAACGAGCACCTATGAGTCTCATCTCAGATCACAGCTCTCAGCATAGGGCTTCATGCATCACCACCTGTACAGAGGCTAAGGCTGCCAATCAAATTTGGAATTATATCCTGGTACTGGGACAAAATCTCAAATATTGTATGTTCCAGAAAATCAGGGAGAGATGGCTACTGTAATCATGGGAGCCATGAGTAAATAAATAGTAAATATTAAATACTGAATCTGGATTGGCTGATAAAAATATGAAATCTGGAAAAAAGAAATGAAAGTGGTATATTTGACCAGTTCAAATGAAACCAATGGAATGCAAAGAATTTTCCAGGTCTGTCATGTCTCTAAAAGTACCCTGCAGTCATAAAATAAAATCGACATGTATATACGAATTTCCTGGGTCATTCAGTGCTCAAGTTACATGCACTCTTACATAGATAGGTGGCTCCTTAAGATGATGACGGGAGTACACCAGATGCAAATATTTTTGCTTTTATAGCCTACTGAGGAGGAGGCCTAACACAGTCCACAATTGCAATCTCTCTCTAGTCAGCCATTCCACAGAGACAACAACAAACCCACACGTGGTTATGGATGGCAGCGAAGGAAAGGAGTTTAGGGTGTGTTATTATAAATAATGTTTAACTAAATAATAAAACATTATTTCATTACAATTATAAATATTGGTGTTTTGATATTGAGAGATATTAGTGGTGTTTACTGTGGAAAATCTTAGTAAATATCATTCTGTGTACTAAAATCCTAACCTATTAATAGGATGTGTGCCCTATGTCAGACAGTGTGCTAAGCATATTAACTATATTATCTCATTTAATCGTCACAACAGTCTGCTGGTTTGGACACTATCCTTTATTCTCTCTGGAGGCAATATGGTTGCATTGCTATGGATATGGAGTTTGGGGTCAGAAACATCTTGATTTAAATTTTGACTCTGCCATTTTCTAGCCCTTTCATGTTGGGAAAGCTACTTTTTCTAAATCTCAATTTCCTCATAATAAAATGAAAATCAGTTATAAGATCGATTTCCATAGGGTTTTCATGGGTTTTGAGTAAAAATGTGTATGTAAAGTTCTTATCACAATACCTGGCAGAGAGTAAGTATTCAACTAATGTTAGCTATTATCATCATAATCGTTGTGTTAAATATATTGCCCAAAATATGTGGGGGTATGTTTGTTTTGTATGCATATTGTATCCTGACTGTGTGCAGAACACATTATGTGGATTGCATATATGTAAAAGAAGTGTACAAGGAAATGACCATCCTTGTTCAAGTCACATATCTAGTTAGAACAACTTCCCAGTCCATTACGAGTTCTTTGAGAAGCCTCAGGGAAGTAGCTCTGGGTCTTTCTAATCAACCTCCCATTACTGCGCCAGTAAGTTTCTGTTTCTTATAAATAAACTTTGCTATTCAGAAAACCTCAAGGGGCCCCCACATTCACTAAGCATGGGGCTCCCAACTGGGGTCCAGGTCCATAGAGTGTAGGAAGAACATATTAGAACAATATCTGTGCTTATTTTTATCTAGCTTTTTTATGTTTGTGTATGTTTTATAATGGCATAATAGTACAATGGTACATGTACATAATTTTAAATAAATAAATAAATGAATGAATGAATAAGCATATGCCTGGTGCATGCATGCAACAATATTGCAGGCAGGGTTGCATTCACTGAAGTCTGGAGGGCACTGAACTAGAGAATAAACCTTCCTTACACTCACGGTTCTTTACATTTAGTCCCCAGTCTACTTTTCCAAGTTGATCTCCTACCATTTTTGTTACTCTTCTCTCAGAAATCTTTCAAACATCAGGTACCGATTCATGTCTAGTCTTCTTTTCTGTATCACCTCCTCTCACACTGTATAATTTAGAAGCAAGTCCCAGGCATCATAGTGCTTAGCCCATGAATATTTCAGTAAGAATATCCTGCGGGAATTTTTAAACATAACCACAATGACGTTTTGGCATTTTAAAACTTGGGAGTTCCTCAGTATTATAAAATAAACATTACAGAAATAAATGATGGAGAAAGTGAAACTCGCCTATAAACCCAACCTCCAAAGAAGCCATTGTCCACAATACTTTGTTTCTTTGTTTCATCTTTCACTGTATTATACAGTTATTAGTATTTTATTTGTTTATGAGCTTTGCTTTTGGCTCAGGGAGTTGTTCTGACCACAGTTGCCCTTGTACCTGAGTGTCAGTGCCAGCATATTTCACGTAAGTGGATTGCTCAGAAGGGATATGATTGATGTGGGAAGACAGTGCTCAGATCAACAACCACATAGCATTAGCTTTGAGAAAAAAAATCCAAAAACGAATGTAACTGCTCAGATATTAACACAGATCCCACTGACCTTAAGGTCAGCAGAAATGAGTCTAATCACAAATTACTTTCCAGAAAAGAAAGCCTGAAATCACTAGCTATAGCAACACTACAATGGCTCAATTCCTTTGGCTATAAAATTTATCTTTCATTATGATTTATCTTAGGAAAGACAATCTTCATCTGTTTGTGTTCTGCTTTTATATATTTCTAAATGCCTGTCATTAAACTATCTGAATGTTACTTCCGAGTGACTCAGGACAGAGCTCTAATTTATCCTGCCTGAATTATCCTTGATTTGGCAGTGGAGGCGGGGCTGTTTTTCCCTTTTTACTGGTTATCACCCCTCAAAATTGTGTGGGATTTGAAATTGAAAACAAATCACCTATGTTCAAATTATTCCTTATCTCTTCCAAACATTTAGAAACCTTCCTGGGGATCAAAGTACATTAATATTTCAGGGTACAGTGGTGTGTGCCTGTAATCCCAGGTACTTGGGAGGTTGAGGCAGAGGGATTGCTTTAGTCTGGGAGTTTGAGACCAGCCTGGGCGACACAGACCTCGTTTCAAACAAAACCAAACCAAAAACAAAAAGTAAAAAAAAAAAAAAAAAGACAAAAAATAGAAGGGAAAAAAAATCCATGAATATTACATTGTCTCTAACCCGATTTTGTCTTTGCTTTGACAGTGGTCAATTTTGATTTGTATAGACAGCGCAGTGGGGTAGGGGGGTGCATGCACACGCGCACACACGCCTGTGGGTATGTGATACTAGCTATCAGTTTGGCTTTATAGATTTCAGTATTAACTCCCCCTCTACCAATGCAAAAACTGTGAAAAACAAATTTGTATGAAACATCCCAAATCTTCTTTTAAAGTCAGATTGCAGGAATAGCTTCTCAGCTTTGACAGATCAAAGACTAACAGTCTCACCTTTTGAACTGAATTTTTTGTTTTGCTTTATTTGGTTTTGAGACTGACTCTCACTCTCCCGGGCTGGAGTGCAGTGGCATAAACTCGGCTCACTACAACCTCCACCTCCCGGGTTCTAGCGATTCTCCTGCCTCAGCCTCCTGAGTAGCTGGGCCTACAGGCGTGCACCACCACACCCAGCTAATTTTGTATTTTTAGCCCAGACAGGGTTTCGCCATCTTGGCTAGGCTGGTCTTGATCTCCTGACCTCGTAATCCGCCTGCCTCGGCCTCCCAAAGTGCTGGGATTACAGGTGTGAGCGACCGTGCCCGGCCTCCACTGAATTTTTATTCATAACCATCTGAATATCATTAAATTATGAACTTTTTATTTATTCCACCTACACCCCGGCCTATGCATCTCACTTTTTAATTTCGAAGTCTATACATAGGAAATCCACAGAAGAACAATCTGTCTTTATCCAATATTTGTTGCTACACAAAATAATGGAATGGCTTAAATCCTATATTGCAGAAAGAGATAATCAAATATCCAAAGTAACTTACTGTACCATCTGACTTCAAATTAACCCGCTTCCTTCCGCGAAATTGTCTATATCACTGCATCTCAATTTTCTGTAACACATTAATTTCAGAGCACTGGGTTTTGGGGTTTTTGTTTGGGGTTACTTTTTCATTCTCTGTGTTAATCTGCATTTTCTACTCTAAAGTCCGGACCAAAATTCTGTGCCATTTGTGGCATCATTCACTACCATAGGCAGAATTCACTTTGGTAGTGGATGTATGCGGGATTGGTGGAATTGAGCTCTCTTGGTAACCTCCAGCCATGTATTATTTCTGCTGTTTTCATTTTGATTAGTTTCCATTGCCTATCTTGCTTTTTCATTAATGATCAAGTACTCCTTCCTGTCTCCCACTTAAAGGAAACAGGAAGGAGTCTCCTTTTCACTCATTCATTCAGCAGCTATTATTAACTTCCTAATCTAGGTAGACACTGTCCTAGGTGCTAGAGTACAATGGTGAATATGACTGACATGGTCCCTGCCAAAGATGGAGTAGCCATTCTAGAACCTTTGTCATTCCTCAAGAGAGTAGAGGTTGAGAGTGAGTTAGCATTACAGGTAGCCTTCCTTTGCATGGTGGTGCAGGACTGGAAACGTGACTATGCAAGCAGAAACTCTGCAATCAACAAGAAAAATTATACTTCTTCCATGACCTATAACTATTTTTGTCAAAACTTAAATACTCTGTCAGTTATTGATGTATAGGGACATGAAAAGTGTGGTAAAATTGATATTTTATTTAGTACACAGTAATTTAAACCATTAGAACCCTTGAGAATTAAACTGGATCTTTTTTGTAAGAAGATATCAAGAGGCATTTCAACAGTGCTTGCCTTCTTTTATTCATCATATAATGATATAAACATCTTCTATGCTTTTGGCAAATTATCAAAGCTTCCAATATTTTATCATTTGTGTTTTTATTATTGTGAAATATCTCCAGGAGATCCTTTAATGTGAAGTGTTCTTTTTTTTCCCCCACTGTCACTTTCTCTGAGACAGCTTTATCCTTTTCCTCAAAACCTCTCCCTGTATTTATGGTGATACATGTACCTTCGCTGCATCTCTCTGGTGGCACATCTGCAGTCTCAAATGCGGGCAGTGTCATTCCCACTGTCAGCTACTTCTTTGATGACTCCATTGATGTCTTATTTTAATTTCACTTCCAGTGTTAGCATTTTTTTGTTTCTTTGCTGCATTTACATCCCTGTTGGCCAATTCTCTCTATTAATGCTCCAATTTTACTATGTTACATGGCCTCATCATACGGGGAAAAAACAAAAGGAGGCAGCACAACTTCTTGCTTTGCTGTGTGTGCATGAGCTGAAGAACAGACCAGTCAA
This sequence comes from Callithrix jacchus, assembly GCF_049354715.1. NCBI lineage: Eukaryota > Metazoa > Chordata > Mammalia > Primates > Cebidae > Callithrix > Callithrix jacchus. The sequence continues at coordinate 12,949,186 of NC_133524.1, forward strand.
TGGCAGACTTGGAATGAAGTAATGCTATTGGTTGCTGACCATCATGCACACCTTTTATTTATGTAGTGATTTTTGGATTGAAGAGCTAATGGCAAAATTTGTGCTTTATGCAATTCAGTTAATGTATCACAGTAACTGAAATTTAAACCATGTTGCTGGGGACTGGTGACTAAATCATGGTAACTGAAATTCATGCATATCAGGACCATGAATAATGAGGACTAACTGTGTAGTGTTCAGCACTGCTCAATAGAACTCTTTGCAATAATGGAAAGTGTCTAAATATGTGATTTGATGGCAAATAGTCATATGTGGCTGCTAAGTATTTCCAATGTGGCCAGTATGACTAAGGAACCACATTTTAAACTTTATTAACTGAATTTAAACGCTCACATGTGGCTATTGTCTACCAAATTGTACAGTGCAGTTCTAGTGGGCAAGCAGATTTAAAAAAATGAAAAATAAACAGAATAATGACCGATTGCAGTAAGTTCTGGGAGGGAAAATTATAGACTTCTGAGGAACAAATCACACCTAAGTTAGGGATTTGCCTGGATTTTAAAGAAAGGAACTAACTGGTTGGTTAGTACACATGACACTCATTTCATATAGACCCTGCTGAAGAAATTTAAATGATAGATGTAATAGAGACAGTTGCATATAAAGACTTTCCTTCATTAGACCCTAAGCTTGATTTATCCAAATCCATTTTTTTGGCCCTAAGTCCTAGGCGGGGAGACAACTAAATGCCTCCTTAAAAATGAAAACACACACACACACACACACACACACACACAGACTCAAATACACTCCCTTGTTCTTAGCCTCTGGATGTCTTACAGGATGATATGTGATTTGCATGGATAATTATTTCTTCGACAATATTTGAAGATCGGCTGTAAAATGTTGGCTACACATCAGTTTGTGAATTATCAACAAAGGCGTTGGGGAGCGCGAAGTGTGGTGGCAAATACTGACCCGACAGGCAGCATAGTGGTTATTCCCTACAACATGTCCTTCCCAATAGTCTGAGCTCACACCAGCCCTCAGCTCAGACCCTAAGCTTTCCTCTGCTTTTTCTGCCATCTTTCTGCCTATTCTTGAGCCCAACTTCCTTCTTGGTTGGGTTTCCAGGCTTCTCCCAAGTCCACTCAGATGTGGCCCAGCATGTTCTGCAGCCTAAAATATAAATACTGTATAGGGTAGAAAGGAATAAAGGAAGAGGTGAGGCTCACAGTTTTATGAAAGCCAATCTAAATTTAGTCTTCACTATTCATTATTTCTTCCCCGTCTTCTTTCCCCCTTTGTGTTCCCTGACACTGCCCCCACCAACCTCTGTATTAATTTGTCATGCAGCAATAGGAAACTAACAAAAATGTAGTGACTTACAACAACAAGCATTCATTATCCCATGGTTTCTGTGGGTCAGAAGTCTGGACACAGCCTAACTGGCTCAGAATCTCACAAGGTTGCAGTGAAGGTTTCAGCTGGGCTGCATTCCCATCTGAAGGCTCGGCTCCATGCATGTCTGCTTCTGAGCGCATTCAGATTGGAGTAACTCATTTTCTTGAGGGTGTATGACTGAGGTCCTGGTGTTTTACCAGTTGGAGACTAGAGGCTACCCTCAGGTCATGGAAGCTGCTGACATTTCCTTTCCACAGGGGCACTTTTAACATGGCTGCTTATTTTATCAAAACTATGAGGGAATCCATGCCTCAGGGAGGGCCCAGTCCCTCCTTTAAGGATTTTCACCTGATCAAGTCAGGTCCAATTAGAATAATCTCCCTCTTGATTAACTAAAAATTAACCTATTGGGACCTTAAGTGCATTTCCAAAATTGCTTCACCTTTGCCATATGCTACTGGCTAGATGCAGGTCACAGGTCCTGCCCACACTCCAAGGGAGAGGATTGTACAGTGCTTAAACACCAAGGGGCAGGAATCACAGGGGCCACCTTAGGGTCTGTCCTCCATGCCTGCCAAGGCTCTTCCCTCAGCTACAGACCCAATAGATTACATATCACATATTCCTGTGGTCAGATGAAATAGTATAATTTGAAATACCGACTTGAAAGGTTTTCAGGACCCACAGCCTTAATGTGAGTTATTAAAGACTAAACGGGAAACCTTCAGCCTTCTCTGCCCTGGCCCAGGTCCATTCTCTAGATATATTTCTGTATTAACATGCCAAGTTGCTCCAGGGATAGAAACTCCAATAATTATGATGTACTGACCTGTGCAGGTCAGGATTTTATTAGTGCTAAGTCCATAGGTGAGCTTCTTGTGACAATGTGACTTTTTTCATTGTCCTCATTTTAGTCAAGTTATGACTTCAGGATCAGGTTACACAGAAATAAGTCAACTATCAGATAAATTATTACATATGCTGAACTTTAACCAGCATAACCATACCTTTCTCAAGTATTTATGGGGCAGGAGGATGAGGTCGGCTCAGGTCACTTGTTCCTAATTATTCATCTGGAAGCAGAGTCCATGCATTCAAATTCAGCTCCCCAACATGACCTACTTGGAACTCCTCACCACAGTTCTCTGAAAGAATGCAATTCTCTCCATGTGGGCTCCAGCAAAAATAAGTATGGAACAGGACTCATTTCTTTCTAGAATCTATGACCCTTTATTCTCTTTATTTTTCAAAGCTATACAAAGCTATATTGTTGAACAAGTGTTGGCAAAGGTGTGGAGAAAAGGGAACCCTTGTACATTGTTGGTGGGAATGTAAATCAGTACAACCACTATGGAGAACAGTTTAAAGGTTCTTCAAAAAACTAAAAAATAAAATCGAGCTACCATATAACCCAGCAATCCCACTGCTGGGTATACACCCAAGAGATCTGCACTCTCACGTTTGTTGCAGCTCTGTTCACAATAGCCACAACTGGGAAGTAACCCAAGTGTCCATCAACAGATGAATGCATAAAGAAAAGTTGATACTTACACACAATGGAGTACTATTCAGCCATAAAAAAGAATGAGATTCTGTCATTTGCAACAATATGAATGGAACTGATGATCATTATGTTAAATGAAATAAGTCAGGCACAGAAAGACAAACATCACATATTCTCACTTATTTGTGGAATCTAAAAATCAAAACGATTCAACTCATGGAGATAGAGAGTAGAAGGATGATTACCAGTGGCTGGGAAGGGTAGTGGGGGGCCTGGGATGGATGTGGGGTGGTTAATGGGTACAAAAGAATAGAAAGAATGAACAACACCTACTATTTGACAGCACAACAGGGTGACTATAGTCAACAAAAATTTTACTGTACCTTTTAAAATAACTAAAAGAATGCAATCGGATTGTGACTCAAAGGATAAATGCTTGAGGGGATGGATCCCCCATTCTCCATGATGTTTATTATGCATTGCATGCCTGTATCAAAACATCTCATGTACCCCATGAATATATACACCTACTATGTATCCATAGAAATTAAAAAAATAAAAAGATTTTAAAAAGCTATATCGTTGAATCAGACTTACTGAAATACTCCTTTAGTACTCCCTGGATTTCTGAGAAAGGTGCAACAAGGGACACACACACACATGCACACGTGTGCACAATGTAAATAAACGTAGCATATCACATCACCCAGAAAATACATACAGCGACCGGACTTGGCTTTCCTGCCTCCAGGCTGCCTTTGCCTCCAGCTCCTATGCATCCAGTCTCCAGCTTGTTGTATGACAATAATGACATGAATAATAATAGCTAATGCTGATTTAGGCACAGTGCACAAGACACTGTGCTAAATCATCTTTCTGCACAATTATTGCATCTATTTCTTAAAACAACTTATGCAAAACTACTACTATCTCCCCAATTTTTAAGAAAGGAAACCGAGGTTAGAGACTCCAAAGAACTTGCCCAAAATCACAGATGCTGGTCAGAATCAAGACTCAAATACAAGAATTGTAATTCTAGTCAATAGTTCTTAGCCAAGTAGCTAGTGTGACTGTTTCTAGTCAGAGAAATGCCAGCATGGATTTTTAAAAAATAATTTCCACCAAAGAACTTACAACAAAAAGCAACCATCTCCTATCCCAAACTTCCTTTTTTTTTTTTTTTTTTTTGAGACGGAGTTTCGCTCTTGTTGCCCAGGCTGGAATGCAATGGCGTGATCTGGGCTCACCACAACCTCTGCCTCCCAGGTTCAAATGATTCTCCTGCCTCAGCCTCCCGAGTAGCTGGGATTACAGGCATGCACCACAACACCCAGCTAATTTTGTATTTTCAGTAGAGACAAGGTTTCTCCATGTTGGTCAGGCTGGTCTCAAACTCCCGACCTCAAGTGATCCGCCTGCCTCGGCCTCCCAAAGTGCTGGGATTACAGGCATGAGCCACCATGCCCCGCCAATTTTTTTGTTGTTGAGACTAAGTTTCATTCTGTCACTCAGGCTGCAGTGCAGTGGCACAATCTTGGCTCACTGCAAACTGCTTCCCAGGTTCAAGCGATTTTCCTGTCTCAGACTCCCAACTGTTAGGAACAAGCTGCCCCCCCCCCCCCGAAAATCTTCACACAATGGACTCCCCACTCGGATTGCTCTTACAGCTGCTTCCTACCCAAGCACCACAGCAAGGCTGTCAGACATGCTACAATTAAGCAAAGCCTGATTACAGCCATCTGGGCAGCTCGGGGGAGGTCATGAAAAATAAATCTTTGTTTACATGCCTGTTTTAGACATACCTGTAAAATTCTGTTTTGTTTTGAGATGGAGTCTTGCTCTTGTCACCCAGGCTGGAGTGCAATGGCACCATCTCGGCTCACTTCAACCTCTGCCTCCCGGGTTCCAGTGATTCTCCTGCCTCAGCCTCTCGAGTAGCTGAGATTACAGATGTGCACCACCACGCCCAGCTAATTTGGTATTTTTAGTACAGACAGTGTTTCATCATGTTGGTCAGGCTGGTCTCAAACTCCTGACCTCATGATCCATCCACCTCGACTTCCCAAAGTACTGGGATTATAGGCGTGAGCTACCGCCCCGGCCAAAATTCTCTTTTTTTAAACTGCCACCACAAAAAGTCACAGGATGATGTATTGTAAATCTGTCACAAGTCAACAAACTATCTCTGTGCCTGTTACAAGCTGATAGATTGACTCAGTCCTGAAACTCCCTTATGCCCCTCTCACCCCGTTTTGTAAGCCTGGGGCTGCCTCCTCTGATTGTTATGGGGCAGCCCAGCAGGTTAATTAAACTTGCTTGCCTGACTTTGGGTCTACTCTCCTTTCTCTTGGCTAACCTTATATTTTGGTGCCAAAACCCAGGAAGGGGTAGGCTCTGGCCAGGCGTCCTTAAGGGACTCTCTCCCTCTCCCTCCCTTCCTCCCTCCCTCCCTCTCCTGTAACCTCTCTTCTGCCAACCCTCCCTTTCCTGAACCTGCCAAAGACCTGGAGGATCTCCCAGACTCTCCCATTGCTGACAACCTCATCCACCATCAGAGTCTCCACTGGGGTGAGTGAGAGAGACTCTTGCCATTAACCCAAAACTCTTGACCATCTCGGCCTTCCTGAAAGACCCAGCGCTGGGCCAAGGGCTTCCTCCGGCCTCCAGGCCTCCGGTTCCTCAGTTTCAGAGATACCTGATTCAGCGGCTAACTCCTCTATTCTAAACAAGGCCCAAGAGACAGGGGACACCCTCTCCTGCTATCCTTGTCAATCGGCAGTCTCTTCTTCCTCTACCTCCCTCCCCCACTTGCTATGGGAGCCTCTCAGCCTACCCCTTCCAAAACTACACCCCCCAGGTGTCTACTGTGTAATCTCAACACTGTCCGCCTCTGTTCAGAAGTCCATCCTAAGAGGCTTATCTTTTACTGTAATACCGTTTGGGCTCAGTACAAATTAGAAAATGGCTCTGAATGGCCCAAAGATGGCGCTTTTGATTCCAATATACTTAGAGACTTAGACAAGTTTTGCCAGCGCAATGGGAAATGGTCTGAGATTCCTTGTGTTTAGGCTTTCTTCACTCTTCCTAGCCATCCTTCCCTGTGCCAGTCCTGTTCCACTTTCCAAATCCTTCTCGCTCCCTCCAAACCCAACTCTCCCCCGTCATCCTCCCCATGGCCCCGGTCAATGACTCGTCTCCTGCCACACTCCCCACAACCCCAGCCCACAACTCTTCTTCCTTTGACCCCGCCAGGTTTTCCTCCTCCTCGACAGCTCATGATCCCCACCAGAACATCATGATCCTCTAACATATGCCCTCGCTCCGCCCTACCCCTCTCTCCCCCTCTCTCCAGCCACCCTGCTTCCAACTCTGAGTCCTCTCCATCTCTACCAATTACCCAGCCTCAAGCCCAACGTGCCCAGCAACCAGCTCCCTTGCTTCTCCTCCAGGAGGTAGCCCAGGCTTAAGAAATCATCTGTGTCCACATTCCCTTCTCCCTTTCCAATCTGTCCCGGATTGAAAAACGTCTTGGGTCCTTCTCCTCTGATCCTGATACTTATATCAAAGAATTTAAGTATCTTGCCCAGTCTTATGAACACACTTGGCATAATGTCTATATTATCCTCTCTTCTACTATCCTTCTGGAAGAGAAGGGAAGAGTGTGGCTCGCAGCCCATGCCAAAGATCTTCATCAGCAAGATCCTACTAAGCCAGTAGGAGCCACTGCCATCCCCGGGGAAAAGCCTTCCTGGGAGTACCAACTCACAGACCCCGGCCAGGCATCCTGTAACCATATGATTACTTGCCTTATTGTGGGCCTTGACAAAGCTGCCCATAAGGCTATAAATTTTGAAAAACTCAAAGAAGTTTCCAAAAAAGCTTATAAAAATCCTGCCCAATTCCTTTCCTGCCTTACAGAGGCTGTCCAAAAATATGCCGCGTTGACCCTGCCTCCTGAGAAGGAACTATTAAGAACATCTTAATACCCATTTTATCTCCCAATCTGCCCCCGACATCAGGCACAAACTTAAAAAGGCTAAAAATGGCCCTTGAACCCCACAACAAGACCTCCTTAACCTGGCTTTCAAAGTCTTCAATAATAAGAATAAGCAAAGTAAACTAGATAAAGCCCGAAGAAATTGCGCTAAACACCAGCTTCGAGCTGCAGCTTTCCATCAACCTGCTAGCAGTGGCCCACCAAGGCCTTGTTTTAAGTGTGGCAAGGAAGGCCACTGGATGCAGGCATGTCCTAACCCAGGAGTGCCAAAAAGCCCTTGCCCTGTCTGCCAGCAGACAGGCCACTGGAAATCTGACTGTCCTCTCAACAGTCAGACAGAAAAGCCTGCACCTCAGAGCCACCACCCATTCAGCAGGATGAAAAGTGAAGAATTGCTTGCAGTCCCACAGCTCCTTGGCCTAGCTGCTTAAGACTGATGAGGCCCAGGGTCCCGGCCCCATCTGCCATCACTGCATCGGAGCTCAGGGTAACTCTGCTAATAGCAGGTAAGCCTATCTCTTTTTTAATTGATACTGTGACATGGTGATTGCCCCATACACTGCATACCTCGACCACACCTCGGCTTTCCGTTGAAACTGCTCTCTGTAACCCTGATGTGACAGGCAAGCAGTCCAAACCCACGCCATCTTGGCCCCTGCAACTTGTAATAAGTAGCTGAGGTCTGTAACTTCCACCCTAGCCGGACAATGTGTAAACTAACGCTTATCTTGACTTCTGTAAACCACTTAAGTAATAAAGTCCAAAGTCCCCTGGCCCTCAGAATGTCTGAAGCCCCTCACCCTCACCCCCGCCCAGGAGGTGGTTTACAGCCATAAAAGGTCTTCACACCCTCCTTTTGGGGCTGCGAGTTAGAGAGACTCGAGTCCTCCGAGGCCACCAGCAATAAAGACCCTGTAATTTGGCCTCGTCTTTGTCTCAGTGATTTCACGCTCGCTCGGTTACATTACCAGGGCCACCTACTTGGCTTTGCCTGAATTCTCAGGACCCACTCATCCCTCTCAGGTCTCAGTTGTGGGGGTTGATGGACTCATCGTGCACCCATGTACCACCAGACCTCTTACTTGTTCCTTATTTGATACTGTTTTCTCACACTCTTTCCTTATCATCCCTCGTTGCCCTATCCCCATCCTAGGCAGAGACCTCCTAACCAAATTGAAAGCCTCCATCACCTTTCTCTGTTCTCCACAACTGGATTCTCCTATTCCTCTACATTACCGCACCAGCCCTCAAACCCTCCCCCAATATGCACTCCCCTATTCTCGTTAACCCAATAATGTGGGACACTTCTACCCCTTCTCTAGCAGCTCACCACAATCCCATCAAAATCCAGCTAAAAGACCCCTCCAAATTTCCTAATGTCTCACAGTATCCCATTTCATGAACGCACCTCAAAGGCTCACAACCCATCGTAAACAGACTTTAGGCGGATTCATTCTCCATACAATACCCCTATACTCCCTGTCACAAAGGCTGATGGCTCATATTGTCTAGGCCGAGATCTCTGGGCTATCAATCAGGCAGTCCTTCCCATCCATCCAGTAGTTCCCAACCCCTATATGCTCCTTTCCATCATCCCTCCAGACACAACACATTACACTGTAATAGACCTAAAGGGTGCCTTTTTTCCCATTCCTCTTCACCGTGACTCCCCAAATCTCTTTGCTTTCACTTGGACTGACCCTGAAACCCTCTAGTCACTACAACTTACTTGGACAGTCCTCCCGCAAGCCTTTAAAGATAGACCTCATTTCTTTGGACAAGCTCTAGCTCAAGACCTCACCTTCCTAAACCTCTCCACTAGCCAGCTCCTCCAGTATGTGGACAACCTTCTCCTCTGGAGCCCCTCCCTAGAGGACTCTCAGACTCACACTACTACCCTTCCAAACTTTCTTGCTAATAAAAGATAGGTTTACCCTCCAAAGCACAACTCTCCACTCCAACAGTGACATACTTAGGAGTCCAGCTCTTTCCCGGGGCCGGAGCCATGATCCCTAGATTTGATCTCCCACACTCCATAAAAGCAGACAATGGCCCTAGCTTCATCTCCCAAATCATCCCATGCTGGGGTCATGGCTTGGGCCCCAAGGAAGAGCTGGACTCCTGCCCCCACCCACCTCTAAATGTGAGATCCTTTCTTTCCTAGGACTAGCAGGCTTCATTCGGAATATGGATTCCCAATTTTGCCCTCCTAGCCCACCCTGTCTGTGAAGCAGCTAAAGGCCCTCTAAATGAGCCCCTAAATCCTTCACACAATATATCCCTAGCCTCCACAAACTTAAAGCTGCCCTCATAACTGTTCCTGCTCTATCTTTGCCTGACATTTCTCAGCCCTTCATTCTCTACACAGCTGAAAACCATAGAATAGCCCTTGGTGTCCTTGGCCAACAAAAAGAAAGTCCTCCTTCCTTCACTCCCATAGCTTACCTATCTAAACAACTAGACAACACCATCCGAGGGTGGCTGACCTGCCTCAGAGTCCTAGCAGCCGCTACCACCCTAGCCTTAGTAAGCAAAAAACATTGAGTCAAGACACCACAGTCTACAGCCAACATCATCTACAAGATCTCCTCTCCTCCCAAGCACTGAGCACACTTTCTTCTTCTTGTATGCAACTACTCCATGCCCTCTTTCTTGAGAACCCCGAGGCCTGCCTCTCCAAAATGCTCCCCTAATCCTGCATCTCTACTCCCAGTATCTTCCTCCCCTCCCACCCACTCCTGTACTGAAATCCTTTATCACCTACACCCTCATTTCCCTGACATCTTCCCAGAACCTCTCCCTGATCCTGACAACCAGTTCTTTATAGATGGCTCCTCTTCCAAGTCAGTTGTCTCCCATAAAATCACTGGGTATGCAGTCATCTCCCTTGACCAAGTAATTGCAGCTAAACCCCTACCCTCAGGGACCTCCTCCCAAAAGGCAGAACTTACAGCTCTCACCTGGGCCAAAACCCTTTCTAAAGGCAAATGAGTCAACATTTTTACCAACTCCAAATATGCGTATCACATTCTACATTCTTATGCTGCCATCTAGCAAGAGAGGATTTCTTACGGCCAAGGGAACCCCTATCACTAATGGCCCCCTAATTTACCAACTCCTCCAAGCTGCACGCCTCCTGGCTAACGCAGGAGTTGTACACTGTCGAGGACACCAAAGAGGGTCAGATGAGATCTCAAGAGGAAACAGAGGCCAGGAAGGCAGCAAAAGAAGCCTCCCTTTCTTCTGCCCCTGCCCAGCTCCTCATTACCCCCACCATTCAATCTCAATATTCTCCCATGGAAAAAGCTTCACTGCTACAACAAGGGACCACCTCCCAAGGGAACTGGATAGTCAAAGATCAAAAACTCATCCTCCCCCAAGAACAAACCAAAGAAATTCTAACATCGCTTTGCCAGTCCTTCCACATCGGTGTGCACCCCCTATACCTTCCCCTTTGCCCTTATTTCTCTTCCCCCGACCTATTTAACACTCTAAAAGACATAACCTCAAACTGACATATATGCTGTGTCACTTCCTCCCAAGGGGGCTTCTGCTCTCCTATCCCTACACGTCAGCTAAGAGGAACACTCCCACGGGAAGACTGGCAAACTTTACCCACATGCCTCCTGTTAAGAAGACTAAGTTTCTTCTTACTCTTATAGATACCTTCTCTGGGTGGGTAGAAGCGTTTCCCACCTGTTCAGAAATAGCTGTAGTACTCTCCCAAATTACTTTAACAGAAATCATCCCTAAATTTTGTCTCCCGCGCTCCATAAAAATCAGACAACGGCCCTAGCTTCATCTCCCAAATCACCCAACGAGTCTCAGTCCCTCGGCATCCAGCGGTGCCTGACCCCAGTCATCAGGAAAAGATGAAAGGGCAAATGGGATCCTTAAAACTCAGTTAACCAAGGAAAAAGAAGCCAAGATGGCAGAATAGGAACAGCTCTGGTCTGCAGGTCTCAACGATAGCGAGCCAGTAGGTGAGTGATCTCCGCATTTCCAACCGAGGTACCAGGTTCAATTCATTGGGACTGGTTAGACAGTGGGTGTAGCCCAAGGAGGGGAAGCCAAAGCAGGGTGGGGCATCGCCTAACCCAGGAAGCAAAAGGGGCCTGAGAACTCCCTCTCCTAGGCAAGGGAAGCGATTAGGGACTTTTCTGGACCCTCTGGCCCTCTGGTTCATATACTGCACTTTTCCCATGGTCGTCACAACCTGCAGACCAGGAGATTCCTACTGCTGCCTACAACAGCAGTGCTCCAGGTTTCCGGCACAAAACCGGGCAGCTGTTTTAGCTACAGCAGGTTTTTTTTGTTGTTCTTTCTTTTCTTATCTCATACTCCAGTGGTGCCTGGAATGCCGCAAGACAGAACCACTCATTCCCCTGAAAGAAAAAGGGGGGCACTGAAGCCAGGGAGCCTAGCAATCTGGTTCGGCGGGACTTACCCCCACCAAGACCAGCAAGCTAAGATTCACTAGCTTGAAATTCTCACAGCCAGCACAGCAGTCTGAATTCGACATGAGATGTCCAAGCTCAATGTGGGGAGGGGCATCTGCCATTGCTGAGGCTCAGGTAGGCAGTGTTAACCTCGCTGGTGTAAACAAAGTCACTGGGAAATTTACACAGCAACTGGATGGAGCCCACAGCAGCTCAGCAAGGCCTCTTCAGGCAGACTGTGACTAGACTCCCTTCTTGCTGGGCAGGGAATCTCTTAAAAAAAGGCAGCAGCCCATCAGGGACTTATAAATAAAGGCCCCACCTTCCTGGGACAGAGCGCATGGGAAAAGGGGCAGTTGTGGGTTCTGCTTCAGAAGACTTTTAAACGTCCCTGCTTGGCAGCTCTGAAGGGAGCAACTTATCTCCCAGCACAGTGTTTGAGCTCTAATAAGGGACAGACTGCCTCCTCAATTGGCACCCTGACCCCCATGTATCTTGACTGGGAGACACCTGATACAGGAGAGCTCTGGCTGACATCTGGTGGGTACCTTTCTTGGAGGGAGCTGCCAGAGGAAGGAACAGGCAGCAAGCTTTGCTATTCTGCAGCCCCTGTGGGTAATTCCCAGGCAAGCAGGGTCTGGAGTACACCTATAGCAAACTCCAGCAGACCTGCAACAGAGGGGCCTGTTAGAAGGAAAACTAAAAACCAGAAAGAAATAGCTACATCAACAGAAAGGATGTCCATTCAGAGACCCCATCCAAAAGTCACCAACTTCAAATAATAAAGGTAGAGAAATCCATGAAGATGGGAAGAAACCAGCAAAAGAAGCTGAAATCACAAAAAACCAGAACTCCTCTTCTCTTCCAAGGGATCACAACTCCTCACCAGCAAAGGAACAAAACTGGATGGAGAATGAGTTGATGAACTGACAGAAGCAGGCTTCAGAAGGTGGATAATAACAAACTTCTCCAAGCTTAAGGAGCATGTTCTAACCCAGTGCAAGGAAACTAAGAACCTTGAAAAAAACATTAGACGAAATGCTAACCAGAATAACCAACTTAGAGAAGAACATAAACGACTTAATGAGAACTGAAAATCACAGCACAAGAGCTTCGTGAAGCATATACAAGTTTCAATAACCAAATCGATCAAGCAGAAGACAGGATATCAGATACTGAAACCAACTCAACAAAATAAACTGAGAAGGCAAATGAGAGAAAAAAAAAGAGTGAAAAGAAATGAACAAAGCCTCCAAGAAATACAGGATCATGTGAAAGACCAAATCTACATTTGATCGGTGTACCTGAATGTGACAGGGAGAATGAAACCAAGTTGGAAAACACTCTTCAGGATATTATCCAGTAGAACTTCCCCAACCTAGCAAGGCAGGCCAACATTCGAATACAGGAAATACAGAGAACACCACAAAGATATTCCTCGAGAAGAGCAACCCCAAGGCACATAATCGTCAGATTCACCAGGGTTGAAATGAAGGAAAAAATGCTAAGGGCAGCTAGAGAGAAAGGTCGGGTAAGCTGCAAAGGGAAACCCATCAGAATCACATCAGATCTCTCAGCAGAGGCCCTACAAGCCAGAAGAGAGTGGGGGCCAATATTCAACATCCTTAAAGAAAAGAATTTTCAACCCAGAATTTCATATCCAGCCAAACTAAGCTTCATAAGTGAAAGAGAAATAAAATCCTTTACAAAAAGGAATTGCTCAGAGATTTCATCACGACCAGGCCTGCCTTACAAGAGCTCCTGAAGGAAGCACTAAACGTGAAAAAGAACACCCAGTACCAGCCACTGTAAAAACGTACCAAATGACAAAGACCAACAACACAATGAAGAAACCGCATCAACTAACGGGCAAAACAACCAGCTAGCATCAAAATGGCAAGATCAAATTCACAAATAACAATATTAAATTTAAATGCAAATGGACTAAATGCACCAATCAAAAGACACAGACTGGCAAATTGGATAAAGAGTGAAGACCAATTGGTGTGCTGTATTCAGGAGACCCATCTGATGTGCGAAGACACACATAGACTAAAAATAAAGGGATAAAGGAAGATTTACCAGCAAATGGAGAGCAAAAAAAAAAAAAAAAAAAAGCAGGGGTTTCTATCCTGGTCTCTGATAAAAAAAGACTTTAAACCAACATAGATCAAAAGAGACAAAGAAGGGCATTACATAATGGTAAAGGGATCAATACAACAAGAAGAGCTAACTATCCTAAATATATATGCACCCAATACAGGAAAACCCAGATACATAAAGCAAGTTCTTAATGACCTACAAGAGACTTAGACTCTCACACAATAATAGTGGGAGACTTCACCCCACTGTGAATATTAGATCAATGAGACAGAAAATTAACAAGGATATCCAAGACTTGAACTCAACTCTGGACCAAGCGGACCTAATAGACCTCTACAGAACTCTCCGCCCCAAATCCACAGAACATACATCTTTCTCAGAACCACATTGCATTTATTCTAAAATTGACCACATAATTGGAAGTAAAACACTCCTCAGCAAATGCAAAAGAACGGAAATCATAACAAAGTCCCTCAGACCACAGTGCAATAAAATTAGAACTCAGGATTAAGAAACTCACTCAAAACCACACTTGAAAACTGAACAACCTGCTCCTGAACGACAACCAGATTAATAATGAAATGAAGGCAGGAATAAAGATGTTCTTAGAAACCAAACGAAGACACAATGTACCAGCATCTCTGGGACATATTTCAGCAGTACCTAGAGGGAAATTTATAGCACTAAATGCCCACAAGAGAAGTGAGGAAAGTTCTAAAATCGACACCCTAACATCACAATTAAAAAAACTAGAGGAACAAGATCAAACAAATTTAAAAGCTAGCGGAAGGCAAGCAATAACTAAGATCAGAGCAGAACTGAAGGAGATACAGACACAAAAAACCCTTAAAAAAATAAATCGAGAAACTGATTTTTTGAAAAGATCAACAAAATAGACTGCTAGCCATACTAATAAAGAGAGAAGAACTGAATACATGCAACAAAGAATGATAAAGGGGATTTTACCACTGATCCCACAGAAATACAAACTACCATCAAAGATTACTACAAACACCTCTGTACAAAGAAACCAGTAAATCTAGAAGAAATAGATAAATTCCTGGATGCTTACACCCTCCCAAGACTAAACCAGAAAAAAGTTCAATCCCTGAATAGACCAATCACAAGATCTGAAATTGATGCAGCAATTAATAGTCTACTATCCAAAAAAAGTCCAGGTCCAGATGGGTTCAGAGCTGAATTATACCAGAGGTACAAAGAGGAGCTGGTACCATTCCTTCTGAAACTATTCCAAACAATACAAAAAGAGGGAATTCTCCCTAATTCATGTTATGAGACCAACATCAGCCTGATACCAAAACCTGGCAGAGACACAACTGAAAAAGAAAATTTTGGGCCAATATCCATGAACATTGATGCAAAAGTCCCCAATAAAATACTGGCAAACCAAATCCAACAGCACATCAAAAAGCTTATTCATTACAATCAAGTTGGCTTCATCCCTGGGATGCAAGGCTGGTTCAACATACTCAAATCTATAAATGTAATCCATCACATGAACAGAACCAAAGACAAAAACCACATGATTATCTCAATAGATGCAGAGAAGCCCTTTGACAAAATTCAACAGTACTTTATGCTGAAAATTCTCAAAAAACTAGGTATCGATGGATTGTATCTCAAAATAATAAGAGCTATTTATGTCAAACCCACAGTCAATATTATACTGAACAGGCAAAAACCAGAAGCATTCCCTTTGAAAACTGGCATAAGACAAGGATGCCCTCTCTCACCATTCCCATTCATCATAGTATTGGAAGTTCTGATCAGGGAAATCAGGCAAAAAAAAAAAAAAGAAATAAATCGTATTCAATTAGGAGAAGAGGAAGTCAAATTGTCTATTTGCAGATAACATGATTGTATATTTAGAAGTCCCCATCGTCTCAGCCCCAAATCTCCTTAAGCTGATAAGCAACTTCAGTAAAGTCTCAGAATACAAAATCAATGTGCAGAAATCACAAGCATTCCTATACACCAATAACAGACAAAGAGAGAGCCAAATCACAAGTGAACTCCCAAACACAATTGCTACAGAGAATAAAATACCTTGGAATATGACTAACAAGGGATGTGAAGAACCTCTTCAAGTAGAACTATAAACCATTGCTTAAGGAAATAAGAGAGGATACAAGTAAATGAAAAAATATTCCATGTTTATAATTAGGAAGAATCAATATCGTGAAAATGGCCATACTGCCCAAAGTAATTTACAGATTGAATGCTATCTCCATCAAGCTACCATTGACTTTCTTCACAGAATTGGAAAAAAACACCTTAAACTTCATATGGAATCAAAAAGACCAGAGCCAAAGACAATCCTAAGCAAAGAAAAAAGAAAGCTGTAGGCATCACGCTGAGTTCAAGCTATACTACAAGGCTACAGTAATGAAAACAGCATGGTACTGGTACCAAAACAGAGATACAGACCAATGGAACAGAACAGAGGCCTCAGAAATAATGCCACACATCTACAACCATCTGATCTTTGACAAACCTGACAAAAACAAGCAATAGGAAAAGGATTCCCTATTTAATAAATGGTGTTGGGAAAACAGGCTAGCCATATGAAGAAAGCTGGAACTGGATCCCTTCCTTTTTTTTTTTTTTTTTTTTTTGGAGACGGAGTTTCGCTCATTACCCAGGCTGGAGTGCAATGGCGCCATCTCGGCTCAACACAACCTCCGCCTCCTGGGTTCAGGCAATTCTCCTGCCTCAGCCTCCTGAGTAGCTGGGATTGCAGGCACACACCACCACGCCCAGCTAATTTTTTGTATTTTTAGTAGAGACAGGGTTTCACCATGTTGACCAGGATGGTCTCGATCTCTTGACTTCGTGATCCACCCGCCTCAGCCTCCCAAAGTGCTGGAATTACAGGCGTGAGCCACCGCGCCCAGCTGGATCCCGTACTTATACGAAAATTAACTCCAGATGGATTAAAGATTTAAACATAAGACCTAATGCCATAAAAACCCTAGACGAAAACCTAGGCAATACCATTCAGAACATAGGCATAGGCAAGGACTTCATGACTAAAACACCAAAAGCAATGGCAACAAAAGCCAAAAGAGACAAATGGAATCTAATTAAACTAAATGGTATCTAATTAAACTAAAGCATTTCTGCACAGCAAAAGAACCAGCAACCAACAAATTGGGAAAAAGATTTTTGCCATCTACCCATCTGACAAAGGGCTAATATCCAGAATCTACAAAGAACTTAAACAACTTCACAAGAAAAAAAAAAAAAAAAAAACATCAAAAGTGGGTGAAGGATAATGCACAGACACTTTTCCAAAGAAGATATTTATGCAGCCAAGAAACATATGAAAAAATGCTCACCATCACTGGTCACTAGAGAAATGCAAATCAAAACCACATTGAGATACCACCTCACGCCAGTTAGAATGGTGATCATTAAAAAATCTATAGACAATAGATGCTGGAGAGGATGTGGAGAAATAGGAACACTTTTATACTGTTGGTGGGAGTGTAAATTAGTTCAACCATTGTGGAAGACAGTGTGGCAATTCCTCAATGATCTAGAAATAGAAATTCCATTTGACCCAGCAATCCCATTACTGGGTATATATCCAAAGGATTATAAATCATTCTATTATAAAGACACATGCACATATATGTTTATTGTGGCACTGTTTACAATATCAAAGACTTGGAACCAACCCAAATGCCCATCAGTGATAGACTGGATAAAGAAAATGTGGCACATATACACCATGGAATACTATGCAGCCATAAAAAGGAATGAAATTATTTCCTTTGCAGGGACATGGATGAAGCTGGAAACCATCGTTCTCAGCAAACTGACCCAAGAACAGAAAACCAAACACCGCACGTTCTCCCTCATAGGCAGGTGTTGAACAATGAGAACACATGGACACATGCAGGGGAACATCACACACTAGGACCTGTTGGGGGTTGGGAGGTTAGTGGAGGGACAGCAGGGGGTTGCAGGATTGGGGAGGGATAGCATTAGGAGAAATACCTAATGTAGACGAGGGGGGATGGAGGCAGCAAACCACCATAGCACGTGTATACCTATGTAACAAACCTCTACATTCTGCACATGTACTCCAGAGCTTAAAGTTAAAAAATAAAATTTTTTTTAAAAAAAACTCAGTTCACCAACCTGACTCTTGAAGTCCAATAACCCTAGACCTCCCTTGTGCCCATAGCCCTAGGCCACATCAGAGCCAGCCAAAAGTACCCTCCTTCCTCAGCCCATTTGAGTTACTGTATAGATGCCCTTTTCTCTTACAAAACAGGCCCCCTTCTAACTCCCAGCTAGGAGAATACCTCCCAATGCTTTCCCTCATCTGCCATCTCCTCCAGGAACAAGCAGACCAGGCCCGCTGAAAGTCCCACGAAGGCCCCACCAACCAGACCCTCCTACCAGGAGAATATGTCTTCCTAAAAACTTTTAACCCAGCAAGCCTTAAACCAAAGTGGAAAGGTCCCTTTCAAGTTCCTCTCACAACCCCCATCGCAGCTAAATGCTCAGGACAAATCTCTTGGCACAATCTTTCCAGATTACAAAGAGCTCCCCACGTGCCCACTGACCCACCAACTGCCATCCTCCATGGATTCTCCAGTACTCTTCTCAACCCAACCAAACTCTGCCTTATGCCTGTTCCTGAGGACGACCCACCACTGTCTCCCTCCCCTTAAAAGCTGTAAGTACTTCCCAAATCCCTAAAGAAACTTAAATGCCCTGCCCCTGCCTAAACTGCCGCTTTACCCTCTTCCTCTACTGTGTCTGCCAAGACATCTCCTGGTTTTACCCCCAAGCTCCCAGTCTTGACTCTCTTTTAGCATGGATAAATGACCTATTTTTCCAAGGCAGTCTGTGTCAC
Source organism: Callithrix jacchus (assembly GCF_049354715.1). Taxonomy (NCBI): domain Eukaryota; kingdom Metazoa; phylum Chordata; class Mammalia; order Primates; family Cebidae; genus Callithrix; species Callithrix jacchus. The sequence goes on from NC_133524.1 coordinate 12,967,524, forward strand.
TTCTCCCCAGATGAAAGGCAGCTGTTTACCTTTTTACTCACTCTTCGCCTATCTATTCCTCCGACTCCTTGGGCCGCCCAGCTTCACCACACACCCCTTTCCTATCATCCCTAACTACCTCTACAGAACCCTCAGCTTAACCCACTCTCTGCTGAACCAATCCAACCGACCCTAGCACAAGATGCTGGCTATGCCTCTGTCAGCTACGACGTATCCTACCACTCCTGCCCCTGCAAACACCTGGGATTTTTCCACTTTAACCTATCATCCCCAATATGAAAGTAAAAGCGTCTCCCAGCATTTGAACATGCAGACATCAGCCAGGTTTCCCATCTCTGAAACAACCAAAAATACTAGTACAACTTCTGCGTTCCTATATTTCCGATCTCACCCATACAGACAATAATAACAAGCCCCTCCCCGGCCCCATAACCATGAATACAGAGTTAACTCTCTAAGCCCAAATTTGCTTTCAAGGCAATCTGTCTTCAGCCGACCTTTGGGCACCTACCGCCCCATCAATGTAACTATACCTTACAGCTTCAGGCCCCAACCGACTATCAAAACTTTCAAGTCTTCCGCGTTGCTCCATGTAGGCGGCCTGTCCGGTTTTCAGGACCCCAACAGTCATTAGTAACTCTCTACTTAACAATCAGGATTCGCAACGGAAGACATACCTATGACTATACACCATGGACCCCTTACAGCACAACCGCCACCCCTCAAGAATATGCCCACGTTTAACCACTTTCTGAATGGATCCCAGTAGATTCCAAACGATTCTTTCTCCAATGTAAAACTAAAACACACGGAGCCACTCAGCTTTCCCTGCTAACCCCTTTTCAACCACTGACTGGCGAGGATGGAGACACAAGCACCTAGAATCACCTCCCCCTTAACTTCCACACTGCATTTCAATAGAAGAAAAGGCTGGCAGACTGGTGCCTCCTGAATCACCTTCCTGTAAATAGCACGCTTGGTATTGGGGAAACTCTCCAGAAGACACTGTTTTTACTTAAACAAGATCAAACCGCCACCCCACTCCTCCATCCCGAGACCAGAAACCTTTCACATATAGTTCCTAAAGCTGTAAACCCAAAATCCTTTCATATGTGATTTCTAAAACTGTAAACCCACGACCCCTTCACCCATAATTTCTTTTTTTTTTTTTTTTTTTTTGAGACGGAGTCTTGCTCTGTCACCAGGCTGGAGTGCAGTGGCGCAATCTCGGCTCACTGCAACCTCCATCTCCTGGGTTCAAGCAATTCTTCCGCCTCAGCCTCCCGAGTAGCTGGAACCACTGGCACCTGCCACCATGCCCGGCTAATTTTTTTTGTATTTTTTGTAGAGATGGGGTTTCACCGTGTTGGCCAGGATGGTCTTGATCTTTTGACCTCATGATCCGCCTGCCTCGGCCTCCCAAAGTGCTGGGATTACATCACCCGCAATTTCTAAGGCTGTAAACCTATGATTCTTTCACGTGTAATATCTAGAGAGTAAGCCTATATAAAGGCAGAGCCTCTCTTTGTTAGAGGAGCTGGGTTATTTAGACAAGTCATTGCCCGGCTCCTGGGCCCTAACAAAGTCCTTCCTTCCCTGTTCAGTTGTTCGAGACTCTGTTTCTCGAGGCCACTTCTGCTACACCAGAGCCACCCTAGCTAGCACCCTAGGCATGTAGGAGAGGGAGAATAAACCCATATGCCTTTTAAACATACGCAACCTGTTTTGTCTGCCCAGCTAAGGCATAATTTTCAAGTGCAGGACCTTATCTTACCTATTCCTCCCCACTAATTAGACTGGCACCTGCACCCTAGTGTTTTTAAGCCCCAAAATAGACATTGCCCCAGGGAACCAAAGCTTACCAGTCCCCTTCAAAGCTCAAGTCTGCCAGCACCGAGCCATGCAGCTAACACCCTTCGAGGACTTGGAGTTACTGCGGCCACGGGAACAGGAAGAGCAGGGCTGTCCACCTCTCCGCAGAAATCTGCAAGACATAGCAGAATCCATTCTTACTCTTCAATCCCAAATAGACTCTCTAGCAGCAGTTACACTCCAAAACCGCCGAGGTTTAGACCTCCTCACTGCCGAGAAAGGAGGACTGTGTACCTTTTCAGGGGAGGAATGCTGTTTCTATACTAACCAGTCAGGAGTAGTACGAAATGCCGCTCGACGGTCAAATGAAAAAGCTTCTGAAATCAGGCAGCGCCTTTCGGTCTCCTGGGCTAATCTTTGGAGTTGGGCTCCACGGCTTCTCTTGCTAGCTGGACCTACTGTTTCTATCCTTCTTCTAGCATTTGGCCCCTGCCTCTTCGACTCCTCACTCAGTTTTTATAGGACCGTATTAGAGCTTTCACCCATGGGACAATACAAAGTAAGATGCTGCTCCAAGAATACAGACAGTTCCAGGAACGACAATCCCCACAATCTAGCCTCTACCCAGACGTTGCCCCTACCCAGCAAGAAGCAGCCACATGACAACGGCACCCCTCTTCTATTATCTGTTAAAAGGCAGGAGCCTTAGGAACAAGCTGCCCCAGAAAACCCCCTCCACGCAGCTGACTCCCGTCTCTGATTGCTCTACAGCTGCTTCCTACTCAGGCACCACAGCAAGGCTGCCAGGCATGCTACAATTAAGCAAAGCCTGATTATAGTAATCTGGGCAGCTGGCGGGGGGCAGGGAAAACAAATCTTTGTTTAAATTCCCGTTTTACACACACCTGTAAATATCTGTTTTTTCATTTAACTGCCACCACAAAAGTCACAGGATGATGTATTATAAGTCTGTCACAAATTGACAAACTATCTCTGTGCCTGTTACGAGGTCATAGATTCTCTCAGTCCTGAAACTCCCTTATGCCCCTCTCACCCCACATAAACCCCTCGTTTTGTGGGCTCAGGGCTGCCTCCTCTGACTGTTATGGGGCAGCCCAGCAAATAAAAGTTGCTTGCCTGACTTTGGGTCTACTGTCCTTTCTCTCAGCTAACCGTGCAGGCACGATGCGCCAGGTACTGTGCCTAATCATCTCCATGCACAATTATTGCCTCTATTTCTTAGAACAATTTATGTGAAATTACTATCATCCCAATTTGTAGGAAAGGAAACCGAAGTTAGAGACTCCAAAGAACTTGCCCAAAATCATAGATGCTGGTCAGAATCAAGATTCAAACACAAGTATTGAAATTTCGTTCAGTCGTTCTTAGCCAAGTAGCTAGTATGACTGTTTCTAGTCAGAGAAATGCCAGCATGGATTTTTAAAAAAATAATTTCCACCAAAGAACTTACAATAAAAAGCAACCAACTCCTATCCCAAACTTCCACTCTCAGTCCCAGTTCCAAGGGACAACCTGTTTCATCAGCTTCTGGGTTTAGACTTTCTGCTGGTTTTCTCCTTAGTTCTAGACAATCTAATTTCCTGACTTACCAACTTTGGATGATATTATGGACCACCTCTTGCAAGATAAGGAGCTGACTGACTTAAGTCACCCTCTCCTTACCGTCTCCTCCCCTAACCTATGTTTGACAGGGGTACTAAGTTCTGTTCAGGGTTACTTATATAGCTTTAACTGTTACAATTACATCTCTGCTTCTTGTTCAATCATCTTTCAACATTCTCCTTGACTCCCCACCTGTGTGAAACGAAGCTCCGTGCTGCAGTCTTCCTTCCTCTCCACCCCTCCCCCACTTCTCACTTCCACCTTCTAACTTAGGCCTACAGTGCCTTTGCATTTACACCACTTACATTGTTATTTAAAGTAACGTTCTCCATGGTGTTTAGGGATTGAACCTTTTTAAAGCACTGCAGCCTGGAGAAACAGCATAGTCAAATGATTTGAGCGTGAAACAAAAAAACCCCATGCGTGGAAGGAAAGAAGAAAGAGTTTACTGGGAATTCACTCTCTTAAGTCAGTAGTCCATAAGTGTAGCCCCTGAACCAACAGCATCAGCATCACCGGGAAACTTATTAGAAATGCAAATTCCTGGGCTCCACCGGACTTACGGAATCAGCCACTCTGGGCTGGAACACAGCAATCTGTGATTTAACAAGTCATCCAGGTGATTGTAATGCAAGCTCAAGTTTGAGAACCACTGTGTTAAATAATTAACAGCTGTTTGTTAATTATTACATTAACAAATTCAAGATACAGTTTAAGAACAATGACTCTTTCCTGCACTAAATCTTATCCTGTAAAGGAAACTGCTTAAAACATGCACATGCATTTAAAAACTTTTAAAAATGGAAATCTGCACTGAGAGACCGTGATTAGTATTTCCAAAAGACATGACTGCAGGTTGCATACATTTTTAAGAGAGCTCTTATCAGAGTGGACTTTCAGTATCATGAAATATAAAAGAAAGATGTTTCGTAAGGCAAAAGAAAGTAGACTGAGCGCAATTTGAATTGCATTTAACCTGCAGAAGTCCTTCATATGCCAGAGCAAGGCAATTTTCTGCCCCACATTTGCCTAAGAAAAGTTCGATGTGGTCCCCTCACAGAGACCCTTTAAAGCTGATTTGTCCTTAAAGCACAGGTTTATCTGACTGTTTCTTCCTTGTCAAGTTAGGCACATTTTCATTTGTCTAGACAAAATGAAGTCTTTCAGGCTTTCATTTAGGTTGGATCTACAAATTTTTTTAAGTTTTAAGTTTTTGAAATTTATTAATTTTTTTTGAGACAGAGTCTTACTCTGTCACCCAGGCTGGAGTGCAGTGGCATGATCTTGGCTCACTTGGCACCGAAACCTCCGCCTCCCAGGTTCAAGCGATTCTCCTGCCTCAGCTTCCCGAGTAGCTGGGACTACAGGTGCGTGCCACAACGCTCAGCTAATTTTTGTATTTTTAGTAAAGACGGGTTTCACCATTTTGGCCAGGATGGTCCCGATCTCTTAACCTCATGATCTGCACGCTTCAGCCTACCAAAGTGCTGGGATTACAGGCATGAGCCGCCACGCCTGGCCAAATTTTTTTTTTTTTTTTTTTTTTTTTTTGAGATGAAGTTTTACTCTGTCACCCAGGCTGGAGTGCAGTGGCATGATCTCGACTCACCACAACCTCTGTGTCCTGGGTTCAAGCAATTCTCCTGCCTCAGCCTCCCAAGTAGCTGGGATTACAGGCGTGCACCACCATGCCCTGCTAATTTTTTGTAGAGACAGGGTTTCTCCATATTGGCCAGGCTGGTCTCAAACTCCTGACCTCAAGTTATCCACCCACCTCGGCCTCCCAAAGTGCTAGGATTACAGGCATGAGCCACCAGGCCTGGCCGGATCTATAATTTTCAATCCAATAATCATATGTATGATGATTATTATTGTGCTAAGATGATTCCTTTCCTACACACCCTATATCATGGCTCCCGTGTCACTTAAAAGAATGTTCACTAAAGCAAAATAAAGTTGACGCTCTTTCCCTAAAGATGAGGCCTGGGCTTCTCCATTGCACAGTGTTCTGAAAAAAGCAGCACTTCTGATATGGTGACCAGCTTCTAAGACAGAGCACCTCTAGCGTGAGCATCTCAAGAAGACCAGGCAGAAGCTTCAAGGCGTCTTATGACCTAGTCACTCAGTGACTTTCTACTCTTTGAATCACCAGACCAGAGTCAAGAACAGGAGAACTTGGATTCCACCTCCCAATTAAAAGAGTGACAAAAAAGCTGCAGCCATCTTTAATTAGTCACATGTGCTTCTACCAAAGCCTCAACTTAATCCAGCATCTCAATTGTATTATATATTCCATGAAATCGGCTCTTCCTAGAGGCGTCCCTCCCTGCAAGAGCCTTTTGACTTCCATTTTTGTTATGAATCTGTTTCTATCTGCATAAGAAGTCCATCCTAGGACTTCCCTCTCCAGCTTTCTTAGAATAGTTTCCCCATATCCAATACCACCTGAGGGAATTTTCTCGTAAAGATTATGTAGAATGTAACCTTGTTAAACTCTTGCATGTCTCAAAATACCTTTACTTTGCCCATGTGCTTAATGATAATTTGGCTGCATATGGGATTCCAGGTTCAAAATTATATGCCTTGAAAACAGAGGTGTCATTGCCCCTTATCTTTTTGCATTCATTTGCTAAATTTTGTTTGTTTGTTTGTTTGTTTGTTTTTAAGACAGAGTCTGTCTCTGTCACCCAAGCTGGAGTGCAATGGCACGTTCTTGGCTCACTGCAACCTCTGCCTCCCGGGTTCAAGCGATTCTCCTGTGTCAGCCTCCTGAGTAGCTGGGATTACAGGCGCCGGCCACCACGCCTGGCTAAGTTTTTGTATTTTTTAGTAGAGACAGGGTTTCACCATGTTACCCAAACTGGTCTTGAACTCCTGACCTCAAGTGACCAGCCTGCCTTGGTCTCCCAAATTGCTGGGATTACAGGCATGAGCCACCATGGCCAGCTGGTTTGCTAAGTTTTTCTTATTCCTTTAAAGAGTTCTTTCCTTTTACCTAGGAGACTTATTTCTTCCATTTACTTGCAGTCTCAGTTTCACAAGGTTGTATCTAAGTCTGGAATTTTCTTTCATTCATTCTGCTTGGAATTTAGTGGATCTTTTTCTTCTGAGAGCTTATGTCTTTCTTCAATTTAGATTGTTTTCCTTCTATTATTTTTTCCTCTCAGTTTTCTCTATACCCATTACCTAGTGTGCACTGAACAGAGCAAATCAGTAGTCACATATTCACAGGTACTCAGAGATATTGGCTACATTATTTTCATAAAATCCTCTTTAGTGCACAGAGAGCACTGGTTTGACATTTTTATGGTTTATGATGGGGCTGGTGGAATACAAGAAAGTGCTCTGCTCGTGATCTGACTGTCCCAGTGCATCACTGGTGAACTTCGTCCACCGTTTCCCTCATAAAACAGAAAGCCTTAATATGGAAATAATAGCAATAATAAATCAATGAGGTTAATCATTGGTAGGTTTGATTTTTTTCTTTTCTCTTTTCTTTTTTTTTTTTTTTTTTGTGAGACAGTCTTGCTCTGTCTCCCAGGCTGGAGCGCAATGGCGCGATCTCGACTCACTGCAACCTCTGCCTCCCAGGTTCAAATGATTCTCATGCCTCAGCCTCCCAAGTAGCTGGGATTACAGTCATTCACCACCAGGCATGGTTAATTTTTGTATTTTTAACACAGATGGGGTTTTGCTATGTTGGTCAGGGTGGTCTCAAACTCCTGACTTCAAGTGATCTGCCCGCCTCAGCCTCCCAAAGTACTGGGATTACAGGCATAAGCCACAGTGCCTGGCCTGATTATTTTCATACTGAGATTTTATTTAAAAGTCCTTTCTCAGGCTGAGTGTGGTGGCTCACGTCTGTAATTCCAGCACTTTGGGAGGCTGAGGCAGGCGGATCACGAGGTCAGGAAATCAAGATCATCCTGGCCAACATGGTGAAACACCGTCTCTACTAAAAATAGAAAAATTACCTGGGCGTGGTGGTATGTGCCTGTAATCCCAGCTACTTGGGAGGCTAAGGCAGGAGAATTGCTTGAACCTGGGAGGTGGAGGTTGCAGTGAGCCAAGATCATGCCACTGCACTCCAGCCTGGTGACAGAGCAAGACTGCATCTCAAACATAAAAAAGAAAAAAAAAAAGTCCTTCCTCAATTCTTTATGACAAGTGGATTCCCTCATATTCTTTTCTATTTACTTTATAGTTTGACCATTCATATTTAAGTATTCAATCTATCTGAAATACATTTTTTATGTGAAGTTAAGTAAGAATCCACTTTTATTTTTCTCCGTAGTTGTAGACAATTTCTTTACATCACAACTCTAGTCAGATCCTGCAGGACAAGCAGCACACATTGAGGTTTTAGTGACAAAGGGTGGCACATATCGGGGATGGTGATTTTTAAGTTCTACACTTTTTGCCTCTGGTCCACTCAGAATTCTCTGGAGGGAGTGCCTTTGGTCATGACACAGATTCTATTGGGGAAAGGCTAAAGTGCTCCCCACCAGCTTATTATAGAGAGCAGATCACAAGGATGAACTGAGGCAGAACACGGAGGATGTCACATGTTCTGCACAAAACTGTTGGTGAACTCATGTGAGACATTCCCAAGAACTCGCAGAGAAGGGCTGGGTGCAGTGGCTCATGCCTGTAATCCCAGCACTCTGGGAGGCTGAGCCGACAGGACTGCTTGAAGCCAAGAGTTCAGGACCAGCCTGGGCAACATACCAAGGCCCTGATAAAAAACATTTAAGAAATAAAAATAAAAACAAAACTACCAGGGAAAACTAAGGGAAACATTAATGAGAAAAAAAAAAAAAAAGTCCTACATTGCTAGCTGGGCACAAGGGCAACCAAGCTATAGTTAATTACCATTAAGTTGATTCCTTCAATAACCACAGAGCTGATAGGATCAAGGGAAATGGAACAATATATGTCAATTGCATTCTGTAATGTGTGATGGAGTGAAACTACCATTTTATTTTCAGATTCATTTGAAAAGACAATAATTTTATTTTTGAAACCAAGCCTGAATGTTACTCATTCGTGTTGTTACAAAGGACTGCTCTATATTTTAGAATTATTTTTCTGTTATGCAGTATTTATACTATTAAAGGCAAATGGATATGAAATAAGACGTTATAATTATAACATTTAATCATGTAAAAATGCCACTAAATCACACCTGAAAGTGTCTTAAATAAAATACCATAGTGGAAAGAAGAACTAAATCCCAGAGGATCATTTTAGTCTGTCTTTGAGAGTACAGAGCAGAAGGTACAGCGGAGTTCAAAAGTGCTTGAGGCAGCATAGGAATCAGTAAGGATGAAAGGTACAATGGTTGATAGAATACTTCTGGAAAGTCTAATTACAGTTTCAAGTGACGATTTTCGAGGAAGACTTAAATTCCTTAGGAAGCTTTTTACATCACTCATTGCGTGTAGCACACATTCCCCTCAAAATACATCAGAGTTCAGTTTCACAAAACTTAATTTTCAGATTTAATTTGATATAGGTGGACATTTAAGATGATTTCACAATTCTTTGGGTCATTTTATTTATTAATCTGATCAACCAAATATGAAAACTATTAGAGATCAGCAGTACGGTTAATAAAACTAGTTCCTCTACTGCCCTGCGTCAAAATTACTTAATTTTAAAATGTTATAAATCTAGGGAAAGCCGGGTGTGGTGGCTCACGCCTGTAATCCCAGCACTTTCGGAGGCCGAGGCAGGTAGATGATGAGGTCAAGAGTTCAAGACCAGCCTAACCAACATGGTAAAACCCTGTCTCTACTAAAGATACAAAAAATTAGTCAGGTGTGGTGGCACGCACCTGTAATCCCAGCTACTTGGGAGGTTGAGGCAAGAGAATTGCTAGAACCCAGGAGGCCAAGGTTGCAGTGAGCCGAGATCACGCCATTGCACTCCAGCCTGGGTAACAAGAGCAAGACTCCATCTCAAAAAAAAAAAAAAAAAAAAAGGAATAATGACAAATTGAAAATACAAAAGTAGGTGCAAGCATGTATATTTATTGAGAATGAGAAATAAATCACAACGAAGCTAAGAAATTGGTATAGAGTATAAGCATCATAAAAATCTATAAAATAACAGATGGCTTTTATTAACTGCCTGATGAATTGTTATAACACCTTTTTTTTTTTGGTCCACAGTCCTTTGGTTTTATACTCTTTAATTGGATCTACATGACTTAGAAAAATATCTTTCAGTTGTGCAACTTATTACTAGTAAGGTCATATAAATTCTTTAGAATTGTCAAATTTGGGAAGACATCTATCAAATTTCTTTCTTTCTTTCTTTCTTTTTTTTTAAAGACAGGGTTTCACCATGTTGGTCAGGCTGGTCTTGAACTCCTGACCTCAGGTGATCCGCCCACCTTGGCCTCCAAAGTGCTTGGATTACAGGTGTGAGCCACCACTCCCGGCCTTCAAATTTCTTGATATGTAAGCTCTAATATTTGGGGGCATTTCAAGGGTTCTTGTGCAATGACTAATCTTAAATGTTCTTTAATTACCAGCTCTCATTAACCAGTTAGTTGTCAATGTCTTCACTGTAGTAGCATATTATGAATTTTATGGTTTCTTTTTCAATAATTCGTGTGAAATCACTGAGAAATAAAATTGTAAAGTGTATAGTTTATTTCCGATGGGAGAGAATTTCCGTTTTGAGTAGGTAAAAATGAAAAGCAAACCTCCTGCTTGCAGTTTTACATATTTAAGTCACTGGAAGGATTTTGCAACACACTAGTTTCGGGCTTCATAGATTCCATGCTTTATTTTCTCTTTGCTTCTCACATACTTTTGATTACAGGTGCAGTACACAAGTTTGCATTGAGATAGAATTTTTTTTTTTTTTTTGAGACGGAGTTTCGCTGTTGTTACCCAGACTGGAGTGCAATGGCACCATCTCGGCTCACCGCAAGCTCCGCCTCCTGGGTTCAAGCAATTCTCCTGCCTCAGCCTCCTGAGTAGCTGGGACTACAGGTGCGCGCCACCATGCCTAGCTAACTTGTGTATTTTTAGTAGAGACGGGGTTTCACCTTGTTAACCAGGATGGTCTCGATCTCTTGACCTCGTGATCCACCTGCCTCGGCCTCCCAAAGTGCTGGGATTACAGGCGTGATCCACCGTGCCCAGCCCCTGAGACAGAACTTTTACCACTACAAGTTCTTGTCACACCACCAGGTAGGTCGACTCGGTGGTAGGAATATTCTCAGAAGCTATTCCGACACCAGAATGACAAGTAATAACTTACCTGCACACAAAAGTGACTATCAATCACATAAATATACCCCACTACGCCCAGGCTAAATGTATTCATGATTTAACTTCCACTTATCCATTTTCCAAAAATGCCCACAGTTGCCACAACACTACCTAAAATGAGGGGGGAAGTAACAGGGGAAATTAAAGTGAAAAGAAATAGCCATCATCTTATTTATTTTTTTTTTTTGAGATGGAGTCTCGCTCTGTAGTTCAGGCTGGAGTGCAGTGGCATGATCTTGGCTCACTGCAACCTCTGCCTCCTGGGTTCAAGTGATTCTCCTGCCTCAGCCTCCCGAGTAGCTGGGATTACAAGCATACACCATTATATCTGGCTATTTTTTCTATCTTTAGTAGGGATAAGGTTTCACCATGTTGACCAGGCTGGTCTTGAACTCCTGACCTCAGATGATCTACCCACCTTGGCCTCCCAAAGTGCTAGGGTTATAGGTGTGAGCCACCGCCGCCGGCCAGAAATAGCCATCATCTTAACCAACTCCACTTAAAATATCTTCCTGCTGCAGTTTTCTTACAAAAATTGATGACCATTTGAATGCATTACTACAGGCTATGGAAGAGACTCACACAAGTGAGGGCTTCTGAAGCCTAAGCCTCCTCAGCTTCATAGAGAAAAAGGCAATGACATCCATGATCTAGTCCTGGAAACTACACATCATCCTTCCCACCAAATTCTTTTGGTTACAAGAACCAACTCTTATATAGTGTGAAAGGAATCTATACAGATGCATGATTTTAGGAGGCAAGGGTCATCAGGGGCCATCTTGGAAGCTGTGTACTGCACAGAGTGATCCTGGTTAGTTACTTCGCCACTGTGCATCACGGAATTTCGAGTGCTATTTTGTTTGCTATTGTTATCATAGATTGACATATGGAAAATTAATTTTCCAGAAGCCAATTATCTTAAGGGTGGATTGTCTAATAAACAAGGAGCAAAACACAAAAGACCATTTATTTATTTTACAAATAAAGTTCAAGAAAAGCATAAATAAACAATGTTGGGTACTGATGCATGTATTCACAGTAAAACTAGAAAGCAAAGCAAAGGCGTGGTAACCATAAAGGCCAGGTGGGTGGTTACTTCTAAAAGGAAAGGAGGTCAAGTGATTGGAAAGTAGGTGGAAGGGGTTCTATGGCTACGACCTCTTATTTCTTAATCTGATTGATGATTACACGGGCCTTTGCTTTTTAAAGAGTCATCAAATTGTACATTTATGTTATAGGCACCTTTATGTATGCATGTTATATGTCACAATTTAAAATCTGAAAGTTAAAAATGCATATATTGGGAAAGGGCTAGCCAATAGAAAAACTGGACTGGGAATGAGGCAATTTCCCAAATTGAACGTTCCCGCTCTCCAAGGTTCTGATCCTTGAAAGAATCTTCTGCAGCTAACAGATGAAGAGTAGCTTGTGAAGTATTTCATAATGGCTGCCAAGGGTTCCTTTTGGGGAACCTGGGCATATCAATAAGAAGAGACTGGTACAATCACACAATGGGAGGTCACCAATCTGATAGAGCCATGCTGAGGAATGACTGCTAGAATGGGCCAGTGATGCAGTCCGGAAAAGAGGGTTGCATTGTTTCACAAAATGATAACCCTATCAGTATATTTCCCTGAAGACCAGCGAGGGAGCACCCAGGTAAGCAGTACAGTCTGGCAGTGAAGAACTTGGACTCTGAAACCAGATTACCTGGTTTTGAATCCTGTTTCTGAGGCACGCCAACTGTGCGACTTTGGGTGTCACATAATTTCTCTGCAGCTCACTTCAGTGAGTCAACTAAAAGTTCCTCTGGTCCCAGAGGCTTCCATACAAGCTTCCTTCCACAGCCACACCTGCATACTTCCTCACATGTGACAGTGCACACAGCCAGCCAGTTCAGCCGTAAGGAAGGGATTCTGCCCAAGAACTCTGCTCAAGGATTCAGCCACAGAAAAATTTGGACACACATGATTGACCTACCAAGAGAAAGGAGAATAAAGATGGGACATGTCAGTGCTATTTACTATGTTATCCTTGAATCCTCCGGCATATGGCTTATATTTGACATTAAGCCGAGTGAGTTAGACAAATAGGAAGACTGACTTGGCCCCCTGATTCATTTGGTTCTATCAAACCCTGCATACTTCCTCACATGTGACAGTGCACACAGCCAGCCTCTCTACTCCTCTCCTCTCATCATCAATCCACGCCTGTAGATTATTCCCATTCAGATTCTGGTCATCCCAGAGGCAGTCTTCGCTCTGGTTTAAGTAGAAAGACACTGTAAAAATTGTCACTTCAGATTAGAAAACGCTTAGCCCAGTGGTTCTGAACTGGAAACCATTTTGCCCACCAGGAGAAACTAACCATAATAGGTCCATTGTCTGGTGCAAACAGCAAGTCAATATACTGGGACACCTCGTCACAGCAGAGCAAGAGGTTTAATTGTAGGGCCACTGAAAAAGGAGACGGGAGGAAACCTCAAATCCATCTCTCCAAGGAGTTTGCACAGCTTGGGATTTTAAGGGTTTAGAAGTGGACCAAAGTATGGACATTGTTGATTGCTCAAAGAGTGTAGGGCCAAGTCACGCGACAGGGAGATGAAGAAGTTGTGTTCTCATGCCAATTCCGTTCCTGTGGAGGTCTTCAAACTGGCTGGCATCAGCTGTTTCACTGAAATTGGGGATCCAAAAAACATCTTAAACAATCTTTAAATGCCTAACGATTCTTATGTCAGAGATTCTATCTATAGGAACAATGGGGACAAAAAACGTTTTTCTTTTGACAGGGAGTTTTGATCTTGTTGCTCCGGCTGGAGTGCAATGGCAAAATCTTGGCTTACCGCAACATCCATCTCCCAGGTTCAAGTGATTCTCCTGCCTCAGCCTCCCAAGTAGCTGGGATTACAGGCATGTGTCTCACGCCCAGGTAATTTTATATTTTTAGTAAGGCTGAGGTTTCTCCATGTTGGCCAGGCTGGTCTCGAACTCTCTACCTTAGGTGATCCTTCCACATCAGCCTCCCAAAGTGCTGGGATTACAGGCATGAGCCACTGCACCCAGCCTACAAATCAATTCTTTTTTTTTTCTTTTTTTTGAGACGGAGTTTCGCTCTTGTTACCCAGGCTGGAGTGCAATGGCGCAATCTCGGCTCACTGCAACCTCCACCTCCTGGGTTCAGGCAATTCTTCTGCCTCAGCCTCCTGAGTAGCTGGGATTACAGGCACACACCACCGTGCCCAGCTAATTTTTTGTATTTTTAGTAGAGATGGGGTTTCACCATGTTGACCAGGATGGTCTCGATCTCTTGACCTCGTGATCCACCCTCCTCGGCCTCCCAAAGTGCTGGGATTACAGGCTTGAGCCACCGCGCCCGGCCAGTACAAATCAATTCTTAAACAGTCTTATGATCCTAATGTCAGAAATCCCACCTATTGGAACAACGGGGAGGCAAATGGTCAGTATCTAGTGTTACATGACTTTTAGCAATAAGGGGGCCAAGGTGCAGCCTGATAAATGCTTAATTTTAATTAATTTTAACTATATTTCTGCCCAGAACCCAGGACAAAATTCTGGTCAATTCTGTGAGGACAGTTCTTTGGAAATATCTGGAGACATTTTTTATTGTCAGTGGCATCCAGTTGGCCAATGACAATAAAAAATGTCATCTATTGGGTAGAGGCTAGGGATGCTGCTAAAAATCTTCCAGCACACAGGACACCCCCACCCCCACCCCCTGCAACAAAAAATTAGCCCAAACTGTCAGTAATGCTGAGGTTGAGAAGCCCCTTAGCCAAATTTCTTCATAGGCCTGAACTTCCCCCTTAGCACTTAACATATAATTAATTTCCATTTTTTATGCAAACAAATGAGATTAGCAAACTGAGACTCTAATGAAGTTAAGTCATGCCAAGATCTGTAGACATCTTTTCTAGAAGATGATGTATACATATTACACATATTTTGTAATTTATTCATACATATTTTACAAGTATCACATATTCTGTGAGATCTCCCTCTAGAAATTGCACTTTCATACTGTTTTAATACTGCAGCTCAGTTTTCGATGGAGACTTCCCCGCGGATGGGCTCTAAATGAGGTAACAATTATGGCTGGATCTCCATCGCTGATCATTTTTGACCTGGGGGAGATAATAAAGCCAGTTGCCTTGCTGTGTCCAATGACCTTGCCTACAGTTTATGGACAGATCTTTCTTGTCATCCCTCTGATGGAAACCAAAATGTTTCTCCCTAAAATATACTTCTTTGACATATTTCAAGATGGCTATTCAGAAGGGCTGGAAATACAAGAATAGCTGAAAAGCTGTCTTTTGTGGTGGAAATTTGCATCTTGAGAGAAAATATGCATTGATACAGCCAGGCTTTCTTCAAAGCCTTCTCCTGTCCAAATTTAGGGAAGATTAACTGGGAGTCTGGCATCTTAAAGGTCTGAAAGAAATACTCTCGGAGGGCTGCTACCTGTGAGGTTTTATCTATGTAACAAGAACACCTTTGCTAACTGGGCCTCTTCTCTCCCTCCCATAACTTGTTTTACCAGGATCCAAGTCCCTATTCTTTCTGTAAACTCAAGGTGGTGTAAGAGCATCCACCATCTTCTTTTTCTTTGTGATCTTAGAGATTTTTAAGACTCTGTGCAAGTTAATATATGTACATGCTTTTTTTCCTATTAATCTTCCTTTTCTCAGTCACTTTTTCAGTGAACCTTTAGAGGGTGAAGGGGAAGTTCTCTCTTGGCCCCCACACCTCAAAACAGGAGAAATTCAGGCAGAGTCAGCAATACTTAGATATTTAAGAAGGCTGAAACCAGCATTGAAAATGGCAGAATGGATAGACAAAGAGGTGGTACAAAAATGCTTTGGTTAAACCAGCTATAAAAGCCAAGAATGAATTGGACATTTTATGCACTCAATATTTTCATGTACCTTTAAACACAGAGATATATTCAATTGGCAGTTCCTCAAATGATTAAACATAGAGTTACCATATGACATGAAAATACACATCAACATAAAAACTTGTTCAGAAATGTTCATAGGAGCATTATTCACAGTAGCCAAAAAAAAAAAAAAAACACATAAATGTCTATCAGCTGATGAATGGATAAGCAAAATGTGGTCTAGTCATCCAATGAACGATTATTCAACCATAAACCAGGGTGAAATTCTGATACATGCTATGACATGGACGAACCTAGAAAACATGCTAAGTGAAAGAAGCCAGACACAAAAGGCCAAATATTGTGTGATTCTATTTATATGAAATGTTCGCAATAGGGAAATCCATGGAGATAGAAAGTATTAATAGATTAGTGGTTGCCTGGGGCTGGGGTTTATGGGGGAAGTGGTGACTAAGAACTAAGTAGTTTGGGGTTTCTTTCTGGAGTAATGAAATATTTTTAAATGGATTAGGATGGTGGCTGCACAACTCTTACCAATATACCATTGAACTGGACACTTTAATTTGCTGAATTATATGGCTGTGAATTATAGCTCAATAAGGCTGGTTTTTTTTTAAACCCACCCACTTACAGGATTTTGTGAAAACAGAAGTTTTCCAGTATACAAAGACAAAAACAATCCCCTCCTCTCTTCCTTCTTCCCTCTGTGAAAGAAAAATACCAATGTACATCTTACATATACTGATTGATGTCTCATGTCTCCCTAAAATGTGTAAGACCAAACTGTGCTCTGACCACCTTGAGCACATGTTGTCAGGACCTCCTGACCCTGTGTCACAGGTGCGTGCATCCCCAATGTCGGCAAAATAAACTTTATAAATTAACGGAGACTGTCTCAGATATTCAGGGTTCACACCTCCTGCCAGGCCTAAAACTCCCACCTGCAGAGAAAAGACAGGTGCCCCTTCTGTTGGCAGCAGGGACTCAATTATCCTTTGCAAGAGGCCCCAGATTTTGCAGGTGATACCACTGCATCAAAGCGATCTTTCGGAAATGCAAATTTCCCCTGCTTAAAACTCTTACCCAGTTTCCCTGAACAATCTGAACTGTTTCACGTCGCTGTACCTTTGATCAAAAGACTCCCTCCGTCTAAAATGTCATTCTTTCACTTTGTTCAACTAATGAAGTCCTATTCATTTTTCAAAGCTCAGCGGTCACTTCTCCAGGCAGTCCTTCGTGATTGTCCCTCCAACCCCACTCAAGAGCAACACCTACTCCTACCCTGACTGAATATTTCTGTTACGGTATGAGTTTTTCTTTTCTTTTCTTTTTAAAATCGGTTCTACTTAGCAGAGTACCTGCATTTTATTCACATTTATCTTCTTGGTGCTTCAAACAGTACCTGGCACACAGCAGATGCCAAAATAATGTCTTTAAAAAAATTGTACTGAAATGCCAAGAGCTTTCTATATGCATTCACATAGTGATAAAACAGCCATTGAGGTTGGGGTTATATTTTTTAAAACTAAAACACTTTGAGGCTAGGCGTGGTAGCTCATGCCTGTAATCCCAGCACTTTGGGAGGCCAAGGTGGGCGGATCACTTGAGGCCAGGAGTTGGAGACCAGCCTAGTCAACATGGCAAAACCCATCTCTACTAAAAATACAAAAAATTAGCTGGGCATGGTGGTGGGCACCTGTAATTCCAGCTACTCAGGAGGCTGAGGCGAGAGAATCACTTGAACCTGGGAGGCGAAGGTTGCAGTAAGCCGAGATCGTGCTACTGCACTCCAGCCTGGGTAGCAGAGCAAGACTCTCTCTGAAAAACAAAAAACAAAAACTCCACTTTGACATGTGACCACATTAAAACTCACAGAATATACAACCTGGACTTTAGAATGAATGCTACCTAGCCCAGCGGCTCTCCAACTTTAGCGTGCATATAAATCATCTGGGAATTTGTTAAAATGTGAGTTCTGATCCAGGAGATCAGGGACAAGCCTGAGATTCTGCACTTCTAGCTAGCTCCCAAGTAATGTGGTATTTTTGGTTTAAATGGAGTGGCAAGAACCTAGTCCCCCCTGCCGAACAAATACATGAATTCTAGTTACAACATCTGGACAACTGGTCAACAAGCAAACAAATGTGAAAGTGAGCTTTTCCGAAATTCTCTAAGACAGTGACTCTCCAACTTTAGCTCCATTGGAATTGCCTGGAGGGCTTGAGGAAGCACAGTTGGTGGGATCCATGCCAAGTGTTCCTGACTCAGCATTCCTGAGGTGGGACCAGGGAATCTACATTTCTAGCAAGTTCCGAGCTGAGGCTGATGCTGCTGGCCCAGGGACCACAGTTTGGGAACCAGTTCTCTGAGAGTCACCCTGAGACCACAGTAACCAATGAACAATTTATCCATGATTGCCAGAGTCCAACAATGTGCGCAGGTGGTATTAGACAAACAGATTGGTGCACCTGGGAACCATCTGCCTCATGAGAGTGAGTTGGTGCCCCATTGTATTAAGAGATGCCTCCGCACATTGGTATAGAGAAAAGAGCACTGGATCAGAAACACAGACCCGGTTTCCAATCCTGGGTCTTGAACCTGTGATCTACATCCCCTTGGGCAATCACTGAACCTCCCCAAGCCTCAATTTCTCCATCTAGAAAATACCTATACTTCAAAACTTAGCTGAAACCGACCCTGCTCTGCTGAGCTACCAGAGCAGGTCCCCAACCCCCGCAATTCTCACCCCCCACTTCACTGGACCTCATGAGCAACCAACGTAGCTTGGCAACTGGACGCTGTATTCCCTGAGGGCAGAGATGAGTTTTAATTATATTGATTCTCAAACAACCAGTGATATGCCTGGCAAATAGCAGGTACTCATTAAATGTTTACCGTTGAATGAATAAAAGTAATAAACCCAGGACTCCAAATAGCCCTCCAGGACCTGGCTTTATGCTAATTTGCTAATTTTAGCTGCTTTGAAGTATCATTAGAGTACAACGTCCCACCAAGTAGTGCTGCGAATGAAGGATACATAATTCAGTGCTTAATATGACTCTCAAGAGAAGAATACATGGTTAGACTGCTGAGCTATAGATGATTTTTTTTAATTTTCAGATTTAATGATACATGGAATTATTTTTGCAAGTAAGGATTTTTACTGCTCCTCTTTCTCACAGCTTTATGAAGGAAAGAGTTCCTATAGGACCTTGCTTTCATAAATTAACGGGGTCTTTTATTATTGTAAAAGTTTTCATTAATAAAAGAAACCTTTTTGTATGTAGGTGTTTGTTTTTTAGATTTTAAGAGCTCTTTTGCAGTTAGAATCACTTTACTGGTTAATAGAATAATAAATCCATGTTTCTCTTTTCCCCGGCTCTGCGACATCCCAGCCATGACCTCAGATAATATACCTGATGCTTAAATGCCTCAATTTCTTTATCTGTAAGATAGGAATAAAAAGTTTCCTCTGTTGTAGAATTTGTATGGTATACATGAGTTAATAGATGCTTTCAGCAAAGTCTCTGACATATGATAATCCCTAACAAACAAAAATAAATTATTCTTTTTAGCTTGAGTGTAAACGAACACATCTGTAGGAAGGTGTAGGCTTTTTTTTACCACTACCAGAGGTGACGTTTGTAACCACGCAGAGCTTGAGATAGGCAGGGCCGCTTTTGGGTAGTTCTCGCAAGCACATACAAAGACGAGCGCCCCCTGCCTAATTCAGCGGGTGGGTCACTCATTTTGTTCATGGCTTCAGAGAGGACAAAGTGCTTCTCTAAGTCTTGTTTCTTTCTCCTAACTCTACCTGTCTTAATAATAATTCATAAGGCTTACACAGTGTTTTCATTTACAAAGGGGATTCACAATTGTCCTCCTTAAATTCTCCAAAGAATTCTGTGGTTATCCCCACTTCACATGTGAAGAAATGACCTCTAAAGCATCAAAGAGGTTGGGAGACCTGCTCAGGGCCTGCTGAAAAAGAAATGGAGACAGAAACGTGGCTCTGGTCTTTGACTAGAAGCCCAGGGCTCTCACCCTGACACCACCCCATATCATGTTGCAAATTTTAACATATGAATGTGAGAAGAATGGTACTGAAAAGCTCAACGATTCACTAGTGTCCCTTATTTGAATCCACCAAAAATTCCTCTGCCTTCCTTTCTGCTCACTCCATAGTAGAGGCCGCCAGCCATAGGAACTATCCCCAAAGTAGGGAAGGTGAAACTGAGGCCTAACCTGATTAAGTCTGCCACACTTACCCTGACTTGCTTGCTTATAATCACATATTTCCCATTGATTTTAAACGCTATACAGGCCAGGTGTAATGGTTCATGTCTGTAATCCCAACACTTTAAGAGGATGAGGCAGGAGGATTGCTGGAGTCCAGGAGTTCAAGACCAGCCTGGACAACATAGCAAGACCCCATCTGTAGAAAAAATAAAATTAGTGATGTATATTAGTGTGCCTGTAGTCCCAGCTACTAGGGAGGCTGAGGCAGGAGGATCGACTGAGTCTAGGAGGTTGAGGTTCTTTGAAGTTGTTTTTCAGGAACTAGGGGGCAGCTTTTATGTCGTTTGAAATGGTTGAGACCACCGACCCTTCAACTGGTCCAGTGCAAAAGCTCAAGAGGTGACCTTCTGATGTCAGAGGGCCAAAAACTCCTTCCTCAGGTCATGCTAACACTGTCATTTTCTGAACATGCATCCCATGAAGAGCCATGAACCCTGACTATACTTGCACAGACCCTCAATGTATCATTTTTCCCCACTTACCAACACCCTTCCTCATGCCTTAGACCACCCTGCTTTTTTTACCCCATAAATATCCTGAAGCCCTATCTTCAGGGATGTTGATGTGAGACCTATTCTCCCACCTCATCACTTGGCTACCTTGTGAAAAAACACTTTCTCTTTTGCAAAACCCATTGTCATGGTGGTTGGCTCACTGCATGGGGACAGAATGGGTCTGGTTTGGCATCTGGGCAGATCAGAATGAAGGACTAAACAGAGGTGATTTCCATTACCTCATAGTCAATCTGGGCCCCCAAATTAAGGGGAAGCAGGTATCCTTGGTAGCCAGCAGGTTAGGGCTTTGCATATCTACCTATCTATGCACTTGTATGCATAGATGGGTTTTATTGTATGGACACAGCCTGATTGTGTTTATACAGCTTAAGGTCAGGAGCAGTTGCCACAAAGTACAAAGGCAGGCAAAGGAAGAAAAACCAGCTACAAGCACAGATTTGCCTGAAGATGCTTGATCCAGAAAGTTAGGTCTGTTGTCGAGATTCCGGGGGGGTTGCCATGTGGATAACTGAGGCAATGAAGAAAAAAAATGGAATTAATAAAACAGCAATGCAGGTCCAGGAAGGAACCGTGACCATCAAGAAGGCTGGCCCACAGGTGAAAGAAACAGCTAGGACATGGGAAATCTCAGACAAGCCTGTTAGGTGAAGAGACACTTGTGGTCCAGTTTTTCCTGATACCCCAGCTCATAGCCAGGCAACCCCCAGAAACAGAATGGCCCAGCTGACTTGCAGCTGGCCATAGCTGCACGATGGAAGCCAATGCGAACCGGACCTGTCCAGCCATGCTCAGCCTATACTAAAGACCCAGAGAATCTGAAATTAAATAAATGATTGTTGTATTAAGGCACTATCATTTTGAGTGTTTGTTATACCACAATAGGTAACAAACAGGTAGTAATTCAAATACAGACACAATATGATATTACACGAGGCCATTGCTAATTTCCTTAAGTGTGATGTTACCATGATTATGTAAAAACATGTCCCTTTTAGGAGATATAGGGGTGATATGACATAATGTCAGCAACTTGCAAGAGATTCAGCAAAATATATAAACAGGTAGCTTGATAAATAGATAAAGCAAATATGACAAAATGCTGTCAATGGTTGAATCTAGTTGATGGGTATATGGGTGATCATTGCACTATTTTTTTAGCTGTTCTACGAGTTTGAAAATTTTCATAGCCAAAATTGGAAAGTAAAAATGTTATTATATATATATATATATATTGCACTTTAGGTTCTGGGGTACATGTGCAGAACATGCAGGATTCTTGCACAGGTACATACATGGCAACGTGGTTTGCTGCCTCCATCCCTGTCACCGGTACCTGGCATTTCTCCCCATGTTATCCCTCCCTAACTCCCTACCCCTCATCCCTCCCCTAGTTCCCGCCAACAGACTCCAGTGTGTGATGCTCCCCTCCCTGTGCCCATGTGTTCTCATTGTTCAACACCCGCCTGTGAGTGAGAATATGCAGTGTTTGATTTTCTGTTCTTGTGTCAGTTTGCTGAGAATGACGGTTTCCAGGTTCATCCATGTCCCTACAAAGGACACGAACTCCATGGTGTATATGTGCCACATTTTCCTTGTCCAGTCTATTATCAATGGGCATTTGGGTTGGTTCCAGGTCTTTGCTATTGTAAACAGTGCCACAATGAACATACCTGTGCACGCGTCTTTATAACAGAATGATTTATTATCCTTTGGGTATATACCCAGTAATGGGATTGCTGGGCCAAATGGAATTTCTATTTCTAGGTCCTTGAGGAATCACCACACTGTCTTCCACAATGGTTGAACTAATTTACACTCCCACCAACAGTGTAAAAGTGTTCCTGTTTCTCCACATCCTCTCCAGCATCTGTTGTCTCCAGATTTTTTAATGATCGCCATTCTAACTGGCATGAGGTGGTATCTCAATGTGATTTTGATTTGCATTTCTCTAATGATCAATTATGATGAGCATTTTTCATATATGTCTTCTTTTGAAAAGCATCTGTTCATATCCTTCACCCACATTTGAATGGGTTTATTTTTTTCTTGTAAATCTGTTTTAGTTCTTTGTAGATTCTGGATATTAGCTCTTTGTCAGATGGGTAGATTGGAAAAATTTTTTTCCCATTCTGTTGGTTGCCGGTTCACTCTAATGATTGTTTCTTTTGCTATGCAGAAGCTCTGGAGTTTAATTAGATCTCATTTGTCTATTTTGGCTTTTGTTGCCAATGCTTTTGGTGTTTTAGTCATAAATTCCTTGCCTATGCCTATGTCTTGAATGGTTTTGCCTAGGTTTTCTTCTAGGGTGTTTATGGTGTTAGGTCTTATGTTTGTCTTTAATCCATCTGGAGTTAATTTTAGTGTAAGGTGTCAGGAAGGGGTCCAGTTTCTGCTTTCTGCACATAGCTAGCCAGTTTTCCCAACATCATTTATTAAACAGGGAATCCATTCCCCATTGCTTGTTTTTGTCGGGTTTTTCAAAGATCAGATGGTTGTAGAAGTTTGGCATTGCCTACAAGGCCTCTGTTCTGTTCCATTGGTCTATATCTCTGTTTTGGTACCAGTACCATGCTGTTTTAATTAATGTAGCCTTGTAGAATAGTTTGAAGTCAGGTAGCATGATGCCTCCAGCTTTCTTCTTTTTGCTTAGAATTGTCTTGGCTATGCGGGCTCTCTTTTGGTTCCATATGAAGTTTAAGGTTTTTTTTTCAAGTTCTGTGAAGAGGGTCATAGGTAGCTTGATGGGGATAGCATTGAATCTATAAATTACTTTGGGCAGTATGGCCATTTTCACGATATTGATTCTTCCTAACCATGAGCATGGAACGTTTTTCCATCTGTTTGTGTCCTCTCTTGTTTCCTTGAGCAGTGGTTTGTAGTTCTCCTTGAAGAGGTCCTTTACATCCTTTGTTAGTTGTATTCCTAGGTATTTTATTCTTTTTGTAGCAATTGTGAATGGCAGTTCATTCTTGATTTGGCTCTCTTTAAGTCTGTTTTTGGTGAATGGTAATGCTTGTGATTTCTGCACATTGATTTTGTATCCTGAGACTTTGCTGAAGTTGCTTATCAGTTTCAGATTTGGGGCCGAGACAATGGGGTCTTCGAAATATACAATCATGTCGTCTGCTAATACAGACAATTTGACTTCCTCCTTTCCTAATTGAATATCCTTTATTTCTTTTTGTTGCCTGATTGCTCTGGCTAGAACTTCCAATACTATATTGAATAGGAGTAAAAATGTTTTTAAAACACCCATATCCCACATTAAGCATACATTTATATTTTAAAATGACATTTTTTTTTTGAGACGGAGTCTTGCTCCGTTGCCCAGGCTGGAGTGCAGTGATGCGATCTTGGCTCACTGCAACCTCCATCGCCTGGTTCAACAATTCTCTGCCTCAGACTCCCAAGTAGCTGGGATTACAAGCACCTGTCACCATGCCTGGCTAATTTTTTTTTTTGTATTTTTAGTAGAGATGGGGTTTTGTCCTGTTGGCCAGGATGGTCTTGAACTGCTGACGTAGTGATCCGCCTACCTCGGCCTCCCAAAGTACTGTGAATACAGGCGTGAGCTGCCACACCCAGCCTAAAATGAAATTTTGTTTATAATTTGCTTTTGAAACTATTAAGTTATGAGTAAGCATCCAGTTAGCCTTCGGCTATAACTTCTTGGTTCTTCTCATGGACACTAAGGAATTTCATGAAGAACAGAACCCAATTTGTAAATTATATTGAAATATAAAGAAATTTCTATAATATTTGTGAATTTTTGAACACTAAGTTTATGTTTACCAAATTTAACAATGTATAGCGCTAGAATGCTAAATCTGGCAGCCATTTAATTGAACACATTAAGTTTGACTTGGAAGTTTTATTTGCATTTAGGAGCCAGTAATTTTCTCCCAGTTCTGAAACATTTTCATAGGCTGTATATGAACAGTGATTAATGAATAAAACAACCCTTCAGTGGCCTAATACCAGTTCTGCCCTTTAATCAACTCAGAGAAGAAGCCAAACAGCTCAGTTAGCAGAGGCATTGGAGAGAGAGAGAGAGAGAGAGTCGTTCCTTGTCAGAGACCAGCGAACTCTGGAATTGTGGTCTTGGGAGCCAGAGAGACCCAGGATGAAATCCCAGTTACAACATCTTCAAGATGCCACTTAACCACTCCGAGTCCCAACTACCTTCTATTTAAAATAGAAATTAAAGTGACTCCATGACTGGATTTTCATGCCAAAAATGCAGGAATCATAGGTGGGGGCCATTCATCATGCCTGCTGTCACTGTTATTTGGCCTTATAGTTTTCATTTCCTTGAAATCAAATAACCACAGAGAGGAAAGAAAAGGATGACATCCAATGGGATTCTCAGCTCAGCCCCAGGCGGGTCTCAATGCACTTTCGATAGTGCCCTGCAGTAGCTATGTGGCTTTGCCTTCCAGATCGCCACAAGACCAACTGAGAAGAACAGTGGGCCTTCCCCATGGGAGAGCCTCAATAAATAGCTGTCAAATAAATGAATGGGACTTGCCACACTCATTTGAGGAAATATTGTATCTGGGGAATGTTCTAGAGGCAAGAACGTGGAAGTTGACAGCAGAAGTGCTTCATCAACCCTGTCACCACTAAGGTTGCCATTAGTCCAGATAGATGACATTCTTTGGGCAAATTAGAAGAAGGTGCCTCTGCCTCAAGATACTTTACTTCATGTGTTGGAAAATTGAGGAAGTATACTGAATTATTTTTTAGGCCAAGATGATTCATTATTGTCTGCTAGGTAGTTAGCATAATAAATATACAAGTGTATCCTATCTACCTTATAAACCGTAGATAGAAATGCTGCTTACTTGTTTGTGGCAATGCTTGGCTATTCGAGTTTGAAAGATATATATACACACTCTTATACACTGTTGTGTTCAAGTATGACAGTGAAATCTAATCCATGTCGTCTCTTCCCTGAACAGCTGGGAAAGTATAAAAAGCTCAATCTCAGTAAAATTTAAGTGATTTGTAGCATTGAATCAAAAGAAAGATAAAAGCAAAATCAGTAAAGGAAAATGACAGCCTGTACCTGTCATAAAAGCATTTCTTCACAGATCTTTTTTGGACACAGATTAGCATTTGTTCCTGGCTTTATTTTTATCCTCCCTGGAAAAAAAATAAATTTTAATTTTCATTCCTATTAAGCTGGGAACATTCATAAAAGTCAACAGAAAACAGCCTAGTGTAGAAAACAGCCAGCTGTTTTCCAAGTGGCTAAAACCATAATCTCCTGGAAAATTATTTCTAAAATGAAAACAAACTAACAAAAAAAGAAATTCACAGGCCTAAGCTTTTCACTCCAGCTAGCTTTGGGACCCACTGGTCTTATCTAGTCAATCAAATATGATAAGATAAGATGGCAGTGTCAACCAGAGACTCTGAAACCCTTTCTCTCCCAATTCCTATTCAATTTCCTCTCTGTCAGCTGGCATGCTGACAGAGCCTGGAGAGCATCCAAAGCCTCAGAGCAGGCAGAGAACTCTAAGCTAGTGATCAGCAAGGGGTCATACAAGATGATTCACTGGAGTGGAGAAGAAAACTGTAGTTATATTTTTTCCACTTTTTATAATGCATTTGCTGCATTAATGAAGTGGTCCATTTGTTTAATTTATAGGTAAATATATGTAATACATTTGATTTAGTAATAGAATGATACATGTATGTAATTTATAAGTAAATGCATTTATTTCTTTATTTCGGAGTGATGTTCAACCATTTTTTAACAAAGGGAGGTGGAGTCTGATATCCTGGAGAAAATAATGGACATAGGACTTTCTTCTCCAGTGAACTGAGAGATTAAAATGGAGCCACCTGGCCGAGGAGCAGACTTTAGGTATCTCGGAGAGGGTGTGTATTAGTCAGAGTTTTCCAGAAAAACAGAACCAACAGGATGTGTGTATGTGTGTGTATACATGCATACATCATACATACATGCATATATATATATACACACACATATATACATATGTAGAAAGATATACATATATACACATGTATTTATATATATATACATATATGTGTGTATATATAAACAGAGAGAGAGAGGTTTATTGTAAGGAATTGGCTCACATGATTACGGAGGCTGGCAAGTCAAAAATCTGCAGAGTCGATATGCCGGTTTGAGTCTAAAGGCTAGGAGGCTGCTGCAGAACAGGGAAGAACTGATGTCCCAGTTTAAAGACTGACAGGCGGTAGAATTCTCTATCGGGGGTCAGCCTTTTTGTTCTTTTCAGGCCTTTCACTGATTGGCTGAGGCCCACCCACATTATGGAGGGTAATCTGTTTTACTCAGTCTATCAATTTAAATGTTAATCTCATCAAAAATACCCTCAGAGACACACCCAAAATAATGTTTGACCAAATATCTGGGCACTGTGTAGCCCAGTCAAGTTAACACATAAAATTATCCTAGGGTGTTGCAGGTATGGCCTGAACCCTTCCAGTGGAGTCTCTTTCAAGTGTGCCATTTCTGGTGACAACACATCCATTCTGGCACCAAATCAACACTTCCCCTGCCATTGTTAGTTTTACTCCTTTTCCTGCCCCACAAATGGTTATGGTGTAAGTCCTACCCCTTTCCCTGAAAAGTGATACTAGGGAGAATCTATATATAAACAATGGGTTAAGATTTCAAATCACCAAAGATTTCCATTTCACAGCAAGCTTTGCAAACATTTCACACAATTTTTTTTTAATCAGGAACCCAGTGCACATAATACATTCAAATAGAGAAGTAATAAAAGGAATTAAATGTAGAGTTCCTGATGCATGAATTGCCCCTGGGAAATGTGTTATCTATCTCTGTGTGTCTTTTTTTTTATCTTTCTGAGATGGAATTTCGCCTTGCTGCCCAGGCTGGAGTGTAGTAGTGCCATCTCGGCTCACTGCAACCTCCACCTCCTGGGTTCAAGCAATTCTCCTGCCTCAGCATCCCAAGTAGCTGGGATTACAGGCACCTGCCACCATGCCCGGTGAATTTTTTGTATTTTTAGTAGAGACGGGATTTTGCCATGTTGGCCAGGATGGTCTCGATCTCCTGACCTCAGGTGATCTTCCCGCTTCAGCTTCCCAAAGTGCTGGGATTACAGGTGTGAGCCACCGGGCCCGGCTATATGTCCTACCCTAGGAAGGCCACTGGCTCTTCCTCCTCCCAAAGAACTAGTGAGCCCTACCTGCTCACATGAGCCTTGTTATTCCTATTCCTGAGATGAAAGAATCAAAGAAACAATAAGCAAAAAGACCTTAAAAGCTGCAACTAGGAAGAGTTGGGAGCAGAAAGGCTTTCTCTCCCAACATCCTACCTGAGGCTCAACCTTACACTGTAGGAAACGAGACTGAGTTTTCCATCCCTAGAGGGACACCAACAGCTCACCGGACTGCAGAAGGTGAATTCTCAGCACGTGAAGCTCACTAACCTGGGAGAGGGAGACCAAACAGAGCAACAATAGAGGAGACATATCACCAATAGCCAGAACAGAAAATGAAAGGAAGACTTAAAGAAATTCCACTTTAGCATTACAAGAACAAAAAAATCATTTGTTTTGTTTGTTTCTGGACTAATTTTTGTACTTTTAGTAGAGACGGGGTTTCACCATCTTGCCCAGGCTGGTCTTGAACTTCTGACCTTGTGATACACCTGGCTTGGCCTCCCAAAATGCTGGGATTACAGGTGTGAGCCCCTGGGCCTGGCTGATTTCTACATTTAAGAGGGGCTCTGTGGGTTTTGTTCACTGCGCTATATCCCTGTTTATTACACATAGGAATTACACAAATATTGAATGACTAAATTTACAAAATTTAGTAGATAAAATAAAAGAGGCAAAAGGAACCAATGAGAACAGAATTCGTGGCCTCAAAGTAAAAGGAACCAATGAGAACAGAATTCGTGGCCTCAAAGTAAAAGGACTAAAGATGCCAAACAATTAAGGAAGTGCATATCGAAACAACGAGATACCCCTTCACACCCACTAGGATGGCTGTCACCAACACAACAGACAAACAACAACAAAAATCCCAAAAAAGAACAAGTGTTGGTGAGGATGTGGAGAAATGGTAATCCTTGTGATTTATTGATGGGAATATAAAATGCTGCAACCACTGTGGAAAACTGTATGGCGGTTCCTCAAAGAATTAAACATAGACTACCATACAATCCAGCAGTTCCACTGCTCGGTATATGCCCAAAAGAATTGAAGGCAGGGAGTTGAACAGATACCTGTATACCCATGTTCACAGCACTATTTTTTATAATAATAATAATTTAAAGGTAGAAACAATCCATCAACAGATAAATAAATCAAATGTGAAATATATAAACAATGGGTATCATTCAGCCTTTGAAAGGAATGAAATTCTGACATGTGCTACTATGTGGATGAACATTGAAGACATTATTCAAAGTGAAATAAGCCAGACACAAAAGGACAAAAATTGTATGAGTCTACTTATATGAGGTACCGAGAGCTGTCAAATTTATAGACACAGAAAATAGATTGGTGGTTTCCGGAGGCTGAGGGAAGGGGCACAGAGTTTCCGTTTGGGAAGATGAAAGAGTTCTGGAGAAAAATTGCCAAAACAGAATTTATAAGGAACAAGATAAGATACAGAAATACAAGAGATGATGAGGGCCTAACATGTCAGTGTCAGGGGTTCTAAAGGAAGGAAGAAAAGCACTAAAAGAAAGTGAACAATTGGCTGGGCGCAGTGGCTCACACCTGTAATCCCAGCCCTTTGGGAGGGCAGATCACCTGAGGTAGGGAGTTCGAGACCAGATTGAGAAACCCTGTCTCTACTAAAAATACAAAATCAGCTGGGTGTGGTGGCACATGCCTGTAATCCCAGCTACTTGGGAGGCTGAGGCAGGAGAATTGCTTCAAACCGGGAGGCAGAGGTTGTGGTGAGCTGAGATCACGCCATTGCACTCCAGACTGAGCAACAAAAGCGAAACTCTGTCTCAAAGAAAAAAAAAGAAGGTGAACATTTAAAGAAACAATAGAAAGCTGATTTTCCTGGTCTGAAAAAAGACAAGTCCACAGATTCAAAGGGCTCACTGGGGTCCAGATGGGACTAATAAAAATCAAAGGCACTTGCCTAGTAGTACCTTGATAATTAATATTCCTATACTCCAGAAGTACAGAGAACATGTTATAAGCATTATGCAGACCAAAATAATACATAAATTACAAAGGCAGAAGAATCAGACAAGTGTCAGACATCTCATAAACCACACTAAAGGGTAGAAGGAAGTGAGATAACATCCATAAACCACTAAGAGAAAAGAATTACAGACGAAGAACCCAGTATTCAGCCGAGACAGCACTGACCTATCCGGGCAAAATGTAATCCTCATGGTAAGCCTACTGAGCACTTCCTATGTTTCACATACTCTGCCAGAGTCAGTACAAGTAATATTCATTTTAGCCTCACAGCAATCCCATGAGGTGAATACTTTCATTATGATCCCAATATTACAGAGGAGGAAAGTGAGACACAGAGAAATTAAGTTGCTTAACAAATTAAGTAATTTCATGGCTCAGAAGTGGCAGAGCCAAAATTCAAATTCTGATGTTCACACTCTCACACTGTTCTACCATTCCTAAAATTAGTAGCCTTGGTATGGGGTAAAGATAGGTCAGGAAATGGATGGGTTACAGAGGCAGGGGAGGAGAGTTGGGGGCAGAACCATGGAAGAAAATACATGGTGTAATGTATGTAGTACACATCAAACATAAAATGCTGCATTTCATTGAAAATATGTAAAAATTGGTGAGGCGCAGTGGTTCACACCTGTAATCTCAGCATTTTGGGAGGCCAAGGCGGGCAGATCATTTGAGGTTGGGAGCTCAAGACCAGCCTGACCAAAATGGAGAAACCTTGTCTCTATTAAATATACAAAATTAGCCAAGCATGGTGGCGCATGCCTGTAATCCCAGGTACTCAGGAGGCTGAGGCAGGAGAATCGCTTGAACCCAGGAAGTGGAGGTTGCAGTGAGCCAAGATCGTGCCACTGCACCCCAGCCTGGGCAACAAGAGTGAAACTTTGTCTCAAAAAATTAAAAAGTGTAAAAATGGAAGAACTCAGAAGTGATAGGACATACAAAAACATGATTTATTCTCGGTAAATTAGCAAACAATTTTATTCTCAGGTTTTATTCTTGGATTTACGTTATTTCAAGATGCTGTCTGTTATCAAGGGTTCAAAAAGAATAGTTCCAACTTTGGAGATAGACTGACTTCCAATTCTCATCCTAGTCGTTCAGTAGCTGTGTAATTTTGGGGAGTTCTGGGGTGTTAATTTCACCATAGAGTTTGCTACACTTTGAGGGAAAAGAGCCGGGCTTTCCTGCTCCTGGCCCCATTAGTCAGTAGCTGCAGCTGCCCAAGGAAGGTGGATGGTTTGATGCATCTTGTCTGGCTGCTGTGGCTCCAGTAGCCTTTCAGCAGAGCACAAGATGATGTCACAGCTGTAAACAGTTAGAAACAATGTACCCCGGCCGGGCGCGGTGGCCCCCGCCTGTAATCCCAGCACTTTGGGAGGCCGAGGCGGGTGGATCACGAGGTCAAGAGATCGAGACCATCCTGGTCAACATGGTGAAACCCCGTCTCTACTAAAAAAAAAATACAAAAAATTAGCTGGGCATGGTGGCGCGTGCCTGTTATCCCAGCTACTCGGGAGGCTGAGGCAGGAGAATTGCCTGAACCCAGGAGGCGGAGGTTGCGGTGAGCCGAGATCGCGCCATTGCTCTCCAGCCTGGGTAACAAGGGCGAAACTCCATCTCAAAAAAAAAAAAAAAAAAAAAAAAAAAAAGAAACAATGTACACCAAAGCTACAAATGTAGCCCTTAGAATCCATAAAGCACATGTGAAAAAATTTGGGCAAGACACCGTGGTGTCCATATGGGGTTTATTTTTCTTCCACAACAAAAACCAGAGGGAAGCAGTTAGAAGAATTGAATCAGAGGGGTGATACTGCTATCAAGATACAAAGGATGGATGCAGCTCCAACATCCTTAGCATGTTGGCTTTTTGCCTAGGGGTTTAGATGCTGCTCAACCTCCAGGCAGAACATCCATGTCTCGAGAAGAAACACATGGAAAAGGGCAACAGCCAAGAGGTCTTACCTGCCAAGACTTTCAAATTCTTAAAAACTCTTTATAGGGAAGGGAAACTCCCAAGCAAATTTCCCCTTTTATCCTATTGGCCAGAACTGGAAGAAATGCCCACCCCAAACCAATGAATGGCCAATGGGTTGGTTGACTGTGGATGATTTCAACTCATCACAATTCAGTTCCTGGTGCCTGAATTGTGGGCAAGAGCCCACCCTCCTTGGCATCAAGGGTTGCCACTGGAACAAGTCAGGTTCTGTCAGCAGTGGTGATGGCTGTTGGGTTGGCTTTCACCAGTATCTGCCACCATTCTTTGCCCTGATTGAGACCATGGGAATAATGGAAATTATGTGATCCGAGGGAAGAGCAAAGAATGGAAAGAGAAAAGGATGGGAACTTGAGGAACCAAGCTATTGGAGGGATTGGCCCAGAAAGGAGTCTGGAAGAGGAGGCACCAATCAGACAAAAAAGCCCAGGGAATGATATCGCAGAAGCCAAGAGAGAAAAAATGTTCAGTTCCTGTGGCAGTTATCTATTGCTGCATAACAAACCAATCCCAACATTGTGTCTTAGAACAGCATTCATGGATTGTTACGCTCTCAAGGGTTGGAAGACTGACTGGCTCAGCTGGCTGGTTCTTGCTCAGGGTTCATGTGACTGCAGTCAGATGATGGCTGAGGCTAGAGTCATCTCAAAGGCTTCCTCATTTCCACATCTTATGCTTGGACTGGGAAGCTTCAAACCACTGGAGCCTGGAGCAGCTGAGCATCCTTAAGCATCACTCTCTATCTCTCTGTGGTCTTTCTACACGATCTCTTCCCTATGACTGCTTCAGGGTAGCCACCTCTTACCCTCCCAAAGGTGTGTGATCCAAGGAGAGAACCAGGGAGCAGATGTGTTGCTTTTGATGACCTAGCTTCAAAGTCCCCAAGTATCACCTCCCGCCACATTCTCATTAAAAATGAGTGATGAAAGCCTGTCTATATTCAATAGCTCTTGATGGGAGCCAAGACAGAGAATTTCCAGACATTTTTTGAAACCATTACATCTCAGTAATTTTCATTTTAACCTACTGCTTGGTTGTCACAATAGGACAGGGATATAATTGCTAGAAAGGTGCTCACAGTTCCAGGTTAAGGATAGACATTTCTTTAATGTAGGTATCGGATATAAAGGATCCATGTGTGATCTACTCACAGAAGGCACCCAGTCACACTCCCAACTAGAGAGACAAGCTTCACTAAGCTTTATAGCCCTCCAGGTTACACAGCTTATCAAAGACAGGAACTCCTCAGATCTTTCCAGAAGCTCATGTTTGTCATGCCCTTAGTGTTTTTTCTACCCTCTAGTGAGTATCCCTATCTCACCAAATATTCTGGGGTCCTGCCCAAGCCGATCTGCTCTCAGGAGCAAGCCACTGATAACAGTCCCTGCTCATTGCATCTTCTTCTGTGTGTGTAGCAAACTGAATGATCAAAGGTCACATTTCCAGCCATAGCTTCTGCTAGCTGGCTGTGGCATTCAGGCTGCCCGTGGTTATTCATGCACCTCGTTATCTAAAATCCTTAGCTTGCCTATTTCCAAAGGCATTGAGACTACTCATGATCAAGCAAAAGGCGCAGTGGGGTAATTAGAGAATAAAGAGACCCATGTGAAGAGGACAAAGGTAGCAGAGAATTATTGTGCAGCTCTAAATTTCCTGAGAGTGAAGCCAAAAAGGCAAATCTTGGGTTTTACATTTTTTTCATTTCTCTTCAGAGACAAACTTTCTCTCAAAGTAAGCTCATGTATTACAACAGGGCACTCAATAAAGGACATTTGGTCACAAAGTCGACACAACACCTTTAACTACAGTTATGCAAGAGTCATCAGCTGTCTGCATGATGGATTCTTCTATTGATCCTTTATAAAGATGAAAGATCTACTATGCCCATTAGGCTGTCTTTTCCACTATTGTGTGTCTAAAGTGAGCTTAGGCACTTTCCATGAAAAATTTGTTGAGTATCTTCAGTATGTCAGACACTATGCCAAGTGCTAAAATAGCAGTCAATTTATCCCTGAGTCCTCTAAGACAGAACCTCTCAGACTTGAGTGTGCAATACAAACCCCTGGAGGGCTTGTTAAAACTCTGGGCCCTGGCTGGGCGCAGTGGCTCACACCTGTAATCCCAGCACTTTAGGAGGCCAAGGCGGGTGGATTGCCTGAGCTTAGGGGTTCGCAACCAGCCTGGGCAACATGGTGAAACCCTGTCTCTACTAAAATACAAAAAAATTAGTCAGGCGTGGTGGCATGCATCTGTAGTCCCAGCTACTCAGGAGGCTGAGGCAGGAGAATTGCTTCAACCTGGGAGGTGGAGGTTGCAGTGAGCTGAGATTGTGTCACTGCACTACAGCCTGGGCAATAAAGCAAGACTCTGTCTCAAAAACAAAAGAAAACAAAACAAAAAACTCTGGGTCCCATCCCTGGAGTTTCTGATTCACTAGAGGCAGAGTTTGAGAATTTGTATTTCTAACAAGTTCTCAAGTGATGCTGACGCTGCTGATCCAGGGACCGCACTTTGAGAATCACTGCTCTAAAAGTCACCTGGAGGGGCTGAGGCAGGAAGATTGCTTGAGTCCAGGAGTTCAAGACCAGGCTGGACAACATAGTGAGATCCCATCTCTACAAAAAAAAATTAAAAAAATTAGCCAGGCGTGGTCATGCATGCTTGTAGTCCCAGCTACTTGGGAGGCTGAGGTGAGGAGAGCACTTGAGCCTAGGAGTTCAAGGCTGCAGGGAGCACTCTGAATATCAGAGCAAGACCTCAAAAAAAAAAAAAAAAAAAGGCTTATTTCCAGCTGGAGGGAATACCAATTCACTTCATGAAAAGTGTGAGAAATAATGGGACCCATTATAGAAAGAGAAGTATTCTTTTCTCAAGCAAGAACTTTGGATCTTTTTGAAGAATGTATAAGGCCTAAGGTTATTGCTAATCAGCATAGAAGAGATGATATTTGGGCTGAGAATTGCGAAACACCTGTTTTCTTCTAATAGCTTAACCCATTAAAGAACCCTACCTAGTGTTGCCTTTAAGAATATTCTAGCTTTATAAAGATCATTATCTTGGTGGACTGGTAAGAAAGAATTAAGGCTGGGTGCGGAGGCTCACGCCTATAATCCCAGCACTTTGGGAGGCTGAGGCAGGCAGATCACCTGAGGTCAGGAGTTCCAGACAAGCCTGGTCAACATGGCAAAAACCTGTCTCTACTAAAAACACAAAAAAATTAGCCAGGTGTGGTGGCATGTGCCTATAACCCCAGCTACTCAGGAGGCTGAGGCAGGAAAATCGCTTGAACCCAGGAGGCGGAGGTTGCAGTGAGCCAAGATTGCGACACCGCCCTCCAGCCTAGGCAACAGAGCAAGACTATATCTCAAAAAAAAAAAGGAAAGAAAGAAAGAATTAAATGCAAACTATGCTTCTCACAGAGTAAATGAATTGTTGTTTAAATGAAGGTTAAAACATCGCAATGCTTTCTTGCCACATATTCCTTAGATAATTATCACTAATCTCTTTCATCATTTGCTATGTAGACGTCAACCGAAATCAGTCAAATACAGAGGTCTGGTGATAATTCAAACACCTTCTAGTATATTGATTAAGACATTTAAAGAAAATGGAATATTATAGCTAATTTGGCTGATGTTCGACGGACTCCATGTAAATTATGAAAAATTGGATTTTCAAATGTTCAATTTCTTTTGGTCTCTGTCAAACCACACAAATACCAGTTAAAATTGCCCATTAAAATTAAGCACTTATTTCTGCTCCATGCAAAACCCCCCTTAAGCAAAGTATTGGGATGTATTTTAAGGCATACATTTAGAAAAGGGAATTAAGAGAAGAGAATATACAATAATAACACAATTTTGGAAGTGGGGAAACAGGAAGACATGTGGTAACTGACCTGGTAGCTGGAGACAGCCAAAACCTAATCCTGTAAGGGAAGAAACCAAGAAACAATGGGAACTATCCTGTAGGTCCCCCAGAAGGCTCAGGAATAGGTGGCCCCAGTTACCACTAGAAGTGGAGATAAAATGTGTTACAGCTGAATTGCAACCCCTCCCCCACAAAAATTCATATGTCGAAGACCTAATTCCCAGTATCTCAAAATGTGACCATATTTGGAGACACAGTCTTTCAAGAGATAACTGACTGAAGATAGGATGTAAGGGTGGGCCCTAATTCAGAATAACTGGTTTCCTTACACAGAGAAAATCTGGACGCATGCGAGCAGAAGGAAGATGATATAAAGATACAGGGAGAAAATAGCCGTCTACAAGCCAAGCAGAGAGAAGCCTGAAACAGAGCCTTCCCTCATGGCCTTCAGAAGGATTCAACTCTGCCAACCCCTTGAACTCAAACTTCTAGCCTCCAGAACTGTGACACAGTACATTTCTGTTGTGTATGCCACCAAGTCTGTAGTACTTTATTACAGTAGCCCCCAGCAAACTAATATAAGATGAAATTTAAAATAGGAGACTTTTTATTTTTTTAAGAGACAGGAGAATTGGTTGAAGCAGTTGAGTCCTCAGGGGGCGAATTTGGTGAGGGCCTTCTGGTTGCATGATAACATGGTGGAAGGGGTCATACGGTGAAACAGAGTGCTGAGAGAGAGCGCCAAACTCACTTTTATACTAAACCCATTCGTTCTGCAATGAACCCACTCCTGCAATAAGAACATTTTTTTTTTGAGAAGGAGTCTCGCTCTGTTGCCCAGGCTGGAGTGTAGTGGCACGATCTCGGCTCACTGCAACCTCTGCCTCCCAGGTTCAAGTGATTCTCACACCTCAATCTCCTGAGTAGCTGGGATTACAGCTGTGAACCACCACGCCCAGCTAATTTTTGTATTTTTAGTATAGACGGGGTTTCACCACGCTGCCCAGGCTGGTCTTGAACTCCTGACCTCAGGTGATCCACCCGACTCAGCCTCCCTAAGTGCTGAGATTACAGAGGTGAGCCACCGCGCCCAGTTGCAATAAGGACATTAACCCATTCACGACCGCAGAGCCCTCATGACCTAATCACCTCTTAAAGGTCCCACTTCTCAACAGTGTTGCATTGGGGATTGATTTTTCAACACACAAACCTTTGGAGACACATTTAAACCATAGCAGCTACTGTAATGACAACAGGAGAATTAGGTTAAACCTCTATGTACATGCACACATACCCTCCGGGCAGGAGATAAGAAAATTCCTAGCAAATTCCACCTGCCTGAGTGAAACACGGGTGGTGGGTTCATTTCTGATTGCTGCTGTAACAAATTACTATAACCTGAGTGGTTGAAAATGACAAAAATGTATTGCTTTACAGTTTAGGAGGTCAGAGGTTCAAAATGGGCCTCACGGAACTAAAATCAAGATGTCGGCCAGGCGAGTAGCTCATACCTGTAATCCCAACACTTTGGAGGCCAAGACGGGAAGATCACTTGAGACCAGCCTGGGCAACATACTGAGAGCCCATGTGTACAAAACAGAAAAGAAACAATTGAGCCAGGCATGGTAATGCCTGCCTGTAGTCTCGGCTATTCGAGAGACTTGAGGTGAGATGACAACTTGAGCCCAGGAGTTCAAGGCTGTAATGAGCTATGACAGCACCACTGCACTCCAGCCTGGGTGACAGAGTGATATCCTGTCTCTAAAAAAAAAACAATTTTTTTTTATTATTGTACTTTAAGTTCTGGGGTACATGTGCAGATCCTGTGGAATTGTTGCATAGGTACACACATGCATGGTGGTTTGCTGTCTCCATCCTCCCATCACCTACATCAGGCATTTCTCCCAGTGTTATCCCTCCCCAACCTCCCCATCCCCCGCTCTCCCTCCCCTAGTCCTGCACCCACCAACATACCCTGGTATGTGATGTTCCCCTCCCTGTGCCCATGTGCTCTCATCGTTCAACACCCGCCTATGAGTGAGAACATGCACTGTTTGGTTTTCTGTTCTTGTGTCAGTTTGCTGAGAATGATGGTTTCCAGATTCATCCATGTCCCTACAAAAGACACAAACTCATCCTTTTTTATAGCCTCATAGCATTCCATGGTGTATATGTGCCACATTTTCCTTGTCCAGTCTATCATCGATGGGCATTTGGGTTGGTTCCAGGTCTTTGCTATTGTAAACAGTGCTGCAATGAACATTCGTGTGCATGTGTCCTTATAGTAGAACGATTTATAGTCCTTTGGATATATACCCAGTAACGGGATTGCTGGGTCAAATGGAATTTCTATTTCTAGATCCTTGAGGAACTGCCACACTGTCTTCCACAATGGTTGAACTAATTTACACTCCCACCAACAGTGTAAAAGTGTTCCTATTTCTCCACATCCTCTCCAGCATCTGTTGTCTCCAGATTTTTTAATGATCGCCATTCTAACTGATGTGAAATGGTATCTCAATGTGGTTTTGATTTGCATTTCTCTAATGACCAGTGATGAGGAGCATTTTTTCATATGTTTGTTGGCCTCATATATGTCTTGTTTTGAGAAGTGTCTCTTCATGTCCTTCACCCACTTTTGAATGGGTTTGTTCGAAACAAAACAAATTTTAAAAATCAAATTAAAAAAAAGATAAAATCAAGATGTCAGTAGGGCTGTATTTCTTCTGGAGGTTCAAGGGAAGAATACATTTTCTCACGTTTTCTGGTTTCCAGAAGTGGCCTGCGTTCCTTGGACCATCCTAACCTCTGTTCCCATCATCACCTTTTCTCTGATTCTGACCCTTCTGCCTATCTGTTTCATTTATAAGGACCCTTGTGATTACATGAGGCCCACCTGGGTAATCCAGGCTATGCTCCCTATCTCAAAGTCCTTAACTTCATCACATGTACAAAGTCCCCTTTTGCCATGTAAGGTAACATATTCACCGGTTCTAGAAATTAGGGTGTGGACACTTTTGGAGCCATTATGCTGCTGACCACAGGGGGCTCCATCACTCTCAGTGAAACCTACAGTTGACAAGCCCTATTCACTGGCACAGAGCTTCCACTCCTCTTTGGTGCCACATCTTAAAATATTGGCAGACAGCTTCCACATATGAGCCTCAGTTTCCTCATCTTTAACAACTCACTTGGGATTGTGGTTAAGATAAAATGAGTTCATCTGCATGAAGCATTTAGAAGTGTTGCTGGCAGATAGCAACTGCTGTTGAAATGTTTGCTTTTACAATTTGATGTTATCATCATCTGAGAAAAATGTCTAATGTGAAAGGTACAGAACAAAACAATTAGGCGGAAAAAAAGCAACTGGGAAAAAAGGCCACACAGGAAGATGAAACCATTCAAAAAACTCTACCATTAATATATTCTCAGAGAGATAAGGGAAGACATCACATCCATGAAATGAGAACTAGATGCTATCAAAATATTGTAAAAGAAAAATCAGGAAATAAGAGCATGTTTTTGGAAGTTAAAAATGTCAGTCTAAAGCACATGAGATTGCCATTATGTAATATTAAAAATCATCAAATATTGGCAATTTCATACAGTTTCACATTAATGAACACAGAAATGAAAAACTCAATAGAACAAAAAGTTGAGGAAGTCTCTCGGAGAGTGAAGCCAAAAAGAGAAAGAAATGAAAAATAGAAAAAAAAAGAAGTATCACTGCAGGCGGGCCAATGACTAAGTGGGAGAAGTCCCAGAAAAAGAAGGGAGACAAAAATGTGGGGAAGGAAACTGTCGCACAAGTAATTCAAGAAACTATCCAAGAATTGAAGGCATAATTGGAAGGATCCCCTGAGTGACTAATACGATGGATGAAAATAAAACCGGCCGGGCGTGGTGGCTCACACCTGTAATCCCAGCACTCTGGGAGGCCAAGGTGTGTGGATCATGAGGTCAAGAGATTGAGACCATCCTGGCCAACATGGTGAAAGCTGTCTTTACTAAATATACAAAAATTAGCTGGGCGTGGTGGCAGGTGCCTGTAATCCCAGCTACTTAGGAGGCCGAGGCAGGAAAATCCCTTGAACCTGGCAGGCAGACGTTGCAGTGAGCTGAGATTGTGGGACTGCACTCCAGCCTGGTGACAGAGTGAGACTCCATCTCAAAAGAAAAAAAAAGAACCCTACTGAGACACATGCTAGGGTCAAAGAGAAGCTCCGAGAAACTTCCAGACAGGAAAACTGAGGGAGAAACAATCTCATTACAGGATGTGAAATGCTTTGAATCTCTCAACAGAAACAATGGAAACTATAAGTATATAGAATAAAGCCTTTAACATTGTGAAGGAAAACTGTCTCCAATCAAGAACTCTAGCACCAGCCAAGTTTTAAGTGTGAAAGTATGCTTAAGACACCTTCAGACTTGCAGAACCTCAAAATGTATTTCCCAAGTACCATTCCTCAGGAAGCTACTAAATGACAGGCATCCCACCTCCAAATGAAGGAGTCCAAGAGAAAGAGGAAGATATACGGTGCCAGAGAAACTTCAGAACTGGTGATAAGGGCAGGGCTAGTAACAGAAGTGCTGCGCTTGACTACAAAGCAAACTTCAAATATATACTGTGAGAAACAAGAGCTCGGATTTGCAAAGAGAACAAGCACTCAAAGGATTTCTCGGCAAGACACATTTCCTTCTGCAGAAGGGTGCCGTTTATGCTCCTGGCCACTGCAAGAGCACACCAAACAAAGGAGGGAAAGGCACTTTGAACCCTAACGCTTCTGTGTCCTTTCCCCATTGGCTGGGGTTGCACCGCACAATCTAAACTGATCCCAATTGGCTAAGGTTTGAACTTTCCAAATAAGATAAACACGCTAAAGGAGAAGTAAAGGAAGGGGGTGGGGCCTGCTGATAGTGGATGTCCAGGAAGCTGATTCTTTGAAGAGGAATTTAACTGTTCTAACACACACACACACACACACACACATATGTATCTATTTTTTTACAATAATGTGAAAAAATTCTCTGGAGCATGTCTTTCAAACTTTAATGTGAGTCATTTGGAGGGCTTGTTAAACCTGAGAAAGCTTTCTGGGCGTAACTTGTTTTGTATACATATTATTGACAGATATGGAGGTTAATTAGAAAAAAAATTGGTTATATACAGGAAGAAAAAACTGGAGCCACAGGGGGTGGGGGTGGGGGTGGGGAGGTGCAGTGCAGGCAATTATTGCTAATAACTGCAGTAGGCCCTAGCAGAAAGCCATCTGGCCCTGTATAACAGGGGTCAGCAAATTACAGCCAGGGAGCCAGCTGCCTATCTTTGCAAATAAACTTTCATTGGAATGCAGCCACACCCGTTTATTTCGGTGTTGTCTATGACCGCTTTTCCATGAGAATGGCAGAGCTGAGTAGTTGCCACAGAGTCTATGTGACCTGCAAAGCCTACAATATTTCCTATTTGGCCTTTCACAGAAACGGTTTGCTAATCCCCGTTTTAAACCAACAGTGTTTAACTGATAGAAATAAAAACTAATTCTAAAAGAGCGAAACAGAAAAAAAAAATGACAATAGAATGGCAAAACGTTACAGCTGGAAGAAATCACCTCCAACTGCATTGTTCTAGGAGCGAAGGCTCAGGTCAAGGGAGGTGAAGTATTAATTGAAAGTAATGGCAAAAACCGCAGTTACTTTATTTTTTGAGACGGAGTTTTGCTGGTTGCTCAGTCTGGAGTGCAATGGTGCAATCTCAGCTCACCACAACCTCCGCCTCCCGCGTTCAAGTGATTCTCCTGCCTCAGCCTCCCAAGTGCTGGGATTACAGGCATGCACCACTACGCCCTGCTAATTTTGTATTTTTAGTCAAGATGGGGTTTCTTCTTGTTGGTCTGGAACTCCCGACCTCAGGTGATCCTCCTGCCTCAGCCTCCCAAAGTGCTGGGATTACAGGTGTGAGCCACCATGCCCAGCCTAAAAACCGCAATTACTTTTATACCAATCTAATAGCTTGTCCAAGGCCTAAAGGTAGTGGGAAATCTAGGAGTATGTGACCCATGTCACTCATTGCCACAGGTTATCTCTTACCAATCTATCACTGTATTTAAATGGCTTTCCCTCAAGGCAAGTTATAAAACATTAGTTTAGTAAAGGAAGGTATTCATGACTTAAAACTGGCATGTGACTAGGGTTCAAAGAGAGTTCTAATTCAACATTCTACAATGAAATCTGTGAACCATAAAGCCTGCATGCAGCTGAAATTCCTAAGCTTTTAAGAACACTGGAGCACACAATCAACGATGCCTTGAACGTGATTTTCAATTGCTTTCAATTGTAAAGTGTTAACGCTAGCTTGTTGTCAGTTATTTCATCAAACCAAGTATGTATTTGCCTGCTGGAGGCCAATCATCTTCCCAAACCAGGATTTCAGGTGCCTAAGAGAGTTCCAATATGAACCACGCACATCTTTTGTTACAACCTAAAGCGCTGTGACAAGTAGAACCAAAAATGTAATGGCTCACACACTGAGAAGTTTCTGATTCACGAAACACTTTGAAGGGATAGGCGCTGGGGAAGGCGATTGGTGTATAAAGTAGAGGGGCTGGAAGAGAAGGGCTCTGTTTCACATGGTCATTCAGAGGCTCAGGCTGATGGTGACTCTGCCATCTTCAAAATTTGGCTTCCCGGAACGCTCTAGTCACCATCATTCCAGCCAGCAGGAAGAGGGGAAAGTCATGGAGTAGTATGTGAGGTTTAATGCCACATCTGTTTAACAAC
Organism: Callithrix jacchus; assembly: GCF_049354715.1. Lineage (NCBI taxonomy): Eukaryota > Metazoa > Chordata > Mammalia > Primates > Cebidae > Callithrix > Callithrix jacchus. Next base: position 13,009,813 of record NC_133524.1, read on the forward strand.
TACTGGCTAGAACTCAGCCACACGCTGGCACCTAAGTGTGAGGCCAACTGGGAAATTTACAGGGATTTGAAAAATTAGGAAACATATAATGAACTTTATATTTGTTGATTTTTAGTTTTTAGAAATGGAGGTCTCACAATATTGCCCAAGCTAGATTTGAACTCCTGGGCTCAAGTGATCCTCCTGCCCCCGAGTCCCATGTAGCTGGGATTACAGGCACATGCCACCATGCCTGGCTTGATTTTAAAAAGCTATTTTAAAACAATATTTTCTGTACATCTTCAAGTAACAAGCTTAATATCTTTTCTTCAGCTTCCAAACACATTTTCACATGTGTAGCCATGGGCCCAGGAAAAGGGTAGATGAATTTTCACGGTCTTCACCATCTTTATTTCTAAAGACTGAAGTTTATAACCAAAAATGCTTGCAAAGCAACATTCCATTGTTATCACTGAGATCTTTTCTCCACTGGAAGGTGGGGATGAGGCAGACAGGTGTCCTGTAGAGGTCTTTTGTCCACCTAACTGTATAAAAAACACTTTCAGTCATTACTATTGAAGAGCAGTTTTGATTTATAACTCAGTGAGCTGAAAATTGTGTGGCCATTTTGTGGCATAAACTGGGCACAGTCTCCCCAAGGACTCAAGCTTAGGAAGAGGGCTTACCTGACCTGAAGCTAAGAATTTTTTAACAAATAGTTGCAGAAAAATATATAGTCACCTGCAAGCACTGACAGGTAATAGTCTGGGATAAATCTAACACACCTTTATCTTACACACCTGTAATAGTTTAAATCTGAAGACAACCTGAATCCCAGCTGATGCAGCTCGTACACCCAAGCCAGTGCTCCTGAGCATCTAGGGTCTCAAAGGCCTGTGGCTTCCTCCCTGATCGGGTCAGCGTGGGTTATAAATCCTGCAGCAGCATACCCAGCTTTCCTTCCTGGTTCTTCTATTCGCACTGTTGCCTGGAAGAAACTACTATGAGGAAAAGTAACAATTCACTTTCCCCAGTCTTGCATCAGTTGGCCTGGAATTGGCATAATTCACGTGGTCTGCCATTTGGTTTGCTGTCCAGCCCTTCCTGATCACCAGGAGAGACGGAGAGTTCAGAAGCAGTGAATCAGAGAGCGGATGCACCAATGTGGGGCAGGTGGTCCTGCTAGCCCTGCAGCCACCCAAACAGACGGGAGAAAGGGGACCCTCGAGGCAATCAAACATGAACTGCATTTCCCTCAGAAAACTGCCTAAGCCTGCCCCATCTTCACTTAGGAGCCATTTATTTGTGTTTACATTAAGAATTTTATTATGGGCTTTGGTTTATATTCATTATGATCTATAAATTCCTGCCATCTAGTGGCCAAAATAATAACACACCTTCTCTGAACATGCCAATATTTCCCCAGGACCCAAATATCTGATCCTTGAATTTTTTTTTTTTCTTTTGAGACGGAGTTCCGCTGTTGTTACCCAGGCTGGAGTGCAGTGGTGCGATCTCTGCTCACTGCAACCTCCACCTCTCAGGTTCAAGTCATGGTCCTGCCTCAGCCTCCTGAGTAGCTGGGATTACAGGTATGTGCCATCACACTCAGTTAATTTTTGTATTTTAGTAGAGACGAGGTTTCACCATGTTGGTCAGGCTGGTCTTGAACTCCTGACCTTGTGATCCGCCCGCCTCAGCCTCCCAAAGTGCTGGTATTACAGGTGTGAGCCACCATGCCCAGCATGCAATGTTTTTTAACAATGCCTAATGTAGAGCAGATTTTCAGAAATGTTTAATGCAAAAGTGAAATGTAATCCAACCAACAGTTTCAAGATATATATGACATACGAGGAAATGAAAGAAAACAGACATCCTACGATATTTATGGCTAAACTGTATTGTCAGTGTGTGATCATCCAGTAGGGATCTCTCCAAAGAGACATCTCAGAAGGGCCGAGTATGGTGAATTGTTCTATGTACATTCATCTCACCATTACACAGACAAGAGGGGCCAACGACAGGCTTACCTTGAGAGAAGGGGCGAAATGGACTACAGCAGAGTTTCCCAAATTTGTCTGCATATTTATAATCACCTGGAGATCATTTGGAATCCAAAGTCCAGACCACATTGCATACCAGTTAAATCGCAATCTCTGGGAGTGGCCCAGGCATCAGTATTTTTGAAGCTCCCAGATTCAAATACACAGTCATATATGGGAATCACCGGACTATGAGTATCTACCATTTACATCCATGCAATAGTATCTTACATGAGCAGTTAACAAGAGCACTTTGGCCTAGATTGCCTCATCTAATCCTTGTGCTTTAGGATTATAAGTAAGAATAATCCCTGTGCGATAAATAAAATCATCTCTTTGTTTTGGTGGCTCTTGAATTTCCAGAAAGTTTGGGAAGTCATCTGGAAGCCACATTCGCACTGAAAGCCTGCCCTCTTCCCTATATTATATGGTTGTTTGAGGTGGCTGGGGTGGGGAGCTGACCAAGAGTATGGGGGCCTAAAGTCCCCTTCCCCAGTCAGTGTACCCACTGATTAATTACCTCTGCTTTCTAAAGGAGGAGACAGAGGCTCTCATTTCCTTAAAGCGGCACAGCGCTGCATAGCAGAGGCAGCACTGCGACCTCTGCTGGAGGATCCGAGTGGAGTCTTGGGCGTGCAGTGGAAACAGCAGGGGCTTCCACGTGTGCTTTAAACTCACAGAGCTGGGATCCATGCACTGCATTGCCCTTCATTTGAAGCAAATTGAATGTAGACAAATCTAAGGTTTTCTAATATATTTCTATATAAAAGGATTATTTACGTTGTGAAAGACTTTTTTTATGAGGCAGGGTCTCACTCTCACCCAGGCGAAAGTGCAGTGGCGCAATCACGGCTCGTTGCAGCCTCTATCCCTGGGGCTCAAGAGATCCTCCCGCTTCATTTATTGATTTTTTGTAGAGACCCCGTCTCTACTATTTGTGCAGGTCTCACTCTGTTACCCAGGCTGGTCTCAAACTCCTGAGCTCAAGTGACCCACCCACCTTGGCCTCCCAAAGTGTGGGGATTACAGGCATGAACCACTGCATCCAGCAAGGCATCCTTTCTTCAAGAAAAAAAAATCACCACAGAATTTCTAAAGATAACCAACCCATTTTCTATATTTTACATTATTCCATTTAAAAATTCAATTCTATATTCATTTCTTCAGCAATCATTTTTGGGTCAAAGCTAAGCACACTGAAATACTTATCCAAGTCATTGGTTGTATTTTTACACTTGCCCACCCAGCAGACAGTAAAACAGAAACTATTTAAAACCCAAAGAGATCCCCCTCTCTCAGGGCTGCCATGTCTGGGTGCACAAGTTGTGCACTGCACAACTTCAGGGGGCACACACCATGAGGACAGTAGTGTGAATCATCGCCCCTCATTTATGCAACAAGGCGGGCTGCTCTAGTGCTAGGCATTGCAGAAGAAATAGAGATGCCTGCCTTCACCTGTGTTTCTAACATGAGTGCTGGCGACCCACCAGCTCTGCCTTGAAAGACCCCACAGCCAAACCTAATGGTTACCACTTCAAAGCCAGTGCTGTTTCTCCTGGGATGGCTTCATGCCTCCAGGTCATTTCTCCAGTCATATAAAAAAACATATCCTTCTTTTCTTATTCAAAATACTTCCTCTGAGAACAGTTTTTAAAAAGATTTGTTCCAGCTCATCCATACTCAAGAGAACTTTATGTCTTGTACCCTAAACCTGAAAAACGCAGTTAACAGAAAGAACACAACGTTTGTGCACTCCAATGACCCTGTATGAACCTTGAGTATCATACTTGCCTTTGTTCTTCTGAGCAAATGCTTGGCTGCCTGGAACATTGGCCCTCTTTGGGCTTTCAATTTTTCCTTCTAACTTGGCTTTTGTTTTTTTTGAGATGGAGTTTTTTGCTCTTGTTGCCCAGGCTGGAGTGCAATGACACGATCTCGGCTCACCCTAACCTCCACCTCCCGGGTTCAAGCAATTCTGCCTCAGCCTCCGAAGTAGCTGGGAGTACAGGTGTGTGCAGCCATGCTCGGCTAATTTTGTATTTTTAGTAGAGACGGGGTTTCACCGTGTTGGTCAGGCTGGTGGAGAACTCCTGACCTCAAGTGATCCACGTACCTCGGCCTCCTAGAGTGCTGAAATTACAGGCGTGAGCCACCGGGGCCGGCCCTAACTTGGCTTTCTAATGTAATCCTTCTAAACCCACTTGGTCTGTTGAATCTTGTGTATGTCCAGTTTGATTGTTTCCGTGTTTTCTGTCTGGAAGCTGGTCCAAATCTCTTTAGGAAGGAAAACAAAAAACAAACACACAAATTGGAAAATATGTAGTTACAATTCCAAGCCTTTGAGATCCGGTCAGGACATGGGTGCTGGAGAAACCAGAGGCCGGGAGACCCCTGAACCCTGCTTCCTGCTCACAGCAAGGACAGGGGTGGCTGAAGCCAGAGAGACAATTTTGCTCTCCTATTTCTTATCACATACGAATCACAGGACGTAAAAGCCATAGCAATTAGCAGGGGCAGTGTGTGCAGTAGTTCAGTTGACAGGCTTGAAAGATCATACATACCTAAGTTCAAAGCCCAGCTCTGCCACTTAGCAGCTATCGACCAGGTTGCTTATTCGCTCTGCCTGTCAGTTTATTCATCTGTAAAATGGGGATAGTAATTCATACCTTTTCAGCTTTTGTAAGGATTAATTGAATTAATGCATGCAAATACTTAGCACAGTGTTTGGGGAATGAACAATATGAGTAGAAAACATATTAGAGTCAAATACGATAAGAATAGTTTTATGATTTTTTTTTCCCAGAAGAAACCTGGATAATAATATATGACTGGTCAGGAGGAGGGAGAGCATCAGGACAAATAGCTAATGCAGAGTGGGCTTAATACCTAAATTATGGGTTGATGGATGCAGCAAACCACCATGGCACACATTTACCTATGTAACAAACCTGCACGTATCTCGGAACCTAAAATAAAATAATATATATATGTGCATGTGTGTGTGTATATATGTGTGTGTGTGTATATATATGTGTGCGTGTGTGTGTGTATATATGTGTGTGCGTGTGTATATATATGTGTGCGTGTGTGTATATGTGTGCGTGCGTGTGTGTATATATGTGTGTATATGTGTGTGTGTGTGTATATATATGTGTGCGTGCATGTGTGTGTATATATATGTGTACGTGTGTATATATATGTGTGCGTGCGTGTGTGTATATATGTGTGCGTGCGTGTGTGTATATATGTGTGCGTGTGTGTATATAGATATGTGTGCGTGCGTGTGTGTATATATATATGTGTGCATGCCTGTGTGTGTGTATATGTATGCGTGTGTGTATATATATGTGTGTGCGTGTGTGTGTGTGTATATATATGTGTGCGTGTGTGTGTGTGTGTGTATGCATGCATGAGGCTGGCTAGTTGATCATTCATCTTTCTAAATAACAGGGACAATTCAAATTGTTCTCTTTTATTAAAAGGTTTGGGCTTATGGAAAGAAAATTTTGTAGAAAACATCCTATTTCTTTCTTCAAATGTTTTCCCAATTTTCTTTTGACTTTTCTATCTTTGAAATGTAACTGCCCTCAAACACGGATTTATTAAGAGTTGAACATTTGATTTGCACACAGTCATCTTTCATTCAAAACTGCAAAATTTTTTGGAAGTTTTTTTCCAAAAATAAAAATTACCAATATAGAATCTCAGCACACGCTCAATAAACTGATCAAGAAGCAATATATTCTTAAATTTCCTTCACTTTTAGAAAGACAAGTTTTCTGGAAGTTGCTCTATTTCAAAGGGTTAAAATGTTAAGTTCTAGTTCTTTCTATTTTAGATGCTTTGCCATGAGACCAATATAGTTTCCATACTTAAATTTTTCCAAAATATCGGAAAAGTGCACAATAGGTTGGACGCAGTGGATTACACCTGTAATCCCAGCACTTTGGAAGGCTGAGGTGGGTGAATGGCTTCGAGCTCACAAGTTTGAGACCAGCCTGGGCAAAATGGTGAAATCCCATCTCTACAAAAAAATACTAAAATTAGCCAGGCATGGTGACGTGTGCCTGTGGTCCCAGCTACTTGGAGGGCTAAGGCTGGAGAATCACTTGAACCTGGGAGATAGAGGTTGCAGTGAGCTGAGTTAGTGCCACCACAATCCAGCTTCGGTGACAGAGTGGGATCCTGTCTCATAAAGATAAAATAAAATGTTATTTTTTTTAAAAATGCACAATAAAAATTAGAATAATACCAAAACAATGATGATACAATAAACAACTTTCTCTAGAAGAAAATGAAAATATAAACGTATTTCTAAAATAAGTACTATTTGGGAGGTTAAGCTAAACCAGCAACTCTCAAGCAATTTATATGAAATTGCTTGAAATATTGTTGCAATTTATATAAAAAAGAAAATTGCCCATCAACGGCATCTGAAACATAAATCTAGATTTAGACAATTTCACTGTTACTTGTTTTCTGCATTATTCATTTCAAAATCTGAATTTTCTTTAATTCTCTAAAATACAAGGCAGAAAGCAGATGCTCTGCCATGAGGAAGAGTGCAAGTCCTTTGACCATGTGGGTCTCCATCCCTGACCTCAACACTGCCGGCCATGCTTTGTTGAACCTAGTTCAGGATCAAGAGCTTCAGAATAGCCTCCAACTTAAGGCAACATTTACACAGACCTACTTGATATGCTCTTTGGTTTTCTTCTCTTCAACAGTAAAAGCACACTCCCTCTCCAGGAGGATAATTAAATTTCTCCAGCTCCGTGCCCTTCCAGAGCTGCATTGCAGGCCCAGGTTAATTGAAGACAGGTAGCTATTTGCCCTATAATTTAAATGAGTCCTAAGGCTGAGAGGCATGCAAGTGAAATCAGACACCTACAAGAGCTAACAGAACAAATGGAAAGGTGTGCTTCGGGCATGGCCTAACAGCAAACACAGGCACAGTCGTGAGGATAAAGGACAATCGACATTTGGTTTCCATGGCAGAAAATAGAGACCACTGGAGCAGATGGTAGAGGGGAGGATGTTGCCCCAGGAAAAGGGGGCATTCTCTACCCACGGGCAGACAACTGTGGCTATATGTGCAGGCAGGATCTGTGTTGCCAGATCTTCTGATTTTTCAAGAGAAGTCAAAGATCTGGTGTTTATATGCAATTTTCTGTATTTTAAAAGTTAAGAATCTGGCCAGGCACCGTGACTCACACCTATAATCCTTGCACTTTGGGAGGCCGAGATGGGATCACTTGAATCGAGACCAGCCTGGCCCACATGGTGAAATCCTGTCTACTAAAAATACAAAAAAATTTAGCTGGGCATGATGGTGCGTGCCTATAATCTCAGCTACTCAGGAGGCTGAGGCAGGAGAATTGCTTGAACCTGGGAGGCAGAGGTTGTAGTGAGCCAAGATTGTGCCATTGTACTCCAGCCTGGGCGACACAGTGAGAGTCTGTCTAAAATAAATAAATAAATGTAAGTTAAGAACCGGTTCAGACTAAAGACAGCAACACAACATCACTACTCAGACCAAAGAGAATGCAGCTGCAAGACACTGGGTTCCTCACTGTGGCATAGAGTGTGATGTTTCCTTCAGGGCTGCATTTCTCCCCAAAATGTAAATTGAGACCAATGCCACTCTTTCAAACACTCTTCTTTAAAGGAAGTATCAAAGAAGGAAACCTCTATACTACATGCAATGTAGTATCCTGGATTGGATACTGGACCAGAAAAATAAAAAGCCCATAAGCCCATAGTGGTAAAGTAGGGAAATCCTAGGGAAATTAAGTCTAGAGTTCCATTCATAGTATTGAACCAATGTTCGTTTCATACTTTCAACGAATGTGCTGTGGTTGCGGGAACTGTTAACATTGGGAGAGACTGAGTGAAAGATATATAGAAACGACACCATCTATCGACCTTTCTGTAGATTTAAAATGATTCCAAAATAAAAAGTTTAGTTAAAATAAACTATACGGAACAATACCTGTGAAAGATGGCCCATTGATGAAATCACAAAACATACATTAAGTAAATTCTCTGTGAACATCACCACAGTAAGTATAGAAAGTTTACAGTAACTAAGGAAGAACACACAACTAGGCTCAGGCATGGGATTAGGGACAGGACACCCGGGAGGAAAAATGCCAGAAAGAATAAGATACCTTAAGGCAATTGGTAAACCAATGTGAGCAGGTCAGAGAGTCTGGGAGGGGAGGCTTCAGGTGAAAAGTCTGAAAGGAAAGGAGATCAAATGCTACAGACCTGAATTTCATGTAGAGAAAGTAGACAAGGACACTGTTCGCTTATTTTCTCTTTACTTAAATATTGCCTTATACTCAGTCACAATAAGGCTTCTTTACTCATCTATGGTTTACTAATTTCCCAGCTGCTAACTTTCTTTTTTCTTTTTTGCTCTGTCACCCAAGCTGGTGCCATCTTGGCTCACTGCAACCTCTGCCTCCAGAGTTCAAGCAATTCCCCTGCCTCAGTCTCCTGAGTAGCTGGGATGACAGACGCATGCTGTCATGCCCAGCTAATTTTTTGTATTTGTAGTAGAGATGGGGTTTCACCATGTTGTCCAGGCTGATCTCAAACTCCTGAGCTCAGGTAATCCTCCTGCCTCAGCCTCCCAAAATGCTGGGATTACATGGCATGAGCCACTGCGGCTGGCCCCCAGCTGCTAATTTTCAATTAGTCTCCCCTCAGCTGGGGATCACCGTTAACAAAATACAAGGTATTTACAAGCAAAAGCTAAGCACGAAGAAAGGCCTAGATGAAAATGAAAGGGAGAGAACCACAACGACACATATACACGTGTGGCCATTTAGTCTGTACAGTGTGCCTATTGCAGGGCTTCTCAACCTTGGTGCTATTGGCATTTGGGGCTGAATCATCCTTTGTTGTGGGAGCTTTTCTATCCATTGTAGAATGTCTTAGCCACACCTTGGCCTCTTCCAATTAGATGCCAATAACATTCCCACGCTGTGACAAACAGAAATGTCTCCAGACATTGTCACATGTCCCTTGGAGGGAAAAATCACCCCTTGACTGGGAATCACTGGCCAAGAGGAAAGTGTAAGTGTCTAAATCAGAGACTATATTTCACAGGTGTAACCCAGTACTGCCACTCAAGTCGTTAGAACTATCTGGTGGAACCATATGAAACTGCTGTTTTCGTAGATCAAAAATGATTGAATATCAGTGATTTCAAAAGTTGCAACCTAAAATGCATATACTTCTATATGACTCAGTAAACAGTAAAATAGCAATTGTTATTAGTGGTAAAAATAACCTACAATCTGCGTTATAATAGAAACTTGTTAGTTTTCGGTAGTTGCCGTGTTATTGAATGTCATGGTGACCAAGGATGATGTATGGTCTTCTGGTAGCTGTGTGACTCAGAAAATTATAAAAATATTGAATACATTGCCGACCTGTAATCCCAACACTTTGGGAGGCCGAGGCAAGTGGATCGCCTGAGGTCGGGAGTTTGAGACCAGCCTGACCAAAATAGAGAAACCCATCTCAACCAAAAATATAAAATGAGTCATGCGTGGTGGCGCATGCCTGTAGTCCCACCTACTCAGGAGGTTGAGGCAGGACAATCACTTGAACCTGGGAGGCGGAGGTTGCGGTGAGCCAAGATCGCGCCGTTGCACTCCAGCCTGGGCAAAAGATCGAAACTCCGTCTCAGAAAAAAGAAATTAAATATATTAACATCCCCGCTAGGAAAAGTGGCAGGAAAATGTTTTTTATTAATTTGCTGTTGGTTCGTCAGAAGCTGAAAGTAAATTCAGCACTGAAAATAGTATTGCTGCTATTAACATATATTCTCTGCTGATTACATAAGAGGTCACCTCTGACAGCTTCAAAGGTGGGTGACATTGGATATGGGGTGCCAATGTCGGGAGCTGGTATTGGGAAGGGGGACCCTAGCAGGCTGGACCAAGGGACCTTAGTGGTCCTATGGTTCGCAGAGCCACAGTTCTGGAGTCCATTCCATAGAGAAAGCTCTCATATCCAAAGGCTCAGCCAGCTGAGACCTGGGCACTCATCCTGGTGGCCTCTGGGCAACAACAAATCTAAGAGCTGGCATTCACAGCTAATGACAGTCCATTTAGGGGCGACATCATAGATGAGCTGGATGTGGCACCTTGCATCAAATCATAGCTCAGACAAGGGCATTATTTATCTGGTCATAGCTGTGTCAAACAAAACAGAGCAGCAACAATTTCTAAAAATCAAGAAATGATTTAGAAATTATTAGAATAAGCAATATGTTACAACGTAGATTACTTGGTTAGCCATTTTGGATTGGTATAGCTCAGTGTAGAGAATAAGAGGGAGGACGTTTATAATTTTATATGTGCATTGATTTTTATGTTCATTTTATTCCCATTCCAGTTGTAAATATATTTCTTTTCACCTGTGGTCTATCATCGGATGTCTAGAATCCCACCGGTTCCCTAGGGACAGTTTGCCCTATCCAATAGACAAGAGTGAGCAATTATCTTCTGTGTTTCAATATAAGAAATCAAACTTATGAAGAGAAAACAGAGAGTTTGAATTCTTGCCCAGCACTTACTTGCTAGGTAACCTTGGATGCATTACTGTCCAGGAGCCTCAGTTTCCTTATCTGTACTATTGGTACACTATCCAACAGGGTTATTGTGAGAATTCAAGGTGAGTCTATGAAAAGGAACTTGGCACATAGTAGGGACTATTATTCCCTTCTTGGGGTCCCATCAATGACTGAATGAACAAGCAACCTTTTTCTATATTAAACTGATACAATTTATTCTTATTTGTATTTCACACAATATGGGTGTTTATTAAATGTATATTTGCTCCCTTTAAGGTATCTGGAATTGAGGGTCTAAACATTAGAGAGAAGTGTGCTTGAACTTAAATTCCTGATGGTGGCTGATGGTGGCTGGCTCAGTCCTCCTCTTATCTATGACGGAGTGACCTTGAAGGAATGCCAAGGAAGTTAATCATTTACTAGGTGTGGCTTTTTCCCCAAAGACACTTGAGTTGAGGCTTTTTGAAGCCTGAATAAGGTCACGTAATTCTTCTTTTAAAAGATCGAGAAAGTTACATCATGCTTTTGAAAATTTTTATGTAGATAGTTGTTATCCTAAGTTGGCATGCATGGAAAAGAACATTGTTTTTTTTTGGTTAAAAATCTATGGTCACCAATAAAATTCTTAAATATGATAAGCTGTCAGAAAGTATGTGCCAAACTCTTTCACCTCCTTTAGAGGTCTGTTTTCGAGGAAAAAAAAATGTTTTTGAAAGTTATTCATTTTGTCTCTCTCTTTTTTTTTTTTGTTTTGAGATGGAGTTTCACTCTTGTTGCCCAGGCTGGAGTGCAATGCATGATCTCGGCTCACTGCAACCTCTGCCTCTCGGGTTTAAGCAATTCTCCTGCCTCAGTCTCCTGAGTAGCTGGGATTACAGGCAAGTGTCACTACACCTGGCTAATTTTGTATTTTTAGTAGAGACGGTGTTTGTCCATGTTGGTCAGGCTGGTCTTGAACTTCTGACTTCAGGTGATCTGCCCTCCTTGGTCTCCCAAAGTGCTGGGATTACAGGCATGAGCCACCGTGCCCAGCCCATTTTCTCTCTCTCTCTTTTTAAAAAATAAACACTAGTTTTTGAAATAAAGTGTTTTTTTTTTTAAATAAACAATAAGAAAATACTGATTTCAAAGTTTCTCCACTACCTTGGCTAAATTAATTAGGTAGAATAAACAATTTGTATTTTTGTAGCTGACACCTTGGATCCCTGGGGAGCAAAAGATACATGGGAGAATGAAGAGAAGTAGTGTCACTATCACAGCCCTAAAGACCTGATGACAGTGGGAACAGAGAACAGTGGCAAAGATCTAAGTCAAGAATAAGGAAACTAAGAACACATACATGCAAACACTACTCTCCGATTTACTACCAGTTTCTCCGACGAAAAGTTCCTCAATATTCTCAGGTAAGAGAATAAAAAGAATGAAATAATTCAGAATGCAGAGAACCAAGAAACCAATGGTAGAATTGAAAAAGTTAGCTCTGTGTGTGTGTCCCTTATTATACAATGAACAGAAAGGCATGCTTTGTTAGGGTTATTCCTCATCCCTCTAAAAAATGTCTGAGGGTCACTGAATACTAATTCCTATTTCATAGCTAGGTTTTTTAGGAGTGGCTTTTTCTGCACAACATAAAGATAAGTAAGCGTTTAGGAAGGTGCCACATATTAATGGACTCTTGGTTGCTGTCTGCGTGGATCATGTCAATTGCAAAATAATCACAAATTTAAGGAGAATCAGCTGGAGAATGTTTCTAATTTTGAAGTTCTTGCTTGCATGCCTTCTTTATTAAAAAAAAATGTTTTATGAGAATCTGCCAAGCAGTATGCTAGATGAGGGGCTGACAAACTACTTAAGGCCTACCGGCTAAATCCCAGCTGCTTTATTTCTATATAGTCTTCGAGCTAATAATGGTTTTTACATTTTTAAATGGCTGGGAAAAAAACAAAAGATTTTTTTTTTTGTGGCACATTAAGATTAAATGAAATTAAAATGTTCTGTCTATAAATAAAGTTTTATTGGAACACACCACACCAAACCATTTACTTGTGTAGTTGTAACAAAGACCCTATAGCTGACCCACAAAGCTTCATATATTTGTTGTCTGGCTAGCCCTGTGCTAGACTCTGAGGATAAAGCTGTGTCCAACACTGATCCAATCCCTGACCTAGCGTTATTTACATTCTAGCCACCAATGGCAAAGATACTCAACATGCAATTAAAGACAGCAAATTGATCATTACAGATGAAGATAAATGCTATGAAGGTAATCAACGAACACAGTAATGAGATCAAGAAAACTGAGCTGGGGGTTGGGAGAGGACAGAGAATTGTCGTCTGGAGGGAGGTTAAAGAAGTGACCTTTATCAACTGAGACTAAAAGATGAAATAAACCAAGTCTATGATAGAGGAGCCATCTTGAGCTTTCTGAGAGAGTAAGGTGCATGTGTAAAGGTCCTGTGGCTAGAAAGGTTCTGTGTGTCTTAGAAAAGAGAGGGAAGAAGCTGAAGGTCAGTGAGGGGAGGTCATATGAACTTAGAGGATTAAGCAGGGCCCATTTCCAAGTATTATGGGAAGCCATTGACAGGTTTTAAGGAGAAGAGTAACTCATTAGCTTCAATTAAAAAAAAAATCACACTGGGCACAGTGGCTCATGCCTGCCTGTAATCTCAACACGTTGGGAGGCCAAGGTGGATGGATTACCTCAAGTCAGGAGTTCAAGACCAGCCTGGCCAACATGGTGAAACCCCGTCTCTACCAAAAATACAAAAATTACCTGGACATGGTGGCGAATGCCTGTAATCCCAGCTACTCAGGAGGCTGAGGCAGGAGAATCACTTGAACCTGGGAGGCAGAGGTTGCAGTGAGCGGAATTCGTGCCACTGCACTCCATCCTGGGTGGCAGAGTGAGGCTCCATCTCAAAAAAAAAAAAAAAATAAGCAATTGTGCCATTCACAATTGCTACAAACAGAATAAAATACCTAGGAACACAACTAACAAAAAACGTAAAGGACCTCTTCAAGGAGAACTACAAACCACTGGTCAATGAAATAAGAGAGGACACAAACAGATGGAGAAACATTCCATGTTCATGGTTGGGAAGAATCAATATCATGAAAATGGCCATACTGCCCAAAGTAATTTACAGATTCAACACTATCCTCATCAAGCTACCAATGACCTTCTTCACATAACTGGAAAAAAACACCTTAAACTTCATATGGAACCAAAAGAGAGCCCGCATAGCCAAGTCAATTCTAAGCAAAAAGAACAAAGCGGGAGGCATCACACTACCAGACTTCAAACTATACTACAAGGCTACAGTAATCAAAGCAGCATGGTACTGGTACCAAAACAGAGATATAGACCAATGGAACAGAACAGAGGCCTCAGAGGCAACAGCACACATCTACAACCATCTGATCTTTGACAAACCTGACAAAAACAAGCAATGGGTAAAGGAGTCCCAGTTTAATAAATGGTGTTTGGAAAACTGGCTAGCCATATGCAGAAAGCAGAAACTGGAACCCTTCCTGACACCTTACACTAAGATTAACTCCAGATGGATTGAAGACTTAAACATAAGACCTAACACCATAAAAACCCAAGAAGAAAATCTAGGCAAAACCATTCAGGACATAGACATAGGCAAGGACTTCATGACCAAAACACCAAAAGCATTGGTAACAAAAGCCAAAATAGACAAATGGGACCTAATCAAACTCCACAGCTTCTGCACGGCAAAAGAAACAGTCACTAGAGTGAATCAGCAACCAACAGAATGGGAAAAAATTTTTGCAGTTTACCCATTGGACAAAGGGCTGATATCCAGAATTTACAAAGAGCTAAAACAGATTTACAAGAAAAAAACAAACAAGCCCATTCAAAAGTAGGCAAAGGATATGAACAGACACTTTACAAAAGATGACATACATGAGGCCAACAAACATATGAAAAAATGCTCATCATCACTGGTCATTAGAGAAATACAAATCAAAACCACATTGAGATACCATCTCACGCCAGTTAGAATGGCGATAATTAGAAAATCTGGAAACAACAGATGCTGGAGAGGATGTGGAGAAATAGGAACACTTTTACACTGCTGGTGGGAGTGTAAATTAATTCAACCATTGTGGAAGACAGTGTGGTGATTCCTGAAGGACCTAGAAATAGAAATTCCATTTGACCCAGCAATCCCATTACTGGGTATATATCCAAAGGATGATAAATCGTTCTACTATAAGGACACATGAACACGAATGTTCATTGCAGCACTGTTTACAATAGCAAAGACCTGGAACCAACCCAAATGCCCATTGATGATAGACTGGACAGGGAAAATATGGCAAATATACACCATGGAATATTATGCAGCCATCAAAAACGATGAGTTCATGTCCTTTGTGGGGATGTGAATGAACCTGGAAACCATCATTCTCAGCAAACTGACACAAGAACAGAAAATCAAACACCACATGTTCTCACTTATAGGCAGGTGTTGAACAATGAGAACACATGGACACAGGGAGGGGAGCATCACACACTGGGGTCTGTTGGGGGGAAATAGGAGAGGGACGGCGGGGGGTGGGGAGTTGGGGAGAGATAGCATGGAGAGAAATGCCAGATAAAGGTGAAGGGGAGGAAGGCAGCAAATCACGCTGCCATGTGTGTACCTATGCAACAATCTTGCATGTTCTTCACATGTACCCCAAAACCTAAAATTCAATTTTAAAAAATGGAAAGAAAAAGGATGATTTTAAGTGGTTAATACATGGCTTTACTTTGTGGTTATGTGGTAAAAAATAAAATAAAATAAGATAATAAAACATTATGAAAAAATCGTTCTGATTGTGGTGTAGAAGTGGATTGGAGGGAGGCAAAGATCTTAAGAAGAGAGTCCTCCTTGAGGGTTCAAGGAGGCTGATGCACTGGCTGGCTGGTGGCTATGGTGAGGGAGAGAAGTGGGTGGCTTTGGCAAACAGGATCAACAGTCTTGGGATGGGAGGGCAATGGGAAAGACAACTGAGGGTGATTCACACATTTTGCCTTTGATTACTGGGTGGTTGGAGGTGCCATCTACTCAGAACAGGCTGTTGGGACCAAGAGCGTGAAGACTTCTCATTGGAGAAGACCAGTGTTTTCTCTAAAGGTCCAAATAGTCAATATTTAGGCTCTGAAGGCCATGGCATCTCTGCCACAACCCCTCAACTCTGTTCTACTGGCACAAGAGCAGCCACAGATAATATGTAAATGAATGCATGTGTAAATATGTGAAATTTTATTTACAAGAATAGGTTATAGACAGGATTTGGCCCATGGGTCACAACTTGCCAACCCCTGTTGTAGAGTTGGATGTTCAAGTCAGACCTCAAGTGAGAGGTCTGGGCTGAAGATACAAACATGAAAGTCATCAGGATTTAGTCTTGGGCTGGGATGACATTAACGATAATTTGTAGAAAGAATAAAGACAAGAAAGCCCACAGTCATGCTTGGAGCTTCGCAACATTTCTCGTCCAGGTGAGATAATCCTTATCAAAATTGTGTTACTGGGATTATTTAGCGGCAGAAAACATTATCATAAGGAAGAAGGACTCTTTATACACTACACTGATCTCTAATTGAAAGCCTTCTTCAGCTGCTCACACATACATGGGAGAGTGAAGTGGGAAGCAGGAGAGAGTAGTGGTAAAGAGCTGCTAGGCTCCACTGGGTAGCTGTGTGACCTTGGGCAAGTTATCTAACCTCTCTGTTTCTCAGTTTCTCTACCTGTGAAATGGGGATGAGACTAATAAGACCAAAATCACAGGATTGTTGCAAAGGCCCACCGTAGTAAGTGCTATACACCTGCGCAGTAGTATTTCTTCTCTTCATTCCTACCTTATTCCAGAAAGGATTTGAGACAACTAGCTGTTATTGGCCCTTGCTTTATTTAGACACTTACACTAAAGTTAAGCTCAGCCTAATTTCAATGACTTCATGTCAGTCCTCTCATCAGAATATTACCCCCTCCTCCCCCACAATGCAAATTCTGTCCTGCTTTAAGAATCTTCCATCTCCACTATTACAAAACTTCCTTGCTCTTCTGTCTGCATCCTGGCTGTGGATTCCTGTGCTCCTTATCTGGCCTTGACCCCTCCTCTGCTTGAATTATCCAGCTACCTTAAGCTGACTGAGGGCACCAGATCTTTGATCTTATTTCCAGAGGTGACTGATACAACCTGCACAAAAAGGACATTCCCCTTGGCAGCATCAGATTACATGGAATTACCAAGAGAAATCGGTGTAATTCCACCTTCAGCTGGCCTCTCAAGAAAGCTTATTTTTCAGTGAGCAATTTTCACAGAAAGAAGTTGGTTTAATATTCATCTTTACTGAATTCAAGCGAGTTTTGTTTTTGTTCAGGTTTTCATTTTATTGAGTATCATCTTGGCCTCACTGATTATTACATATTTGGTACATTTCAGGCAACTAAAGTTGCATTCATTTTTTATGTTCACACTGCCCTACCACTAATCAATAGTAGCCACTTTGTAATTAATTTTGCTTTTGAGAGACAGGGATCTCACTACATTGCCCAGGCTGCCCTCAGACTCCTGGGCTCAAGTGATCCTCCTGTGTTAGCCTCCGATTAGCCAGGATTATAG
The DNA here is from genome assembly GCF_049354715.1 of Callithrix jacchus. NCBI lineage: Eukaryota > Metazoa > Chordata > Mammalia > Primates > Cebidae > Callithrix > Callithrix jacchus. The sequence continues at coordinate 13,027,069 of NC_133524.1, forward strand.
ACGTGCCATTTTAATCGTTTTAAACTGGCACCTTTATCCTTCTGACATATTTCCCATCATCTCTGCTATATCTGAGACAAGATGTTTTGGTTCACTTCGTCTGTTCCTGACCCAGACCTTGAATTGGTCAAATAGCAAGAATACTTGGTTCCTTTCCATGGAAAGCAGTATTCAAAGACCAAACTTCTGATTCTGGAAATTGGTAATGAAAGGGAAGAAAATGTAATGTTTTTCTTGTTTTTCTAGTGCAAACCTTATTTTAGGGTAATCTTGTAGCCCGGAAGATGAAGGGAAGCTCTTCCACACTGAAGAATTCGGGCGAATATTGTACATAGCAAAGATGAATAGAATTAGAAAGTTTGCATTTTGTAAGGCTAAAATGCAGGCTTATACAGGAGGAATAAGGCTGTCAGCACCTTAAACCAGTGATCTAGCTTGATATTATAATATCAAGATAAACTGCCATGTTAATATGTTAGATGTCATCATGGTGTTGGAATCATAAAGAAAAATGTCCTTATCTCTCTTTTTAAGAGCTTTATTGAGAAACAATTTATCCATACAACTCAACCACTTAAAATGTAAAATTCAATGGCTTTTTGTATGTTCACAGAGTTGTGCATTCATCATAACAATTTTAAAACATTTTCATTTCCACCCCAAAGTCCCACACCCTTCTGCCTTTAGCTCCACCGCTGTCCCTCCATCTTCCCATTCCCCTGACTAACCCTAGGCAACTCCTGATTTACTTTCTGTATGGAGATTTTCATATTCTGAATATTTCACATAAATGGAATCATGCACTATGTGGTCTTTTGTGTCTGTATTCTTCACTTAGCATATGTTTTCACGGTTTCCGTAGCACATATCAGAATTTCATTCTTTTATTATTATTATTATTTTGAGATGGAGGCTTGCTCTGTCGCCCAGGCTGGAGTGCAGTGGCGCAATCTCGGCTCATTGCAACCTCTGCCTCCCAGTTTCAAGCGATTGTCCTGCCTCGGCCTCCTGAGTAGCTGGGACTACAGGTGCATGCCTCCAGGCCCAGCTAATTTTTGTATTTTTATTAGACACAGGGTTTCACACCATGTTGGTCAGGCCAGTCTGGAACTCCTGAACTCATGATCTGCCTGCCTTAGACTCCCAAAGTGCTGGGATTACAGGCGTGAGCCACCAGACCCACCCAGAATTTCATTCTTTTTAAAGGCTAGATAATACTCCATTGTACAGATGACCACATTTTTTCATCTACTCATCAGTTGATGGCATCGGGGTGGTTTTTTGGCTATTGCAAATAGTGCTGCTCATGACATTCGCGTAAACTATTCATTTGATTGTCTGTTTTCAACTCTCTTGAGTATATACCTAGGAGTGGAATTCCCGGCTCACATGGTGACTGTTTGACCATTTGAGGAGCTGCCAGATTTGACAAAGCAGCTGCACCATTTTACATTCCCAATGACTGTGTCTGAGTGTTCAGTTTCTCCACATTTTCACCAACGTTTGTCATCATTCTCTCTTTTTTATAATAGCCAACATAGTGGGTATGTAGTGGCATCTCCTCGTGGTTTTCATTGGCATTTCTCTGATGGTTAATTATGTTCACAGTCTTTTCAAGTGTTTATTAGCCATCTGGATATTTTTTTCTGGAGAAAGGTCTACCAGATTTATTGCCCACATTTTTTTCATTTTTTAAGAGATTAAATTTTTTAGAGCAGTTTTAGGTTCACAGTAAATTAAGTGAAAAAGTACAGAGAATTCCCATGCACTCTCAGCCCCTACACATGCTGCACAGCCTCTCCTACTAACTAAAATCAATGTACGTACATTGACACGTCATTATCACTCAAAGTTCATAGTTTACATCAAGGTCCACTGTTGGTGTGGTACATTCTATGGGTTTTGACAGATGCATAACGACATGTATCCACCATTGTGGTGTCATATAGAGTTGTTTCACTGCCCTAAAAATTCTCTATGCCCCACCAATTCATCCCTCCTTCGCCTCTTGCCATGGACAACCTCTGATCTTTTCACCATCTCTGCAGTTTTGCTTTTTCCAGAATGTCATACAGGTGGAGTACTATAGTCTGTAGCCTTTTCAGATTGGTTTCTTTGACTTAGTAATATGCATTTAAGTTTCCTCCATGTCTTTTCGTGGCTTGATAGCTCGTTTATTTATACTGCTGAATAGCTTTCCACTGTTTAGATGTATCACAGTCTATCCATTCACCTATTGAAGGACATCTTGGTTGCTTTGAACTTTTAACAATTATGAATAAAGCTGCTATAAACATTCCTATGCAGTCTTCTTTGCCCATTTTTAAATTCAGTTGTCTTTTTATTATTGAGTTGTGGATATTTTTTATGTATTCTAGATACAAGACTCATCAGATACATGATTTGCAAACATTTTCTCCCATTCTTTTCTTTTTTTTTAAGATGGGGTTTCACCATGTTGGTCAGGCTGGTCTTGAACTCCCGACCTCAGGTGATCTGCCTGCCTTGGCCTCCAAAGGGCTTGGATTACAGGCATGAGCCACCACATCCAGCCACTCTTTTCCCATTCTGAGGGTTGTCTTTCACTTTCTTGATGGTATCCTTCGAAGCACAAGTTTTTCATTTTGATGTCCAGTTCATATATTTTTGTTGGTGGTGCTTATGCTTTTGATGTCATATTAAATAAATCTTTGCCTAGTCCAAAGTCATGAAAATGTATACCTATGTTTTCTTTTAAGTATTCTATAGTTTTAGGCTAGGTGTGGTGTCTCATGCCTGTAATCCCAGCACTTTGGGAGGCCAAGGAGGGTGGATTGCTTGAGCCAAGGAGTTCGAGACCAGCCTGGGAAACATTTTTGTATCTTTTGTAAAGATGACATCTCTACAAAAAATATAAAAATTAGCTTGGCACGGTGGCATGCACTCGTAGTCCCACCTACTCGGGAGGCTGAGGCAGGAGGATCACTTGAGCCCAGGAGGTCGAGGCTGCAGTGAGCCATGATCGCACCACTGCACTCCAGCGTGGGCAATACAAACAAAAACAGAAACAAAAACAGAAAGTGTTTTACAGTTTCAGCTCTTGCATTTAGGTCTTTGATCAATTTTAAATTAACATTTGTACACAATATAATGTCTTTATCTTTTTACAGATATATGCAGGCTAAATAATTTAGGGGTGAATATATAACATCTGTAATTTACTTTAAAATACTTCAGATAAAAATAGATAAAGCAAACATGGGAAAATTTTGACAGCTACAAAATCTAGGCAGTGGGTATATGGTTGTTCATTATATTTTCATCTTTGATTTTGAATTTTTCTTTAAATAATAGAAGTAAAAAGTAAAGTTATAGAAATAAAAATCAGAAAAAATATGCGTGAAAATGTCGTTAATAGAGAATTAAAATTAAATCCATTTTAATTTATTTTTAAAGTGAATTGTTTATAAATGTTAGCATTTTATAATGTTATAAATTCTTTGCCAAACTCCTAATAAAAACGCGAAAATGGTTGTGTCAGAGTGCCTTGGCATTGCTCTTAGGAACTAATGTTCTAGAACTTCTTGTTCTAATACAGCAACTATCAGCCACATGCGGCTGATGAGCACTTCAGATATGGCAAGTCCAAATTAAGATGTGCTCTAAGTGTAAAACCTGTATTGGATTTTGAAGACTTGGTACAAAAAAATGCAAAATAGCCCGTTAATATGTTTTATGTTGATTTCATGTCAGAATGATAATATTTTGGATATTGGATTAAATAAAGTGTATTACTAAAATTACCTTCACTTGTTTCTTTATATTCTTTTAAAATATAGCTACTGAAATGGAAATTACATATGTGGCTTGCATTATATTTCTTTAGAAAAAGTTTAAAAATTTTTGATAGAAACATATAGGGAACAATCATTACATTTCTTTGGAACATTACCATCTAGAGAGAAAAGGACTGGGCTAGAAGATCCACATTCTAATTCCTTTGCTGCTTTCAACTAGCCATGTGACTTTGGGTTATTTCTTCCATTTCTCAGCCCTAAAATAGTCAGGGATAAATTCACTCAGCAAATACTTAGAGTTCTTACTGTATACAAAGAACTTGGCTAGATGATGTGGGAAATAGAAGATGTGAAACTGTTCATAAATCCAAATCACTGTTTTTCCATTAATCCCTATCCATGAGTCAATGAAGATAAAAATCAACAATGGAAAATATCTCATCGTTTTTATTTTTTCCACTAACATTTTATCTTAAAATAATGTATATTTTATAAAAGATCTGAGACCTGGATCACATATGCACAGAGTGTATGTTCTTTTTCTCTTCTAAGTCTTGGGTCTTTGAACATGTGTTCCCTTTTTCCAAAGGCTCCCCAACTTCAAATGCTGTTCAAGAAGTGTACTATGGTAGACAGTTGGTGGACAGTACTCATGCCCTTCTGTTGTCTCATACCATGTTTATGGCTGGTCTTGGCCATGTAACTTGCTTTGGTCAATGAGACATAAGCAAGCATGATAAAAGCAGAGGCTTGATAAGCACTTGCTCACTGAGACCCATCTTCTTGGAACACTCCTTGGAACCTTGCAGCCATGCCATAAGGAAGCCCAAGTAACCATGAGGAAAGGCCCACACGGAGGAGAAAAGGCCAGGGGTTCATTCAGACTAGGGACACTTTTGATTGTCACAGTGGTGGATAGGTGCTACTGACATCTAGTAGGTAGAGGTGAGGGACACTGCTAAACATCCTGCAATGCACAGGATAGTCCGGCAACAAAGAATGACCCAGCCTAAATATCAGCTGTGCTGAGGTTCAGAAACATTTCTGGTTTCTGAACCTAGACAAACGTTTCCCACAACCTGGCTCCTGTGGCTCCTGTGGATCAAGGATAAAGGCAATCGGGAGAGAAAGTGTTCACACAAGTAAAATCATCTGTAGCTGCTCTTTTAAACTTGTACATTTACAAGTGACAGCTTTCTGAACAGTCCGTGACTTGTGATTTTTTCAATGATTCCTATTAGTATTCTCATCAACACCAATGGCACATTTCACCTTGTTTACATTCAGCATTTAAGCAGAGTAACTCATCAGACTATCGAACCAACAATCATTGTATTAGTTGCACCAACCCAGATATTGTTTCTCCTTGGTGCTGTCAAGGCCGTGGTTTGTCACAATTCAATTTGAGCTTCCAAATCCCCAGCCATTAACCCACCCAAAGAGCAGGGGCTTTAACTTTTACTGTTTGATAGTCCATCAGCTCTGGTTCTATGTTACCAAAGAATTACCGCCCCATCATGCTAAGAGGATGCCACTTTCCCTTTAGAAAAGCATGTATATATTTAGAGGAATCCGTTATTAGCTAATTTTATCTATGAGAGAAATTTTAAAGACATAAAAATTATAGTAATTTGCTCATAGTAAATTTTATTAGAAGACTTTAAATATAGGTACATTAGCAGACTCACTCAATAAAAATTTTAAATATAGCAGTCCAGTATAAATCTCATGGCTATGGTAATTAACTGTGAAATACATACAAAATAAACCATTGCAGATAGGGTTTTTTGTTTGTTTTCTTATATAATAGGGCATATACACAACTCTAGGAGGAATGAAAAAGGGGCAGAAATGCTGCTAAAATGGGCAGTTTGAATAACTTTTTGATAGGTTGGCAGTTACAAGAGTTTACAAGAAACACTTGTTGTGCAAGGTAATCTCCTTGCAAAGTACAAGGACCTAGATGAAAAATCCCAATGATATGAATTATCCCAGTAATCTCCCAAATCTCAATAATATAGAGTCTGATTAGAGTAGGCTACAACCCAATTGCAAGTGGGCTTTGCTGTTGATGGAGAGCCAATTCTTGGCAAACATCAGTAAAACCAAGCCATTTATCTACCCGGTTGAATCGGCCTTTGTTGAGGAGTGTGAAACTGTGACCAGCATCACCAACCAGCCTCCACAGACAAGGACTGCTTTCCTTTCTCCTACACTTGGTTATGCTCTGAAGTTGGCTCTGTTACTCTATTGGTTTCTTGAGAAGAGCTTTTTGCTGGTTTCTAGAAGGAAGGAGGGGAAGGAGGCCCTGACTCCAGGGAGTGGACGGACTGAGCCGGACTGTCTCAGGAGATCTGTGTTCCTTGAGATCAGGCCCTTGAGCATCCAACAGGTGGAAGGTTGTGAAGTGGCCCAAGGACCACCACATCTAACGAAAAATGGTGAATCTGGGGGACTTGGTTTGATCCAGTGAGCCACCAAGAGCAACATTTCCCCTCAGCCTGTGATCAGGACTCACATGGTGGCTGGATTTTTCAAGGACACATGGTACGGGGGCAACTCTGTAGTTGAGCGTTCATCAAGTTTTAACTATAAAGGACCATATGGCCAATATTTTACGTGCTGCAGACCAAGAAACAAAAGAAAAGGTATTAGGTAGGAACTTACATAACAAGAGAGAAACATTTTTCATAATGTTTTTATTGGCATAATCCAAAATACAATAATATTTGAGTACAATTATTTGTAACCCATATCTATTAATGAGAGAAAAGGAATTCTTTCGCTGGGGTGGGGGGATATTTCTCTTAATTGGAGTTCAAAGGTGGTTTCTGCTATCATCACATCAAGTGCAAATGTTCATGTGTGAAAGCCATGCTTAGCTTTCACTCTCTCGCGATCTGGCCCATACGCTATAGTTTTCAGACCCTTGCCATAGTTGAACGAACACCAGTCGCCCACACTGGGTTTGCGGTGTTCTGGGGTGGGAAGTCGCTCCGGGCTGAGAAGCACCTCGAGGCATCTACCCGTCCCGAACTTCTCCCTTTGTGCCCAGCTAACCACGGTTCATTGGCTCTCCCCGCAGGGCAGGTCTGGAAGGTCAAGAACGAGGCTCCGGGCTCTCCCGCGGAGCAAGGACGCCTTAGGGCTTCAGGACCACCCACGGCGTCCCAAACAGCTTCCCGGGCGGTGCTCCTGCCCCCCGGCACTTTCCAGCTCCCCCTCCAAGGCCGCTCTTCCTCCCTCTCAGCCCCCTCCAGCTCCTCCTCCGGCTCCTCCCCCTCCGCTCCTCCCCCTTCCCTACATCTAGCCGCCGCGCTTTCCCGCTCCCGCAGCAGCAGCCGTCCGCGTCGCTGTCGCCTCTGCCACCTCCTCCGCCACCGCGCGCCTCTCGGAGTCCCGCGCCCCACCATGCCCAACATCGTGCTGTTTAGCGGCAGTTCGCACCAGGACCTGTCCCAGCGCGTCGCGGATCGCCTGGGCCTGGAGCTGGGCAAGGTGGTCACCAAGAAGTTCAGCAACCAGGAGACCAGGTGGGAGCCGCGCCGGCGGCCCGGCTGGGAAGAGCCCTGGGCACGCGGCTGTGGGGCCGGGTTGCGAACTAGCGTCTGCCCGGGCCACCTCCGCGGCCGCCGCGTTCCCCCTTCCGGGGCGGGACGGTGGCAACGCGGCCTCCGCGCTCTCGCGCCCGCGCCTGCTAAGAAGCCGAAGTGGGGCGCCGCGCGTCCGGGTGCGCGTCCCGGCTCTGCCTCCGGCGGCAGGGCCTTCGGTCCTGGCACCGCGGCAACCCGGCGGTCCCGAGGCGCGCCCGGCCTCCCAGCGGCGCCGCTCGGCCTGGCGTCCCGAGCCCGGAAGGGAGACGTCTGGGCGGTCACAGACCGTCGGGGAGTGGGCGCAGCGGGCGGGAACCGCATCGGGGCAGCGCGCGGTGGAGGGGCGTTCTGGGTAGGCTGGTCCCAGTTTCCGCGTCCCTGCAAGGCTGAACCCAGACCAGTGCGTGCGACGAAAGGTTCACCCCCGTCCCCAATTCTGGTTGCAGACTGGGTTTACCTGGGGACTGTTCGAACGCTGCTTCCCCCACCTGCCCCCAAAGGGTTTGATCAAACGGGCGGGAGATCAGCGTTTTTACAGCTTCCCAGGTAAGTCTCCTGAGCAGCTGGGATGCAGACCTCTGCCTTACCCAGAGGGTGGAGTTGTGCCAAGCTTTGAAAGACTGTGAGAATCCCAGGGCTCACATGGTGGGCGCCCCTCTGCTTCCACTACTCTTGCTGCTTCAAAGACGATGGACTTTCAACTTCTTTCTGGTTCTGGTACTCTGCTGTGTCCAACAGCAACGCCGTGATTTGCCTGTAACTTCCACCCATTTCTCAAGTCCAGAAGTGGTCGCCTCTGCCTGTGGATCAGGTGGTGGTCATCCTCGGAAGCGGACCTAGGGGGCCCCTTTGTCCACCTGCCTGAGTCCACACAGCTCCCTGACTCATTTAAAGTTGGTCTCATTTTTCCCTCTTCTTCCTCCAATGTCTAGTACAGTTAACTGTCCACAGTTACTGATAATTTTTATATCTTTGGCAAAGATCCAATTCAACCAGCATTTTCTAGAAATGGTGCTGGAACAGTTGGACAGCCATATGCCAAAAACTATGAACTTCCATCCATCCTTTTCACCATTTGCAAAAATTAACTTTGAAGTGGATCATAGACCTAAATGTAAAATCTAGAACTATAAAATTTCTAGGAGAAAATCCTGATGACTTGGGATTTGGCAAAAATTTCTTAATGAGGAGTTATGTTCATACTGATGGGGAAGATACCGGGTTTTTTTTTTTTTGCAAGTCAGCTTTTTAGGATATGTGAATCTTATGTGACTTCTTCCAGGTGGCAAATTCCAGTTATGGCTCTGATGATACTATAAGTAAAGAAACATTGTGAATGAGTATCAGGTGGACTTTGGCTGCAGGATTCCACTGTGCAGTGTTTAATACAGAAGTCTGAGAGGATAGTCTAGGGCTCTGGAGAAGGATAGAGCCAGGTTTGAATGTTGCAGTATTTTACCAGTCTTGTTCAAGTTTCAGTTTTTTTAAGAACACGAGAAGAAGAATAGTCTTTGTTCAGAAGGTGTTGTCATATAAGTAAAGGAGAAATTTCTTGAGGTAGTAAATTTTGAAAGCAAGTATGTTGCCCTTCCATGTACCCAGTGCAGCACGAACTTTTGCTAAGGAGCATGGTTAATCTAGATCAGTTCACTGCTAAGTCAGTGTTGAGTTTCTCCTAAAAATACTGCATGTGCCATTGGGCAAAGGTCACTCAGACATTGAAGTATGACTGTTTATACATTTGCTTCAAATATAAAGCAGACTCACTTTTATTTTGTTTTGGGATTTTATAACCATCACTTGATAATTAGAAATCGTGGGGCCTCAAAAACCACTCCGCGTGAAGTTTGGGAATTGTCTATATAGCTACATTTTATGTTTTTAATATATAGACTATAAATGGTTAACTGCCTGACTTTTCTCTTTTCCATGAACTGTACAAGTACAGAGTTTAACTTTTATAAACAGCCCTCTCTGGACCAGGTACTGTGCTAGGAATACAGCTTTTAACTGTGATCGAAGAGAGGAGAAACTAAAGGGCAAAAGGAAGACAAAATTGGTTCAGTTCATGTAAGGGCTCCTTGAATCTCTCACTGAGCTAGGATTCGAAATCTGGTTTGCTGTCTGCTAGCCATCAATCCTCCCATTTAGCATTTTTTATACGCTACTTAACTGAACATAGAGCCTTCTAATTTTACCTTCTCATCCCTAAATCATTTTGGATATGCAGGAAGAGGTCTGCTTCAGCTTCACTATAGACCATAGAAATTCCATGATGACATCTTAGGACAGCAGGTGTCTAGAAGTCTCTGTTGTAACATTTTACCCTGGTCAGTTAACCTGCTGGCAGAATCTTTAGCTAGACTGTGAGACAAGGTTGTACAAAGTTATACAAGGTTATCAGTTACCATGTAATAAATCAGCCCATAGCTTAATGGCTTAAAACAGTAATTGTTGATTTGGCTTACAAATCTGCAATTTGGGAAGGGCTCAGGGAAGAAAGCTTGTTTTTGCCCCATATGGTCACAGATGAGGTGGCTAACTGGGGCTGGAGGGTTCTTGAGGATGGCTCACATGACTGGTAAGTTGGTACTAGCTTTTGCCTGGGAGCTTAGGAACCTTGGCTCCTCTTCCTGTAGACCTTTCCATGGGGCTGCTTGAGCTACGTTACAATATGGAAACTGGGTTCTAAGAATGAATGTTCCAAAAGACAGGACATGGAAGCCACCAGTCCATTAAGAACTGGCTTGAAAGTTGGTGTATCATAATTTCTGTCATATTCTGTTGCGCAAGTACAGAGCCCTCCCAAATTCAAGGGCAGGAGACTAGACCCTGCTCCTTGATGGGAAAAGTATTAGAGCCTGTGGCTCTCTTTTAGTTACCATGCCTGTTTGTTGTTGAGTCAGTGACACTCTTCAGCTTTTTTATGTAGGGGTAATAAAGATCCTCTGGTGGAATAGCAAATGGATGCTGCCTTCTAGCCACAATTTTTTAAAGACCTAGAATAAAGATAGTCATGATCATCTTTTTGAGTAGAAGCAGGACTAGCTTTAGGGGAAAAGTTGCCATGGTGATGATAGTCTCTGTCCTCCCCTGGACTACTGGAGGTTCCTGAGGAAAAACAGGCCAAAGAATCTAATCTTGTGGGATAAACGTCATAATACCAGAAGTTGGCAACGTTTTTCTGTAAAGGGCCAGATCATAAATATTTTAGGCAGTGCTAGCACATGTAGTCTCTGTTGCTGCTTTATCTTACAGTTCTGTAAGTTACAATAATGTTTGTTGCAGGTTAGCAGGGCTGCATTCTCTTCTGAGGCTTTAGAGAATGCGTTCCTGTGCCTTTTCCAGTTTCTAGAAGCAGCCCACATTCCTTCACTTTTGGCCTCTTCCACCTTCAATGTAAGCAACAAAATGTTGCTCTGACCCTACTTCTGCTGTCTCCCTCCTGGATTTTTAAGGGCCCTGTGATTACACTCAATTTAAATAATCCAGGATAATTCCCTGTGTTAAGGTCAGCTGATGAGCAACCTGAATTCCATCTGCAAACTTACTTCTTCTTTGCCATATAAACTCACATATCCAAAGGATTAGGATGTACTTCAGGGGGCCATGATGCTGCCTACCACCCCATTCTTAACTCACAGGCCATAGAAAAACAGCCTGTGTGCTATGTTTTGTTGACCTCTGAGCTATATAATACTGTACTTAATTTCTGCTGTAGTTCATTTTGTGCTGCTATAACAGAGTACTGGTGACTGGCTAATTTATAAACAAAAGAAATGTATTTATCATAGGTCTAGAGGTTGGGAAGTCCAAGACTGAGGGGCTGGCATCTGGCAGGGTCCTTCTTGCTGCGTCATCCCATGGCAGAAGGGTGGAAGAGCAAGACAGCATAGTTGAGAGAAAACAAGAGGAGCCAAACTTGCAAATAAACTCATTCTTAAGATAATGAACACGCTCTTGCAATGATGACATTAATCCATTCATAAGGACAGAGCCCTCGTGACCTAATCATCTCTTAAATGTCTCACCTCTCAATACTCCTGTACTGGGGATTAAGCTTTCAACACATGAACATTAGAGAACACATTTAAACCATAGCAATTTCCAAATTAAGTTTATCCCATAGTTGATGTAATGTTCACAAAGCAGTTATATTTAGTTCCCTAGATCTTGAAATAGGAGAGAGCACATAGAACTCTTTCCCCCTCATCCTGTGAGGTTGGCATATTTTCATCCATAGTAGAAGGCGTACAAGAAGATGTGTGAATGTTATCAAAACTAATTTTCACAACATGTCAACTTGAAAGGCTTTATTTTTATTTTCCTTTAAAATTTTTTAGAGATGGAGTCTCGCTGTGTTGCCCAGGCTCGACTCGAACTCCTGGGCTCAAACAATCCTCCTGCCGCAGCTTCCCAAGTGGCTGGGACTATGGGCATGAGCCACCATGCCCAACTTGTTCCAGCTTGTTTTTAAATTTTCATTAAAAACAGTACTAATTGATGATTCTTTTTTTTTTTTTGAGATGGAGTTTTGCTCTTGTTGCCCAGGTTGGAGTGCAACCGTGCGATCTTGGCTCATTGCAACCTTTGCCTTATCGCAACCTTTGCCTCCTGGATTCAAGCGATTCTCCTGCATCAGCCTCCCAAGTAGCTGGGATTACAGGCATGTGCCACCATGCCTGGCTAATTTTGTAGTTTTTAATAGATACAGAATTTCTCCATGTTGGTCAGGCTAGTCTCGAACTCCCGACCTCAGGTGATCTGCCTGCCTCGGACCCCCAAAGTGCTGGGATTATAGGTATGAGCCACCTCACCCGGCCCTTTTAAGAAAACAGTTTTATCGGGTATCTGATAGAGGGAGAAGGGAGAAGGATAATTATTCATGTTCCTCATTTGTAATTTTAAAATATTTCATTTTGGGATGAATACATTTACAGACAATTCTGCTGTAATGTGACATATATATTCCTAAAATTTACCACGCTATGCAAAATCAGGCAATCCAAAACCACAGGGCTTATGAGAAAAGTGGGGTTAGGGACATAACATTCAAAAACGTCCTTAGTGATCCATTAAAAAATCATGGGAATGTTATCAGGGTGAGTATCCCTTATCAGAAATGCCTGGGACAAGTATTTCAGATTTATTTTTAATTTTTGCATTTTGGAATATTTCTGTCGTACTTACTGGTTGAGCATTCCAAAGCTCCAAAATCTGAAATACAAAATGCTCCGATGACCACTTCCTTTGAGCATGATGTCGTCACTCAGAAAGTTTTGGATTTCAGAATTTGGGATTAGAGTTCCTGTCAAAATGGTAAAACACCGACATGTATTACATGCCCCCCAAAAAATTGGCTGAGCGCAGTGGCTCACGTCTGTAATCCCAGCACTTTGGGAGCCCGAGGTGGGCAGATCACTTGAGGTCAGGAGTTCAAAACCAGCCTGGCCAACATGGCAAAACCCCGTCTCTACTAAAAATACAAAAATGAGCCAGGTGTGGTGGTACACGCCTGTAATCCCAGCTACCTGGAAGTCTGAGGCAGTACAATCACTTGAACCCGGGAGGCAGAGGTTGCAGTGAGTGGAGATGGTGCCATTGCACTCCAGCCTGGGCAACAAGAGCAAAACTCGGTCTCAAAAAGAAAATTAGATAAATACTACAGCAAAGATGGCACTTTCCATTGAAAAAATGCCTGAGCCTTAGGGTTCTCTAAAATGACGTGGAAAGTTATGACACCATAGGTGAATGAGTGTGACTTCAAGGTGTATACATGTGTATGTTTGTGTATTTCTGAGTGGCTCCATTTGGCTGGGTGCAGTGCAGTTTTCTGCAGTCTCAGGATTGGAGGTTGTACATAAGAAAATACAAAATTCATGCTATGCTCAAACTGTTCCAAGTAATATCAATCATTGGAACCAATTGGCCTTTTCAAAACATTGCAGAGCTGACCATCTTCCTGGTTTGGATGCAGAGCTCTGCGAAGGAAGTGCCTGAGCACATGGCACTATTTTACGTTTCTTCTGATCAAAGGAATATACCAGGGATGGGCTGGCTCTCCCTCTCACGTTGGACATCGAGAATTCTATACCTGGAAATGCAGAAAATTTCAGACGTGTAATTTTCCAAAACTTAGCTGCTATTTACTCTTTCTCCAGAAGCTACACGAGGATGCCAAAACAAGGAAGTATACCAAGAAAGAGGATACAGAAAATGGGAAATGGAGTGCAGGAGAGGGGGAAGGGAATCCCCAGATGGCAGCTGTGCATAGGCAGAGAGATAACCCAGACCTGCCACCCCAGGGAGGGACGCCTGCAAGGCGATGAAATGCAGATAGGACTTGAGGCCTCTGACCTTGGGAGCTTTTGATTGTTAGTGAAGGGTTTAGGGTGGAATCTGGATTCAGGATTCAGAAAACTTAGCAGATAAAAAGGTAAGACAATGACCTCCAGGGAAAGTAAAAAGAAAAGATGCATGAAAAGAAAATGTAAACATTTGTTTGAGTTTACTGCATGGCAGAGCTCTGAGCAGCAGCCTTTTATGCAGTTGAAAACGTAGTCAATCTTTAATGTGAATATTGATCTATATTGGGATGATGGCGAGATGGGAAATTTGCATTGCACGTGATAGAACTGAGTCAAAATAGAGTTCAGTCCTCATCTTCCACAGTGAGAAGTCAATACACTTTGCCTAAAATAAAAACTCAAGACACAGCAATACACACGTATTAGCTAAACTTGAAGGAAAATATCTAAAAATCATATCAAAAATTGAAATTGGTGGCCTCTGGGCTGTTTCTCTGTTATAAGTCTTACAGAATGGTTTGAGGTTTTTAAGCAATATGACTGTTTAACTTTGATAAAAATAAAAAACTAAAACTAAATATAGTATTTTGCAGAAAAGAGGTAACATAGCAGACCTGAGACTCAGGCCTGTTTGCAAGGGTACCCACCATTTCCCGGTAAGAATGGATCACTGCATAAACTGGTTAAAAAAATTGATAAACAATGTGGTTCATGCTGAATGCCTGTGAGTCTGACATTTTGGTATGTGCTAGGCAGAGGGTGCTTATATGACCAGCCCACAGTAAAAATCCTGGGACTTTAGTCTCTAAGCAGCTTCCCTGGTCAAGAGCCCTTCATATGTGTTGTTATAGCTCACTACTGGGGCATTAAACTCTACCTCTGACTCCCCTTGGGGAGGACTCTTGGAAGCTTGCACCCCGTTTCCCCCAACTTCACCCCATGCACCTTTTCCCTTTGCTGAGTTTGCTCTGTGTCCTTTCCCTGCAGTAAATCATAGCCATGAGTGCAACTATTATGCTAAGTCCTGTAAGTCATCCTGGTGATCATCAAACCTGGGGGAGGTCTCAGGAACACCCAAGATGCAAATACGCTTCAATATTAACCAGTGGCAGTTTTCTTTTCCTAGCGTGGAGATTGGTGAAAGTGTGAGAGGGGAAGATGTCTACATCATCCAGAGCGGCTGTGGGGAAATTAACGACAATCTGATGGAGCTCCTCATCATGATCAATGCCTGCAAGATTGCGTCATCATCCAGGGTGACTGCCGTGATCCCATGTTTCCCATACGCCCGACAAGATAAAAAAGACAAGGTAGGAGAGGTGTGTCCTACTCTAGAAGCCTGTTCTGGGCCACTGTCAATGTTTTTTTCCTCATTTATCCCCTGGATTAGAATTATCTGGAAAATGTTGACTTTTTCCTCTAATGATAAGTAGATATACTTCCTCATTTTGCTTGTTAAAGATTTGGCTTTGAATCTACCCTGACGTTAATATTCAAAGAAACAGGTAAAGCATATTTTTGCAGGTATTAAAATACCATATTGTCCTTGTTATAATGAAATTGTTGTATGTCTTTGTGGTGGTAGATAGAAGTAAATACACACACAAACATGCACAAGAGTACCAGTCAAACTGGAGACCATCGGAATCAGATCACTGGATTGTATCGGTTTCAGGGTCCCGGCTGTGATACTGTGTTACAGTTTTACAAGATGTTACCACAGGGAACTAGGTTAGGTAAAAGGTTCACAGGATCTCTGCACTGTTTCATACAACTGCATGTCAATCTACATGCAGTTCTATGAAAATAAATTCCCCCAGATTAAAAAGTTCAATTTAAAAACAAACAAACAATGATCTCTTTTTAGCCTTTAAAAAAGAACAGAAATAGTATCATCGAATTATAATTTTTACAAGGTTAGCAAAGGGGAATTTTTTAATTAAACTTTTTATTTTGGGGGAATTTATTCACACAGCCTCCTTTGTAAAAATTGTGATTTTTTTAAAAAAAATTTTTTTTAAATTTTAAAAAATCACAATTTTTACAAAGGAGGCTGTGTGAATAAATTCCCCCAAAATAAAAAGTTTAATTAAAAAAAGATCTCTTTTTAACCTTTTAAAAAGAACAGAAATAGTATCATTGAGTTCTGATTTTCACGACGTTAGCATCAGAGGAGGCTCTGCGAGTCTTTTAAAGAAATGAAGAAAATGTGATTGGTCTTTGACTTTGAGAGAATCAGAGAAATCGGAGGTTGAGAAGAACACTGAAGGAGATTGTATTACTTTTCTAGGGCTGTCATAGGAAATTACACAAACTGAGTGGCTTAAAAGAGCAGAAATTTTTCTCTCACAGTCTCGGAGGCTGAGAAGTGTGAATTCAAGGAATGGGCAGGGCCACGCTCCTTCTGAGGGCTGTAAGGCAGGATGCGTTCTCACCTCTTCCAACTTCTGGTGTCTCCTTGCATTCCTTGGCTTGTGGCTGCATCACTCTGGTCTCTGCCTCTGTCTTCACCTGGCCTCTTCCCTGTGTTTCTTCTCTGTTTCTTATTAAGGACACTGTCATTGGATTTCAGGCCCAACCTAATCCAGAATGAACTCAACTTAATCTTTACCTTGGTTATATTTGCAAAGACCGTATTTCCAAAATGAGGTCACATGCTGAAGTTGTGGGTAGACATGAGTTTTGGGGGGATATTGTTTGACCTATGACAGTGGTCAACTCCCAGTTGTTGTCTGCTCCATATCTTACGAGGTTCAGCCGGGCTCAGCGAGAATCCTGCCAGTTTGCAAGACATGCTGCTGCTCTGTAATTTGGTAACTCAGTGCAAGAAAGGTTTTCCCCAACACGCTGCTATTTATCTCCATAATTCATTTCTGAAACAACACAGATTTCTGAAGCAGCACAAGACCCCCTCATATTTGAAAGAAATCCTTTATAAATTTGAATTTGTATACCAAAGTCCCCCCTATTAATCTCAGCCTCCTCAATACACGGTTTCCTTTACCTGTCTTGAAGATGGCTTGTCAGTTAATTTCTCACCTAAAATCTGATGAGAAGGGTCCATATACTTTATCTGTAAATGGCTATATAGTCTCTGTTGCAACTGCTCAACTCTGGTTATACTTCGAAAAGAGCAACGGACAATAATATGTAAATGAGTGGATATGGCTGTGTTCCAGTAAAACTTTATGGACACTGAAATGTGAATTTCATATCATTTTCACATGCCTTGAACATTTATTTTGAGTTTTTTTCAACCATTTAAACATGTGAAAGCTGTTTTTAGCTCACAAGTAGTACCAAAACAAGTGGCTGGTGGCTGGTGGCTAGCTGGATTTGGCCTGTAGGGCACAGTTTGCCAACCCCTGTATTACAGCATTGATAGATTTTGTGTGTGTGTGTTTGAGATGGAGTTTCACTCTTGTCGCCCAGCCTGGAGTACAGTGGCGCCATCTCAGCTCACTGCAACTT
Organism: Callithrix jacchus; assembly: GCF_049354715.1. NCBI lineage: Eukaryota > Metazoa > Chordata > Mammalia > Primates > Cebidae > Callithrix > Callithrix jacchus. The sequence goes on from NC_133524.1 coordinate 13,044,217, forward strand.
CTGCCTCCTGGGTTCAAGGATTCTCCTGCCTCAGCCTCTCAAGTAGCTGGCTAGCATGCACTACCATGCCTGGCTAATTTTTTGTATTTTCAGTAGAGATGGGGTTTCACCATGTGGGCCAGGCTGGTCTCAAACTCCTGGCCTCAAGTGATCTGCCCGTCCCAACCTCTCAAAGTGCTGGGACTACAGGTCTGAGCCACCAACACGCTCGACCAGCTTTAACTGTTTTGTGCAACTGCGTTTTCTAGCTAGCAGCAGTTTTCCTGATGTTAGACAGTTAGATACGTTTTCCATTTTTGCTCATTGTAAAAACATATTTCTTTTCTTTCTTCCACCCTTTCTTTTTCTTTTTTTTTTTTTTTTTTTGAGACGGAGTTTTGGTCTTGTTACCCAGGCTGGAGTGCAAATGGCGCGATCTTAGCTCACCACAACCTCAGCCTCCTGGGTTCAGACAATTCTCCTGCCTCAGCCTCCTGAGTAGTTGGGATTACAGGCACGCACCACCGTGCCCAGCTAATTTTTTTGTATTTTTAGGAGAGACGGGGTTTCACCATGCCACCCTTTCTTTAATCACTTTGCTGTGTTTCTTAGTAATAACATTGTAGCTGCTTCTAATTTTTTATCCCAGTCATACAATTCTGTGACTTCCTGAGCTTAACTGCTGATGAAGAGAGGACTCTGATCATCATCCACACAGAGGCAGGGCCGTTGATAATATCTGAGAGACAATGTGTGTAGTGGCTTTAGGAAGTCGTGTGGTTTCTCGTTAGAAAACACAGCTAGGAAAGAAGGAATCACAGTGGGGTGTATTCGTTTCCTAGCACTGTTACAACAAATTACCACAAACTGGGTGACTTAAAACAACAGAAATATGTTCTCTTAAGTGCTAGAGGCCAGAAGTCCAACATCCGTCCTCGCCTCTTCCAGCTCCTGGTGGCTGCCCACCTTGAGGCTACGTCACTGCAATCTCTGCTGGAATCTTCACATGGCCTCCTCTTTGGTCTCCCTCAGATCTCTTTCTCACTCTTTCTCATTTTCAATTTTCTTTTTAGAGACAGGGTCATGCTTCGTCATCCAAGCAAGAAGAACTTCCAGGCTCAAGTGATCCTCACACCTCAGCCTCCCAAGTAGCTGGGATTACAGGTGTGCACCACCATGCCTGGCTAATACTTATAGCTTTTTTGTGGAGACAGTGTCTCATTATGTTGCCCAGGCCGGTCTCAAATTCTTGGGCTCAAAAGATCCTCTTGCCTTGGCCTTCCAAAGTGTTGGAATTAAAAGCATGACCACCACACCTGGCATCTCTCTTTAAACGATACATGAGGTAGCATCTAGGGCCTGCCTGAATAATCCAGGGTAATCTCTCCATCTCAGGATTCTCAGTGTCATCACATCTCAGAAACCTTCTTTCCAAATAAGGTAACATTTCACAAGTTCCAGGGATTAGGCTCTGATATTTTTGGGGCCACCATTTAGCTCACTCCAAGAGGCTTTAAAGGAAGTCATTGATGTGTTAAGAGATGAATATTTTAAGGACACTTTGAGCTTTGAGATAGTACATATCATTTATCATCTAGGCCAGGATGCTTTCAAGATTGAAAGGGAGCTCTATGAATAATGGTGCTGGGAAACAGGTGTCCACCTATACTGTGCTGGGCATGTGACGTAGGGTCACCCTCTCTGTAGCCTCTGGAGTGACCTTGGAGGTGGCCAGGACACAGAAGCTGTTCTGACACCATTATTTCTGACATGTCTGTGTAGTCAGTGTGACTCTTATTATAGTGAGGAGACAATTTCATTCTTTATCCAAACTTGCTGAAAGGGGAATTCTTAATTCTTTTATATATGTATACATATTGCACTTAGGTTCTGGGGTACATGTGCAGATCATGCAGATTGTTGCATAGGTACATACATGGCAATGTGGTTTGCTGCCTCCATCCCCCTGTCACCTATATCTGGCATTTCTCCCCATGTTATCCCTCCCCAACCTCCCCACCCCTCTCTGTCCCTCCCTAGTTCCCCCCAACAGACCCCAGTGTGTGATGCTCCCCTCCCTGTGTCCATGTGTTCTCATTGTTCAACACCCACCTATGAGTGAGAACATGTGGTGTTTGATTTTCTGTTCTTGTGTCAGTTTGCTGAGAATGATGGTTTCCAGATTCATCCATGTCCCTAGAAAGGACACAAACTCATCATTTTTTATAGCTGCATAATACTCCATGGTGAATATGTGCCACATTTTCCTTGTCCAGTCTGTCTTAATCCTTATCTATTATTTGAGGTGTGCCTTTGCTTGCTTGCTTTATTTATTTATTTTTGAGACCAAGTTTTGCTCTTGTTGCCCAGGCTGGAGTGCGATGCCATGATCTCAGCTCATCGCAGCCTCCACCTCCCACAATCCAGCCAATTCTCCTACCTCGGCCTCCCAAGTAGCTGGGATAACAGGTGTGCACCACCACACCTGGCTAATTTTTGTATTTTTAGTAGAGGCAGGGTTTCACCATGTTGGTCAGGCTGGTCTCACTCCTGACCTCATGTGATCTGCCCACCTTGGCCTCCCAAAGTGCTGGGATTACAGGCATGAGCCACTGCGCCTGGCCGTAAAAACCATTCTTAACTCACAGGTTACACAAAACCAGGCTGTGGTCTACATTAGGCCCATGGATTCTAATTTGCCAATCCCTGCTATAGAAGACCCTCAATAATTGCTTGTTCCCTTCCCTGGTAAAAACAGTAGGTTGGGCAGGGCACAGTGGCTTGTAATCCCAGCACTTTGAGAGGCCGAGGTGGGCAGATCACCTGAGGTCAGGAGTTTAAGAACAGCCTGGACAACATGGTGAAACCCCATCTCTACTAAAAATACAAAAATTAGCAGGTCATGGTGGCGCATGCCTGTAATCCCAGCTACTCAGGAGGCTGAGGCAGGAGAATTGCTTGAACCTGGGAGGCAGAGGTTGTGGTTCAGTGAACTGAGATGGCACCACTGCACTCCAGCCTGGGTGACAGAGCAAGGACTCCATCTCTAAAGGAAAAAAAAACAGCAGATTGTGGGCAAGGCTGGGAATAATGACTTCTGAGGCAGGGAAAGGACTTGTAGTTTGGGGAGTTCTTTTCTCTTTTTTCAAAATCATTTTCGAGATTACATTCTCTTTTCAATAAAATTTCCTTTTTTTCCTTTTTTATACAAGAGAAATTGAGAATAGTTTTTCCTGATGTGAATTTCTACAGTCTTGTAATTTTTTAAAAGCCTTTCAACTTTACACTTTCGAAAGGTGCTATTTGATGCATTGTATGAGATCTGGAATAGCCTGAGACTCTTTGTCATGATTGGGCTGACTTGCAAAACATTTAACTATTATGCATTTTTCACTAGGGGAGTTGAATGTTTCATTTTTGGCTGCTGTGCCTTGACTCTACCTTTGTTTCAATGCTGTACTATCTTTTCTTTGTATAGGCTAACAAGTCAGTTAACTAGTAAATCATTTTTCCTGCAAGATTCAGTTGGGTATGAGCCAAACTCTGAACCACAGAACAAAAACCAAACTTGTAAACAAGGCATGAAGAAGAAAATCAGAAAGTGTGAATTTGGAAATTACCTTGTGGTTTGGATCCCAGAAATGAAGAAACACTGGATGCCACTGAGGAGACAAGAGAACGGAGGGTTCTTTTTGCTGGTGTCTTAGTCTGTGCTGCTGTAACTAAATACCACAGACTGGGTAATTTACAAGGAATCTTCAAACCTGTGTCCTGGGAGGGGGAAAAAAAAGAACAGAAATTAATTTTCTGGAAAACCAAGACCAAGGCACCGGCCCTCCTGAGGGGAAGAATGCTGTGTCCCTACCTGACAGAAGATGGAAGGGCAAGTTTGCAAAATGCTGCCTGAAGCCTCCTTTAGAAAGTTCTGAATCCTGCTCTCAATGGAGGAGCCCTCAGGGCCTAATCACCTTTTAAAGGCCCCAAGTCTTGATCCTATCATATTGCCAACACCTGAATTTTGGAGGGGACCATTCAACCCACAGTAACTGATCATACAGTTGTAGGAAGAGCGCAAAATTGATTAGTGTTGCAAATCGGGTTCTATTACAAAGCAGTTGTAGTAACTGATTTGCTCTTTTTATTATCCTGGAACTTCGTTACACTAAATAATTCTCACAGTCAGTGAGACTAATGACTAAGCCATGGACATTTAATGTTAATAGAGATTCTGTTAGTAAATATTTATTGAAGAACTACTGAATGCAAAGTGTGGAGCTGTGTTCTGCAGATGATGTGAAAATCTCCAAAACCAATTGTTTGCCCTTGAGGGATGTAATCTAATTGTGAACTATGAACATTTGTACATACAGCATCTCCGAATATCTGGCTTTCAGCAGGTATCACAAGGCAGTCCCAAATTAGAAAGGAGAGATGATTTCTGGAGTTCTGCCTTAAAATTGGATGATTAGAACCAGACCGGGAGGATCAAACATAGTGGCTCAGCAGAGACGGTGGAATGGGGACAAGGCAGGCATGTGGGTATAATGGCCAGGCTTCAAGTGTTTTCTAGAGGAGGAAGGGCAGCCCCAACACTGACTTCAGGGAGACTTCCCATAGCAGAGGTGTGGGAAAGGAGCTGTTCCTAGTAGGCTGCAGCCAGACTGGTCAGAGAACTTTGGAGAATAAAGCTGAGAAAATTCGATTTTGTCCCAAAAGCAACGTGGAACATAGTACAGGGGAGTTATGGTCTATAATTAGTAGAGAAGTTTGAAAAAGTAAAAAAGATGAAAAATATATTTAGAATCTCACATTTTAGAAACATCTGTTAACTTTTTAGAGTGTTTTCCTCTCGTTCTTTTGTGTTTTGAACATACATATACACTTATTTTTAATTATAATACATATTTCTTTTTTTAAAATGGTGTGTTAGGGAAAACACAAATAATCTGTTAACATTTTTCATGTAATTCCTTCCTGCATGTGTTTTTACATGAATATACTCGGTGTGTGTGTGTGTGTGTGTGTGTGTGTGTGTTTAACAAGGATCATTTGTTACTATTTTGAATGAAATCTTTTTTTAAAGCTTTTCTTTTTTTTGTGGCTGATATATAGAAATGCTGTTGTTTACTACAAAATGCTGAACTCCACCTAGGTCTGATCATACGTCTATATAATCTCTTGGATTTCTTTGATGTGGGCAGTTTTACTGTCCGTAATTTATGATGTGGATACCAAAGCTATACAGAAGTTAAGTAAGTTTGCAAAGAATTTAATGACAGTAAATGACACTAAGTATGAAATTGAATAGTAAGTACTGAATTATCGGTCCTCTTACAGTCTTCGTTCTTTGACTTGTTTTTTCCATTTGTAATCATCCAACTGGTGGCACATGAATTCCCCGTTAATAGCTGGCCTTCTTTCAGCCTCTGGCTGTGTGAGGGTCTCTTGGCCTAGGTAATCTCACATGTGCCACTCTGTTCTTCTAGAACACTATTCTCCTCGCCTTTGCTGAACTTGCCTTAAAGGCAATTTCCTCTGAGGGACCACTAATAATAATCTTGTTTAAACTTTATGTCCTTCCTGCATCTTTCTTGGTACCTTTTATTTCTGCACACTTACCATGATTTCAGTTATACAGATTGTGACATTACATGTACATATGTTTAACTGTTTGATATTTGTTCTCTATACCCAGCATCAAGCACTTAGTTTTGCAGAATTTGTAAATAGCAAATGTGTGCGGAATTAGATGAAACGAATATATCTTTTGCTGTTACAACATGTGTAATTTTCTTTTTGATGCTTTGTTGATTGCATCTATGATTGATCTTTCTCATGTACATCCTCGTGGGAGAATCTAATAGTATCCATCTTTTCCTGTTATAAAATTAATGTTCTTATTGTTAGAGTCGTGCTCCAATTTCTGCAAAACTTGTGGCCAATATGCTGTCGGTGGCTGGGGCGGATCACATCATCACCATGGACCTGCATGCTTCTCAGATACAGGTATCACTGTTTTCTTTATGCAATGGTTAAGTCAAGTCTGTTAAATTAAATAATCTTAGAAGAGGTACCATTAGTTGTGTTTGAGTTTATATATGGCTACTCTCTTGGATTTTTGTCTTTACTGAACTTGGAAATATAATTTCATATAATACTTCCAGTCTCTCTCACCATCTTGCCCTCAGTCAGTTCTGGAGGAGTGTGGCTGGCTTCTTGGTAGTAAGCCCTGTATAGTTTCATCCCAGCTTATGGAAAAGAATCAGAACGGCAGAGTCATAATATCTTTTTTTAAACCTCTTCATAACTTATTTTCTTTGTCTCTAAAGCAGGCCAAATTATATTGTGCCACTTTGTGTTATATAATGAACATGAAGTATTTGGTTTATAATAACTACTTAAGGACAACAAACCTTTCCCCTCACCGTCCTGCAAAGCCATTCTCTTCCTCAGAATATAGGCCATCATAAGACAGCAGCATATGTTCCAAAAGACAGACTGGACTGAAATATGCCCCTATAACATATCTGTCTTTTGATTTAATTCTTTCTAAAATGAACAAGAGGGAGTCAGTTATAAAAGCTTCTTTTAAACAAAAAATGCAGATGTTGTTTAATGAAAGCAACTATCACTTTAAAAAAAAAGAAAAAAACCAAAACAAAACAAAACCCTTCAATGTGACACTGACTTCTCCCTTTAGGGATTCTTCGATATTCCTGTGGATAATTTGTATGCGGAGCCCGCAGTCCTGCAGTGGATCCGGGAAAACATTGCGGAGTGGAAGAACTGTATCATTGTTTCACCTGATGCAGGGGGAGCCAAAAGGTATCATGCAGGCTACGCCTTGCAGATTTCTCCATTTGCTGATTAGTTTTTCTCTTTCTGATGTATTAGATAAGGAAGCATGCAGTCAATTACTTAACACTTGATTTTGCTAATGAGCAAGTAAGTAGACTGCAGGCTTCACTTCCAGAGCAGAAACCTATCATCTTTGTTAATATTTCATCATTCAAGAAAGAAGAAAATACATACACAGACACATAGACACAATAGGTATATATTGGCTTATTTGTTTTCAGCAAAGGGTAGATGTATTTTGGGTTTTTTTAAGTTATTGTTTTCTGATAATAAAAGTAATGAGCCTCATTGGAAAGTAAGTCTTTTCATTAACAGCACTTGGAAATGGTAGCCAAAATAGAACATTTGTAAAAAGAAATCTCTGTACATAGAATAGCAAGAAAGGGAAGTATCAAGAAATAAAGCAGAGGCTGAAAGCTATGTCCAGGTGGCTTGAGAGGGATGGGCATCAGATCCAGGAAGAGCATGGTGGCTTGGGTTTTAATGCTCACATGGAAACCTCCATAAAGAAGGGAGCTAAAGCCAGGCACGGTGATGCATGCCTGTAATCCTAGCACTTTGGGAGACCGAGGTGGGAGAATCACTTGAGCCCAGGAGTTCCAGGCTGCAGTGAGCTATGATCACACCACTGCACTGCAGCCTGGGCAACAGAATGAGACCCTGACTCAAAAAAAAAGGTTGAAGAAAAGGAGGCTGAAAGCCAAGCCAGATCTCTAGCCAAAAGCCAGGAGGAATGCCCATCTTTACCTGGGCCTTTGGATTAGGGGAGGGAATAGTCACCTATGAGAAGTCAAACCACCAGCCTGTGAGCTTATGCCACATTCAAATGTGGAGTGCAATACACAGGAAAATGTTCTCCAGGATGTAGAGCCCCTGTAGAGGGAGAATTTCACAATCCTAGCTGCTCAGTGAGCACACCCTGCTTAACCTGACCCAGTGATGCCTGATCTAAAGTTAGAAAACCAAGGGAACACAGTCCGCCCAGACCCAGCATGTGCAGACAACAGGGCGGCGGGCAGTCAGTACTTAGGGATGAGAACAATTTGTAGACTATCAAATAAGTAAGTTGAAAAGGAAACTAAGGTGAAGGAGAGATGGCACCAACCTGGTAGTAGCAGCATGGCAGTGATGATGCACCCAGTGGCGTGAGAAGGTGGTACCGAGGAGCATGTCTCAAAGGCTTGGCAGAGTCTCGAGGTGTTAGCAAGCAAGCAGGGCACAGGGTGTTCAGAATCAAGGATGAACACAATAAGAGAATGTGGCAAGCTGAGGCTCAGTGACCCGGTGACCATGTAGAGCTTTGCAAATGCTATCTGGGAAGAAAAAAGGCCAGAAAGGAGTTTTATTGTATAGGTAGAGACCTCCATAAGGGAGAGGTAAGAGACTTGTCCCCTCCAGTCCAGTGAGGAAGCAAGGAAGATCTAAATGTGCACGAACAGTGGTGCGATCAGAGCAACAAGTGAGCATCAGGCTTCGGAATGGCTAACATCAAAAGCCTGTCCCTCGTCTGGCACCCTCATCTGCCTGCAACCCAGCTGAGGACCTAGGATCAAATGCAAAAGTTTAGGAGTAGCCCAGAAAGTTGTCTTAACATCCTTCCAGGGAAATGCAGGCCCTGATTCTTAGAAGAGCCTTGTTCATTCTGCTCAAAGCTGCCTTCCAACGGCTGCTTGGGTTCCCAGGACAGAAGAGGCTGAACGAGCCGTGCAGCTGGAGACTGGCCTCTGCCAGCAGCAGGAAGTGGCTGTGGCCAGGAAGGAAACATAAATATATAAAAGACGGAAGCAAAAAGTTAACTTGCAAAGACCCTAGATGGGCAGCCCTGGGGTGGAGAGCAGCACTGTGTCATGTAGCCTACTACTGTATGGTGCATAATGTTCACAAAAATGCCCTTGGCCAAGCATCAAGGTTGAATCACGCTAAGTGTCCTCTGCAAAAAAATTGTGAGCAACATTTTGGGGTCATTTCTACTAGAAATGCTTGCAGTTGACTTGGAAACTTCTGCAAGTCACATGGAATCTGCATTCAAATGAGGCAAATGCACTGGCCCTATGTAAGGTTAGAGGCAAAGAAGCCAGCCAAGGGGTAGGTGAGCAAGCGTCAGATGTAACTGGTTTATAATAACAGCTTTGTTATAGTGTAATTCAAATATGCACAATTGGGTGGGCTCGGTGGCTCCCGCCTATAATCACAGCACTTTAGGAGGCTGAGGCAGGCAGATCAGGAGATCAAGACCATCCTGGCCAACATGGTGAAACCCCGTCTCTACTGAAAATACAAAAATTACTTGGGCTTGGTGGTGCACGCCTGTAATTCCAGCTACTCAGGAGGCTGAGGCAGGAGATTCGCTTGAACCCAGGAGGCGGAGGTTGCAGTGAGCCAAGATCGCACTACCGCACTCCAGCCTGGGTAACGAGCGAGACTCCATCTCAAAAAAAAAAAAAAAAAAAAGAGGAAAAAATACCAAAAAACTCCAAATAGCATAATTTACCCGTTTAACGTTTCCAGTTCAACAGTGTTCTGCATATGCAGAGATTTGTGCAACTGTCACTAGCTACTTTCTTTGTAAACCAGAAAATGTTATTTTGGCAGCTACTCAGCCCAAAGAATAGTAGATTCCACAGATTCGTATGACCATCTTTCTTTCTTCCCCCAAACTTGTTTTTATATACATAGTCTAAGAATATCATACATGCTCTTAGCAGAAATTCAGACAATACAGAAGGGTCCCATCCTCTGTTCTTTAAATGTCACTGTTATTTCCAATGTCAGAACTGTGTTACTTAAGCGTATATCTACCTATTTATTTCACGCAAATGACAATGTGATATATACAGTTCTTCACTGTGCTTTCCTTACTTGCTGTATATTAACTATTCCATAGCTGTGTTGTACAGCTGTGCGATTTCCCTTGTGTGCACGTACCACAGCTCCTATTGACCAGTCAGGCCCCCTCTTACCCATTCGTAGGTGCCGTTGTTTGCACTCTTAAATGCAGCTCTGAAGCAATTTCGTTGCTTTGACATTTTGTACATGTGTGCAAGTGGGATATATTCCTAGAAGTGGAATTGCCCAGTCAAAAGGCATGAGCTGTTTTTGGTTTGATGGGCAGTGCCAAAATATGGTCTTTCCCAAAAAATACACCAGTTGACATTCCATCAGGTATGGATGCCAGTGACTTTGTACACAGCGTTGCTCACACAGTGGATTACCAGGCAGTTTTACTTTCAGATCAGGTAGGTGATCTATGGCATGCTCTTCCTGGGAACACGAGCTGCTGTGGGTGAGGGTAGCGCCCTCACCGGCGCTTGTTGATTTGCCGTGACAGGGGTCTTCACATCATTCTGCCTATTGTGCTCTTGGCTGGGACTTTTCTTTTGGATTGTCAACAGTCCTGCATAGACAATAGATCATAGCTGTTTCTCATTCGTGTTGCAAATATTTCTTCCAAGTTTTTTCATTTCTTCTCCTTTTTAATATTTTTATTCTCTGCAGGAGTTTAAAAACCTTCATTATGTAGTCATACTTATTTTTTCTTCACATTATGGCTTCCAGGTTTAGGTAGGAGTCACCCTTCTCTTAAAAGATGTCTTCTCCCATGATTTCGTATATTTTTTTCTTTTTTAATGTTCCAAGATTTCTTCCATCTGAAATTTATTTTGGAATAAAGAATGAAATAAGAATCCAGCTCCTCCCCCCTCCCCACTATCTAGTTGTTCCAAAACTATTAAATAATCCATCTCTATTGTTTTGAAATGGCATCTTTTATCATATACAGAGTTCCCCATTTCAAATAGATAGCTTTTTGCCAACTCTTTTAAAAAATGCAGAGTAAAGTAAACAGAGTAAATGGCTGGGGTTGAGATGCTGTTTTGTTCAGACCTCCTTTCAAGCAATCGGCACTCAACCACCTAGCTCCCTCTGCCAGGAATAAGCTTTTTAGGGACATACATTTCAGAATTTTTGTCACCTCCTTTCTGTTTCCCAAGTGTTTCTGCTACACATCACTGTCACCCTCATATTCTATCCCCCAAATGACAGTCTCCTCAGAACAGCCTTGCAGGTGATACATGACGCATGCAGTTGACGTTATCTGTGGCTTCTTTGCTTGATGCAAGAAGTCATATTTAGCAAAAGAAAAGACTGTAAATTTCTGTCTGACCAATTGGAGCTTCTTGCTTTAGAAAAAGCTTTGAAGCTTGACTCGCTCCAGGTAAAACTTAATATCGCCACAGGAGGTCACTCTTGGGTAGGCTTTGTAGCTTGGTTGCGCCGACCACGGGGAAAAAATTAAACGTAAGAAACCTACCTACCACTGCTGAGATAGCTGAGCATCAACCTAAAAGTGGTATGGGAAGCAGGTAAAATTAGATAACTCAGGTTTAACTTTTTTTCTGATTATATAATCTTTGGAGATGCTCTATAGGAAATTTAAAAAGTAGAAAGAAGAAAATCTTAACTACTTTATATCTCTACCAGTGATGCCACTGTGAATAATTTGGTGACTATGTATCTGTCTCTCCTGGGGGAGCCTGGATGCGCATGCACACAGAGAGAAAAGACTGTAAATGTGTGCCCAGAAGAAATCCAAGAAATCCGTTCTAGCATTTTCTGCCTAAGATTTCAGTGTGGTACGTTGTGTCAACATCATTTGTTACGAGTATATATTAGGTCTCCATGATATACAAGGAAAAGAAGAGTTAGCTGTAGCTTTTTCAGGAAATCATAATATTCTAACAACCCAGGAAGCTATTTGCAAGGGTATTTTCCTTTATCTTCTTCTAACATTACCACTGGATACCTTTAAGTGGCTAAGGCTCCCCACTCAAGTGAGATGTCCGTGTCCCCGCTGCCTAGAGCCACAGAGCTCACCTTCTTTCCCTGTCCGACTTCCATGCCTACCCTGCTGTCTGCTTGTGAGCAGGCTTATGAGAACAGGTGCCACCTGGCAGAGAAATGAAAACAGGTTCTGCTTCAAATTCTCAGGCACAGAACTTCAGCCACAAAGGGCGGTGCCTCCCAGTGCTGGGCTCTGGATTGGTAACCTGCCCTGTGCAAATCTCCCTGTACCAAATAAGCAGATGGTAATGTATGTGGACATTTTGTGCAAGGTGTTCATGTGTCTTGGGAAAATCTGTCTCATGTTCCCAGAAAGTAGCTTAATAGCTTTCCTTACTTGGAGTCTATGGTTTTTATGACTTTGGCATGTCGATAGTAGACCTGTATGTGGGTTTTTTTTGTTTTTTGGTTTTTTTTTTTTCCTGAGTCAGTCTCACTCAGTCGCAGACTGGAGTGCAGTGGCGTAATCTCGGCTCCCTGCAACCTCCGCCTCCTGGTATCAAGCGATTCTCCCACTTCAGCCTCACTAGTAGCTGTGATTACAGGCACCCGCCATCACACCTGGCTACTTTTTGTATTTTTGTAGAGACAGGATTTCACCATTTTGGCCAGGCTGGTCTTGAACTCCTGACCTCAGTTAATCTGCCTGCCTCAGCCTCCTGAAGTCTGGGATTACAGGTGTGAGCCACCATGCCCAGCTGAACTCTGTTTTCTTTTCTTTTTTTTTTTTAGAGACAGAGTTTCGCTCTTGTTACCCAGGCTGGAGTGCAGTGGCGCGACCTCGGCTCACTGCAACCTCCGCCTCCTGGGTTCAGGCAATTCTCCTGCCTCAGCCTCCTGAGTAGCTGGGATTACAGGCACGCACCACCGTGCCCAGCTAATTTTTTTTTTTTTTTGTATTTTTAATAGAGACGGGGTTTCACCATGTTGACCAGGATGGTCTCGATCTATTGACCTCGTGATCCACCCGCCTCGGCCTCCCAAAGTGCTGGGATTACAGGCTTGAGCCACTGTGCCCGGCCCCAAACTCTGTGTTTTAAGGTGATCATGGAGCAAAATTTTTGTCAGCCTTCAGAATAACTTTTTTTCTCTATTAAATTTTTAGGTAAGAACTGTTGCCAGCTAGACAAGTTTACAAAGCGTGTCTTCTGGGGCTCCTGTGGTTTTGGTTGAGTGCAGTGGTGCAATCACAGCTCACTGCAGCCCCAGTCTCCCAGGCTCCTTAAGGATGAGTGTGTTAAGGGGAGGAGCAGCATGGACCTCATAGTAACGCTTCCCTTTGCTTCAACGACGTTGATGGTTTATTCTCTTATCTAACAGTCTCTGTGTTTAACGGGAAAGTTTGGTCCCTTTTCTTTCATGATAATTGACATATTTGGATTTATTACCACTATCTTACTATGTGCTTTTTTTGTTGTTTTTGAGACAGAGTCTTGTTCTGTTGCCCAGGCTGGAGTGCAGTGGTGCGATCACAGCTCACTGCAGCCCCAATCTCCCAGGCTTAGCCTCCCAAGTAGCTGGAACTAGAGGTGCATGCCACCACACCTGGCTAATTTTTATATTTTTTGTAGAGACAGGGTTTTGCTATGTTGCCCAGGCTGGACTCCAACTCCTGGGATCAAGCGATCTGCCTGCCTCAGCCTCCCAAACTGCGGGGATTACAGGTGTGAGCCACCATGCCTAGTTACTATATGCTTTAGTTTTTTCTTCTCCAGAAAGTAGATATTATTATTATTGTGGTTTTATACAATCAACATTTGTTAGGTTTGTCCACGTATTGATCAGTATCTTTGCTCACCTTTCTCTGCCCCTGCCCGCCACCATATCTCAATGTATCTGCAGTCTGTATCTTTCCTTTTGCTTTAGTTGCATTCTTTAGGTGGTTATACGTTAGAAAGAAATTCTCAGGTTGTATAGTTCGGCTGGAACTATCTTTATTTTATCCTCCTTCTGGGAAGGCAGTTGCGCTGAGTATGGAGTCCTAGCCTGATAGTTATTTTCTCGTATCACATTGAAGAAATGACTCCATAACTTCTGGCTTCCACTGGGGAAGTTGAGGACTTGGCCATCCTTTCTACGTGACTTGTCTTTATTCTTTGTCTCTTTTAAGCTTTCTTGGTCTTTTGTAGTTCTGTTAAGATTGTTTGGGAAATCATTTGTTGGGTTTATTGGATTGGAGGATTGGTGCTTTCCAACAGTTCTAGAAAATTCTTAGTCATTTTCTCTTTGAGTATTTCTTTTCCTGGTTCTTTTCTCTCTTTTTATAAGTCTAACGACTTGTGCGACCTTGTCACTCTGCTGTTCATATCTCTGAGCTTCTTTCTCTCTTCTGTTTCTTGGGCTGCATCTTGGATAATGTCTTCATCTTTATCTTCTAATTTGCTCATTCTGTCTTCAGGTGTTTTCACTCTATTTTCTGAATTTTCCATTTCAAATATAATATTTTTTTATTTCTTGACATTCTTTTCTATTCTTTCCCAAGTCTTGATTGGTCATTCTTTTTAATCCTTTTATTCTTGTTTCATCATCCAAGCTTCTGTTTTGTTTAAAACCTATTACTGCCTTTCTGTTTCTTTTCAGCGAATTGCAGTGTCTCATTTTTTGCTGTGATGATTTGGTTAACGTTTCTGGCGGCTCCCACTTCTGGTGCCTTGTTCTGTTGGGCGTTTGTGACTCTCTTCTGTGAATCTTGTTTCGTTATCATCCTTCTGACAGCGTTTGCATTTGTTATTGCCAGCTACCTTGGCATACTACTCCAAAAATCCCTTTAAGCTAAGCTCTTCACTTGAGGGTTTTTATCACATGTGTAGTAAAAATTGGAACCAGCAGCCCTCAGGAGAGCTGAGATGTGGCTTTGAGCTCTCAAGAGAGAACTAACCCACACCACTCAGCACAGAGTTTGACACCAGTAAGCAGCCTTCCTGTTCCTGCCTAGGTAGCGGGTTCACTTTTCATTCCTCGTGACTCTGAAGGAAGAACTTCTGGCATCCCTGTGCTGTACAAGGTCTTCAGCTAGACTCTTCTTCTCAGCTGGGCACCCAGCTTGATCTCTCACCCCCCATGTCCTTGTCAGTAAAACAGAAGCTTAAGATCATCAGGCCTCTTCAGAAACCCTCAGAGCAGGCTTCTCAGAATAACCTACTTCTGCATTCTGTGCCTATGAGGATTGCCACTCTCTTTCCAGCTTGGTGTTGTGTTTGTGAAGATGATTCCCTTGGGTGACAGTGTGATCTAGCATTGTAGTTGTTTCTTTTAGGAAGGGTGATCGGGCTGCCTGGCCTGCCAGAGCACCAAAGTGTAACTGAAAAATGTTTCCTATATGGAAAACATATAGACACATTTTCACTTCCAGACAACATTTTTGTTTGGAAGTGGACAAAGTTTGGGCTTCATTTTTGTGTCTGTCTCTTGCTTGAGATAGCAAAGGTCCTTGCTAATTCTAATGTAGGAAAAAAAGATTAAGGCATAAAAGAGATTGCTGCATTCTTTGGTCAAATTGAAAAGAGAGTAGCTCGAAGCAATTGAAATAGCCAGATAATTTATACAGAGTCACCATATGACCCTGCAAGTCCACTCTGAGGTATATTCCCCAAAGACTTGAAGGCAGGAACTCAACCAGATACTTATACACCAGTGTTCATAGCTGCGATGTTCGGTATAGCCGAAAGGTGGAAGCAACCTGAGTGGCCATCAACAGATGAATGAATGAATACAATGCGCTATATCCACCCAATGGAATGTTATTCAGGCTTAAAGAGGATCGAAGTACTGATCTATGCAGCAACGTGGATGAACTATGAATAGTTTCTGCTAAGTGATAGAAGCCAGACACAAAAGCTCACGTATTTTATGATTCCATTTATACAAAAAGTTCAGAATAGGTAAATCCATACATTCATGCCTGGCAGGGCCTGCTTAAGGGGTGTGGGGTTTCCTTTTGTGTCATGAAATGTTCTAGAACTAGATAGAGGTAACAGTGTGCAATATTGTGAATGTACTTGATGCCATTGAATTGTACACTTTAAAATAGTTCCAAGGATAAATTCTATGTTACGTATATTTTACCACAATTGAAAAGAAACACTAGCTGTGTTGTGAAAGTCCTCAGAAATGGGAAGGGTAGACTGGAGCATCTACCCCTGGCCCCATCTGCCCTCTCAGCCCCAGAGAGTGGCTTATTCTCAGAGATGTGCCTCCTCCATCCTTCATCAGAGCACGCGAGGAGCTCCATCCCTGGTCGCCATCTGAGGATGACACAATGAGTAGGACCAGGCCTTTAAAAATAATTTATGGAGGTGATGTCCTCCATGTACTGTGTCTTAAGTTGGGCTATGTGTGTGTTGGTTCCCACAGTATTTTGTCAGCTAAATTGCATGACTGATATTTTTAAAAACCGGAATAGGAAAAGCTTAATGTCACACTATACTTGTGGCATTGTCTTGAAATAAGTTTCACCATTTAAGTCCACTCTTCACAGGAGAATCTAAAATGCCTCAGGCTCACCAACAAGCTGGGCCTGCCCACTTTTTCTTCCTTTTGCCAGCTAAGCATCTCCTGAGCCAGTGATTTTTTTAAGAGATGGGATCTTGCTATATTGTCCAGGCTTGATTCAAACTCAGGCCCAAGCCGTCTTTCCACCTCAGATTTCTGAGTAGCTGGGCCTACAGGCATGATGCCATGCCTGGTACCAATGATGTCTGAGCATTTGCCTTAGATGAGCAGAGGAACTGGACTCACAGTTTAGTCTCCTTAGACCTTGAATGCAATGAAGCCCATCCTGGCTAGCCTACATATTAGATGGCTGCATTAGCCAGGACTTTTGTCCCCACCATCTGTGCCACAAACTGGGCAATAGTAGTTCCTAAATAACTTGCTTTAAGTCATGCCTATGGTTGTTTTAAAATACTACCCACAGATACTGAAAAACTGAATATCAAATCCTTATCGAGTAGTTTTATCCAGTGGCCAGGGTGCCCTGACATTCACTCCTAGCCGCCACCATTGCAAGGTCCACCATTAGCACAGTTCTCCCTGTGGATTGCTAAGTGCCTGCCCCAGACCATGCCTGGGCTACTCAAGAAAGGCCTGATTCTTGCATCATCTTGAGTGTGGTTGCTGGCTACATTCCTAAAATACAACTTTAAAGAAGAGATCTCTAGTTGACTGTATGAGCATGTTCATTTGTGCCTTTGCCAGGGTCACGTCAATTGCAGACAGGTTGAATGTGGAATTTGCCTTGATCCACAAGGAGAGGAAGAAGGCGAATGAAGTGGACCGGATGGTCCTGGTGGGCGACGTCAAGGACCGTGTGGCCATCCTCGTGGATGACATGGCTGACACCTGCGGCACCATCTGCCACGCTGCAGACAAGTATGCAGGCTGGTGGGGAAAGCGTTGACTTCTCACTAGGAAAGGGAAAGACATTAGCTTTTAGAAATTGGGCTCTTTTTTCCTGATTACTGCTGGTTGTGGCCGTGGAGTTTTAGACCAAAGGAGATTCTAGGCCCATTTATCTTTATAGTTCTTTCTCTGGTAGAAAAGAAACCATGGGCCTTTTCATTTCCCAGGATAAGCTTGTAATGCACTTGAAAAAGTGTCAAAGGCGGTGCTTCCCTTTGCACTGAGCACAAAAGGAAAAGACAGTTTTTCAGGCTTCTTCAGGCCCTTGCTTCCTTTCATTTGGCTTTCGCGCCAGCCTTCTCAGACATATGGGCGTCTGGAGGATTCGTAGCACTGCTGTCCAGTATGGAAGCCCCCACCCAGTCACGTATGGCTGTGGAGCTCTTAGAATATGGCCAGTCTGACTTGAGATGTGCTGAGAGTGTAAAAAGGCACTCTAGGTTTTGGAGACTTCATATGAAACAACAAATATAAATATCTCATTTACATAAATGTTTTAATGTTGACTATACATCAAAACCATGATGTTTTGGCTATATTGGCCGGGCGCGGTGGCTCACGCCTGTAATCCCAGCACTTTGGGAGGCCGAGGCGGGTGGATTACCTGAGATCAGGAGTTGGAGACCAGCCTGACCAACATGAAGAAACTCTGTCTCTACTAAAAAAAAAAAAAAAAAAACAACAAAATTAGCCAGGCATGGTGGCGCAATGCCTGTAGTCCCAGCTACTCAGGAGGCTGAGGCGGGAGACTCTCTTGAACCCAGGAGGTGGAGGTTGTAGTGAGCTGAGATCATGCCATTGCACTCCAGCTTAGGCAACAAGAGGGAAACTGTCTCAAAAAAAACCCCAAAAAACAAAAATAACTGTTGGTTCTCAATCAGGAGCGATTTTGCTCCCTGGGAGACATGTGGCAATGTCTAGAGACATTTTTTGTTGTCACGACTGAGAGGTGGGGCGGTGCTAGTCGGTAGAGGCCAGGGATGCTGTTGAATTTCCCCGTAATACATAGGACAGCCCCCATGACAAAGAATTATCCTGGCCGAAGTGCCAAGGTTGATAGCTACCGATTTAATGGAATACAAAGTGTTTTGCTCATGCTTGAGAGATTCTAGCTTAGGTTAAAAAATGTGAGTGAAATTTGTTGGATTTTCCTTTTACCAAGCACCCGTTTTGCTTTTACCTTTCATACTAGGGGAAAGTATTCCAAGAATATTTGCATACCCTTAATTTTTATCTTCTGCTGTTTTACAGGCTGCTGTCAGCCGGAGCCACCAAAGTTTATGCTATCCTTACCCATGGGATCTTCTCCGGACCAGCTATTTCCAGAATAAATAATGCCGCCTTTGAGGCCGTTGTCGTCACAAACACAATTCCGCAAGAGGACAAAATGAAACACTGCACCAAGATTCAGGTACTGTCTATACCGCAGGCAGCCAAGCAGCCAGGCACCTACTCTAGATCCCTAAAAATAGCATCAAGTCTTCTGTGTGTGTGGCTTCTTGCTAAGGCACAGCCTGGCAGAGGCGGCAGCGTCTCATGACGACAGGACATAAATCATATTAGATCCCCGAAAAAGGCCAGGGCCAGCAGAAGTCAACATTCTCTATTTAGAAATAGAGAGTGAATAAAATCACAACAGAAAAATGGTCAGAAACGGGAAGTACTAAAGCTAAACTTAGAATTATCGTATGAGCCAACAATTCCACACCTAGGTATTTACCCCCAAAATTTGGAAATGTACTCAAACAGAAACTTGTACAGACGTGTTCATAGCAGCACTGTTCACAAAAACCAAAGGGTAGAACCACCCACTGGCCATCAACAGACGAACGAACAGGTGGCCAAAGTGTAGGCTATCACTATGATGGAATATTATTCAGCCTTTAAAGGGCAAGAAATTCTGACACATATGACTGGGCGCGGTGGCTCATGCCTGTAATCCCAGCACTTTGGGAGGCCGAGGTGGGTGAATTACGATGTCAGGAGTTCGAGACCAGCCTGACCAACATGGTGAAACCCCATCTCTACTAAAAATACAAAAAAAATTAGCTGGTGTAGTGGCACACGCCTGTAATCCCAGCTCCTCAGGAGGCTGAGGCAGGAGAATTGGCTGGGAGGTGGAGGTTGCAGTATGCCAAGATTGTACCACTGCACTCCAGCCTGGGCAACAGAATGAGACTCTGTCTCAAAAAAAAAAAAAAAAAAAAAAGAAAGAAATTCTGACACATGCTACAGCATGGATGAGCCTTGAAAATATCATGCTAAGTGAAAAAAACCAGATGTGAAGGAGGAATGTTCTGTTTCTGCTTCTATGAGGTACCTGAGATTGGAAAATTTATAGAGAGAAAGTAAAATGGTAGCTACCAGGAGCTGGGGAGGGAGGGAAGGAGGGGTGGGGAGTTATCTATCATTTAATGACTATACAGCTTTTGTTTGGGACGTTGAAAACAGTTTGGAAATAAGTAATGGTGATAGTTAACACACATTAGGAATATAAATGCCAATAAATTGTATACTTAAAAATAGTTAAAATGGCAAATGTGGTATTATATATATATAAATTTTAAACCGATAAGAACAGTACTATACTTGATGTTAGCGAGATACAGATAGATAGCTAGATAGCTAGATACACATTCACACAATAAAAAAATGGGGATGGGCACACAGGCTAAGCCGAGGATCTTCAGCTTTGCTCCTTCCCGTCCCTGCTGATTGGATGCCCACAGGCCAGCAGAGAGCTGCTAATCATTTAGATACCAACTGGCCTGAAATGAGGCAAAAGAGTTGGAGTCCCCATTTTGCCTCTGTGTTGCCTTGAACCTTGGCAAGTCATTTTATTGCTCCAAAGCCTCAGCTCCCATCAGCAGAGCATGAGGTGCGTCACAACGATCCGCTTCGTGATTTCTGATTCCTTGGAGAGAAAATGCAGTTTGCTTGACACAAAGCAATAAGTCTGAAAATGGTCAGAACAGCTTAGCAGTAGTTTAGGATGGGAGTTAGCACACTGCGGTTCGCAAGCGAAATCCAGCGTGTCATCTGTTTTTGCAAATTTTTATGGGAGCACAGCCATGCTCATTCATATATGTATTACCCGTGGCTGCTTTCACGCTATAATGGGGGAGCTGAGGATTTGTGACAGAGACCCTCTGGCCTGCAAAGCCAAAAATGTTAACTATTTGGTCCTCTATAATTTCCTGACCCCTGGGATAGATGATCACAGTTGTGCCCTGAAGTGACGCAGTCACCACCTCTTCAGAAACAGAAAGAAAAACCTTCCATATCATGATTAAAGTTAATTTAAAACAAGTGCCCCTAGGAAAGGATGTCTCTGGTTAACAGTACCCCTGAAAAGCCTTTTGTCTCTGCCCTGAAAATCTCCCTTCCAGGATCCCATATGGGTCTGGTTCAACGGGTTGTAATTTGAAGACATACCCCAAAGCTGTCTGTCCTCTCAAAAGTGTGGGAAGTTTTGATAGCAACACATCATGTACGCTGTAGAAATCATTTCTCAGCTTTTCAGTTTTTAAAGAACTTTAACTAAGATGTCCTGCTTCCCTTCTCCCTTTGTTTTTCTCGTTGGTATTTAGGTCATTGACATTTCCATGATCTTGGCCGAAGCAATCCGAAGGACACACAATGGGGAATCTGTGTCCTACCTCTTCAGCCATGTCCCGCTATAAATCCAGAATGTGAAGTGTCTAGCAAGCCTACTCTGACTTGTTTTTGTTTTCTGGATTTTTAGCTGTAGGACTCAGCAATGATAGGTTAATCACTGGCAAAAGCTTCAGATCTTTGTATATGCTAAATTTATTGTTTCCGCTTCTAAAGCTCAAGATCATTTCTTTCCGGTTTTGGGGAAAAGGGTGGTGGTTATTTGGTCTTTAAGTGAACTGTCTTAAATGAGAAATGTTTTTGTCATTTTGACGTTTAACAGGTGCAGGTGATCTCTTTCTTTGTTCTTTCAGTACTTTGAGGCAACAACTTTCAAGTATAAAATTTCATTATGGAAGTCATAGTTTATATATTTCGAGGTTGCCAAAGGTGACTTCAGATTAAAGCCTTCTGTGTAAATATATACTGATAATGCCTATGGACATTCGGGTAAAACCCTGTATAGAATTAACTAGCCTTTTACTTTGGAGTGAACCTTGGAAAATTTATAATTATAATACCATGGATTTTGAATTTTTCTTTTTTTTTTTTTAATAACAGTTTCAGATAAACCATCTTGGTTATTGTGCTTAATTTGGACTAAATTTTATTTCGCTTAATATGGACACTGTCTCATTTTGGGGGATAAACAATAGACATATCAGAGCAGTGTCATTCTGTATCATTTTTTCAATTACCTCTTCTAAAACATAACTGTCACTTACCTGAAACGCTGCATCCTAAAATTGCAAACTTATATTGAGCAATCACCAAGGACTAAAGCCAATTGACTTAACACTAAGTCAATCACCAAGGACTAAGGCCAGTTGACTTCAGCTAAGATTAAATGTAAAGTCTAAGAATGTATAGAGCTAGTTTTAAAATAATGATCTCAAATTTTACGAAAGGATATAGGAATCTGCATTGCCATTCTCTGAATTAAGAACTGATGGTTTCTATCATTATTTAGCCCCACCTTTTTATTTTAAAGTCCTTCAGAATACCTTTATGATCCAATTAGACTGGATTTAGCCACACACAAAGGAAATTCAGACCCTGACTATTTGATGTTTCTAGTTCACCAAAGGTGATGAAGACTGTCTTGGGAGCAGCTTAATCCCAGAATTTGTGCATCCCTTGCTGCTCCTGGGGTAGAAACTTAAGTGAGACCCCCAAACACATCGGTCCTGTGCAGTTCTACTGAATGGGGGTAGACTTGGCATTTATCTGGCCAAAAACAGATACCAGCGAAATATGAATATACCAAAGTTGTTTAGCCTCCAACTTAAATTCCATTAGTCAACTTATAGATACTCATATGATCACTTTTCTTTGTTAGATACTACATCTGCTGGATTCAGCAGTATATCGTTTACAGTGCTTGTATTGGTTGAAAATATAAAATTTTAATATCCTCCAACATTGTACTAAAACATTTCAATAAAATACTTCTTACTGCTTTCGTAGTTTGTATCATCATTGTTGAGTAATATGTTTCGACAGAGTGATGTGTCGCAGTACCTGAAAATGTTCACTTTACGATGATAGTCCAGCATACAAAATTATGGAGAAGCCAGAGGTTAATTGATCTCAGCTGTTCTCCATTTTGAAGGCATTTCTTCCTGAAGAACTTCTCAGCAATCTCCTTTCCCCAAAGTATAACAGCTGTACCACATAAGGTGTCCAAGTTGTTAATTCTACATGTTTCCTATAAAATTAAAGATGGTACAGTGTGTTCACACATCAGAGTAATGATATTCAATATCCATCTATTGGAGCAAAGCAAACTTATATGTAGGCTGCATAAAATTCATTCGTATTCACTGATTTCAGAAGCACTGAGAAGGATTCCTGTCCTCATAAAACTCCCTGTTCAGTGATACTTCAGACTTGTCTCGTGAGGGCAAAGTAAATTCATAATTATGTTCCCTTAGTGAAGCTCAGCTGTAAAGTGTGTGTAACACTAAGAATGGCAACATGTCTTAAAGCCACAGTGAAATATGAAGAATTACAGCCGGGTCCATCTGAGAAAAAAGTTGATCACAGTGTGAGAGAACATGATAGAATGCACTAGAAAAGACGAGGGAAATGAAGGACAAGTGAAAGCCGAAGACACTTCGTCAGCTTTACAATTGCACTTAATAATGTTGTCACACCTCTTCGGAGACCTTTCATTTCCTATGGAAAGAACTAGCTAATCCGCAGGGGACAGGGAAGTGGGAAAGGGAAAGATAGAGTACTAAGGCGTACAGAGGCTGGAATCACGCTAAGGAGACCAGGAAGGACTCAGGGATCACCATACGATGGTTCCTGGCGGAATTTTCCAGAACCCTATGGCTGTGTTCCAGTGTGGACTGAAGGAGGAGTGCAGAGGGTGTTTGGTACGTGATGTGTTTGAGCAAGGATGTCCCAGGGAAGATAGGAGTTAGGGCTGAAACATACTCAGCTGTCCTGTATCTAAATTGAATGGAGACATGAACAGGGTTTCTCCTCACTGCCAGTGTGTATCTTACTGATTTGTCTCCCTGTGCCCTAGGAACACATCCCTCCACCTTTTTTCTGCCCCCGCTTTCCAAGATCACATCCTGGGTCGTTTCCTTCATTACAGTCTTGGAGCTCTATTCCTCTTCTGAAAGCACAATGCCCAGGAACACAGGCTTCACCACTTGCCGCAGTTTAGAAAACAGCAACAGCCGGGCGCAATGGTTCATGCCTATAATCCCAGCACTTTGGGAAGCCAAGGCGGGTGGATCACAAGGTCAGCAGTTTGAGACCAGCCTGACCAACACGGTGAAACTCCATCTCTACTAAAAATACAAAAATTAGCAGGGTGTGGTGGCGCACCCCTGCAATCCCAACTACTCAGGAGGCTGATGCAGGAGAATTGCTTGAATCCAAGAGGCAGAGGTTGCAGTGAGCCGAGATCGTGCCACTGCACTCCAGCCTGGGCAACAGAGTGAGACTCTGTCTCCAAAAGAAAAAAAGCAACAGCAACAACAACCTTAGTCTGGTTGCTTAACCCCCTGTGCCTCAGTTTCCTTCCATGTGAAATGGGGATAGTAAATAAGACGTTATCTGTAAAGTGCTTAGAATTGCTCCGTTTGTACATTAACTTCAGTTTTGAGAGCTAGCCTCCTGAACCTCCGCTAGAAAGGATGTAAGGTATGAAGAGGAAAGATTTGCATGTATTTTCTAGGTGTTAAGTCTAGAGGGGAACATGGTGCCCTCACCTGCCATTTTAGAAGGGCTACATTGTCTTGGCATGTGACTGCCTCAGTGAAGGGTAGCATTTAGGTGATAAATAGTTGCATGTTTAAAAAAAAACTTGATTGTACTTAAAGTAGTGGTTCTATCAACATGTCCCGTGGTTCCAACACTGGTTTTTGCCCACCACATTCACATTACCATTTTTTTCACCAGAGGGCCAGCTCTACCAAGTAGAATATACATGTATGTGCCTTTAAAGCTATTAACCAGGGTGGCCTTACATTAGTAGCTATTAGAGGAAAAAAACCGCAGTAATTATCATACAGAAGAAATACCTGACAAATTACCGAATTCCAGCACAGTGACTCACTTATTCAAAATAACTGAAAACATTGGCTGTCACTTTGATGACTGGGATGACAGCTAACAGTACAGAGGGCACGCTAGGAGGCAGCTAACTGGAAATACAAGTATGGCTGTAAGATTCCTGTGCACGTGTTGTGTAAAAGAAGTGCTGGTACTACTCAGAACGCTGCAGTAAGAACTCTTGGTTGTATGATTTTCATTAGTATAGATGAAGAACGAGGCCCTCAGGCATGAAAGTGTGACCCTGCAGGTTACTGCTGTGGGTTTAAAGCTGCTTCAGCCTGAGTTAAACTGAGTTAACCAGCTTCCTTGAGAAAGAAAAGTGAAGAAGAAATTTGATTCAACATTTGAACAGTGGAAACTGCAATTACATGCCTGTCTACTGTTCTATCAATTGATTTCAAACCTTCAGAAATAGAAGTTGGTGTAGTGACAGTTGAAAATCCTAAATTCGGGATTCTTACAGAAGCAGAGACTGAGGCGCTCACGTTGTCGTTAGTTTACCAAATCCATGATGCCACTTACCTGTGTGTTCGGTAACAACGAACTGACATGGAGGTCCCTAAATTGAAAGAGAAACCTCTTCCACTTCTACCACTGAAGTGGTAAGAACTCTGTAAATAAAAGCAATGCTTTTGGAATTCCAGTACTTTGGGAGGCCGAGGCAGGCACATCACCTGAGGTCAGGAGTTCGAGACCAGCCTGGCCAACATGGTGAAACCCCATCTCTACTAAAAATACAAAAATTAGCCAGGTATAGTGGCGCATGCTTGTAATCCCAACCACTTGGGAGGCTGAGGAATGAGAATCACTTGAACCTGGGACGCAGAGGTTGCAGCAAGCCATGATCGTGCCACTGCACTCCAGCCTGAGCAACAGATCGAGACTGTCTCAAAACAACGACAACAGGTTTCAGCTGGGTGCCTGGCTCATTCTTGTAATCCCAGCTACACAAAAGGCTGAGGCAGGAGGATCACTTAGGGCCAGGAATTACACTAACCTGGGCAACATAGACAAACCCCCATTGCTTAAAAACAACAATACTTCCAGTAGGCTGTAGAAACAACAGGTAGGAATGAACGCCATGTGATTATAGAGATGGTGATCAATTGAGGTCATTTACAACAACCTGATTCCTTTGTGGCCCTCATTCATCATCCATTGAATCATAAATACAACTAAAAGTGGTGCCCAATATAAATGGATGAACAGTCTTCACTATCCTAACAGCTGAGTTCTGTGGCCAAAAGAAAACCCGGCTGAATGAATTTTACATTTTAAAAGTGATAAAAAAAGAATAAGAAAGTGAAAAACATAATGCAGTCAAAACTGCCCTAAATTGGGAGTGTGGCGATCTAGATTCTGGTTCCTGATATGCTGCCAGCAAGCTGGGTGACCCTGGGAAAAATGTGTACAGCGCTGTGAGTATGAGCATCTTTCTGCAAAAATGAGAGGAAAGATGATTGCAGAAGTCCCCAGCAGGTTTAATAGGCGATGCCATTTATTCTAGATGTCGTTGGAATAGTTCTAACTGAAGGCACAGATGGTTGCTCCCCCATCGGGTGACCAAATTGTTTTGGTTTGCCTGGCAGTCTCCTCAATTTAGCCCTGAAAGACCTATAACGTAGGAAACCCTTCAGTCCTGAGCAAACCAGGACGTTTGGTCTCCTGTTCCCTCTTCTAAGGTGGATAGTTCTGCCTCCCTAGCACTGCCTTGGTAAGAAATCCCACAAGCCTGGCTCTGAGCTTGGGCTGGTTGCAGGAACTAAAAAGCAAGCCATATGATGAGAGCCCAGCAATGTGCAGGCGACCTGTGGCAGCACAGCTCTTTTAACATCTGTTTTCAATTAACTACAGATGCTCAAGAGCTGTAGTCACAAAATCAGAGAGAAAAAGGAGGGGCACCTTTAGAAAATACCTTCAAGTCTGGCTTGATATCAGTCCTTCGACACAGCTACCTTTAACACCGTAAGTGGCCTTCAGAGACCCCAGGGAACAGTCCAGGCAGAAGGCAGAGTGCTCTGAAGGTTGCCTGATGTACATTGTCTTTCTGTGCATTGAGAGATTCTTAACATCTGTGAGGACTTGGCCATCTGTGTCTGAGGACGTGTGACTCTCTGATTTTCCCTACACAAGGAGTGCTAAATCTAGTATTTTCTTGCAAGGACGCTAAGACTCACCATGAATTATGGACACATTTTAAGAGCTAAAACTGAAATTTCACTCTTTAAAATTACTCTGATGATTATTTCTGTGCATATTTTGGTGTACATTTGCCACAGGATGAGATCAGTGTGTGCCATTGACGTTTACTCACCCAAGGAACCAAGGAGCGACCCCAAATTTCTTTTTTCTTTCTTTCTCGTTCTCTTTCTGGCTTTATTTCCTTCTTTCTTCTTCTTTTTTTTTTTTTTTTTTTTGAGATAGAGGGTCTCACTATATTGCTCAGGCTGGTGAGGAGTTGTGATCCTTTGAAGGAGAAGCGGTGTTCTGGTTTTTGGAATTTTCAGCCTTTTTGCACTGGTTTTTCCTCATCTTTGTGGGTTTATCTACCTTTGGTCTTTGATGTTTGTAACCTTCAGATAGGGTTTTTGTGCGGACGTCCTTTTTGTTGATGTTGTTGTTGTTGCTTTTTGTTTGTTAGTCTTTCTTCTAATAGGTTCCTCTTCTGCAGCTCTGCTGGAGTTTGCTGGAGGTCCCCTCAAGACCCTGTGTGCCTGTGTATCACCAGCAGACGCTGCAGAACAGCAAAGATTTCTGCCTGTTCCTTCCTCTGGAAGCTTCATCCCAGAGGGGCACCTGCCAGATGCCAGCCGGAGCTCTCCTGTATGAGGTGTCTGTCAACCCCTCCTGGGAGGTGTCTCCCAGTCAGGAGGCACAGAGATCAGAGACCCACTTGAGGAGGCAGTCTCTCCCTTAGCAGAGCTCAAGCACTATGCTTGGAGATCCACTTCTCTCTTCAGAGCCAGCATGCAGGAACATTAAAGTCTGCTGAAGCTGTGCCCACAGCCGCCCCTTCCCCCAGGTGCTCTGTCCCAGGGAGATGAGACTTTTAACTATAAGCCCCTGACTGGGGCTGCTGCCTTTCTTTCAGAGATACGCTGCACAGAGAGTAGAAATCTAGAGAGGCATTCTGGCTACAGTGGCTTTGACAAGCTGTGGTGGGCTCTGCCCAGTTCAAACTTCCCAGAGGCTTTGTTTACAGTGTGAGGGGAAAACCACCTACTCAAGTCTCAGTGATGGTGGATGCCCCTCCCCCCACCAAGCTCCAGCATCCCAGGTCAACTTCAGACTGCTGTGCTGGCAGCGAGAATTCAAGCAAGTGGATCTTAGCTTGCTGGGCTCTGTGGGAGTGGGAGCTAGACCACTTGGCTCCCTGGCTTCAGCCCCCTTTCCAGGGGAGTGAACAGTTCTGTCTCACTGGCATTCCAGGTGCCACTGGGGTATGAAAAAAAACAAACTCCTGCAGCTAGCTCGGTGTCTGCCCAAACATCCACCCAGTTTTGTGCTTGAAACCCAGGGCCCTGGTTGTGTAGGCACCCGATGGAATCTCCCGGTCTGCGGGTTGTGAAGACCATGGAAAAAGCGTAGTATCTGGGCTGGAATGCACCATTCCTCATGGCACAGGCCCTCATGGCTTCCCTTGGCTAGGGGAGGGAGTTTCCCAACCCCTTGCATTTCCTGGGTGAGATGATGCCCCACCCTGCTTTGGCTCACCTTCCATGGGCTGCACCCATTGTCTAACCCATCCCAGTGAGATGAGCCAGGTACCTTCTGCGATGATCTCTCTGGGAACTGCAGACCGGATGTGTTCCTATTCAGCCATCTTGTGAGCCACCTGGTAATTTAACTCTTACCGTCCAAAATGGCAAAAGGCACCTGTGGTCAAATCACAGAGCCCATTATCTCTCCTGTCAAAGGTCATGTAATTGATAAGATTTTGGAGTTAGATGGAACATTCATGACTGAATGATTCCCACCTTATTTTACAGATGAGGAAACTAAGGCTCAAAGAGACTAAGTAACTGGCTTAGTAAGGTTACACTGTTCCCCAGAGGAAAAGCTAGGGTTAGAAAATGGGGCTTTTTGGCCAGGTGCGGTGGCTCACACCTGTAATCCCAGCACTTTGGAAGGTTGAGACAGGTAGAACACTTGAGGTCAGGAGTTCTAGACCAGCCTGGCCAACATGGTAAAACCCCGTCTCTACTTAAAATACAAAAGTTAGCTGGGCGTGGTGGTGCACACCTGTAATCCCAGTTACTTCGGAGGCTGAGGCAGCAGAGTCACTTGAACCTGGGAGGCAGAGGTTGCAGTGAGCTGAGATCGAGCCACTGCACTCTAGCCTGGGTGACAGAGATAGGCCCTGTCTCAAAACAAACAAACAAACAACAACAAAAGAAAATTGGGCTTTTCTGTTCTTTAACCAGAGATGTTTGCACTAACCCAGGCAACTTCAATGATTCTAATTACTAGCGCATAACAGTGAAGGAGCTTATTATTAAACCTCAGGGCAGTGAGGAAAAGCACAACATACAGTATGATAACTTGCATCAGAACCTGGAACACTCAGTTCCACTGAGTTGGTGATTTGCTTTCCTCCAAAAACAAGGTCTTCATTTCACTCACTGCATTTGCCTGGTCCTTTTTCAGATTGTTCTGCTAACATGAGATCCAAAATAACAACACTGGGTAATGGAGATTTTTTTAAATAATGGTGATCTGTAAGGCAGTGGTTCTCAAAGTTAGGCCCTGGACGAGCAGCATTTGCATCAACAAAAACCTTAGGAGAAAGTTTAAACCACCCTGATTAAGTCCATGCTAGGTGCTAATGTAATGGTCCCTGTCTGTTGCGTAAGGAAAGATCACTTCCTTCTCTCAGAAAAATGGCTCTGGCTCTGGTAACTTGTACTCGAATTGAATTATATTTCATAATAAATCTTGTAAATCAGCTGAAAAGTTATGGCAACTTGGTGAACATTGGCAGAGAAAACCAGCTTCTGACTTACTTCAAGGTTTGAATGTATCTAAAACAAAAGTTTCTGATATTTGTACTCACTTAACCAACAAATATAATTGCCAGGTACTGTTGCAGTTGCTTGGGATATGTCAGTTGTTAGGTTTTATGGAAAGGCAAAGACAATGCTGGTCTTCTCAGCGCACAAAGTATAAGGTAATGTTCCTGTATTATTCATATTCCATTGGCAAAAATGCAGTTATCAAAAAACATTAAAATTAAAAGTATTTAAGGCACTTGTAATAAGGGATTCAACAAACACTCAATATCTAAGTAATTTCCAATGATTTCAGTAATATGAGAATTGCCTTTAAAAAGTAATGTTTTAGGGCCAAGTGGAGTGACTCCCACCTGTAATTCCAGCACTTTGAGAGTCAGAGGAAGGAGGATCACTTGAGTCCAAGGGTTCAAGACCTGCCTAGGCAATATGACGAGACCCTGTCTCTACAAAAAGTTTAAAAATTAGCTGGGTGTGGTGGTGTATGCCTGTGGTCCCACCTACTCAGGAGGCTGAGGTGGGAGGATTGCCTGAGCCTGGAAGATCACAGCTACAATGAACCGTGATCACACCATTGCACTCCAGCCTGGGTGACAGAGTGAGACCCTATCTCAAAAAAAAGCCAAACAAACAGGTGTGAGTTAACATTTTCATTGGCTAGCCAAGTTTCTTGAATCCCAAACAAATGTTCTTCACTATACCTCACCACTCATGAATCTATTTACGGGTCTCTGGAGACAAGATGGTAAGCTAGATCGTCAGTAACAACCACCTCAGGAAAACTGCTTCTGAGTTTCCGAGACGGCAGGCAGAACCACTCAAAGACCAATGCATGCATAAATAGCCTTTCCTCTTTTTCAACAGGTCGACTACTCGATTATTTGCCTCAACGGCCTTTTTGCAAGGCATGTGACCCTTTATCATCTGCTGATATCTAGTATGTACTTAGGACCAGCCTTCAACATAAAGGAAGGTTGTTACGTTTGCATATGCTGTCAAGAATATCTTGAGAACACTTTCATTTCACAGTAAAATGAAACTTACAGAAGAACTAAGCAGTGAAGTGCCTCATACTTTAGTTTAAAAGGGGAATGAGAAACAAAATACAAGGTTAATTGTGACACTGGGGCTTTACAATGCTAAAAATATCCTATATACAAAGGGACACGTAGGCTGTGTTCTTTTTCCATGTCATTACAAAGAGCAGGCTCAAGGTATCTGCAAATTTCTAATAAAAGTATTACTAGAAAAATGTCCATAGTTGTATCTAACTGAAAGGATTAAAACTTTTAGACTTGTTATACAAATATCATGATGCTTGCCATCGAAGCCCTCCCTCCTTTTCATCAAGCAGACTCTGACTTACAGCATGAGAGTGGAAAAAACTAGCATGAACTATAAAGCAGTGGGATTCATATTTACCTCTGACATGCTTTCCAAACCAAGCAGCTTGCATAAAGAAACCCAGACTTGGACACAGGGAGGGGAGCACTACACACTGGGGTCTGTCGGGGGGAATAGGGGAGCGTCAGTGGGGGGTGGGGAGTTGGGGAGAGATAGCATGGGGAGAAATGCCAGATATAGGTGAAGGGGAGGAAGGCAGCAAATCACACTGCCATGTGTGTACCTATGCAACTATTTTGCATGTTCTTCACATGTACCCCAAAACCTAAAATGCAATTAAAAAAAAGAAAAAAAAAAAGAAACCCAGACTTTATACTTGTACATGCTGGCAACACAGCACTAAGTCGACTCGGGCAACTTGTGTAAGGGGTTTGATTGGGTTCCTATAAGTAAAGAGGTGTTTTTCCAGCTTTGGGAGAATACATATAATGCCAAGTTTATTTTTTTAGTTTCAAAACTTTTATAAGTTTAATGTTGGCATCAGATGTCTACACACAATTGGACATACAATTTACATCAAGTTATCCATTTTTGCAAAGATGTCATGTACACAAAGGTACATATTCAAATACCTGAGAAACAAGTGAAACTTCTGATCTATGCTTTCCGGTTTGTATCACAATGATACTTCTGATAAAGATCATCGGCATGCCAGTTTCACCTCTTCCAGAAGGACATCATCATTTTACCTAAGAGTTTACTCTGGGTTTTATTGCAGAACACAAATTCCCTCAATTGCTTTTTTCTTGCAGGTGTCTTTTACCATAATTTTTTCTCATAGTCAGCCTTTCTCCTCACCCAAGGGCCAGAATGAAGTCGAAGAAACCTATAGATGACAGCTTTCACAGTCTTTCTCTTGCCTTTTTGGGTACTGACGTATATTACAATTCTGCCTGGCAGCTGTAGGAAACTTGGAAGCAAGGGAGCCACTCTGTTGGGGATCGCTACAGTATGCCCACATGTCAGGTTTCTGACAGATGTGATAAGCCTGAGAGTGAAGGAAATGAGTGGTGTCTGAATATGACTAAAACGTCCAGTGAACAATGCAGAAATAAGGCGTTCTTGGCACAGTTTCGATGGGCTGGAGATGCCAAAATATTCAGGGGCCATAGATTCCTGAAGCTGCTCTCACCACACCCGCAAAGGCAGAGGCAGCCATCTTGCCATCCTGCTATGATGCCAAGTTTCTATTCAACCACTTTGATGTCTATGTCTGAGTCAAATGGCAGAGCTAGGACTTGAAACTAGGGCTTCTGTGCCTGACCATACCTTTGTTCAATCACCACTCTGGGTGCTGATCAAGTCAGACCTTCCTTTTCATTTCAGAGCATTCACACCAGGAATTCTTCAATGTTTAAATCTCTAGAATAAAATATGGTACTGCTGGGCATGGTGGCTCATGCCTATAATCTCTAAAATTTGGGAGGCTGAGATGGGAGAAATGCTTGAGACCAGGAGATCAAGGCCAGCGTGGAAAACATAGACCCTGTTTCTAAAAATAAATAAATTATATATGGCACTAAACTAGGGTGGTCAGATAAAATACAGGACACCCAATTAAACCTGAATTTCAGATAATAAATAATTTTTTAGTAGAAGCATGTCCGATTTGCTAAATTTGACAATCCTACACTAAACTTTACCTACCCACCAAGGGCTGTTCCCACTCCACCTCATTTCCACCTAAAAGGAAAGAAGAAATACAAGACCTAGAAAACAAAGTATGAGGTGTCCCAGCCAGTGAGAAGCCAATTCTCACAAGAGAAAGAGAAGAATTCTATCCTCTCCATCCAGTGATCTCTCTTGAGCTAACTTATAGATGGGGGACTACACCAATAATGTAGCATCTTCTGTATCATCACTCAGACTGGGGTACTTCACTGGAGCCACAGCACACTCTTCAGAAGAAGGTCTTTTGGAGGCCCAAGGTTATTTATTGAACCAGTGCTTGCAATACCAAAGATTAGAAACAACCCAAATGTCCATAATAGAGAAATGGTTAAGTAAATTGTGGAACATCCAGAAAATGGGATGTATTCTATGTATGAGAAAAAAAATGCAGATGCCCCTGAGATAAAAGTATAGAAGGAACTGCAAATGAAAAAAAAACAAGAGAGGAAGAGAGTATATGCTAACAAAGTATGACAAAGGCAGGACCTGAAGGATGTTTTTATTTGCTGGTATGTCCAAAGAAACTGGGAAGATAAGCAAGGAACTAATAACAATGGTTTCTTGGAGGATGGGGGTGGGACTGGGTAGATGGTCTATAAGAAGAGCAAAAAAGCTTTTACTCTGTATCTACCTATGTATATATGTATGTATGTACAGCTACATTTATCTACACAGAAAAGAGTTAACATGGTGGCCGGGTGCTATGGCTTATGCCTCGACACTTTGAGAGGCCGAGTCAGGTGGATCACCTGAGTTCTGGAGTTTGAGACCAGCCTGGACAACATGGGGAAATCCTGTCTCTACTAAAAATACAAAAAAATTAACTGGGCATGGTGGCAGGCACTTGTAATCACAGCTACTCAGGAAGCTGAGGCAGGAGAATCACTTGAACCCAGGAGGCAGAGGTTGCAATGAGCCAAGATCACACAATAGCACTCCAGACTGGGCAACGAGAGCAAAACTCACTCAAAAACAAAAACAAAAAAACAAACATGGCAGGCCTGAGACTGCTCTCCTTAGAAAAGGTTGGCCCTTGGCTCATGTCTGGGAACTTGGATTTCAGGACGGTTCCCACCATTCCTAGAACTGAGAAGACTGGTTCACTGCTCTTACACTGTTTGTACAAACAGTATGGCTTCTGCTGCACACCTGCTTCTCTATTGGGAGGCTGAAATTTGGTATGTGCTGGGCAGAGTTTGCCTGTGTGATGAGCCCCCAGTAAACACCCCACCCTGGGCACTGAGTCTCTAACAAGCCTCCCTGGTAGACAGCAATTGGCATGTGTTTTCTCAATTTGTTGCTGAAGGAATCATGTGTGACTGAAGTGGGAGGGAATGCTTGGAAGGTTGGGCCTGGTTTCTTCTGGGCATCACCTCATGCACCATTGCCCTTTGCTGCTTTTGGTTTGTATCTTTTCACTGCAATAAATCATCGCTGTGACCATACTCTATTGAGTCCTGCAACTCTTTCTCCCCCCTCACCCATATCTTTCTACTCAGCTCTATGTATGAATTCTGTACCACAGTAATATGTATTAAAATAAAATAGAAAATAAAAAGGGCCTTTGCTTTATATTTCCCTAACCAAAATCTCCATTTGATCTGCTTTTCTTTCCTTCCTTCTTTTCTTCTTTCCTTCCCTCCCTCCCTCCCTTCCTTCCAGTAATGATGAGATATTTTTCATATGTTTGTTGGCCACATAAATGTCTTCTTTTGGGAAGTGTCTGTTCATATTGTTTGCCCACTTTTTGATGGAGTTGTTTTTTTGTTGTTGTTGTAAATTTGTTTAAGTTCCTGCTGAATTCTGGATGTTAGCCCTTTGTCAGATGGATAGATTGCAAAAATTTTCTCCCATTCTGTAGGCTGTTCACTATGATGATAGTTTTTTGTTTTTTTTTGTTTTTGCTGTGCAGAAGCTCTTTAGTTTAATTAGATCCCACTTGACAATTTTGGCTTTCATTGCCATTGCTTTTGGTGTTTTAGTCATGAAGTCTTTGCCCACACCTATGTCCTGAATGGCATTGTCTAGGTTTTCTTCTAGGGTTTTTATGGCTTTAGGTCTTATGTTTAAGTCTTTAATTCATCTTGAGTTAATTTTTTATAAGGTGTAAGGAAGGGGTCCAGTTTTGGTTTTCTGCATATAGCTAGCCAGTTTCCCCAGCATCATTTATTAAATAGGGAATCTTTTTCCCATTGTTTGTTTTTGTCAGGTCTGTCAAAGATCACATGATTATAGATGTGTGGTGTTATTTCTGAGGTCTCTGTTCTGTCCCATTGGTCTATATCAGTTTTGGTACCAGTACCGTGCTGTTTGGTTACTGTAGCCTTGTAGTATAGTTTGAAGTCAGGTAGTGTGATGCCTCCCGCTTTGTTCTTTTTGCTGAGGACTGTCTTGGCCATACGGGCTCTTTTTTGGTTCCATATGAAATTTAAAGTAGTTTTTTTTCTAATTCTGTGAAGAAAGTCAATGGGAGCTTGATGGGGATAGCATTGAATCTGTAAATTACTTCGGGCAGTATGGCCATTTTCACAATATTGATTCTTCCTAACCATGACCATGGAATGTTTCTCAATCTGTCTGTGTCCTCTCTTATTTCCTTGACCAGTGGTTTGTAGTTCTCCTTGAAGAGGTCCTTCACATCCTTTGTTAGTTGTACGCCTAGGTATTTTATTCTCTTTGTAGCAATTGCGAATGGGAGTTCATTCATGATCTGGCTCCCTGCTTGTCTGTTATTGGTGTATAGGAATGCTTGTGATTTTTGCACATTGATTTTGTATCCTGAGGCTTTGCTGAAGTTGTTTATCAGCTTAAGGAGATTTGGGGCTGACACGATGGGGTCTTCTAAATATACAATCATGTCATCTGCAAACAGAGACAATTTGACTTCCTCTCTTCCTATTTGAATATCCTTTATTTCTTTCTCTTGCCTGATTGCCCTGGCCAGAACTTCCAGTACTATGTTGAATATGAGTGGTGAGTGAGGGCATTCTTGTCTTGTGCTGGTTTTCAAAGGGAATGCTTCCAGCTTTTGCCTATTCAGTATGATATTGGTTGTAGGTTTGTCATAAATAGGTCTTATTATTTTGGGATATGTTCTATCAATATCTAGTTTATTGATAGTTTTAGCATGAAGCGCTGTTGAATTTTATTGAAGGCCTTTTCTGCATGTATTGAGATAGTCATGTGGTTTTTGTCATTGGTTCTGTTTATGTGATGGATTGCATTTATTGATTTGCATATGTTGAACCAGCCTTGCATCCCAAAGATGAAGCCAACTTGATTGTGGTGGATAAGCTTTTTGATGTGCTGCTGGATTTGATTTGCCAGTATTTTATTGAGGATTTTTGCATTGATGTTCATCAGGGATATTGACCTGAAATTTCCTTTTTTTGTTGTGTCCCTGCCAGGTTTTGGTATTAGGATGATCCTAGTTTCATAAAATGAGTTAGGGAGTAGTCCCTTCTTTTCTATTGTTTGGAATAGTTTCAGAAGGAATGGTGCCAGCTCCTTTTTGTACCTCTGATAGAATTCGTCTGTGAACCCATTTGGGCCTGGGCTTTTTTGGTCGGTAGGCTATTAATTACTGCCTCAAATTCAGCACTTGTTATTGGTCTATTCAGGAATTCATCTTTTTCCTGGTTTAGTCTTGGGAGAGTGTATGTGTCCAGGAATTTATCCATTTCTTCTAGATTTTCTAGTTTATTTGCGTAGAGGTGTTTATGGCATTCTCTGATGGTAGTTTGTATTTCTGTGGGGTCAGTGGTGATATCCCCTTTGTCATTTTTTATTGTGTCTATTTGATTCTTCTCTCTTTTCTTGTTAGTCTAGTCAGTGGCCTACCTATTTTATTAATCTTTTTAAAAACCACCTCCTAGATTCATTGATTTTTTTTTTTTGCAGTGTTTTTCGTGTCTCTGTCTCCTTCAGTTCTGCTCTGATCTTAGTTATTTTGTGTCTTCTGCTAGCATTTGAACTTGTTTGCTCTTGCTTCTCTAGTTCTTTTAATTGTGATATTTGGGTCTTGATTTCAGATCTTTGTGGCATTCTGATATGGGCATTTAGTGCTATGAATTTCCTTCTTAACACTGCTTTAGTTGTGTCCCCAGAAATTCTGGTATGTTGTCTCTTTGTTCTCATTGGTTTCAAATACTTACAAATATCCTGAAGTGTGTTTTCCAATTTGTTTTCATTCTCCTGGTCACTTTCAGGCACACCAATCAATCGTAGGTTTGGTCTTTTCACATAGTCCCATATTTCTTGAAGGTTTTGTTCATTCCTTTTTATTTTTTTCTTTCATCTTGTCTTCAGGCCTTATTTTAGTAAGTTGATCTTCAATCTCTAATATTCTTTCTTCTTCTTAATCGATTCAGCTATTGATATTTGTGTATACTTCACGAAGTTCTCATGCTATGTTTTTCAGCTCCATCAGGTCATTTATGTTCCTCTCTAAACTGGTGATTCTAGTTAGCAGTCCCTGTAACCTTTTTTCAAGGTTCTTAGCTTCCTTGCATTGGGTTAGAACATGCTCCTTCAGCTCAGAGGAGTTTGTTATTACCCACCTTCCGAAGCCTACTTCTGTCAATTCGTCAAACTCATTCTCTGTCCACTTTTGTGTCCTTGCTAGAGAGGAATTGTGATCATTTGGAGGAGAAAAGGCCTTCTGGTTTTTGAAATTTTCAGCATTTTTGAGTTGTTTTTTCCTCATCTTCATGGATTTGTCTACCTTTGATCTTTCAGGCTGATAACCTTTGGTTGGGGTTTTTGTGTGGGGGTCCTTTCTGTTGATGTTGTTGCTTTCTGTTTGTTAGTTTTTCTTCTAACAGTCAGGCCCCTCTTCTGCAGGTCTGCTGCAGTTTGCTGGAGATCCACTCCAGACCCTGCTCGCCTGGGTATCAACAGTGGAGGCTGCAGAACAGCAAAGATTGCTACCTGCTCCTTCCTCTGGAAGTTTTGTCCTGGAGGGCACCGGCCTGATGCCAGCTGGAGCTCTCTTGTATGAAGTGTCTGTTGATCCCTGTTGGGAGGTCTCTTCTAGTTAGGAGTCACAGGGGTCAGGGACCCACTTGAGGAGGCAGTCTGTCCCTTAGCAGACCTCAAGCGCTGTGCTAGGGAAGAATCCTTCTTGTCAGGATCAGCTGCTCTTTTCAAAGCTGGCAGGCAGGAAAGTTTAAGTCCACTGAAGTTGCGGCCACAGCCGCCCCTTCCTCCAGGTGCTCTGTCCCAGGGAGATGGGAGTTTTATTTGTAAGGTCCTGATTCAGGCTGCTGCCTTTCTTTCAGAGATGCCCTGCTCAGTGAGAAGGAATCCAGAGAAGCAGTCTAGCCACAGCCGCTTTGCTGTGGTGGATTCTGCCCAGTCCAAAACTTTCAGCCTCCTTCGCATTGTCAGGAGAAAACCACCTACTAAAGCCTCAGTAATGGCCGATGCCCTTCCCCCCACCAAGCTTGATTGTCCCAGGTCGACTTCAGACTGCTGTGCTGGCAGCAAGAATTTCAAGCTGTGGTTCCTGGTCTGCTGGGCTCTGTAAGAGTGGGACCCACTGAGTGAGACCACTTAGCTTCCTGGCTTCAGCCCCCATTCCAGGGGAGTGAATGGTTCTGTCTTACTAGGGTTCCAGGTGCCACTGGGGTACAAAAATAAATCCTGCAACTAGCTCGGTGTCTGCCCAACAGCCACCCAGTTTTGTGCTTGAAACCCAGGGCCCTGGTGGTGTAGGCACATGAGGAATCTCCTGATCTGCGAATTGCAAAAATCATGGGAAAAGCATAGTATCCAGGCTGGGTAGTGCAGTCCCTCACGGCTTCCCTCGGCTGGAGGAGGCAGGTCCCCCAGCTCCTTGTACTTCCCGGGTGAGGTGATGCCCCACCCTGCTTCTGCTCACCCTCCATGGGCTGCACCCACTGTCTAACCAGTCTCAATCAGATAAACTGGATACTTCAGTTGGAAATGCAGAAATCACCTGCCTTCTGTGTGGGTCTCACTGGGAGCCGCAGACTAGAGCTGTTCCTATTCGGCCATCTTGCCAGATTGACGAATATTACAACGCATTAATTCTCTTAGGTGTCATCCTTATCTCAGGAGATACAGGCTTAAGTACTTAGGGTTAAAATGTTACATTGTCCGCAACATTACAATGATTAAGGAAATGAATACATTATATACACATACAAAAAGGTAAAACCAATGTGGCTCACTATCAACAATTGTTGAATTCAGGCAGCTAGTATACAGGCTGCATAGTGCAATTCTTTCAACTTTTTGCTTTATCTGAATTTTTTTTAAGTAAAAATGTTGGGAAGAAAAAAGATTTTCTTTTGAAAACTGGTATATTAATATAAGTGAATTCAAGTAGAATGATATGTTATTAGAAAATCAATTACCACTTGGCTATTGAATCCACATATTGAGTCAAGAAGAACTTAGTATCTTTTCAAAAAGAAAACATAGGCTTTATTGATGCTTGACAAGTTTGATTAAACTTCTAGTAAATTCAACCAGCTAGTGACTATAATTAGATTACTGATCACTTCAATCCAATTAATCTGTCTAATGATCTACCTCTGAAAATTGACCGAATTAATTGTTTTTATTTTCATGATCATTCATTTTCATCATCATAAAGAGTGATCTCTTAAGTACCTAGAATGGATGCCAAGGACAACACATTCTTTTTTTTTTTTTTTTTTGTAGGAAGGGAGGAAGGGAGGAAGGGAGGAAGGGAGAAAGGGAGGAAGGGAGGAAGGGAAGGAGGGAGGAAGGGAGAGAGGGAGGGAGAGAAGGGAAGGAAGGAAATCAGGCAATGAGAGAGACATTGCCAACCTGGATCTAGAGGTCTACAAGTTGATTTCTTTTCTTCTTTTTTTGAGAGAAGGAAAGAAAAAAAAGGAATGAAGGAGAGGAAGAAAGAGGAAGAAAATGGGAGAGAGAATGGAAATGTTGCTTTATTCTAAAAAAAAATAGGTATTAATAATGGCCAATCAATATTTCATTTAAAACTATGAGTAGGTGTGATGTGGTATTGACAAGAATGTATATTTTGTGTATTTAAAGTGGAGAGCTCTATAAATATTTATTAAGTTTACTTGTTCTGGATCTGAGTTCGAGTCCTTGATATCCTTATTGATTTTCGGTCTCATTGAGTCTAAGTCTCTATGTATCTGGGTGTTAGGATCATTGGCTCTTGTTGTTGCATTGATCCTTTTACCACTATACCTTTGTTGCTTTAAAATCTATTTTATCAGATACGAGAATTGCAACTCCTGCTTTTTATTTATTTATTTATTTATTTTTGCTCTCCATTTGGTTGGTAAATCTTTCTCCATCACTTTGTTTTGAGTCTTTGTGTATCCTTGCATGTGAAATGGGTCTGGATGTAGCATACCGTTGGGTTTTGGCTGTATCTTTTGATTGGGGGATTTAGTCGATTTAAATTTAGGATTACTGCCATTTGATGTTAACTGGCTGCTTTATCCATTCGTTGATGTAAATTCTTCTTTATGTTGATGCTCTTTACTTTTTGGTATATTTTTAGAAAGGCTAATACTGGTTGTTTCTTTCTATGTGCAATGCTTCTTTCAGAAGCTTTTGTAAAGCTGGCCTGGTGGTAATAAAATCTCTGAGTACTTGCTTGTTCATAAAAGATTTTATTTTTCCTTCAGTCATGAAGCTTAGTTTGGCTGGATATGAAATTCTGGGCTGAAAGTTCTGTTCTTTAAGGATGTTGAATATTGGCCCCCACTCTCTTCTGGCTTGTAGAGTTTCTGCTGAGAGATCTGCTGTAAGTCTGATAGGCTTCCCTTTGTGGGTAATCTGACCTTTCTCTCTGGCTGCCCTTAGTATTTTCTCCTTCATTTCAACCTTGGTGAATCTAACGATTATGTGCCTTGGGGTTGCTCTTCTTGAGGAATATCTTTGTGGTGTTCTCTGTATTACCTGGGGTTGAATATTGACCTGTTTTGCTAGTTTAGGAAAATTTTCCTGAATAACATCCTGAAGAGTATTTTCCAGCTTGGATTCATTCTCTCCGTCACATTCAGGTACACCTATCAAACATAAATTTGGTCTTTTCACATAGTCCCACATTTCTTGGAGACTTTGCTCATTCCTTTTTATCCTTTTTTCTCTATTCTTGTCTTCTCGTTTTATTTCATTAAGTTGGACTTTGACCTCTGATATCCTTTCTTCTGCTTGAACAATTCGAGTGTTTAAACTTGTGCATACTTCTCGGAGTTCCCATATTGTATTCTTCAGTTCCATTAATTCACTTATATTCCTCTCTAAGTTGTCTATTCTCATTAGGATTTTGTCAAACCTTTTTTCAAAGTTCTTAGTTTCTTTACATTGGGCTACAACATGTTCTTTTAACTCACAGAAGTTTCTTATTATCCATGTTCTGAAGACTGATTCTGTTAATGGGATGCACTCTTTCTCCATCAAGCCTTGTTCCCTTGTTGATGAGGAACTGTGATCCTCTTTAGAGGGAGAGGCATTCTGATTTTGAGTATTCTCAGCCTTTTTACGCTGGTTTCTTCCCATCATTGTAAATTTATCCACCTGTCGTCTCTGTAATTACCAACTTTCAGATTAGGTCTCTGGGTGGACGTCCAAGTTGTTAATTCCCAGGGCCGAAATATGAGCAACCCACTGCGCTGGCCAAATCAGCGGCGTTAAGACTGATGGTGCTTTTCTGTCCAGGAATCTCCAGTCTGGCTTCCTTCTTGAGTCCGTAATAGGTGACTCTGCCTTCCTGGAGTTCCAAACCTCGGTCAGAAGGGGAACCAGTCCTGTTTACTCTGCACCAAGAGCTGCCGCGCCGAGGTGCCGGCAAAGCTGCTGCACCGGCCACAAGAGTCGCGCTGGCGACCCGTGCGGCTCCTCCACTTGGAATCTTCTGCTCCGTGAGTGACAAAAATTTGTCTGAAAGTGTGGCGTCCTTTTGTTCTCTGTGCTTTCACTGAGAGCTGCAATCCCGAGATGTTAGCGATCGGCCATCTTGAATCGTTCTTGGACAACACATTCTTAACTCAAGGGTCTGTCATATTATTGGGGGAACTAGAAGATATGAATCAAACATAAATAACCAAGCCAGATGTGGTGGCTCGTGTCTATAATCCCAGCACTTTGAGAGGCAGATGTGGGTGGATCACCTGAGATCAGGAGTTTGAGAACAGCCTAGCCAACATGGTGAAACCCTGTCTCTACTAAAAATACAAAAATTAGCTAGGTGTGATGGTGTGCAACTGTGGTCCCAGTTACTCAGGAGGCTGAGGCATGAGAATTGCTTGAACCTGGGAGGTGGAGGTTGCAGTGAGCTGAGATCACATGACTACACTCTAGTCTCGGGACTGAGCAACACTCAGCCTCAAAACAAACAAACCACCATATATAACCATGCAAGAAAGCATAATATATATGCTGAATGCATAATGTCATAATCTCTTGGGATCTTACCATATAAAACCTAGATGTATCTTTTTTGATCATATAGCCTCATCCCTCACTTTAAGATAAGTGGTTTATTTTTATGTAGTCACATTTTTCAATATTTTCTTTAAGACCCTGGGATCATTGCTGTTGGTTCCTTGTTTGTTTGCTGTTATTGTCATACTTCGCACTACTTTTCTACTTCAAGATTAGAAAAAATATTGACCTATAGTTTCAGTACTTTTAATGTTCAGTGTCTCACGTTTACATTTTTGAACTTCATGAAATTTATTTTGATGTAAGAAATGAGGTTGGACAATAGCTTGATTTTTTAAAAACTCCAAGCAATTTGCCCAATAATCCCTTTTGCCATTGGTGTGACTTTAAACACCCAT
Organism: Callithrix jacchus; assembly: GCF_049354715.1. Taxonomy (NCBI): domain Eukaryota; kingdom Metazoa; phylum Chordata; class Mammalia; order Primates; family Cebidae; genus Callithrix; species Callithrix jacchus. The sequence goes on from NC_133524.1 coordinate 13,086,425, forward strand.
ATGTGTTTTTGCTTAATTCTGCTCTCTTCTCTGTTTCACTGATGCAGTGGGACTGTGCCACTGTAGGCAATGCAGTGTTATAATGCGATTACAAGTATGGAAGACAAATCCTTCCCTTTAATTTTCATTCAGGAATCACCTGGCTATTCTCACATGTGGTCTTCCCCCAGTCAGACCCAATACCTCACTTTTATAACAAATATTTGATAATGCGCCCTTTATTATATGAAAAGAGATGACATTTGTGGATAATGTAACCCCAGTCTTTGTAATAAACCAAAAGGCCCAGTTGATTTCCAAAATGCACCCCAGTTCAGAATCCATCTGGCAAGTACCGCATGAAATCCTATTGGTATTTGACTGGGATCGTACAGCATTTGCAGATCAGTTTAAGCAACATTTCTATTTTTACAGTGTTCTGGCCTCTAGCTCCATTAACAATTATTTCTTTTCATTTATTTATGTCTTTGTGTCTAAGCAGGGTCCTGGCAGGAAAGAGACGGCATGTTAGAGTGAGAAACTGATGAGTTCAGCAAAGCAACTATTTATATATTTGGACAGGATTTAAGGAAGTAAGAAAGGATGATGCAGCACTTCAGAGGGGAGTCTTTCTGACCTCAGGATGAAGGAGAAGGAACGATTACTGGAATTCAGGGAGGAGAGCATCAGGGAAGAAGAGCTTCATTAGAGGATTGCAGCCAACTCAGGGCCAGGCGGAGGGAGCCAGAGGGAGGAAGGCTCTGCTCTCCCTCCTCCTCCCCTTCAGTTTCCAACCAGGCCTCCCATTGGCCAAACCCAACTAGAAGCCAGCAAGCAAGGGGCTACTGATGAAGTACATATAGCTCAGCCTCCAGGGACACAGAACACGATGAAAGGCTGAGACAGTGGGTCTGATGGGGCAAAGAGAAAGCTTGCACCTGCCAGGTGAAGCATTATAGTCCCCATCCTACCCCCACCACCTTAGTTCTTGTGCATTTCCTATGAATTTTCTTCCAAAGCATTTCAGATCTCACTGTTTTGAATGGGACCTCTTCTTCTATTACCAATTTGGATCAGTAATTATTTATGTATGAGAAAACTATTGATTTTTACATATTGTTTGCACAGCAGAGTGGTTTAATAAAGAGACATATGGTTTTTACTGCCTGTGTGGGTATCACTTGCTATGATGTGACTTGAGGCAAATCCAATATTTCCTCTGTTATCAATTCCAGTATTTGTAAAAAGATGGATAATAAGACATCTATTTTATATATTTTTAGTGTTTAATGAGATCATACATATAAAGTCATTAAAACAGTGTCTGGCTCATAACAAACCCTCAATAAATGCCCTTATTTACTGTAACTGGCTTTTGAGCTGCTTTATCGCACCATTGACTTTTCAGCCCAGTGTATGTTAACCTCGATCATTAGCCACAGATGTCCCCATGCCACACTCTACATTTTCCAAATTCTCTCCAGATGGACTAAGTAGATTAAAGAACTTTAAACATAATACCGTATTTTGACTCTACCTAAAACATGTTCAATAATCAGTTAAGAACAATTCTCTTGAGGCCCACATTTTGAGAAGCAAATGCAGCTGAACTTTTTTAAGAGAAAAGTGAACAAACCAACTGGTAGCTTTGCCACTGCTTAAAAACCAGCTTCCTTTCCAGCTGGGCCTGAGACAGAACAAGGTAAATTTAGACATACATCTCTGATATCTATAGAACAGTGGTTGTCAACCCGGGGTGTTTCTGCCCCATAGGGGATAATTTTCAATGTCTGGAAACTTCTGTGATTGTCACAACTGGAAGGGGGCAGTGCTACTGGCATCTAGTGGGTATAGAGCAAGGATGCCACCAAACATCCTATGCTGCAACAAAGAATTATCTGATCAAAAATGTCAGTAGTGCTGAGGGCAAGAAACCCTGCTATAAAAAAGAAAGGTTTGTCTATAGAGCCGTTTGGATTTAGACAAGACATTGCCCCAATAGTGGTGGTAGAAATAAGAGGAACCCGGTGCTTTTGCAAAGCCCGTATCTGGGGTGGCTAAAATAATCATGCTCCTCCCCCAACCTGATCTTTCTAGTTGGAAACTCCAGGGCTGGCAGCCTGGAGTCTTTGTAAATCTACACTTCCTGCCACCCATCACTTCATCTCAGAAGACTCCAGATATAGGATCAGTCCATGCCATCAAGAAAGGTATTTTAAACATTGGAACACATATTGATAATTTAAGTAGGTAGATGTATGTGCTGTTATAAGGAAGTGGGGAGGAGAGGAGAGGGAACCGAAATTATATGCACGAATTTCTTTTTTAGAATATAAATTAAAAATGTGGTAGTCTAAAATGGCAATTCTTCGAAGATAAAGTTAGACTTTCAGTAACATTCGAAATGGTTTTCTGGAGTATGTCTCCAGTCTACCAAAGCATTTCAGATCTCGCTGTTTTGAATGTGCCCTCTTTGAAGATGAAGTTAGACTTTCAGTAATGCAGATAAAGTTAGACTTTCAGTAACGTCAGAAATGGTTTTCTGGAGTATGTCTCCAGTCTACCTAACTTTGAGAAAGTAAATACCATAAATAGATGTTTCAAGTGCATTTTGAAGCAATGATCCCAGCATGTCTTTCAGCTACAGTATTTTGCTCTCTTTGAAATGATGTGTTCTCTTCCTCTTAGTTGATGCTACTAGGCTCATCTCAAGCTGATCTTGGCACCTCTCATGCTCTGCTCTCTTCAACCAGACCTCTATATTCCATTTTGGAAGAAGACTAAAAATGGTAAGAACAACTCAGAGATCCTTAAAAAGTGGTATCTGTAATCTTTGTGGAAACAACGGAAACCAGCTGGCAAGAGCAATTGTTAAAGAATCTGTACTTAGGTTATTTGCTGGGGGAAAGTGCTTCCTGATATTTCTCAATTGGCCTTAATGAAGGGGGCATTTCACAATTTCAGATTAATCAATGCTTGCTCTGTCCAACTTCCTACAAGAAGTAAATATGTGCTTTGGAAAGGAGGAGCAGATGTTTGAATTGGGGACATAGCTTCTATGGATCTCATTTTTCAGCCTACATTTTTGGCTTTAAAGCCATAACAAATCGCTGAATTACTGAAGTTACTTTGTGCTTTTTCCAGCATATGGTGTTGTCTGAATGACTATGTGGATGGAACTGCGTGAGCAGGATCATAGAAATAAAATGCGGGAAATCCCCAGGCTTGAGTGCTGTCAAAGAAAACTGAATCTGGAAGGTAGATAAAGCGATACTACCAGGACTATTGCAACCAGCAGAAAGAGACCTCAATATAGAAAGGGGCTCAATTCCAAATACGGCCAAAGACCAGTAAAGATTTCTAGCCAAGGAATACAGTTGGGGGAGTCAGTGGACGGAAAATTACTAAAAGGAATCATCAAGGGTAAAAGGGATGCTGGCTAAACCACCTGACAGGATTCCTGCTGAAGACAGACCAGGGTGATCAGACCTCACTGGGGAATGGTGGGGGATGAGGAATTTGATCAGATATCAAAGGTGATCACATACCAAGAAGAGTGACTTATCAATCAAATGACTTGGTAGGATTCCTGCTTAAACTGGGCAATGCAAAGATGGACATGAAGCCCAAAGGCTGAAGCCTAGGGGTGTAGTGGAGGCTGATTAAGTTGAATTAAGGAGAGTCTGTCACACTGGCACTCCCAGTCACTAGTTGGGGGGTCTTGTGCCTGTCATCAAAGTCCTCTGAAACTCAGTTTCTCTGACTATAAAATAGGCATTAGAATCCCTCCCTAGCTGCCTTCCAGGGCCACTGTGAGGCTCAAATAATAGCCTATTTTTCAAGTCCTTTGCGAGTGGTTTGATGCAAGTGTGAGTTATTAGGTATGCCAAAACTTATTTGAAAAAAGGCATTAATGGCCTTTTTCTGAAATTATTTTGTCACTTAATTCAGACACATTGTAGATCTGAATGTTGGCTTCTAGGTTCATTTCGTGTCAAAGTTCCAATGAAGCATTTACCATGGGGCTACTATGCTGCAAAGGAAGCTACTGCTTATGGTTTCATTTCCTAGAAATCCAGATGTCTATTTTTTTTTTTTTGAGACAGAGTCTTGCTCTGTCGCCCAGGCTAGAGTGCAGTGGCGCAATCTTGGCTCACTGCAACCTCTGCCTCCCAGGTTCAAGTGACTCTCCTGCCTCAGCCCCCTGAGTAGCTGGGATTACAGGTGTGTACCACCACACCCAGCTAATTTTTGTGTTTTTAGCAGAGACAGTGTTTCACCATGCTGGCCAGGCTGGTCTCGAACTCCCAACCTCAAGCGATTTGCCCACCTTGGCCTCCCAAAGTACTGGGATTACAGGCGTGAGCCGGCGTGCCTGGCCCTGGATGTCTATTTTAATGCAAACCTATGCCCACATCTGTCTTTGCCCCTTGAGGGATGGCATAATGCGAATGATAGTAACACAGAGAGCTCACATTTCTTGATCACTCAAGTGTCATGCTGAGGGCTAGATACACGTGATTCTATGTTGGCCTCAAAGTAGCCCTATGTGGTAGAGATAAAGACACTGGGGCTTTGAGAGGTTAAGGAGCTTGGGTGGCTCTGAAGGCTGTGCTGAAGACTCCTCTGTTCTTCCTAGACCAAGTCCAGCACACACATAATAAAGGTGAGGTTGGATTATGATGGTTTCCTACTCAAGTACAAAGGAGAAATCATATATCTCTTCTAAGAAAAGACATGAAAAAAATTTTCAAGATGAGAAATTCAAAAGGCAAAAAAAGCACAGGGAAAATATTCAACTGTATTGAGTCATATGTCAGATCCTTTGATGTAGAGATTACACTTTAGAAACTGTTCTTAAGGAAGTGACCATGGATGAGGAAAATGTGGTACATACACACCACAGAGCACTATGCAGTCATAACAAGGGAGGAGACCATGTCCTTCGCAGGGACGTGGATGGAGCTGGAAGCCATTATCCTCAGCAAACTAACAGAGGAACAGAAAACCAAACACCACATGTTATCACTTATAAGTGGAAGCTGAACAATGAGAACACGTGGACACAGGGAGGGGAACAACATGCACTGTGGCAGGGGAGAGCATTAGGGAAAAGAGCTAATGCACGCGGGGCTCAATACCTAGGTGATGGGTTGATTTATGCGGCAAACCACCACGGCACACGTTTACCTATGTAACAAGCCTGTGCATGCTGCACATGTACCCCAGAACTTAACAAAATGAACAATAAAATATGTTGTTAAAAAAGGAAGGGGTCGTGGACATGGCAAACTATTCACCAAGACAGTCTGTGCAGCCAGGCCAAAAAAAAAAAAAAAAAATCTCATGTCCTGTGTTGGGAAGGGTGAATTAATTGTAGTATACTCATTAAATGGAATATTATATAATCATCAAATCATGTTTTTTTAAAAGAATATTGAATGACCTAAAAAAGTACTCATGGTATAATGTTAAATGAAGAAAGCAAGCTAGAAATTGCTAAGTGCCGTGTATTCGTGTTTTTACTACATCTGCTAGACAAATACTAGATGCTTACTAAATGTTGGACAGTCTGTGATGATGGTTTACATAAACACATGTGTTGCATATTCTAATCTCATTCGACATCCCTGCTTTATAACCATTCTACAGTTAGCAAATCAGAGGCTCATGAGGTCAAGTGATTTGTGAAAGTCAGAGAGCTCTTATGTGACAGAACAAGGATTTGAAACCAAATTTTTCTACTGACAAAGCTTTGGGCTATTACTAAAATGCTTCTCACTATGTGAAATAGATGCAGGCATGGGAGATTACCAGTAGAAGGGAACATCTTCCAAAATGTCAACAGCAGTTCAGCAAATTTAAAAGTAAAACCATTGTTCTGCTCTTAACCTATAGTAAATTTCGTTATGGCTAACAAAAGGGTTATTAAGTAATCCACGTATTAAATTAATACAATCTGATTATTTAAAAATTTGGAAGTCTGTACTAAAATGAAAATCATCACTACAGATTAACCAGCCAATCCTTTTGCACCCCAGGAATAAATAATGTATACCCGCAAAGCTTACCAAAGTTTAGGGCTGCGGTTGGCAAACTATGACCCATGGGCTATACCCCACCTGCTGTACAGCTCAGGAATTAAGATTATTTTTTTGTTTTGAAAAGATTGAAAAATATCAAAGCAAAATTACTATTTTGTGACGTGTAAAAGGTGTATTTAATTCAACTTTCAGTGTTCACAAATGGTTCTATTGTTTGTTTGTTTATATAGTGTTGATAAGTGCTCTGGCACTATGATGAAACTATTCAAGGAGTTGAATAGCGTGAACAGTTAGCAAATCAGAGGCTCATGAGGTCAAGTGATTTGTGAATCAGAGACCCAGATGGCCTGCAAGGCTTAAACCACTTACTAACGGGCCCTTTACAGAAAAAGTATGTCAGTCCATGGCTTACAGAAAATGAGAGCACATGGTATAAGGTCAAATAAGTTTGAGGACCCTATGGTCTTTGGTGACTGCTATGATGCATAATAGCTGTTGCGTTCCCAATTTGTGTAAGGCAACTTTATATCCTTTTATTCTTTTAGTTTGAAAACTAAGTCTGTTGGGCTAAAATGATAGGAAGTAAATAACTCTCCATTTTTTTTAGAAAAAGCAAATGGTTTACACCCTTGTACTTAAATTTTTCAGTGACGTCATGAAACTGATATTCATGGTATTTGTACTTTACAGAGATTAAACTATAATTAGAAATATTTCAAAATTCAAAAACAGGGGATATTTGTTAATAAATCTGTTTGGGAAATTCCTAGCAGAGGCTCAGTCTATAAAATGAATAACGTTTCAGCAACTTCCCTTATTCACAGGGCTTGGTTATTCTCTAGGGAGACAGACACAACACGTCTGTAGTTACCAAACAATTCAGTGTGATATCAACATGGCAAAAAGTCAGTGAATTTGAGGGCAATGGCTTCCAGCAATCGTCCCCCACTGCTTACTTCTTCCATGCCCTTTGTCAGCTTTCTTTAGCCAGGCAGCCATCCCCTCCAGTTTCTCCCAGCCCCCCAGCTGCAGGCTCCCCACCATCACAGAAAGCCCCTCGCTCACACATCTTGGCTCAAGCAATTCCTTCCCTCAGAAATGCAGATCCCAGTATTTCCTTTTAAACTCAGGCAACTTGGCTTTTTTCTGCTCTGTGATTTTGAAAGTTGCTTGGAGGAGGAGCTGAGTGCGTGGGGCTGTGGTCATCTCAGGGCTGTCATGTTGTGGCCCAGGGGGTGCCCACGGCCGTTTCTGCCTGGTGGGTTAGCTGGGTAGAAGAGTGGAGTCAGGAGAGCAATAAATCCTTTCTTAACTCACTATAAAAATACAAGTGTCCCCCAGGCCTCAAGTAGTCTCATCTCAAGATAAATTTCCTTTTGCAAAGAATTCTGCTGAAAATAATCCATTCTAGCCAGATAATAGCTATGCAAAGAATATATAATAGACTGGTAGAGGCATGCATGCACCTTTCAATACAGAAAGGTGAGGGTTTCTTTTGCTGGATGTGGTGGGTGGGGAAATTCCTTATTGCAATCGCACCCTTTTTCTCCATCCAGACAACTCTCTACTTTCTCCTCTTTCTCCCCGTTGTTTACCTACCTAGACTATCTGCTCCCATTTGTCCTGCCTGATGTCCTGCTCCAGTTACCTATCGTGGCATAAGGGATCACCTCAAAATGCAATGGCTTCAAACAACAGCAACCATATACTGCTTTCTGTCGTGGGTCCAGGGGTTGACCGGACTCATTAGGCAGCTCTCCCACAGGGTCTCCCTGGCGCTGGCAGTCAGGTGGTGACTGCGACTGGAATCACCTGAAGACTCACTCTACAAGTCTGATGCCTGGGCTGGGAGACTCAACAGCTAGGTGTTGGAGCAGCTGCAGCTTCTCGGGTGTCTCTCTAATATGGTGGCTGTCATATAGTCAGACTTCTTACTCCAAAGCAAGTGGGGGAGAGAAAGGGAGAGAGGGAGGAAGAGAGAAAGAGAGTCCCAGTATGTGCGAGGTGAAAGCTGTATTGCCTGTGAACCACCCACCATGTCTTTGGTCTGCTTGACTGGAAACCTCCTAGAAATGTTTGCTGTCTCCAATCCCTCTCTTTACATTCTTCCAAGAACTCTGAAGTCACATTTTATTTAGCTACTCCTTCAAACGTATCTGGTGTTAGGCCAGTTCTTACCCGCTCCAGCACTGCCATTGGGGACTTCTGGAGAATAGCCTCTCAACTAATTTCCATGCTTTCACCCTTGCCCCTCACCGTCTATTCTCAACACAGCAGCCAGCAGCATCCTTCTCAAATGTAAGTCAGATCAACTAACTGTCAGCTCAAAAACTTGCACCGCATCCTCATTCTACCCAGAGCAGAGACCACCAACCATGAAATGGTAGACAAAGCCCAACGTGTTTGGGGACACTCCCTCTCTGACTGAATCTCCTATTATTCTCCTACTCCCCCTGCTTCAGCAATACTGCCCTTGTTGCCATTTTTTTGTGTGAAATATTCCAGCATGTTTTCAGCCCGTGGCATTTTCTCTAGGCTAATCCCTCTGTGTGGAATGCATTTCCCCTGGCTGTCTGTATGGATGACTTTCTCTTTTACTTGAGGTCTTTGCTTAGATGTCAACTTCTTGATGATGCCTGTCCAAGCCGCCCTATTTTTCATCACAATCGTACCCCACATTCCCGATCTTTTTCACTCTACCCTGTTTCCTTTTTCGGTAACACTTATTACTCAACATGTGATATCATTTCTGACAGTTACATATTTTTGTGCTTATTATTTAGAGAACAGAAGCTACAGAAAAGCAGAAATCTTTTCTGTTTTATCCACTGATGTCCTGAATGCCTAGAAGAGTACCTGGCATGTTGCAGGCATCAATAAATACTTGTTGAATTTTTCCTTTTTCACAATTTCCTTCGATATTATTTTCTCTGTAATTTGATTTTTAAAGTTTTAATAAAAAACAATACATATTCTTTATGTCAAAAAGTCAAAGAGCAGAGAAAGGTGTAACATAAAAATAGAAGTCCCCCCTCTCACCAGTGAGGCTCCCTTCATATCACTGCCCAGAAGAAATTGCTATTAAAGGTTTCTGGTGTATTCTTTCCCATTTTCTCTGCAAATATAAATATATGTACATATATTTATCATAAAGGCATCATATGCTATATGTTATTCAATGCTGCTTTAAAAATCCCTTCTTTTAACTTAATGGTAGATCATGCATACCTTTTCATGTCAATACATACAGCTCTACCACGTTTTTTTTTTTTTTTTTTTTTTGAGATAGAGTCTTGCTCCATCACCAGGTGCCAGGCTGGAGTGCACTGGCGGGATCTCGGCTCACGGCAACCTCCGCCTCCCGGGTTCAAGCAATTCTCCTGCCTCAGCCTCCCGAGTAGCTGGGACTATAGGCACGCGCCACCACGCCCAGCTAATTTTTGTATTTTTAGTAGAGGGGGGGTTTCACCATGTTGCCAGGATGGTCTCGATCTCTTGACCTTCTGATCCACCCACCTCGGCCTCCCAAAGTGCTGGGATTACAGGCGTGAGCCACCGCACCCAGCCCTACCATATTTTTTTTAAGGGATATTTGGTATTTTACTACCGGTAGTTTCCCATTTTTAACCATTATCTTAGATTGATGGATTATCATGTAATTCTTCCTATTCTTACTATTTCACAGAGCTGAATTACACTAATAAAATAGTTTAATCTAAAGACATATAAGCCCAGGTGTGATGGTTCTGGTGTATAATTCTAGCACTTTGGGAAGCCAAGGCAGGCAAATCGCCTGAAGTCAGGAGTTTGAGACCAGCCTGGCCAACATGGTGAAACCCTGTCCCTACTAAAAATACAAACCTTAGCTGGGCATGGTGGTGGTTGCCTGTAACCCAGATACTCAGGAGGCTGGGGCAGGAGAATCGCTTAAACCTGGGAAGCAGAGATTGTAGTGATCCAAGTTCTGGCCAGTGTACTCCAGCCTGGGCGACAGAAAGGGACTCTGTCTTGAAAGAAATAAGTAAATAAATAAATAAGACGCATAATGCTTACTTAAAACAAAACATGTACTAGTTGTTTTTTTCCTTCCTCTGTGGAATTCTTAGAAGGTTTATGGTGGTTTGAAGCTTTGCATAGAACATTTTGAAAGAGCAGCAGCCTGAGGTTCTGGCGGCTATGAAAACTCTCAGCTGAAGACTCTGGCAGATAAGTTTCGGGGGTCTCTACACCAACCATTATAGTCATAGAATAAGCACAATAGAAAAGGACCATTAAGGTCCATTAGCTAAATCCCAGAGTTTGTAGATGAGAAAGTCAAGGTTCAGGATAATTCAACTGGTAGCCCTGCAGCAGACAGAGACTGCAAACAAATCTGCCTTAGAGTTCACATGGTGCTGACCCCTAGAATAAACAAACACGAGGGGAAATCAGGCTAACCCCAGTCTTCCTCTAACTTGTCGCAAGACACAAACCACTTACCTTCACTTCCTCATTCTTGCCATCTAATAGTTCCCAGTTATACACATGTCCTTCTCACTCCTCTGATTGCAACCAGACGTCTCTTACAAGTTTACAAAATTTTGAAGATAAAGTTAGAAACAGCTTGGTAAATGTTTGTTTCCTATTAGTAATCACATCTCTACAACTTAAACATTATGGTAGGAATATAATACAGATTTAAAATCAGTGAAATTCAGTCTTGAATATGGGCTCCAGTCCTGCCATCAAAATAATGCATCCAGGTGGATAGGTTTTGCCACTTTGAAGAGTTGTTTATTCAAACTTTTGTTTGAAGAGTAGGAAAGCAGTGTTACCTTTAGGTCTGACTTAGCCCTTGCCCCACAATCTGTTGTTTTTTCTCACTATAGATTTCCCTGACAGCAGAGAGAGTTCTGTGCTCAACAGATACACACAGCTTCTGACAACAGAGCAGTAGACGTATTTGGTTTCTAACTCAGCAGGAATGGTCTCTGGCTCATCATCATTTCCCTACTTTGTTTATCACAGTACCTTGCACAGAGTAGATTCTCAATCATGTTTGTTGAATGACTGTGTGAGCTTTTAATTCATTATGGAGGTAAGGCTCAATGTGCCTTTAAATTTATAAATTCACAAACTGCCCTAATGTAACATTACTAGATGACATGGTTTAACTGTGTCCCTGCCCAAATCTCACCCTGAATTGTAGCTCCCATAATCCTCATGTGTGGTGGGATGGACCCATTGGGAGGCAATTGAATCATGGGGCAGGTTTTTCTCATGCCGTTCTCATGATACTGGATAAGTCTCATGAGATCTGATGGTTTCATAAAGGGCAGTTCCCCTGCACACGCTCTATCGCCTGCTGCCATGTAAGATGTACCTTTGCTCTTCCTTCACCTTCCACCATGATTGTGTGGCCTCCCCAGTCATGTGGAACTGTGAGTCCATTAAACCTCTTTTATTTTATAAATTACCCAGTTTCGGGTATGTCTTTATTAGCAGCATGAGAACAGATGAATACAATGGACATCGGATGCAATTCATTAAAAAACATCTTAAAAGTGTCTTTCTTTTTTCTTCCTCAAGTTGGTCCCACTCAAAACATACACACCATTTTTTTTTTTTTTTGAGATGGAGTCTCACTCTTGTTGCCCAGGCTGGAGTGCAATGCCATGATATCAACTCACTGCAACCTCTGCCTCCTGAGTTCAAGCAGTTCTCCTGCCTCAGCCTCCCAAGTAGCTGAGATTACAGGCACACTCTACCATGCCTGGCTAATTTTGTAGTTTTAGTAGAGATGGGGTTTCACCATGTTGGCCAGGCTGGTCTCGAACTCCTGACTTCAGGTGATCCTCCTGTCTCGGTCTCCCAAAGTGCTGGGATTACAAGTGTGAGCCACCGTGCCTGGCCACCATTTTTTAATACTTGTAAATTTTTCTTATGAAAAACCAATTCCTCAATCCCCCAAAATGCCTAAGTAGCACAAAATAGAAATATTAGAGAACCAAGAATCCTTGAACTGAAAAGGAAATGAATCGAAATGCAGACACACATTATACCAAGTGTATTTACTGTAACTATGTGAGGCAAAATGAACAGAATTGGTCAACACTGAGTCTGAATCTTGGTTTGAAATTGCCTGTCTGATCTCTGCTTCCTCATCAGTAAAATAAGAATATTTATATGGCCTTTCAACTTCAGTGTGAGGGATCAGTGATGTAATATAAACAACAAGTCTGCCTTAGAACCTGGCACACCGAAAGTAATAAAAGGCAGCCATTATTTATAAAAACATGGTCAGATGGCTGTTCAATGTAAATACTGTATTTTCCATTTTAACTAAAGAGATGATTTATTGAGAAAGCAGAAACACCTGTGTGTACAAAATCACCCATTCCCATTTTTACAATAATTAGTTTGCTAATTGAGCATCCAAATTTACCCAGTGTATTTGCATGTGTAATTAGCTATGATTCATTACCAAAGCCAGGCCTATGTCATGGTACACTACCATATTTTACAAATCAAATTACTAAAAGATGCATGTATTTAGGCAATCATCGCAAAAAATAAAAAACCAAAGCAAAACAAAATAACATAGATTATTTGTGTCAGATGGAAAAATAGACCTGGCTTGATCCTGAACCCTTAAATCTTAAAATAACTTTAGTTGAAGCTAAGGTTCCAGCCTAAGTCTGAAGCAGGCAGTTTCCAATGGTTTGAAAGGAGAAATTTCTACACTGAAGGAAATTTCCATTGGAATAAAGGAATATTTCACACTTTTTAAAACAGTTTGAAGGTGATTTTATTTTTATTTTTATTTTTTTAATTGCATTTTAGGTTTTGGGGTACATGTGAAGAACATGCAAGACATTTGCATAGGTACACACATGGCAGTGTGTTTTGCTGCCTTCCTCCCCTTCACCCACATTTGGCATTTCTCCCCAGGCTAACCCTCCCTAGCTCCCCCCCCAGCTCCCCCCCTACCACTGTCCCTCCCCTCTTCCCCCCAATAGACCCCAGTGTTTGGTACTCCCTTCCCTGTGTCCATGTGTTCTCATTTTTCATCACCCACCTATGAGTGAGAATATGCGGTATTTCATTTTCTGTTCTTGTGTCAGTTTGCTGAGAATGATGTTCTCCAGATTCATCCATGTCCCTACAAACGACACGAACTCATCATTTTTGATTCCTGCATATATTCCATGGTGTATATGTGCTACATTTTCCCAATCCAGTCTATCATTGATGGGCATTTGGGTTGGTTCCAGATCTTTGCTATTGTAAACAGTGCTGCAATGAACATTCGTGTGCATGTGTCCTTATAGTAGAACGATTTATAGTCCTTTGGATATATACCCAGTAATGGGATTGCTGGGTGAATTGGAATTTCTATTTCTAAGGCCTTGAGGAATCGCCACACTGTCTTCCACAATGGTTGAACTAATTTACACTCCCACCAGCAGTGTAAAAGTGTTCCTTTTTCTCCACATCCTCTCCAGCATCTGTTGTCTCCAGATTTTTTAATGATCGCCATTCTAACTGGCGTGAGATGGTATCTCAATGTAGTTTGGATTTGCATTTCTCTAATGACCAGTGATGATGAGCATTTTTCATATGTTTGTTGGCCTTATGTATGTCTTCTTTTGTAAAGTGTCTGTTCATATCCTTTGCCCACTTTTGAATGGGCTTGTTTGTTTTTTTCCTGGAAATCTGTTTGAGTTCTTTGTAAATTCTGGATATCAGCCCTTTGTCAGACGGGTAAACTGCAAAAATTTTTTCCCATTCTGTTGGTTGCCGATTCACTCTAGTGACTGTTTGTTTTGCCATGCAGAAGCTATGGAGTTTGATTAGGTCCCATTTGTCTATTTTGGCTTTTGTTGCCAATGCTTTTGGTGTTTTGTTCATGAAGTCCTTGCCTACGCCTATGTCCTGAAGGGTTTTGCCTAGATTTTCTTCTAGGGTTTTTATTGTGCCAGGTCTTATGTTTAAGTCTTTAATCCATCTGGAGTTAATTTTAGTGTAAGGTGTCAGGAAGGGGTCCAGTTTCTGCTTTCTGCACATGGCTAGCCAGTTTTCCCAACACCATTTATTAAACAGGGAATCCTTTCCCCATTGCTTGTTTTTGTCAGGTTTATCAAAGATTGTATGGTTGTAGATATGTTGTGTTGCCTCCGATGCCTCTGTTTTGTTCCATTGTTCTATATCTCTGTTTTGGTACCAGTACCATGCTGTTTTGATTACTGTAGCCTTGTAGTATAGTTTGAAATCCAGTAGTGTGATGCCCCCCGCTGTGTTCTTTTTGCTTAGAATTGACTTGGCTATGCGGGCTCTCTTTTGGTTCTATATGAAGTTCATGGTGGTTTTTTCCAGTTCTGTGAAGAAAGTCAATGGTAGCTTGATGGGGATAGCGTTGATTCTGTAAATTACTTTGGGCCATATAGCCATTTTCACGATATTAATTCTTCCTAACCATGAACATGGAATGTTTCTCCATCTGTTTGTGTCCTCTCTTATTTCGTTGAGCAGGAATATTTCACACTTTGAAGTCATCTTCTCTAGATGATCTTTTAGGTATACTTTCTCTTTAAATAACAAATTTAGAAAGGCTTTGTTCATTTGTTTAGAGTTAATTCCATGCACAAGTTTAACATAGCCTAAGGTTTGGTCTAGACCAGGGGTTTGCCAACTGTCACCTGTGGGCTAAATCTGTCCATCACATGTTTTTGTTTTTTTTTTCAATCTGTGAGCTAAGTATAGGTTTTACTATTCTAATAAATAGTGAGTTCATTTTTTTCCCTCACCTGCTTGATCAGAGCCCAATTTTCTCATTGTAGTTAATCTTCCTTCTGGCATGCATCTTGGAATGCAAACTTGCTGGTATCTCTGAGTTCCAGGTTTTCTGTGGAGAGCCTACAGACGTTTTGTTTGGCATAAAGCATTCCAAGGGTCAGTGGCCTTGGGCTCAACTATTGAGCATAAGACAAGGGCAGCCCCATCCTGACTGTGTCTCTTCCCACAAGAGACAAATGAGCTCTGTGCCTTCACTGGGATTTCAGGTTCAAAGGGACAGAGCTTCTGAGAAAAAGGATTATGAAAGAGTCTGTCTGCATCTCTGCTTCATGTGCCCTTCCAATGACACCGTCCTCTTTTCTTCTGTGGCATGCTCCCCACTTCAATCCTTCCTTCAGAGGTCCCAAACCCTCCTGGTCTCTCCTTGTCACCTTGACAAATCTGATCTTGAGGGAAAAACCTTACTATTTATACTAGTATAACATGAGTCTTCTATGGGATTTTAAGAAAGTTCAAAACCTTGGGTTACTTAGCAGATATTTAGCTTGCACTCACTATGTGGCGGGCATCCTAATGATGGAGTACATGTCAAGACAAACAAGGTTTCTGAACCTCAAAGTGTTCTCCATTTATAGGGGCAGATGGCTGAGTTGACTTCTCAAGAGGCAGAATAGCAGAGTGGCTAAGAGTGCCAGCTTTGTCTCAGTCGCCTCGCTCTCACCTCACCATTCATTTCACTTTCCTCATTGTAAATGAGCATATCTCTTAGAATTGGGATAAGCATTAAATAATATAGGCTTGAATGAGTTTCCTTAGAATTAATTCCATGCACAAGTTTAACACAGTATAAGGTTTGGTCTAGACCAGAGGTCTGCCAACTACGATTTGAGGGCTAAATCTGTCCCACTACCTGTTCTTTTCTTTTAAATGACCTTTAAGCTAAGAATGGGTTTTACTATTCCAACAAGGTACATTCTAAGTGGTTATCTAAGTACCTCCAAAATATCCTGAACTTTGCCTAAAATATTTACCATCTGGCCCTTTGCAGAATAAGTTTGCTGACTTATTGGTCTGGACCAATGTTGTCTAATAAAACTTTCTGCAATGATGAAACTGTTCTACATCTGTACCCTTCAATACAGCAACCACTAGCCTAATGTGGCTTTTGGAGCCCTTGAAATATAGTTAGTGTGACTAAGAGATTGAATTTGAATTAATTTAAATTTTAGAAGCCACATGTGACTGTGACGTTAGAGCAGCTCTAGTCAGTCTGAAGTCTAAATTAGAGTCTGCTTTGTTAGTGCTTCCCTCTCTCAACTGAATCAACTACGCTGAGACTGCATGAATCAAGGGGAAGGCCACACTCTCAATCAAATTTTTTGCCCTGGACTGGTTTTCATTGTCTGCTAGAAAATGCTTAATGGGAAATACTTAGAAAATGCACACACTTATTTCATTGAAGTTGCTACTTTGTATCCATTACATCTGCTTTATTTTGAGGTAAACTATAGTAGAAGTTGGCTTTTTCAACCCTGCAAAGCCCTAAAATTAAGGATCCCTTACTCAATTTAGACTGTAGAGTTGCAGCCAGAGCAAAACTGTATTTCCTTCTAACTTCAGTCCTATTTCATATCTCTTGTAAGACTGCTAAAAACTGGAAGAAGCCACCAACACACATCATCATTATGAATATTGCCAAATCATTTCCCCTAAGAGTACAGTCACAGTTGGCATGTGTTCTGCCCTCCAGCATAGCATGGGTGACAGTTTTATCGGATATCTTGTGATGGCCTGACATGGGCCACCCAGCTTGAGGGTAGCTGAGTCTTGCCAATAGCCTGATGACATCTGCATCACATATTTTAGGTACACTCATGGACAGTAACTTATTTCCAAATTCTATACTGGTTAAAATTAGGTTTGCATTTGTGCAATAGAAAATCCAGTTGACATTGGCTTAGTATATCAATTTTTTGGTTTCTCATAAACTCTTGGCCATCAGCAGTACCGAACCATTATTTCTGCTCTGTCTCTGAGGTCATACAAGGAAGGATCTGGATGCCCTGGGTCATCTAGCTGGTGGCTCTACCATCCCTAGCACATTTTTCTCATGTGCATTGCCCAAGATGGTTGGCTACAACATCCAGATCACAGAATCTGGATGGAAGTAGACAGCAGAAAGGGGAAAAGCCCCACCACTTAAGAACATGTCCCACGCACACCTTACTTCCGCCCAAATTACATTGGCTGTCACTTAGTCATACAGCCACACTTAGCTGCAAGTCTGTTCGGGAGATATCATTATTTTTCAGAGTGGTATATGCCCAACTACAAATGGAGGTGCTGTCATTATGAAATGAGAGAACGGCAGAAAAGATATTGAGAGATGCGTAGCAATTTCTGGACTCTATGGGGATTTAAAAAAAAGAATTGAGAGTATCCAAATTCAGGATCAAAATCAAAATTCAGGACCAAAAAATATCAATAAATATCACCTGGAATAAGAACAGCATACAGTTAAGCTACACATATACAAGTGTCAGCATCTTGTCTGGAAGAAACTAATGATCTATCTACTTGGTATTTTAGATATGTGTTTTTTTCTCCCTTCTACAGGATTTTGAGCTCCTTAAGGGCAGAGACTTTGTGTCTCCTTCTCCTAGTAGGTATCCAATATGTATCTGTCAAATGAAAGAATGAATATGAGTCACTAGAACTCCAATATATATTATAAATTCTTTCTCACAAGATAATTAGAATGATTCCCAGCTAAGGAATTGTTGGGGCATTGTCTGGTCCAGATCCACCGTCTGGGTCCTTGTTGTGTCCGATATTGTTGTTTCTGTGTCCATCATTCTTTCACAGGGTATCTTCTACTGGGCACAGAGCCTGCCTCAGAGGAGCGTATGGGTAAAGAACTACCAAGAGAGGACTAGGACCCAGTTCTTCCAGCCCTCCATCCAGAGTGCTTTTCACAACTGCATGTGTAATAAGTGCAGTAAGAGATAAGAGGAGGGAGTGATTACTCCTGTCTGGTTTGATCCCAGAAGGTTTTTTGAAGAAAGTATTTTTGAATGAGACATTATAATAACAGAGCTTCTTAAACCTTTCCCCCCAAGGAATCCCTGGGCAGACAGAAGAGACAGAAATAAGGCCCCTGCTTAGTCTGGGGATATAGACTGAAGAAACCTACTCCAAGGAAAATTTTTTTTCATTTTTTTACTTCACTATTCATTGATTGTGCATTCATTCTTTCATTCACGTGTCTAGCAAACATAACGGAGTCCTAATTAAATGCCAGGCATTGTTTTTTGAACACAATAGACCCTACCCTCTTGGAGCTTACATTCTTGTACAGAATAGACATCAAACAAATAAGCAACATAAATCAGCAAGATAATTTCTGATCGTGCTAAAAGCTATGACCTAAATCAGAGTAATCTAATACAGAGTGCACATACCTCTCTGTGCCTCAGTTGACTCATCTGTAAAATGGAGATAATAATAGAGGTCTATGCTGGGCGTGATGGCTCACACCTGTAATCCCAGCACTTTGGGAGGCCGAGGTGGGTAGTTCACTTGAGGTCGGGAGTTTGAGGTCAGCCTAACTAACATGGCGAAACCTCCTCTCTACTAAAAATACAAAAATTAGCCAGACATGGTGACACATGCCTGTAATCCCAGCTACTTGAGAGGCTGAGGCAGGAGAATCGCTTGAACCTGGGAGGTGGAGGTTGCAGTGAGCCGAGATCACGCCATTGCACTCCAGCCTGGGCAACAAGAGCGAAACTCAGTCTCATAATAATAATAATAATAATAATAATAATGTTTGTAATTCCAAAATGCAAAACTGAAAGCTTTGTCCTAACTCAGTTGATTGCAAACATATGATTTGAACACATTTGGAGGTGGATCTTGACCTGAACTGAATGAGTTATTTATTCTTTTTTTAAAAAATAATTCCACTTAGAGTGGAGAATCCTACATGTCACTGCAGAAATTTTGTGTTTGATTACGGGATGCTGCCCCGGGCCTCAATAGGTATTACATAATCTAGGGTATATGCAGCATATTACTTTCTAAAATTTGAAAAATTCTGAATTACAAAACACATGTAGCACTAAAGGTTTTGGATAAAGGATTGAAGACCTGTAGTATTCATTATTGTGAGGATTAAATGAATTAATATATGGAAAACACTTAAAATGATGCTTGACATATGGTAAGTGCTACCTAAGTTAACTACTATTACTATTATTATCACTATTCTTACATGGTAGAATACTTAGATAAGTTGGTCAGGGAAAGCGTCTCTGAGGATGTGTCACTTGAATAGGCAACTAAGGGGTGGTAATGACCTGGCTGTGGGAAGAGGAGGAGAAAGATGATTTCAGGAAGAGGAAACAGCAAGTGCCACGACTGCAGTGGTTACAAGGCTGGCTTGAATGCAGAACAGAAAACAGACCAGATGGCCGATGTGTGGTGAAGGAGGGGAAAGATCGTTCAAGGTCAGAGAGGTAGGCTGAAGTCAGATCACGCATGATATGAGCAATGGTGAAGAGTTTGGATTTCATTTAGAGTGTAATACGAAGACATTACAGTTGATTTGACTCAGGTTTATAAAGAATGCTCTGATGCTGTTTGATGAATGAGTTGTAGAGGAGGAGGAGCAGGGAGAATTTGGAATCTAGCATAGTGGTCCAGATGAGACGTAGTAACTAATTGGAGTAGGGAGGTGGTAACAGTCGAAGAGAAAAGTGGACAGGTGTGAGAAAAAAGTTTAGAAATAAAGGGGGGAAAGGTTTTCTGATTAATTTGCATTCTAATTTATAATTTGCCAGTGTATAGAGGCTAAAAATTTCACAGTCATTATCTCAGGTGTGTTAAGGCCAGTGGTGCGCTGGACCCCACTTGAAAATGGCCATGGGGGGGAACATTTACACTATAGAAACTGACAAATGCTACAAATCAAGACAACAAATCAGGGAGGTGAGAGGTGAGAGAAAGCTTATTGTTAAACATTTATCAGCACACCACTGCTGAAGGTGACTTTATTTTTCAACAACTAAACTTCCTTTATTTTACAGCCTCCATTTTCCCTGATCACGAATACACTTAAGCTAGGCACATCCTGGGAAACTCAGTTTGAGGATTGCTGTCTCAATCACTTCGTGTTTTTAACTCAATTGAGGGATCCTCCCACTTCTTCCCAGGGTCTCATCTAGGTACATGGGAATGGGATGGGAAGAGGGACCTTCATGATTGTCATTTATCCATGTTGGCCCCCTCTAAAGTACAACTCCCCTCTCTGCTTTACAATCGACCTTTATGGGTAGGTTCCCATATGTCCCAGTTTGCCTGATAGACTCTTGGTTTATGCCTATAGTCTTGGCGTAATTATTTACAGCCCCACTTCACTCCTGTAAGTATACTAATGGATCAGTTATGTGGTTCCTCTCATTATGCATCACCCAGGCAGTGCTCTGATTCTATTACTCTCTCCTCTCCAAATTTATGTAATGTAAACCCAACGTGTAGGGAAAACGCTCATCCTAAAATCCCCTTGGAGGGAATGATTTGCAATAAGATTTCCAAAACCAATACAAGAGGAGAGCCAGATTATAGAATGGCAGTGCCAGAATGGCAAGAATATATGTTTTATAATCAAATGCCACTTACTAGTTGTGTAACCTTGGGTCAATCAGTTAATATTGCTGAGTGATCTTCATTTATAAAATGGGAATCAGAATATTCTGATGCTCAAATATTATAAAAGACTCATGTAGTGTGTACCAAGGCAGGTTTATCAAGTCCACATTAATTCCACTAAAGTCTTCATGTGTTCTTTTTCCTAGGTGTATCCATATTTTAACATTTCTTCAACCTCTAAATTTCCAACTTTGGCGGTGAATTGATGGCTCTGCCATTTTAGTGTTCTATGTACCAACGAATAGGAAAATGCTGCTTCTACCATCCTGAAAGCTATTTTGCTAAACAGCTAAGATGCTAAAAGCTAAATATGTAACTAAATAATTGTAAATCTCAATACTTGACAAATACAGTCATGGGGTGGGGGCTGCTGTTTAGACACTTGAAAACAAGACCTAAATTGTTTATTTTTAAAATATTACAAAAGAGAGGCAGCAAATGGGAATTTTCAATTCTGATTCTTGGTATATTTTAGAACAATGATTTGTTCTTTCTTATACTTTCAGGTGTTTCCAATGTGGACACTGAAGAGACAATTTCTTATCCTTTTTAACATAATCCTAATTTCCAAACTCCTTGGGGCTAGATGGTTTCCTAAAACTCTGCCCTGTGATGTCACTCTGGATGTTACAGAGAACCATGTGATCGTAGACTGCACAGACAAGCATTTGACAGAGATTCCTGGAGATATTCCCACCAACACCACGAACCTCACCCTCACCATTAACCACATACCAGACATCTCCCCAGCGTCCTTTCACAGACTGGACCACCTGGTAGAAATCGATTTCAGATGCAACTGTGTACCTATTCGACTTGGGTCAAAAAACAACGTGTGCACCAGGAGGCTCCAGATTAAACCCAGAAGCTTTAGTGGACTCACTTATTTAAAATCCCTTTACCTGGATGGAAACCAGCTTCTAGAGATACCGCAGGGCCTTCCGCCCAGCTTACAGCTTCTTAGCCTTGAAGCCAACAACATCTTTTCCATCAGAAAAGAGAATCTAACAGAACTGGCCAACATAGAAATACTCTACCTGGGCCAAAACTGTTATTATCGAAATCCTTGTAATGTTTCATATTCAATAGAAGAAGATGCCTTCCTAAATTTGACAAAGTTAAAAGTGCTCTCCCTGAGAGATAACAATGTCACGACCATCCCTACTGTTTTGCCATCTACTTTAACAGAACTCTATCTGCTCAACAACATGATTGCAAAAATACAAGAAGGTGATTTTAATAACCTCAACCAATTACAAATTCTGGACCTAGGTGGAAATTGCCCTCGTTGTTATAATGCCCCATATCCTTGTACACCATGTGAAAATAATTCTCCCCTACAGATCCCTGAAAATGCTTTTGATGCACTGACAGAATTAAAAGTTTTACGTCTGCGCAGTACCTCTCTTCAGCATGTGCCTGCAAGATGGTTTAAGAACATCAACAACCTCCAGGAACTAGATCTGTCCCAAAACTTCTTGGCCAAAGAAATTGGGGATGCCAAGTTTCTGCATTTTCTCCCCAACCTCATCCAGTTGGATCTGTCTTTCAATTTTGAACTTCAGGTCTATCGTGCATTTATGAATCTATCGCAAGCATTTTCTTCACTGAAAAGCCTAAAAATTTTACGGATCAGAGGATATGTCTTTAAAGAGCTGCAAAGCTTTAACCTCTTGCCGTTACATAATCTTCAAAATCTCGAAGTTCTTGATCTTGGCACTAACTTTATAAAAATTGCTAACCTCAGCATGTTTAAACAATTTAAAAGATTGAAAGTCATCGATCTTTCAGTGAATAAAATATCACCTTCAGGAGATTCAAGTGAAGTTGGCTTCTGCTCCAACGCCAGAACTTCTGTAGAAAGTTCTGAACCCCAGGTCCTCGAACAATTACATTATTTCAAATACGATGAGTATGCAAGGAGTTGCAGGTTCAAAACCAAAGAGGCTTCTTTCGTGCCTATTAATGAAAGCTGCCACCAGTATGAGCACACCTTGGATCTAAGTAGAAACAATATATTTTTTGTCAAGTCCTCTGATTTTCAGCATCTTTCTTTCCTCGAATGCCTGAATTTGTCAGGAAATAGCATTGGCCAAACTCTTAGTGGCAGTGAATTCCAACCTTTAGTAGAGCTGAAATACTTGGACTTCTCCAACAACCGGCTTGATTTGCTCCATTCAACAGCATTTGAAGAGCTTCACAAACTGGAAGTTCTGGATATAAGCAGTAATAGCCATTATTTTCAATCAGAAGGAATTACTCACATGCTAAACTTTACCAAGAACCTAAAGGCTCTGCAGAAACTGATGATGAATGACAATGACATCTCTTCCTCCACCAGCAGGACCATGGAGAGTGAGTCTCTTAGAACTCTGGAATTCAGAGGAAATCACTTGGATGTTTTATGGAGAGATGGTGATAACAGATACTTACAATTATTCAAGAATCTGCTAAAATTGGAGGAATTAGACATCTCCAGAAATTCCCTAAGTTTCTTGCCTCCTGGAGTTTTTGATGGTATGCCTCCAAATCTAAAGAATCTCTCTTTGGCCAAAAATGGGCTCAAATCTTTCAACTGGGGAAAACTTCAGTGTCTGAAGAACCTAGACACTTTGGACCTCAGCCACAACCAACTGACAACTGTCCCTGAGAGATTATCCAACTGTTCCAGAAGCCTCAAGAAACTGATTCTTAAGAATAATCAAATCAGGAGACTGACAAAGTATTTTCTACAAGATGCCTTCCAGTTGCGATATCTGGACCTCAGTTCGAATAAAATCCAGATGATCCAAAAGACCAGCTTCCCAGAAAATGTCCTCAACAATCTGGAGATGTTGCTTTTGCATCATAATCGGTTTCTGTGCACTTGTGATGCTGTGTGGTTTGTCTGGTGGGTTAACCATACTGAGGTGACTATTCCTTACTTGGCCACAGATGTGACTTGTGTGGGGCCAGGAGCACACAAGGGCCAGAGTGTGGTGTCCCTGGACCTGTACACCTGTGAGTTGGATCTAACTAACCTGATTCTGTTCTCACTTTCCATATCTGCATCTCTCTTTCTCATGGTGATAATGACAGCCAGTCACCTCTATTTCTGGGATGTGTGGTATATTTACCATTTCTGTAAGGCCAAGATAAAGGGGTATCAGCGTCTAATATCACCAGACTCTTGCTATGATGCTTTTATTGTGTATGACACTAAAGACCCAGCTGTGACAGAGTGGGTTTTGGCTGAGCTGGTGGCCAAACTGGAAGACCCAAGAGAAAAACATTTTAATTTATGTCTCGAGGAAAGGGACTGGTTACCAGGGCAGCCAGTTCTGGAAAACCTTTCCCAGAGCATACAGCTTAGCAAAAAGACAGTGTTTGTGATGACAGACAAGTATGCAAAGACTGAAAATTTTAAGATAGCATTTTACTTGTCCCATCAGAGGCTCATGGATGAAAAAGTAGATGTGATTATCTTGATATTTCTTGAGAAGCCCTTTCAGAAGTCCAAGTTCCTCCAGCTCCGGAAAAGGCTCTGTGGGAGATCTGTCCTTGAGTGGCCAACAAACCCGCAAGCTCACCCATACTTCTGGCAGTGTCTGAAGAATGCCCTGGCCGCGGACAATCATGTGGCCTATAGTCAGGTGTTCAAGGAAACGGTCTAGCCTTTCTTTGCAAAACACGACTGCCTAGCTTACCAAGGAGACGCCTGACTTCCTAAATTGTTTTCATATATATCACACCAAAAGCATGTTTTGAAATTCTTTAAGAAATGAGATTGCTCATATTTCAGGGGAGTCACCAATGTCTGTCACAGGAGTTGGAAAGGTAGGATTTATATAATGCATTGAATCTTCTTTCTTATCTCTGTGTCTCTATTTGCACTTGAGTCTCTCACCTCAGCTCTTGTATAAAATACTGTTGGGAAAACAGTGGCAAGTAAAGGACACGGGGTTGTGATTCTCCTGCAATCGTGATGATTAAACATACACACAATCATGAGATTGAGAAGAACTGCATTTCTACCCTTAAGAAGTGCTGGTACATATAGAAATAGGGTTAAAAATTAAAAAAAAGCTCAAGCTCCATCTATATGAGACCAAAATGTACCAGAGTTAGTTTAGTCGGGGGGGGGGAACCCCAGTCAACTTCTTAACCAATTGCTTCCATGTCATCAGGGCCCCTTCTGTGCAGAGTGAGTGTTGCTGCTTCAGTGCTTCCTGATCTTTCCCATGGGCCTGCTCCGGGGTTCCACAGGGAAACAGAAGGAAACAGCCTTACCATAAATGGATATGGTCCACCTAGCAATGGAAAAATATTTAAATGATCCACCTTTATACAAAGTGATATTCTCTACCTTTCACAGTTTATCTGCTTAAATGTTTTTATCTGCAGTGCAAAGTACTGTATACAAAGTACAATTTCCTCATCCAGTATCTTTCAAACTGTTTTGTTAACTAATGTAATGTAAACTGTTTTGTTAACTAATGTAATGTAAACTGTTTTGTTAACTAATGTAAATATCTGCAGCCTTGATGGTTTTTATGGCAAACCCTAAAGGAGGACTCCAAGAGCATGTATTTATTTATAGTTTTATCACAGATGACAATTATTTGAATGCCAATTATATGGATTTCTTTCATTTTTTGCTGCGGGATGGGAGAAGAAACCAAAGTTTATAGAACTTTAGCTATCAGATTCAAAAACGACAGAAAGAACCAAGACATTCTTAAGATGCATGTACTTTCAACTGGGTATAAATTCATAAGTTCAAGACTGCAACATGACCAATTTGCTTTATTTCATGGAAGAAGTGATATACAAAGGTGTTTGTGCCATTTGGAACACAGTGTGCATGTGTTCAAGCATTAGCTTGGAGACATCGTATTTTCCTCATATGTGGCAACACCAAAGGCTTATTGGTTCAATAAGGGTCACAAATTTCCAAATTAATCTCTGGAACACAGAGGTGATTAAATTGCTGGAGTCAACTATTTCACAACTTCTGTAAGCTTCATTGTGTTTCATAGTTTCTGTTCTTCTTCAGTGAGAACAAGGACAATGGCATTAAAAAATCAGCTTTTAGCCATTATAAATTTTTTTCTATTAAAACACATAATACATAAAAATCACTTGAAGACAACTTAAACATCTTCTGAAATGGATCAAGAGGAAGGGAAACTGAAAGTAATGCAACTCAGAAACCACAGAGTATTTTGACATGAGGTTAAGTACAGTGGTTTGCTGTAGGAAAACAACAGCACACCAACAGATGATTTTTATCTGAATTCCCTGTAATCTTGACATGTCATTCATTTAACTTTCTGAGGGCCCTCAGGGAAGTTTTGAAGGACTAAAGCTGTTCATAGATGGTCTCCACAAAGCTCTGAATGCGGGGCTTCTCTGCTGACTGGCCTCTGGTTGGCTCTGCCCCAGAAGGGACTCCCAGATTCTCCATGAATTCTACTTCCACCATCAAGGGTTGGCCCAAGCCCCTTGCAAACCTGACTTGGACAGGGAATGTCCTTTATCTTTAGATATACACCTTAGCAAGATTTGGGCATTTTTAGAATCCAAAGCAAGGGAGGCACTCAGCAGGGAAAATATTATGAATGAGAAAAAGGCAAAACAAGTGTCTTCAGTTTACAGAGGAGAGAGAGGATGAGTCTGATTGTAGCACCGACCCTCAGTCAGGATCTTTCAGCCCCATCTGCAGGTCTACTTCCAGCTCCATCTGTCTAGACACTCTTTTAGGTCCAGATCACTTCTTACATGTGGCCAAGGAATGTAAAGTACACAAGGAGTTGTAGCGACCTGAGAGTGTGAGTATCTTGTGTCCAACTCCGAGGAAGCTGTGATGGGGATAGCAAGGAAACACACTCTTCTCATTTATAATGCCTTTGCCCCTCCCGTAAGATATGCTTTTTTATTTACTTCCTCATTCTCATACTAACTCGGGTGAACAAGAGAACCAAGTTGCACATCCTGTTAGTTATTTATGGCCCAATTTTAACATGGGGGTGGAGTTGAGGTTGGATTTGTTCTTCTGCCTCTGCTGCACATGCTCATTAAGCAGGAATACTGTTCATGGGAAAGGCTTAGTCACAGTGGGAGCACATCCTGCCTTGGAGCTTTGGGTCACTGTGTCCTAGAAGCAGGTAGTTATAGCACACACTGCTCCTGGCATCTACTAGAAGATGGAGCCCTTGACCCTAAGAAACACTGGGAACGATCTGTACCCTCCAAAGTCCAGTAGCTATGTGGGAAGGAAACAATCAAAGAACATGATTGAGGGGACTCAGAGAGATGTGCTTCAGACAACACCAAGACAGAAAATTAATGCATTCACCAAGTTAACAATGTAACAAAGGTGAACAAGAGACCAACTCACCTGCCAACCAACATTGTGAATACGGAGGGTTAGAAGGAGAATAAGTCCCGAACTCACAAGATGGTGTGGAAAGGGCCCTAGTGAAGTAGAGGCCACCCATGCTGGTGAGAATAAAATCACAACAGGGCAGTTTCACACTATTTCAGTTTTTTTTTTTCTTCTTTCCCACCTTTCTTCTTTTGCCTCCCCCTCCCTCTCAGTTTCCTTTTTGGCTTTAAACACCCACGGCAAGTGTCAAGCAATGCACAAGAATGAAAAGAAGACAGCCGTTGCTGCAGGTGGATGCTTCTGTCTGGAAGGCGTGGTTTTGTGTGCACTTTTGGTTGAAAACCTAAGTCTGTCCGACACACATATCCCCTACCTGCTTCAGTGAGCATGATCTTATAAAATTGACTCTGTGGAATCTTCCCTAGGTGACACTGGCTGGACTCTCTGCCACAG
Source organism: Callithrix jacchus (assembly GCF_049354715.1). NCBI lineage: Eukaryota > Metazoa > Chordata > Mammalia > Primates > Cebidae > Callithrix > Callithrix jacchus. Next base: position 13,113,752 of record NC_133524.1, read on the forward strand.
TAAAATTCACTCTTTCTACCTATCTCACCTTTCAAGTACTAATTCAGTCTTTAAGATTTCCTTAATCTCAGGTTGTAATTCATTTCTAACATGTTTGTCATGACGTCGTGTGAACATATGAAGACATACAACCACTGACCTAGATTCCAGGGGATATCATAACAGTGAATTGCATGAGTTGACTTGAGCAAAAGAAGTCTGTAGTAACATCTCCATGAACCCATATCTGAGGCCCATTGTCCAGGGGGACCACACTGCTGAGAAGATTGCCTGGGCTGTTTTGGGAGTCAGAACTAGGCTGTTTCCTGCTGTCACCCTGGGACGGTGGTAACATGCCTGAACCAGGTCCAAATGGAGGCCCAGCAAACAGAACTTAGCAACAGGTGACATGCATTAAATACCACTTTAGAGCTCCCATCTCTCTTCTGGGCCTGCATTTCTCATGACTGATTCTGTTGTCTTTGGATTGAGGCATCGTAACTGAAATTCCTAATTTACAACCTTCCAAGGATTGTTTTAACACATTAGTCCTGTCCTTTAACACATCGCTCCTCTTCATTAACACACTGTGATAGATTAATCTGTGAGATGATAACTCTCCAGAACAGGCCACCTAAGAAAACAGAACACAGCAAGCATGTTCCGCGTGGAGAAGATGCATTTTAAAGTAACCCCAACTTTGGCTCCTACTCACGAGGGCAGGCCCACAATGGAATGACAGGCAAGGAGGGAGTGAGGAGGATCTCAGGAAGAAGGGCTCAAGATGAAGCCACTGGTGTGCCGACAATGTCATTGAGTAAGGGGTGGAGGGGAAGGAGGAAAGGAAGTCATTTCTATTAAGCAGCAAATGCAAATTAAATGCTTCAATCATTCCCTTAAATCCTCACATCACCTCTATGAGGCTAGTATTAGCAGTTGTCTTAAAGACTATAAATCGTTCTACTATAAGGACACATGTACACGAATGTTCATTGCAGCACTGTTTACAATAGCAAAGACCTGGAATCAACCCAAATGCCCATTGATAATACACTGGATTGGAAAAATGTGGCACATATACACCATGGAATATTATGCAGCAATCAGAAGTGATGAGTTTGTGTCGTTTGTAGGGACATGGATGAATCTGGAGAACGTCATCCTCAGCAAACTGACACAAGAACAGAAAATGAAACACCGCATATTCTCACTGATAGGCGGGTGATGAAAAATGAGAACACATGGACACAGAAAGGGGAGTACTAAACACTGGGGTCTATTGGGGGGAAAAGGGGAGGGCCAGTGGGAGGGGGAGGTGGGGAGGGATAACCTGGGGAGAAATGCCAAATGTGGGTGAAGGGGAGAAGGAAAGAAAAGCACACTGCCCTGTGTGTTCCTACGCAACTGTCTTACATGCTCTGCTCATGTACCCCAAAACCTAAAATCCAATAAAAAATTAAAAAAAAAAAAAAGATGATGGGTTAACTCGGAGATAAAGGTGAGATCAGAGATGTAAAGTCAACTGCTCAATCTCTGGGACCCAGAAGTCCGAATCCCTGGAATACTTTTTGAAGCAACCGGCCTGCAGAGCAGTTTGGGAAGTACCACATCTTCCTTTGGGACACCAGGAACTGTTATTACAGGGATCACTTTTGCAAGGAAAGCCCAGACCCCGCAGCAGTGCTCAATTTCCCTCCTTTTGTATATAAACTTTGGTGCTCTCAACCTTTTCCCCGGAGTGGAGCTGCACTTAAACTCAAATTGCTTCCCCCTGGGCACTGTTTGGGGGCAGATATAATTTAACTATACCGGACTGGCAGTTCTGTTTAGGGCCCAAAGGTGAAGACAATTTGAACAAGAACACTAGGGCAGAATTAGATAGACAGGGGCAGGTGATTAACGGAATTGAAAGTCCTGTAAGTCCTGATAAGAGTTGCTGATTACATTTGTGGGTAAGAGGATGTTTTTACTGAATACGTAGACGCTGTGGTTCTAGTTACATGGTGCCAAGTGCCACCTAGTGGGGTGGGAAGTCCCTTCTGGGTGCTGATGTTCTGCTTCTGAGATCCCTAGATGGGCTTCCAAAGTGGGATTTGGGAAGAAAATGTAAGAACAGATACAGTCATCTTTTTACAAGTATGTCTGTGGCTATTTTTTATCATATTCCCAGTGTATTAATACAGAAATATGTAGGGCTATGTGTTAAATGTTTACTGATGGGAGGGCAGTATCAAAATAAGTTGAAGGCCACATTTATTTGAAGGCCATCATTTATTTCCACTGCTTTTGCTTTGTCTCAAAATGGGGCTGGTCATGAATTTCCTTTTGCATGTGCAGATGTAGATGTATAACCTTGAGGTAACTGGGTGACCAGCCCTCTTTCTCCTACAGTTCCACTTTTTTTTATAGACAATGGCCCCCATTTTTAAACTGCATTTGAATATCAGTAAGTGTCTGTCTTGCACATTCTAGCTGAACATTCTCTCTCTCTCTCTCTCTCTCTCTCTCTCTCTCTCTCTCTCTCGTATTTCTGAGCAATCCAACCACTAACTATTCCCTTCTGTCACCAACCCTCACCCTATAAATGGCATTTTGAAGCCTATAGTTACTTGATAGCTTGAGGGTTTAGGTCTTTTTCATTCTACTTGCTTGACTTTCAGTTCATGAAGACAGTTGCTGAATGTGCACAATGCTTGGGTGTTTCGTGCCCGTTAATTAAGTCAAAGATGATGGAGTTACTTGCTGAGAAATACATACACGTACAGACCTACCTATATATTCTGTATACACACATATATAGCTGTCCATATTGTGTGTATATGCATAGATATGCATGAAAGCATGTATATATTTGTGTATTAGAATTACTTATAAGTGTGTATTAGAATTACTGATGGCCATGTTTTACATAGATTAGTTGTAAACCTAAGTAAGATAAACCATAAAAAGTATGCAGCACAGGGTCTGACATCTGTCAAACACTCCATAGATAACTTTTAAAATTATTTTATTACTTGAAAAAGATTTTTAATTTTAATGTTTTAAATTCTTTTCATTACTTTGGATATCTAATCAATTATATAATCTCCCCCCCACTTTTTTTTTTTAGATAGAGTCTCACTCTGTCACCCAGGCTGGAGTGCAGTGGTATGATCTCAGCTCACTACAACCTCCACCTCCAAGTTGAAGCAATTCTCCTGTCTCAGCCTCCGCAGTAGCTGGGATTACAGGCATGTACCACCACACCTGACTAATTTTTGTATTTTTAGTAGAGACAGGGTTTTGCCACGTTGGCCAGGCTGGTCTTGAACTCCTGACCTCAGGTGATCTGCCGGCCTTGGCCTCCCAAAGTGTTGGGATTACAGGCGTGAGCCATTGCACCTGACTAATAAATTACATCATCTCAAGAGGCTAATTCTATATTCTTCATACAATGAAAATTTTTAACATTTTTCTTTTAGTGTACAGTATCTGGGAATTTTTTTCTACTAATCATTTCTCCTGTACATAAAGTTTATGTTCAACATTTGTACTATATTCATACATTATTTAACAATTTTATTAATTTAAAGGGTGATACTCAACTTATTGCTCTTCCATTTGTTACATATTCTCAATCAAAACTCCTGTTTTTCTAGATTTAAATCCATTGAACTTTCTAGAAATGTCCCAGATACCCAGAGCTCATCTCTGTAGGCTTTTTTAAAATATAGATTTTCATTTTTCATAATCTTCTCTCTACCATAAGAATGCTGACCACTTCCTTCTGAAAGCTTATCTGAGGAAAGTCCCTTTTAGTTGATCCAAGTTCTCAGATTTCCCCAGTTCTGCTTTTTCCTGTGATCCCACAAGGAGAAACAGCAGCTCCAAAAGTATGAAGTAACACCAAATATAAACTTGCATAAAACCCTGGGATGATTCCTTACTTATAAGCATCAGCATTGAGATCTTCCTGTTCCTACCCACCCCCTACTCCTGATTTCCCCCTGATTCTGGATATAATTGGTGTTCTCCATAGTCACATGTGAGTTTACATTCTTCCAGATCTTTTCATAAAACTTCACTTAAAAGCCATGTTGAAGGAGGCCATAGCAGGGTTTGTATGCAAAAATATGAAGTGGTTTCTTCTGAGAATGGGCCCGGTAGGGCTTACCTGCCTATAAGAGGCACTGGTCTCCAAAGTTGTGCCAAGTCTAGCCTTTGGGAAATTCACCTGGGAATTTAGAATTCCACTTAGAAAGGAATGCTTGATGTTTCGGTGTTTCATGCCTGTTAAGTCAAAGATGATGGAGTGCTTCCTTGCTGAGATATATATATATATATATATAAACACACATACACATGCGCATATATATTCTATATATACACATATATATGTGTGTATATGATTATATATACATGCAAGAGTGTATATATTTGTATGTGTGTGTGTGTCTTAGAATTACTGATAAGCCCATACCCATGTTTGTATAGATTAGTTATAAACCTAAGTATTGAGAATTGCTGGGGCTTCAGGGAGCTGCTTACTCACACCTCTCTACAGCTGAGCAATTCACCCTGGAGACAGTGCAGCTGAGAACAAGCAGGTGCATGAATTCCATAGGCCATAGCTTGGACTTGCAGTCTTACAACTCTCCAAACCCTCCACTTAATCACAGGTAGCAAAGGAGAAACGCAAGCCTTCAATCCAGAATGCAGGCTCCCTGTCATGGAGAGCTCACCTCATGGCAGCAGAAACAAAGAGAGGGTGCACTCTGCCTATATACAGGCGGTCCCTAGAGAACAGGAGCCAGGAGGCTTGAGGGAACAGCAGCAGGGACAGTTTCCCCACTGTCACCAATCCCACAAGTCACTCTGTCTCTCGTGAGAAGCATAAGAAGGAAGGAAGGGGAAGAGGGACAAGTCCCCACCCTTCCGTATTTCAGGGGTTGATTTTGAAATGCAGGGAGAAGAGAAAAGTTCCTCTAAAGTACCATCCTAAAGCAACAATACATGAATAAATTCTCAACTAGACTGTCTATACTGAGGAACCACGTCTGTAAAACATGGTGCTGTGCTTGGACTCATGACATGAAAAAGACTCTTCCCTGCAGAGCAGAGACCAAAGCTTACAGATTTCCCCTTATGAATCTACTGTACAGAAGACAGACAGAATCCCTACTTTCATGGGGCTAAGATACAATTTCTAGGACTTGGCCAGGCTCAGTGGCTCACGCCTGTAATCTCAGCACTTTGGGAGGCCAAGGCGGTGGATCACCTAAGGTCAGGAGTTCGAGACTAGCCTGGCCAACACAGTGAAATCCCTAAAAATACAAAAAATTAGCCGGACATGGTGGCTCATGCCTGTAGTCCCAGCTACTTGGGAGGCTGAGGCAGGAGAATCGCTTGAACCTGGGAGATAGAGGTTACAGTGAGCAGAGATTGTGCCACTACACTCCAGCCCAGGCGACAGAATGAGACTTCCTCTCAAAAAAAAAAAAAATTTCCAAGACTCATTATTATTGATTGCATTCTACAATTCCCTCTAGGCATTTCTGAAATGATATAGCATGTAGCTCTGAAACTCGTATTCTGCATTACATAGACGTAATATTCAGAAACTGTCGATGGTATTCATCCATTCATTTGTTCAGTCAGTCAGTCAATAAATATTTATGGTGTGCCCACCATGGGCCTGGCATGGTGCTCAGGGTGAGGAGACACTGGTGAACCAACATAGAAATAGTCCCTGTTCTCCTGGAGCTTATTCAGAAATCCATTAATCAGATTATTGCACTGAGGGAGATCCAGTGTGATGAAGGAAGGGAAGAGGTTTCTAAAAGAGTGTATAATTCTCACATGATGACTTGGAAAAGTGAGCGAAACCAGGGAGCAGGAGGGGCAGGCTGCCCTGAGGAAGGCCACCCACGCTGAGATGTGAAAAATGAGTTAATTGAACCAGGCAACACTGAAAGATGACTGTATTTAGGGACAGGAGACAAAGAGTGTGTCTCAGTCAGACGGCATTTGGGAGCCTTTGAATCACTAAGTGGATGGAAAGAGAGCTGAGCTGGAGAGATGCAATTGAAGGCTCCTGTGGCAATGGGAGTAACGGACACCTTGGGTGGGGTCTTGCTATTCAAACCATGGTCCCTGGACCAGCAACATGTGCATCCCCTGGAAGTTCATCAGACATGCTGACTCTCAGGCTCCACATCAGACCCCCTAAATCAGACACACAGGCAGAAGATGACCCTGTCCCATCGATAACAAGGTTTACAACCACAGAGATTTTCAGGGTGAGGATAATACCAGGATATCCTGGCAGTGAGTATATATTTACTGTGAGAAAAGCCCAGTGATTTATTTGGTTTGTTTTCAAGACAGGGTCTCAATCTGTCACCTAGGATGGACTGCAGTGTTCAGGTCTTGGCTCACTGCAGGCTTTGCCTCCTGAGCACAAGCAATCCTCCTCCTCAGCCTCCCAAGTAGCTGGGACTACAGGCATGCAGCACCACACTTGGCTAGTTTTCTTGTTTTTTGTACAGATGGGGTCTCACTATATTGCCCAGGCTTGTCTCAAACTCCTGGGCTCAAGCAATCCTGTCGCCTCGGCTTCCCAAAGTGCCAGGATTACAGGTGTGAGCCACTTCACCTGGCCAGTCCTAGTGAATTAGGTATCAACTCCCCCACCTGCTACAGTGGTTCTTAACTTTGCCTGCACCTTGCAATTACCTGGGCAGTTTCAAAACTACCATAAACACTGTGATTTAATTGCTTTGGGCTACAGCCCGAGCTCTCGGATTTTGAAGCTGGAGGGCGATTCCAACATGCAGGCAAATTTGAGAACCACTGCTTCAGAATCACTGCCAGATTGCAACAGATTCTCAGGTGGGGCTTGTTAAAACAGATTGCTGGGGCCCACTTCAGAGCTTCTGGCTCAGTAGGTCTAGAGCTGGAACCCAAGGATTTGCATCTCTTACAAGCTGGGCCCCCAGGTGATGCTGATCTGTTGAGTGGTTGTCAAACTTGACTAGCCTAATAGAATCACCTGTGGGCGCCTAGGCCTTGCGCTGGAGCCCCTGGATTAATAGATCTGAAGGCAAAGTCCTGACATCTATGCTTTGAATAAAAATCCAGCCAGATGACCCTGATGCAGGTGACCTAAAGATGAACTTTTGCAAAGCCCGGCTCTAGACACAATTTATATTTACAGCCTTCAGCGATGAGATGACACCGGGAGGTAATCTTTGAGAATGCCATCTCTCCTCTTTCTCTTTTCCTTCATGCCCATTCAAGCTGATCCTAAACTCCGTACCTGTTGCCTCCTGGGGCACGTGCAGGGGAAGTAAGCTAGTTGGCTTTTGTCTTCTAAAGGAAGGCCTAAAGGCCTTAGGGGATCATAGAGGAGCTTGTAGAACAAAGCAACTCTAGGACATTGACCAGGTGTCCAGGAAGAAAAGGGAGAGGGCTGCTTCTCTGCCCCTTCTGGAGAAAGGCGTGAAGAGGGAAGGGGAGGAAGGTAACATGAATACATCAGGCAAGGTCCGTCAGACCTGAGAAAAGTGCGACCCTGCCAACTCTATGTGAGAAATGATGAATCTTCCACACAGAGTTGGGATGGAGGAGTTGAATTACAAAACCCATCATGTACCGGCCTTCCACACTCCCCACTCTGGTTTACATCAGACTCAGAAGCTGTACTCAATCCCTGGGAGGCAAGGACTCCCATGAAAGGAAAATATCTGGGGCCCCCAAAATCACTAAGCTAAAAGGAAAATTCAAGCTGGAAACTCCTCAGAGCAAACCTGCCTCTCTTTCTATTCAGTCATCCCTGTGCTCACTGAGACAGATGCATATCCTGATTGGCTGTTTTGGAAAGGCTTATCAGAAACTCAAAAGAATGGAATCGTTTTTTTCTCACCTACCTGTGACCTGGAAGCCCTGTCCCTGCTTCTAGCTGTCCTCGCTTTCTGGAAGAACCAATGTACTTCTTACACATATTGATTGGTGTCTCATGTCTCTCAAATATGTATAAAGCCAAGCTGTGCCCCGACCACCTTGAGCACATGTCATCAGGACTTCTTGAGCCTGTGGCACAAGCACGCGTCCTTAACCAACCTTTTCAAATTAAACTTTCTAAATTAACTTAGATGTGTCTCAAATTTTCGGGGTTCACACTCCCCACTCCTCTAAGGGTCTGAGCTGATCTTCTGAAGAGTCAGGTAGGATGAAAGCTCAGAGACACACAGAATGGAGTCCTGAAAAATAAATGTCTCTGCACATTTCAATTGGTAGCTTAAGTCACATCAGATACATTAGACATATGTTGAACTATTTGAACATTTTTCACCTGGGTATATTTCTTATATAATTGTGTTTGTTTTGCTTTGTTTTTATTTTCAAAATTTAACTCAGTAAGTAGATTTAGAATATACATTGGGAACCCTGAGCTTGATTTTATATTATTCATCAACTATCAAATTGACCCCTCACTAGCATAGAATGTAGTTAAAATCCTCTGCTTATTCCAAAATGGGATGAGCAAAAGATGATCGTTTTATGGTGTCTTCTTTTCTTACATCTTAAGCACTTTGGTGCCCACAGGGCAAACTATGAATCAAAGTTGTTTTTATTTAGAAATCTGCAGTTCCTTAACTGAAAATGCTCAAAAGCTAGACGCACAACTTTTAGACATGTGCACATTTCATAAATGTAATCCCAGCACTTTGGGAGGTCGAGGCAGGAGGATCGCTTGAGCCCAGGACTTTGAGACCAGCCTGGGCAACATAGGAAGACCCCGTCTCCACAAAAAATAAAAAATTATCCGGGCATGGTGGTGTGTGCCTGCAGTCTCAGCTATTTGGGAAGCTGAGGCAGGAGGGCCACTTGAGCCCAGAAGTTTGAGGCTGCCGTGAGCCGCGACTGCACCACTGCATTCCAGCCTGGGTGAAAGAGCGACACCCTGTTTAAAATATAAAATAAAATACTTTTATATTATACGTTGTCACACAAAAATTACCTACCGGTCTGATCAGGATGTCCAAGATATTGGGTGGCGAGCGCCATCTGGTGGCAGCATGGTTATTAACATCTCGGCCGTTCGCTGGGATCTTTCAGTCATTGCTGACACGTGAAGGCGTTTCTGAAGTCCCTGAAAAAAAGGTGCAGGTGTGAAAGGAAGAAACAAAACTGCCTTTCTCGAATGCTAAAAGCACTGATTCTGGAGATATGAGGACTTGCAAAAGAAAACTAGAAAAAAAGAGGAAAGAAAACATGTCGGGAGGAAGGGCAGAAGAGGTCCTGAGATTGTGAGGAATGAAATGAAGACCCCATGGAGAAGCAGCCTAAACGACAGGAATGGCCCTTCTCAAATCTTCCATGCCGAGCCCTGGGCCTCAAACCTAACAGGTTGTTCTTGTGCTGTTCAAACAGCCCTCATATATTTGAATCAAGTGGCTGCCTCCAAAACCTTCCCACATATTTTCAGCATTTGCTACTGACCCCTCTACCAGGTGCCCTGTTCCCAGCATACAACCTCAACTCCTATATCACAAAGAAATCTGAGCGCCACCAACAGATTTGGCGTCCTCCAATTCTGTCCTCTCTACATCAAAGCATGTTTCATGTCCCCGACCTCCTCATCTCACAAAACCCAGATTCTTTCCTCACACAGCCTATCTGCATTCATTCTCATTCCAAGGAGAGGTGGCCCTTCCCTTCCTAGATTGCAAGCGCACCCACTGCTCCCCCTGGTTCATTCACTTTCCCTACTTGGGAAAGTGAATCTAACTTTGAATCGAAGTTTGTTTATATTTTATTTCCCTACTTGGGCAAGTGGCTCCATGAGGTTGACTCTGTCTGCTGCACACATGACAACTCTTCTCCATCCTGCTGGCTTTTCCTCATCACCTGGACACACTCCTCTTAAAATTATCTTCCCTCCGTTTGTTGCAGCATTGTTTGAAATTTCAAAAAAAATGAGGACAAACACAAATGCCAATCAATAGGGGATTCATTAAGCAAAATGCTACATGCAGACCATGTACAGAACACAGCCATTTCAAAAAAAGCACAAGACTGATGTCCAAACCAGAACACTCGCTGGAAAAGAAAATGATGCAGAATAGCACATATCATGTGAACTCAGTTTTTGAAAAGAATTCTGTACGTAATTATATGCCAGTATATACATAGAAAAAATCTTGAAGAACATATACCAAACCATTAATAATGGTTAACTCTGAGGAGTTGAACTTGGAGGGCTTTCATCTGATATATTCTACATTCCTGTATTTGGATGTTTAGGACCATGTAATAACATTATAATCAGAATAAAAGTTATATACAAAAGAAACTTCCTTTAATTCTATCAATATCATGCTCTGTTTCCCTTTAATTTTCACCAACATCCATCCATCCATCCATTCATCCATCCATCCATTCATCCATCCATCCATCCTCATCCATTTTCAGCAACATCCATGTGTAAGACCGGGCTGGATAGATAGAACAGCCCTTGAGCTCAAAAGGTGTACAGTCTAGTGGAGAATGTAACATGGAGCCACCAAAATGTCATCCAGAGGAGAAAGTGGCAAGTACGACAAAGCTTTTGGTTCAGATCCAAGCTTTGCTGCTGAATTTGAGTAAAATGAGCCTTTAAGAGAGGTTTCCTCCTCTGAAAATGGGGATTATAGTAACAAGCAAAGAGAATGGGAGTGGTGGGTGGGTAGAGCCTTAAGTAGGTGCCTGGTGCAGAGGACTCCATCCCATCCAGGCCACAGACCATCAGGAGGTACATAGGGACTTGGGGACAAAGAAGACAAGCAGCCCATATCTGCTGGCAGGTCCTGGCAAAGTAGACACGAAACCAACAAGTTGCATCCCAGAGGTGCCCTCAAAGCCCCCAGGATTTGCAAAGCTAAGGTCAAGTGGAGGCAGGAGGAGACAGTTTCAGGAAGCACCTGTGGCCTATCTCACCTGTGTCTTCCCTGGCCAGGGATGGGCAGCCACTTAAAGGGGCCAAGGGAAGCTGCAGTATGGCTCCCAAACATGGACGCACATCAGCTGTCCTCTCAGGAGCTCTGCATCTCAATTTAAAACCAGGACAGGATCACATCAGATTTGTGTAAAGGACGCCTCTTGTGCATTTCTTCATCCGAATTGTTGACTTAAAAGTTTCTTCCATATAAGTCCTTCCACTTCAGCTTTTTATAGATTTAGCATTGATTTCACAACAAACTGATTCCAGGCACTTGGTGTTTTCCCAGGCCTTGAGCTTTTTCCAGGGTTGTACATTATTTCGTATGTGGTACTTCGCAGCAGCCCTAATATGGGGAAGCCATTTGCTGCCTTATGAATTCCCTGATCATTGATTTGAGAGGAAAGGGCTGTGTCCAGGGCTGGGGAAGGCCCCAAGAGTGGCACTCCAGGAGTACTGTTGGCAACAGCGCAGGGATGTGTGACGTCTGTAACAACACGGGTAGTAATAATTCCAGCTCTACTAGGTGAACATTCACTTTGTGCCAACTACTTTTCTAAGAGTTCCACAGTATGACCAATTTAATCCTCAAAGCCAGCAGCTGAGAAAGATACTAGTATTCTTATCCCCATTTGACAGATGAGAAAACTAAGGCTCAGAGAGGCTTGTCCACTGGTGATTTGTGTGTCTGGGAAGTGCACGGTGTCTGGCAGGCTTGCTCAGCAGAAGTGGTTAATGACAGGTTTTCTCCATTTGGGAATCAAGATCTGTGTCAGCATGGATGGCAAGGGGCCGAGTAAGGAAAGATTGATCTAGGAGATGCCCAGGAGCTTTGGGCCTTATGGGGCAGGGTGTGGAGAGCCACCAAAGACCAGTTTCTGGGCTTGGGCAGAAGCCGATTAATCATCTGGCCAGTTCCAAGCAGATGGAGCTTTTGCTTCTCAGTAACCTTCCTGCCCTCGTGTCAATTCCATTTTCATCTTTTATGGTACTGGTTGTGTGAAGAAAACTGAAGGTTCATTTGCTGTAAGTCACTCGTTTTTATAAGTTTGCTTGACATAGATACTAGACTGTAGGTGTGTATAGACATATAAACATGCATATGTCCATAACACTATATAACATATGCATGATACACACACACACACACGCACACAAGCATGCTTTACAAGACCAATTGACTGGTCTACAATTGGCTAACACTTGGCCTAGAAGCCAGGGTATGTGAGTCTCACTTTTCTAGAAACGCTGACAAACTCTCCAGTTCCGAGGAGCCTTGCTCAGTCACCCACTGGAAGTCATTTTTACTTCGTTGGGTTTTTTGTTTTGTTTTGAGACAAGGTCTTGTTCTGTCACCCAGTCTGGAGTGCAGTGGCACTATCATGGCTCACTGCAATCTCCGCCTCCTGGGCTCAAGCAATCCTCCCACCTCAGCCACCTGGGTGACTGGGACTACAGGTACACACCACCATGCCTGACTAATTTTTGTATTTTTTTAGAGATGAGGTTTTGTCATGTTGCCCAGATTGGTCTCAAACCTCTGAGCACAAGAGATCCTCCTGCCTTGGCCCCTGCAAAGTGCTGGAATTACAGGCGTAAGCCACCGCACACTGTCCATTCTTACTTTCTTTATTTCCGAGCAAATATTTAGAGGGAAACCAAGAGACTGGGAGGTGGCTAGCCGAGGTCTTTGGGTTCACAATCACAAAGGTTTTTGGTTCGCCCATGCAGGCCTGGGCTGCACTCTCTGATGTCGTAGGAATCACATCTCAAACCGTGCACCAGGTCTTAAATTCCCTTAGGGTCTAATCTTTAGAGGTCTGTCTAGGCATACGCACCCAAGCCATTCTTTGACAGCTGGCTGGCCTTCCTTTATAACAAGGTGTTCCACAGTCCATTTATATATGGATGTCACCTCTGCCCACTCTGCTGCCAGTTTGGTTTTTCCCACTCCTGGGGTGTAAGGCAAGATGAAACATATCACATCCCATTCTAAACGTTATTCTTGTGGCCAGGGGTTAGCAAACTTTTTCTGTAAAGGACCAGATCATAAATATCTTAGGCTTTACAAACCAAGAAGCAAATTTCGAATATTATGTACGTACTTGTAAAGTAAAATAAAAATTTCCACAATTATTTAATTGATGAATCTCAAAATGTAATAATAATAATTGAATGCAATTTTTTGTGGTATAGGTTTAATAATGAGAAGAATAGAATCATTTTTGGGGTGATAACATTATGCTTAATTGGAATTTAAAGTTAGTGTTCTTTATCATCAAATCCATTGCCAATGTTCATCTAAAAACCTTTTCACTGGCCAGACACAGTGGCTCATGCCTGTAATCCCAACACTTTGAGAGGCCGAGGCTGGTGGCTCAGGAGTTCAAGATGGTGAAACCCCATCTCTACTAAAACTACAAAAATTAGCCAGGCGTCGTGGTGTGTGCCTGTAATCCCAGCTACTTAGGAGGCTGAGGCAGAGACTTGCTTGAACCTGGGAGGCAGAGGTTGCAGTGAGCCGAGATCGAGCCACTGCACTCCACACTGGGAGACAGAGCGAGACTCCATCTTAAAAAAGAAAAAAAAAGTTTTCACCTCTGGGCTGGATTTGGTTCAAAGGCTGCAGTTTGCTGACCTCTGCTCTTAGTTAAACATTTTGAGGCCCTTGCTCTTTCAACATAAAATTGAATCCATTTATCAGACTAAATCGGGAAGATTAAATTTCCCAGCATCATGAATGCTCAGCCATTGACTTACTCATTCATACAATGAACACTCATTGAGCTGATACTATATGCCAGGGGCTAGGGGAGGCACCCAAGAGAAAGATGCTCACTTTGTGGCCACAGCCGGGAGGGAGGGAGACCCACCCCTACCTGTGCTGTCTCAGAAACATGTGAAACAAAGACAAAGCCATGTTCACATTATTCACCTGCATCTGTGAATTAGACAAGGAAGATGAGTTTCAGAAATCCTACATTCAGCACAAATTTATGGTAACTTTTTTTAAAAAAAGAATACACTAAAGTTTTCTTAGTGAATGGAAAAATGTTCCCTTTTTCTCCCCTGCACACACAAATACACAAAAACTAACAAAAATTCACCATATGTGTCTGACTTGGGTTGTATTTAAACCGTTTTATAAATGACTTTTCCCCCAACTTCAGTTTCATAGTTTTAAAGCACAGTCAATAAATGATTTGGCAACAACTAAGAAATCACAAGTTCCCTTCTTTTCATGTAAACTTCTGTAAAACACACGCTAGGTTCTGCTGATGGTAAATAGGCCTGTTTCAGGAAGTTAGCCAGTTTCTCTTCTCGGCCACCTCCTGCATAGAGGCTATCCATTCTGCGCTGCTGCAAGTTACAGAATGAAAAATTAGAAAGAACCACAGACACATGGTAAGTCACTTATATTTCTTTAGCAAAGCTTTCCAACAGAATATGGCATTTCTGACCCAGAAATCTGGGTTGGCGGCAAATGGTATGAACCAAGAAAGTAATAAATGGGCAAATAAGGATGAAAATTAAAGACAAACAACTCTAAATGGAGATAAAGCAGCTTGCTATGAACTTTAATTTGTGTGTCTGTTAGCAAAAAGAACTTAGAGAGTAAATTTTGAAAATCAGATGCAGTGATGATCCTACTAATTTGAACAGGAAAAGAAGAAAATTCCAAGTTAGAAATTGAACTGGAAATATTACTTACTGGCCCTACCAGAGACAATAATCTCTTCCAGAACAACAGGATTAGAGGAGAAGGTGAGGGAAATATTTTTGCTTTGCTGTTTCTGTAGAAAAGGACAAACTCTCTTCCTTCCCATACATAGGTCAATTGCTAGAGCCTAGTGAAGGTTGGGCTTAACCTAATAACATGCTACAATTTCTGTAATTATTATTTTACACTGTCTAGACATAGCAGGTGGTCTGTTTTTGTTGTTGTGAAGAACTGTCAGACTAAAAACAAACTTTACACTTCTTTTTAAATACATATTTTCTAGAAAATTCAATGAGATTTAAAAGCCATTGAAAAGTCTGATTTCAAGAGAGTTTCATCCAAAATGTTCCATATATTTTTCCCCAAAGTCCTTGGAGTCAATTTTGACAACAATTTAATGTACACTGAAGTTTTCTGAAGTTACTTTTTTTTCTGAAGTTTTTTTTTTTTTTTTTTTGAGACAGAGTCTTGCTCTGTCACCCAGACTGGAGTACAGTAGTGCAATCTTGGCTTACTGCAACCTCTGCCTCCTGGGTTCAAGTGATTCTCCTGCCTTAGCCTCTGGAGTAGCTGGGGCTACAGACGTGTGCCACCACGCCCAGCTAATTTTTGTATTTTTAGTAGAGACCGGGTTTCACCATGTTGGCTGGGCTGGCTGACCTCAGGTGATCCACCTGCCTCAGCCTCCCAAAGTGCTAGGATTAGAGGTGTGAGCCACCGCGCCTGGCCTGAAGTTAATTTTTATATCCACCTAATGTTCATTATGGATCTTGAAGGTAAATTAATTCTGCACTAAAATTTTAAGATGCTTTACAAAATGACTCTAGGTGGCCCATATGTATTGGGTCATCTGGGCCAATGACACATATGGGATTGCAGTTGAAATTATCCAGTTTCTACTTGTTCTTTGTAAGCTGCTGTGATAGCCAGTACAACTGTACTATAAGACAGTGGTAAACAGGTGGGGCCCGGTGGCTCACGCCTGTAATCTCAGCACTTTGGGAGGCCGAGGTGGACATGTCACTTGAGGTTAGGAGGTCGAGACCAGCCCAGCCAACATGGTGAAACCCCATCTCTATTAAAAATACAAACATTTAGCCAGGTGTGGTGGCATGTACTTGTAGTCCCAGCTACACAGGAGCCTGATGCAGGAGAATCACTTCAACTTGGGAGGCAGAGGTTGCAGTGAGCAGAGATTGCACCACGGCACTCCAGCCTTGGCAACAGAGCAAGACTGTTTCAAAACATTTAAAAAAACTAACTGGTAAATAGAATAATAATCAAATCAAATCAAACTTGCAAAAATGGCCACTTCGCTCCCATTGGTGGCCAATGGAGGTCAAGGACCTGGCTGACCTCCTGCCTAAGGGCAGAGGTTCTTAACCTTGGCAATGGACTCAAATCACAGGGGGAGCTTTAAAAACTCCTGCTGCCCAGACTGAATCCCAGACCAATGAAACCAAAATCTCTGGATATGAGCCTTGGCATTTGTAGCTTTTAGAATTCCTAAGTACCTCCACTGTGCAGCCAAAGTTAAGAATCAGCAGTTTTTTGGTCCTTTGGGGTTAAAAACACGGTCCCTTTTTTTTTTTTAGGTGGCTAGAAGGGCTCCAGGAAGAGCTGGAATGTATCCACTAGCCACCTTGGTTTGATTTTAGAAAGTAAAATAAAAGTTCTAAGTATGCTTTCTCTGAAAAGCTGAGGCTGCGGATAAGGGTGAGAGGGCAGTTGATGGAGTTCATTCTCCTCTTTCAACCACTGATTCTCATCCTTTCACTATAATAACCTAAGAACCTCTGAGTTTATGAGAGAGAGAGAGAGAAAGCAGTCTTATGGAAGACCCCAGACTTATAGAATATGAAGGTGTGTGTCACAGGAAAGGTCAGTCTTTGAAACGCTGTTGGACATTATTTGTAAATGCATCTTAGTGTCGCCTCCAGGATTCATTGAGGTAACATCATTCTAATGGAACATCTCTGAGTTCACCTGGGTTATTAAATGGAGTTGAGGGATTTGTTATTTTTAAATCAGCAGTCCCAATTTAGGACCATTCAAGACTATAGGACAAGCCTGTCCAACCCTCGGCCCACGAGCTGCATACAGCCCAGGGCAGCTTTGAATGTGGCCCAACACAAATTTGTAAACTTTCTTGAAACATTGAGAGAATTTTTTGCGTTTTATTTTTATTTTTTAGCCCATCAGCTATTGTTAGTGTTAGTGTATTTTATGTGTGGCCCAAGACAATTCTTCTTCTTCCAATGTGGCCCAGAGAAACCAAAAGATTGGATACTCCTGCTATAAGACATGGTAATTTAAATGCATAACTTGTGGCTCTGTATTGGCATTAGCAGAGAACAGGCTGTGTTGATTTTGCAGACAGTTACAAAGAGCTGCTAGTAATCGCGTATATCTAAAATCAGTAGATTTCCTGTGCTTCTAAGGAATGACAGAGACTCTGGAAGCTCTCTGTGGTAGCCCAATCAGTGCAGAAAGGGAATGTGGAAAATCCACCACGAGCATTTGAGTCTTGAAGGTTCCACATAGGGCTGTGAGGTCTCTGCTGATCACTGAAACCAGATCATGGCCAACTAGCACCTTGGCTTCAGCCGTCCAAATTCATCTACCACCTACCATTTGAGTGACCTGGAAAACATTTACCTCTCTGAGCCTCAGGTCCCATGTCTGTAAAGCAGGGGCCTCATGGACTTCACTGATTTTTTTGAGGATTAAACAAATGCTCCCTACCCTATTTCCCAGCATCCAATAACAAACTTTTTCATATTTTTGTGTATGTTAAGTCGGGACTCATCTCTTCACTGTTAAGTGCACTTAATGTGGTCATGTTTTCTTTTGTCTTCCAAAGCTGTTAGTGAATCCACTGAATTTGGGATGGGTAAAATAAAGTATCTATGATTAATTGTAAATTTCATCTAAAGTGACAAATTTTACCTCCATAGCCATTTCTTAATTTCCTTTCATCATGTATCAGTGGCCACCATTGTTAACTGTGAATGAATCAGAATCCATTAAAAATTAGAACTATTTTCAGTCCCGCAAAAATTCAACTCTGGTTGAATCCAAACATTGTGCTGAAACTGCTAAGTAATTGAATTGAGGAGATTGATTACATTTTATAATCAACAAGTTCTCTTGACACTTCAGTGTTAAGGAACGTCAGCAGAACCTATCCCAGGAGACCTTGAAGGAAGCTTTTGAAAAGGGAGAAGGAAGGAGTCATCTTTGTAAAATAGCTCCTGCAGCACGGGAAAGGACTCTAAAAAGGTAAAAAGCTGTTTATTTCAGGAAGGCAGCTTTAGGCCCCTCCCAGACCACCTGAACTGCATACTATCTATGTGGGATTTATTTTAGCCTTAGCTAGCAGCGTCCCTACCTTTGTGCCCACATGTCTGGTCTCTGCGTAGCCTGCAGCCCTCCCCTTCGGGTGAATTCTAGGTGTGGCCTCTCTGCTCATTGCAACACTCAGGGAGTGAGTTTTCAGGGAAGGCAGACTTTCTGAGCTGTTCTTCAAACTGCTCTGGTCTTTTAAAAATGTGTTTGGTGGCCATGCGTATCCAATTTCAGAAGGAAGATTTGGGTGAGGACAGAGAGGTTGTTTTTGTTGTCCTGTCTGGTTCCTTCAGCATCTGCAGAAGAAAATTGGCAGGTCGTGTACTGTGGACCTAACCGAAGAACAGATGATTTATGGAAAAGAGAAAAAGTGTTGTGAAATCGCTTCCTCTACCAATAGCTGTATTTGGCAGGGAGAGGAGAAGTTGGGCAGATTTTTTTTTCATGATTCATAAGTTTTCTTTAAAGAAGTAGATTTTGCTTTTCTCTGGGTGCTCCAAGGCAACCGCAGTGAAAGATCTGGACCACAAAGCCCCAGTCATCCTCATCAGGATGTTCATTTCAGCGAGCTCATGGGCATGCCAGGCAAAGGGCTTTTTTCTGGCAGCTTGAACTTGTCTCAGCAGAGGGTTTCATAGAACAACTGTCATTTACCTGTTCTCTGCTCTTACTTGATTTGTTTCCCAGGACTACTGAAACAAAGTGCCACAAACATGGTGGATAAAAACAGCAGAAATGTATTCTCTCACAGTTCTGGAAACCACAAGTCAGAAACTAACGTGTTGTGGGCACGGCTGGTTCCTTCTTAAGGGACCTGCTCACCATTTCTTTCCTTCCTTAGAAGGAAAAATCTGTTTCATGCCCCTCTCCCAGCTTCTGGTGGTAGCCAGCAATACTTCATTTTCTTTGGCCTACAGCTGCGTCTCTCTCGCCTTCACCTCTCTCCTCATGTGGATGGCCTTCTTTCCTATGTGTCTATTTCCAAATTCCCCTTTCCTGATAAGGAGCTCAGTTACTGGATCACAGCCCACCTTAATTCAGTATGATCCCCCATTTTAACTTGATGACATCGGCAAAGTTCAAGTAAGGTTGCACTCACAGGTACCAGGGTTTAGGACTTGAAATTATCTACTAGGGGACACAACTCAACCTAAGCACTCCCCTTTTTTGATTCTCTTTTCTGCCACTGCTACTGAGTCCAGGTTCTTCATTTCATCAGCTCCCAATATACTACTCATTTCTAGTAAGCATCTCCTCCTTGTCTTAACTGGTCCCTGTGGCCTGGCCTGAGCCCCATTATACCATCAGCTGTTGACATTAAGGATGGACTTCTCTTCTGGCACAGAAGGCACAGGGCCGTAGGCTTCAGCCTTCTCTGCTTTGCTCTGCCCCATCTACTGTTCTTCCATCTGCTTTCCATCTTCTTAAACTTTGTAGACATTTCTTGTTAGCTGTCATCTGCTCCTATGCTTTCTTTGATCTTACAGGATTCTATTCTTTTACTATTGCTTTAATGGGAGTACCCAACTGTTAGGTTCAACCAACAGAAATTGGTTGTGTGGTCTCTCTCACTCTTGATTTGCATAGTGGTACATTTTTCCTCTACTCTATTTGCAAAGTTCCCATTTCTCTAAGTTATTATAGAGTTGCTCTTTCTCTGTTTTATTTGCATATTTCTCTTCTGCTAGGCTGGATGGTTTCTACCAATTCGTTCTGCTGTAATGAGGCTGACTTCTCCTTAGTATCCTTCTCACTCCATCTGGGACCAGGTGCCCTTTGGTATCCTTTGAAGCCACAACATTTGGTAGTCAGAGGCATGGGTGCAGCTGAAAGGAAGAACTTGGTTCAGAAGGTGCAGGTCTTGCTGGGCATTTAGTTTCTGCTCTGTCTTCTGAGATCAGTGGCTGCTGGGAACTGCGGTTCCCCCCTGCTGGGCATGGTTACACAGCACTCCTATGGACTCGAGCAGAGTACCCTGCAAAATGAGCATTGGCAATCCATTCAAACTCTGTGCAGTTCTGCACAGAATATAGAAGGTGGAGCAATGAGTCTTCCCAACTTCTCTGCAAGCAACCTGCTCACCATTTCTTGCCCTTCCCATTTATATACTTCTCTCTCTCTTTTTTCTTGAGATGAAGTCTCGCTCTGTCACCCAGGCTGCAATGCAGTAGTATGTTCTTGGCTCACTGCAACCTCTGCCTCCCAGGTTCAAGCAGCCTCCCAAGTAACTGGGATTACAAGTTCATGCCACCACGTCCGGCTAATTTTTTGGTATTTTTAGTAGAGATGGGGTTTCACTGTATTAGTCAGAGTGGTCTTGATCTCCTGACCTTGTGATTTGCCCACCTTGGCCTCCCAAAGTGATGGGATTACAGGCATGAGCCACCACGCCTGGCCTGTGCTTTTCAAAATCAGCATTTGGAATTTGTCAACTCATATTTCTTACTTCAGCACTTTTTGGTGCAGGCAGCATTAGAAACCTCAAACTCTTAACTGGAAAATGTCTTTTGGAATGTTCTGGCCATTTCCATGGCCCATAGTTTGTTTTAAGCTGCTATCGACTCTCCCGGAGGCCATTTTTATCCAGAAAGAAAGAAAAAAAGAAAGGAAATGAAAAGAAAGAAAAAGGAGAGAGAGAGAGAGAGAGAGGGGGGAGGGAGGGAGGGAGGGAGGGAGGGAGGGAGGGGGAGAGAGAGAGAGAGAGAGAGAGAGAGAGAGAGAGAGAGAGAGAGAGAGAGAGAGAGAGAGAGCGCCAACGAACAAGAACCTAACATTCGGATGCTCCCATTAAAGCAATAGTAAAAGAATATCGTCTTGTTAAGATCAACTCTATTTTTGGTCTCTAGCGGCCCCTAGAGGATTTCCTCCTCAATTGCTCTCTTCCTTGTATGAAAAAGTTATGTTTGAAATCGTATGTTGAGGCTTTACCTCCAGGCTAGTGAGGCTCCTGCCCTCTGGACCCGCCCAAGTATCCACCTAAACATGTGTCACCTACCAACAATGTTTTGTTTAGCATGCAAAGGGAATGGTCTGAAATCTGGCCTAGCCCTGACATATTTTCTTGGGCCTTTAAAAAATAATTTGTGTTAATCTATATTTAAAAATTATAATAAAGACCTGACAAACACTATCCTCAGCCAGATGATCAAGATACACATAGACAGTGAAAGTCACGTTGATAGCATGCACCCTTCATATGATATGGCTAGAATGGCCCTGCACTTCTGTGACCTTCCTCCTCTAGACCCATTGTCTTGGTATAATCATGACAAAAGCATCAGACAAGTCCCTGTTGAGGTACATTCTACATAACCATTTCCCTTCCCAGTTATATTTTTCTTCACAGTACTTTCACCATCTAACATCTATCTTTCAAAACCAGCAAAAATTTTAATCTGTTTCGTTCACTGTTTTATGTGCTACTCAAATACGGTTCCTGAAATAAAATATCTGCCTAGTTCATTTAATGAATGAACGAATATAGAATTGCCTTATCTGTTTAATTGCCACATGGTATTCCATTGTGTGAACATAACATCATTTATTTAACCAGACTACTACTCGTAGGCATTTACATTATTTCTGGTCTTTTGTTATTGTCAACAGCCCTTGCAATGAACTTCCTTGTATATAGACATTTGCATATTTGAGGGTGTGTCTTTAGGATCTACTTCTAGAATTGAAATTGCTGACTTCCAAGTATATGTTTCCAATTGTGATAGATATTACACATTACTCTCCAACTTAGAGGTGGAGTTAATTTAGACTCCTACCAGCAAAATATAAGAGTACTTGTTTCCCCACATCCTCACCTGCATAATAAATCAGTAAAAAATGGTATGACAGTATAATTTTTTTTTCTTTTTGAGACAGAGTTTTGCTCCTGTTACCCAGGCTGGAGTGCAGTGGTGGGATCTCGGCTCACTGCAACCTCCACCTTTTGGGTTCAAGTGATTCTTCTGCCTCAGCCTCTTGAGTAGCTGGGATTACAGGCATGCACCACCACACCTGGCTAATTTTGTATTTTTAGTAGAGACAGGGTTTCTCCATGTTGGTCAGGCTGGTCTTGAACTCCCAACCTCAGGTGATCCATCCCCGTCAGCCTTCCAAAGTGCTGGGATTATAGGCGGGAGCCACCGCACCCAGCCGACAGTATAATTTTTGAGTGACATTGAGTATCTTTTCCTATGCTTTAAAAGCAAATTATGTTTCCTTTTTATGTGAACTGTTAATATATTTTTGTCCATTTTTCTATTGGGTTATTTTTTTTCCATTAATGCATTAAAAGTATTTCCATATTAAACATGTAATATTTAATATGCATATACCTATTACATATTTATACCAAGTATATATTAAATATGAACGTGTTGATGAAACAGAGCAGAAAGCCTAGAAATAGATCCAAATAACCGAAGAGTTAGTATGTGATACAGGAAGCTTATCAAATCAGTGAGCAAAAGATCATCCAATTAACAACATTACGATAAATGGGTCTCCATTAGAAAACAATATTGGCTGGGCACGGTGGCTCATGCCTGTAATCCTAGCACTTTGGGAGGCTGAGGCAAGTGGATCACCTGAGGTCACGAGTTAAAGACCAGCCTGGCCAACATGGAGAAACCCCATCTCTACTAAAAATATAAAAATTAGCCGGACATGATGGAAGGTGCCTGTAATCCCAGCTACTCAGGAGGTTGAGGCAGGAGAATTGCTTGAATCCAGGAGGTGAAGGTTGCAGCGAGCCAAGACTGTGCCATGGCATTCCAGCCTGAGCAACTAAGTGAAACTGTCTCAAAAAAAAAAAAAAAGCAGTAAGCTTTCATATTTAGTTAAATGATACCTTTCACTGTGCAATCTCAAGAGGAAGATTTTCTAAATTAGACATGGTCTTTACTTTACTGAAGAAAACTGTCTATTTCAGTGTCTTTTTGTAGCAAGACTGACCAAAACTGGTGGTAAGTGTGTAATTTTTAACTGTCAAGAAATACCGTAATGTGCACCTTTGCTAATAAGGAAATGGCCTCCCTTTGGATTATGGGAAGTTTCTTGTCTGTGATATGGGGTATCTGTGTATATATATGTATATTTCCTTTTTTAATACAGGGTAACAACATAGGGTCTTGTCTTTCACCTTTTAAGTTCAGGGAACAGCGTGTCCTGACCACACATGTGATCAGTGTAATACTTTTTGAAGCTTTAGAAATGGGCTCTTGACTCATAAAAAAATAATAAACATGATATTATTTTAATATCTTCAAATAAATAATCCGAGGATGTGTGTTTCACACTGTAGCATCAATGCTAAATTGTGCCTTGTAGATTTGCATTGGCTATACATGCAAAAGACTTGAGTTAGAATGAAGTAGATTCCTTAATTACTATGAAATTCTATCTTGCAAATGCTATAGGATAACTTGTATTTTAAAATATATTTGCACATTTTACATGTGCTACGTGGTTGCCTTTGGGTTTTCTGTGCATGCTGTTTTTGTTATTAAATGGTAAAGGCCTGAACTACGCTCTTCTTATGTGAAATAAATTGACAAAACCTAAAAAAAGAAAAAAGAAAAATATAAGTTGGGTCTTCACCTCACATTTTATACCTAAACAATTCCAGCGGGATAAGAAAATGAAATCATAAAAAATTACTAGAAAAAAGAGGAGAAAATTGTTCATAAAATGGAAGCATGGCAGATCCTTTATGCCTTACACTGCCCTGAATGATCTCATTCCTACCCATGGCTTCAATTGTCAGGACTCCCAAATTCATTCCTCTATCAGAACTCTCCTCTGAGCTTCAGACCCACACACTCAACTGCCTACTGGACATCTCTACTTGAATATCACAAACACAACTCAAAAGCAACCTGTCAAATTTAATTAATGACAGCCCTCACCCCAAACAATCTTCCTTCTCAGTGAATGACATCCATCCATCCAGGTGCACAGACCAGGAACCTAGAAGTCACTCTGATTGCATCCCTCTCCCTCGCAACCTCTACCTCCCTTTATTCCTCCATTGCTATGTCTCTCAAATGTACCTCCTAAACATCTCTTGAATGCATTTTTTTCTATCTCTATTGCCACCACCCTAGTTCAAACTCCCATCATCTCATGACTGAAGTTCTGTGCCCTCTTGCCAGTGACCACTGCAGAATCGATCTAAGCATGGTGCCACCCTGCTTAAAACCTTCAAAGCCTCGAATCACTTCTCAGATGAAGATCAAAATCCACTCTTGGGGGTGGAGGGGGATTGGGGAGAGGTTGGTCATAGGACACAAAATTTCAGTTAGGCAGGAGGGAAAAGTTCTATTGAAGAGCTCTATTATGCAATATGGTGACTATAGTTAACAACAACATATTATACACTTGAAAATCACTAAAAGAGTCAATTTAAAGTGTTCTTACCATCAAAAAATGGTAAATATATGAGGTGATGCATAAGTGAATTAGCTTGACTGAGCCATTCCACAACTATACATATTTCAAAACACCATGTTGTACATCGTAAATGCATACAATTTTTGGTTGTCAATTTAATTCCTATTTTTAAAACCCACTCTGGTCTTTTTTTCCTTTTCTGAGAGGAGTGGTCTCTGTCCCCCAGGCTAGAGTGCAGTGGTGTGATCATGGCTCACTGCAGCTTCCACCTCTCAGGCTCAGGCAATCCTCCAGCCTCAGCCTCCTGAATAGCTGGGACCATGGGCATGTGCCACCATGCCCCGCTATCTATTTTTGTATTTTTTGTAAAGACAGGATCTCACCACACGGCCCAGGCTGGTCTTGAACTCCTGAGCTCCAGTGATCCACCTGCCTCAGCTTCCCAAACTGCTGGTATTAAGGTGTGAGCCACTGCACCTGGCCCACTCTAGTCTTAAGTCCCTGGCTTTCTCTCAGTCTCTTAAATTTACGTGCTCATTAAGATGAGGACTGAAAAATGTACACTCAATGTGGTGACATGACAATAATGAGAACCTCAATGACATCTCCATTAGCTACTTCCTCTGTGCCATTCCAGTCCTCTGGACCCTATGGTGGCAAGCAGTCCTACTGTGGCAAACATGAAAGCTGATGTGCCTTGTCTCAGGCCCACACCACATCTCTCTGAATTCCTTGTCTCAGGGCTTCTCTGGAGGCACAGCCTGGGAAAGTCACTGGAATAGACACAGGGCCTTCGCACATACCACTTCCTTTTCCTGAAAAATTCCTTTGAGATCTTGGTTATGCCTTCCACATGCCTACTCGACTTTCAAATTGCAGTTCAGGTTTTACTTTTTTTTTTTTTTTTTTTTTGAGATGGAGTTTCACTCTTGTTGCCCAGGCTGGAGTGCAGTGGCACGATCTTGGCTCACTGCAACCTCCACTTCCCAGGTTCAAGCTACTCTCCTGTCTCAGCCTCCCAAGAAACTGGGATTACAGGCATGTGACACCACACCCAGCTAATTTTGTATTTTTAGTTGAGATGGGATTTCTCCATGTTGGTCAGACTGGTCTTGAACTCCTGACCTCGGGTGATCTGCCCGTCTCAGCCTAGGATTCACTTCTTTATGGAAATCTTCTCTAGTTTCCACCATTAGGCCAAATTCGCCTCTTGTTCGCTCTTACAGTGTCATGTACTTTTTTTTTTTTTTTTTAATCACAGTGAAAACCTTGTAATGTTGTGTTTAAGTCATATCTGTTTTCCCCATGAGACTGGGAGCCAATTCATACATTGTGAGAGTAATCAAAGAGACTCCCCTGGCCACCCACTAGCTAATAAAGGTAGGGATGAGTCTGGAAGTGACTTTGAAATCTAGCAACGTTGAGACTTGGAAATCACACAGGTTCAGATCTGCTCAGGTGCCTGAGCAAATATAGCATTGCCTGTAGTGTCTCCCCCAAACTGCCTTGCCTGTCTGTGCCCCATTGCCCCTTCCTTTGTTATGCCTATGTATCCCAGTGCAGATGTGAAGCCTGGAGACCGGTGGCTGCCTCTGTAGGAGCTCCATGTTTTCAAGCCATAAATCATCTTAGAATCCATAGCATCTAGATATATTAGATTTCTATTACTGCAGAACAAATCTCTTCCAAATGTAGGGGCTTCAAACAACACCCATTGATTGGCCTAAATTTCCATAAGTCAGAATCTGGGCAGGTTGACCTGAGTTCTCTACTCCAGGTCTCATAAAGCCAAGCTGGGCTCTCATCTGGAGTCTCTGAGTAAACATGTGTTTCCGGGTTCATCCAGATTGTCAAGTGATTTCAGTTCCTTGCAGTTGCTGTTCGACTCACCACTCCACCACCGCCGCGCAAACCCCATTTACTTGCTAGCTGCCTGCAGAGAGCCACTCTTAGCTTCCACAGGCTGCCTGCATTCTTTGTTGTGGGGCTCCTACATCTTCAAGCCAGAAATAATGCACCCAATTTTGTCATATGTCCTACCCCTCTGACTTTTCCTTCTGCCAATAACCAGAAAAAAACATTCTGCTTTCAAAGGTTCGTGATTAGATTAAGCCCATCCAGATAAATTTCCATACCCCATATAATAAAATGCTATCACAGCAGTAACACCCAGGGCAAAATTCATAGGGCCATCTTAAAACTCTGCCTACCACACCAGGTATATTAGAGCCTTGTTTTAGTGCAAGTTAAACATTAAGCAGTAATATCACCATAGTGTTGCATTTGAAAACAACTACAAGCAACTGAACCAGACTAGGAGTTCTGCTCCACTTCAATTTCCATCTCAAAAGGAGCTGGCTTTTTCTTGGCTGTTGCAAACGGGCAATAATTATTGAGCCTCAGAATAATCAACGTCCACATAAAAATCTTTTATAACATAGAGAGGGTGTGACATATAAAGGTGTTAGTTCACCAGCACTAAATTTTAGGAGAATTTAAAAAGAAGGCACCTATCTGGTTTAACCCATAATAGAGACATGAATTGGGCTTTAGTGAAAAATCTAGGCTGGTTTCCGTATCTATTGATAGAAGATTTTTGAGAGTTCTCTTAATTACAACCCTTGATCAAACTGATCACATTAATCTGTTTATTGCATTGTATGGTTACCAAAACTGATACATTCAGCCCTCTGTTTATTAAGAAACAGTTACAGAAAGTGAGGCTCTCTCCTGTGTTACTGGGGATGTATAAAAATATAAAGCACCTGTATCTTCCCTAGGGAAGTTTCAAAATTAGCAAGTAAATAGCTATTAATGTGAATGTTTGTGTGATAAGGCACATATGAGTAGTAGTCATCCCACAAACAATTTTTTGAATGTTGTTTACATTTGAGGCACTGTTAAGGCACAAGGATTTCAAAAGGAGATTGTGTAGCATGATGGCTTAGTTGTTAAAAATATAATTTTGAAATCAGATTGGCTCAAGTCCCAGCACTACAACATACCTTCCTTCAGAAAGGTACTTAAGTCACTGAGTTTGTTTTTTCATCTACAAAATATAGATAATAATAGGACCTACTGCGTCATGTTCCTGTGAGCATGAATGTGGGTGATGAAATGTTTATGAAGCACTTAGCACAATACCTGACATTTTGTTTATTATTATCAACACAAGGTGTCCACTTTCCAGTCAATGTTGCCCACTTTCCAATCATGCAAGTAGATAAGAAAACATAATAGATGTCACCATAGAGGTATAGAAAAATTGTGGGAAATACCAGTAAGAGAGATGCGATTGTATAGATAAGGTAAAGATGACTCTGCCTTGAATATCTTGGGTGATACCATATTAGAAGTTGCATCTGAATTCTCCGTGGGGGCTGGCCAAAGTTTCATCAAGTGTCATGTCAGTAGGTTAAGAATATAAATATACAGCTTGCTAAGCTATAGACTTATAAACCATAGCTGTGGTCCAGCTTAAACTCCTTATAGTGGTGGAGTATCTTGATTAATGGCCTCTGCAGAAGCTTCCCAGGTCTTCTCATCAGCATAATCTCAGATAGCTTCATCTTCAACTTCCTTTTATTTTGGTTTTTGAGACAAGGTCTCACTCTGTTGTCCAGGATGGAGTGCAGTGGCAGGATCATGGCTCACTGCAGCCTCGACCTCAGGAGCTCAAGCCATCCTCCCACCTCAGCCTTTCAAGTAGCTGGGAATATAGGCATGCACCACTACACCTGGCTAATTTAAAACAATTTTTTTGTGTGCAGACAGGGTCTCCTTATGTTGCCCAGTGTGGTCTCAAACTCCTGGGCTCAAACCATCTTCCCACCTCGGCCCCACAAAATGTTGGGATTCCAGGTGTGCGCCACCACACCCAGCCCATCTTCAGCTTCTTTTAGCACCATGAAGCTGAACATAGTAAAAAGGAAAATCATTCTGAACCTAATCTGATGCAATTTATGTAATTGTTAAGCAAACACACACTTCAAAACTCATACAAGTATGGTGTAGCACTGCTAATTTATTTACAAAATACCTGGCAAATACTGCTACTCTAATGCTGTGCTTCCACTTTTGATTTTCCTTAGGAAAACATGTTTCTTCAGCCATCAATGCTGACCTGCCTTTTCCTGCTAATATCTGGTTCCTATGAGTTATTTGCTGAAGAAAATTATTCTAGAAGCTATCCTTGTGATGAGAAAAAGAAAAATGGCTCTGTTATTGCAGAGTGCAGCAATCGTCGACTACATGAAGTTCCCCAAACGGTGGGCAAATATGTGACAGAACTAGATCTGTCTGATAATTTCATCACACACATAACGAATGAATCATTTCAAGGGCTGCAAAACGTCACTAAAATAAATCTAAACCACAACCTCAATGTACAGCACCAGGACAGAAATCCTGGTATACAGTCAAATGTCTTGAATATTACAGATGGGGCATTCCTCAACCTAAAAAACCTAAGGGAGTTACTGCTTGAAGACAACCAATTACCCCAAATACCCTCTGGTTTGCCAGAGTCTTTGACAGAACTTAGTCTAATTCAAAACAATATATACAACATAACCAAAGAGGGCATTTCGAGACTTATACACTTGGAAAGTCTCTATTTGGCCTGGAACTGCTATTTTAACAAAGTTTGTAATAAAACTAACATAGAAGATGGAGTATTTGAAACGCTGACAAATTTGCAGGTGCTATCACTGTCTTTCAATTGTCTTTCCCATGTGCCACCCAAACTGCCAAGTTCCCTACGCAAACTTTATTTGAGCAACACCCAGATCAAAAACATTAGTGAAGAAGATTTCAAGGGACTGACAAATTTGACATTACTAGATTTAAGCGGGAACTGTCCAAGGTGCTTCAATGCCCCATTTCCATGCGTGCCTTGTCATGGGGGCGTTTCAATTAATATACATAGTTTTGCTTTTCAAAACTTGACCCAACTTCGATACCTAAACCTGTCTAGCACTTCCCTCAGGAAGATTGATGCTGCCTGGTTTAAAAATATGCCTTATCTGAGGGTGCTGGATCTTGAATTCAACTATTTAATGAAAGAAATAGCCTCTGGGGCGTTTTTAACGATGCTGCCCCGCTTAGAAATACTTGACTTGTCTTTTAACTATGAAAAGGGGAGTTATCCACAGCACATTAATATTTCCAAAAACTTCTCTAAACTTTTGTCTCTACGGGCATTGCATTTAAGAGGTTATGTGTTCCAGGAACTCAGAAAAGAAGATTTCCAGCCCCTGATGGAGCTTCAAAACTTATCGACTATCAACTTGGGTATTAATTTTATTAAGCAAATCGATTTCACCCTTTTCAAAAATTTCCCCAAACTGAAAATCATTTACTTGTCAGAAAACAGAATATCACCATTGGTAAAAGATACCAGGCAGAGTTATGCAAATAGTTCCTCTTTTCAACGTCATATCGTGAAACGACGCTCAACAGATTTTGAGTTTGACCCACATTCGAATTTTTATCATTTCACCCGACCTTTAATAAAGCCACAATGTACTGCTTATGGCAAAGCCTTAGATTTAAGCCTCAACTCTATTTTCTTCATTGGGCCAAACCAATTTGAAGATCTTCCTGACATTGCCTGTTTAAATCTGTCTGCAAATAGCAATGCTCAAGTGTTAAGTGGAACCGAATTTTCAGCCGTGCCTCATGTCAAGTATTTGGATTTGACAAACAATAGACTAGACTTCGATAATGCTAGCGCTCTTACTGAACTGTCTGACTTGGAAGTTCTAGATCTCAGTTATAATTCACACTATTTCCGAATAGCAGGGGTAACACATCATCTAGAATTTATTCAAAATTTTACAAATCTTAAAGTTTTAAACTTGAGCCACAACAACATTTATACTTTAACAGATAAGTACAATCTGGAAAGCAAGTCCCTGGTAGAATTAGTTTTCAGTGACAATCGCCTTGACATTTTGTGGAATGGTGATGATAACAGATATATCTCCATTTTCAAAGGTCTCACAAATCTGACACGACTTGATTTATCCTATAATAGGCTCAAGCATATCCCGAATGAAGCATTCCTTAATTTGCCAGCTAGTCTCACCGAATTACATATAAATAATAATATATTAAATTTTTTTAACTGGACATTACTCCAGCAGTTTCCTTGTCTCAAGTTGCTTGACTTACGTAGAAACAAATTATTCTTTTTAACTGATAGCCTATCTGATTTTACATCTTCCCTTCAGACACTGCTGCTGAGTTATAACAAGATTTCCCACCTGCCCTCTGGCTTTCTTTCTGAAGTCAGTAGTCTGGCACACATCGATTTAAGTCACAACCAGCTAAAAATGATCAACCAATCTGCACTTGAAACTAAGACCACCACCAATTTATCTATTTTGGAACTACAAGGAAACCCCTTTGAATGCACCTGTGACATTGGAGATTTCCGAAGATGGATGGATGAACATCTGAATGTCACAATTCCCAGACTGGTAGATGTCACTTGTGCCAGTCCTGGGGATCAAAGAGGGAAGAGTATTGTGAATCTGGAGCTAACAACTTGTGTTTCAGATGTCACTGCAGTGATATTATTTTTCTTCACCTTCTTTATAACCACCATGGTTATGTTGGCTGCCCTGGCTCACCATTTATTTTACTGGGATGTCTGGTTTATCTATAATGTGTGTTTAGCTAAGGTAAACGGCTACAGGTCTCTTTCCACATCCCAAACTTTCTATGATGCTTACATTTCTTATGACACCAAAGATGCCTCTGTTACCGACTGGGTGATAAACGAGCTGCGCTACCACCTGGAAGAGAGTCAAGACAAAAACGTTCTCCTTTGTCTAGAGGAGAGGGATTGGGACCCGGGATTGGCCATCATCGACAACCTCATGCAGAGCATCAATCAAAGCAAGAAAACAGTATTTGTTTTAACAAAAAAATATGCAAAAAGCTGGAACTTTAAAACAGCTTTTTACTTGGCTTTGCAGAGGCTAATGGAAGAGAACATGGATGTGATTATATTTATCCTGCTGGAGCCAGTGTTACAGCATTCTCAGTATTTGAGGCTCAGGCAGCGGATCTGTAAGAGCTCCATCCTCCAGTGGCCTGACAACCCAAAGGCAGAAGGCTTGTTTTGGCAAACTCTGAGAAATGTGGTCTTAACTGAAAATGATTCACGGTATAACAATATGTATGTTGATTCCATTAAGCAATACTAACTGACGTTAAGTCCTGGTTTTGCCCCATAATAAAGATACAAAAGAATGACATTTCTGTCTTAGTCATCTATTGCTATGTAACAAATTACCCCAAAACTTAGTGGTTTAAAACAACATATTTGCTAGCCCAGAGTTTTTGAGGGTCAGGAGTCCAGGCACAGCATAACTGGGTCCTCTGCTCAGGGTATCTCAGAGGCTGCAATGTAGGTGTCCACCAGAAGCACAGGCATCTCGGGGATCATACCCATGTGGTTATTTTCTGGATTCAATTCCTCCTGGGCTATTGGCCAAAGGCTATACTCATGTGAACCATGTGAGCCTCTCCCACAAGGCAGCTTGCTTCTTCAGAGCTAGCAAAAAAGAGGTTGCTTGTAAGATGAAGTCACAATGTTTTCTAATCTAATCAGAAAAATGATATCCCATCACTTTGGCTATATTCTATTTGTTAGAAGTAAACCACAGGTCTGACCAGCTCCACAGGAGTGACCACCTCAGTCCAGGGAAAACAACTGAAGACCAAGATGGTGAGCTGTGATTGCCTCAGTCGGTCATCAACTATTTTCCCTTGACTGCCATCCTGGGATGGCCTCCTATCTTGGTCATAGATTGTAAATATCAGGAAGCAGGAATCACTGTGGACCATCTTAGTAGTTGACCTAATACACCTTCTTTTCAATATCTGAGGACTTTTGCCACTGTGACTAATGACCCTAATATTAAGCTGCTGTTCAGATTTATCATATATCTATGGCTACATGGTAATATTATGCTGTGGTTGTATTTGGTTTTATTTACAGTTGCTTTTACAATTATTTGCTATAATATTTGACTTCTAAGGTTTAGATGCCATTTAAGAACTGAGATGGATAGTTTTTAAAGTGTCTTTTACTTCTTAACCATTTTTTTAAAAGTATGCAGCTAAATTCGAAGCTTTTGGTGTATTTTGTTAATTGCCATTGCTGTAAGTCTTAAAATGAAGAAATAAAAATGTTTCATTTCACAAGAGGAGTGTACGATAAATATATGGTAGAGAAATTGGTCTTTAATATAAAAGAAATTGCCATATATGCTAAATTTTTTGAGAACTCTTTAAAAAACTATTTGGTAGAAATCAAAGGGGAAGCAATTTTCATGAAGCTTTTACATTAAGATTTTTTTTTCTACAAAGGTGCAATAAATTTTTGATTGTAAATTGACAATTTATAATTGCCTAAATTTATGGGTTATGAAGTAATGTCATAAATTGTAGGTACAATGTGGAATAATTAAATCAAGCTAGTTAACATATCTAATATGTCAAGTACATTTCTGTGATAAGAACATTAATTTTAAAGTATATAATACTCCATAGAGAAATTCTATCTTGATTCCCTCCTTATAAGACATAAAGTCAGAATGCCTGGCTGTTGGTAGCCTTCATTCAATTCTCCCCAATGAAACCCCTTTGGCAACCCTTTCAACTTCTACTGTCCCCTTGGTTCCTCTCCATCAGTCCACAGCATCCTCTATCCAGTATAGGTATGAATCTTGAGATATCGAATGACATTTACTTAAGAATAACTAGAAATTATCCAAGCATAAGAAAATGAAGTCCCTGCAGAAGGAAAAGAAGAAAAGCCTCCCATGTACTATCCTTCCTTTTTAGTTAAATCTTACAGCATGAGTTACCTTGAATACGTGCTTCTAAGAAACTGACCAAAATAATGTGTCATAGTGTTATTTAACATGGACAAAGTGGAAAGCAGTGGAAGTCTGCCAAGGGCAATTTAGTTTTGTCACATTGCATCCTGTTTTGTGACCATGATGAGTTTATATGAAGATGTTTACGCTTGTGCTTGTAGCAGTATAGGCACAAATATCTAAAAGCAAGATCAGATGGGTGTGGTATCTCATACCTATAATCCTTGCATTAAAATTTACCTCAATTGTAAAACTACCAGTTGAACCACGTGCTTCCCACTGTTCTCAGCAAAAGGCACCTTAGTTAGAAGAAAGGTAGAGACTTTCTATGGAGGAGGAATCTGTGAGGATCGAGTTTTATCAGCTACCTGGGAGTCAGACCCCAATAGATTCTCCTCCACTCCCTGGACCTTTTCCTGCCAAGTGGAGACTCTCACTCAGAAAAAAAAATCTCCATTCTTTTGATGCAGGTCATTCATATTCAGATATTCTGCACTGTTCAAGTAACAAAAATTGAATAAGCACCTACTATGTGCACCAGTTGGCACTGTGTCAAAATGTACCTGTGGGAAGTCCTTGGATCACTGGTGACAGGTCTTCTCCTTTGCATTTTTCTCAAGAGCAGGCCTCAGGGGAGCATGTTATCATGGAGTGAAAGAGGGGAAGGAAGAGTGGGCTTTGGAAAGTGGCAGCTGTGTCATAGCAGTCAGCCTCTGTATGTACGAAGGACTCTCCAGAGGCCACCCAAGCCTCCATGCTCCTCCTGGTACTGCCACAGTTCTTGAAACCATTCATACATTCTTCATTTCTTATTTATTTATTTATTACACTTTAAGTTCTGGGGTACATGTGTAGATCATGCAGGTTTGTTACATAGGTATACATGTGCCATGGTGGTGGTTTGCTGCATCCATTGCCCCATCATCTACATTAGATATTTCTCCTAATGTTATCCCTCCCCAATCTCCTCACCCCCTGCTATTCCTCCCCTAGCCCCTCAGCCCCCAGGCCCCAGTGTCCGATGTTCCCCGCCCGGTGTCCATGTGTTCTCATTGTTCAACACCCACTTATGAGTGAGAACATGCAGTGTTTGGTTTTCTGTTCTCGTACTAATGGAGCCAATACTTAAGTTATTAACAGTTTAGCTATTATTATACAACCAAGCATCCCTATTTTTCTAAGAGAAAGAAACTGAGTTATTTTTAAAATTTTTTTCTTCTTTTCTCTTTTCTCCTTTTCCCCACTCCCTACCTAGCTCTTTAAAAATGCAATTATAACCTTTATCTTCCCTTCACCAGACACTCCCTACAGGGCAAGCTTATCTATGTGCTTACTTAGAAGCTCCAGAGTCAAAAATCTCACTCACCAGGAGACTGCCTCAAGAGACAGCAGTCAATTTACAACCTAAAGCATGCCCACAACAAAACTCTCCCCCACCTGGAGGATATCTTGAGACAATGGTCACTTTACAATCTAGTTCTGCCCGTGATGGCACCCTCAACCACCTGGTACATGAGACACAAAAGCAAGGCACCTCACCTGCTTACTCTTCCCCTGCATGCCATTCATGACAACTCCCCCTTTAAAAGCCCCTGCTTTCTGCCCCAAAAGAAAAGTGGTACCCTTAAAGTCAGGAGCCTATACTTCTCCTAAGCTAATTTTTTGTGTAATAGTCATTTTATTGAGAATCTCCATACACTGTTGGTGGGAATGTACATTAGTAAACCACTATGGAGAACAGTTTGGAGGTTCCTCAAAAAAGTAAAAATCAAGCTACCATATGACCCAGCAATCCCACTGCTGGGTATATACCCAAAAGAAAGGAAATCACTATATTGAAGAGATATCTGCACTGCCATGTTTGCTGCAGCACTGTTTACAACAGCTGAGACTTGGAAGCAACCCAAGTGTCCATCAACAGATGAATGGATAAAGAAAATGTGGTACATATACACAATGGAATACTATTCAGCCATAAAAAGAATGAGATCCTGTCATTTGCAACAACATAGATAGAACTGAAGGTCATTATGTTAAGTAAAATAAGCCAAGCACAGAAAAACAAATATCAAATGTTCTCATTTATCTGTGAACTCCAAAAGTCAAAACAATTCAACTCATGGACATAGAGAGTGGGCGGATGGTTACCAGAGGCTGGGAAGGGAAGTGGGGGCTGGGGGATAGGTGGGGATGGTTAGTGGGTACAAAAAATAGAAAGAATGAATAAGATCTACTATTTGACAGCACAACAGGGTAACCACAGTCAATAATAATTTAATCGTACTTTTAAAAAATAACTAAAATAGTATAATTTCACTGTTTGTAACTCAAAGGATAAATGCTTGAGGGGATGGATATCCCATTCTCCATGTGATTATTCATTGCATGTATCAAAACATATCATGTACCCTGTAAATATATATATACCTATTATGTCCCACAA
Source organism: Callithrix jacchus (assembly GCF_049354715.1). Lineage (NCBI taxonomy): Eukaryota > Metazoa > Chordata > Mammalia > Primates > Cebidae > Callithrix > Callithrix jacchus. The sequence continues at coordinate 13,149,481 of NC_133524.1, forward strand.
AAATTAAAAATCAAATTTTGTTTAAAAAGTCACTTTCTTTATACCAGACCTCACTCTTGTTAATTGAACTTTGCAAGGGGTGAGCAACTGAACTTGTGATTCAGTTAAAATGAGAGCCTCAGACCCCTTCTGTTGAGAAAGAACAGGTCTCAAATGTTGCAAATCTCTTTTACCTTTCTCAAGGTTCTAGCCTTTCCTATCACCGATTTAGGTAAGAATATAAAATCATCAGGCTTGGGTTACATCATCTATCATCCTCTTTGATCCAAAATGTATACTTAGTGAACAAAGGCTTTTTGAACAACTAATATGTGCTAAGTCTTAAGGAGGGTTCAAAAATGGCCAGGACCCATCAACTAATCAACAGATAAATAAAATATGATCTATCCATACAGTAGAATATTATTAAGCCATAAAAAGTAATGAAACACTAATGCTAGGATGCAACATAGATGAACCTTGAAAACATCATGCTAAGTGAAAGAAGCCAGACACAAAAGACCATGTATTGTATGATTCCACTGATGTGAAATGTTCAGTATAGGAAAACGCATATAGACAGAGTAGGTAAGTAGTTGCCTGAGGCAGTAGAGGGTTGATGGGTTGGGAGAAGATGGGTGTGGCTATTCATGGGTTTGGAGTTTCTTGTTGAAGCAATGCAAATGTTCTAAAATTGACTGAAGTGATGATTGCACAACTCTGAATATACTGACAGCAATATTTCTCTTCCTGACCCCTTTTTGGGTGGTTTTTCTAGCACTGCTCTACCATGTCTAAAGCTCCTGGCACTTACACTCTTGAAGTCTTCTCTATCAGCTTTCCCAGACACTCTGCTTTTTTCTTGGAATTAAGATTTGCCAGATCCTTGTTTGGCACTGACCTCTGACTGTTGGCCTCTGTAGGGAACCCCAAACTACATGAGTTGGAATGCCTGTTCTGATCAAAGCAGAGGAACTAGTTGATTCTGGACAAATCACTCCTCTCTGAGCACAATTCCTCATTGGTAGAGTGGACTAAATGATCTCCGAGTTATTTTCAAATATGACAAGTACTCTAGTTTCCTCGGGCTGCCACAAATTGCATGGCTTAAAATAACAGAAGTTTATTGTCTCATAGTTTTGGAAGCTAAAAGTCTGAAATCAAGGTGTCTGTAGGGCCATGCTCCCTCCGAAACCTATAGGGAAAAATCTTCTTGCTTATTTTGGCGCCTGGTGTTTGCCAGCAATCCGCAGTATTCCTTACCTTGAAGATCTTTGCCTCTGTTGTCACATAGCCATCCTCCCTCTATGTCTCTCTTCTCTTAAGAACAGAAGTCATATTGGATTAAGGACCCACCCTACTCATACCATGACCTCATCTTGACTAATCACATCTGCAACAACCTCATTTCCAAATGAGGTCAGTTTCTGAGGTCGTGGGGGTTAAGACTTCAACATATAATTTTGGAAGGATGCAGTTCAACCCATAACAACAACCATGGCTTTTCTTCTTTAGAAATTACTGAGAACTTCATGAAAGTCGAAAATGCCCTTGTGAATGGGAGAGTCATTTCTGACTACTGGAAGAATAAAGGCAATTTTCTTGTCAGCTATTAATAAAGCTATTATAACAATAGGGCCTGGTTTCCACTGTCATTATCCTTGAACTTAAAGCCATAATAGTATCGATTATTTCCAAGGAGTACAACGGAAGGTTACATAACGGTGTTCTCTTCATTTCTGCCCTTAACTGCTTTCAGGGAAAGGGGAATAGATAAAGCCCCAAGGCCTTACTCGGCAATCAGTGCAAGACATAGCAGTGTTTTGAACCTGAAGGAGACAATTCAGGGCTTCCTGTGCCAATGACTCAAAATGGAAAATGGTCTTTATAAATGTCCCTCCAGTGTGCAAAGGGTAGAGACTGGAATTTAAAATTCGTTAGATATTAATAAGAAAAACCAAAGCAAACAAGAAATCTACTTATGACCATAGAACATTGCCATTGGGAAGCTGTTTATTATTTGAGCCTTTTAAAAATTTCTCTTTTTTTTTGGTGAGAAACATATTTCTAGGAGTAGAGAGAAAAGGCTCCTCTGTTTTGTGTACGTACTCAGTCTTTCCCTCCTTTGAGATTATCCCTGGACTACTTTAGGGATAGCTCCCCAGTTAGCTCAGTAATCATGACCCCGGAAGCTCAGAGATGATGAACAGCCATGACTGGGTTTGTGAGAAAAGCTCCAAATGTAGTTGTTCAAGCCAGAAACCAGAGCCTTATTGTTGACTCTTCCCTCTCACCCCGACACCCAACCACTCATCAAGCAGTCTGCATTTGTCCTCCTAAATTCCTCTCCCACCCATCCCCCATCTCTGTGTCCATCATCAACATACCTTGTCCAAGATACCTGCATTGCTCACTGGCTTCCTGGTATCCACTGTTTCCTCCAGTTCAGTTCCAGAAGCTAGAGCGAATCTTGTCAAAAGTGCGGCTTCTTCTGAATTAGGTTGACAATCTCAACTCCTGAACACGACCCATGGTCCCTTTGTGGCCTTCCATTTGTGCATCCCTCTGGCCTCCACTCTAAGCACCCCCACCACTTGTCTTTGGTTCATGCTAAGAACACACCAAACTCTCGTCTCAGCACCTATACACATACGACTGCCCCAAGGCACCTCTGACTCCAGACTTCACTTAGCTAATTCCTGCTCACCCTACAGGGAGAGGTTAAATGTCACTGAGAACAGCTTTCTTCTAACCTCCAAATCCCACACAGACATCCCCCTTATACTATCTTCTTAGCATTTGCCACACGTTTTGTTGGGTGAATGATAGAGTAATGAATAGTGTGGCTGCAACATGTGTCTTCCATTAGACTGTAGGCTCCAAAGATCAGGGAAGGTGACTTTTAGTCCATCACTCTGTCCCCAGTATTCATCACCATGCCTGATACACAATAATGACTCTCAATAAATACTTTTCAAGTGAATGAATGAATGAGCAAAGGTTCAGGTAGGCTTCTCTAGCTACACCCTAGGACAGATACAGTAAGGGCAGGTCACATTGTCAGATGTCTCACTGTAGCAGTCATGCATAAGGGAGGGGCTTCCGCATCTTCCATGGTCCCCTTGCCAACTCATGGTGGCAAACAACTCGGGTGCCATGATGCTGATTCCGTGAGGCTCTGAGCCTAGGCAGGAATCATGTACATTCTTGCTGAATGTTGGGCTATGGTTCAGAGCACAGCATAGACTAAGAAGAAGGCAAAGGACATTATTGTCAAATGGAAGAAGTGTGTAAATTGAGTGCAACTATGTAGAAATCATATGATGGTCCATAAACAAATGTGGGCATAATAGCGAGTCTGATTTCAGGTTCATGGAAAGCTGGCGGGGCTCTGTCAGCATGTGCTAGTTAACTAGTTCTATAGCATCCTTCAAAGCAGAATTTCCCCAAGTTAATTCCACACATAAGTACTCCATTAAAAATGCTCCTGAAGTCAAACAGGTTTGGAAACAGCTTAGTTACTACAGTATTTCTCATATGCCTTGTGATCTCCAAAATGGAACTATACTACGCTGTGTCCCAAACTTGTTTGACCACGATTCCATTTTTTGCAGGGCATCTAGAACTAATATTCTCTCTCTCTCTTTGGAAATGCAGATTTGAAGGCATGAGATAGATTTACCCAGCCTATTGAGCCCCTGAAAATATTCCCAGGTATGTAACGACAGTCACCATATCGACATGAATTGTTCTGTTTTTAAAACAGAAAAAAAAACCCAGCAATAATCTAGGCCATGTCCCTTGAGGCCTTTGTATCAAGATGATTAGCTCCTTGAACTGGTTCTATTAGTTCTCTAGAGAGGACATTATTGCTTCTGAAGAGAGATGTGACAACAATACAGATTATAAGTCAGAAGTGGTGAATAATAAAACTGTAAAAATGATAGATTCTTCTTTGGTATAGGGTGAAGAGGTTAACATTCATTTCTAAAGCATCGTTAGCCGTATAAAGGATAATTTTAGCACTTGACATAAACTGAAAACACACATGATCCTCCCATTTAGTGGGCTAACCTTGGCTGTGGCTGAATAAGCTCTCTATCGACTTATTAGGGAATATAGTACTTTCAAAGACATTAAATCCAGTGGGAATGACTGAAGCAATTAGTCTCTGATCTTGAGAGAATTTCAACCTTTGAATCAGCAAACCCTATCCAACCAAAGCTGAGTACCTAAAGATGATATTGTTTACACTGGAAACCAATATGAAATGTGTGGATATATGTATAACGTACACATATTGACACATGTAGAGATGTATTCATATACAGATAGAGATGTTCATTATTTACTGCTTAGTAGATATAAAGAAATGAAGAGAATGAAATTTAAAATAATGAAAAGGGAAAATGAGAGCATGATATAGTATTTTTCTATTTCTATTTAATGTTTTTCTCCTAACATCCAGTTTATTGTGAAGTCACCAAAAAGCATCACCTCATCAAAACACACACACACACACGAAAAACATAACCTGCCAGCCAAAAAGCAGCCCAGGATCAGATGGATTCACAGCTGAATTCTATCAGAGGTGCAAAGAAGAAAAGAGCTGGTACTGTTTCTACCAAAACTAGTCCAAAAAATTGAAAAGGAGGGACTCCTCCCTAACTCGTTTTGTGGGGCAGAATCATCCTGATACCAAAACCTGGCAGAGATACAACAAAAAAGACAACTTCAGACCAATATCCCTGATGAACATCGATGCAAAAATCCTCAACAGGCTGGGTGTGGTAGCCCACGCCTGTAATCCCAGCACTCTGGGAGGCTGACGCAGGCAGATCACTTGAGGGCAACAGTTTGAGACCAGCCTGGCCAACATGGTAAAACCCCCTCTCTATTAAAAATACAGAAATTAGCCGGGTGTGGTGGTGCATACCTTGTAATTCAGCTACTTGGGTGACTGAGGCATGAGAATCACTTGAACCCAGGAAGTAGAGCCTGCAGTGAGCCATGATCGTATCTCTGCACTCCATCCTGGGTAACAGAGCAAGACTTTGTCTCAAAAAAAAAAAAAAAAAAAAGTCCTCAACAAAACGCTGGCAAACTGAATCCAGCAGCACATCCAAAAACTAATCCACCACAATCAAGCAGGCTTCATACCTGGGATGCAAGGTTGATTCAACATACTCAAATCAGTAGATATGATTCATCACATAAACAGATGTGAAGACAAAAACCACATGATTGTCTCAATTGGTGCAGAGAAAAGCCTTTGATAAAAATCCAACATTCCTTCATGTTAAAAATTCTCAATAAAACAGGTATTGAAGGAAGATACCTCAAAATAATAAGAGCCATGTATGACAAACCCATAGCCAATATCATATCAAATGGCCAAAGGCTGGAAGCGTTCCCCTTGAAAACAGGAACGGCAAAATCTGCATCATTCCCTGAGAAGCATTTCTTTTCCTGGCTCAGCCCATAGGCTAAAAAGAGGCCAACAGTAAGCAGATCTGTGGTCTGTGGTCTGTGGTTCAACGTCTGGTGATGGGAAGAAGAGAAGAAAGAATTGGGAAGGAACTCATCTCCAATGAGTTCCCAGATGGTTCTGATGCTGCTGATTGGGGAACACACTTTGAGAATCACTGGTCTAAGCATCTCTCGAGTGCACTGCTCAAAATCAACAATTTCTACCTCCACCTTAGACATCACTTTGCTCCTGTATCATGGCACTTCTTTGTTTTATCTCAGTCATAGTAGATTGATCTCCTTCCTCTGTAAATTCTATAGGGGACGGTAAGGGACTGAAGGCTGTAAATTCCTGGAAGGCAGAGACCACCGTTTATTCATGTCTGTATCCTCCAGAGCACCAAGGACAGTACATATTAGCAGTTGTTTAATCAATGTTTGTGGAATAAAATTCTAGAAAGTGATCTAATAAATGTGTATTATATAACTGATGCATACACTAACCTTTCTAGAGATTTACATGATTTGTTTACTGATGGCAATAGCTTAAAACCAAACAAATGCATTTCTAATGATATCCATTTAAGCAATGCACCAGATCTGTTGAGGGGATATAGTTTGGGCAAAGACATGCTGACCAGTTCTTAAACCACAATAGCGGTTTCTTCTGGCTTTCCTGTTCCTCTGACTTATTAGGACAGCTTTGCATATCTCCCGAGCCTCCAACAGCCAGAAGTTTCCAATTAGCCACTAATCTGAACACATGATCATCATGTTCTGATCACAGAATATGAAACATTACAAAAGGAAGGCTCATTTAATTTTCACATGTACACAGCCCAAAGATAAGGTGTGGCTCCTTATTCACATTACTCTGTGAACCAAAAATGAGCATAGGGAGCCACACTAGATGGAAGCGGCTCTCTATCTGCATTACTTTGTGAACCCAAAATATCTGAGACAGGACTCAGTCAATTTAGAAAGTTTATTTTGCCAAGGTTAAGGACACACCTATAAAACAGCCTCAAGAGGGCATAACAACATGTGCCCAAGGCGGTTTGGGGACGGCTTGGTTCTATACATTTTAGGAAGACATGAGCCATCAATCAATATATATATGATGTATATTGGTTTGGTCCAAAAAAACTGGAAAACCTGAAGTGGGGAGGGGGCTTCCAGGTCATAGGTAGATAAGACACAAAAAATTGCATTCTTTTGGGTCTCTGATTAGCCTTTCACTGAATATACAATTCACATGGAAGAGGAATTCAAGACCAGCCTGGCAAACATGGCAAAACCCCATCTCTACTGAAATACAAAAATTAGCTGGGCATAGAGTGGTGGGTGCTATAATCCCAGCTACTTGGGAGGCTGAGGCAGGAGAATTGCTTGAACTCAGGAGGCGTAGGTTGCAGTGAGCCGGGATTGCCCCACTATACTCCAGCCCGGCCAACAGAGCAAGACTCTGTCTCAAAAAAAAAAAAAAAAATTATAATCATTTTGACTGTAAAATATAATTTCCATAAACCCTTTTATGTAAGGAGTGGGTTAATGCTCCAAGAAAAGATTGTTAATCTGACATAGGGGCCTGTATGCTGGTCTTGTATCAGTATACCTTTGATATTAATGGTTAATTTACAGAGAAACTAAACTAATTCTATCTCTCAAAACTGGCCCTTACAGTCTCTTACACCCACCTTTTCTGGGATCGTTCCTGGGCCTTGAGGAGTTAAATAGTTTTAATTTCTGGCCCAGTGCCTCACAAACACAGCTTACTTTGCTTGGCATCTTCTATCAGGTCTGAAGATGAGGTTTTAACTGCTCTCAGTGTTTAAGGTTTAGCAGGACTTGGTGTCCTTTTTAGACACAGGAATCAAAGTCCTGTAACTTAATGGCACAAACACTTTAAGAGCAAAATACAGAAAGTTACATGGATGTGATCACCCTAATTTAAAAACAAATTTTCAAATCTCAGTTTTTTCTAAGCAAATCAAAACTTAGTAACAATGGCATAGGAATTATTTCCATGCAATGTAAAATTTGTTTGTTAGACTGGTTACCAAACGGCAAAAGAAAAGACCTGCAGTGCAATTGCTTTTCCCTATAGGTGTCCATTTAGATAATCTGCAAGTCAAACAAATGAAAAGGGTACTTCAATTAATTAGACATAGGAAGAGTGTTTCTTGGGTAATAAGTGAAAATTTTTGGATTCATAGAACAATTTAAAGCCGTGAGCACAGAATGTTATGATGGAAGAAAATATTTGTTAGGCCTTTAAGATAAAACATTTTTAGCATCAGACCTCAACAAACAGAACCTAAGGAGAAAAAATCTTACAGGGGCTGAAAATGAGTTGAAGGATAGAGTTATTATTTCAGGCCTTTCAAAAAGGGAGAGAAAGCTGAAAACAGTGAGACACAATAAAGTTGAACTTTGGGTTAAGAAAATTAAAATCTCATGTAATTTTATTAAGAATAAATCAATACTTTAAGAAAATTCCATTGTTCTACCCAATTCTTTAGTACATATGTGCTTTTTAAATATTAAAGCCCAATCTCTAGAAAGACCATCATAAATAATTTCCCTTTAATTATAGGCAACTTGATCATAAGGAGCTTTTTTTCCTATAAATTCTCTTTTTACAGACCTTATTGCAATGTACACAGACCATTCATGACACGCTTGGACTTCATGGTTTGTCCTGAACATCTCTCTTTCCTAAACAACCAGTCATTTTATTCTAGGACAAAAATTTACCACACAAGGTTCTTTTTCATATAAAATTATTTTGCTTTTAACCTTTCTTGCCAAAAATACCTCTTTATATTTATAACTGTTTTTACATTGCTTTTATTTACTGATTACCTTTACCTTGTCTTATAAATAACTTTTTAAAATAATCTTTGAAATAGACATAAATTATTTTCTTTTAAATAAGAACACATTTCTTTTTTTTTAGAAAAAATATTTTCCTATTATTTTAAAAAAAAATTGGAGGCTGGGCGAGGTGGCTCACACCTATAATCCCAGCACTTTAGGAGGTTGAGGTGGGTGGATCACCAAGGTCAGGAGCTTGAGACCAGCCTGACCAACATGATGAAAACCTGTCTCTACTAAAAATATAAAAATTAGCTGGGCGTAGGGGTACATGCCTGTAATTCCAGCTACTTAGGAGGCTGAGGCAGGAGAATTGCCTGAACCCAGGAGGTGGAGGTTGTAGTGAGCCAAGATCACTGCATTGCACTCCAGCCTGGGTGACACAGTGAGACTCCATCTAAAAAAAAATAAAGAAATAAAAAATAAAGAAATAAAATTGGAAATCATCCATTCAGTGAGTATTATTTAACTTTAGATTTTAAATTCTTAAGTTTATTTATACGTATTTATTTCATTACATTTAACTAACTAACTTTTAAGATAGTTTACCCAGATTACTTATAAAAACTGTGATAGTTATCATTCAAAGTTATTTCCTTGTTACCATTTTGTAATCTGTGAATTTCAGGTTTTCCTAAGTAAGAACATTAAGGTTAGAGAAATGGTTTTTTTGGTGTGTGTGGTTTCTTTTGCCAATAACTCAGGATTTAGCTGTTTTTATTAATCGAACAATACTAGATACTTTATTTATCAAATTTTACATAAAGATAGTTTTCCTTTGGGTTGCATTCATAGCTTTATAACCCTTATGCCAAATTTTGACATGCAGCAGAGATAAAATATAAAACCACTTTACCAATAAATCTAAACAATATTGTATGTTGACAATTCTGAAGCCATTTCTAATTCTATTTGATGAATACTTTCAAAATCATCTTATTTATTAAAAATTTACTTAAGTCATATAAACTGGAAAAAGCATTTGACTTAAAGTCTCTATTTTTTTCTGATAGTTTGATTTTGGTTGGGTGCAGTGGCTCGTGCCTGTAACCCCAGCACTTTGGGAGGCCAAGGTGGGCAGATCACTTGAGGTCAGGAGTTCGAGACCAGCCTAGCCAACATGGTGAAACCCCGTCTCTACTAAAAATGCAAAAATTAGCTGGGCATGGTGGCACATGTCTGTAATCCCAGATACTTGGGAGGCAGAGGCACAAATATCACCTGAACCCAGGAAGTACAGGTTGCAGTGAGCCGAGACTGTGCCACTGCACTGTAGCCTGGTTGACAGAGCAAGACTCTTGTCTCAAAAAACAAAAAAACGTATTTAAGTGCTTTTTTTAAGCCAATTAAGTAGAGTTTGTTTATATATTTTTAGTATTGAAACATTATATACATGACACAAAAATACACAGATCTTACAGATTCATAAGGCCTCTTTTTTGTCCTATTTTAGACTTCCAATTTCTTGATGACCCATTTTATTACCCTAGTTAGTTGTCAGCTAGATAGCCCTAAACTTGTATATCAAAGTAACAACTCTTAGGTATATCAAAATTTATATCTCAAGGTACAGAGAGAGAGTCTGGTAGTGCTAGGAGATTAAAGACAAATGCCAAATCAAACATAAATTTATAGAAATCTATCCTAGGATTGTATAAAGAGACTACTTTTATTTAGATAGGTAGTTCTATTAAATAAATGTAGTTTCTATGTTTTAACTGGATCTCTGAGCTCTGGGCAGAGCCCACACTGAATCCTGGGTCTCCAAAAAGAGAGAATTATTATGGGGTTAGACCATGAGATGTTTTTACAGTGCTCTTTTTTTTTTTTTTTTTTTTTAAATAAAGCCATTTCTCTGTCTAAACTACACTATTCCTTACTTTAAACACCCAAGATAAACCTCTGTTATAATAACTATTTTATTAAAAAAAAAAAAGAAAGAAAAAAAAATCAGGTAATACAATAAAAAAAGCAAGCCGTTTAAGATCTGAAATGAACTTGCTTGTTTACACTCTCAGTGTTCCATAAGGAAAAACAGAGGTTTCTCCCCAAAAGGGAGTCTGGCACTGTCTCTGTTTTCTTTAAGGAATCCCATGCTATTTAGAAACTGTATTAGGTCCCTCATGCAGCAGAGGGTGGCAAAAGAAAAGTAGAGACAGCAGAAGTAAATGACAAAAACACAATTCAGTCTACTAAGAAAAAACAAACTTTTTCTCAAAAAAAAACCCAAGGTCCTAGGAGAGAGAAAAAAAAACCCTAACGACCTTTTAAAATGCGTGCGCGCGCGCGCACACACACACACACACACACACACACACACATATCTTGGCTATTGGTTTTTAATTGAGCTCCATTAAAAAAAAAACTTTAAAATCTTATTACCATATTTTAACTAGGATAAATTGCTGATATTTCAAAAGTAACACAAATACCAAACCAGAAAGGGCTTTAGAAACCAAACCCAGGCTGTCTTGGTGAAAAAAGAAAAAAACTGAGGACAGAACCTTAGCTATGGAACTAACGCTTGGAGCGACAGCCATTGTTCTTTCAGTTTGGCTTGGCTAACAAAAGGTGGCTTTATTACGTGAATAGAGCCCTCCAGGTAGTCGAAATCAAAAACCTTTCTCTTTTTTCCCCTTTTGCTGCACTGTTTCTCTTTCTCCTTGCTTTTTTTTGTTTCAGTTGTGGAATTTAGCCTATTCAGAGGTCTTGTTCCCCATAATTTGGAACTTTCCTTCAGATTTGATTAAATTGGATAGAGTTGGTCAAACCCAATGAGAAAAAGACCAAAATAGCACCCAAAACAGAAAAAACAAAAACAAAAACAAAGAACAAAAAACAGCTAAGCAAAACAATCGCACAATATATAGGTTGGTGCAAAAGTAATTGTCGTTTTTGCCATTAAAAGTAACGCAAACTCTCAATTACGTTTGCATCAACCTAATATATTATTACCTAGCGCTCTAACGGTAAGGATAAATTAAAACCAGCTTATTGTTAATCTTAACTTTAGCCAAAAAAAAAAAAAAACCCAATTCAGCTACTTACCTAGGAGTGGGGCCCAGGCTGAAGGCTGCTCTCCACCATCTTTGAAGCAGGAAAAAACTCAAACTTGCCTTCCCTTGGAAGTGAGCTGAAATTCCAGAAAGAAATTACCTGCACTCGTCATCAGGGAAGCAGGGAAACTTGCCTTCCCTGTTTGAAGCACGTGAAACTCCAGAAAAGGAGTTATACAGCAAAATAAACTTTAGATCTCAACCAAATTTGGGGAGATCAGGGATTCTCTTGTTCGGGGGTGGGGGTGTCACCCACGCTTCAGCCAATTGTCCTATTGGCTAAAGATAGCTCAAGCTGGTATCAAGCACCAGTAGGAGATTTGTTCAAAGGTCAGGGGTACTTCCACTCAGAAGCCCTTCGGTGGTTACCAATTTGTGAATCGAAAACATCTGAGACAGGCCTCAGTCAATTGAGAAAGTTTATTTTGCAAAGGCTAAGTATGCACCCATGATACAGCCTCAAGACGTCCTGGCTACATGTGCCCAAGGCCCAAGGTGGTGGGGGCACAGCTTGGTTCTATACATTTTAGGGAGACATGAGACATTAATCAATATGTGTAAGATGTACATTGGTTCAGTCCAGAGAGGCAGGACAACTCGAAGCAGGGGAGGGGGCTTCCACATCATAGGTAGATAAGAGACATTTGTTGCATTCTTATGGGCCTCTGATCAGCCTTTCATTGAATATACAATTCACATGGGAGGAGGGTAGAGAAACAGTCACTTATGCGTTAGTCTAGTTTAGTGAAACAACAGGGTAGAGGAAGCAATCAGATATGCATTTGTCTTACGTGACATTGGGCTCTGTCTGTCCTTCGTGCACAAGGATTTTCTTTGTGGGCAAATTGTGACGGAGGTATGTCCTTTTTTTTTTTAATCTTTGTAGCTATATTATTTAGGAATAAAATGGGAGGCAGGTTTGCTTGACGAACTTCCCAGCTTGACTTCCCTTTAGCTTAATGATTTGGGGGACCCAAGACTTGTTTTCCTTTCACAACTCCCACTGGTATATTTAAGGGGGAATTCTTTAGTGCCTACAGCATTGTTAGAATATGGAGCCACAGCGAGGGATGGGCCCAGCTTGGACTCTCTCATGCGTCAGCAACAATCACTGCCAATAGGGGGCAGCAACAAATTGTCTATAGCCTTTTAGGCTTTGGTTTTCGACTCGTGGAGCTCAGGCTGTGGGATCTCCATTGTTTTTTCTCTGAAACCTGGCTTCTCAGCTGTCTGCGGACTCAAGTCCTCCTCCTGCCAATATTACCCAGCCAGAAAACAAATGCGTTGAACCTGAGAGAACTGGTGAGAGGCTAGATCTACTGTAAATCAGAGAATGGGCTCTCATAAAAGGAGCAGTTTGGGAGAACCTAATCATTCACAGTTTGGCAATTTCTAGGTTCAATCAGTTGAGGCCTTTGACCAGTAAACTCAAGTGAAAATCTTTTATTGGTTCCTGGTGATGTCACTCCAGGGGAGTGTGGGAGAACTGGTTTTCTAGGTGTGGGGATTCTTTATTCTCTGAAACACCCACTAGGAAACGCCCTGAGGCCTTTCACCTTCTGTGGTGCCAGGGCCTCTCATGTAACTGGATATAATGCTTTTCCCAAACAGACTACACACAACAGGAAACTCAAAAACTAGAGACGCAAAGTGGGACTAAGGGAAATAAACTGTAAGAGTAGAGGTTCTTGACCTTGGCTGTACACGGGAATCGCCTAGGAGATTCAATCGGCAAGGACCAATGCCCCCGTCCCCTGCCCCCGAGATTTGGATAAACTGGTCTAGATGCAACTGGGGCAGGTGGAGTTTTGAAAGGTGCCCAGGTGGTTCCCATGTGCAGCCGAGCCTGAGAACCGCTGTCAGATGTACAATCTTCGGTCCTCATGCCCACTAACCACTTTAGATTTCTTATGCTTTGAGCACATTTAAAATAAAATCCCAAACTTAATAAAACAAAGTTAGCACACAGAGAAATAGGCACCTGATTAAAATAGAACACAAAGTCAAGTCAATTTGGTTTTGTTTTAAATCTTCAATTGCCTCCATTAATTCTGCTCCCAAAGGCCAATAATGCTAGCCTGCTATTTGCATTGTTCACTTCTGAACAAAGCACTTGTGTTTGCTGACCTTCAGACACTTCAGGTTGTCTAAGAGGAAGCCATGTGGCACTTTGACTTTTGTGTGACCTGGCAATTTGTTTACACCAAATCCCTTTAATCCTCTGCAGTTGACAGTGGAGAATACATTGTTTTCATATGCTGCCTAAGCTCTAGGGTGGAAGGCTTTAAACTTGATTTAGGTCAAGTTGGCAGTGACTCAGGTGATCCCCCAGGAAACTACACTTCCACAGCCAAAAAGTGGCTATCCACCACCTTAGGCATGACGGTTTCAGTGGTGAACCTACTATTAAGTCCCATAACTCTCTTGGTTACTTAAAGTAATTATACCTGACAAAGGTAGGCAGAATTGGAGGGGTGTAGAATGGTTTTGAGGGTGCAGTGGAAAAATCAGTTTTGGAGTACGACAAGCCAGCCTCAACACTCAATCACTCTTACCAACTGTGAGATCTTAGGTGGGTTTATCAATGGCTGTGAGCTTGACTTACCAATCTATACTATAAAGGAATAAAAGCCACTACAGGTGGTTTTTCTTATATAAATGGAATAAACTTGTCATGTGCTGGTAAATGTTTAACAACTGCTTCTCAAGGTGGTGGGGGCAGCCCTGATTTGGAGTATTTCCATGGTGTAAATATTTTTACCATGGCGGATCTCAAGACACCGATGTGACAGCACCGAATGTGGAATTGGGAAGAAATACACGCCATCTGGGATAAACCATCTTCTAGCACCTACCTAGAATGCAGCAGGCACTCAGGATGTTATCCCCTGCCTTTCCCCCTTATAGGAGCATCTATGCTGACAGAGACCTTTGTCATTATTAAAGCATTTTTACAAACACTATCTCATTACATTCTCAGGTGAGATGGACAGGGCGGGTCTTATTTCTATGTTTTACAGATGAGAAGTCTCAGGCTCAGAGAGACTGGATAAAATTACTCAGGGGCACACAGCAAGTAATCTACAAAATGGGCATGGTAGGCAGAGTAGCAGCCCTCAAAACATGTCTACATCCTAATCCCTGGAACCTGTGAATATTTGGTTACATGGCAAAAGGGAATTTTGGCTGCAGATGGAATTAATACCGCTAGTCAGCTGACCTCCAAGTAGTGAGAGTGTCCTGGATTATCCAGGTGGGCCTAGTATAGTGACAAGGGCCCTTAAAAGTGGAAGAGGGCAGCTCAAGAGGAGAGTCGGGGGAAATATGACTATGCAGGACTGGTCAGAGAGACGTGACATTGCCAGCTTTGAAGATGGAAGATGGGGCACAAGCCAAGGAATCTCAATGGCCTCTAGAAGCTGGAAAGGCAGGGAAGCAGCTTCTCCGCAAGAACCTCCAGGAAAAGACATAGCCTGCCAGGAACCTTGATTTTGAGCCCGTGAGGCTTCTGACCTCCAGAACTTTAAGATGACGAATTTATGTTGTTTAAGCTGCCAGATCTGTGGTCCATTTGCTACTGCAGGGATAGGAAACGAATCTAACGTGACTGGCAATCAGGTCTCCTCATCACTCAAATCTCAGCTCAAATTTCACCTCCTGAGGAAGCCATGTTTTTCCTGCCCTTTCTAGGCCTCTGGTTTCTCCTGAGTTCTCAGGAGAAATAATACCTGGCTTTAGGCACTCACCAGATGGTTATGAATCTTTGCATACCTGCTGGTCTTCTCCCTAATCCCAAAGTGGCAAGAATATTCTTTTTACTTTGTGTTACTCCTTCCTCAAGACCACAGCATAATAACTGCATTCAGAATGTGTGAGTATGAAAATAGATGAATGAATGAATGGGAGCTGACATTAGCAACAGTACTGCACCCCAGCACACCAGGAATCATGATGCTGAGTTGTCACTGTTGCAGAACAATTAAAAGCATCTCTTGGTGGTATCCTGAGCTACCTACCCGCTTCCTGCAGGAAAGATCAAGACTTCCCGTCTTCTCACTGGGCCAGAGAATCTTTTCCTCAGGAAACCAGCGTGCATCTGTTAGCTTCTTTTGTCTTTTGCAGGAAAAGGAGGATTCTGGCTCCAGACTAAAGAGGGACAGGCGTGGTGTGTGGGTTCACAGAGCCCCAGACTCCAGACTCTGATGCCAGCATCTTTGTCTCAGCAAAGCTCATAAGTGGATTTAGGTCCTTAAGGCAGTCACTGATTTACTGTTCTCATTTATCAAGTGTGAGAAATACTAGCTCTGTGCTTTGCTTACTTCTAAGACTTATGAAAAAGGAACAAAGGCAGCCTTTGAATACTGCCACATAATACACTGAGAGCAGACATGACCACGTGCTACAAAGGGTCAGGGCTACGTAAGAAAGTTCACATCGGCATGGGAAGTGAAAGTGAGCCACGTCACTATGTCTGTCACGTGACGGCTGTGGGGAGTGGAGCAACTCACTGAGCCTTTTTCCTTGCGTGTAAGATGGGGATAATGATAGCTCCCATTCACTGACCACTTCCAAAGTGCCTGACCCTGTTCTAAGCCTTCACTGTCATCCTGATTTTATAGTTAGACAGCTTGTCAGTTTCAGAAGCAGAACTGGCTACATAGTTGGCAACTCCAGTGCCCTGGTTCAAAAATGATTAAGAATTTCAAGATGGTGGCAGCAGAGCAATAAACCAAGCCTGGAGCGCTCCTTAGCATGGCTCCTATGTGACTGCACAGGCTGCACACCCTGAGCAGAACTAGTATAAAAATCCTGCAGCCTGACTCCAGAACCTTCCATCTTAACATCTATGCCACAAGGGCTGTCTCCTAAGGTGGCCGTGAGGTTGGAAGTGAGACTAAGGCGTTCCTGGCAGAGGGCACAGAGTGAGTGACCATCTGGAAGTACAGGCGTAGACAGGAAGATGAGGAAGGAACGATAAACTCTAATGGCTAAAGCTTTGGTGACCTAAGGAAAGAGAAATGTGCTGGTAGGCAGTACTGCCTGCAAACTGTGCCCTCCCTGAAGGCCCTTTTACTGTATAGGCAGCTGGTGGTGAGGAGTGCTGGAAGGGTTAGAACAGGGGGTGGCGGGGACACAGGGAACTGCTCGTAGGGGAAGTGTGAAGCAGAGCAGCCTGGGGCATGGGCATCCGCTAGAGGAGGCCATTATAGCCACACCTCAGGGGTTTTATGAGAGGCTCAGAGAGTAGAGGAAGGATATAGGGAAGTGAAGGACTTCAAGGTAAGTAGAAATTATAACTTTGGAACACAATCTGGAAACAGGGAACTGGGGAAAAGGAAAAGCTTCTGAGGCCTGCTGGCCTGGCCTTTTGTTTGGAGGCCGTCATCATGTACACAGACTGTCATCACGTACACAGACTGCCTTTGCACACCTAGAAAATAGGGTACGTATCTTCTGGAAGTAGAAACACTTTGAGCAAAATAAATCTATTTAACTTCCTGAAAAGAACAGCTGTTACTGGCTATAAACTCAGTCATTTCTCAATTTGGGTTTTTCCCCAAAAAATATTTCCTTCCAATTTTCAGAGGCATAATCAGTTCTGTGATTATGTTGCTTGCACATAATTAGATCACGCAGCAATAATAATAACTGTAAACTCTGGAGGAAACAGTGCAATTAAAACGAAACAAAACTAGAAAGAAAAAAATCTCCCAAACCTCTCCCAGATTCTTCTCTCAAACTTGGTAGGGGCCCCAGGAGTGGGGGGCACTTCAAGCCCAGTGAAGAAATCAACATATTTTACACCAAAATATATTTATTTGACAGATTTTGAGACGGCTGTTCAGAGGGCTTGCAAAGAGAAGCAGCCCTGAGAAGTTGTCTCAGGTGGCGAAGATTTGCATCTGCAGAGAAAATCTACATTGATGCAGCCAGCCTTTCTCTGAGGCTCTATCTCGTCCATATCTAGGAAAAATTAACTGAGAGCCTGACATCTTTAAAGGTCTGAAAGAAACATTTACCATCTATTCTGTCTGAGAGCTGTTACCTCTGAGGTTTCTCCTAGGTAACAAGAACACCTTTGCAAGCCAGGCCTCCTCTTCTCCCCCTGCCATAATCTTTTTGCCAAGATCCAAGCCCCCAGCCTTTCTGTAACCTCATCATGGTATATAGGCTTCTGTACCCCATTGCAGGGGTTAGTATTCACTCTATGGTTCTCCTCCGTGTGCACATTAATAGATTTGTATGTCTTTGCTCCAAGTAATCTGCCTTTTTATTATTATTATTAATCTTTTTTTTTCGAGATGGAGTCTTGCTCTGTTGCCCAGGCTGGAGTGCAGTGGTCTGATCTCGGCTCACTGCAACCTCTGCCTCCCAGGTTCCAGCAATTCTCCTGCCTCAGCCTCCCGAGTAACTGGGATTACAAGTGCATGCCACCACACCTGACTAATTTTTGTATTTTTAGTAGAGACGGGGTTTCACCATGTTGGCCAGGCTGGTCTCGAATGCCTGACTTCATGATCTGCCTGCCTCAGCCTCCCAAAGTCCTGGGATTACAGGCATGAGCCACCATGCCCCACCTATTATATATTTTTTAATGCTCTCTCTCAGCAGAGTCAAGAGGATGAGTTATTGGTGTGTGGGGCATACTGAGTTTATGGGGGCTGTGGGATATCTAAGGAGAAATGACTACTAGGCTGTTGCATATGTGGTTCTTTATTTTATTTTAGAGCCAAAGCCTCACTCTGTCACCTAGGCTGGAGTTAAGTGGCAAGATCTTTTTTTTTTTTTTTTTGAGACAGTCTTAACTCTGTTGTTCAGGCTGGAGTGCAGTGGCACCATCATAGCTTACTGTAACCTTGAACTCCTGGGCTCAAGCAACCCTCCCACCTCAGCCTCCTGAGTAGCTGGGATGACAGGCAGCTACCACCACACCTAATTTAAAAAAAAAATGTTTTAGGCGTGTACCACCATAACTAAAACTTGGGCGTGTGCCACCACACCTAATATTTTAAAAAATGTTTTTGTAGAGACAGTGGTCTCATTATGTTGCCCAGGCTGGTCTTGAACTGCTGGCATTATGGACCTTCTGGCCTCAAGCAGTTCCCCAGCCTCAGCCTCCCAAAGTGCTCAGATTATACCTAGTGCGCCCAGCCTATTAATTTGCCATTTTTGAGTTGATTTTTCAGTGAACCTTCAGAGGGTGAAGGGGAGGTTTTCCCTTGGCTCCTATACTGGATTTAAATCCTAGCTCCCACTTCCCAACGATGTGACTTTGGGCAAGTCAGGTAACCTGGGTCTCTTCTATAACGTGAGGGAACCATTCCAGACTTACCTCAACCATACCACATTGCCTTCTTCTGAACTTTAAATGAGAAATGTTTAGGCTACTCCTCGGCATGCAGTAAGCAGCCCATAAATGTCAGATATTAACATAATCTCCAGATTTTCTACAATGATTCCCAAATGACATTTAAGATCAGAAACATCTATGTAATTATCATATTCCTATCATTGTTACGTATTCTTTCTTTTCCAATAAAGAATGAAGTTCATGAGGTTAGGTCAAGCCTTATGAAAACCCTAGAGGCGTAGGCAGAAGGGTTCAAAGGCTCTTCCTCTCATATAGGCTAGTAATAAACAGGGTGTCTAACAGAACAGCGGAAACCTGACTTGAGCAAGTTCATGAGGGAGGGGAAGCTGATGCCCACATCAGCACCTGTTTTCAAAGAGGGGCTGTCTTGGCCCAGAGGCGTGGTTCACACCTGTAATCTCAGTACTTTGGAAGGCCAAAG
Source organism: Callithrix jacchus (assembly GCF_049354715.1). NCBI lineage: Eukaryota > Metazoa > Chordata > Mammalia > Primates > Cebidae > Callithrix > Callithrix jacchus. The sequence continues at coordinate 13,168,655 of NC_133524.1, forward strand.
TGGAAGAATTGCTTGAGCCCAAGAGTTCAGATCTAGCCTGGGCAACATCATGAGACCTTGTCTCTAGAAAAAATTTAAAAATTAGCCAGGTATGGTGGTGTGCGCCTGTGATCCCAGCTACTTGGGAGGCTGAGATAGGAAGATTGAGTGAGCTATGATCGCACCACTGCAGTCCAGCCTGGGCAACAGAGCAAGACGCTGTCTTAAAAAAACAATGAAGAGGAGCTCTCCAGATTAATAACAATATCCCCAGTTTTCATGATTCAGCTGCCCCATATGGTTCTCATCACTCAAGGAGCGTTATTTATGGAGGGCCGTTGTTGCTATGTCCTGGAGATACAGAGAGAAATAGGCCACAGGCCTACCACTGAGGAGATCCAGCCTGACAGAGAGAGGAGACAGAGAATAAACAAGTGGGACCAGACGCAGTGGCTGACACCTGTAATTCCAGCACTTTGGGAGGCTGATGTGAGTGGATCAGCAGAGGTCAGGACTTTGAGACAACCTGGCCAATATGGTGAAACCCTATCACTACTAAAAACCCAAAAATTAGCCAGGTATGGTGGTACACACCTGTAGTCCCAGTTACTCAGGAGGCTGAGACTAGAGAATTGCTTGACCCCAGGAGGCAGAGTTTGCAGTGAGCTGGGATTGTGCCACTGCACTTTAGCCTGGGCAACAGAGACTCCATCTCTCAATAAATTTTAAAAAGAGAACACACAAGTGGCAGCAATAGGGACAAATGTCACCGCAAAAGACCTTCCAAGAGGAGTTGGGGGGTGAGGACCGCATTTTGCCTCAGGGTGACAAAGAATTTTCACACAGTGGGCCACCATTTAAGCCTCTACAATGACTGACAGGAAAGTTTCCGGGGTGTTGGTGATCTGTATCTTGATGGGGAGTGTGGTTATGCACGGGTACATGGTTGTCTAATACTCATCGAGGTATATGAATTCATTTTATTTCAAGTTAATTAAATCTCAGTCAGGTTGATCATAAAGAGTCTGAAATGTCATGTTAGCACTTAGTGGGCTCTCGGGAGCTGTCTGCAGAATGAAACCGGAAGGAGTATGGAGGGTGGCGGTACTGGTGCTTTCTGCCTCTCCAGGAGCTGGCTCCACATGGCTCCTGGCTCTGAATCCTGCTTTTGGGTGACCACAGGGAGAAGACAAGGCTGAAGCCAGCCTCCACAGGAAAGGGTCCCCTAGCAAGGCCCCGCAGGGCCTCAGGGAGTTCAGAGGGAGGCTTGCTTTTGCTTGCTTGTCTGAACACAGGCCTACCTTGAGTGAACACAGGCCCCACCTTGACTAAATACAGGCTTCTTGCTGGGCGGGCCAGCTCTGAGCCCTGCAGGCCACATTATCATGCTGGTGGCTCCCATCTGCCCTTAGAGTCCACACTTCACTGGGTTGAGCTCTCAGCCACCTCCACCTAAGCTGCTCTCTTCTGAAACTTCTTCCTCTGCCTCCCCTACTTCCCCTTACCCCCTCCTCAACCTTCCCATTCTCTCTCCCATAGGGCAGAGGACCCATTTGGGGCAGGGCTGACAGGAGCCCCTAAAAGGAGGACTTAGAGGCCTGAGACTTGCTGAAGGTGTGTGTGTGTATATGTATGTATGTATGTATGTGTGTGTGTGTGTGTGTGTGTTTATGTTTGGGAGACTTTGGATAAAGAGACAGGCCAGGTGCAGTGACTCTCACCTGTAATCCCAGCACTTTGGGAAGTGGACATGGGCAGATCACTTGAATTCATGAGTTCAAAATCAGCCAACATGGTGAAACCCTGTCTCTACTAAAAATACAAAAATTAACTGGGTGTGGTGGCATGCACCTGCAATCCCAGCTACTCAGGAATCTGAGCCATAAGAATCACTTGAACCTGGGAGGCAGTGTTTGCAGTGAGCCAAGATCATGCCACTGCACTCCAGCCTGATGGACAGAGTGAGACTCCGTCTCAAAAAAAAAAAAAAAAAAAAAAAGGGAGAGAGACAGCTGAAGTAGTGATGTGCCTGTGAGAGTGCCGAAGTTGTCCCGCTCAGGGTAGCCTTGTCAGATGAAATACAGGAGGCCCAGTTAAATTGGAATTTCACAGAAATAAAATAATTTTTATGGTTTCAAATATTGCATGGGACATGTTCATACTAGAAACTGTTATTTCCTGAAATTCCCATTTAGATTTGAAGGCATCTTCTATTTTTATTGGCTGAATCTGGCGACCATCCCTCCAGGTGTGATGGCGGGAAGCGGGAGAGAACACAGATGTTCCCTGTTATCTCCCTGAGCCCCGCGTGGCCCTCTCAGGGAAGCATGAGCCAGGGTCAAGTCCATCCCATCCTCCTTCACCAGGGGCAGCAGAAGCCAGGCCGCTAGTGGCAGTCACTTCGGTGAAAGTAGAGCAGGTGGATGGCGGCATGTGAGGCTCTTCTGCTCTGCTTCTGTAGAAGTGATTATCCAGTAACTAGTGGGGATTGGGCAGTTGGCAGATGCCTCCCATGCTTTAAAGCCACACAAGGCAGGCGAATATGGGCACAGATGAGAGGCTGAGAGGGGAGGTAGGATGTCACCCCTGCCCTCGCCAGCCTCACCTGTTTTCCCAGGCGTCCCACATCCACTACCCACGTGGATCCTCCCTTGCAGAGCCCCCATTCAGGGCCCTGTTGGCACTTCACTCTTGAGAGAGGCCTAGGAGAAGCCAGTGGAAAGTTACTTCCACATAAACGGTCAGACAGACGGATGATGAAACCACAGGAAACCACAGCTCCTCCCCTGCCGAGGCACCAGGCCGAAGCCAACCTGTTGGGCTTGGGACCCTTTCCGGCCTTGCGAGGGGCTCAGAGACCCTGCGGAAGTCCGTTACCATGTGTCTCAGGTCTTCACTTATGGATGGGATGCTAGCTGCCCTCTCACGCCCACACAGGGCTGTGAGGAGGCAAGGGTGAGCTAGCAAATGCAAAATAATGGCAAAATTAAGAAACCAAGTACCTGTCCAAATGTACGCTTTCATAGTGGTTCAGTCTGGCCACACGTGCTTCTACTTAGAGAAACCCCACACATGAATATTCAGGCTCATTTACACATCACTATATGATTCTACAAGCAACTTCCCTACCTCACTGAAAATATGATTCACTTCACCAAAATGTAATGTGTGGTCACATTCTACAAGGAAAATATCCAAAGCACAGCCGCTGTACTGAAGTATTCTGTACCCAGGATACTTCTCAACTGGGCCTAGGGCGGGCTGGCTGACTACCCTTGCATTCTAGAACGGGTTCTACTGCACAGTGGTTAGGGTTATGATAGCAATCGACTTGAAAATAGCTGTCCTTCCTGCCCCTTTAAGAATATGAGTTCCTTCCCTTGCAGATAAGCAGGAAGTCCCCCTCCCTCTGTCTTGGTGCTTGGTGGTATGTTTCACTTCCTTTCAAAGGTGTTTTCTTACTAAAGAAACCCCAAGCCTAGGGTCACATTCTGTTTCTTTCAAAGGCATACTCAACTGCCTGTTGTTGATTCTGTGAAAAGTTTCTTGAGCAAGAAAATACACACAATTTTTAAAAAATGTATAAAAGATGAAAGTGAAACATCAATAATGTTTTAAATATTTAAAATATAAAAGTAACACATGCTTCTGGTAAAAATGTAAATGGCAGCGGATTCTCCATTTCCTTTTCCCAGAGGTAAGCTCTTAAAATTCCCTTCTGGAAATGGTCTCCCCACACCTCACTTTTTTATTACACAGAAGGGATCAGACACTATGAGGCTCTTTATTTTCCACTTAAGAATATTCTGGCCAGGTGCATCACACCTGTAATCTTAGCACTTTGGGAGGCCGAGGCCGGTGAATCACAAGGTCAGAGTTTGAGACCAGCCTGGCCAACATGGTGAAACCCTGTCTGTACTAAAAATACGAAAATCAGCCAGGTGTGATGGTGGGTGCCTGTAATCCCAGCTACTCGGGAGGCTGAGGCAGGAGAATTGCTTGAACCTGGGAGGCAGAGGGTGCAGTGAGCCGAGATCATAACACTGCACTCCAGCCTAGGCGACAGAGCAAGACTCAATTTCAGAAAAAAAAAAAAAAAAAAAAGAGTATTCTTTGGACATCCTTCCACAGCATCATGAATAAATCTACCTCGATCTTTTTCTAACAGCTGCATAGTTTTCCATTGCTTGGGTACCCTATCATGTATTTAATGATTCTCCCAATTAATATACACTTAGGTTGATTGTAGCTTTTGCTCGTATCTACAATGCTGTGGGAGAAAGATCTAGATGTTCGTGCATGTGTATGTATATGTATAGTGTTAGTATGGCTGTAGAATAACAGTCCTGATACTGGACTTAAACTGGAAATGCTGGATTCAACTGGAAATGCTATTTTAATTGTGACAGCAACCAGTGCCTCTGTAAAGTCCCTACGAATTGACCCTTCCAACAACAGCACATGAGACCTTTCACTTTTCTTTACCACCTTTTCATTTTTGTCAGCCTGAAAGGGGCAGAAAGGTCCTCATTGTTTGGTTTTCATTTGAAAGCCTACCATACAGGAGCATCTTCTCATGCTGTTCTTGGCTTAATGAGGAGGGCCTTAGAGACCAGACTTTGGAACCAGATAGAGCTGGATACCATCCCAGCTCAGCCACTTGCCAACTGTGATCTCTGGAGCCTCAGTTTATCCATCTGTAAAATGAGCATGCTTAGACTAAATTCATGGGGTTTACTGAGAGGTAGCAAGAAAGCAATATAAAATGTTTATCACTACAAATGTTAGTGTGTTTCTCATTCAAACAAATATATATATATATATATTTATTTACATATAGTCATGCATTGCTTAACAATGGGGATCTGTTCTAGGCAATTTCCTCATTGTGTGAAGATCAGAGTATACTTACACAAACCTCGATGGTACAGCCTAACTACATACCTAGGCTCCAAACCTACAGCATGTGACTCTACTAAATACTGTAGGCAACTGTAACACCATGCTAAGTATTTGTGTATCTAAAATTAGAAAAGGTACAGTAAAAAATATAGTATTATAGGATCACTGAAATCTCATTATGCAGAACATGACTGTACTTGTGTGTATATATATACACACATATATGCACATACACACAGTCATACTGTATTTGTATATAGATGTGTGCATCTATATAGTCATACTGTATATTTATATAGTGTATATATATATATGTGTGTGTGCGTTGTGTATTTATATATACATTCACAGGGATATATGTACTTTTTTGACTGACCCAGTTAATGGCCAACTTAACAGTTTCTACAGCATCTGAGATCTCACCTTTTCACTGCTGTCCCTGTTTGAGGGTAGAAAATGTAAATAAAATGGCTGAACTGTCATGTCCAATGGTTGGTCTTACTAGCTGAGCAACCTTGGCCATGGTACTTCTCTGAGCCCCAGTTTCTTTCTCTGTAAAATGGTGTGTTCACTCTACCTATCCCACAATGTCACTGGGAGAATGACGAGGCACTTAGGGCAGTGCCTGGCTCTGGCAATCATTCGATAAATGATCCTTGTGGTTGTTCTTCTTGGTTAGGGATCCTCTAAACTGCTCAGGCCACTGTCCCCAGTGGGATAGAAGGAAACTAGCGCAACTAACAGACTACAAGTATGTACTAGAACAGAGGGTAATCTATCAAACACCTACTGGGTGCCAGGCTAGTTGGAGACCCTTTGGGCCTATAAACACTGCAGTAGGTGTGGTGGAAGGGTATCCCCAACTCTCTGGTCCAGTCTTTGAGACACAATTAGATCCTGCCATGCTTAGCAAGCAGGTTAGCCATAGCCCCTGTTTTTATTTTTTCCTCTCTTTTTTTTTTTTGAAATGGAGTTTTGCTCTTGTCACCCAGGCTGGAGTGAAATGGCACAATCTCGGCTCACTGCAACCTCCGCCTCCTGGGTTCAGGTGATTCTCCTGCCTCAGCCTTCCGAGTAGCTGGGATTACAGGTGCCTGCCACCACACCCAGCTAATTTTTGTATTTTTAGTAGAGACAGGATTTCACTATGTTGGCCAGGCTGGTCTGAAACTCCTGACCTCATGATCTGCCCGCCTTGAACTCCCAAAGTGCTGAGACTACAGGTATGAGCCACCACGCCCAGCTCCCACCACCCCACTTTTTTTTTTTGAGACAGGGTCTTGCTCTGTTGCCCAGGCTGGAGTGCAGCAGCGCCATCATGGCTCACTGTAGCCTTGACCTCACATGCTCAAGCCATCCTTCCACCTCAGCTTCCCAAGTAGTTGGGACTACAAGTACGTACTAGAATCCCCAGTTAATTTTTGTTTTGTTTTTTTTTGTAGAAACAGGGTTTTGCCATGTTGCTCAGGCTGATCTCGAACTCCCCGGGCTCAAGCGATCCTCCTGCCTCAGCTTCCCAAAATGCTGGGATTACTGGCATGACCCACCTTGCCAGGCTCCCCTCCCCCCTTCCCCCATTGCTTTTGAATCTCCTTTGTAGAGGTCATCAACAACCCCATTCACCAGCGTTTAACAAGAAAAGACCTTCTTGGGGTGGGGCAGGGAGTGGGAAGTTATTGTGAATCTACTTTGTGAGAAACAAATGCCATTTTCTGAATGATTTTTGCCATGTTTTATTTTCAAAAAATGTTATCCTTTGGAAGCAGGGTGCACTGTGAATACTGTCATGTTGCTCAGATGACAGGTAAGTTACCTGTGAGTGGGCACAAGTACTGACATCGTTTCTGGGTCCTTCAATACCACACAGAATCTTCCTTGGGTTTGTGTATGATGAGGAGACTAATTCACCCATATCAAGGCTATGATTCATCCTGCCATAACTGAGTTAAGGCTTTTGTGAAGGCAGCTGAAATATCCACACCATGCAGGGAACAGACACATTAAGGAACACATCTCAAAAGATACTAGCTTTACAGTGGAAAAACCTGAGAAGTAACACATTAGTCAATTGACCCAAGTTAACATTCCAATAACAGAACATAGCAACATCACGGGTACCCTGCTGCAAGACACCGAGAAGCTCACGGCATCCCTCACTGTGGGCATTCCTGCCAAAAGACTAGCCCAAATCTAATCCCAAGGAAACATTAGTCCAGCCTAAATCAAGGGAAATTCCCACGATGAGCGGTCAGTCTTCTTTAAATATAGTGTCATGGAATACAGAGAGGCTGAGAAAGTTCTAAGTTAAAAGACGCTAGTGGGACGTATATCAATTACACACCATGCCAGATTCTGCATTGGAACATGGACCAAAGAAAGCTGTTATAAGAATATTATTGGGCTAATAGACAAAATTTGAATAAGGTCTATAGATCAGACAATAGTATTGTAGCAATGTGACATTTCTGGGTACTGACAGTTGTACTGTGGCTATGTTGGAGAATGACCTTATTCTTAGGAAATGCATTTGTGGATAAAAAGGTGTCATATTCACAGCTTACTCTCAAATTGTCTAGAAAAAATAAGTAAGTAGGTAGAGAGAAAGAAAAAAAGAAAGATAAGTAGACAGATAGATAGATATTGATAAAGCAATTATGGCCAATTATTAACAATTGGTGAATGTGGGTTAAGGGTATACCAGAGTTCTTTACTGTCTTTTTGCAGCTTTTCTGTAAGTTTGAAATTATTCTAAAGTGAAAAATCCTAAACATTCTAGTAACTGCCTCCATGGTGCATGTTACAGACTAAATAATAAATAAGTCCTAATTAATAAAGGAAGCAAAACATTAATGTTGCAGAAATGTAAAACCAAAAACAAATGAGAAAACCATCTCCCTCTGCTGGCGGTTTTAGCATTCTTGTACATAGAATCATTTATTTTATTTTTCCAGTTCCTCTTAGTACAAAATTTAAATCTCTTTCACTTAACATAGTTGCACGAAGTACCCAGTAGGTGCCAAGCAATGACTCACAAGGAACCCAATTCCCAATGGCTCTTGTCATTGGAAGTGAAGGCCATATTCTATATGTATGTATCCTCTCTGCCTTCAGTAGAGAAGGCAAGAACACCGGGAGGAAGGACGAAAGTAAAAAATTCTTTATTAAAATGCCTCTTGACATGTCCACTTGGACTCTAGTAGGCAAATCAAATGTCCTACGCCCCATCTGAGCTCCTGATCCTCTACCCTAAAACCTGAGCACACCAGGCCTCCTTATCCCCTGACCAGTTAAGTCTTTCCACCTCAGTGGACGGCCACTCCCTCCTTCCAGTTGCTCAGACCAAAATCTCTGCCTCAGCCTGGGCTCCTCACTTTCTCTCCCCCTCCACACCCTGTAGATCAGCAAATCCTACTGGCTGAACCTTCAAAATACATCCAGCACCTGCACACTCAGCACCACACCACTGTCCCATCCTGGTCTGTCCTCCACCTGAATTGTTGCAATGGCCTCCAAAGCAGCCTCCCTACTCCCAGTCTAGTCTCAACCCAGCAGCCAGAGTGGCCATGGTCCATTTCAAACCAAAATCAAGTCATGGGACTTCTCTAATGGTGAACTGCCAGTGGCTTCCTGACTCGTGCAAAACAGGAAGGCCAAAGTTCTTAAAACGCCCTGGGAAGTCCCTCATGATTGGCACCACCCATCCCACACTCCCACAAAGTCATTTGCCCTATTTGGCCTAATGTTGTATGACTTCAGGGAACACTGCTGCTCTTGCTGCTTCAGCCATGCTGATCGTCATGTGTGGTCATGGTCCCTGCTCAGGGCCTTGGAGTTGCCTGTGACCTCTCCCTGGAGTACCTCCCCCAGGCATCTGCATGGCTAACTTCCTCATTCCCTGGAAGTCTTGGCTCTGATGCACTTCCTGGACCACCCCTCCTACAGACTCCTTGTTCATTTCCCTTACCTACTCTCACTTTCCATGATCATCTTCCTTTTTTTTTTGTGGAGACAGAGTCCCACTCTGTCACCTAGGCTGGAGTACAGTGGCACAATCTCAGCTCCCTGCAACCTTTGACTCCCAAGTTCAAGTGATTCTCTTGCCTCAGCTTCCTGAGCACCTGAGATTACAGGCACCTACCACCACACCTGGCTAATTTTTTTCGTTGTTTTTTTTTTTTTTTTTTTTTTTTTTAGTAGAGACAGGGTTTCAGCATGTTGGCCAGCTGGTCTTGAACTCCTGACCTCAAGTGATCTGCCCACCTCGGCCTCCCAAAGTGCTGGGATTACAGGTGTGAGCCACCAGGCCTGGCCTCCATGTTCATCTTCTAATATACTATGCACATTACTTATTTTAAAAAGTAGATATTCTCTCTTCGTGACCCACTAGAAAGTAAACTTCTTAAGGGCAGAAGTTTTGTTTACTGAGATATCCTTGGCTCCTACAACAATGTCTGCCACACAGCAGTAGTAGCTCAATAAAAATTTGTTGAACAAATAAAGACTATTTCAAAAATTAAGCATAAGAGATCAGTGTAGTTGCATATTAAAATGGTTTCTATAAAAGTAACGATCAGTCGAGATCTTTTAACAAAATTTTCCAATTGTGTCTTTCAGTCTTTCAACAAAGGTGTTTATTCTGGTGTTTGGAGTTTGCATTCAAATCTCAATTTAGCTTTGTGATTCCTAAGCTTCAGTTTCCTTCCAGCAAAACCAAAAATAAAAGGACTTGGCTTGAAGGATTTTTACTGAGGATTAAATTAGATAATACACCTGGCACTGGTTTAATCAATGAGAGTACCACCTTTTTCTCATTTTGTCATTCTGTAAATCTACCCAGAGTTAAGCCAAATTTCACAAGTTAAAATCTCTACAAGAGAGCCCTCATTTCAGACACTAGTCCCAAGTTAAAGGGTTCCCAGGGTCACTCACTCTTCCAACCAACTGGCTAAAAATGTAGAGATTCCCATGACCACCCTCAGGCTGAATAATTTGCTAGAACGACTCACTGAACTGAAGGAAGTGCTATGCTTACAGTTTTATTACATTAAAAGAGTACAGAGCAGAACCAGCCCAAAGAAGAAACATGCAGGGCGACATCTGGCAGGGTCCTTAAGGATGTGTTATCCTCCCAGCCTGAAAGTCTGACAGTACTCAAGGAGTAATGTAAGTCAAGGAGGCTCACCTGAGCTTTGGTGTACTGAGTTTTGTTTTTTTTTTTGTTTTTTTTTTTTTAACTGAGGCCTAATGAGGCCTCATACAGCATGACTGATGGAATCACTGGCCACATGGTTCATTCTCCAGCTCCTCCTTTCCCCTCCAGAGGTTGAGCTTATATCTCATGACTCAAAGCCCCAACACACTAATCACATATTTGGTTTTTCTGGCATGGCCAGCCCCTGTCCTGAATCATCTCCTTAGCACAAACTGTCCAGTGTGAGCCACCTTATTATTATAAACAATTAGGCCTGGTCTTGCCTCCCTGCAAAGACACTCAAGTCATCCATCGGTTTAGAAGCTACCTCTCAAGAACTAGAGATAATGGCCAGCCAAATTCTTCATTACACAAAACCAAACACAGTGTTCTAGCTACAAAAGTAAGGCACATATGCAAACACAACCACAGAGTACAAAATATAAAATTCAGACATTAAAATACCTCCTCCTGGCCCAAACTAAAATTGTGTCCCTGTCTGTATATTGATAGAAAAACAGAAAAATTTAAGTGTAAATGTATGCTCACTCTTTGTGCCAAGGACCTTAAGTAGTTTTTAAAAAAAAAAAGGGCAAGAAAGCAAGAAGGAAGGAAGGAAGACTGGGAAGCCACTTTCATGAATGAGTAAATTTAGGTCTTTGGAAGCCACATGTTAATTTCAAATCTGAGAAATGGATGCTTGTATGACAAAAACTAACAATATACACCACCATCACCACCACCACTGCCACTACCAAAATGAGATCAGGTCTATTATTGTTTGATTAGCATTGGGAACAATTCCAGTGTTGGTGAACCATCCTATATTTAGGTAAAATATCACCCTGAGATGACTGAGTTTCATATACGACTGAATCTGAATTTGGCTCCTTCTCATCTTAGATACATAATCTTCCTCCTGAAGTATGGATTTTATGAGCTCTAGCACCTAAAATTAAGCCTAAAGGACTATGGGCCCACAGTTGAATACAAGGAGTTTTGGTTTATGGTCTTGGCTCAGCAAAGCAACTAAATACCCTTGAACAGGTGTGTTAACCTCTCTGTGCTGTTTCATGCTCTGCAAAATACTGATACCAATATCTAGTCTCTTTATCTGTATACAGGTACTTTAAGGATAAAATGACACAAAAGGTGAGAGAATGTTCTGATGAAGTTCACGAGCACTAGATAATTATGAGTTGCATTACATAAGGAACTACTAAATTCTAAAGACACCTATAAGCTGGTTTTCTTTTTTCCTAGCTGTTTTCCAGTTTGTTGCTTTCTCTGAGCTGGTGCCCAAACCCTTTCAGGTAAGCTGTTGGTATAGACGGTGGAATTTAGGTCAAGCAGAGAATATGCAGAGGTAAATGGTAAATTAAATTTCAAAAGCAGAGTTAGTTATTAGTTTATTGCATTCATTGATGGCCATGCCATCTCTTCCATCTTTCTTTTCTCAAAAACACTGTTGGCGAGTTTCTCTAGTTTAAGAAACCATTCCCTTAGTTTGGGGTCCACAGACACCCAAGAGATCTTTGGGGAGAATCCAGGGAACTTTGAAGGAAAACACCCATCTTTATTTTCATTAACCTCTAATTGAATGTTAGCATTTTCTTCAAACACAAATATAGTCAAGAAACCTCTGAAATCTTAGCAGTTCCTGTGCTTGTATCAGCAAAAGAAATTACAGATATTTTTATATCTGTTAACGTGTAGATATCAAACACTGATCGCTATTTTGAATTTGTAGTGGATATGAGACTGCTAGATTGTGTTCATTACTATATAAAGAAGCACATATATTACTACATTGCAACTATTAAAAACTTTTGGTAACTGTATTTACATATAATTTTCATTTGTGATCCCAGGTTTTTTATTTTCAGCATTGACATAATTCTGAGAAAGGATCTATGAGGGGGTGGGGTGGCCCCCAACCCCCTGCTGTGCCGTTAGGAACCAGGTCACACAGCAGGAAGTGAGAGGCCAGTGATTGCGCATTACCGAGTTACCGTCTGAGCGATGCCTTCTGTGAGAACAGCGGTGGCATTAGATTTTCATAGGATCGCCAACCCTATTGTGAACTGCACATGCGAGGGATCCAGGTTGTGCACTCCTTATGAGAGGCTGATGCCTGATGATCTCAGGTGGAACAGTTTCATCCTGAAACCAGCACCCCACCCCCCACCCCGTGACCCTGTCCATGGAAAGATTGTCTTCCACAAAACCAGTCTCATGCCAAAAAGGTTAGGGACCACTGATTTATGGGACTACTGGGTCCATTTCAATGCTCCTTCATTGGCCTTGGTACATGCTAATCAATTCTGAGACACAAGTAAGCTGAAAGTTGCAGCCACCCCTCAGACAGGAAAAAATAACCTGGCAGAAAGGAAGAGAACGGAACTGGTGTGTACACCTCACAGAGGCCTGGAAAACGGTGGTGGCTGCTCCAAAACACCAGCTTAAAGGGCGGCTCAGATCAAAGCACTGCATGTGGCAAAGAGGGTAAGCATCCTGTGTACACATTTAGACTGATCCACCAGCGAAAGGAAGGGGTTCAAGAGGAGCATGGAAAACTTCCAAGAGAGCTGACACCTTAGCTGCAAAGTCAGGATAAAATTGCCCAAGAACCCCAACAAGGAACTGCTGGAGAAGATGTTGGAGAGTTCCTTTCTCTCATAAAGGTCAAAGATTTCTTGGGATTGTCTGCTGTGCACAATCGTGGCCCAGGCCTGGGTCAACAAGAATGGCCCTCACTGGGGAGAAAATTGAGGGAAGGATGAAGAATTCCAATTCTGGCATTGGTGCTACCAGCTCTACTGGCACCAACAGTCTGAGAACCTTGGTCTGGTATCCACACCTCCTCCCAGGTGGGCTAGGAATGGGTAAGGGAACTAAGACGCGGTGGCCCCAAAACTCTGCCTGTCAAATCAACCTATGATTAAGCTCTATAGTATTGTTAAGAAGCCCACTGTTGGTCAGGTGTGGTGGCTCACACCTGTAATCCCATTTCTTTGGGAGGCCAAGGTGAGCGAATCACCTGAGGTCAGGAGTTTGAGACCAGCCTGACCAACATGGAGAAATCCTGTCTCTACTAAAAATACAAAATTAGCTGGGCGTGGTGGCGCATGCCTGTAATCCCAGCTACTCCGGAGGCTGAGGCAGAAGAATCGCTTGAATCCGGGAGGCAGAGGTTGTGGTGAGCTGAGATCACGCCATTGCACTCCAGTCTGGGCAACAAGAGCGAAACTCCGTCTAAAAAAAAAAGCCCATTGTTTTGTGCTTTAAAATTTGTTTTCCTCTAGTTTCCTAATAAAACATTTGGTTTTTTTTTCTAAATTACCACCACTTACTCAACTGAACCAGGAAGAACAAGGAGTTGCCACACCTGAGAAGTATTAGTGACCATGACCTGAGAGGGCATTATAGACACAGGAAGGGGCACGTGTGTATGGGCCTATTTCTGGGTCCAGGAAAAGACAATGGCACTGGAGGCACTCAGAGAATGAGAATCTAAAAAGGGCAGGACTGGCTTCAGAACTTAGGGGACACAGGGCAAAATGGAAATTGTTCAAAATTATGAAGAATTTCAAAATGGCGGCCGCAGTACATTAAACCAAGCACCAGGGGCTTGGGAGTGTGAGGCCCAGGGCAGCTGCACGGCTGTGCCCCTGTGCAGCCAGGAGAGGCCAGACTGTCAGGGTCAGCCAAGGAGGTTGATCTTGGCCTACGTGGGTTTCCCCTCAGATTTGAGCCAGTGCTCCATGACCTATACTCCATTTTCCTCACCATAAACCCATTAACCACCTTCTGCTAATGATCTGGCAACTAAATTTTATGTAAAAGCTTTGACACCCATAGAAGAAACACATTAAAATATGCACTTATTACTTGCCAAGGATAATTCTGCTTCACAATGGAATAAAAGGTTTGTCATTTTTAACACAGCCATCAGGAGTGTGTAATGCCTCCCCTTTCTATATGCTATTGAACCTACCAGTTTTTTTTTTTTAGCCGTGTAATACGAATGACTTCTTAGAAAAATATTGAAGTAAGGCCAGGCATGGTGGCTCACGCCTGTAATCCCAGCACTTTGGGAGGCTGAGGCAGGTGGATCACGAGGTCAGGAGTCGAGACCATCCTGGGCAACATGGTGAAACCCCATCTCTACTAAAATACGAAAAATTATCCAGGCGTGGTGGGGCGCACCTATAGTCCCAGCAACTCAGGAGGCTGAGGCAGGAGAATCGCTTGAATACGGGAGGGGGAGGTTGAAGTGGGCAGAGATCTCACCATTGCACTCCAGCCTGGAGACGAAGCAAGACTCTGTCTCAAACTCAAACACACACACACACACACACACACGAAAAAAATATAGTGAAATAGTGAAAAGCTGAGGAAAACTACCAATGTTCAGGATACAGATTCTCTTTATTGCCAGTTCCTTGGCCATGCAGGAGGAGGGAAAAGAGCAGATTGAATTTCTGTAGTGAAATAATTTGAAAATTGGGGCAGGGAAAATTGTAATATATATGACATTATAATATCTATGTTTAAACGTCTTCAGGATGTAGGCTGGGTGCAGTGGCTCACACTTATAATCCCAGCACTTTGGAAGATTGAGGCAGCAGGATTGCTTGAGCCCAGGAATTCGAGACCAGCCTGGGCAACACAGAGAGACCCTGTCTCTTAAAAGAAAAAAAAAAGGAAAAAGAAAAAAAACTTCATGATGAAAATGCTAGACAGCTGATTGAGACAGAATATAACTTTACCTTTATTTGGTGTATGGAACAAAGTCTTCAAAAGGCCTTAGGATTCTAGAGAAGCAGAGTGTTTAAATGAGGCGGCTTCTGAGCCAGCCAGTCTCAGTTCAAACCCTGCCCTTGGCTTTCGTTGTGTTTTCTTGTGGAAGTTATTTAATCCCTCTAGAATTCCCTCAGCTGCAAAATGAGGAAAATATCGGCGCCACTGTCATAGGATTGTGTGGGGATTCGGGAAATACTACATGGAAAGCTCCCCAGTATATGGAAAGCACTCAGAAAGCGCTTGCTGCTAATACTGCTATGGTTACTGCGGTGATTGTTATTCTCATTACTCTACAACCTGGCCCCTGCCTGGCTCCCAGCGTTATCTCCTGTCACTTTCTCTCATTTTGCGCAAGTGCCTGCCAAGCTAAGCTACTCATTGCCCCCTGCTTAACTAGAAGATTTTCTGCTTCCGTAATGTTCCCTGGCTGTGTGGAGGCAGAGCAACCACTTGGAGGGGATGTTGTAGAGGAAAAATCAAGCCACCGAAGGGAAACTCGGTTGAATGAGATTCCCCTTTACATTTCTTTTGGCTCTGAAGTTTCCCTCAGATCAATAAAGCAAAGAGGACAATTAGCAGCGCAGCACTCAGCACAGCACAGGCGAGGGTGTTCTTTCACTGCTCTTTGCTTTCCGGCTACCCCTGCTCGCTTTTCTCTTTGCACCATGTGGGGCTGCTCTGGTTGGGAGTCATGGAGAAAGACATTTCAACAAAAGATAAGGCAGAGATCGGCCTCAGTGGAAGGACTTGGCAGACAGACCTGGGCATTTGATTACGAGCAAGTCGCTTAAATTCTCTGAGCCTCAATTTCTTTAGCAGTAAAATGGGGATATTAGTACTCACTCCACAGAGTGAAAATGAAATCAGATATTGTTTAAAAGGACTTATAACTGAGGGCACAAGATATAGCTAGTCTACTAAATATACTTTCTCTTTTTTTCCTTTTCCTGTTATTCACAGGGGACTTGGGCTGTGTCTTTAAGGGGATTTAGATTCCAGTTGGTGGAAGGAGGGCTCCGCTGTGAGGGAGACCAGATGGAGACTGCAGGGGCCACAGGGGAACGTGGGGTGCAGGCAGGTGGGGCAGATGGTAGGAGGCCCTGAAATCCAGACAAAGGGATCTGGGCTTGAGAAAGCAAGAGTTGGGAGCTCAGCTTTGTTCCTATTCTTCTGTTCCTCCTCCTCTTCCTTCTCCTCTTCTTCTGGTAAGTTCTTGGCACAAAATTAAATAGGTTCAAACTAATAGAACTCATTTTCATGAATTCAGACTTCTAGCCAACTTCTCTATGGTTTGAAATAGCCACAACTGTATCCCAGGCCCACCCTGGAAAGCAAAATAAAACTGCATCCCTGACACCTTCTCCTGGTTCCACCGGGCACAGGGTTGGAGGGGAACCACCCTTCAGCGTAGGCAATGTTGGTATACTTTTTATGGGGTGCTGTGGCCCGTGAGATGAGGAATGCAAGACAGGTGCAAAGTGGACTCAACTTATCTTTCACTGGAGAGCCCCAGGGCCTGAGTGCACCATACAACCTGGAGTCACCCAAGGCCTTTTTTTTTTTTGGTCTCACTGGGGACTACGTCTATACCCACTACAGGCAGTTCCTTTGCCCCGTATGCCTCTGTCTTTTTAATTGGGATGGAAAACTCCTACTTCAGTGGTGGTTGTGCCCGGCACATGCTAACCGACTTATAAATGTAGCTGCCCTGGTGCAGGAATTATCCTGGAACATCTTGACATCTAGAACATTAAGACTAAGTGGATTTAATTATCTGGGGAGAAGGAAGCAAGGTAATTAGAGTCACAGGTTCAACACCTGAGTTCAAGTACCTCCCTCATTTAAGAAAATCAATTCATGGATGGCTGAGGCAGAGAATAACTTGAATCTGGGAGGTGGAGGCTGCAGTGAGCCGAAATCGCACACATCATTGCCCTCCAGGCTGGGTGACAGAGTGAGACTTTGTCTCAACAAAAAAAAAAACAAGAAAGAAAAATAAAGGGAGAGAGAGAGAAAGGAAGGAAGGAAAGAAAGAAAAAGAAGGAAGGAAGAAAGAAAGAAGGAAAGAATGAAAGAAAGAAAAAGACAATTCAGTGCAGTATGAGAACTGTTATTGAGCACTGTCCACCAGACACTGTAGAAAGCAAAACAGCCTAGCGCTCACACTCCTCCTGGTGATTCGGCGGCGCAGAGTAAGAGGATAGGGGAAGACTTTCATGTGCTCTTAGCATATATACCACAGTGGCTGCCAGCTGAGTTAACCCAATGATGGCTCTCTAAGCCTCGGTTTCCCCATCTGCAAACTTCTCATAGAAAGGTGGTGGGAAAGAAAGGAAAAAGACAAATGTAAAACTCCTATTACAATGCCTGACTCTTAGAAAGTATCAACCAACAGGAGTTGTCATTTTTTATATGCTGTAAAACTACCAAAAATCTCTCATATCAACACTTTGTAAGCAAAAATAAATAATATATATTTATATATAAATTATATCGAAATAATACCTAATACTATATAAATGTCTCTTTGTAAGTGAAATATCAAGACACCTAAAATTTTTAATTCTAAACACTAAGACAATTATTATTTTATTATTTTTCCTCAACCCTCCATCCTAAATAATATGAATAATAACAATAGAAAGAACTTACTAATTGTCAGGCACTCTCCGAAGCATTTAATCCTCCCAACAACCCTATGAGGTCGGTACTGCAATGAACCCATTTTACAGATGAGAAAATACCAGCACAGAAAGATTCACTCACATGGCCAGGTCATGCAACTTTTAAGAATGCCCCTTTGGTTTGCATTTCTTTGTATCTGCGCCACCCTTCCCTTCCCTTTCCTTTCTCCTTAGGTCTCCTGATCCGTTGGCAGGTCAAGCCCGATCATGGGGACTCTTTTCCTTTAAGCGGGCCATCTCTCTCTCTTCCTCTCTGTTTCCACCTGCCCTCTAGCAGTGTCTCAGCACCGTGGAAGGCTGCTTGCTATGGCACTGGAAAACTTCTCCAGACGTTTCCAAGTTTGCATTCATCCACCTCCTTTGGAAATTGCTTCAGTGAGGCCTAACCCTTCTGAGGAAAGGCCCTTGGGAAAAGAAAGCCAGGAGAAGGTAGTGGCACTTCTTTGTCTTCAGGAGACGTCGGGAGGAAAGAAATGATTTTCGACAGCAGCTGGGTGAGGGGAAAATGGAATCGCAGAACCTGCGGAAACCGTGTCTGTATACAGCAGCTGCCAGCTAAACAGACAAGATCTTTGCTGTGTTTCAACGATGAAGTGGACTCCCAACAAGGAACAGGGGCGGGTGGGGAGGAACTGTTACCAGACAGGTGACATTCGGTGCATGCAAGAACAGGTCCAGTGCCCCATTCAGAGGGCAGGAAGGCAGCCAGCCAGCAGAGCATTCACTAGGGAACCAGATGGTCACCTGCCCCTGCTCACCCCCACCTCCTTCCTCCCCAGGAAAAAGGAAGAAGTCAAGGACATGAAGGGACTGGAAAGTCCGAGCTGCTGGCTGTGGCATTCAGGGGTCTATACATAAGGTAAACTCTAATCCCAAGCGAGACAAAGCCTGTGCCATAGAAATGATTAGCAACGGGTTTCCAAAAACATTTCCTCAGGCCACAGAAAAGGAGAAAGAATATTTTGCACACTGCCTTGTGTCTTAGAAATAATCACAGCTAGGCCTCTATCACTGGCGAGTCTTTTTCCTTTCACACGCCATTTGCAGGCGCATGGCATGGTATTTGTAACTAATTTTCAGTAGCAAGAGGGTCGCTGGCAGTCACAGTCAGGTGCCATTTTGAAAACTGCTTCTCTCTAGCCGAATTTCTTATATTTTCAGATGCAGATGCACTTCAGAGATGTCCTAGTGCTGGAAATGCTGCCTGGAAAATATAGTTTGATTTTTGAATTTCATCTTAAGATGTTAGAGATCATGTAACTGTAGTCTTTGGAATTTAACACAGGCCTCCTTACCAATCACTTTTATAATTTATGAAAATAAGGAAGAGGAAGGTAAAGAACTTCCTCATTGTCAGGCAGTAAGTCAATGGCAGAGCTTGAACTTGGCTTATTTTGCTAAGAGGTAGGTGTTTTACCATTAAATTACCCTACACTCAGCGAATATTACTGTTGATGCGAGTGCTCACAAAAATTATGCTGATAAAACAATGTGGATGTTACAGTGGTGAAATTTTCTTTTAAAATCACTTAAGGGTGCTTTACGTCCCACCCAAGGCAAAAGGAACGCCAGCGAGGAAGACAAAGAGGCCCGGGGTGGGGCGCAGGCACTCCACTGGTTTGAAAGCTGAGTCACAGGAATCGTACCCCTGCAGCCGACCAGGCCCTCCAGGGAGGGACACCGCGCCCTAGTGTGGAGATGTCCACAGTAGACAAAGACAGTTTCGCAGTAAAAGAATACCTGTCACCCTAGGGGCCACCCCGACTCTTAGTTATTATGCCCTGGTCCCCAAGAGCAATTTTTGCACTGCTGTTGGAAAAATTCACCGTAATGAAATGAACGTAAAAGGGGAAAATGTGTTATGAAGGAAGTGTTGGAGCGTGCTTTGCTCATTTTATTTATTCTTTTCGCCATTGTTGTGGTTAGGGTGCATTAGTGGACCCCGGGTGGGGGTGGGGCTCCCCAAAAGCCCCCAGGCCTCCGGATGCCTTTCTGAGACGCGGCGCGAAGGAGTTAAGGGGCCTGCGGGTGACATCACCTCATTTACATAGGAGCGCCCATAAATGGGCTCCCGCCGCACCCCGCCCGACAACTCGGTGGTGGCCACTGCGCAGACCAGACTTCGCTCGTTCGTGCGCCTTGCTCCGGTGAGCCCCAGGGCCCCTGCCTCCTTCCTCCTGTAGCCCCCGTACCCTTCCCTTCTTGCTCGCCCCTCGCCCCTTCATCATCCGCGTCCCTGTGAAGGCATCCCCTAAAGCCGAGCCCGAGTTGTTCTCCCCGGGAAGGCTGCTTTGGGGAGCTGGAGGATGCGAAACACCCTAGATGCTGGGTAATGGGGTGGGAAAATCGACGATTTAAGAACAAAACCGAAAAACTGGCGTTCTGCTGTGCCGCTCGGAGGGGACATTTTAAAATTTCTTAGTGTTTGTCCGGAAAGGCATTGTACGTTGCCCGGGAGGCTGAGATATCGGGGAACAGACAGATCCTTTGTCCTGAGGCTCATCACTCGAGCCCCGAGCCCCGAGCCTCCTGCCAGCCTCAGACGGCTGCGCGGGCTGCATCTGTGCAGCCTGGCGGCGGCGGGGCTGTACTATAACATTTTCACGGCCTTTCTTGCAGAGGCATGTATGCCAGGGCCGCCGAATTGCCGGGAGAGCAGGCAGGACCGGCTTTGGCGCGTGCGGCTGCCGCTTTGTGTGCGGGGCTGCTTTGTGGCGCTGGCGAGGAAGCGGGTAGGGCGGTGGTCCGAAGCTCCCGCCGCACCCGCGGCCTTTGTGAGAGGACTAGCAAGCCGGACCCAGTCCGCATCCTTTGCGGAGAGGCCGTGGCTAGAAAATGGAAACGTTTTTGCGACCTGGGCTCCATTTTAGGGATTCTTGCCTGATTTTTCCCACTTGGACTCGGAAGTGGCTTTCCTGTTCTCTCGTTCTAGCCTGCCTTTAATTTTAAACGCCGTCATTAACAATTCGCAGTGATCAGTTTCCTTTATTCTGCAAGAATCGGCTTTGAGAGGCATCCGCCCTCTTCGGTCCCCTGCGTTTTGAAATAGGGGGGGGGTGGTGGAGGGTGCCGCCTCTTTTTCTGTAGAAAGAGGAAGCTCTTGAGCGCGGAACGGCAGCGGGAGGAGGGCGAGGAGGGCTTTCAGGCTGCGAGTGGGAGGGCAGAAGCGCAGTTCCCAGCCCAGAGACGCAGGGGCGGGTGTCTCTTCCTCACGCTAGCTCTTGGCTTGCTCTCTGCAGCTTTTCTCCGCAACCATGTCTGACAAACCCGATATGGCTGAGATCGAGAAATTCGATAAGTCGAAACTGAAGAAGACAGAAACGCAAGAGAAAAATCCACTGCCTTCCAAAGAAAGTAAGCTCCGACCACCCCCATCTTTAGAAAGGCTGGATGGGAGCGGCCGGTGGGAGGGAGGGAGGGAGGGCGGCTGGGAGGGGCCGCGGGAAGAATTCGGGAGGGGGGAGTGCGGGGGAAGAGCCGACAGCTGATGAATGTGGTTTGCAAAGGTTAATTAAAAAAGGTTTTGCACCCAACAAACACGGGGCTTTAGTAATTTAGTAATGGAATATTTAATATGCCATATTAATATACAAACACATTTATCCATTAAAATGTACTTCTATTTAGTTTATTCAATATACATATTTTATTGCATTATGGAATACGCGGATATACTTGCAGAATGTTTATGATTTGAAAAGACGCTTTAAATGAAAGCCCTTTAATCTATACTAGACTGTACTGAATCCTTTAATCATCTCCCTCCATCTTTTTTTTTTTTTCTCGTCACAGCGATTGAACAGGAGAAGCAAGCAGGCGAATCGTAATGAGTCGTGTGCCGCCAATATGCACTGTACATTCCACAAGCATTGCCTTCTTATTTTACTTCTTTTAGCTGTTTAACTTTGTAAGATGCAAAGAGGTTGGATCAAGTTTAAATGACTGTGCTGCCCCTTTCACATCAAAGAACTACTGACAACGAAGGCCGCGCCTGCCCCTCCCATCTGTCTATCTGTCTGGCAGGGAAGGAAAGAACTTGCATGTTGGTGAAGGAAGAAGTGGGGTGGAGGAAGTGGGATGGGACGAATGTGAAATCTAGAGTAAAACCAAGCTGGCCCAAGGTATCCTGCAGGCTGTAATGCAGTTTAATCAGAGTGCCATTTTTTTTGTTCAAATGATTTTAATTATTGGAATGCACAATTTTTTTAATATGCAAATAAAAAGTTTAAAAACTTAGCTGGTGTGTCTGTCTGGTCTCTGGAAGGATCGGGGATGAAACCTTTGTAAAGAGGCCTGCCTCTTGGTCCACTGGGGAGGGACAAGCATCTGGTGATTGGGTAAATTCCCTTATGGCATAGAAACGGGTTTTCACCTGGGTATGCAAAATCCCTTGTCTATACTAGGTGATTAGGAGATCATTTTCTCAGGCTGAT
Organism: Callithrix jacchus; assembly: GCF_049354715.1. Taxonomy (NCBI): domain Eukaryota; kingdom Metazoa; phylum Chordata; class Mammalia; order Primates; family Cebidae; genus Callithrix; species Callithrix jacchus. The sequence continues at coordinate 13,190,650 of NC_133524.1, forward strand.
GGAATTCCTAGTATGAATTGTATGAGAGCTTTAATAAAATAAATTTGTAGTTCTTAACGGGTTTTGATAAGCCAACACTATTTATTGCACGTGCTCAAAATGAAGGTGGTAATTTACGGCACAGTATCTTATTTCAGGTATCAAATTGAAATCGGTTATTTAACCAAGTGCTAATATTAACATAAATTAGTAAAATTTAGATTTTTAGCATCAGCTCTAAGAAATTTAGGGCTTGAGCTTACTTTCTAATAAACGGTTCCTAATTAGAGTTCAATATTTAAAATTGCTTTAATGAATACAATTACCATTAGTAAACATGATTTTAAATTTACTGGGTCCTCTTCTTTTGAATAATCTTTGGATTTAAAAGATAGTGAATCGATCTTTTGGGTTTAAAGGACACTAGCAGGACACAGGTGAGATTTGTACTAAGTTTAAAGCCAGTGGGAATTAATTAACACATTTAGGTCTTTAAGTCCTTGATAACTTCTCAATCATCAGAAGTAGTTATTTTCACTGATGAGTAAAAGCGAAGTCCTTGGTGTGGGAAGACAGAGAAACAACATCAATTTTTTAAGAGTTAAAAAATTTGCCATTGTTAAAGGTCCTTTATCCTTAATGGATTTTTTTTTTAATAAGCACCAATTTTATTAAGCCGAAACAACAGCATTTGAGAAGGCTCTTAGTTCACAAAATGTCTCAGCAAAGCTAAATTTTACAATGCAAATGTGCAAGAAGTTAAACATTTTTCTCTCAAAACCGACTTACGAAAATACTCTTTTTGAAGGGGATGGGTAGGGAAAATTGTTGATCACTATTGAACTGGTTGCTTTCATTTCCTTTGCTCAACACTTTGAGAAATGCACAGGAAACCATTTACCTGTGGTTTAGACAATCAAGTGGACCTTCGGGCTAGATTGCTCTGCATTGCAAGGGAAGGGGTGTGTACTGGCTGCTGCAGAGGCTGCTACAAAACCTGAAGCGCCACAACCCGCTCAGCTCCGTGGAGAGAAGACGGAGCAGTGAGTACAAAGGTCTCAAAATGGAGACGGGCCTGGAGACCTGCAGTTTTCTTTTCTTGCCTATAAGGAAGGGTGTGGGCACAGTGCAGATGCCCAAGGCACAAAGAGAAACCATTCCCACGTAGGTTTTTGCTGTGTGCCCTTTTTCAAACAATGCAAAGACGAAAGAAAATTTTAAGAAATTAACACAGCTCCGGTGTTCCTCAGTTGAAGAAACATTTAGAAAAAAGGGATGATTCATGAAATAAAAGGCCTTTCTCTCCTAGGGGGACAAAGCTAAAACAGCAACAACAACAAAAAGTAAAATTAAAAAATCTGGTAATGATTGCATTCAGGCTGCTTGGCATGTGGAATGGGGAAATTCAGAAGCTTCTGCCTCTATCACACTGTACACTTAACTGCTGCACACGGGGATAGGAGAGACTTCATTTATTTATTTTTAAATTTTTGATGGGGGATTCTTCATTTTTCCCAAGAGAGATTCTTCCCAGAAGGGCTGGGGGTATTTATGAATCAGTGTGGGAATATATGTTCCTGCTATGTAAGACTTGGGAGTCGACAGTATTTTTCACAGATACAACGGGGACAATTAGATTTACCCTTAGAATGAGAGAACGTTGGGATTGAAGGAGACCCTATGACTGTTTCTCCTCCCCCCAGGAGGTCACACAGTTTGTCTAGGATTTCTGCAAATTTTGAATTGATCAAGACAAAGCCAAAATAAAGGAAATAAGAAGAGACTCACTAAAGGACCTTTGAGATTGAGCTGGCTTCATTTTGAAATCTTGCAAATTTGTCAACCATCACAGCCACATTTCCAGGCTTCCAGTGGTTGGAATTTTAAAGCTATTTTATTCTTTCCGGAGAAAAACACAGCTTTTGGGTTGTGTATGTATGGGGATGGGGGGGTTCAAAATCTTGACAAACCTTGAGTCTCTGGCTGTATAAGAGACCCATTATAGTCAAAATCAGATATTGTCTCCTTTAAATGCACAAGGAAGGTCTGTTGATTTTCCCCCAAAGAAGCATCTAATTCCTCAAGAGACAAAAAGAAAATATTTCTGCATTTTTTTCTAAACATATGGGGTCAATTTTGTGCTTACTAGAAAGAACAGCGCATTTTGGAAACAACATTACAGACAAAAAGTAAAAACAAAAAATCTTGAGTCTTTGTTCAAGAATGTAAACTTAAAACATTGTTTAAGAACACTGAAAGCACTTAATGCTTCGTTTACCCTAGTAGCCTTCACTAGCCTAGCAAGAAAATAAGAAAAAATACCCTCCCCACTCCACACCCGCCAAATTCTTTCTTTTAGATTACACTTTCAAGAGTGGCTCACACTGCAATCTAAGAATCAAACACACCAATTTGGGACTCAACTAGGTTTTCTCTGCATGTAATGAGAGAGGGTGAAATTACAAATGTAAGGCAGAGATGTACAACAAAGCAAGCTAAGAAGAAAATGTTTCTAAGACCTGTGTTTTCCTAGTTTATATTTTCCTTGGACACTTGCATAGCATTTCATTTCTCTAATCACACTGTCGTGCTAGTACCATCTTTGCTCCTGGCTTCTGAGACTTTTGTAGGCAGGGCTGGTGCATGCTGCATTCATTGTGTGCATACACTCTGCACTCTTCCTTCTGTTCCCCAAAGCGCCTTGCATAGTATTAGACACATTAGGGCTTTAATATACACTTCTCCCCTTCATGGAGACTTCTTCCTCTTCTTCTTCTTCCTTCTTCCTTCTCCTCCTTTCTTCTTCTTCTTCCTCTTCTTTTTTTGAGATGGGGTCTTACTCTGTCACCCAGACTGGAGGGCAGTGGTGCAATCTCGGCTCACTGCAGCCTCCGCCTCCCAGGGTCAAGCGATCCTCCTCAGCCTTCTGAGTAGCTGGGACCACAGGCATGCACCACCATGCCTGGCTAATTTTTTTTTTTTAATTGCCATGTTGCCCAGGCTGGTCTCAAACTCCCGAGCTCAAGCAATCCACCTGCCTCAGCCTCTCAAAGAGCTGGGATTACAGGCGTGAGCCACCTCGCCCAGCCGAGACTTCATTTAACATACTTGTTTTGGGGTCCCTTTGAACATGTGAATGTCAGGTTAGATATCACAATTTTAAATATTTTAAAAAATATATATTTAAAGAGCTTTGAACAGTAATTTGCCACTGTCCTTGGTTGTGCTGATTTGAATCAATACTTATAGCCAACTCCGTATTACGAAGCCAAAGCTCTGGATTATTAGTTCGCTCCACCAGTTCATGCCAGGTATTTCATTTGCCACAGAGACACAGCTGTAAATAAGAAGATGTAGTCCCTGCCCTTCTGTGCCCTCCATTACTTACAAGAGGCATTTTTCATCTAACTCCAAGTAGAAAATACTAAGAAATTATCCTTTTCCATTTTTAGGGTACATGATAAACCTAAGGGCTGTAAATTTCTAGATGAAGTTTAATACCTATTCTTTGCTTTACAGTGGCCATTTCTCCAACTGCATCTAGAATGATTAATTCAAATCCCCCCAAAAGCTCAATGGTGAGTGAAGTTTGAAGGAAACTGACTGATTCTTCACTTTGCAATCAAATCTTGTATTAGCATAGAAAGATTGGGCATGGTAACTCTTGCCTATTACTTTTTGGGAATCCTTGCTGAGGAATGCCCAAGATTTAAAAATGGACTGGATGAATAGTGTTTTGTTGTTGGTTTTTTTTTTTTCTGGGTAGGGTCTTGCTCTGTTACTCAAGCTGGAGTGTACTGGCCCTATTACAGCTGCACTATAGCCTCAAACTCCTGGGCTCAGGTGATCCTCCCACCTCAGCCTCCTGAGTAGCTAGGACTACAGGCATGTGCCACCAGGCCTGACTAATTAAAAGAAATGTGTGTGTGTGTGTGTGTGTGTGTGTGTGTGTGTGTGTGTGTGTAGACTGAGTTTTGTTATGTTGCTCAGGCTGGTCTCAAACTCATGGCTTCAAGTGATCCCCCTGCTTCCACCTCCCAAAGTGCTTGGATTACAGGTGTGAGCCACCACACCCAACCTGGAGACACAATATTTTAAAATCTATCATTTGCTATGATTTTGTGGCATGGATGTTAAATCTCCAGAGAAATATTTCTTATTGCTAAATCCTTCCCCTTCCTCTGTTTGCCTTCTTTTTCCAATTCAACTGTATGATTGTTGGGGACTGAAATGGTTGCTCAGATTTTGAAATCCCTCAGAGAACCTAGCAAAATGATGGCCGCATGTATCCATAAGCACAGCACCTGGCAGGCTGAGGGCTGGTCACATTTATTTCGTAGGATTCCACAGTTTGGAACTTCAATGCAGGGGGAGAATAATCTATTCAAAGCAGTTGGAACTATTCCTGTCATGTTATTGTCAAACCACGGGAAATTATGCCTTTCCTCATTACCACATTGAATGCTGTAAGTGGCTGATACCTTTGACCACACAGAGACTTCGTGATAGCGTTTCTTAATCTAGAAACAAAAATATTTCACAAGATTAAAAATATATATAAAATGCCACATGGTTATTTCTACTTAAAATGATGGTAGCTTGCTTGGAGGGCAGAAAGTGTCATTTTTTTTTTTTTTTTTTGAGGCAGTGTCTCATTCACTGTCACTCAGGCTGTAGTGCAAGTAGAGTGGTGCGATTGTGGCTCACTGCAGCCTCAAACTCCCAGACTCCAGAGATCCTCCCACCTCAGCCTCTTGAGTAGCTAGGACCACAGGTGTGTACCAGCATGCCTGGCTAATTAGAAAGAGTCATTCTTTACTCAACAAACATTTACTGAGTACCTACTATTTGCCTGGCTCTTTCCTACCTGCTGGAATAGGAAGTTGAATAAGGTCTGAGCCTACTCTTTGTCCATGGGAGAGGCAGACCTATGTGAGTGAACAGTCATATCTGGCATGAGCCAGGTATCCATTCATTTATCCAACTACGATTCACTCAGCTTCTATTTTTTTTTTGAGACAGAGTTTCGCTCTTGTTGCCCAGGCTGGAGTGCAATGGCATGATCTCGGCTCACGACAACCTCTGCTTCCCGGGTTCAAGTGATTCTCCTGCCTCAGCCTCCTGAGTAGCTGGGATTACAGGTGTGTGTCACCAAGCCCAGCTAATTTTGTATTTTTAGTAGAGATGGAGTTTCTCCATCTTGGTCAGGCTGGTCTTGAACTCCCGACCTCAGGTGATCCACCCACCTCAACCTCCCAAAGTGCTGGGATTACAGGCGTGAGCCACTGCTCCCGGCACCCAGCTTCTATTTTTGCCAGGTAAGACACTGGGCCAGGAGATAAACTGGAACCAGACTGTGAAGAGGCCCTGAGCCTGGCTAAGAAGTTTGAAAATTACCCCTAGGTAATTGGGAGATATTAGACATAAAATCATTTCATCCACGAGGCAGTCTGTAGACTCTTCTTGTTGAGATATGTAACTATAGGGATGGAGGGCAAAGAAGTGACTGTCCATACTTGTCACTAAAAAAAATATATTGACATCATCAGTGTTACAGTAACCTCATACAAGAAAGTGCTAAATCTTACTTTTATTGGTATTTTTTGGTCCACATTTTGAAAAGTTAGGTTTGTAACACCTCTATATTATGAACACTCCATGGTTATTTGCTACCAATTTTTATACTGGAGTGGAAACGTTTAATTAATTTGAAATGGTTAAAATTATTGTGTGGAGATCTCTGGGTTTTGCAGTGCCTTGTACTACAAAAGCTGGTCTTCAATCATGTATTAGCTTCCTGGGGTGGCTGTAACCAATCCCTACAAACCTGGGGGCTGAAAGCAACAGAAATGTATACTCTCATATTAAGGAAGTCAGCAGCCTGATATCAAGGTGTTGGCAGAGCCAGATTCCCTGCAAAGGCTCTAGGAGAGAATCCTTCCTTGCATCTCTCGGCTTCTGGTGACTCCAGGTATTCCTCGGCTTGTGGCTGCATCACTCCAGTGTCCACTTCCATCTTCACGTGGCCTTCTCTGCGACTGTGTCTTCTCCTCGTCTTTCTCTTATATGAGCATTTCTCTTTGGATTTAGGGCTCACCTGGGTCATCCAGGATGATCTCATCTCAAGATCCTTATTTACATCAGCAAAAAAACTCTTTCTTAAGTAAGTTAGCATTCACAGGTTCCAGGGATTTGACATGGACAGATCTTCAGTGGGGGGAGTGCTGCTATTTAATCCACTATAAATCCTCAATAGTGAGTCGTCTAGTAGAGGCACTGCACTGCGATGGTTGAAGTGATCAGGCGGTCAGCACTGTGGGCAGGGACGTTTTACTCAATGAGTGCATTTGTGTTAGGAGAGACGATAACTGAAGTTTTTTGATATTAATCAGAACATTATCTAGCGGTTGAAGGACCCATATTGGAAAAACTTATAGGCCCATAGTGGGTGAAGAGAAAGGGGCGTGGAAAGAAGAAAAATGAAAGGTTTGTCATTGGTTATTTGTTTCCTGTGCTTACAGGGCTGAATAGCACAGGTGGTCATAGCAGGAAACAGTTGCGCTGGTCCAGGAATTTAAAATGTCCTCAAGAGCAGTGAAAAATACCATGTGGTAAAAGAAGTATATATACTACCGTAAGTAATTAGAGAGGCCAGTCACAAAATTTCAAAGAAAAGAAAGTAAAAAAGAATATAAACTGAATGGGTTTTTTTGAAGAAAGGACAGTAATTATATAACCCTGAACTTGTCATTTCAAACATTATTGGTAACTTGAGCTAGGAAGGTGAGAGCACCATGGGTTCATATACGCAAATGTAAACTCTCAAAGCTTTACCTGCATGCCTAAGGCATTCCTCTAAGGTTCCACTGACTTTCTCTTTATAAGTTCCGTGTTATAATATAAATATACATACAACATGCATCAAGAACAAACATATCGGCACCTAACGTTTGGAACCTTCCTCTTATCAGGGCTTTGTTTTGAAATAAGTCATGAAGTTTCCCAACAAGAGAGATGGATACCAAAAGGGAAATCCATTTAGGTCCTCAACCCAAGTTCCAAATAATGAATCCTTCAGACTAGAAAGAGGTGAGGTCAATTGAATCTAACATAGACATTAAAAGTCATGTGCTCCAAAGAAGGCTATGCCACACCTTTGACCATATTCCTTTGAAACAGGGAGGATTCATTTTCTCTCTCCTGACAGATACCTATGTATGATGTTGATATTTATGCAGGTCTAGAATGCCTGAGGCATTTGGCTTAGCCAAGGCCACCTGTGACTTGGCCCCCTGCCACCATTCTTTGTACCACAGGTGTTTCCAAGTAGGATCTCATTCGAGCTGGGAGGGTGAGTTAGGACTTTAGACCGCAGGAGCAGCTGAGGGAAAACTGTGAGAGGCCCAGGCTTAGCCAAGAAAAGAAGGCTGAGATAGAACCAAACCAGACAGCTGGCTACTACTCTCATCGCTACCCCACCCCAGCGCTATCACACTTCAGGCCACACCCTACCCAGAGTGTGGTTTTCAAACCACAGGCTGTGTTGCAGGAAATCAATTTATTGATTCTTGCCAGCATTGAAAAAAAAATGTTTAAAAAACAAGACAAAACAAATCACTAAAAAGTAAACAAGAATTAACAGAACTCCCCAGCATGGTAAGGGTAACTATTGTTTATCAAACTTCTGTTTTGAGTTATTTATGAGTGAGAGAGATGACTGATCTGTGATATACATTGTTTCTCTCAGTGTGAGTCAGACTCACACTTGTCAAGACTTGCACCCCTCAATCTCCTGCCTGTTTATGCTCAATTCCTTTCTTTCCTCTGTCTAGCTTCAACTCCTAATAACTCACTCCAGACTGATTTTAAACCCTCTCCTCCCGATGCCCGGCCAAAGTCTTCCTTCATGCCCCAGTCCTGAGTTTACGCCAAGAACCTGTTTGCCATTTCTTCACCTAGGCTCCCAAGGGCTAACAGACAAAATGATACACTTTGCGACGCTGTCATCTCAAAATCTGTCACTTCTTCCTGGTTAGCTTCCTATTAGCTGTGCCACCTCACAGAGACTCATAAATTCTATGAGCTTCACTCTTCTCACCTGCCTAATGTGGAAGGGGATGGCCGTGACACATGGGGTTGCTGTGAGAGTTGAAGGAAATATGCACCTTGTAGCTGCTCAATATATAGTCTCCTTTATTATTGCAACAGCCTCTTAGTTCACAAATCAATGCACTATTATTGCATGAAATACTTCTTACTTGTCCTCTTTGTAGCCCTTTTGTTTTGTTTTATTTTTGTGACAGGGTCCCACTCTGTCACCCAGATTGGACTATAGTGGTGCAATCTTGGTTCACTGGAGCCTAGCCAACTCTTGGGCTCAGGTGATCCTCCTGCCTCAGCCTCCCGAGTAGCTGGGACTACAGGCGCATGCCACCATGCCCCAGCTAATTTTTTCTCTGGGTAGCTGTGATGGCTAATACTGAGTGTCACCTTGACTGGATTGAAGGATGCAAAGATTGATCCTAGGTGTGTCTGTGGGGATGTTGCCAAAGGAGATTAACATTTGAGTCAGCGGGCTGGGCAAGGCAGACCCATCCTTAATCTGCGTGGACACCTCCAATCAGCTGCTATCATGGCCAGAATATAAAGCAGGCAGAAAAATGTGAAAAGACTAGACTGGCCTAGCCTCCCAGCCTACATTTTTCTCTCATGCTGGACCCTTCTTGCCCTCGAACATTGGACTCCAAGTTCTTCAGTTTTGGGACTTGGACTGGCTTTCTTTGATTCTCAGCTAGCAGACGGCCTATTGTGGGACACTGTAATCGTCTAATACTTAATAAACTTCCCTTTATATTTATATCCTATTAGTTCTGTCCCTTTAGAGAACCCAGTAGCTTTTGACAATGCTGACCACACTCTGCTTTCTGAAACCCTCTGCTCTCTAACATTTTTTAGTCTCTGGCCTCTATTCCTCTGGTCTCTATCAGAGACCAAAGTCTCGGCCTTTCCCTGTTACCCCATAAGTGTTGCTGCTGCCTGGTTTGAATCTTTCGCTTACCTCTTTTGGTGTCTGGCTTCACCCTGCAGACTAGAGGTTAGGTCTTTAGTCTCTAGATATGTTTTGAGTTCTTAGCTTCACCTCTTCTTGTCTCTGCAACACAGAAACCCCAGATAGCTGCTCATTCCTACTCCAACTCTTGCTTCTGTTTCAGGGTTCAGTGTCTCAGCATAGACTTAGAACATGGTTCTACTCTCGTCCTCTCCCGAGAAGTCATGTGACTCACTGTGTTAACTTTAAAAAATAACAGTAATTTCAAGTTTACAGAAGAGTTGCAAGAATAGTTAAAAGAATTCCCTATACCCTCTCCCAGATTCACTAATTGTTAACATTTTAACACATTTGCTTTCTCTCTCTCTCAACCTCTTTTTTTTCCTGAACCATTTTCTGAACCCTTTGAAGGTACCTCATCAGCTTATATTTCCTAAGAACAAGAATATGGTCTTACATAACCACAGTGCAATGATCAAATTCAGGAATTTTAACATCAATGCTGTGATATTGTTATCTCATATAAAGTCCATATTTAAATGTTGCCAGTTGCTCCATTGTCTATAGCCCCTTTCTTCCTCCTCATCTGGGATCCAGTCCAGGATCAAGCATCACACTGAGCTGTCATGTCTCTTTAACCTGGAATAATTCCTCAGCTGTTCTTTGTCTTTCAAGACAGTCACATTTTTGAAGAATATGAACCAACTAGTTTGTAGAATTTCTATGATTTTTGGTTTGCCTGTTGTTTTCTTCATGATTAGAGTCAGATAATTTGGGGTAAGAAATCGATAAAGGATGTAGTGTCCTTCTTGGTGCCTCATATCAAGATGCATGTGCTGCCTGCCGATTTGTCCCATTCATTGATAACTTGTATCACTTGTCCAGTGATTTTCCCTCTTAATTAGTAAGTAACCTGTGGAAAGACAGTTAAAGGCTCAGGCTCAAGTCTACTGTTCTTCCTCAAACTTCCACCAAGTAGTTTTGGCACTTATTGATGATTCTTTGCCTGCATTGATTATTTCTAGGATATCAGCAAAAATGGTGCATTCATGACACTATCATTTCTTTTTTCTTTTTTTTTTTTCTAGACGGAGTCTCACTCTGTCACCCAGGCTGGAGTGCAATGGCGTGATCTTGGCTCACTACACCCTTCACCTCCTGGATTCAAGCAATTTTCCTGCCTCAGCCTCCCGAGTAGCTGGGACTACAGGTGAGCGCCACCATGTCCTGCTAATTTTTGTAGTTTTAGTGTTGGCCAGGATGGTCTCGAACTCCTGAGCTCAGGTGATCTGCCTTGCAACGGCCTCCCACAGAGCTTGGATTATAGGCGTGAGCCACGGTGCCCAGCCCCTATCATTTTTTCTAATGTAACATACCATTTTTTTATGTTCTAACCTGTATGTCTAAACCCACAAAAATGTAATTTCAATATTTGTATGCTAACAATAATAAAAATAACAGTAGCTTCTATATGTAGGCCCATGGGCTTGTCTTGCCTGACTAGACAAAACATTATAGAGGTGCAATGTTGCAAGGAACATTTTCAAAGACTCTTTGAAAATGTGGCTGATGCAAGCTTGTGCTGTCATTTCAGTCTTTAAGAGTCAGCTTAGGGCTTGTTTGCAACTGATAGTCTCATGTGTTATGACTGATTTTAAAAGAGAATAGAGATGCATGTATGTAAACCATATTCATGTTCAGTTCACACTAGATCTTTAACATTCATTTTGATTGACCACAAATAGTATTCAGGTCTCACGATCTGGCAAAGAAATTTCTGTCATTAGTTCTGTGGAGCTACGTTTAGAGGTGGTTCCTTTTCAGGTTCCTGCTAGATAACGGATGTTTGCATTATAAAGGAAAATGAAGCACAACTGGAATAATTGGGTGTGGCATTCAGAACTGTCATTTCTGCAACTGCACCATAGAAAGAAGGCATCTGCTCTTTCTCTGAGAATCAAGAGGTGACCTCCAAATTGCGAGCTTGGCCAGGAGCAGTGGCTCACACCTGTAATCCTAGCACTTTGGGAGGCTGAGGCGGGCGGATCACCTGAGGTTAGGAGTTTGAGACCAGCCTGGCCAATGTGATGAAACCCCATCTCTGCTATACTAAAATTACAAAATTAGCTGGGCATGGTGGCATGCACCTGTAATCCCAGCTACTCGAGAGGCTGAGGCAGGACAATCGCTTGAACCCAGGAGGCAGAGGTTGCAGTGAGCCGAGATTGCGCCACTGAACTCCAGCCTGAGTAAAAAGAGTGAAACTCCATGTCAAAAAAAAAAAAAAAATGTGAGCTTGACTTTGGTCAGGTGCCTACATTTCCATAAGCCTTAAACAAACATCGTCCATTCTACTGGTCAAACATACCTTCCTAACACTAACACGAGAGGAATAGAAAGGTAGAGCACTTTAAGGATGTCTGGCCCTCTTCCATTTTCTACCTGGAAAAAATGTCTTCATCCACGTACTCCTGTTTGCTTATAACAATTGTGCCCTGTATTATCTGAGTCTCAAGGCCAGTGCTAACACAGCTGCATACCTGAACAATGACTCACCCCTAAAGTCATTTTCAAGACACCCTGACCATGAGTTTGTTATGGAAATAAAGAAAAAGTTTATGATTTCAGTGAGACTTGTCCTCCAAAGAGGCAGAGTCCTCAATATGTAATAATAATTAATAGAAATTTTCTGTTGTGTTTTTTTAGAGTGGAGTAGCAGGTGATCTTTTTAAAGTATTTTTGATTATTAAACTTTTTTGGAACATATCCATTTATGTGGTTCAAATATCAAAAGAATATGATAACTACATTCCTATTCGACTGATTTCCCTCACTCTCTTTGGATAAGGCTTTTTCTTAGTTTCTTGTTTAACCTCCGATACATATGTACAAACAAATAGATAGTTTTAATCTTCCCTCCTCTTACACAGTTGGTATTATAAACCATCTTCCTAATATTCTTAAACTTAACATTATTATTACAAGAATAATGCATACTTGTTTATTTCAAATAAGTCAAACAGTATAGAATGGACTGAAAGAGAAAGGGAAAGTTCTTCTGACTTTCAACTCATTTTCCAGAGGTAGCTACTGTGAACAGTTTTGTGTGAATCATTCCAGATGTTTTCTAATAATAGTATTAGTGGCAAGAGTCACTTGTGAAAATTTTTGGAAAATTGAGAGTTGGTTGTTAAACATAGTCACTATTGAACTATATAAACTCACAATAAAATAAATTATATTAAAAGTAAAGGTATTAAATGCCTAAAATGCATCACTGCCTAATTATTTTACACATTATGCTATTCCTATGCTCTTAGGGTTAATTACATCTACTACATCTGTATGGTGGAAGTACTATAAAATGCTGGCTGCAGGCATCTCTTCCCAACTCCTCTTGGGGACATTACACCTCTACTGATGCTATGGTTTGAATGTTTATCCCCTCTAAAACTCATGTTGAAATTTAATCCCCAATGTGGCAGAATTGAGAGTGGGGTCTTTAAGAAGTGATTGAGTCATGAGGACCCTGCCCCCAAGAACAGACTAATTCATTCACAGATTAATGACTTAATGGGTTGTGATGGGAGGGGACTGGTGGCTTTATAAAAAGAGGAAGAGAGACCTGAGCTAGCATGCTCAGCCGCCTTGCCATGTGATGCCCTGTACCACAGGACTCTGCAGAGAGTCCCCACTGACAAGAACACCCTCACCCCAGATGCGGCCCTTCAACCTGGGACCAGCCTCCATAACTGTAAGAAATAAATTCTGGCCTGGCATAGTGGCTCATGCCTGTAATCCCAGTGCTTTGGGGGGCCAAGGTGGGAAGATTGCTTGAGGATAGGAGTTGGAGATCAGCCTAAGCAACACAGCAAGATACCATTTCTTATAAACAAAAAAAATTTTTTTAATTCGCCAGGCATGGTGGCATGCACCAGTGGTCCTATCTACTCAGGAGGGTGAGCCCAGGAGTTCAAGGATGCAAGTAAGCTATCATGCACTACTGCATTCCAGCCTGAGTGACACAGACCCAGTATCTAAGAAATAATAATAGCAAATAAATAGAAAGAAAGAAATTCCTTTTCTCTATAAGTTACTCAGTTTCAGGTATTATATCATAAGCCACAGAAAATGGGCTAAGACAAGTGACAAAGAAAATAAAATATAAGCCCCCTAGAATGACTCAAAAATAAGAAATGTAAAGATGCAACTAAAATGTCAACACAATACTTTTTTTTTTTTGAGATGGAGTTTCACTCTATTGCCAGGCTGGAGTTCAGTGGCGTGATCTCGGCTCACTGCAACCTCCGCCTCCCAGGTTCAAGGGATTCTCCTGCCTCAGCCTCCCGAGTAGCTGGGACTACACGTGCATGCCACTACGCCTGGCTAATTTTTGTATTTTGTTTTTTAGTAGAGATGGGGTTTCACCATGTTGGCCAGGATGGTCTCTATCTCTTGACCTCGTGATCTGCCCGCCTCAGTCTCCCAAAGTGTTGTGATTACAGGTGTAAGCCACCATGCCTGGCCCCCACAATACTTTTAAATTTAAAGAAAATTAGCATTACAGTAAATGACATTGCTTAGTCAGGAAAAAAACCTGGCTAACTCTCATGGATGTACAAATGCCTTTTCCCTTTTTTTATTCAAATACCTATGTAGACAAGACCTGTCTTCCCTCATCCTGGAAAATCTCCTCTTTCATTTGACAACTAGTCCATGTAGATGCTTTCTCCTCTAGGAGGGAGAGATTAATCTCCCTCAACATTCACACTTGAGGGCGGGCTAGATTTAGACCTACAAAAATCATTGTATGGAACCAGAAGGGAAAATCAGTAATATTATAGTAGAGAAACTTAGCAAATACCCCTTTAACTAAGTGATGAAGACTAACATCACAAGTGATGTCATGTGGACATCATGTACCCTCCAACATGTTGTGATGAGAAGGGCACTTCACCAGTTCCAGAAACCCATATCCCTAGGGTACAGGAGGAAAAGTTTCCTCAATGCTCTTAGGGTTCCTGGCTAGGTCTGAAATAAAACTAACAAAGGCAGATTAACAAGAAAAAGCATATACATTTACTTAATCAAAGTTTTACATGGCACGAGAGCTTCAGAAATGAAGAGCCAAAGACCTAGGGAAAATTTTCCATTTTATGCTTAGGTTCAATGAAGAATGAACAGCCATGTAGCAATGTGATTGGACAAAAGAGTATGACCTGATGGTAATAGACTAAGGTGGGAAACCCAGCAAGGCCTGTCTATTCCAATTCTTCTTGGTCTCTCTGTATAGCTTTCCTTCTGCCTGCGTATGGAACAGGACCCTGTGGAGTGAGGGTCTTATGACCTACAGTCAGACAAGGTAGGTTAGAGCATTTTTTTATGGTCAGTTTCTACACAGAAAGGGGAAGATTAGAGTTATAATTCTAAGCTCTGTGGCTTGATTTGAGGAACAGGAGTTCTGTTTCTATGGCTTCCTTTGGGGGAGAAAGAGGAACAGGAGAAAGGAGGGTGGGAGGAGGTCAGAGAGAGACCTTGTTTTTGAGGCCCTATCAATCTCCTTCAGTTCAAAGTATTCATTGTGCCAAGGCACTATATTTTGGGGTATTGTGTTCTGAGCTCTGACATCAGTCTAATGGGGAACACATCAGGCAAACCCAAATTGAGGGACATTCCATAATATAGCTTACTGGTACTACTGGAAATTATTGAGGTTATGAAAAGACAAAAAAACTCACAGTTTTAGCGAAACTCCATCAAAAAATATATATCTATTTATATATATATAAATAGACGTATCTATTAAATACATCTATTTAATAAAAATAGACATGTCAAAAATATCTATTTTTATATATATAACTACATATATATATATATATATATTTTTTTTAGATGGAGTTTCACTCTTGTTGCCCAGGCTGGAGTGCAGGGGCATGACCTCGGCTCACCGCAACCTCCACCTCCCGGGTACAAGCCATTCTCCTGCCTCAGCCTCCCAAGTAGCTGGAATTACAGATGCCCGCCACCATGCGCGGCTAAGAAAGAAGATATTTAAAGAGGATATTTAAGAGAAAAACTGGTGAAATTAGAAGAAAGTCTTGAGTTTTGTTAACAATCTCATCCTTTTTTCTTTTTTTTTTTTGAGACAGGGTCTCACTCTGTTGCCCAGAGTGGAGTGCAGTGGCACAATTTTGGCTCACCACAGCCTCCACCTCCCAAGCTCAAGTGATTTTCCTGCCTCACCCTCCTGAGAAGCTGGGACTACAGGTGCGTACCACCACACCTGGCTAATTTTTGTATTTTTAGTAGAGACGGGCTTTCACCATGTTGACCAGACTGGTCTTGAACTCCTGACCTGAAATGATCCACTCGCCTCAACCTCCCAAAATCCTGGGATTGCAGGCATGAGCCACTGAGCCCAGCCAACAATTCTGTACTGTTGTTAATTTCTTAGTTGTGACAAGTATACCATGCTATAAGAGTTTAACAATAGAGAAACTGGATGAGGAATAAATGGAAACTCTGTTCTATTTACAAATTTTCTGTAAATATCTTATTCCAAAATAAAGTTTATTCAAAAAAGCTAAACAACAACAAAAAGATAACACCTCTTTATCAGATGTCAAGTATTCAACATAAATTTGTTTCTATAATTCAATACTTCTCATATACTGTTATTGTGCAAACCAACAGTTAACATGGCAAAGACCTGTTTTCTATTTGTAACAGGATATGACAGGCTGTTTCATGTATAATGCAGCTAAAATCAAGACTATAGGTTTGACAAGGGCTTGTTAATTCTGTTTGATTCCATATTCGTAGTCTCAGCCCTAGCTTTGTCTAGAGAGACTTTGTGCAAATGTATACTGTTTGAATCAGAGTGGGTAAATACTCTCTGTCCTATCCTCCCCAGCCTCCCAGAAAATAACTGAAAGCACATGTTCTCTTGAAGGAGAGCCAGCAGAGCTATCTTTTTGTATGAAGACTTGCTTGATTATAATTAAAACTTTCATTTGACTATTAAAAGTAAAGAACAGCTATAAATTAAGGTAGCAATATTAAAACCTCTGGGGGTAAGTCTAAAACGCCTCTCTGTAATTAGAGAACTACAAAACTTAAGGAACACTAATTCTTTTCCGCGTCAAGGTCTCATTTTGCCAGGAAGCCGGTATTTTGTAAATTGCAGCTCTTCCAGGGCTCAGGACAAATTTTGATTCTTGCTTATAGCTGTTGCCTGGAATTTTTTGCCCTTTATGAACTGGGCTATGAATTAGAAGACTGATTTCTTATCCTGATTGAATATGTGAGGATCTGGGTGGCCTAGATTATGTCATAACCCCTCTAGATTAGAGTTTCCAAATTTGTCTAGTTAGATGTTGGGCTATTAACCTTCTTTGGCTTTCCAGTTCAAAAGAAGTGGAGTTTTTATTGTAATAATGAAAATAATACTTCCTAACACCATGTCTTCTTAAAAATAGAAGGGATTAGTTGGGCAGTGGATTAGGTTAGTAATACACTGTATATTCTTCCCTGCACTTTACCTTTCCAAATGCATGTATGTATATCTAAAGATAAATGTGTATATATATATGTACATGTATACATCATACATGTGAACATATACACACATATAGTCATTTCACTTTAATATTATAAAAATAAAATTTGTGTTTGAAAGCACAATAAGGATATACACCAACAGATTCCTTATAAAGTCTTACTGATAAGTTAAACTAGGGTATTGTGGTCTGATGGGCCTTAATCCTTCACCTTAATGAGAACTTTGCCAGGACAATCTGAAATCTAACTTGGCCTTGAGTTCATTTCCTGTCTTTTTCCATTTGACAGTCTTAATATTTGTACTTTCTCTTCATAGATCTTAACTCCTTAGTTTTTATCTCTTTCTTTCCTCCATTGCACTAAAACAAACAATGAGCTTTAAAAAGAACACTTCTTCTGGTAGATATCTCCAGAGTTTATATTTACTTTAAACTGAATTCTTACCAGACCGCCCAAGTGGATACTCCTAATTTTTCATTATCCATCCACATATGACACCATCATGGACACAATGGCATACAAATTGTGTAGCCAACCACCAAGCAAAGCCTTGACAGTCCACTAGGACAACACAAAATTATAAGAACATTTTTGTTTAGTTCTAGAAAAATGGTCCACATCTTTCTTTCTCTCTCTCCCTCTTTCTTTCCTTCCTCTTCCTCTTGATGTTTGTAAAAGGCAGCATTATACATAGTATAATTGAACACCTAAGAATTTGGGCTCTGAAAAATAGGACTGACACTTGTCATATTTCCCATTGGTTAAGGAGATACCTTTACTAAGAATATGTGAACCCTGGTAATCCAGTCTTTTACGTCTTTTAAAGCTAGGCTTGTTTGTTTTATAACATAATGCCAGCAGGACATTAAGGTCAGCTGTATCACAGATTAAATTATATTTGCACTCAAAGCAATAAATGAGGACATGGAAAAACCAGACATTTGAGTTTGTCCATGATTATCTTAAGTTGGCAGTGATCTGAACATGGCTGGGTCACTTGATTATCTTGGTTGATTGCCACCAATCACATTTAAGGATTCTGCCATCACATGGCCCATTTTTCACAATACTGATCTGTGTATGTTAAACAGTGTAAAGGAACCAGGCCTGATGGTGGATGCCTGTAGTTCTAGCTGCTTGGAAGGCTGAGGTAGGAGGATTACTTGAGTCCAGGAGACTAAGCCCAGCCTAGGCAACATAGTTAGGCCCTGTCTCTTAAAATTAATTAATTAATTAATTAAATTATTTAAAAATAGTGTAAAGGACTCTGGTAATTTTATAGGCTACCCAGGTCTTCAGTTGTAAGAACCACAAAGCACGTTTCAGTTTCTTGAGTTTATTGTGCAGAATGATATGCACATATAGAACCAGTTCCATTAGAAAAGTCAAATCAGTCTCCTCTTTGAAGATGTGGCATGATTTGTGAATCTGACCATTATAAGGGCATCTTTTGCTAATTTAATACGTGTCTATATACCTACTGCTACTTTTGCATCCTAACATCTTTTATTCCATAAAGAGAAATATTTTCTACAATGATTAAGTCATTAACTCTGATAGCATCTCATTATAAACCAGGAGTTAGCAATCTCTAGCCCAAGAGCACAAAAACGGTTAGCTACCTGTTTTTCTACAACCTGAGAGCTGAGAATAGCATTTACATTTTTAAATGACTAGAAAACAAATGAAAAGAAGAATACTTTTTCTTGGCATGTAGAAATTATATGACATTCTCTTACCATTTGACCCGGCAATCCCATTACTGGTTATATACCCGAAAGAACAGAAATCATTTATTTATTTATTTTTAAGATGGAGTCTTGCTCTGTTGCCCAGGTTGGAGTGCAGTGGCGCAATCTCGGCTCACAACAACCTCTGCTTCCCGGGTTCAAGCGATTCTGCCTCAGCCTCCCGAGTAGCTGGGACTACAGGGGTGCACCACCACACCTGGCTAATTTTTATATTTTTACTAGAGATGGGGTTTCACCATATTGGCCAGGCTGGTCTCGAACTTCTGACCTTGTGATCTGCTGGCCTCTGCCTCCCAAAGTGCTGGGATTACAGGTGTGAGCCACCATGCCCGGCAGAAATCATTCTGTTATAAAGACATATGCATGCATATGTTTACTGCAGCACTATTCGTAATAGCAAAAACATGGAATCAGCCTAAATGTTCATAAATGGTAGACTGGATAAAGAAAATGTGGTACATATATACCATAGAATACTATGCAGCCATAAAAAAGAACGAGATAATGTCCTTTGTAGGGACATGGATGAAGCTGGAGGCCATTATCCTTAGCAAACTAATTCAGGAACAGAAAACCAAGTACTGTGTGTTCTCATTTATAATTGGGAGCTAAATGATGAGAACACATGAACACATAGAGGGGAACAACACACACTGGGGCCTACTGAAGGGTGGAAGTTGGGAGGACGAAGAGGATCTGGAAAAATCACTATTGGGCACTAGGTTAATACCTGGGTGACAAAAGAATCTGTACAGCAAACCCCCGAGACACAAATTCACCTATATAACAAACCTGCCCATGTAGCCCTGAACTCCTGAACTTAAAAGTTAAAATTAAAAAAGTATATGAAGTTCTCATTTCAGCCTCCGCAAGTAAAGCTTTCTTGGTCCATGGTATATTTATTCATTTCCAGTCTATCTATGGCTTTTCTTCCCTTAAAACAGCAGAGTTGAGTACTGCCTGCAAACAGAAAATATTTACTATGTAGCTCACTTCAGAAAGTTGGCTGCCCCCGGTATCAACAAAGCAGTTTTCAAAAGGAAACCTAAGGCACAGCATGGAATGTGTAGACATGTAAAAATCACCACCATGGACTGGCATGGATTTATAAACCTAACTTCTCACAGGATGCCATATCTAGAAGCACATCTTACATGAGCAGAATAAACAAAAATCTGGAGGAAAAAAAGCAAAGATGGAAAACCTGAACTTTGTGAATGTCTGGAGAGTAGAGTGCGAAGACTAAAGGCATATTGTACATATTGCCAAGATGTGCTCTTTCTGCCGAAGCACACTTTCCTTCCCTAAAGTGGAGCTGGGCAGTCCAGAGGTCAACACTAACCCTGTGCTGATTGACTGATGCATGATGGACACATAACTGCGATTCTGGTCTTAGCAGGAAGTTATGAGAATGGCCTCTGGTCTAGTATCTCAAAGCAAACATATATCAGGGGTTCCGTGAGAAGGCTGAGTACCTATCCCTCCATCAGTGGCCCCTTTCAGGCTCTCGAAAAGCCTGCCTCTGCCTTTTATTTTATAGAGATTTCAGTCCATTTGGAAGGGGATAACTAAGATTTAAATTTCAATACTTGTTATAACCCCTTCATCATAGAAGAGATTGTCAGTAGCAGAAGAGGGATGTGGCTAATAACCACAGTCATCCTTTGTCATTTCCAGTGTGTGTGTGTCTCATGTTTTATTTTGGGATAATCTCTTGGTATGGTAGTTCATGTGTATAATTTATAAATACATAATACATTTTGGTATATATTTGTGTGTGCACACTTTTTATGGATACTCCTATTTGTGTTATCAGTTTACATGTCTTAACTTCATTTTCTTTTCCTGCATAACAAGTTAGCACACATTTAGTGGCTTCGAAAAATGCATTTGTTATTTCATTGTTGCTTCCATTAGAAGTCCGGAAATGGCTTAGCTGGATCCTTAGCTTAGGGCCCCACATGGTTGAAATCAAGGTGTCAGCCTGGGCTGGACTCTTATTTGGAAACTTGGGGTCATCTTCCAAGCTCAAGCGGTTGTTGGCAGAATTCTTTTTCTTGAAGTTGTACAACTTGTGATGATTTGCACCTTCAAGGTCAGCAGGAGAGTCTCTATGATTCAGAGAAGTCCTAAGCCCTCTCTTAAAGAATGTCCAGCTGATTAAGTAAGGCCTACCCTGGATAATTTTCCATTAGATTTCTTAAAACTTACTGATTTGGGACCTTAACTTTGCAAAACTCCTTCAATTTTGCCATAAAATGTAACATAATCAGGGAGTTACATTGATCACCTTTGTCAAATAACATAAGAATCATGGTATAACACCACAGGGCTGAGATTATAGGCACCTACTTAGCAAGACAAGAGTCAGAGAAAACCAACTCTAGATCTTAGCTCTCCCACTTTCTAGCCATGTGATTGCACAAGTGACTTAACCTCCCCATGCCTCAGTACTTTCAACTGTAAACTGGAGATCATTCTGGCAACATGCTGGCATTCTAGCACCTACTAGTTTGGGCTTGCTTTGGAATTAAGTAAGATTATACTTACAAAAGGTCTAACGCAGTGACTGACAAAGAGCAAGTGGTCAATAGGCATCAGATATTTCATTAGATATTCATTTTAATGCATACAGATACTTTATTCATATAACAGAAAAATAATATTGAACCAGAATATATGTCACTGGGTCTCCAGGAAAGCAAGACAAAAATTGTGAAATTAGAATGCAAATTGACTGATTTCATATTACTTTTGTGGTAAGAACAAGGTAGTTCAATAAATGGCACTTTAACACAAAGTGAGATACTGTTTGTAAAAGCATGTGCATTCAATAACTCTCATTTGAATTTAAATCTGGACAGAAATACTTGCTTAAAAATTGTTAGTGGATTCATCAACTTGATCATTTTCTTAGGCTCAAATCATTTGCTTATCCAAATTATTCCTTACCCTTTAGTGTTACCCACAGACCTATTTTCACATAACAAACATTAGTTTGCCCAGGCAGCCCCTCCCTCTTCCCCATTCTAAGATAAACTCTGTTAATATGAAACCAATAAAGTCAACGTGTTAGGACATTTGCCAAAGATCTTGATAAAGTGCTGTGTAGCAAATGAACAAATATAAATAACAAATCCAGGACCTGCAGTTTCCGTACTAAAAAGTACTTCTGATCCACCTCCTAGTTTCAAGTTAAAAGCCTGCACAAAGCTCTTTTCCTATGAAAGGAAGGAGGAAAAAAACAAACACAAAACCCCCCAAACAAGAAATCTCTCCCCAAAACACCGCTCTAAATTTGCTCGTGTCCTTGGAAGTAAAAAGAAACAATTTCCCCTCATTACAGATTTCCTGATATGCAGAGAATGCACAACCCAAGTTGCCTCGTGCTCACAACAATGGGGCAGACAGAAATGCACACAGAGCAGGCTTTTGTCCTCTCGGTTATTGTCATCTTATTCCCCAGAATGGCTTCTTGCCTGGTGATGGGCAGAGGGCCTGATTGCTGAGAAACTCTCTTCAGAGGGACTGGTGTGGGGCTGTGGGTGGCATCTGGGGAGACTGGGAAAGGAAAATTCCTGGGAGCAGGGGCTGTACAGTAGCTGCAGTAACTCAGTTGCCCTGGAATTCCAGAAAAGGCTGGGGCTTTGGGGTCTCTTCTATTTCTATCAGAGTGAATCAGAGGGCTAGTTATTCTAAAGCTTCATGGAAAAGGCAAGATAAAGAGTGGGGAGAGAGGGTGATAGAGAGAACTGCATCAACATACAGCAACATTCTGAGTCTCATTGTCAAGTATTGGCAAACCAATCTAAGTGACAGATCCAGATGTGTCTCAATTTCTCATAGAAATTTTTTAGAGGGCAGTAGGAACCAAGAGACTGTAGGGTAGGTAGATCATGTCTTGCCTTGCCTCAGGATCTCTGAGGCAATATAATTTTTCTATTTTTATCATTAAATAATAATAGAAAATAGAATCATACAAGCAAACCATCCAGAAGTTTCCAAACATCCAAATGTTTGACATTGTGGAAATACATGTAGATACAGACTTTCTGGGCTTTACATGGGCATGTTATCTATCCTTATTTTTATTTATTTATTTATATGTATTTACATGGAGAGAGTGGGATAGGTGGTTCATGAACAGATTTAATTCATTCAACATTCAATTATGAAGCATCTACTGTGTGTAGGATACTGTGAATGTCACACAAATGAAACACAGAAGGCCTTTGGCTTTAAAAGATTTGCAATCCCATCCCAGAGACTATAAAGCTTGGAAGAAGCATTGTTAAAAGCCATATTGACAACCATCCACATCACTCAGCTTCTGGAAAAGTGGGTCAAAAATATTCAATGAGTTACCCAATTCTCAAAGAGAACAAGAGTTAAATCAAATTCGTTGGTAATTCAACAGATCTCGTTAACTCAATTTCCAGTTTACCAACAACCAAACCAAAAACTTCTAAAAGGAGTAAGTCAGCTCTCTGACCTACTGTGATCATTTCTGTCTATTGGAGGAAAAAACAACCAGCCCAACTGCTCTTAGGAAGGAAAACTGCAAACCGCCAGTCAGATGCAGATTTCACCTCTGAACCAAGTGTTTGGCTTCACCTACACACTTCCTGCCGGATGCTTCACTCATTCAACGTTCAACAGCTATATCTTTCTCAGTTCAATTCATCTCTCTTTCTTTTTGGTCATCAGTGGCAAAACAGTATAAAATACGTTTATTACTATCTGAGGCTCAGCATTTTACCCAGGATTTATCTTTTGAAAAGCCAATAGACGATAGCATTTATCAAAAGGAGAGGAGTAGTGGATGCCACTGGGGGCTCATATTGTCAGTAGATATTGTGAATTACATTAAGATGATCTGAGAGCAAATGTCTTGTGATATCAACTTCTCATATTTGATTACCACTATTACATGAGTGCCTTTTATTTTCCTTCTAAATATTTGTGGCATTTTTTTTTAAGCAACAGCCAACCTAATATATATTATCTGTGCCAGGCTCAATATTATTGCTAAAAAGATACTCCATGCAGGTTCTGGTGCAATTTTAGTCTTTTATTTCTGAGTTGTTGGAGCCATTTAAGCAGCTTGCCCGTGGGGGAATCCTTAAAACAGCTCAGGAATACCTTAGAGAGAGGTACATTTTAAGCAAGACTGCATCATCATTTTGGCTGTGAGAGTCCCTGGGATGTTGGGGAAAGGATGCTAAATCAAAACCCCCACATTATTTAAATGTTTTCATGAAGGGTATAATCAAGGGAGCCTCTTGATTCTATTTGAAGATGTGCCAAGCGGCAGGGGCCCTCTTGACAAAAGCAGCCAGGAAGTGACTCTCCACTCCCCAGTGACAGCTTTTTCAAATTGCTCTTTTCTGCTCAATAAAGGCTAAAAAGGAAGTGAAACCTTTTGTCCTCTTCTGCACTACTGTTTTTTGTTTTGTTTTGTTTCCCCCCCAGACAGAGCAGAAATGCCTGCCTGTATACATCCTTCTAAGGACTGGTTAAGAAAGGGTGGAAAATAGCAGGCAGGAAGTATATCTCTCTAAGCGTCTGTTCTTTGGTTTGGCTATGAAGTAAAACCCCAAAACAACATTGAATTTGGCATTTGCGACTGCAGTGCCATTGTTGCTTTGGGACTGGCTTAACAAGCCCACAATATTCTAGAAGCATATGCCCGTCCCAGGAGCCGACTCAGCCATTTCTCAAGTATGAAGAGGACTGGGCCGTGCAGTCCTGTTTCCTCTTCCTGACCTTTGCAGCAGTTACAAGCTGTACAGAAACATGCAAATAAAAATTGAGAACCCTAAAGAGTAAGAAAATCATTTCCAGAAAGACTGATAATAAATTTCAAGCCGTCAGCTCAAATATCACTGATGTAAGTGTATTTGTTCCAGCTCTTTTATAGAATGTGAGGTTAAATACACAAACTTTTTATTAGAGTTCTCTGCACTAATTCCCGCATGTGATTTTTTCAAAAGAAAAATGAAATAGAATGATTTTTTAAAATCTCATCTAGTATGAGGAAACATAAAGTGATTTTGGGTTTCCTTTCCCTGATTTTGAAGGGCTTTTTTTTTTCTTTTCCTTTATTTCCCTACCTTAGAGATGTTTAAATTTAAGCCAGGTGTGAGCTCTGAGAGAGATCAAAGCTGCGTTTTATTTACCTTTGTATCTCAGACAAACAGAAATGGTAGCGTTAGCATTTATAGAATGAGTCTTCACCTGACTTATCCTGAAGGGATGCATCTTCTACTTAGGATAATGTTACATTTGAATTATACAAGATCCTGAGTCAGTAGTACTATGCATAGAACATGCAATTATGGACAGCACATAACAGTTGATAATGGTAATAAATGACAGTGTTACTGGTTTATGTATTTATTATACTATACCTGTTATTGTTATTTTATTTTATTTTTCTGAGACAGAGTCTCACTCTGTCACCCAGGCTGCAGTGCAGTGGTGCAATCGTGGCTCACTATAGCCTTGACCTCCCAGGTTCAAGTGATCCTCCTGCCTCAGCCTCCCAAGTAGCTGGTACTACATGTGTGCACCATCATGCTCGGTTAATTTTTACATTTTTGTAGAGAAGATGTCTCACTACATTGCTCAGACTGATCTTGAACTCCTGGCTTCAAGTGACCTTCTCGCCTCAGCTTCCCAAAGCTCTGGGATTACAAGTGTGAGCCACTGCACCCCACGGTTATCGTTATTTTAGAGTGTACTCCTACTTATATATATATATATATATATATATATATATATAAAGCTAAGTGTAAAACGGCCTCAGGCAGATCCTTCAGGAGGTATTTTGGAAGAAGGCATTGTTATCATAGGAGATGACAGCTCCATGCCTGTTACTTCCCCTGAAGATCTTCCAGTAGGACAAGCTGTGGAGGTGGAAGACCATGATATTGACAATCATGACCCTGTGTAGGCCTAGGTTAACGTGTGTGCTTGTGTAAAAACACATACAAAAATAAAGAGTTTTAAAATAGAAAAAAGTTTACAGAATAAAAAAATTTCTGTACAGCTGTACAATGTGTATTTTAAGCTGTTATTACAAAAGTCTAAAAGCTAAAAAAATTCAAACATGTATAAAGTAAAAAAGTTACAGTAAGCTAAGGTGAATTTCTTACTGAAGAACATAAATTTAATGTAGCCTAAGTGTACAGTGTCTCTAAAGTCTACTGTAGTATACAGTCATGCCCAGGCCTTCACATTCACTCACCACTCACTCACTCACACAGAGCAGCTTCTGGTTTTGCAAGCTCCATTTGTGGTAAGCGCCCTATACAGGCAAATCACTTTTTTTCTTTTACACCATATATTGACTATGCCTTTTCTATGTTTAGATATACAAATACTCGCCATTGTGTTACAGTCGCCTAGAGTATTCAGTGCAGTCACATGCTGTACAGGTTTGTAGCCTGGGAGCAATAGGTTATACTGTCTAACCTAGGTGTGTAGAAGGCTATACCAACTAGGTGTGTGTAAGTACCTCTATGATGTTACCTAACGATGCATTGCTCAGAACATAACCCCATTGTTAAGTGATGTGTGACTATACGTACACTACTGGGATTACATTCGGGAGAAGTTGAGAAGATTGTACATCACTAAGGTCTTCCTTTCTCTTTTATGAGTTGGAAGGTGCATTGGGAAAATCTGCCTTCAGCTGCTATAGTGGTGAGGTGGGAGTACTTCTCTCTTGCTTCTTGTTAATCATTTGCATTTCTATGGCCCATTATAACTAAACATTTCGAAGAACCTCATAAACGGGAGGATTAATTCAATTAAACTGTACTTCTGGTCACTGGGATGAATATGGCAATGTTTTGCTCATCTCAGAACCCAGAAATTGTAAAAATATTTCTCATTCCAAATTCTGCACATATATATACATTATATGAATAAATAATTCAGTAGAGTGGGGAAAATAATATTTTTTTTCTCCTTTGAGCTGGAAACAAAAACCATTTGTACAGATTTTGAAGATTCTTACTTCTTTCAAACCTTAGCTTTATTCGTATGTTCTGTGAACTAAACCACCATTATGAAACCAACTGAAACTGTGATCAGAAGAGGCCATAAACAAATTAGCTAAAGAATTAAAATCCTCCTGGTTAGGGATTAAGCCTTTTATGATCTTTCTCCTCTATGAAAATCCCTTAATCTCTCCTCCTCTAACTTTTCCATTTACATTGCTTATATCAATGGTTCCTAATTTTAAAAACGTGACCTCCCTTCTTACACTCTGAATTTTTTACGTCCTCCCCAAAAGATATCATAACTATTTTTAGAAATTAAAAATCTATTGAATAGGAAAACTAAGGAATGGCATTCACGTAATTGGGAAAATATCTTTTTTTTTTTTTAATTATTTTTTTGATACAGAGTCTTGCTCTGTTGCCCAGGCTAGAGTGTACTGTTGCGATCTCGGCTCACTGCAATCTTCGTCTTCTGAGTTTAAGTGGTTCTCCTGCCTCAGCCTCCTGAGTAGCTGGGATTATAGGTACCTGCCACCATGCCCAGCTGATTTTTGTATTTTTATTAGAGACAGTGTTTCACTATGCTGGCCAGGATGGCCTCAAACTGTTTATCTTAAGTGATCCACCCACCTCGGCCTCCCAAAGTGCTGGGATTACAGGTGTGAGCCACCATGCCTGGCGGGGAAAAATATATTTTTGATATTGCATTTCTTAGTTCCTGTTATAACTCTGTAAGCCCTGGGGAGTCTGAAATGCACAAGCAAAAATCTCTGGCCGATTTGTCAGACATTTGGGGGCTTATTTGCTTTGTTTTCTAATTGCTTTTCAACATTTAGTTTCAGAGGATGGAAATTAGGCCATTCTTTTCATGTCTTATAGGACTGGCCACAGTAGTGCTTCAAAAACTAGTTGCTCATTTATTGTGTGGTCCATTCTCTTGATTTTCTTTTGTCCGGGAGGTGACCTTTCAACCAAATATTTGGGTGTTGCATTTTTTAAATATATATTTTAGTATAAAGTGAAAGGCCTCTGACATCCATCTAGTAAGAATCTGGCCAGATATTCATAGACTGACAATTTCAATCTCTGCAGACTTTGTCCTTTGAAGCTTGCTTTGCTTTCTCTTTTCACACTTTTGTAGCATCCTTTAGTTTTCTGCTGCTCCAGAAAGGAACATTATGTCCTCTTGATTGGATGGATAAAGGGTCCAGCCCTGATCCATTGGATGCTAGAAGAGCCAGGTGCAAAAAGATGACCCCATTAACCACCTTTTCCACCCGTACTTCAGTCTTACTTGTAAATTGTTTTTTTCTCATGTCTTTTCATCATAGTCTTTACAATCATCTGGTCAACAAGTTATAAAAATTGTTGAAAAGAACCTATTAATTCTCAGCACAGAGGCTGTCCTTTGGATTCCTTTGTGACTATTGTTTTGGTGTTACATGTGGCTGATATCAACTTGTTTTGAAAATCTTAACATTAGTCCACATCTTCACCTAGTAAAGTCACTGACGCCTTCTTCATGGCCAGTTATAAGGAGCTTTTTCATCTAATTCATGATGACCCAGGAAACTTACCCTCCACAGCAAAAATTTTCCTGGTAACTCAGCTCTCCAACCTCACCACTACTTCAGTTCTTTAGACTGCCAGATGTTGAACATAAATCACTTTAATTATGGCTGCATAGAATTGGTTGGGAATCACATATGTCTCTTCATGTAAAAACTATCAAGAACTCTGCTTTGGGTCTAGATCCTGGTTTATGCTGCCTTCTTCAAAACTAAGTGGAGATGCCGGGACTTGCTGTTAGCTCTAGTTTTTTTTGTTGTTGTTGTTTTTAATTGCATGATTCTCTGACTTTGCTGAGGAGTTGTAGATCTACGTTCAAACATACATTGGTAACTATACCCACATGCAGCCAAGAGACAAGGGTCTAATTAGCCATGTGACTTTGGACAGGTCATTCTCTCTGGCTTTGATTTTCTCATTTGTAAAATGATGTATTAAATTGGTGCAAAAGCAATTGTGGTTTTTGCCATTAAATGTAATGAATTCGGTTCTTCTTAATAATTGAATTAGGTTCTTTCCAGTCCCTTTTCTGGTTATTTCCATTTCTAAAGGTCTATGATGAATAGGTTAGCCATGTCATCATGGGTTCCAGCACAGCTCTGTAGAGCCTCACTCCTCATTCCTAGCAGGCACGCACATCTCCAAATAGGGCTCCTTAGTTTTTAAAGAAGGGAAAATGGATAAGGAGAACTGAAACCCACATACTTTCAGTTCTGACTTTGTGAGTTTTGAATTTAAATGCTTTCTCATATGAAACGGTGAGTGGGCAGAAGCATCCTACAAAAAGAGAGCCCTGTAGTTAGATGAGCAATGAGCAATCCCTTTCTGTTGGTGACTCTCTTTGGAAACAAAACACCACTGCTCAAAGCTCAACTGCCAAAAAAAAAGCTAAGAGTAAGGAGAAAAGAAAAAGAGAGAGAGAACCCACCACGCTGTGTGAGCAGCACTGTTGAACAAAAGGAAATAGAAGGTAGTGGCATGTGAATCCACATGGCCCTTTGCCAACCCACTTGCCTTTCATGACACCACATTTGCATATATCAGGGTAATTTCTGGGATGGAGGTTTTTACTGAGCTCTTGTTGGCAGAGAGATTTGCTCCCTGTCTCAAGACTTTCAAAAAAAAGAAGCCAGTGCTGAGAGGAAAAAACTACTGGGACTTACATGTAATAGCATCTTCCAAGCAGCTCTATAAGATAACTAACATTTCAGCTGGACATGAGACAACTTGGTGCCAGAAATGGTGAACGATGGTGCACCACCACTGCTTCATTCAGCCCACTATTGAGGCAAGGGGGTCTGAGCACATTGCCTGCAAACAGTATGTTTGCAACTTTTAAATTCATTTGAATCCTGACTAACAAAAGCGTGCCAGGCAAGTGATCATCTGCATGACTTTTCAGAGGTTTTGTCCTGCTAGCCCTTATATTAAATGTGAAAACAAGTCAGGGAGTCAGGGTCATCTGAAATGAAGCTTGAGAGGGTAAGAGAAGATGGAGAGACATGCTAAGAGTTTAAATAGGAGGAACCAATGAGAAAAAGCATATGACCCTATTACAACGGAATTTTGCCTTTTTTGGCCATTCCTGTATTTCCATAGTTGTAACAATTTGTTTCAAGATATTCCTGATTTTTTTTTTTGCGTTTTATAGAAATGAAAATTCTATAAAAGACAACATTTTGTAGGCCTGCAGACTTTGAATCTAGCTTTTTGAAATAAGTTGTTACTTATCTGCCTATGAGTGCCTTTGCCCAGCTTTCCTCGAATTTTGGGGAGGAGGAGGAAAAATTAGTTTTCCCTTCTAATACAGAACTTCCTGGAGAACATTTGCTTCTCACAGAGTGATAAACAAGGAAAGGGGATGTGATGCATACAGCAAATTTAAAAACATTATCAGGCTGGGTGCAGTGGCTCGTGGAGCTTGCATTTTAGTGCAAAAAACAAATAAACATATAATATGCCAAGTTATTGGTAAGCACTTTAGAGAAAAGTGAAATAGGGTAAAAAGATTGGAGAAGACATGGGAGGGTAGAGGGTCCATCCTATGTTAGAGGTCATGATTATAAAGATCATTAAGTCTAGTCTCCATTCTCCCTCTGTGTAGATGAAGAAACTGAGGCACTAAAGGAAGAGATGATGGCTCAGGGTCCCCCAGTTGGCTAGGGGCCCACCGGGAATAAAACCCAGCTCTCCTGTCCCAAGACCAGCCCTCTTTTCTCCGATCTCAACATCCACACTTGGAAATGGGTTGCTGCAGTAGGAATTTGAGGTCTAGCATTTTTCCCCTTTGCAACCAATTGATACTGATTTTCTTATGAGTACAAAATGAATTGTCCAACACCATTCACATGTCAGCTTCTGGAAGCAGTAATAGTCACTAACATTTAGAAAGGATTAATTTATCAGTGGGGGGCATGGAAGTCACCTAAAGTTGACTCTCCGTGGTGTGGTCAGTTCATGAGCATCTGCCCTGTGCTCAGCACCTTTCACACTGATGTGACAAATTCAGGATGTTTCTCCAACTTTAATATGTACCTGGGAATCTTGCTAAAGTTCAGATTCTGATTCAAGAGGTCTAGGTGGGACCTGAGATTCTAATAAACTCTCAGGTGATGCAGAGGCTGCCAGTACACAGACTACATTTTGGGTATTGGAAGTCCAAGTACCTCTGCTAGTTTGCTTAATGTGACTGAGAAAGAAATCTCAGGGTTAATGCTTGCACTTTTCTTTCTTCATTTCTTCATTGTCCCACTCCCTTCCCCTGGAAGGCTCCTGCTTAGAAAAAGAAAACATTATGAAATAGTAGTGCCAAACCTGAATTACAACATTAGGCATGTAATTATCTGGGCAAAAGCCAGATGTCTGAGACTGGCGTTAGTGCAGCTTGCTGCCAGAGCTGGGTAAAGTTCCTAGATTGAAGAGATGGAGATGACATGACACATGCAAGGGGAAAAAAGGTACCTGTGCCTGAAACTCAGGGAGGTGAGAAGTGAACACGGGTTACTGCTGCACAAATAATTGAGGAAGCTTCTTCCCCACCAGATTGCAAACTGAGATGTCTGCATGTTAGTCTTGGCAATGAGGTGACTCGGTCTGTGTCTGCAAATGAAAGGTTTCATCCTTGGCTATGAAGTAAAAATAGCAAATAACATGTCGCATGCAGGGGTTTTTCCTATACAAGGGGCTGTCACTGTCCACTGTTTAAAGCCTCTGCTTGAGCCGTCTTCAAGGAATGAGGGCTGTGAATGAGTGGGGACAGATTGCAGAGCTGGTTTGTAGGCAGCAGAGACGCTCCAGGAAAAACCTCCCTTCTCTTGCTTTTTATATTTGCACATATTTACCAGCTTGCCGTAACTTCTTGGTGTCAACAACCTTGACTAACACTGCGCCACGTGAATGCATCTCCTGGGGACACGGAAGGTAGCTCAGGAGGGAAAGGCAAGGCCCCCACACTGTGATCTGACTGAGCTGAGAAGAACTGGGCTCCCCAAATCTTTTTGCAAAATCAGTTTCTTCTCAGAGGAAAATGGTAACAGTGATAATAAGAAAAAAATTAAAACCGTATCTCTCAAGTGGACAAAGGCTATAACAGTTGTCATTACTCTTCTGGAGGCAAAACCAGTTCCAGTGGGCCTAGGGTTCCACAGCTATGTAGGGTTTCTTTACAGCTGAAGACTTTGGACCATTTGGTTTGTATTCGGTAGGATCAGGTGGAAGATGTGAGGACGGGATGATGAATGGGTGGTAGATATCTGACTTTAGATTTTTAGGCATTTGCCAGAATATTTGAGGCTACCTTATTCCTTCTCCAGTCACGACTGGCCATCAGGAAACATGGTCAGTCTTCTTGTAACAGTTGTGATCTTCCTAAATGCGATCAGCAAAGGCAAATGGAATGTTCTGGATTACCAACCAATGGCTGAGAACGTTGTACATCACACTGGGAATTGTTGCTGGTCTCTTTTGTTCAAAGTTGAACTAGAGAGGTGGCACGCAGAGGTGGAACACTCTCATCAGTTACTAGAAAGATTTTCTACCACCCAGATAAGCCATAAACTATCTGAGGGAAAGAAAGACTAGTTCCCTCAGCCAGTATCAGCTCTAGCCCTATAATAGTCTCCCAGTCTTGGAGACAGGAATAGGGAAAGCGAATGCCCTCTTCTTCACCAAGCCTCAGAGCTTACTGTAGTGTCTCAAGGATAAGGCTCCTATGAGCCGAGAGCTGCTAGGCAATCTGTGCACGTCTCAGCAGGGTCGAGGGTTTTGGGGACTGCTCGGGACAACCTAGCTGTCACTGGCTGGCCTGGGGTTTCCATATGAGGCCATGATCTTCGCTTGGCAAACACCAAGGGAGATTCCAGGAAAACAAAGAAAAAAAAATCCTTTTCACTTTTAATTCAAGTGGCCCTTCTTGCTGCCACTTTGAATGGTTAAGACATTTGTATTTTTTGTGGCCCCCACTTCCAGATGTGGAGTATATAAGTGGATGCCCACTGATGGGGCCACTCTGTCACTCTCCAGAGTGAGCCAACCCAGGATAGAGGAGGAGCAGGGAGGGGCAGAGAAAAGTTTAATTCATTTTTCTTATTGTATGACTCATCTTAAAACATTTCAATTTCTTCCAAGCAAATTAGCAAGCCTTTTTTGTCGGAATAAACATTTTACTTTGGGATAATTTTAAATTTGCAGAAAAGTTGCAAACATAGTACAAAGAATTGCCACATACCCAGCTTCTGCCGATGATAACCTTACATTTCCACCATACATTTGTTAAAACTAAGAAACTGGCTCGGGCACAATACTATCACCTAAACTCCAGCCTTATTTTCAGTTTTGCCAGTTTTCTATTGAATGCGCTTTTTCTATTCCAGGAGACAATCCAGGGCACCATATTGCATTCAGTAGCATGCTCTTTTCTAACAAATCTCTGCTTGAGCTAATCTAGCTGATCTTTTAACCAGCCTTACTGAGCACCTGTTCTGTGCAAGGTCCTGGCTAAACCAAGTGGGTGGGATAAATAAGTCCTGACATAGTTTGCATTCTACTTGGAGAGGCTGATGCATCAGTACCACTGTGAGATGCATGTAATCAGAGTGGTTTGCAAACAGTGCCCCAAGATGGTGGAGGACAAGCATAGTACTCTCCACCTGGGGCCTCACTGGGGCCACATTTGCTATGAGTCCAGGAGAGTCAGAAGTGCATTCCTAGGTAGGGAAGTGGGCTGAGGAGGGAAATCTGGGATGGTGATAGAGAGTTCCACCCAATTTGACTTTGATAAGAAAGGGAAAGTACTGCAAGGTACTGAGCTGACTATTTAGGATGTGTACGCTTAGAACTAGAAAATGTCCTGTTTTCTAAAAACAATGAAATACTCGAATATGGGGGAAATTGTGTATGCATGTTAGTTGGGGGGCTTTCAACTAGGGCTCATTAGGAAGAAACCTCACCAATCTTTCTTTCACTATGTGGCAGATAGTTGAACTATTTGATTTTACAGCAAAGAACTTACAAAAAGAGTGCCTTTGTTCCCAGGTTGAAAGCACAAGAAAATACCAAAAACTTGTATCATGCCAGCTTCTAGGTAGAAAATCATTCATATCATTTTCCGGTTACTAATTTTGTTAGTGGTAATCATTTATGCTCTTTCCTCACCCTAGGGGTGCTGACCCTCATCATAGGAGAGGCTTGACTTGTGGAGTGAGGATCCATTTCCCCCATCCAAGCCAAACAGCTGCAGGGAAATGGGGCAGTTTGACCCGAGCGGCAGCTCTGTCCTAGGAGAAGACTGTGCTGTAACCTGGGGACAAAGACTGAAGACAAAGCTCAAAGCAGTGCTCTCTAAAAGCAAGGTGTCCCTCGATGTCTGAAGAAGTTACAGTGTTGACCTATAGGCTTTTAGGTAGGGTTAAAAAAATGTATTTTCCGGGTCTGCCTTCTGTACTCAAAGCTTAACCTCCGTTTCTCCATAAGGATCTACTTTCCTGATGCAAAGAAGGCAGCCATGTAGCATCCATGCTCTTCTAATGTGGTCTTCCATAAATTTCTCAAAGGGCCCACACTCCCCAGCAATCCCAGACTTATGATTCCATATTCCAGCCATTTAGCTCAAGGGTGCACAAGGCAGGTGGGTTTCACTTATGGGCAAGAGAAGAGAACGAGAGTCCTGGGGGTAGCTCCCCACAGGTGAGGGCTGGTGGTTGAGAAGGCAGGAGAAAGTATCACTTTCATGGCTGAGGGGAATCCAGTGTGACTTCAATAGCTGAATGAGGCCGGTCACAGTGGTTAATGCCTGTAACCCCAACCCTCTGGGAGGCTGAGGGAGGAGAATCACTGGAGCCCAGGAGTTCAAAACCAGCCTGGGCAATGTAGTGAGACTTCATCTTTACCAAAAATAATGATGATAATAATAATAGCTGAGTGAGCCTTCATCTCTCTGAGCCTCAGATTTTCCATCTATAGATAAGAATCTTATCACCTGCCCTGCCTATCTTGCAAGGTTCTAGTAGGAATTCGAAAAACAAATAAATGCAGAATACATTGCCAGGTATAATAATACTCAGTAAAGGGCAGCTACTGTTCATAATACTTCATGTATCATTAAAAATTCTTTCTTGCGATTGAATTCCTAGTAACTATGAGAGTCTCCCTGCAGTAAAGAAGAGAACAAACTTTATGCTACTAGCAAAAGTATATGGCTATTTGCCTATTGCGGTGGAGAGAATTATCACTCTCCAATTCAGGATGGGGTCCACGTCCTGTATGTCACATGGGAAAGGGGAATTTAGGTGGCAGATGGAATTAAGGTTGCTAAGCATATGACTTTAAAATAGGGTGACTATCCTGAAGTTTTGGGGTGGACCTAACGGAATCACAAGAGCCCTTAAAAATGAAAAAGGAAGATGGGACTATGCAAGGGAGGACCAGCGGGATGGCAGCCTGAGAAGGACTTGGCCTGGCACTGCTGGTTTTAAAGATAGAGAGAGGGAGTCCTAAGCCAAGGACTGTAGAAACCTGTAGAAGCTGGAGAAGGTGAGGAAATGGATTCTCACCAAAAGCCCACAGAGAGGAATGCAGTCCTGTCGACACCTTGCTCTTAGTCCAGTGAGATTCATGTCAGACTTCTGACCTACAAAACTGTAAGATAAAAAACATGTGGGGTCATGGACACAAAGAAGGGAACAAGAGACACTGGGGCCTACTTGAGGGTGGAGGGTAGGAGGGAGTGAGGATTGAAAAACTACCTATGGCTACTTTGCTGATTACCTCAGTGACAAGATAATCTGTACACCAAACACCTGTAATGTGTAATTTATTTATAGGACAAACCTGCACATATATCACTGAACCTAAAAGTTTAAAAAATGTGTGTGTTGTTTTAAGCCACTTTGTGATAATTTGTCACAGCAGCAATAGAAAATGGACACATCTGTCAATAGAAATTCTGGAATAACAGCACATTCTTGGATGTAGCAATGAAATGTTATCAGCTGCACAGTTTCTTGGAAACTCCTTCACTTTTCTTCTCATGAATGTATTCAGTCACAGATGAATTAGTATTTTTCCCCCATTTATCTGGCATGGATTATAGTTGCTGAACTAAAGCAGCCATTTACCGCGCTCTTCTTATACCTCCGACTACGTTTGCAGAAACATACATACAAAATACTGTCGCCTGATTCAGGCTGCCTGGTTTGGTTTTGAACAAGGTGTGCCAGGGTACATTCAAAGGGAAATTCCAATACAAGGGCAAAGTGATGTTGATAGAGTCCAACTCAAAATATTTAGAGAAGAAAGACGGGTAGAGTCAGACAGTGGGCTTTTTACCCTGTGTTTTCAAGGTTTTCCACAGACATATTGTGGCTTTCCCCTTAGCTTACGATGAACATGAAACAAGAGGTAAATGACACTGGAGCTAAGAGAAGGGGAGGAAAATCCGAATTCCCAGGTAAACATCTGCAAAAGGATTTGGAACTGACGATAAGGAAGTTCTAGGCTTACTGAAAGGGAAGGGAAGGCAGCATTATTTACTGGTCATGGATCGTACTTCCTGTTGTGAAGCTCAGAACTGTTTCATAACAGGTGGGGGCTGCTGTCTCTTCTGCTATAATGAGGAAGCAGCATTCTTGGTTCCTCTGTATTACACAAGTTAGTGACCTCTACTGCACAGTGAAATTGGCATAGGGAGAAGAATGGGACGCTTGCCCCTGTAAACATGGTAAAGCTTTTTTTTTTTAAAATGCAGGAATATCTTTTCATAGATGTGATTGAATATCTCACATGTCCTTTACCCCTCTGTAGGCTCTTGACTTGCCTGGCGATTAAAACAGCTTAAAGAGATAAGTACTCACAACCAAGGACCGCCCTTTGGCATGGATTTGTTGTCACTGCACAGTCAGGGGCTACAAATGCCAGCATAGTCCTTTAAAAAAGGAATTCGTTCATGTCTTTATCATATAATTTTGCTACAAATGCCACGAAAACTGTTTTTGCAGCAGATTTGCTTGGAAGGTCGGCCAGGGAATTAGAAAACAACATTCTTACCTAAACAGGAGATATGATAACTTGCCCATATCCTTCTGCAGATAAGTGATACTGTGGCTAGGTTCACACACATGACATACTGCGAAAAACTGAGGAGACATCTTGGATATCTCACTGGATAAATACTCGAAAATCTAGTTGTTGTTGTTTTGTTTTTTTTTTTTTTTGGCGAAAAGGTCTTTCAGGTTAGGACAGAGGTTGGGCTCCCTTATCACACCGTGTGAGTTCGAATTCAGATTGGGCTATTTACAAACTGTGTGATCTTGACTAAGTTAATTAACATCTCTGTGCCTCAGTGTTCTCATCATTAAGGGAGAGAGTAGTAATACATATGCCATAATTTTGGTGTGAGAATTAAGTAAGGCAACATAGGAAACCCACAGAACAGTATCTGATACTATAAAATGCTCCATCAATGTTAGCTATTCTGATTAGACAGAATGGATGTAAATTCATGATTGAGGAATAGAAGGTACAGAAACAGGTGAGTCATCAAAGGGGAGGAATGCTTGAAAGCCCAGGAAACATTGCCCGTCTGCATGTAGGCTATCATTTGCAACCAGCATTCAGGGTTCTCCTGAATGAGGAAGCTTCTCTTCTCTCCTTGCCTGGTTCCCCATGACAATCCTTCTGGAAGTGTCTGTACCAGCCACACCGGTCTCCAGGGCTTTCCTATCTTCTTCCCCTCAGTCTTGAAAACATTCACAAGGTTTTTGTTTTTTTAAAAAAATTATTGGAAGTGACTTTAGATATCTTGCTTGTGTAATACACTTTAAAAATCTGGGCCGGGCACTGTGGCTCTCGTCTGTAATTCCAACACTTTTGGAGGCTGAGGAGGGCAGATCACCAGGTCAGGAGTTCAAGACCAGCCTGGCCAATATGGTGAAACCCCGTCTCTACTAAAAATACAAAAATTAGCCAGGCATGCTGGCAGGTGCCTGCAATCCCAGC
Organism: Callithrix jacchus; assembly: GCF_049354715.1. NCBI lineage: Eukaryota > Metazoa > Chordata > Mammalia > Primates > Cebidae > Callithrix > Callithrix jacchus. The sequence continues at coordinate 13,228,062 of NC_133524.1, forward strand.
TACTCGGGAAGCTGAGGCAGGAGAATTGCTTGAACCCGGGAAGTGAAGGTTGCAGTGAGCTGCGATCACACCACTGCACTCCAGCCTGGGCGACAGAGTGAGATTCCGTCAAAAAAAATTTTTTTTGAATCAGAAAGGTTGCATGGTTTTACAAGCTTATTCCATTTTGCCCTTAGGAACTATAGACTAAACCCCAGGTTTTCAATATCCTTACCACTGTGCCATACTAAATATTGGGTATTCTATTCTTCTAGCACTGCAAATCGGTGCTACTCTGTTCATTCCCTGTCATTGCTCAAACTTCCAGGTTTGGTTTCTCATCTGTCCATAAGATTCTAAGCATTCCAGGGCAGGGATCAAATGTAAGCTTTGTATTCTCAAAGGTATGTCAAGTTTAAATCTCAAGTCTTTGACATTGGTGAGAATCTTCAGTAAATATCCATTGACATTTGCATTGTTTCAGTGATTAAATGGCTATAAAAGGCAGATTGTTTCCTTCCTACTGTGGATAGGTGTACTCATATCGAATGGCTCCTCACTATTGTGAGTGCTGGCTATTTTCATCACAGTGGGTGGCATTCTGGTCTCTTCCTCCAGGCTTAGGTTCTCTTTCGACGCCACGATCTCATTCTGCCCGTTGACTACACTGGAAGTGAAACTACACGCTTATTTCTCATGGTGGGACACAGTGTACAAGGAAGTAAAAAAAAAAAAGGCAAAAAGAGAACAGACCTACTTTGTTCCCCTTAATCTCAGGTTTGGTGAATAACTGAGTTTGGGGCAGGCTTTGGAGGCTGGTAAATGACATGACATTGCCTCCTTTGTGGTTACTGAGTTCCTTTTGCAGGGGGATGGAAGACAGTTTCAAAGTTTAACTTTGATCATCTTAACTGGGAAATGTAAGAAAGAAAGGATCCTCACCTATTATGATGGAGTGCAGGGCCAAGGCAGGGGACACTGCTGGGACTTGTGGTGGCAACTAGAGTGGTATTTTCTTATGTCTTCATTTCTTCTGGATGAAGTTCATGCTGAGGACTTCTTAGGAAATCCCCTCATTAAGGGGAAGTTTACTCCATTGGTTTACTTGGTAGCATATTATGGCCTTTCACAGCCTGGATTAAACTCTGAGGCCTTTTCTCTAATACAAGCTCATGGTAGGATAGAACATCACTCCCATCAGGCCATTTATATCGACTCATCTTTGACATACTCTGGATTCTCTGGAAATACTGCTCTGCAATTCTCAGCATTTTAAAGGGGGCAACCATTGTTAAAACAAACTAAATATGGCCTGAGAAGGACTCCATACTTCTATATTTGAGTCTTTGTGGATGAACTGCTATTGGGACAAGCCCTAAGGTGTATGATAAATTATATTGTTTGTTGAGAATGATGGCAAGGAAAGCCTAGCCGGCCCCGCAAGCGGAAAACTGTTTGGGGCACTCTAAAGTAGCAAAACAGTATATGTATATCATACCAGTTAAAAACAATTCTGTAATCACAGGATATGTGACCCTGCCCTCGTGGCTCCCTCATGGAGAATGCTTTCTAGTTTGTCTTTGATCAATGTTAAGCAGGCACCAGCTGCCTACCTAGTTTATTTTTGTTCTATGAGAAAACACAGAACACCTGTTTGTTAATAATAATCACCTGTTCAGAGAGAAAAAATACGTGGGTCAGAGTCTGCTCGAGGCCCTCAGCCCAGAATGCGGTCAGCACCCTGAGGCTCTCAGCTCTGAAGGCTGTTGGCCGCTGGATAGGCTCACTTTGCTGTTCTATCTGGGTGTCTGCTTCTTAATTCCTTCGGCGCCACCTGGATGGAGGTCTCTAAGGCTGAGCTGGTCTCGGTAAACTGTAACCTAGCTTAATAGGCAGACAAAATTGAAAACCTAACTCAGTAGTATGCACCTGTAACAATAGCTGAGTCTTGGCCAATCCTAGTGGCTGTACTTCAACCATTCATACACTGATGGGTGTTTAAACTGTGTTCAAATAATGCATACGCTGAGTAACCAATCCAGCCATTCTGTACCTCACTTCCAATTTCTGTACGTCATTTTTTTTTCGGTCTATAAATCTTCTTCCATCACGTGGCTGGAGTCTCTGTGAATCTGCTGTGATTCTGGGGCCTGCCCAGTTCGTGAATCATTCATCGCTCAATTAAACTCCTTTAAATTTAATTTGGCTACAGTTTTTCTTTTATGACCATGGCCAGGCCTCCTTGGAACGTCTCTCTCCCACCATTTGTTGCCTTTCATGGACTAAGTCAGGTACCACTTTCTGTCTCAGCCTAAAAATAGTATTTCCTCCCCAGCCTTAGAGAGAGGAGGCTGGACCAGATGCCAAGTACCTTCCAGTCCCAACATCCTAAGCATCTCCTTTCTCTTGGTGTGAAGTGATACAGGAAGAAGAAAGTAGGAGTTGGAGTCAGATTTGGATTCCAGTGGCAGTATTCCTGCTTCCTGGCTGTATGGAGTTATCTGAGTCCACTTCTTCAAGGCCCAATTTTCTCATCTCTAAAATAGGAATGATGATACTAGTCTCAAAGTGCTGTTGTGAGCACTACTGAGGTCCTGCTTGCAAAGCATCTAGTACAATGCCGGGCCCACATAAGCACTGAATGCATTTAGCTACTATTATTATTAATAGAACTGTGACAATAACATTAGTATCTTTTATGTGACTAAAATGACAAAAAAAAGACTGGTCAGGTGAATATTCACATGTTGTATTAAAACTCTAGGGACCAGGCCAGACACAGTGGCTTAAGCCTGTAATCCCAGCATTTTGGGAGGCCAATGGGAGGATCTCTTGAGCCCAAGAGTTCAAAACCAGCCTGGTCAACATAGCAAAACCTCATCTCCACTAAAAAAAAAGAAAGAAAAAATCTGCCTGGTGTGGTGGTGTATGCCTGTGGTGCCAGCTACTCAGGAGGCTGAGGTGGGAGAATCTCTTGAGCTCGGGGTGGGGGCCGAGGCTGCAGTGAGCCATGTTCATGCTATTGAACTCAGCCTGGGTGATAGAGATCTTGTCTCAAAATGAAATAAAATAAATAGACAAAAAACAGAACTCTAGGAAATAATAAACGCTGGTCTTTCTCCTTCATTTCAGGGCCCAAATCATATCTTATTGTTATCATATGACTATTTTCTTTTTGGTTTGGTTTCTACCGTATTTCACTTTTGCATGTATTTCAGAGCATCTGATAAAGTGCAGTATGCTTGGTAGTGTATTACAAAACATAGAAGACATTAAATTGATCATCTGTTTCTTAAATGACCAGTCTACCATGGCAAATAATCATGAATTTCCACCATTCTGACCAGTGCTCATAGTGATTTGATAAAGCAGAGATGGACTGGAATTGTTCACAACCACACATTCAGCGACACTCCAAGTTTTTCATTGACCATGCTGAGGAGCAAAGCTATTTAGGGGCTGGCGGGAATTGGACCTGGATGAGGCACAGAGGTTGAGCAGAAATAAACAGGTCCTTCGTTTTTTTTTTTTTTTTTTTTTTCTTTTTTTGAGACAGGGTCTCACTCTGTCACTCCAGCTGGAGTGCAGTGGCGCAATCTCTGCTCACTGCAACCTCTACCTCCTGAGTTCAAGCGATTCTTGTGCCTCAGCCTCCCAAGTAGCTGGGATTACAGGCATGAGCCACCACAACCGGCTAATTTTTGCATTCTTGGTAGAGACGGGGTTTCACCATGTTGGCCAGGCTGGTCTCGAACTCCTGAGCTCAAGTGATCCGCCCACCTTGGCCTCCCAAAGTGCTGGGATCACAGGCATAAGCAGCTACTTCAGACTAACACTGGCCACACACTGTATCTCATAATCCTTTCAGCTGTCTCTAAAATAGAGATTTTTGTCTTCCATTTTACAAATAAGGAAACTGATAGCCAGTGAGATTAAGTAAGATTCTCAGAATGGAGCGAGGACTTGCAACTTCACAGCCATGTGCGTCTCTGCAGTACTGCCCGGATTTAGCAAAAATGGGATTTAAGGATTGCTTCCTTGTCTTTACCTGTACTTAGGAAGTCAGCTTAGTTTTCTGAATAACCCACTTCTTGGACCATCAGACAACTATTTTCACACATACTTTCATCTCTCCCTAGGCTTCCTGAGTAGGTTAGGAAGTAATTCTTTGCATGTTTTCCAAAACGATAAGGCTTCAGGTAGACTTTCAAATTTTAAGAGTCATTGGAACAGCATTAAAATGTTCTACCCAAAGCCTTATACAGACAGTGCTTGGAATACATCTCCAAGAAATATCTTTCTGACTGAATCTAATTTTTTTAAATGTGCTTTTGCTTAACTCACATTCAGTAAGCCCACCCTGTTTCACACATTTTTACTTATGAAGATCACGGGGCCAGGCACAGTGGCTCACCCCTGTAATCCCAACACTTTGGGACGCTAAGGCAGGGGACTGCTTGAGGCCAGAAGTCTGAGACCAACCTGAGCAACACAGTGAGACCCCCATCTCTACAAAAAAATATTAAAATTGGTTGCATGTGGTGATACAGGCTTATAGTCCCAGCTATTTGGGAGGCTCAGATGGGAGGATAACTTGGGCCCAGGAGTTCGAGGCTACAGTGAGCCATGATCACACCATTGCACTCCAGCCTGGGCCACAGAGTGAGATTCTATCTCAAAAAAAAAAAAAAAAAAAAAAAAGAGAGAGAGAAATCAGAAATAGCTCCTTATGGCAAATACATTCAGAATTTCCCCCATAAACACAGACTCCCATTACAACCAAACAAAAAGAGACAAGGAAGGAGAAACTCACTATCTTAAAGCTACCAGCTGTACATCCTTTCTTCTAAAAACTGTAGGAGAGTATAGATTCTGTTTAAATTTTTATTTTTATGACTGATGTAAAGAATGATCCTTTGTTTCAAAGTCCTTTCTACTACTCTATGTCATATCAAAACTGGTACAGAGATATTGGTATAAAATCTCTCTCCAAGGGATGAATTGATTAATTGACTTGATGTATTTGACTTGATATGTACATGTCAAAAATGATTTTGAGTATTTCCACACACTTTGGGCTTCCAACAATCTGCATCCATCCCTGCACTGAGATTCTCTATGCTGGCATGTCTATGACACAGTGAAGGAACAGTTGACACGGTGTAGGCCAAATGACCCATCTATTTCTGTTGTCTCCCTTAAAGTAATTTACAAAATCACTGGTTATACCCAACAATTCCATTCTAAAATACATTTTACACTTATTTTGCTATTGAGGTTTAGGTCCTAAAAGTACCACCCCCAGAGTATATGATGGATTCAATTTTGGGGACATAAACATGTTCAAAGGTCTATGATGAAAAGAAAGGTTTACTACTACTTGTCATCCTCAGTTCCATTTGTCTTATTAGAACCTTGATGGGCACAGCGGTTCAAATCTCTAATCCCAGCACTTTCAAAGGCTGAGGTGGGAGGATTGCCTGAGGCCAGGAGTTTGAGACCAGCCTGGGCAACATAGTGAGACCCCTTCTCTACAAAAAATAATAATTAAAAAAATTAGCCAGGTATGGTAGTATGCACCCGTTCTCCCAACAACTCTGGAGGCTGAGGAGAGGGGAACACTTTAACCCAAGAGTTTGAGTTTGCAGTGAGCTATGATCACACCACTACATTCCAGCCTAGGCAACAGAGCAAGACTCTGTCAAGAAAAGGAAGGGAGGGAGGGAGGGAGGGAGGGAAAGAAAAGAAGAAAAGAAGGAAGGAAAGGAGGAAAGAAAGAAAGGAAGGAAGGAAAGAAAGAAAAAATAGAATCCAATAATCCCCCAACCCAGCGTTACATTTCCTTTCTCTGTACCTTGGGCAAAGAACATCAGAATTTATGTGTTTGTCACTGTGGTAATTTAAAAACCAGTGCCGTTGGGTACAGGTTTCTCTCCACAAATCACCATAGAATCAGCTTCTGACAGATCTGCAGCTAGAATGACCCTTGGCCAATCCTAGGATGATTCCTTTATTCATTAGTGGCTTTCAATGCCGTGGGGCTACTCTCTCTTTTATTTGAGGACATCATGCAGCCTGCAGCAGATTTTTATTAACTCACTAATTGTGCCATTTCTTTCACTTTTGGGGGAATGTTGTATGTGTTCTAATATAAGCTATACAACTCTTCATCATTTTTCTCTGTTCAGATAATCTATTCTGCATGAGGATTCCCTGTAAGAATTTTCATAGTATCCAACTGTAGTAAGAGACAGTCTGAAATAAACTGAATACCCAAGTAAAAGGACATTGGTCAGATAAATTATGGTAAACAAAATGGAATGCTAAACATCGATTAAAACGAGATGTTTGCTACTACATACTCATAAAAAATTTTTTTAAATGAGGTGTTTGGCTAGGTACAGTGGCTCATGCCTATAATCCCAGTACTTTGGGAAAGCAACGTGGGCAGGTCACTTGAGGCCAGGAGTTCGAGACCAACCTGGCCAACATGACCAAACCCCATCTCTACTAAAAATAAAAAATTAGCTAGGCATGGTGGTGCATGCCTGTAATTCCAGCTACTCAGGAGGCTGAGGCTCAAGAATTGCCTGACCTGGGAGGTAGAGGTTGCAGTGAGCTGAGATAACACCACTGCACTGGATGACAGAGTGAGACTCTGTCTCAAAAATAAAAGAAGAAAGAAAGAAGAGAGAGATGTTTGAAGGGTATTTTAAGTTATGGAACATGTATAATGCTACCGTGAATATCCTTGTACTGTATCATGTACACAGATGCAAGAAATTCTGTAGGATATATTTCCAGGAATGGAATTGCTCACTCAGAAAGCTTAACTATTTTGCATTTTTTATATATTGGTGAGAAAAACTTCAAAAAGATTGTACAAACTTATAATCACGAAGCAATAACCGATTGGATGAGTTTTTTTTTAAGAGACCATTTTTAATCCATCCAGTTTAGTCTAGGAACAAGCTGGAATGCTCTAAAAGAAACTCTAAAACACCAATTTGTCTTTTCACTCAAATATGTATCTTTTTCTGAAAAACTGTGAACTATATATAAAATCATTCTATAAAGCATTTCTTTTATGTTACTAAATTAATCAGTAGAAAGGACATGCATTATAAAAATACACTGTTGAAAACATGTTTTCTCAACATCCTAAAAGCTTCAGTCTGTATAGACAACCCAGCTCTGTGTCTGAATTTTATGTACCACTCGCATGTTCCAGTCTTGATTTCCTTATTCTTAAAATGAGGAGTTGGAATCTACGGTCCATTTCAGATGGAATGACTCCATGATTTTACAATCCCTCAGTTGATAAACTGATTGTAATAAACAATCTTCCTTCTCTCTCCTAAGAATAACTTTTTTTTTTTTAAATTAGAGACAGTGTCTCACTCTATCACCCAGGCTGGAGAAAAATTATGAGATCCTAGCTCACTGCAGCCTCGACCTCCTGGGCTCAAGTGGTTCTCCTGCCTCAGCCTCCCGAGTAGCTGGGACCATAGGTGTACCACTACGCCTGGCTAATTTTTTAATTTTTGTAGACACAGGATCCCAGTATGTTGCCCAGGCTGGTCTCCAATTCCTGGACAGGTGGAGATGATGAAGAGCAAGGGAGGACAGGGACTGAGGAGTCATGCATACTGAATGCACCAAGGACACTCAGAGAAGGCCTGGGCTATGCAGTGGAGACACATTCTGATTCTATGCTCTGTGTTGCTTTGCTTTAGGGTTACTGCTGTTCTGCCCTTTAGCCAAGGGAAAAAAATAAGAGTAATTTGAAAGGAAACACCCCTGGGAGAGTAACAGCTTGTTTACCTGAAATGGATAATGTCTTGGACAGGACTTGCCAGCTTTCAAGGATTCTAAAATTATGAGACCAATCTGTACTTTAACATGGACAAGATCAAGATGTACTAAAGTGGGGAACCAGCCCTGGAGTTAGGACTCCTAGTTTCAGTTTTGCTTTCAGCCTTCCATAAACTGTTGCAATTCTTACTCATCTCCTGATTCCACAGTAGTTTGGGTATCACAGTTCCATAACTTGACTCCCTATACAAATTCTGCTTTGAAGCTTTTTCTATGCTGAAGCCACAATGGATCAATTCAGCCCAATAACTGCTCAGTAGAAGGGAAGGGAAGTCAGTCAAAGCAGGGATTTGGTGTCAAGTAAACACAGTAACAAACTTTTAGTTGAATGCATCTTTCCTTTTTTAGCCAATTGTTTTGTTGTGTAGACAGAGCCTCAACCAGTCCCGGTCCCATTTGTCTCTTCCCAACGACTCCTCTCTATTCTCCTTCCTGGTAGCTCTGTGGGCTCCTTCATGCTGGTTTCCATACCACAACCTATCTGGAATCTTGGAACTGCAGAATATCAGAGGAAAGAGAAGTCTGGAGTATATCCGAAGTCATGACAAACAACTTTCCCCATAGCTGATAAAGAATGGGACTGCCTGTCCCATATGAAGGGAAGGTGTGAACACCCTGCATTATAGGAAGCGGTTTACAATGCCTGGAGGTCTCTATGATTCACTGAGCAGAGCTGGACAACTAGACAAAAGCAAATACCACATCCACCCAGTTCAAGGGGCTCAGCCAGCTGTTTACCACGCCAGCAGTTTTCCTGTTTCACACTCCATATCCTCAATGTAGGTCATTCTCTTAAGGGACCCATCATGTCCCTTCCAGTACACTCACTGTCATTCTTTCCTTTTTTTCTCTTCCATTCACTCTTTCCACATTTCATCCAAATTGTTCTCTCTTTCTCGCCTCCAGGGGAGAACAGGAGGATGCCTTGTGCCTGTTTCCAGTCTTTCCATGAGAACGACCAGTTGGTGTTTACACATGAAAGGGAACTGATGTCCTATGCCTGTACATCAGAGGGAAGTACCTGTTTTACTTTGAATTCAATAGGCAGCTAATGAGTTTTCCATTCCTTCTGATCTCAAGCTGCTGTCACGTCCACTAGTGGGTGATCTGATGTTCTTTCTGTTGCAAAAGAAGACTTTCTGAACTCCTGTGTGAGTGGTTATTTATGAAGGTTGGAGTTTGAAAATAATTTAGAACTCTGTGTGTTCATATGTGTATGTGTGTGTGCGTAAAAAGAAAACTTGACTGGCATGACGTCATGGGTGCTGGGAGTAGGTCTGGGAACCAGGATAAAGAGGGGTTTTCTCTGTCCCTTGTCTGGCCACAATTAGAAGAGAGTCTGGATTATCAGGAAATGAAGCTGGCTCTACCCTCTCACTGTGGACTAAGAGTTTTCTTTTCAACAGTGAAAAGATGCACAGACCATAGTGCAGAAGATCATAAGAATCATCCTTGCTTTCTTCAGCAGATCATGGTTGTATGTCATTCTATAAACATATGAGAGAGAGAAAGATCTTGAGGTAGGAATAAACATAGCCATTTTGTTTCTACAAAGCCAATTCAATCTAGACTGCACTACTCACAACCATAAAGTACTAGTTAGGTTATTAGTTAGTGATTGGAAGGCTGCAAAAGCTGACTTGAATACATGACTTCAATCACTTGGACACATGTTTAATTTCTGGTAAGAAAGCTGCAGAAAATCAATGACCTAAGTTTCTAGACTGGGGTATTTCCAAGGAAACCACCAGACTTCCCCCATTGTCTTAGATTAAACAATTAATAAAATGCCTAACAGGCCCCAGAGGTCTTCTGTGTAATTAGATCAACAGCAGTACAACATCTGAGATTCTCTCTCTCCAACAAGACCCTTTAGGCTTGGTAACACATCTAAGTGGAAGAGGAAAGAAAGAAAGAAAAACCCAAAACCAAAACCACAAATAAAACTACTGCTATTAAGAAGTTAGGATCTTAAGGCAAGCAACTGAACTCATTCTACCAGTGAGACTGAATGGAACCCTTTGCTCAGCCATTCCTCAGCACTGGGCACGGCTTATTCTTGATGTTTGGATAAAATATGGGTTGGACTGAAGGAAAGACATTCACTTTAAAAATAAAATAAAATAAAAAATATGGGTTGACATCAATAAAATTCTATGTTTTCAGAAATGCAGATTGGTATTATTAGCCCTGTTTTACAGATGGAAAAACTGTGGCTCTGAGAGTCGTCAGTAATCCTGATGTCCAACAGAGTTCAACGCCAGGACTCAAACTTACGACCTGCGAGTTCACTGGCATATCAGGTCATGAAACAACCATAAGCATGAACTAGTAAACCACAATGCACATGAGAATGGCCCAAACACAACCGACTACACCACCTGGAAAAAAGGTGAAGCCTACACAGAAAGAATGCCAAGCAGAAAAACGAGATGGGTTTACGCCAACAAAGACCAACTTTCATCTATCTTCTCACTTTAAGCACTTCTTCCTGCTTCTGGCATATCCCTTCATCCTGAGCTGAAGCAAGTTCATTAGTTGGGTGGAAAACAAGAGGAAAGCCAGTGGGAACTGACACTCTTAGATTGTAACCCCTACTTGGGGTAAACCTCCAGGATCTCAATGACAGAGGTTTGCTTTCTTAGTTAACAGCCTTGGAAATTCCCCCTCCTCTTCCTTCATGGGTCTGGTATTCTTCATCATTTTACCAGTGACTTATATGTTGGAAGAGAATAGCTTCTTGCTAGATATTAAGATAAGCTTATGAAGAGAAAAGAATGGGAGTTGGAAGGGTGGGAGTTCACTACTTAGCATCTTACAAGACAGGATTAGAATTTAAAAGAGATCAGAGGAAATTGAAAAAAACTTCACAAACAAAAGGACAATAAATGCTTGTTGAATGAAAAATAAAACAACGCAAAGCAGTTCTTTTGGGAAAAACAGAGATGGAGAAGCTGGTTATAAAGTAAAATATATGTGGATCATGGTGATGGTACTTTTGCTTGTGAAATAAAACCCTAAGATGTATTACAACAAGCATAAATGTGCTTTGTAACACCAGTTCATTGAGTGCCTACTTAATCAACTCTGCTGAGATAGTGATGAGGTAGAGAAAAGGAAAGCGAGAATCAAAATAATTAGTTCGACTGCTTGTTGGGCACTCAAAGGGTAGTTCTTGATTAATGCATTAAAATGTACTCTTTTTGCATTCTTCAGCTTTATTGAGGTATCACTGATGTAGAATAAACTGCACCTGTTTAAAAATGTGTAATATGGTGAGTTATGATGTGTACACACATCTGTAAAACGGTCCCCATAATCAAGATGATCAACTTATCTATCATCCCTAAAACTTTCCTCATGCCTCTTGGTAATCCCTCCCTCTCCATTCCCAGTACCCAGGCAGCTACTGATCTACTTTCTGTGACTATGGATTATATTTCAGAGACTCAATTTTATATAAATGAAATCACCCAGTTCTTTTGAGTCTAGCCTCTTTTACGCAGCATAATAATTTTAAGACTCATCATGTTAAGTGTCAATATGTCATTTATTTTTATTCCTGAGTGGTGTTTATGCAGCTTATTTTTGGTGCTCAGTTATTACTTCCCTGGATAGATTAGTCAGTTGGCACATTCTTATCCTATTTCTTTATTCTGTACTTTTTGTTTAACTCACATCACAGACTCGGTAAATATTTATAGGGCTTTATTCAAGGACTTGGTTCAAAAATGAAAATCTATTCAAGAGGATTCTATTAGGGATCATTCATTCATTTGTTCATTAAGTCATTCAGCAAATATCAATTAAGCCCTTACTAGGTCCCAGGCACGGTGCTAGGCACTGGGATACAGTAATAAAGAAAATAGACATGCATCCCTTACATTCTAATGAGAGGAGACAGGTGGCAAACAGTAAAAACAAATATTATTAGTATGTTAGAAGTCAACACGTGTGATTTAGAAATAATAGAACCGGCTAAAAATCCAATAGGTATCATCCTAACAATGCAGCCCGGATTCCAAGCAGTTCCTACCAATCCGACTGAGCATAGACTTCGGTGTGGTTTTCCCAGTCACACTTATAAGGGCCCCATGGAAATCAACTTCCAATAGGACTTCAAAGAAACTGAGGCTGCCATGAATAATCAGGTGTTAGGGAAAGAGGTCGTCCTTCCACTGGACACTCCCCTCCATCCCCTGCAGGTAGGTATGTCTTAAGCTTTTGTGTACACTTGCACAAAACAGAAAGGCCAGAAAGTGGCTGGCACACTCTTCTCCCCCAACTGCAGGAATGAGGCCACAGAGGTTTACCTGGAAAGAACACTCTCCACAAACTTAAATCTCAACATTACACTGGTAAATGTCCAGTTCCAGATATCAATCTGGATCCAGGAATGTGTGTGCTTCACTCATTCCACGCACGCATTTGTTTGCTTTGGGGGAGAAGAGACAACAAGGCTAGAGCAATCCGAAAATTCAATCAAGCCAAAATGCCTTGCTCAAAAATGGATGAAACAGGGCCCCTAATCCATAACCAGAGAATGTTGGACACTTTCCTCTCCACAGAAATGTTTTCGCATTTAAGTTTAGGTAGGTTTAAGAGAGGAGTTTAAGGAGAGAGTTTCTGTAACCAGAAGAGGGGCGCCTTCCCTGCCTGCCTCCAGAACTTCTCCTCCAGGGTGATCTGGCAGCCATTCAAGGCAGCCTGAACTTTCTGAGAAACTTGATTTCCTGTTCCCACTGCCTCAGCTGACTGGAGGACTAGGGTGACCCAGGCAGAGAAGCAAGGGACACTGGTTAGTTTAGGAGCAGCGGGTTGGAACTGTTTATTCCAGCATGCTTAGAAATTCTTCCAGCAGCAACTGTAAAAATAAAAGTTTGAACTGTAGAAGTTTAGTTATTTCAACAGTGAACTTCGATCATGAGATTCTTGAATATCTTTCAAGAAGACAAGTTATTTTGTTTGTTTCATTCATTTAAAAAAGAAAACAACAGACTTTTTATAATGCAGAGGGGACTTCACTGTCACCTAGTTCAACTCATGTGTTTTATAGATGATGCAGCCTTCAGAGCTATTCATTGACAATGACTGGGGGGATGGGAGCAAGATCCATGTTTCCTGGCTCTGAACTCACTGTAATTACCTCCATGGATTATAGAAAAGTGCAATTCCAAATGCCAGGTCTTAGGGGGAAATTTACTATATGTAAATTGTACCTCACAACCTAACTTTTAAAAAAAGTATATGTTATCCCTGCTTCCTCCTGAACCTGGGTCTGCTTGACACCAAAGCCTGGGGCTTTCAGTTCCCAGCCTCTCAGTAGTCTTATTGTCATTCCTGTGAATCCATGGTCCTTTAGTGGTTTATGTTTAGGAGGGAGCTGTGGACTGAATAAGCTATGGCACACAAAGGCATTAACCATGGATTAATGGGAAAGAAAAGCTTGCTGAGTTCTGAGTCTGACGGGTCAAGAGCTTCTGATGGTGTCATGCAAATTTCACTTCCCAATGAAATCAGTCACTCTTTCTGTAGAGGGGCCATCATATCTGAGCCAGTTCCTGCTTGGGGTTCAGAGGAGAAAACAAAGCAGGCTGCAGCATGATGGGAAAGGGACATTTGGTATTCTCCTTGGCTTCCTAGCTAATTACAAAGTGTTAATGACATTCAAAGGAAACTTGCCTCCTTCAGAGCTCTACAAATAAGGGAAGGCAGGGGAAGGTGAGCCAAAGAACAGACAGGGGCTCCAGTGAAATGCAGGGCAGAACCAATCAGCCCTAGCAATCACCAAAGCGGGAGACAGCCTTAATTTACAAAGGAAATAAACACCCCAGCACAGGCTGAAATTGGGTGGGATCAAGAGTTCTTAAACTAATCATAGCTGGTTTTCAAACCTCAACAATTTGTTATTGCAAAAACATTTCTCAAGCAATAGATGAATAGATTGAATGGTGACAGAACAAAGAAAAGATGGAGAAATTTTCCCTGCAGTGGCTTCAAGAGAGGCTCACAGAGGTATGAACTAGCAATGTAACACAGTTATCCAATCAACATTTTGTACGCTTCTCCTCACTGGGTCTGAGGAAACAGGTGACCTTGCCCAGTATCCTACAGAAACACAACCAAAGCCATTTGTGCAACTCAGAGCTAAAAGCTCTTCCTTATGAGTTGGACAATAGGTGCCTTCAAAGAATGATTCTTTTTCCTATATTTTCCTTTCCTTCACTTAATGGATAATTTTTTCTTCCACCCCAAAAAGGAAACACGACCATCAGTTTCCCATATATGAAGAGGGAAATGCATGTGTGTATAAACGGTGGTTACCACATAGTATAATTTTAAGCCTTTAAGGAGTTTTTGTCCCTTAGTTATTGCAATTTTCTAAGTTAACATTCAGAACTTCAGTTACTATTGTCCTGTGTGAGACTTTTGTGTCTTGTATCCAATGTACTAGTTAGGTATTTCTTTATAGACTTAAGATTTACTGGTGTACCTGATTAAAAATAGCTGGAGAGATCTGAGATATTTTTTCCTGGATAATTTATTCCATGTATACCAAACAGCCAAGTACTTGGCAAATGACCAAAATATATGACTTTTTTTTTTTTTTTAGGTGGAATCTTGCTCTGTTACCCAGGCTGGAGTACAGTGGCACGATCTCAGCTCTCTGCAACCTCGGACTCCTGGGTTCAAGCGATTCTCCTGGCTCAGCCTACTGAATAGTTGGGATTACAGGCGTGCACCACCACACCCAGCTAATTCTTTATATTTTGGGTAGAGATGGGGTTTCACCATGTTGGCTAAGCTGGTCTTAAATTCCTGATCTCAAGTGATCCGCCTGCCTTAGCCTCCTAAAATGCTGGGATGATTTAAAAAGCCAGAATAGCTCATGCAAGAAATAAGTAGCTGAACAGATAAAATGGCAACTTTATGCTTTAATGGCAATGTAAACTATCTAGAAGGGATATTTATTGGTTCAACAAGAATTGATTTTCTTCGCTCTCAACTCCTATTAACAAGTCTCTTTCTAAGAGGTAGGAATGTCTGCTCCAGTAATTAATTTGTTTATGTGTAACTAGTATACTGAGAGAATCTCTATAAGGCATGTTTCTCTGGTACATATTTTATCTTGATCCTGAATGGAAGATAATGATAACCAAGTGACCTGTTTGCTGACTAGGGCACACTTAAAAGCAGGTATGAATACTGGATTTAATGTACATTAGCAGGATGTCAATGCAAGTGTTGTGTGAGTACTGAGACAGGTAGGCAAGTGGTGGGGTGAACTTCACTCCTTTAAATATTAAGCTCAAGAGATGTGAACTACCTAAGCTGTTTGATTTTATTTCACATGCTTTTTAAAAAATGATGTAAGACAAAAGATATTTAACCAGTTAATTAGGACAATCTAGGAACAAAGGATGTCTGGTTAATTCATGGAGAATGGGAAGTTTGAATAAATCTATGTTTGAATTAGGCAAATAAAGTTAATTATTGTGTTTGCATAAACACAGAGACTGGAGAATTGCTATGTATTCAGCACTTACTCTTTCAAGTGACCATTCATTATTTAGTATATGTGTATTGTGCACCTCCTGTATGGCTGGGAACACACCAGGCTCCAAAAATAAAACTGGGACTATAACTTTTTTACTCTCAAGTAAATAACAGCCACAATATGGGGTTTGAGAGGTACAGAACCATTAAAAGAGAGGAAAAGGGGCACAATTTTGTTTGAGAACAGATTCCAGAAAAGATGAAGAACGAGGTAGTCTTTGACACAAATCTTTAAAGAGTAAGTAGGCACTTGCCTCACATAGATGAAAGACAGTGTAGCGGACAAAGACTAGACCAGTCATGATTATTAACTATCAGCTAGTCCATCTTTACCACTTACTTGCTATTCATTCCTGGGCACAACTGATCTCAGGGAGGTAGTGGGTAGAATGGTGGTTACCAGAGTCTGGAAACAGTATTGGGAATGACAGAGAAAAAGAAATGCTGGACAATGGGGACAAACATACAGTTAGAGAAGAAATAAGTTCTAGTGTTCAATATCACACTCGAGTAAGTAGAGTTATCCTGTATTTCAAAATGTGTAGAAGAGATTTGCAATGTTCTCAACACAAAAAGTGATAAAAGTTTGAGGTGATGAATATCCCAACTACCCTGATTTGACCTTTACATATTCATGTATCAAAATATCACATTTACCCCATACACATTTACAACTAATATATATCAAGGAAAATCATGAAGATATTGGTAACTAAGAGCTAATACTTATTCAACATGTACCATGTGTCTAACCTTCTCATCAGCATTTCTTCTGACACTCACAGTAACCCTCTGACACAGATATCATCATCACTGTCTGTTTTACAAAGAAGAAGAAGAACTGATTTCAATGTGCTTTGGGTGAGCATCGCTGAGATAGCCAGATAATGCAATGCTCTGTCTGGTTCTGTTCCAATTTTACATCTCAGAACTTCTGTGAGTGCCATAAATAAGATGTGTGCACAGAAATGCAGGGCACAGTTAAGCTCCTCCTAATGAGTGAGTCAAGTATTTGTGATTTGACTGGATCACCTTAATTTAGATGTCTTCACAAAGATATGAACTATCAACCCAAGATGAAATTTTAACTAACATCAGGGAGATGAGATGGCCGTTTCCCTCCGGTATCAGGAGAAACCCTCTCCAAGAGGCAGAGGCAAGAGACTCTGTTTCTCCTGGATTCCCGTTGCTGAAGAAAAGCACTTGCCACTGGTCTGTGGGCAAACTTTCTTGGGAGCTGTCTTTGCATATGACCTCTGAATTTTGTTCACTGCATCCTTGTTCTAAGAATATATTTAGGGCTTTGTGACTGTACATTTCAACATTCAGCTGTTAAGTGAGACAGTATCAGGAGACATGATGCCCTTGATGTCAGCCATTCCTCAAAGGGATTGCTTGTTATGGAACAAAAGAAAATATGTGCTTCAATCTAGAATTTAAAAGCACTAACTGCAATTTTTCAAGCATATGTATGTAAATAAAAGTTATCTGTCTTACCATTTTCCAGAGAAAAGTGAATCTTCACTTTGTTTTAGTGTAACTTGATTCTGATATTCTAACCTAACATTTCATGGTCACAAAAAAGTACAAATTAAATGTTCTCTTTATGAAAAATAAAACAGGGGCTATAGCACAGGTGACTTGAGAAAAACAGTCACTAAAATAACAGAAACCAAGAGTGAACCCTGAAGTAATACATGGACTTGGGGTGATAATGATGTGTCAATGTAAGTTCATGGAGTGTAACAAAGGCACCACTCTGGTGGGTGATACTGATAGTGGGGAACGCCACGGTGGGAGAACAGGGGGGAAATAACAACTCTCTAGACCTTCAGATCAATTTGTTGTGAACTAAAAACAACTCTAAAAAATAAAGTCATATATATGTATGTGTGTGTGTATATATTGACATTACATATATGCATATTGTGTATGTATAGATATGTGTATATGCATCTATACATATATACACAAACATACACACACCTCTAATAACGTTTAAGGACAAAAACTTTCTTCCCTTCAGAATATCTGCCAAAGTGACTTAAAGTACACAGTTACTCATTTGAGGTAGCAAGGGGTGGCATAAATATCAACTGTTCCATCGCTAAGTACATTTTGTCCTAATTCTCGTCCTTCTACTGTAGAATAAACAGTCACAAAGACCAGTATGTATAACAGAACTCTCACATGGACCTCTGCAGATCTCAAATGAGGATCTTCTTAGAAACCTGAAGTAGTACTTAGACTTATATACCAACACACATTTTGAGTAAAAGGAAAATCCTTTATGAAAATGCAAACTTGAGGAATTAAATGCTCTCCATAAGGACTCACTTATTCCTGTATAAGTGATTGCAGGCAGAAAAACAGAATCTGAATGAACTTGTACTTTTTTTCTCAAACTTGGAAAACCTAGAAGAGACAAGAGTGGTATACAGGGGCCAATCAAAATAAAAAGCACAAGGAAAAATGAGAGGTCGCTCCTCTCCTCCCAATGGGAGTTTTGTGTTTTAAACAATTCATGAATGGAATTTCAGAAACTTGGCAAAAGAATACATTTAACTGACTTATTCCAAATATATTCTGCATTTCATATTTACTAAATAAGGTGTTTCCAAATGAACATTTTGTATATTGTTATGTGTAAAAACTGCACATTACAAAAGGAAAGGTATGAGAATTCATCATTCAAATTTTTGGATGCATGTATACTTAAACTTCCACATACTCCACAAATATTAAACTTGAAAAACAAAGCACTTTACATAATTTACCTTGCCACAGATGTGAAATAATTGTAAGCATATATAAATGTTAACAAAATACTTTCATTCAATGCTAAGAGGAGGTATCATTGAATGGTGGACCAAAACAAACTAAATGACAATTTGATGTTTATGGAAATAAATACCCATGAGCCAGTGTGGCTGAGCACTGATATTAACATATCTTGCTCAGTTGTCTTAATCATTTATAGTGGTTTAATTTTTTTAAGAACACAGATGTTAAGGTACTTTTAATAATTTTGATAAGGCCACAGAGTATATATATTTTTTGAAGTCATAATTTCATTGGAATTGCTTGTTTAACCTAATGAGTAAATACAAAAGAATGTAAAAATAAAATAGGTCTTCTTTTATTAGAGAAAAATGTACTTTTCCATGCCTGTGCTTTCCACATTTTTGGAACTGACACAGAACCACAGAGGCCAAACCTAAAACGAAATTATCTTTAATGTTAAAATTTAATTGACTGTGTATGTAACTGTGCAATTGCTGCTTTCTCACAGAACTGCCAAGGGTTCAGTCAACAGATCATAGAAACATGTTCTGGCATTTAACAAACAGACTAATTATAGAGGAGATATTCTAATTTATACAAGAATTAACTAAACACTGTCATGTGGTTTAGTGTAGCTCAAGTTTTGCTTGTATCATATAACAGGTTCAAGTTCTTTCATCAGTTATCAAAATAACAGAGGTTGAAGAGACATCTGAATAAGTGGCAACTCTTGCTGCAGCTGTTTCAAAAAAAGAAATGTAAGTAATTGCGATATACATTTCTACGAATGAAATATTCCAGTGCTTACATCAATCCTGAGTTTTTAAGATTAAATATGCACTACTTATAATCTCTGACACAATTTTATTTTGGAACATGGTAATTTATTTTTTAAGTTGACTTTCTTCACTAAAAAGAGAGCTTTCATCATACTCTTCTAAGTCCTCAATACTCTAAAACAAAAAGTCTAGTTCACTGACAAACATCACTTTACATCTCATGTTTTAAAAAGTAAATTAAATGTCAAAAGGAAATAGCTTATAATTGTCAAAGGATGCTGGTTATTTATTTCAAATTTAAAAACTATAATCAATACATGGAGCTCCAAATACTCACTTAAATTTTTTAATGCCAGATTTCAGTGAAATATTATTATGGCAGGTCCATCAGTCATGTACTTTGCTTGAAGAAAATAGTTTGACGAACATGTTATGGTCAAGATAGAGCAAAGGCAAAAGAAGACTAGCAGTCTTACATCATGAAATACCACATTTTTTTACCAGGTATGACCCATTTGTTATCACTAATAGTCCACATGACATGGTTTCCATTGAAGGGATAAAATGGTCTGTGATAGGATCTCATTAAGTTAGAGAAAACATAACTATGTTTGAAACATACACTATTCAACAAATAGTTCAACAGTTTCCTAAGATGTTCTATGTTAATGCTGAGCAAGAAGTAAAAAACGTATACACAATCTCTTCCATATTCCTGTGATGTGAGCAAATGCATGAGTAAAAAAGTAATAAAAAATTGTGTAACTGCTATGGAAGGGCAACCCACTCGGATATGTAGCCAAAAATGGAGACTGATATTGACTTAGTTGGCACAGGATTTCAATCAGTCAAAAAAAAAAAAAAAAAAAGATTTTAAAAGCATTGTGAGGGAAGAGCACGAGCAAATCACAGGAGTAATGATGAGTTCCTTCAGGGAAGGCTGTCAACCTGGAGAGGTGGGAGCAAAGACAGAAGGCAGCAAAACAAGCCTAAGATGGGGCCTTTAAAAGGGGAGAGTCTCCGAAAATCTAAGAACTGAGACATGGGCACCAGTGACAGGCTGGCAAAAGGGAAGATCTAGGAAGCATTTTAGGAAGGGAAGGGTTTTAGGAAGATAATATTGCTGATCAATGAAGAATGGCTCAGAAGAGAAGAGAGAACTCAGAAAAGAGTTTAATAGTACAAGCAAGGAAGTATGAGGTCTTGAACTGGCGCAGCCGCAGTGGGAATTTAAAGAATGAAATTAAAGGACCACTGCAGAGGTAAAACTTACCTCATGATAACTGCATGGGAAGGATAATGGACTCAGAAGAGTTCAAGATGATAGCAAAGTTCCTACCCTAAGTGGTAACATGTAGCATTCACACTGACAGGAAACTTTTCTAGTCTCATGTTCATACTTAATAAGTGGTTTCTGGGGAACATTATAGCAACATGTTCTCTACTCATGACTTCTATATAAATAATTGTTTTGTGTATAGATAATCCTCAAGTTGCTTGAAAATTTTATTTTCAAACTCTTTCCCCAGTTTATTTAACACATCTCAGTTAGTGTAGAGGAATGACATATGAACATGTCTTTTCTCAAGGTTATTAAAAAGAATACCTGTCAAAAGAAAATTCCATTGTCTCCTAAATAATATACATCTACATGAAGAAGAGGTCATTGTCTGATGACAATTTGCTAATGTGCTGTACGACAGCAGGTAATTCCCAATTTACAATGTGTTAATAATCTGCTGGCTTTCCCATTCTGTTATACATCAGAACCATCTCTTATGATTACAAATTGTCATATAAAACCATTACTAGTCACTATAATTTGGAAAGTGAGTATGCCATAAAACACTCCTACATTACAGCAGGAAATAAAAGAGACACTTAGTAGTTAACACTTGCCTACTTCCTATTTAACTAAAACTGTTGAAACAAAACAAGTAAAAAAGACATCCAGAAAGGATTTATGGACTCCTGACTTCCACTAAAGATTTGTCGCTGATCTCCTAAAAACTGAAAATGTCTCATTAATGTGTTCATAAAGTATCAATTTTATACACAAGATTTATATTTCTAGGTAAAATTTCCAATTTACCTTTTCCTGAACTGAATAACTCCCACAAAACTATTCATGAATCCTAAAAATACATTTATCAATTATGTTAAATCTGGAACAATACAAAGTGAAAATGGTAAGTAATTTATAATATATAACCAAAGGGTCTTTCCATACATTCAGAAACAAGTAGACTGTCTTCTATTTTTATGCACGTGTTGTATTTTATAAGAATGTATCGTGTTACTGAATAGAACTGACCTTTGTGAATTGCTCTGGTGGCGGCTGAATTGCTTTTAGTTCCTTTCACATCTTGTTGTTACCTCTTCTGTCGCTCTTGAAATATTTTCTGGAAGCACAAACCAAAAAATTTTAATAGTTATAAAGCATAATTATGTATTAGCTTTAAAGAAATATTCTTTGAGACAATACTTCTGCATACTTTCTTTTAGACAATGTTTATGACCAACTTGAAACAACTGTGTTCCCCACTCATATGCTAAAACAATACGATAACCTTTTTCATCAATCATGTAGTAAAGAATTTTCTTTCTTATACATATTCAACACGTACATCCTAATTCTTAATTTCAAATGAAGGGCATTTGATGACCTTTCCTATAATTTGTTGATGATAGATAAGATCTATACAGAAATTAAGAAACATTCTCTTACTAAGATTTTAAACATGTATTAAATCTTGGTCATTTTAATATGTACATAGATGAACCTTCCAATAATGATTGCCTTTCTGCACCTTGACCTAATCTCCAACAACAGTGTTCTCTTCTCCTCTGTGTGGCACTCATACCGTCATCCCCTAAATATTCTTATTCCCAATGGCTTCAATATCTACATAATATTAATAATAGCAACGGTAAAGAGCAACCATGGGTGAGATCGCATCCTGAAAAATTTAAATAAACCCATTATATAGGAACTCTTTAATCCTCCAAACAACTCTGAGGTAGGTAGTCTTACCATGTCTCCTTTTGTAGATAAAGAAACTTTGGTAAAAATTATTTGTGTTGTGATAAGGATTCTTCGATAAAGAAACTTTGATAAAGAAACGGAGATAAATAATTTGCCCATGGTTCCTGAGCTAACAACGGTCAAATTGGAGTTGGATTCCAAGCAATGTCGCTCCAGGGTCACAGCCCTTGACCACTGCACTCAGCTGTTTCTCCATCTTCCCAACATAAAGCCACTACCTCCCTGCCATTGTAGGTCACTCACTTCAGTACTACAGCTCAGGAATCAGTCGGGACCTGACGCCCATTGAATGGAGCACTTTTCACTGCCCCCCACCCCCATGCGCTCAGGTAACTCAGTCCCAGCTGAAATTCCAGAGTCAGTCATCACAACCCCATCCCTGCATCTATGCCCTGCCCAACTCTCCCTCTATCAACATGCTTGGCTACACCCCAACCCAGGAAATTCCAACCCTACAGCTGCTCTTGCACAAACATGCCAACTGGGCTCACTTTAGCTTCTTAATTGCTATGACACTGACCTCAGTTGGACCCCTAATGCTGTGTGGCAATTACATTCCCCTAGGCCATGAGTCCACTAATGGGGCCCCCTCTCTGGGCTCATGCTCTCTTCCTTCTTTGCTGGATGTCTGCATGAACTATTACTACCTGAGACATTGATGCAATAGGTTAATCATAAAGCTAAGCCCGATATCATAATTTATTCTTCCTTTTTTCCTTCTCCTTCTCCTTCCTCATCTTTCTGCTCATCTGTGATAAACTCTTCAAGGACATTCGGCAACTTCAGAGAAATTCTGTAATCATGTTTCTGCCTTTAACACATAGTAGGTAACAAGGTGACACATCATAGAGAGATGAACAATTAATTCTATTCAAACCAAAATTGACTTGACATAATTTATGCTATAAAGTAGAAAGGGAGTAATAGCAGCTGAAATCTTCTTTTTGGGAAAAGGTGAAATGAGTTTACTCTCATTCTGAAAGGAGTCCTTCCTAACTGACTACTAGAGCAGTATCAGAAGGACATTTAAAGTGTAAAATACAAAGATCATTTCAAAAAGCAAGATTTACTCACTTATTTTCTGTTAAACTTTCAGGTATTAATATTAGTATTCCAATTTTAATTGGTATAACAGCAAATCATTTAATTGACAGATGATAAAAAAGCAAATAATTAAAACAGTTTTTATTTTTTAAGTGTGCAGAAAGGGTTATAAACACAGACATTTATGAAATGTCCTACAATTCAAAGGATGTACTTCCATGAAATACTGTAACAACTCATTATGTAAAGCACAAAGTATTTAATAGGACCATCAAAAGGGTAGAAATAACACACAACAAGGAAAGTATTTTTAAGCAATCTAGTGATTGATGCTATTAACTATATTTTAGTAAAAGAAGCAAAGTCCATGGGCATAAAAATTTAGGTTTAAATAAAGAAATACATTCAAAAACATGTTTGAAATATTTTCTGAAATATTTTCATATGACATTTTTATCCATAGTGCTGTGTTTCAGAAAACTGCAATACTTCAAGGAATGCTTTCCTAAACTTGGTTTCACATCAGAGATCTACCATCAATTGCTAAGAATAGTTTTCAGCAATCATAAAAGATCTGCACCATAATGCAAATATTTTTTACATACAGTCCCCATCTATAACGCTCAATGTATTGGGCAGCTTGCAAAACCAGCACTCTGTCACCACCAAGCAGAGCAAAGCTTTCCAAATACACTGCTGGTATGAATTATCGCTATAGAAGTGCTGAAAACTGAATTGAACGTTTTAAAAATAAGAGTATTGTCTCCACTGTCTCTACAGAAATTTTCTCAAACTTTTTTGAAAATACGGTCCTATAACAGTCAGTGCAACTAACATGTCACATGGCTATACAAAATGTATGAGTTTTTGGATCCAATGACATGTTTCCCACTGGGTAGAAAAGTTGTCTTTCCTTTTCTACTACACAGTTTATTGCTGGAATAATAATAGAAAATCATTTTAGAGAATTCAATATTTTTTTTTAAACAAAATCAGAAAGCTGTGACAATAGAATAGCTGAATTAGGAAGATGAAAAACTCCTATTAAACACTCTGAGTACATAGGGACAGGAAGAGGGGAACAACAGACACCTGGGCCTACTTGAGGGTGGCGGGCAGGAGGAGAGTGAGGATGAAAACCACCCATCAGGTACTATGCTTATAACCTGGGTGACAAAATAATCTGTACACCAAACCCCTGTGACACGCAATCTATCTATGTAACAAACCTGCACATGTACCCTCAAACCCAAAGTAAAAACTAAAATAAAAACCGATATATGACTTAATCTGTGTACACTGAAAGGACTGAATAGAGCTGTTTCTCCTCCAATGCCCTCTAATATCCCCCAGCAATTAACTTTCCATGTGTATGAAAGAAAAGCCATCCCTCTCCTTCACCATTGTTAGAAGCATTCTCACATTCCACATTAACGGTCACAAAGCTAAGTAACAAAAATTTATCAAACAGATTACGTTAAATAATTCGGTTAAATGCTATATATGAGAAAAAGACGTTTAAGACAGTCTTGTCATCCACTAATTCATATAACCTACTGCGGGATTCTTGCAGTGCTGTCGGGACAGAGCTTCGCCCTGCCCCTGGGTTCCTGAGTGACCCCGTGTGGTCCAGAGGGCCACCGGGTGACACAGGATCTCCCCAGCCATCTCCATGGAAATGAGCTGGTATGCACCTGTCTCTGACAGTCAGGGGCAGGGACTGCCCACTTGCCAGCCTGGATGTCAGGGGACCTCCAGTGACCCCAAGTATCCCGTCCTGATGGGTGGCCAGACAGGACGGACCCACGCCGAACCCCAACCACCCCATCCTCGCACACATGCAAAGGCCCCCAGGACCCTCTTGGGCCTTGGGGACCACATAGGCATCTCCAGCTTCCTGCCCTGACCAACCCCAGCCCGCCCCAACCCAGGCCCCAGGCGACAATGCCTGGGCCATTTCCTCACAGGTCAGCCTGGCTGCCCAGCCCTTCACACCCTTGTCCCCAAAGGTCCTCATGCCCGCCTTCTCCACCTTCCCACCGAAGGCACCTCACCTGAGGGACCCCCGATATCGCTCCCTCAGAGGACCTGCAGAGGCCGATACCAAGAGGCTCCTCTGAGGGCCTGGGTCTTCCGTTCCCGCAGGAGCAGCCGGCTTGGCTGCCCTCGCTCCTCGTTGATTGGTTGGTTCAGTGTGCACGTGGTCAGCATGGGGCCACGCCCCCTGCAGGCACGCCCTCCCAATCAGGGACTGTCCATGGCTGCTGTGGACTCGGGGGTGGTTCTCTCTGAGGCCTCTTTTCCCGCAATCTTCCAGCTCCACATCCTGGGGAGGGATGCAAGGACCCAGGATTGGGGAGTGTCATGGACCCTGCTGTGATGAATGGAGACCAAGTGGATGGGGCCTAGGACCTCGCCCCACTGCTGGTTCCAGCCACCCCTGCCCCTTTGGGTGGAATGGCCATCATCCTGTGGGTGGGGGCGAGGCTCCCTCCCTCTATGTGCTTCTAACATGCCCAGCTGCCTCCTTTTTATTAATGGATTGTGCTTTTATGTTTTATCTAAGAAAATTGTTGACTCCCAGCAGGGGCAGGTAGTTTTCTCTTATCCTACTTCACTCCCTCACACTGGGCATTGCATGATTCTGTAGTGGATATACAAAGTTAAAGACTTTATGTGTAGATTTCTCATGATGTGATCATTTTTCTTTTCTCTCTCTCTCTTTTTTTTTTTTTTAAACAGGGTCTCACTCTGTCACCCAGGCTAGACTAACATGGTGCAATCACCACTCACTGTAGCCTCAAGTTCCCATGCTCAAGGCATCCTCCCACCTCAGCCTCCCAAGTAGCTGGGACTACAGGCATGTTCCACCATGCCCAGCTAATTTTGTTTATTTTATTCATTTATTTTTATTTTTTAGAGATGGAGTCTCTCTCTATTGCCAGGCTAGAGTGCAGTGGCACGATCTTCATTCACTGCAACCTCCGTCTCCGCCTCCCAGGTTCAAGCAATTCTCCTGCCTCAGCCTCCCAAGTAGCTGGGACTATAGGCACACACCGCCACACCCAGCCAATTTTCTTTGCATTTTAATAGAGACGGGGTTTCACTATGTTGGCCAGGTTGGTCTCGAAATCCTGAGCTCAGGCAATCTGCCTGCCTTGGCCTCCCGAAGTACTAGGACTACAGGTGTGAGCCACTGTGCCTGGCCAACTTTGTTTATTTTTTGCAGAGATGAGGTCTCACTATGTTGCCCAGGCTGGTCTCAAGCTCCTGGGCTCAAGCCATCCGCCTGCCTTGGCCTCCCAAAGTGCTGGAATTACAGGTGTGAGCCATCGTGCCCAGCCCGATTATTTCCATGGCTGGGTTGGAAGCCATCTTCCCCTGACAAGGCAGCTCACCTTTATATCCAAGAGTTCTCCAAAACCTAAAGAGAATCCCTAATTACTGACACGAAATACCACCAGCTGTCCCCATAATCTACTTGGTACCCAAATTAGCCGATGAGCCATCTTGGGCAATTTTAAGCCATGATTGCCTCAGGTTTCCCTCTCTTTCGAGCTTAAGATGTGTAACATTAAGAAAGAAGAAAAATCTTGCCGAGGGCTTTGTGCTACCAGTCTCACAGCTTTCTATCCCATCTGGATTAATGTAATTTTCATATGCTTCATCAAAGATTTCAGCTGGAAAAAGTACTATACCAGGTTCTGTCTATAATTGGAAACACACACACACATCAACTAGTGGTATTCAGCTAAGAATTCAATGCCAGCTCATTTTTCTTTAAAAGAATGTCAAATCAAGGAACAATTCTCCATCACAAAGTGGAATTTGATGTCAGGTGACGACAAATGGGGATTACAGAGCTACTTCTTTGGCATAACCGCCTAGAAACAAACTGAAAAGGAGTCTGCCATGTTAAATAGGCACAAAGACATTCTTTTCAGAACACCAAGTGTCCAAGTTGCAAAACCCTGAAAACATTCTTCTTTCAAACTTTCAGATGGAGCAAATTATCTCTTTTTCTCAGCTGGAGTATTTGTGAGACGTCTCTTAGAAAGAAACAACTCAATATACATATAATTGAGCCTTTGTAAATGGAGGAAGTCTATTTGAAGCAGCTCTGGGTTGAGGAAACAGGTTTTGTGAGCTAACCAAAGCCTTTAGGGGAAAGATGGTCACTTCAATTTCATTTTTTCCCACTACAGGTTATCTACAAAGACCACAGGAAATGTTTAAGCAAATTTAAAGGTGATTTCTCAAGAGTTATCAGAATAAGTACAGTAATTTAGAGAATTGGTTTCTAATAACCAGAGGCATAACCCCCTCCTATCCCCAACACCCTACTCCACCCTATGTAAATTAGCTGACAAGTAATGATAATGCTTCATAACAAATGTAGAAATCACACCAACTTTCAAAGCAGCAGTCGCTCTTTTATTATTGTCATTAAGAACTAACTGAATGAAATGCACCCCTGGATTCATAGACAGACAGGGACAACAAGGTGGCTGGATATGTGATGAGCAAGAACAGTATGGCCAAATGTCAATGATAGAATCTAGGTAGTGAGAACACGAGTGTTTTCCACGAAATTCTTTCAACTTTTCTGTGTGTTTGAAATTTCTAATAATAAAACATTGGAAAACAATTGTTCATCTTGAAAACACCTAGAAATCTAAGACATGATCACTGGGTTAATAACTTAAAGACTGTATACATCCATACCCCGTAGCCTGAATTAGTGATTTATGCTCTAATAGCCAATCAAATTGCTAATTTATCAGATGGGGTGGGTAGCACAGGAGATGGAAGTTTCTCTACCAATAATCCTCCAGATGTTTGAGGGCTTCATGTTCATTTACATTTCAACCATTTCACCAATTCTTAGACTCTTAGCAAAAGTTTATACTCAAATGAAGCAGCAAATTCTAGGCTCCAGCTGTTTAAGAATAAATGAAAACATTCATGTCTTTCAGAAAGGCTTATCTGACGTACTCTGCACAAATACCCTCACCTATGATCTTCTCTGTGCATACTCTATCAAGGCCCTTCTCAATGGGCTTGTCAAGACTCCCTCCAATTAGATTATAATTTGTTCAAGGGCAGGTGTTGTTAACTTTGCTTCTCCAGTGCTCAGCACCATGGCTGGGACGTGGTGGGCCGTCAGCAAATGCTGTGTTTGTCTATACGTGGCTTGATGCTGTGCATACATGTAGAGACATAAGTTCAGGCCCTCTCATCAAGTGGCAAAGTCTACCATGCAGTCCTGAGAATTACATACAGCTCAGCCTAGAGCAGAGGGGCTCCACCCTGGCGTCTCCTGGAATCACTCAGGATATTCCAAAACACATTGCCATCTCCATCCTAACGCACTAAGTTTCTGATTAACTGTGTTGGGGTTCGGCCTGGGCCTGAGGATGGTGAAATCTCCCCAGGTGATAGAAAAGTGCAGACAGTACTGAGAATTCCCAGGTTTGGACTTTACAAGCAACCAGGTAATTTCATTTTCACTCACCTTCTTTCCTTTGATTCTCATGACAAGCTACCAGGTCTTCAGGGCTGAAGGTTATCATCTAAGTCGGTGTTCTCAGTGGAGGCAATTTTGCCCCCCAGGAGAGAGTTGGCAATGTCTGGAGGCATTTTTGGTCTCTATAGCTGGGGATGGGGGAGCTACTGACATCCTATGGGTAGAAGCCAGGGCTACTGCTAAACATCCTACAATGCACAGGACAGCCCCACCACAAAGAATTATCTGGCCCCCAAAGTCCAGTGTTGAGATGGACACACCGTGGCCTATGGTAACTGTTAGATTAGCTAGGGCTTTCTTAGCCGAAGTAATCTCCTTTGTGCACTCTGTGCCCATGCCCTGTATAAGACAGACAACTGCACAACAATTTATCCCAGAGTACATCTGAGTCAACTGTTGGTGTTACAGGTTGGATTGGCTCCAGCAAATGAAGAGCTGACATTCAATGAGTGTTCCCTTTGTGCCAGGCACATTATATACATGGCCATATGTTCCTCCCAGCAATCTTGAGAAAGAGAGAGAGATTCTAAATTTGAAAACTAAACTAATTATACTAGGTCATACATTTAATTAAGAGTTCGAGCCTTTAACAATAAGCCCAAGACGAGGAGCTGCCTCCGATCCTTAATAGGCTGCCTTAATATAAAATTAACAATGCCCTATGTTTCTCAAAACCCCTTGTTTGAGAAACTCAAACCTAACACATTGTTCATCTTTTCTGCTCTTGCAGAATGGAACTGACATGGCATACAAGCCTAATCATTAACAAGACATACCAGTACCCTTTCCTTGTAATCCCACCCTCCTCCACCCCACTAAGAATCCACAAAATACCTTTTAAGGTGAAGTTCCAATCACTTTTGCATTATTGTAACTGTGGCTTATGGCTTATCTTTGTTGTCATGGATAATTGAGGCAACTGTGTGGGAATGGCAACTTCTGAATGATCTAACAATAGGCCTATTAATATAGCAGTAAATGTCACAGTTATAATAGAAAGTACCATACTTACACAGAGTATTGCCAGAGCTAGCACAATTCCTGGCATAAGGTTTGTGCTTAATAAATGCTTGCTGGAGGAACCAATGAAGTAATCAAGTGAGTCAGAATAAGATGCAACATATTCAAGAGATTTATAGAATGGAAGATGTAGAGTGTTTTTTATTTGAGATTGATGTGTTCTGTAGTGGTAACCAAAAGATTAATAGCTGACTTTCACTTTATTGTTAAAGCACAAATAGAGCATATCAATATTTATTTTCTCATTCTTATTTTGATACCTAATAGTATCACCAAATATTATATTATATGGATAACTATAATTCTGATATTCATACCAACATTTCTAATCTTGTTGGTAGACATTACTTTTTTCCTTAAAAGAAGGAAAAACAGCTTAAAATGGGAAATATTTTACAGTATTAGATTTTTTTAAAAAATTTTTTGTGCTTTTACCTGCATCTGACAAATATCTGCAGGACTGAGTTCTCCTTTAAGCAAAGAGTGAAGGGACCACAAAGTTACTTCAATTTCTCTTAAAAATAACAAGGGAAAAAACTAATATAATCCAGTAGGGATTATATTATCTTTATACTAAAAGAGTCATAAAATATACTTTTTATTTTGTATATTATTTTATGTTATTATTATTAAATTTTTTTTGGTGGAGGAAGGGCCTCACGAAGGGAAATGTATCTACAGCTTATCAATGTCATGCAGTGGTCCTGGATGTCAACTCTCTATATTCCACTGCCCTACTCTTTTCAAATGACTTTTTTATTAATTAGTTTTTTTATTTTTCTTTTTTGAAATTGAATGTCATTCTGTTGCCCAGGCTGTACTGCAGTGGCGCGATCTCAGCTAACTGCAGCCTCTGCCTCCTGGGTTGAAGCGATTCTCATGCCTCACCCTTCTGAGTAGCTGGGATTACAGGTGTGTGCCACCACACCCAGCTCATTTTTGTATTTTTACTAGAAACAGGGTTTCACCATGTTGGCCAGGCTGGTATCAAACTCCTGACCTCAGATGATCTACCCTCCTCAGACTCCCAAACTGTTGGGATTGTAGGCATGAGCCACCATGCCCAACCATTAATTAGCTTCCGATTTCAATTTTTTAAGAGAACTTTCTTTCATCGTCTGACTATCTGGGTTCTTCAGTGGAGGGAGACTGGTAACTGAGGATATTTTACAACCAATTCATGACAAGGGACTGATTCAAGGTGTAGGGGAGGGGAGAGGGAATTGGTGACATGGGAACATACCAGTTTGCAGGTCAAAAATCAGGGGTTAAAGATGACTCCAAGATTCTCAGCTCAGGGACGTGGGCAGAAGAAGATGCACTTAGGCTAGCAATCTCAAGTAAATACCATGAGAGAGGAGATGGACAATGGGTCTCATGGAGATTGAGACTGGAGAGGGCTGAAGCTGACTTTGGCAGAGATAAAGGAAAAGGAGCCAGCACTACAGACTGAAGAGACAGGAGGACAAGCTGGAGAGCTGAGTCCAGGGACAGAAAAGGACAGAGCTTTTAGAGCTGTGGAGAGTTCAGTAAATTCAAAGACCTCAGAGGGATGAAAAAAGTTGAGGCTTGGATGTCCACCACAAACTATGACCATCATGAGGGCACCCAAGGTCTTTGCCTGGTAGTTTCTGAAGTGTGGTATAGGGAGAAGCCAGATTGCAGTGGACAAAATATATGAAAGCAGAGGCCAGGTGCGGTGGCTCATGACTGTAATCCCAGCACTTTGAGAGGCCGAGCCAGGTAGATCACCTGAGGTTGGGAGTTTGAGACCAGCCTGACCAACATGGAGAAACCCTGTCTCTACTAAAAATACAAAATTAGCCAGGCATGGTGGCGTGTGCCTGTAATCCCGGATGCTCTGGAGGCTGAGCCAGGAGAATGGCTTGAACTCAGGAGGCAGAAGTTGCAGTGAGCTGAGATCACGCCATTGCACTCCAGCCTGAGCAACAGAGCAAGACAACCCTGTCTCAAAACAAACAAACAAAATGAAGGCAGAGAGGGAGAGAGAGGATTCCTCCCTCCAGGGCCACGACATTTTAGAATATAAATTGAGGAAAAGGAATCGGTGGTCAGAGAGAGAGAGAAAAACAAGCTGGTGTTTATTTCTTCTCTTTTGTCTCTCAAAATTATACTTTCACAGAGAGAATAAAGTGTAATCCTCTAGACCAGGAGTCAGCAAACTATGACCCCTGGGCCAAATTCACATTGATGCCTATGTTTGTAAATAAAGTTGTATTGAAATACAGCCATGCCCATTTGTTTCTCTATTGTCTATTGCTGCTTTTACACTATAGTGGCAGAGCTGAGTGGTTGCAACAGAAACCACCTGCCCAGCAAAGTAACAAATATTTACTATCAGGTTCCTTTTGAGAAGGTTTGTCAACCACTGTTCTAGGTCAACTCCCTTGATATAAAGATGGAGAAACAGACAGTCCATTACATTTCTATGTGAATTTGCTTTCTTGTTCTGACAAAGCAGAAGTGTCGACTGGAATTATTAATTACTTAGTATATGCGTCATCACCCACTTAATTTTAAGAGCTACGTATACTATTTTCATGCAAAGCGTCACCACTCTCTACTCTCATCAAGGTGAATTTTCCTTCCCATTCTGCTGCAATCCAAAACTAAAGCTAAATGCACTTCCATCCTTTACCCAGGCCTCATTTCAGGAATGTTTGTTGAGTACATTAATGAGCCCAAGTGACTTAGCTTTATAGCTGCTTCTGAAAATCTTGAGATTTAAGTGAGAAGAAAGTACTTTTGTTTCTACCTCCATCCTATTTTAGTGTAAATCGAAGTTAATAGTTCCTGGTCTGGTTGGCAGTTCACAAGAAAACGTGAGGTTGCCAGAAAATCAAAAGCACACAATTTCCTGTTTTTGAAGATGTATTTCAACAAGATCACTGAGAGCTTCAAAGACAAAAATGGCTGTCCGCCAGGGCCAGACCAGCTCCAGCGCCTCCATTTGCTTTATTGTTTGATGCTGAGGGGTCAAAGCATTCTCTGTTATGTTGCCTCTGCTCCCCACCGCTGTTTTTTTTTTGTTGTTGTTGTTATGCTATTAAGATTCCTGCTGTTGATCCTAGCAACTAACTATAGAGAAACCAGAAAAGATTCACAATACTCGGATATTTTTTTAAGACTGTAATTTGCTACCCACAAAGTTGGTGGAACAATAGTTTTTGGGGGAAAACAGAGATTCATACTGATTTTTCAACGAATATTTATTTATCTTGGTGTTGAAATTTCTCCCATTCACCTCCTTTGAACGTAAAAAGGTCCCTCTTACTGTTGATATAATTGCCTTTCCCCACCCTATTCTTCCCTGTCCATCCTGACACATCTTCCACAAAGCAGAAGTGCCTACCAGAATTATCCTTTTCAATTGTGGCATAGGACCCACGTAAACCCTGTAATCTTCCTCTAAGGTCAAAGCCAACTCCCAGAATACTCAGCATGTCCGTGCCACCTGCTCACAACTTTGGCTCTGGCATGGTTGAAAATTCTTCCAAGTAATGTCCAAGAGGGATAGCTTTTACCTGGGGTGAGCTTGCTAAGGCAACTCAGAGGGTCACCGTAGATTGTGATTACATCTTTCAGTGCAGAATGTTGTTGGGGGTACATCTATGGAAGGATTAGAAAACTCGCTGACTATAGGAGCTCCCAAGATCACTCACTTCGTGTGAATTCAACTGCTATAGAAACCATGAAACTGGCTCACTGATCTGAGCTTTGGGTCAAGACCTATGCAGCCATTCTTGACATGAATGGTTTTGGCCTTCAGTCACAACAATTGAAAATTACACCCTTGAAGAAGGCAAGAGTCTCTGAAACCTCCTAGAATGTGAGGGCTTTAGGCCTGGAGTACCTTAAAGGTTTTCTTTAAAAAACATTTGGATATGGTGGCCACACTGATTTTTTAATTCAGGAGGCATGGACAAATATCCATAGAGTATTTGAAATGCTACTGCCTTCGAGCCAAGATGCGTTATGTAGGCTAATGGCATTTCTGTAATCTGCCGCTCCTGAATCTCCTGTACGAGAAGCATTTTCTCAGGTTGGGTCATTCCTGCCTAAGTTGACTATCAAGAGCTATCCACCTCTGAGAACAGATCTGGGTGAGATGTCACACAGGTAGCCTCAAGGAGAAGACAGAGCTCTCTAGTTGTTTAACTTAAGGTAAAAGGTGTCTAACCCCAGTACTACAATGAGAGGGTCAGCTCACTCTGAAACCTGGTGATACCACCCGAAAGGCCTTGAGCTGAAATGGAGCACCTGCAGTCGTTATGGTGCTCATACCCCACATGCTTTGCTAACTATCCCTCAAAGTTTAGTGATACAGGTAGTCATTAACAGGTCCCTAATGAGATTTTATTGTATTGTACTGTATTTCATTCTTGAGACAGAATCTCATTCTGTGGCCCAGGCTGTACTGCAGTGACGCCATCTCGGCTTACTGCAACCTCCACCTCCTAGTTCAAGTGATTCTTCTGCCCCAGCCTCCTGAGTAGCTGGGACTAGAGGTGCACACCACCATGCCCAGCTAATTTTTTGCACTTATAGTAGCGATAGAGTTCACCATGTTGGCCAGGCTGTTTGTGAACTCCTGATCTCAAGGGATCAGCCCACCTCAGCCTACCAAAGTGCTGGGATTACAGGCATAAGCCACCATGCCAGGCCCCTAATGCTATTTTAGTTAAGAAGATTTTCTGTATTTACTTAAGGCCATGCCAGAAATGTTTTCTTTAAAGGTGTTTTATTCATAGAAGCTTGCTGTCCTCTTTACGGTTTAAAACAATCGATTACTAGTCAGACAGGATCAGTGTTTAATATTGAACCATCTCTGAATCACCAGCTTATTTTGTCCAGATTTCAAGTGGTTCAGAATTCACACACACATTTGAACTTTGAATCCATATTGGTTCCTCAACACGAAAGGAACTGAGACACAGAGATAATGTTTGGCCATTAGATTCACCATGGAAATTACCAAGACAATCTTAAAGCATCATAAAAATCAAGAGGTTATAGTTTAGTACCATAAAATCAGAATCATAGTGTATTTCAAATCAATATTGCTCTAAATCAGTATAATCCATTCATCACGCTATGAGTAACAATTACTCCTTTGAAAGAGCTTCCTGAGTAGCCTGCAGGCTCAAATCAATGTTTTCTACTTAGTACAATCACAGAATTTAAATTTATTTTTATAATTCTAAAAATTATATGGGCTTAGGATAAATAAATGACAGTTTACCCCGTCTCAGTTTCATTTTTCAGAGGGATGTTAACATTACCTTCGGTAAGCTTTCAGAATATTGTTTACTATACTGCACTTATAAAAATATAACTGAAATCGGTTGATTTTCTCCTCAGCAACCCTGTGAGTGGAAGCATATTAACTAACACTTCTGGTTTCAAAAAATAGGGTCATAATATACATCTGCACTTGCCTTTTTTTCCTAACCTAATGATGTACTTTGGACATCCTTGTGTATTACATACATCTTCCTCATTTCATGGTTACACAGTATTCCATCGTATGGAGATATTATATTTTAACCAGTTCCTTCTTGATGGCTATTTATGTGGATTCTAGCTTTTCTTTCCCGTTGGCTGATATAAACATTGTATTTTTATGTCATTATGCAGTTGTGAAAATAACTATAAATAAAATAACAAAATTAACTAGGTCCAGTTATTTAAAAATCTTGTGATCTGTTTCTCAATTATTGCCCCCTCCAAAATTGTCCCAGTATATATTTTCACTCACAGGGCATGAAAGCCAATCCTACTGTTTATGAAGGAAGGCACTTGTGTTAACAGAGGTGTTGCTGTTATAATCTAGAATACAATCTTCGCGTGCACGCTCTCTCTCTCTCTCTTTCTCTCTCCCTCTTTTCTTTTATAGACTCTGTGAGCAGATTACCAGACATTTTGTATTTATAGCACTCGGTGGCAAACTGCATGTGATAATTATACCAGATTTCATCCTCATGCTTGATTGTGTGACGCTGTTCACATACACACTGAACTTCGATTTGTGAAGATAGGCTTGATGATTTCAGTAAAACAGAGAAGATAAGATAAATTATTCAGGTCATTTTTTAGAAGACTGCTGTGAATTTGCTGGTTTGGCATGTAGCTGTAGAGTAATAAGCCTTGTTACTGGTATCAGAGATACTTATGCAAGCCTCTGCCCTATATTATTTTTCTTCAGAACTCAGGCCATTCTACATGTCCATCGGATGATCTTTCTGCAATGACACAGGCTGTCAGAATCATTTACAGAACATAGAGTCCAAGTCTGGATAACCCAATCAAAAAAAGGAATTGACTGGAAGGACATAGGTAGTTCATATAATCATTAGAAAAGTGAAACTCAGAAAACAAACAGGAACCAGGGGCAGGCCTGATGATCAAGGAGCAAACAATTCACGCTGTGCTCTGGTTAAGAGTCCTCACTCTCGACACCACCACTCCTGGGCCTCCTCACACCTCTGGGCTCCTGACTCCACTACTGCCACCAAGAAGAGTCTCACACCTGTCTCCCTCAAGACCCAAAGTCCTAGGTGCAACTTTCTGGTTAGGTGAGCCTAGGTCATGTGCTCAAGCCCCAGTCACAGAGAATTCTGGGAGAGGGAATCGTCTGAGATCCTTCAGCTTCCTCCTTGGGAAATCTATCAATACCTGCACAGTGGTGAATTGTCTCCAAATAGAGTTCAATGCCTTATAGCCAAAACAACCCAACAACGATAAAGAGGAGAAATGAGAACTGACCATCACCCTGAGGTCTCCACTTCAGTTTCTGGAATCATGTTATAATTTATTTCTGACTTTGTTTACTGGCACCTCCTTAAAAGCAGCAGATCAGCTGTTTGTAACTTCATCTAACCTCTCTGCCTTGGCTCCCAGCATTATTGCTTTTAAAGATTCTCTCACCAATAACAAGAATGGTTCGTGATCACCTAATGCTTGCATGTTCCTAGATGCTTTTCCACGTAGGACAGGGTGTGCTCAATCACCAGCTCCGCAGTGGGGATAATTCCTCCCTATCTTATCAACTTTTTAATGTGACTTTTTTTTTTCTAACCCTATCCAAACCCTAACCTGGCCATTCCCACTTGCTTCCTCAGCAACATTGGAGAGTGCCATATTAATCACTGGAATGAAGATTTAACTTTTCTTCTTCGATTTCAGGACCCTCCTTCTCCCACATTGTCCTGTTCATCAAACCGCTGCTTAGCACCACAAATCAGTCATCCAGCCAGTGAGGTCCCTCCTGTCAATCCTGGGTCTTACCACGTGCATTACCGATTGCCCTCAGTGGAAATAAGACCCTGTATTTTGAACGAAAAAAAAAAAAGCCTTTATTTGTATTATTTCTATTTTTTAAACCAGCTGTGTGTTCTTTGGAAAAGTAGATGAAGCCTTCCGGACCTAGATTACTCATCTGAAAGTTGAATGTGAGGTAGGGTGATTTCTGATTTCCTCCTCCACTGTAACCTTCTGTATATTTTTAAAATTCCATGAACAGAAGTGGGGCCAATAGAGGAGGGGACTCAAAGCAACATTAAAGGGGGGAACTCCTTGTTTCACTGGCTTTGGACAGTGACAGGCTTCAGATCCTGGCTTTATCTGAAACTGAGAATCATAATTGATATTCTCAAAGTAGCCTGAGGACTCATGAGTTCACTGACACCATATGAGTTAATTGTTGAATGCTACTTTGAGGTCTTAATACATATGCCCATGGAGATCTTTTTAGCTTTCAAATAAAAAGCATAAGCATGAAAGACCTAATTCCTGTCCTGGGCACCTCATGCTTTATTAAAATATAATAGTATTTGTTATTTTCATGAGTGATAATGGCATTGTAGTTGTGTTTTTAGAAAGTCTCCATCTTTTAGAGCAGGATTTCTCAATCTTAGTACTACTGATATTTGGACACTGTTCTTTGTTGGGGCTGGGGGTGTCTGTGCATGATAGAATACTGGCCAGCATCCCTGGCTTCTATGCACTAGATGCCAATAGCACCCTTTCCATAGTTGTGACAACCAAACATGTCCCCAGACATTGCCAAATGTCCCCAGGGGAGCAACTTCACCACCAGTTAAGAACCACTGTTTTAGAGATACATATTAACATATTTGCCAATGAAATAATCAGGTGTCTGGTAGGGAATGGTTGAGGATATCGGTGTGGATAGGGCAGGACTGGCCAAGGACTGATGGCTGTTGGGCTGGGTGATGAGTACTGGGGCCTCATATTATCTTAACCACTTTTGTGCGTATTCAAGTATCTAAAATTATAAGTGCAAAAAACCTTGTTTTAACACATCAGTGGTATTGATTTTAAATCCATTCTCAAGGTTGAGCCTGCAGGGCATCTTGCCCTGGAAAGATTAAGAGCTGAGGATAGGGGAAGTAGAATATTACTCATGCTCTTGACTAACGGTTTTTGACCATTCTGGGGACATACTGAGTTCTGAGTGATTAAACTGAGCTCTTAATCAGCCTTACTAGCATCAAGCCATTCTGCAAATGCCACCATGATTTTTTTCTCCCTGGTCATCTGGATGAGCTTTAGCCGAATTGAAGGTTGAGGCTACATTACATGGGGAAGCCTTCCATCCTCCCCATGGCCAGCAGCTACTTGTTTAGGCCATCTGCTCGAGTGCAACTGTAGCCCAGCCCTGCTGCTTTCAGGGCCGATGCTTAAGGGCAGGTTTCCCTTATTATAGCCTCATGGGTACCAATGTGTACAGTGAGAAAGGGCCTAGGGGAAGGCCCAGCCTGGCTGGAACTAGAGGAACACCAGCAGGGATCCAATTAACAATACACAACACCAGTGGGCCTGACCTTTCTTTAGCCTGAGAAACATAACTGGAACTTAGCTTGAGACTGAGCAGAGCAACTCTCAGAACCTTTATTTTGAGGCTGAGTACTGCGTTGGACCATCCAGAACGGAGCAGGAATATGTAAGGATCGCTTTAGAGATGATGTTGGGCTGGTGATAGCAAAGAGTTTGTGCAAATTGGCAGTAGGACATCAAAGTGATTCTTTTATACGTTTAAGAGGAGTAATCAAAGCTGTCTAGAAAAATTTGTAAATTGTAATCCTCTTCGGCACAGAAAAAATGTAGATGTAATTGATTTTAAAAGTCCACAGCTATTTTCAGTCTTAAAGATAGTAGTAGATGGTGTGACTAAGAGCTGGAACTCCAGCCACACCACCTGGATTTAGATTCCAACTCTACTCCTTATCAACATGCCACGCTCACCTACGTAAGGCAAGTTATGGAAACTCGCCACGCCTCAGTTTCCTCATCTGTAAATCCAGAACAACAATCATATGCCTCTCCTAGGGTTATTTGAGGATTAAGCAAGTTAGTACACTAACGGGTTTAGAATAGTGCCTAGTGCAGAGTAAACAATGGATGTTGTGATTCTTAGCTAGAACTAGCCTTGTTTATCTTGTCAGACAGTGCAAACATTATGTAGGCAGGACAATTTGAGGGTCGGGGAGAAGAGGCCGCTTCCATAAAATTTAGAATGATCATCAAAGGCCATTTCTTTGGATTAATAAATTGCTTGCTTTTTGCATTTTAGGGAGTTGGCATGTAGCACGGGGACATTTATCAAACGCTGTTTCTCTGATAGAGCAGTTCTTAAGAGACAGGAATTTGAATAGGGTGAAGGTGGGAGGAGCAAGGGACATTTGGATTATGAGGGCTCTGCCTTTGAGGTGGCAGCTGCATGGGTACTGGAGGGACTTTAGACCCTCAGAAGACAGTGGCCACTGATGCTGGGAGTTGGGTGAGGGCTCCCCAAGAAAGGCATGCCATCGGAGAATTATTTCTGAGCTAAGAATCTTTCGACCTGAAGTAACCGTATTAAACTGAATGTGCCCCATATCAAAGGGATCCCATGATCCGTTCAAATTTGTCTTTTGTACTATTAATGTGTTAAAGACTCCCAAATCCTCTGCCCTTGTTGGCTACTTGGTTTTCAACCCCATCTCCCAAATGACACACAGATCCTCTCTGGTGTCATTTCAAACCTGGAAGTGAATCTGATAGCTCTCTTTGTCGCCAGAATTTTCTCATTAAAAGAGGTTACAATACTTCATATTTACAGGCTTCTTAATTTCATCTTTGATATTTTTCTTTTTAGCAAGCAAATTATTCTGGCTTTCTTACAAATGCTGCTCAGAATCAGAGCAAGGGCTTCTTACCCCCTTGCAAGGGTGGTGGCTCACTCAGCCACTGTCTGCTTTTGATTTGTGTACTCTGTGCCCTCTGTGAGCAGTGCTGCCACTTGAAAACTGATTCCTACAGCAGTTCTTGGACCTCTTGTTATCAGCATTCCCCAGACTACAAGTTAAAATGGCAGTTTTCTGTTTGAACCCTAGACCTTCTGAATCTGAATTTCTAAGACTGGGGCCATGGAAACTGAATTTTTATTAACTATCTCAAGAGATCTAATGCACACTGAAATGTGGAACTGTGACCTCATACACTGTGACCTCATACGTGGGTTTCCACGTTCTCAATTGCAAATCCTTCAGTGTCCTTACCTGCTGTCTTATCCACCCAGGAGACTCCCTTCCCAAATATGCATCCTACATGGTCTCATTGCATTTGCTTTCCTAGGGAGGGATGAAGATAAAATCCAGACATGTGCTTTGTGGTGAGGGGAGAAAGCAGTCTTTATCTGAGGCTGAAAGGTTATATCTTGAGCCTCAGACAGAAAACTTAGGATGAGTCACCCAAGGAAAGGGTCAAGAGGTCGGCTAGCCTGAGCTGATAGAGTGAGAGAGCCTTGTGAGTCTGACTAAGTTAAAACATGGCCTTGGGTCAATAAATATTTGCAGAATGAAACCGATGATTTACTGATATTGAAATGCTCTGGCCACTTTGATGATCTCTGTGAGTATAGTGTCTAACTTTGAGAGTCTAACTTCAGGATTTTATACATTACAGTAAAATAGCCAGACATAGTGGCTCACACCTGTAATTTCAGCATTTGGGGAGGTTGAAGTGGGAAGATTTCTTGAGCCCAGGAGTTTGACCAGCCTGAGCAACATAGCACGATCCACTCTGTAAATATGTGTGTGTGTGTGTGTGTGTGTGTGTGTGTGTGTGTGTGTGAATAGTTTAGGCACCCTCCAAGCTGACTGGGACTCAGCCTTGGCTCTGACCTTGGTTGCTTTTATTCTATGAATAATTTCAAAAAGATTGATTATCTGATTACTCAGGCCACTGCAAACAGGAAGCACCTGATTAGAAGCAATTTGCAAGAGCAAGGGGAATATGCAGACACGGGCACAGTGAAAGAGGCAAAAATTGACAGAACTTAGAATTCTGGAAAATTTGTTTATGTGGAACTTAACTATTCCTTGATGATGACAGATGGATAGGTGAGAATGTAAAGATAGCTGTAAAAATCGAGCACTTCCAACTTTAAGACTTGATCTTAAGAATCTTCTAGTACTTAAAAAAAGTAGGCCATTGTTGATCAAGTGTAACGTTAACTACCTTGGGATGGAGAAGTGGAGATGATGAAAGGTGAAAGAAGCTTTACAAAAGTCATGGAATTGAGTCAGTCATGATCTAGGGGGCTGGATCTAAATCCCAAATAGGTCTCTCCGAATTTATAGATTTTGTTTCATAAAAGGAAATTACAGCCTAGAAACCTCTGTTGAGCTTCTCTTCCATTTGATTGACCTAAATTTCTTTTGGCTGATTACCAAAGCATTACATTAGCAAAATGTTTGCCGGTAGTATATGGACATTTAGGCTGGAAATACAATACTCAAGTAATTAGAATCAATGTTCCCTATATAAGTTATAGCTCAGATGTTTCTCTGCATATGGGGAGAAATAAAATCAAGTTCTGGCAGAGTTCTGTAAATATCAGCTAATTTCCGACAATTCCAACAATATCATTATAAGGTACAGGATGTTAAAATCCAAATTCTAAAATAAAATTGAGTATTGTTATGTCTAATTGTGTAACCCTTACATTTGAATATGCTAAGGAATAAACTTAGCATTTCTTGTTATCTGATGATATTAACAAAATAATTAAGGCAATAACTTGTGTTTGACAGTACAGTGTGCCTATGTGATTTTTTTCTTAAGAGGGGAAATATATGTATTAGTTTGTTTTGATACTGCTGATAGAGACATACCCAAGACTGGGAAAATTACAAAAGAGAGGTTTAATGGATTTACAGTTCCATGTGACTGGGGAGGCCTCACAATCGTGGCAGAAGGCAAGGAGGAGAAAGTCATATCTTACATGGATGTCAGCAGGCAAAGAGAAAGAGAACTTGTACAGGGGAACTCCTCTTTATAAAACCATCAGATGAGATGTGGGTGGGGATACAACCAAACCATATCATTCTGCCCCTGGCCCTTCCCAAATCTCATGTCCTCACATTTCAAAACTAATCATGCCTTCCCAACACTCCCTCAAAGTCTTAACTCATTTCAGCATTAACTCAAAAGTCTACAGTCCAAGTCTCATCTGAGACAAGGCAAGTCCCTTCCACCTATGAGCCTGTAAAATCAAAAGCAAGTTAGCTACTTCCTAGATACAATGCAGGTATAGGCATTAGGCAAATATAGCCATTCCAAATGGGAGAAATTGGTCTAAACAAAGGGGCTATAGGACCCATGCAAGTCTGAAATGCAGCAGGACAGTCAAATCTTAAAGCTCAAAAATGATCTGCTTTGACTCTATGTCTCACATCCAGGTCACGCTGATGCAAGAGGTGGGTTCCCATGGTCTTGGGCAGCTCTGCCCCGTGGCTTTGCAGGGTACAGCCCCTCCCTCCCAGCTGCTTTCATGGGCTGGCATTGAGTGTCTGTGGCTTTTCCAGACACATGGTACAGGCTGTCAGTTGATCTCCCATTCTAGGGTTTGGAGGACGTTGGCCCTCTTCTCACAGCTCCACAAGGCAGTGCCCAAGGAGGGACTTTGTGTGGGGGTTCTGATTCCACGTTTCCCTTCCAAACTGCCCTAGCAGAGGCTCTCCATGAGGGCCCTGCCCCTGCAGCAAACTTCTGCCTCGACATCCAGGCATTTTCATACACGCTTTAAAATTTAGGTGGAGGTTCCCAAACCCCAGTTC
Organism: Callithrix jacchus; assembly: GCF_049354715.1. Taxonomy (NCBI): domain Eukaryota; kingdom Metazoa; phylum Chordata; class Mammalia; order Primates; family Cebidae; genus Callithrix; species Callithrix jacchus. Next base: position 13,270,818 of record NC_133524.1, read on the forward strand.
TTGACTTCTGTGCACTGGCAGGCTCAGAACCACATGGAAGCTGCCAAGGCTGGGGCTTGCACCCTCTGAAGACATGGCCCTAGCTCTATATTGGCCCCTTTCAGCCATTGCTGGAGTGGCTGGGATGCAGGGCACCAAGTCCCTAGGTTGCACACAACATGGGGATGCTGGGCCTGGCCCATGAAACCATTTTTTTCTCCTAGGCCTCTGGGCTTGTGATGGGAGGGACTTCCATGAAGACCTCTGACATGCCCTGGAGATATTTTCTCCATTGTCTTGGGGATTAGCATTTGGCTCTTCATTACATATGCAAGTTTCTGCAGCAGGCTTAAATATCTTTTCAGAAAATGATATTTTCTTCTGTGTCAAGTTGTTAGGCTGCAAATTTTCTAAACTTTTATTCTCTGCTTCCCTTAAAATACTGAATGCCTTTAACAACACTCAAGTCAACTCTTGAATGCTTTGCTACTTAGAAATTTCTTCCACCAGATACCCTAAATCATCTCTCTGAGGTTCAAAGTTCCACAAATCTCTAGGGCAGGGGCAAAATGCCACCAGTCTCTTTGCTAAAACAGAACAACAGTTACCTTTGCTCCAGTTCCCAATAAGTTCCTCATCTCCATCTGAGACCACCTCAGCCTGGATTTCATTTTCCATATTATTATCAGCATTTTGGTCAAAGCCATTCAACAAGTCTCTAGGGAGTTCCAAACTTTCCCACACTTTCCTGTCTTCTTCTGAGCCCTCCAAACTGTTCCAACCTCCACCTGTAACCCAGTTTCAAAATCCCCTCCATGTTTTCAGGTATCTTTTCAGCAGCACCCCACTCTGGTACCAATTTACTGTATTAGTCTGTTTTCATGTTGCTGATAAAGACATACCCAAGACTGGGAAATTTACAAAAGAAAGAGGTTGAATGGGCTTACAGTCCACATGGCTGTAGAGGCCTCACAATCATGGTAGAAGGTAAGGAGGAGCAAGCCACATCTTACATGGATGGCAGTAGCAAAAGAGACAGAGAACTTTTGCAGGGAAACTCCTCTTCATTAAACCATCAGCCCTTGTGAGACTTATTCATTATCATGAGAACAGCATGGGAAAGACTTGCCCCCATGATTCAATTACCTCCCAAAGGGTCCCTCCCACAACACGTAAAAATTCAAGAAGAGATTTGGGTGGGGATGCAGCCAAACCATATCAATATATGAAAGAGAAAATGTGGGAATAAGGGCTAGGGAAATTGTTAGCAACAACCATCTAGGTGACCTTCAATTTTATTTGTATTTCTTTTTCTTTTTTCTTAAAATAGATACAGGATCTTACTATGTTGCCCAGGCTGGTCTCAAACTCCTAGGCTCAAGCAATCCTCCTGCCTCAGCTTACCAAGTAGCTGGTACTACAGGTGTGTACCACCAGGCTTAGCTAATTAAAAAAAAAAAATTTGTAGAGACAGGGTCTTGCTATGATGCCTGGGATGGTCTTGAACTCCCAGCCTCAAGCAATGCTTCTGCTTTGGCCTCTCAAAGTGCTGATTTTATAAATGTGAGACACCACACCTGGCACAAGCTTAAATTTTATTTATTTACTTATTATTTAAGACAGAGTCTTGCTCTGTTGCCCAGGCTGGAATGTGGTAGCACAATTTTGGCTCACTCCAATCTCTGCCTCCTGGGTTCAAGTGATCCTCCCACCTCAGCCTCCCAAGTAGCTGGGACTACAGGTATGTGCCACAGTGACTGGCTAATTTTTGCATTTTTTGTAGATCAAGGTTTTACCATATTGCCCCCACTGTTCTCCAACTCCTAGACTCAAGTGATCCACTGGCCTAGGCCTCCCAAAGTGGTGGGATTACAGGTGTGAGTCACCGTACTTGGCCCCAAGCTTAAATCCCAAATGGGAATTTGCAACATTCATCTCATGTTGAAAAACGTCTTTCTCATGAACTCTGAAGAGGCCTGAAGACCTCTTTGCTCTTGAGTTCTTCTAGTTTTTGATCCAGGAATCAAGAAATAGGGGCAAATATCTAATCTTCTTGGGTCTTAGTTTCTCCATTTATAAACTGGGATCAATCCTGCTCACCATGGCACAACTGCCCCAAGGTTAATGGTGACCCCAGTGACCCTCAGATTCCAAACAGGATTTCTGAGAGGCCTCTAACATTTGAATGGAGTACTTGAATGTTAGATCTGGGAGACATTTGTGTAGTTATATGACGTTATACTCATCTGGTAGGGGATAAAATGGAGTCAGAGAGGTTAAGTGGCTTCAGCATCTCTTTTTATGCATTTTCTGTGGTACACTGTGTGTCTCCTCAGCCCTGGAAGCTCTTCACTCAATCCTAGCAGAGTGCCAGGAACATAGCAGATGTTTGCTATTTGTTAAATAGGTTGCTAAAGACAGTCCGAAAAGGAGTGTCTCTGGTAACTGGACTCCTAGCCAGCCTTCTTTTCATTAAATCTCAGCTCTGTAAACATTCTTGACAAATACGTTAGTTCAGAACATTCTGGACTCACTGAGGGATTTTTCTCAGCAGCATCTCACTGGAGGTGCTTCAATTCCTTTGCCAAGGGTCTTGGTTGTATGGTCCCACAGGTCTTGGCCAAGTCTGCACAGATATGGTCTATTTATCTGGGTCTCTCTCTCCGTGCTGTGGGTCCCTTGAGGATCATGAAAGTGAATTAGTCATCTTTATAGCACTGGAGACAAGCAGTGCCTGGTGCACAATCATGGTTCTGTGAGTATTTGTTGAATGAATTAATGTTAATTAACACTTGTTGAACACTAACCCCTGTGCCAGCCACCTTTTCAGAGCACCAAACCTGAGGAACTCTTTTGATCCTCACAACAGCAATCTCATCATTATTTTTTAAAATTTTTATTTATCTATGTATTTGAGACAGAGAATCACTCTGTCACCCAGGCTGGAGTACAGTGGAGCAATCTCGGCTCACTACAACCTCCACCTCCCATGTTGAAGCAATTCTCAGGCCTTACCCTCCCGAGTAGCAGGGACTACAGGCATGAGCCACCACATCCAACTAATTGTTTTGTATTTTGAGTAAAGACAGGTTTTTACTGTGTTTGCAAGGCTGGTCTTGAACTCCTGATCTCAAGTGATCTGCCTGCCTCGGCCTCCCAAAGTGTTGGGATCATAAGTGTGAGCCACCATGCCTGGCCTCCCTACATTCTTATGATTATTCCAGTTTTATAGAAAACAAGACAGGCACAGAGAAGCTTGGAACCAAATACAAAGTCACACAGCTAGTAATTAGAGGAACTGGGATTTGAACCAAGGAAATTTGGCTCCAGAGTCAACCATACCAGTGATTCCCAACATTTTGTTCTCGGTCTCCCTTTGCAGTCTTAGAATTAACTGAGTGCCTCAAAGAGCCTGTCTTTATTTAGCACCTCAAGGAGCTAAATCTCTCAAAACTTATGATATAGAAATTAAACTGAGGAAATTTACAAATGTTTGTTGATGAATTAATTTAAATATAGCAATAATAAGTCCATTGAATTGTTAATGTGACATAATTTTATTTTTTAAAACTATACTTTTCTTTAAAAATGTAGTGAAAAGAGTGGCAGTGTTTCTTGTTGCTGTTGTGTTTTCAGACAGTTTCGCTCTGTTGCCCAGGCTGGAGTGCAGTGGCATGATCATGGCTCACTGCAGCCTCCACCTCTTGGGCTCAAGTGATCCTCCTGCCTCAGTCTCCCAAGGAGCTGGGACCACAGGTGTATATTATCATGCCCTGCTAATTTTTAAATTTTTTCAGAGACAGGGTCTTTCTATGTTGCCTGGGCTGGTCTCAAACTCCTGGGCTCAAGCAAATCTCCTACCTCAGCCTCCCAAAGTGCTGGGATGACAAGTATGAGCCACTGCATCAGGCCTGAGTGGCAATGTTTACATCATTGCACATTTCTTTAACGTCTGACTTAACAGAAAACAGCTCTATTCGCTTATCTGCTATGTATTCAATCTCTTGACATATGTCCTGTAGCCTCTGGGAAATGCCACTGTACACTTGTGTGTGAGAGAGAGAAAAGGGCAAATAACATCTTGGGTTTGGGTGCTCTCCATGGGTCCCCCCAGGGTATGGCTTAGACAATAAATAACTCCCTCTCTGCATGCTCCCCAGAGTGGAATGGGATCACAGAGCAAGAGACTAGGCCTTCTACAGGGCCTTAATGCAGCAGAGGTGAGTGATGCAGCCTACTCTAACCTAGGGCGGCCTATGATGGGGCTGTGGACTTATGAAACCAATGTGTGTCCTCTGCCATGTGGTTTCCTGCCTCTGTGCCTCTGCTTTTGCTGAACGCTCTGTCTGGCATGCTGTCTTCCTTCGGGTGGTTTCCTAGAGGCCCAGGCTGTACCGACTATCCCCCTCCTCTAGGCTCTCGTAGTACCCCAACTAGACCCCCACAGCAGCCATCAACACATAACATGATTAGCTCTACCCCAGGCTGAGTGTTCCCTGAGGGCAGGAATTTAGGATTCAGCCCTCTTTGCATTTCCAGTGTTGAGGGGAGAAGGGCAGAGCAAAGTGCTGGGAAACATGGGGGTGGAAGAGACAAATTAGACCTGAAGATTGAGGGAAACTTCCTGGAGGAAGGGGATTGGGCCTGGTCTGGTGGCAGAGGGAAGAAAAGGGCAATCCTGTCATTTGGAACACTTTGAGCCCGGGGCGGTGGCATCTCCTGGATGAAAACGGAGTTGGTAGAAGTGGTTGGAGGGTCCATGGCAGAGAGGCCAGTGGGAGACAAAGCTGGGAAGATCAGCCTTGGGAAGGTCACTGCATACAGATGTCACTTGGATGAAAGGAGCGTTTCTGATCTCAACCTGTGTGAGTTTCAGAGCAATTGGACTATAGGTGATGTTGATCCTGGCTCAGTGCAGAAAATGAATATTCAGGCCCTTTTGGCTGAGATGAAAGTGCTTTCCCTGAGCAGCAGTCAATAGATGTCACATTTTAGGAGACTCCTGGTCCCAGAGTGACTGGTAGCTGGATTGGATTCTGTACGAGCAAGGTCTTCTTCTGTTGTTGTTTTTGTTTTTTGAGACAGAGTCCCGCTCCTTCACCCAGGCTGGAGTGCAGTGGCACAATCTCAGCTCACTGCAACTTCTGCCTCCCAGGTTCAAGCCCTTCTCCTGCCTCAGCCTCCTGAGTAGCTGAGATTACAGGTGCTCACCACCACACCCAGCTAACTTTTGTATTTTTGGTAAAGTTGAGGTTTTACCATATTGGCCAGGCTGGTCACGAACTCCCTGAACTCAAGTGATCCTCCTGCCTTGGCCTCCCAAAATGCTGGGATTACAGGTATGAGCCACGGTGCCTGGCCAGGAGCAAGATCTTAAGCAGAAAAATGCTCACAGCCACTAGGCTGGTAAGTCTATTTATTCTGAAAAATGAAGGCTCTAGCCCTCATACGAATATGACAGAAAGTAATCACACACCAAGCTACATGACTAGAAAGTAGAGTACTTAAGGAGGCAGAGGTTTGCTTTTAGTCACAGCAAGAAATATACATCTTCCTCTTATCCTTCAGCTACTATTCTGGCTAGTTTTTATTACTCTCGAGAGAGGCAAAGCCAAGAATTTCTTGTAGACATTATTTCCCAGTAAACGTCGCATTTTAGAATGCATACTGACATCTTCCCCTTTATTTATCCCAGACATTCAACTTGGCAGCATTTAATAAATTATGATTATAAACAGCACCACTTAAAAATTATGATTATTAAAATAGTGGTCATTGAAGAATTTGAAAGTACAGAAAAATGAACAAAAAGTAGCAGGGCAGATGTGGTAGCTCACACCTGTAATCCCAGCACTTTGAGAAGCTGAGGCAGATGGATCACTTGAGCTCAGGAGTCTGAGACCAGCCTGGCCAATATGGGGAAACCTCGTCTCTACAAAAAATACAAAACTTAGCTGGGTGTGGTAGTGCATCCCTGTGGTCCCAGCTACTTGGGAGGCTGAGGTGGGAGGATCACTTGAGCTTGGGAGGTGGAGGCTGCAGTGAGCTGTGCCTCCCAGCCAGGGTGGCAGAGTAAGACCCTATCTCAAAAAACAAACAAAAAAACTAGCAGGAAAAATCTCCCCTTTCTTCTAATTCCAAACACTAAGATTCCCATCCCTGTCTGGCAGTCTCCCCAGATGGCTGCCATCACTTCTTTTTCCTTTGTATGCACATGCTATTCCACCCAGCAAGAAGCCATCCTACCTCATCTGGAATCTGGGCTGACATCCTGAATTGGATTGGCCACTACTAGAAGTCTGCATAAATGATGCTGTGCCAATTCTAGGCCCGGACTTTAAGACGTCTGGCAACTTTCACTTTCCCTCTGAAAATCAACTGCCACATAAGAAGTCTGACTTGCAGAGACACCACGCTATGAGGAAGCCCAAGCCGTGATGTGGAGAGGCCACTAGAAGAGAACCAAGGTGTCTGACATGTGAAGAAAGTCTTCTCAGTCCTTCTAGCCTAGCCCAGTCCCTAGTTCAGTGCAGTAAAATTAGTGACCTCAGTCAATGCCACCTGGAATAGAAAACCACTCAGCTCAGACGAGTCTACCCAAAGAATGGTGAGAAATGATAGTTATTATTTGATGACACTAAGTTTTGCCATTTGTTATTCAGCAGCAAGTAATAACTGAGATGCCTTGTTCTATTTTAGAATATTTTCTTTGTATCTTTTTTCACAGCATTTTTAGCAGTCACATTTAAACAATAAATGCAATTGGTTTTTAGCACTTTTCACAATACATTTCAGTACATGTCTCTTCTCATTTTATCAAAAGTGCAAGGAATATTTTTAGTGACTACACACTGTTCAGTTGTAGGGATGTATTATCTGGGCCAAATTTTGTCTGCCAAGAAGGCAGAATTGGGACGAAGTGATTCTGGTTAACCTTTGAGGCTGAGGTGGCCGCATCTGGATATTGTGCAAGTAGAACTAGAAAATCAGTCATAGACAGAAAGAAGAAGTGGGCATAGAGGCCGAGCACGGTGGCTCACGCATGCCTGTAATCCCAGAACTTTGGGAGGCCGAGACAGGCAGATCACTTGAGCTCAGGAGTTCGAGACCAGCTTGGGCCACATGGCAAAACCCCATCTCCACAAAAATTTAGCCAGGTATGGTGGTACGTGCCTGTAATCTCAGCTATTGAGGAGGCTGAGGTGGGAGGATTGCTGGAATCCAAGAGGTGGAGGTTGCAGTGAGTGAAGATTGTGCCATTGCAGTCCAGCCTGGATAACTGAGCAAGACCCTGTCTCAAAAAAGAAAAAAGAAAAAAAAAAAAGAAAACAAAAAAGAACTGGGCTTAGAAAGAAGAGAGAAAATGGAAAATAGAAACACTACGGCCCATAGTGTGTCCTTGAGTTCTGCTGATTTTCTAGTTCTAACCCTTGTGTACTAGGAAGTACTTGAATAGTTTTTTTCCCAGCTGCCATGTAGGAAGTGATAACTGAGATATAAGAAGTCTGACTATGCAGAGACACCATGCTGTGAGGAAGCCCAAGCTGTAATGCGGAGAAGCCACTAGATAAGGCCTCCTGTATTCCATGAAATCATTGAATATTTTTTTCCAATAAATTCTTCATTTGCTTTCAAACCACTTTGAGAGACTTTTGTCCCCTGCAACCAAATACTTCTTGAATAGGGCCCATAGTTTCAAAAGAAGAGCAGGAAGAAATGTCATGTTGGAGAGGCAGGAAAACCTTTGTTGCAGCATGAAGTTGCTTCTGTGGACTTCAGTTTTCTGATGGTGACTCAGCTCTGCAACTTGAAAGTGAGCAGTTAACAGTCTGCTTGTGCGAAGTAATTCTAGGGATAGATGTGCATTTTTTTCTATAGCTTCCCACCATTATATTCCACTTTGGATGCTGAATTCTGAGTCAAAAGGAATGGAGGATAAAAACTATGTGTGCTCCTGAGAGAACAGTGCCAAATTCTCTACTTGCAAAATGGGGACATGAATAATTGCCATTTCATTCCACTAAGTCTATGATGAAAATTATTCCTTCAGTTTTTCAAATTCAATCACAGCTTTGGAAATTAAGGACATCTGAATATTGTGTGTGTATATACAGCATAATTAATGCTATATTTCTGGGCTAAGAGTCCAGAAACTATTGTATATAAGTATGTACAAATGTACCTTTACAGTTTGATGATATTTCATTTCCATGTAGGCAATTTTCTTCTTGAATAAATTACTTGATGGTTGTGTTTTTTCATGAACCATCATGAAGAATATTCTAGATTTCCAGAATTCCTCTCCAGTGTTTTGAATGTACAGCAACCTGTCAGCACATGGCCTTGAACATTCTGCACATGGCTAAGGATCTGTTGGATTACCATTCTCTATAGCTGCCTTTTCCATACTGGAGCCACTAGCCACACGTGGCTACTGAGCAACTGTAGTGGCTGAAATCCAAATTCAGATGTTCTGTAAGTGTAAAATACACAATTTTGATGACTTAGTACCCCAAAAAAGGAAAATAAAATATCTAATAATTTCTACATTGACTACATGTTGAAATAATAGTATTTTGGATGTATTGGGTTAAATTAAAGATATTAATTTCACCATTTCTTTATACTTTAAAAAATGTGGTTACTGGAAGATTTAAAATTATGTATATGCCTCACTCTTATGGCCTGCGTTATGTTTCCAATTGAGAGCGCTACTCTACAGAGCTGAATTCAACCTTTTGTGAGTTTCTCTTGGACCCCAACTGATAGGGATGAGTAGCCTAAAGTGCTAGCTTATTTCTTCTCAGGAGCCCCCAAGACCAGAGACAAGAGATAGAAGAATCAGGATGTGTTTGCCCTGGAAGCCTCCTTTTTCTATCTTCTTCTTAACTCGGTGTCCTCTCTAGCACCCAGTGCTACCTAAGTGGCCCACCAAGAGAACCTACCCAGCACGCGCTTCCTGAAACATCTCCGTGAGCTCCAGAGTGTGTATTCTTTTTCTTTTTCATCTCCGCCAAAAGTAACAACCCCTCAGTGTAAGAATCTCACATAACTGTTATATGGAATATGGGCTTTAAAAAATTTCTCACAAGAGTATGAAACACAAGTCTTTGTATTAGCCTGTTAGAGGTAAGGTTGAAAGGCTCTCCAATGGACAACTTCTGGCCAGGTGTTCCAGTAGAAAGATGCATTTCCAGCAGTTGAGAGAGCAGTATTTTCGGATAATGTATTTAAACCAAACATTATTAGCACACACCTATTCTGTAAATATATTAGCCTTTTCCCTGTTAAAGGCATAGTTATGAGTCATAAAATCAAAACGATGTGATCTGACATTAATTTTTCCTAAAATAATCTTTACCAGCTTCCATATAAGCCCCTCCTGCTCCTGTTCTCATATCCTCTTCCCTAATTAAAAGTCTATAAATCAGAAGGTGCCATTATCGACCAAATCGCTCCTGTTGCAAAACTATTGGCTGAGATGTTTCTAGCTGTCCTCCATTATTCATGACTTTCTCTCCTTTGAAGTAACTAACATGATTTTTATTCACTCAGTCACTCACTTGTTCATTCATTCATTCATTCATTCATTTAATATTTATATACCATGAGCTTTCTAAAAGTTCTTGGAGCTGTTAGGTACACTTCATACGCATACAAACCTGTGCTTCCACTATTGTGCTGTCAAACTAGGGGCCTCTAGTGAAGAAGGAAAATGATTTCACATGCACACCAATCCTGCTTCAAATGGACACCAAGCTAGGCCCTTCGGGAATTTTACAGTCAGACCCAGTTGGAGAACTGCGCTTCTTTAAAAAAGTCCTGTAAATCAATCCATAGTCTATAAAAATTAGCCACATCTAAAAGAGGTTTATTAAGCAATTTCCACAGCCACTGCATTAGATTTCAAGGAGTTTATGAGGATAAGAACTTTATTGAGAATCACCATTAACATAGTCATTAGCTTTCACATCATTAAATATCTCATTTCAAGGGCAACTATGTTGGACTTCACATTTATCAGAAAATAATTGCAGAAAAATGTGCCATACACACCAGTTTTTAAGAGGCATCAGCAACACAAAAGGTGGATATCAAAAGCAACATTTCCCTTTTGCGTATTATTTGAAACTTATGCCATGGCAATTTTGCAGGACTAATTCACAGATTGGGTTATTTATGTCAGATGTTATATGAGCATCAAATTATCCAACTTCTCTATGATGCTTTTAATCTGTGCCAAGTTTGGTTTATACGGTGATTGACGGCTTACTATTGGGAGAGTCACTCCATTACAATAAGATTATCTGTAGATGAGTGTGGTGAACACACCCTCAGGTGACTCCCAATGAGTCCCATCCTTATATAAGCCTCTTCCCTTGAGTGCCAGAGGAAACTGACTTGTATCCAACCAATAGAATATGGAAAAGGTGATGGGATATTACTCCCTTGATTTCACCATGGAAGACTCTGTCTTTTTTTTTTTTTTTTTTTTTTTTGAGACAGTCTCGCTCTATCGCCAGGTGCCAGGTTGGAGTGCAGTGGCGCAATCTCAGCTCACTGCAACCTCCACCTCCCGGGTTCAAGCAATTCTCCTGCCTCAGCCTCCCGAGTAGCTGGGACTACAGATGCGTGCCACCATACCCAGCTAATTTTTATATTTTAGTAGAGACAGGGTTTCACTGTGTTGGCCGGGATGGTCTCTATCTCCTGACCTCATGATCCGCCCACCTCAGCCACGACTCTGTCTTAATGGACTGGAGTTAGAGATCCTGCCTTGCTGATCTTGAAGAAGCTTCCAGGCTGTGGGAGGGCCCCTGGCAAGGAACTGTGGGAAATCTCAAGGACTGAGTGACCTCCAGAGGACAGCTGGTAAGAAAACAAGGACCCCAGTCTTGCAGCTTCAAGGAAGTGAATTCTACCAACACCATGTGAGATTGGAAAAAGTCCTCAATCTCCAGATGATACTGAAGCCCAGTTGACAACCTTTTCAGCCTTGTGAGGACAGAGTTGAGAATCCAGCCATTCCATACCTAGACTCCTGGCCATAGAAACTGTGAGATCACTAATGGGTATAGCTAGGCATGGCTCACACCTGTAGTCCCAGCACTTTGGGAGGCTGAGGTAGGAGAATCACTTGAGCTCAGGAGTTTGAGGCCAGCCTGGCTAACATGGCAAAACCCCGTCTCTACAAAAAAAATACAAAATTAGCTGGGTATGGTGGCATGTGCCTGTAGTTCCGGCTGCTCGGGAGGCTGAGGGACAAGAATCACTTGAACCCAGGAGGCAGTGGTTGCACTAAGCCAAGATCATGCCATTGCACTCCAGCCTGGGCAATGGGAGTGAAACTTTGTTTCAAAAATAAATAAATAAATAAAAATTAAAAAAACTAAATAGGTGTTATTTTGAGCCACTAAACTTGCAGTAGTCTGTTATACAGCACAGGAAACAGATACAATGGGGTTTTCATTCATTTCTGTGACACAATATTCATAAATTTATTTTTAAACGAGTTGTTCTCAAACTATGAAAAATCAATATTTTAATTTCCAATCTATCATGGAAAAATACTTTCATAAAATGAATTATTAGAAAAAACTAAATTTAAAAGGTATAAAAAATACAAGTCCATGGGCCAAAAGTCGTAAAATTTTTAAAAAATGAGTTATTGCAAAAATTTGATAAAGACATACAAAAGGCAAGCCTAAGAGTTTTGTTAGATTTGATAGAGAGTCACTCTGTCAAATTAGTGTCAAGGTTTTTAAACATTTATTCTCAATTTACATGTCTCCCTGAGGCTGGATAATAAACTCACCAAAGAGTGGCCATCTACAGATCATCTATTTAAACCAAATCAACTTATAAATATAGCTGGTATTTATGGAGGTTTTATCATGCCTGGGACAGTGTCCAGTCATTCACATGAATTGCCTTCTAGTAATGATCCTCCCAACTCTGAACTTAACAAATTCTCCCATTTTATATGTGAATAAGCTAGGATTAATGGGATGAAGTCACTTACCCAACTTGGTCAAATAGCTAGTAGGTACAGAAAGGTGTGACCCAAACCCGGAAATCTTAATTGCATAGCATGACACTGCAGAATTTCTTTATCCATGGTAATAACTGAGATAATACAATGCCCAAATTATGGTAAAGATGGGATGAAATTAATTTCAACCTGATCAAAATTTCTACAAAGTCCTACATAGGGAGATTTTTATGCTTTTGTTCCCTAAAAATGAGACCTGTCACTTATACCAAACATGAACTAGAGAGAGATGAGGCTTGTGGTGAGGTCTAGAAGGAAATGAACCATGCTGTTGTTGATGTCTCTTCTCAGAGCATGGTGGTTCTTAGTATAGTAGCAGAATCAGAGATGCAGAAGACAGCAAAGCAGCTGTACCCTTGGTGATTTGTGCTCCATTTACACCCGGTTATGGATTTTACTTCCTTTACTGAAGTTGGTCAGAGGCTTGAGGGTAACCGTTCCTAACAGAATCACTGGGGGAATTTTTAAAACTACTGATGCATAGGCTCTGTCCGAAGAGATTCTTAGTTTACTGATCTGAAAGAGGACTGGGAATCAGAAGTGTTTCCAAAGCTTCTTGGGTGATTCTAACGTGCAGCTAGGGTTGAGAACTGAAGTTTTAAGGAAGAGAAGCATGAGACTAGGTACAGCTGAGTCATTTCTGCTGGATGTCCTCTTGCCCAGGGGTGGTGTGGAAGCCATAGGAGAATAGCCTTCTGTCCATGGCACTCACCCATGGTGAATGCCCTATTGGGATTAGGGTGGCTTAAGTACCTCCACGTCATATGAAGCTCAGGAAAACTTCTACTAGCTACTTAAATAGTCTCCAGCCTCTGTCACTTCAGACCTTCATTAGCTTGGGCCTCATCTACTTGGTAAAGTATCATTCCATTGATTTGGGTGTTTTAGGTTATCATTTATAGCAAAATTAGAATTTCATTGTTATTCAGCCCCCATTTGCGATTTTTGCTTATACCATAGGAGATACTTCCTAAGTATTAGAACTTTCCTAAGCATTTTAATATTTTTACATTTAATTTACATTTTACATTTAACCAGCTTTGACCTGCATCACAAATCATTGAGATTTTGCATTTAAGAATTTCATAATGTTTTTTCTTCCTATATCAGGTTGGACATAATAGTAGAGCTAGGGTTGATGGAAACTGTAACCCCACATGTTTGGTAGAATCCTAGTCTTGTGAGAAGTTCCTCGAAAAGAGAGTTTTCTGACTCGTTAGTGCTCAACGTGTGGGGATGTATGAGCCAGAACATTGGCATCTCCTGGGAGCTTGGTAGAAACACAAAATCTCTGGTCCCACGGTAGACCTATTGAATCTGGATCTGCATTTTTAACTAGATTCCCAGGTAATTCTTATGTTGGTGTAGGAAGGGTTTAAGAAGCATTGAATGTTGAGAAACAACTGCGAATTGTGTTCCTTTTCCTGTAGATGCATTATACATATTAGCATATGAAAGGTTCTTTAAGTACAATGGTAAAGAAAATGACTTATCCCAGATATTCCCAAATGTATTTGACCATAGTGCAACATTTTTTTTAGTGTAGAACTTTTAAAGAGCCTTTTATTGGAGCATGATCTATATCAGAATAGTGCACATATCGTTGGGTAATCATTCTCCATGGGTCTCTCACCTTTTTGCATGACTTGTAACCAGAGGCTCTGACTCCATTAGTTCTGAACTCTCTTCTCAAGGATGTTTGTATAGTGAACAGCCTTGGAAGACAGATAGGGTTTCCCTCCAGAACAAAAATCAGCCCAGTATAATAAAGCCATTCCAACACAATAGTGGTTCTCTCCAGCGCACAGTTCAGGCAGGCTCATAGCTTCTTTTACAATATTTGGATTCCCTTCACTTTGTGTTCTTAAACTATGGCATAAACCCACCGCATGTGCAGTATTGAACTGGGCCCGCCTACATTGCCCCCATGGGACTTAGAGGGCAAGAGAAATGTACAAATGTGGAGCTCATGTTGTATGCTGTTCTCTGAGTAATAAAGTCCTTTGCCTCTGACCCAGGAGTCTCGTGTCTTCTGCCAACATCCATGAAACTAGGGCAGGCTAACTTGCCAGTTTACAAGTAGGGTCAAATTTGAGAATGCTTCACAGTTCTTGATGATTATATAGGATTGACTCGATGGATCTTTGCAAATTGCATGTAACTGTGTAACAGGTTACCAGTTCAGGAAAGACAAAACTGCTAGCGCCCAGAAGGCCTCTTCATGACCCTTTCCAGTCACTACCCTCTCCAAACTCATGTGGACTAACAATGACTTCATATGTATGTAATTGGTTGTCTTCTAAACTGAGATCATTTAAGCGGACAGTGATTAGTACCTAGTGTGAGTCAGGCAACCCTCCTAATGACTTTATGTGTAGTAAATATTTAATTCTCATAGCAATCCTCTGGGGTAGGAATTATTATACTCATTTTTCAGGTGATAAATTGAAGTACAGGAGAAACTAAGTGACTTGCCACAGGTCACAAAACTAGAATTTGAACCCAGGTAATTTAACCTCAGAGCTAACTTTTTTTTTTGAGATGAAGTTTTGCTCTTGTCACCCAAGCAGTGGCAAAATCTTGGCTCATTGCAACCTCTGCCTCCTGGGTAAAAGTGATTCTCCTGCCTCAGCCTCCCAGGTAGCTGGGACTACAGGCACCTGCCACCATACCCGGCTAGCTTATTTTTGTATTTTTAGTAGTGACAGGGTTTCACCATGTTGGCCAGGCTGGCCTCGAGCTCCTGAGCTTGAGTGATCTGCTTGCCTCGGCCTCCCAAAGTGCTGTGATTACAGGCGTGAGTCACCATGCCTGGCCTTCCTCAGAGCTAACTCTTAATTCTGTCACCACACTGGGCCCCATGAATATTTGCAACAGGCATAATCTCAGGAAGTCTGAGCATACGCGGTTTTACAAACACAGGCAGCAAATATAAATATGCTGTGTTCCAAGAATGTGTTTATAAACCAATCGTCTTTGTTATATGGTAGAAAGGTACTGGATATATCATCTGAAAAATCTAGACTCCAATTTTGACTTACAGTTAGTAGCCGTTGGACCTTGGACAAGACTCAACCTCTTTGGGCTTCAGTCTCCTCATCTGTAAAATAATAGAGGTAGACAAGAGAGTATCTAAGCTTCTTTTGACTTTAAAGTTCTGTACCTTAATATCCAATATATATTCTCCATAGAATTAGTACTATTGATTCCAAGGCTAGCATCAGAATATTCTTTTGTGTAAAATAATCCTGGAAATTTGAAAAAATACCTGTACAAATACTTCCATGGACTGGAACCTGATTTTTATCACCTGTGACTTGGGCCAGTATCTAATAGATGTGAGGCTGTTTTCACCCTGGCAAAATGAAAATAAAAAAATATTTGTTCTGTGGGGAATCATGAAACTTCAAACAAATTATCTATCTATTGATCTACCTATCATCTATATGTCTATCTTGTGTTTTATAAGGGGATATGTATTATAAACACAGATACATTATTTGTTGTTTATAACCTCATTCATCCATTTATCTATCCATCTATCCATTCATTCATAAAACATTTGTTGAATGCCTGTCCATTCGTTGTCAGGTACTATGTGAATGGTGGAGGTGTAACATTAGAATACAGTGTGATAGAGGTTCTGAGAAGGGCAAGTAAAGGGTGCTCAAAATGGGCACCTAATCTAGTTGGGTGTTTTTTCTGAGGGGTGAGGAGAAAGCAGGGAAACTTCCTCAAGGAGTGAATATAAAAGTTGAGACTTGTGGGACAATGTTGACCAGGCTGGTGGGAGTGGGGATAGAGAATGGGGAGGGAACACAGGACACAACATGGGCCAAGGATGGGCCAAGGCTGAGAGGCATAAGGAAGCTGAATTATTTGTAGTCAGTATGGCCAATGCACTTGGACTTCTCAGAGCCACATTTCGTACAAGGTGTAGTGTAGATGGCCCCAATTATGGGATGGTGCAAACGGCTATAGTTTGCAAACTTTCAACCAATGCTTAGAAAAGGATCCTTTCTTAAGCAGCTCTTCTTCCTCCAAATTGGGGAAACTGGGGAAGAGATCCCTGGAGCAAGTCCTGGCTTCTTTTTAATCCCTCTTGAGAATTATTTTTTTGTCAGAGTTTATGTATATGGCCATCAGCCCAAGATGCCCTAAACTCAGCATCGACTTGTGGCTTCATCCCTCACCTGGCACCTCTTTCCCCACTTACCTTCTTCCAGCCTGGAGGGCATGGAGACTGAGGCCATGTTTGGGGGTATACTTTCCTCTTCAAGGCTGGTTGACTTTCACCTGACTGCTCCTGGGTTAAGATGCTGGGAGGTGCTTCTCTTTCTTCCCTTTCCCTCTCCTCTGAGCCTCCCTCTACCCCATCCTGAACCTGCCCTGGGCCCAACCTGTTCCAGGAGTCTCAAAGATGTGCCCTGCTTCACCAGAGCTCATGCAGAGGCTGCTGAGGCCAGAAATCCCACAGATTCCTTTTGCTCCAGCCTCTGGTTTTTGTTTTGTTTTGTTTTTTAAGAGCAATTGCCTGGGAGGAACTCCTTTCAGTTTCAGTGTTTTCATATGGAGCTCAGGAAGGCCTCCCGCAGCCTTTCCAGCCAGACCAGGTACATGCGGAGTGGGGAGATGGCATCACCTAGAACACCTCTAATTTTCCTTATCCGAATGATTTCTGTGACTCAGAACTCATTGGCTGATGCAAAGCCAGGAAGCTGGGAGCTCCATTCAAACTGATGGAAAGAATTCTGATGCATGGGAATTGGCTTTCCTGGGCACCAAGTGCTCATCTCCGGGACTCCATTTTGTTTTCATAGCTGCCTTCTGGTGGAGGGGAGAATGTATTAAAATCATGATTACTTGCTCCCTGCCAGCAAGCCTGGCAGGTTGTAGGCCCCTGAATGATTTGGTAGAAAATGGAAAATGTGGTCAAAGAAGCTCAGGGCCTGGGTGCTGTCATCCTGTTTCACGATTCAGTCCAGTATACCACAGTGCATTTAATGTATCTGTATTTTTAAGCAAAAATCATTTCCCCTTTCAGTTGGAGAATTTTCATTTTTAATCATTACTGCCCATCTTTCTCAAAAATTTCTGTGTCAATTTTGGGAAGCATTAATTCTTTGGATAATGAGGACATTCTTATATTTAACATTATTTGGCCTTTAATCACCAACAGAAGGGGAAGAATTACAGAAATTTTAATGGTTGTGTTGGAAGAAGATATTTTAAGCAGTCAAAGCAGGTGGTAGCACGTAGCAGAGGGGTGGCAGTGATGGGAGAAGCATTTATTTATTTACTTATTTTTGCCATTTTAAAATGAATTTACTAATTTGGGTTAGTAAATGACTCATAAAAGAGCCATGCATGTGTTGTATAAAATAGAAGTGAGATAATGTCCCTTTTCTACTTAAAAGCCTGCAAGGATGATAGTAGCTCTATTCACGATAGCTAAAAGTGGAAACAACCCAAATGGCCATTCAGTGGTGAATGAATAAACAAATTGTGGTATATGCATACAACAGAATATTGCTTAGCCATAAAAAGAAATGAGGTACAAATGTGTCTTTGAATAAACCTCCAAAATATGATGCTAAATGAAAGAAGCCGGTCACGAAAGTCATATTATATGATTCCATTTATATGAAGTGTCCAGAAGAGACAAATCCACAGAGACAAGAAGAAGTAGACTGTGGTTGGCAGGAGCCACGGGAGCGGGAGATGGGGAATGACTGCCAATGGGTATGGGAAGATCCCCCTGAGGTGATGAAAATGTTCTGGAACTAAATAGAGGTGTCGGTTGCACAACATTGTGAATACACTGAAAACGCCACTGAATTATTCACTTTAAAATGGTTAATTTTATAATGTGTGAATTTCGCCTCAGTAAAAAAGAATTAATTAATCAACTAATTAATATCTGCAATGGTTCCGTATTTCTCCAAGAGTAGAAGCCAAATCCTTACAGAGGCCTGCCAGGTCTTACAGGAGGGGCCCTGGTATCTCCTGGCCTTGTCCTCTCCTGCTCCCACGACTGTCTCCCTGGGCACCATGGCCTCACCCGCAACTCCACTTCGCACTGGCTGTCTTTTCTGCCTGGAAGACACTTCTCTCCAGTGTCCACATGGCTCCTTTAGTCTTTGCTTAGCTGTCAATGCCCAAGGGGCCTGTCCTCACCACTCTATTTCCAATCACAACAGTCCCCAAGTACCATTCCCTTCATTCTGCTCTACTTGACTTATTTCCTTCTAACAAACTATGTATCTTTACTTATTTATTCTGTTTATTCTCTTTCTCTTTCTCCTTCTAACCATTGGAATGTAGCTCCACTACCAAAGAAAGGATTTTAATATGTTTCTGCATTCTAGGCTCAATTTGTATTGATTTCTTAAAAATGTCTATAAAATCAAATAACAAAGAATTACACATTCAAAGAGATTCAATTAAGTGGATTCTGAAAGAAATCTGTAGAAAATGAAGTCTCAAATTTCATAGTAAAGCATCTTCACGGCTTTTTATTCTCTGCCAATGTTTATATTTCATGGAGGCATAAAATCATTCAGGGCAAAGTTAAAACATCTTTCCTTTATCACAAGTAGCTTGAGTTTTGAACCCGGAGGAGGAGGCACTCTGAGTTGAAAGTTATTCGTTACAGAAAATGGCTGACTATTATAAAATGTTTTCTCCTGGGAGAAGGTACTTTTTTACTTTTGTTGTTGTTGTTAAAACAAATAGTGTTATACCCTTCTATCTAGGGCTTATTTGGGTTGCTACGGCTTTATTGAGGGTGGGTCAGGGGAGAATATAAAACCTCTTTCTGCTGTTGCATTTATTTATCAAATTTGTGCAAAGCCTTGTTGATTGTGGGAAGCATAAAGAACACAGATACCATATTCCTGTCTAAAGTAGGATAGTGGAATATATCACCAGGGGAGTGAAAGTCTAAAAAACAGCAGGGGAACAGAGGCAAGAATTTAGAAATAGATAGCCGCCTGAAATATTTTTGTACATGAGCAGGAAGTTGCTTTCAGAAAGCCGGGTCACAGACTCTTGCACACAGACCTTGCACAAGGAGCTCTAGGGTTAGAAAATAGCATCATAAGATGAAGTAATTACATTTTGCAGATGTGTGTCTCTATTAATTTGGATCTGTACTGTGGCTGGAGATCCTGCTGTTGGATGCAAAAGCAAAAAAAAAAAAATTGCTGAAACCCTTCCCTTAATATTGGCATTACAGCTGAAAATGTGCCTCTGTTTACCCAAAGCATATGGAAGCTGAACATCATAGTAGCAGAATGCATCAGGTGTCTAAGACTGAGTGCAGAATTCTGACGAGAGAGGTCTTGAGCACAGAGTTTCATCTTTGGACAAGGAAGAATTTCTCTGTGCATTTTGCTTAGGGAAATGTTTCCCAAATAATACATATTTCATTGTTCTGGCATGGACTCGGATTCATGTGGAGTCCATTTGAGGAAAGAAAAGCTGAAGAAGCAGAGAGGTGGTGGGTTTTTTTGTGACTGCTGTAATTTCAGAGAATGCAAAACTGACTGCTGTGCTGTAGAATGCCCTGTTCATAGCCACAGGGGAGACGACTGCGATTCTGAGGCAGACCTGGCCAGTTCAGGAACCAGCAATGACACTAGAGCTAAAACCCACATGCCTACCCTTGTCTTGTAACAAATGGCAGAGTTTTGCCTGACGGTGGAAGAAAAATTCCTATTCTTAGTCTAGTGTAAAGCAAGTATATGTGAATGCTTCCCTTGATTAACTTAAGCTCTTTCAAATGATGTTTTTGCAAAGAGTTGTAAGGTGGATTGGTGATGAGGTGAGACAGGCATCATCGTTTATGATTTTTCATGTGTCTTTGGCGCATAAACCAAGCCAAAGATATCCAAAAAATCCAGTTCCTCTTAGAGCTCTGATGATGTAGTGTGAAACCTGTCTAGGAGACTCCAGTAGTTCTGAATCGGAAGGCAAATTGGCAGGGGAGACAGTTTTGGTTATCATGATGGGGGCGGGAAAGGGGCAGTGAAAAGTGTGCTCTTGTTTTGTCTTGTTTTCTTTTGTTTGGAGTGGGTAGATGCCAGGGCTTCTGCTAACCATGCCACCATGCACAGGACAACTCCCCTAATACACAGTTATCCAACCAAAAATGTCACTAGCACCAAGTCTGAGATATCCTCATGCTAACACCTGCCCTAAACAATAAACCCATTTGAAACATTCCCCAGTTGGAGAATGTTTTATCAGAACTAAAATCTGATAAAACAAAAAACCAGCAACCCTGTAAGTTATATTTCCTTCTCCTTCTTTCCCATTGCACAGAAAATCATTGAATAAATGCAAGCAGGACATTTTTAAGAAAACAATTCTGTAACCAATCTCCTCAAGTATGTTTCACTTCAATTTCTGCCATTCTCTAGAGGCTGTTATATGCCCAGTGAAATTATTGAAATCACTGTAACAATAAAAATTTATAGCCGTATTAGTGTCTTTTGGCTAAGTTGAAATAGCAGATGAGGGGAAAACACAAAAAAATCTTTTAAAAAAAGATAGCTTATTTGATTGCTGCAGGAGTTTAAGAAAAAAGGCTAGAATTTATGTTAAAACTGTCTTTAGGGCTGGACATGGTGGCTCACGCCTATAATCCCAGCACTTTGGGAGGCCAAGACGGGCAGATCGCTTGAGGTCAAGAGTTCCAGACCAGACTGGACAACATGGCGAAACTCTGTCTCTACTACAAATTAAAAAAATTTATTCAGGCATGCTGGTGGACACCTGTAGTTCCAGCTACTCAGGAAGCTGAGGTGGAAGACTCACTTGAACCTAGGAGGTGGAGGTTGCAGTGAGCCGAGATCACACCATTGCTCTCCAGCCTGGGCAACAGAGACTGATACGGCTCTGATAAGTGGAAGACCACCAGGTTCTTGGTCCTCATGACAGTTTATATAAAACAACAGGGACACGTGGAGTGGTTTTAAGGAGTGGAGAGTTTAATAGGCAAGAAAGAAGGGAGAAGAAAGAAGGAAGAAGCTCTCCTGTACAGAGACAGAGGGAGGGACCTCCAAAGCCAAGAGAGGAGGCCCCATGTGCCATAGATCCCAGTCAGTTTTATGAGGAGGCTGTAAGAGGGGGTGTCTGATTTGCATAGGGCTCAGGGGATTGGTTTGACCAGGCATGTCAAACTGCACGAAGCCTTTGGAAAAAACTGCCCCTCCCACTCTAGCCTTTTAATATGCAAATGCAGGATTCCATGATGTTCTACATACGTGGGGATATGTGGGGGCAGCCATGTTGCCAGGCACATGGTAGGGGTCAAAGGCAAGAGGACAACAGTGGGAATCACCATGTCGGGTGGACTCAGTTTCTAATGACCTACATTTGCATGTCAAAGGTTGTCAGCCTGGGTCTAAGAGCCAGGGCTTTTCTGCTAGACAAGAAACGTTTCTGGAGCTGCTTTAAAAAGAAGCAAAAACTTTCCAAGGACCCCTTTTCCTCTCTATCTGCTTAAAATAATTTCTTAATAACTCCTACCACAAGACTCCATCTCAAACAAAATAAAACAAAACAAAAAACCCAACTGTCTTTTAATGCAGGACCGTAAGTGGCTTACATAAAAATTCAAGCCCAAGAAAGCTATGCCTGTTTCCATACTCTTGAGCTTGTATCCTTTAATGTATTGGCCAGAAGAGGAAACAGCCTCAGTTATTCTTCCTCGTTGGGAAACTTAATATGAAAACCTAATATGAAGCCCAAGATCCTTTGAGACTGTTAATACAGAAAGCCCTGCCCATGGCTTGAAAATTTTTGTGCAAATAGCATTAATTGGGGTAATCAGGAGGTTTGGGATTTTAGGACAATTGGTGTCACGACTTATCTGTGTGGCCTTGGCCTTCAGTTTCCTTGTCTGCAGAACAATGGCTATGACTTCCAAAGTTACTTTCAACTAAAGAAACAATAGTTCAAAAATAGTTAAGTACAGGCTGATCTTGAGATTTCTACCAAGCCACCAATGTCTCTAGTAATTTTTACCGATTTGGAAGTAAAGTGATAGCTCATGAAACCGTGAATTTGTTCTCTAACCTGTAGAGGAAAGAATATTTATTAGTATCTGCTTTAGAAGGATTGCAAATAGTTCAGACCCTCTTTCCTTCACCAGAATAAATGAATCCAGGACCTCTGTGATAGAGAATTGATTATTTCTCCCACTTCCAAGTCTATTTATTATTCTGTGATATTTGGAGTTGAGTATTTAGATCATTTTAGGCCATTTCTGTGTCAATTTAGCCTTGCAGACACCCCTCAGACAACAGTGCTTCTATCTTAATATCAGTGTGAATGTTAATGTTAATTTAAAACTTTCCAAGCAAATCTGTATGCAACAGAGATTGCCTGGCAGCAGAGTGTATCAGCATCAAGTGTACCCTTTCTGAGAGGCTCTGAAAGCTGAAAACAGGAGAAAGCACAGGGCGGGAGCACAGAACATGGGCAACAGCATCACTACATGTTTTCTCCTTTACAGGAAGTCTCTTGCCGGAAGCCGAGCCACAGAGCACACAGGCAGTTTGCAGAGAACGATGTAATAACCCACACTGTATCCAAAGCGGGCTCTGGGGAAGGCAGGGTTTGATTGTTTCTCAGGCAGTTTTACTGCCCTGCCCACACTGTCCCACCCAGAGAAGTTATTCTGCCTGCAGCTGTGCGCGATTATTTCAGGAAGGGTTTTAGTCTTTGCTTTTCCCAAGACTTAGTCTTGCCTTTTCTCCTCTTCTTGGGCTTGAGTTTAGATGGGACATAACAGCAAAGGGCAATAAATCCCAAAGCCATTCTATTTTTTCATTCATTTGTTGATTTATTTTTATCTCAGCAACAGTTTAGGGAGAAAGAAGGTTAATAGGATGACAAAAATATGGGTTTGGAAAACCATTCGCGAGTTTCAAGAAGACAGGCCACCATGGCAGCTGTAGCTAGATAAGCATTTGCTGTATAAGTCAATTATTAAAAATTGTGTGTTGTCTACTTAGAAGTGTTTCTTGAGTTGTTTATTAAGGTGTGTGACTTTGAGAATGAGGAATGGAGGAAATGGAAGATGAGTAAGAAGAAAAAATATCCTCTATTTGAGATCTTGTGATCCAGCTCTGTTTCCTTTGCTAACTCTCTGTTTGAAGTTAAAAAAAAAAAAAAACCCTTAAAAGTCCTCAATGGAGAAAAATATAAATATTTACAAAGGCTTCCCTTCTATCTACAATACCCTTGTGCAAGACAAATCATCTTAAAATCTTGCAATTTAATTGCAGTTGAAACTAATGGTGCAAGAGGTTTTCTTTTTTGTGTGCTTTTTTTCTTCATACCGGAAGTGTAATCTCCTTGCAAAGCTTGTGAGCATGCATTCTAAATTGTGGACTTCATCTGCTGTGGAAGGGAAAACTTTGACCCAATACTATTGGGATTTGAAAGTGTGGTTCCTAGGATTCTGAGTATACTAGACAAGATGTAAGGCCCCTTTTAGACTCTGCATTAATGCTTGTTCAGTAGTGATAAATAACATTGATTGGCATTGAGACCAGATTAATAACAGAAGGCAGCTAAAAGGTATTCCCTCTTAGCCTAATTTCCCAAAGGGCATCACTCAGTTATGTTAGTGGGCTGAGGCCCTTCCTTCTCTAAGTGGTGTCTTTAGAAGCTTGAGGGATTATTGCTCAGGGGAAAATGGCTCAATCTGAGAGATTCTTTTTCTTTTTTTTTTTTTCCCTTCCTAAGACAAAGATTCACTCTTGTTGTCCAGGCTGGAGTGCAATGGCATGATCTCGGCTCACCGCAACCTCCGCCTCCTGATTCTACTCAGGTGATTCTACTGCCTCAGCCTCCTGAGTAGCTGGGATGACAGGCATGTGCCACCATGCCTAGCTAATTTTGAATTTTTAGTAGAGATGGGGTTTTTCCATGTTGGTCAGGCTGGTCTCGAACTCCTGACGTCAGGTGATCCGTCCTCCTCGGCCTCCCAAAGTGCTGGGAGGGATTCTTTAAGAGCAGCTGAGAAAAGGCCCTGCACTTCAGCCCTTTGTCTGCTTTCTTCAGACATTGCAATAAGAAAAAATAAATACAGTGTGAGAAATCAAATGGTTTTTGTCAAAGTGCAGGGACTGCATCTGACTAACACTGGAGTTGGACAGAAGCCACAAAGGATGTTTTGTGTGAATATTTCTGCCTGCAAAATCTACCTGACTGTTGCACTGAAACCGCAACTATCTATCACATGCTTGTGAGAAACCCCCAGGAACTTCCTGTTTCATGTGGGCCGTGAGAAGATTGCACAGCACAGTACAACTTTCATTGTCTTTGAGCTAATCTCAAGCTAGAAGAAAGAAGGAGAATTCACAATTTGTATATTGAGGTATTTGTGAATTCTTTACACCCATAAATCAGTTAGGTATAAATTAGTATGCAGATTCACTACCATGGAGAGGATACTGTGTACATATGATTGAGCCATTCCACCAAGGCCTTGGGGAGGAGTTGGAGCATTTCCAGTGCTAAAGTAATGGCACAGGGACTTCCAAGGAAGCATCGGTATAAGATAGGGGAACATGGCTGACCAATGGCAAGATGATGCCCCACGATGGAGCAGATGGAATTGGCATGGGCGGGGTAGTTTGTGAGACCAGAAGACTTGCAGCCTCTCCTGCTGAGACAAATACTAACCAAAGAATAATTAGAGAGCATGGAAGACAACATGATCTCATGTGAATTTCACATCATACCTCACAAGTTAACTCTGTGTGTCACCTAAGGAATGGCTGAAGCTCCTTTTCTTGTAAATGACAAGAGACACATATCCAGTGCCATTAAGGACAGCATCTGGTCACCCAGTGGCCAATAATGTCAAAGTTCTGATTACAAGGTGAGCAGTTTCCTGAAGATAGAAGAGCACAATGGCCACAGCCATGGGTCCCAACATAGGCACCCTCTTGGGCCACCAGGCACCCTCCTCACACTCCACAGAGTTTGCTTAAATGTGCTCTGAGCTGGATGCATTTGCTAAAGGTTTTTCTCTTCCCCTTTGTTAACCCAAGAAAACAGAAGAACATCTCAGCTAGACACCAGCCACTGCCAACCCATCTCTTCTCCAACTCTGCTCTGGCAGCTGGGAATTCTTATGTTCTCTCAGTGGATTAAGAGAGTGGTGATGGCACATTGTGCTTTAGTTAAACTGCAAGAGCAGCCACCTCCTGCTCAATTTTCCTGGGCAAGCTTTTTATTCATCATACCTGAGAGTAACAGTAGTGGGTTTTTGTATGTTATATATAATCACGATGACCTCTTTGTAAGCAGAAGAGTGAAGAAAATACAGGAGGAACTTAGAATTCACATTCTTGCTTCCATCATGTAGACTAGACTATTAGCATGCGGCTGTGCCCCTATTGCATGTTATTAATTAATTAATTAGTGATGAGGCTGGGCATGGTGACTCACACCTGTAATCCCAACATTTTGGGAGACCAAGGCAGGAGGATCACTTGAGCCCAGGAGTTCAAGACCAGCCAGGGTAACATGGCTAGATGCCACCATTTCCATACAAAATAAAAAATAAATTTGGCATGGTGGTACGTGCCTGTGGTCCCAGCTACTTGGGAGGCTGAGGTGGGAGAATTGCTTAAGCCTGGGCGGTCAAGGCTGCAGTGAGCTGTGATCACACCACTGTACTCCAGCCTGGGCAACAGGGCAAGACCCTGTCTCAAAACACATGAAAAAAGATCAGCAAGCTCAGGTGAAATATTATTTTCATTATGAAAATTTTATTGAATTTTTCAGAAAACAATATTTAAATTTCAAAAAACAATATTTAATTTTTCATAAAATGATATTTAATTTTCAAAACAATATTTAATAACTAAGAAATTTGAACAATATAGGAAAGCAAAATGGTGAAAAACAAACCTCAAAAAACCCTTATGGACTTTATTCTCAGCTAGCCAAAATTGCTGTGAATATTTTGATGTATTCCCTTCCAATATTTTTTTTTCTCTGCTTCTATATCTATTGGTAAACACATGTCCCACTTTTTACAAACCTAGATCATTTTGGATATTCAATTTCATATCCTATCTTTATTCACGTTATGTAGCATTTTAGCCTCATTTCCCCATTCTCTTACAACATGGTTATTCATGGCTATGTTCATTTTAAGAATATGCCATTTTTTTTCCTAATTGTTGTTGAGGGATATTTAAGAAGTATAGAATTTTTCTCCATGGGAAGCAACATTGCAATGAATATATCTGTTCATAGATTTTTAGTCTATATCTCTGAATACTGACCAAACATATCCTTGAATTAAAGTTTTCAGCATTAACAGATCTAAATATTTTTATGGCTGTTGATGCATATTGTCAGACTGACCTTGAAAATGGCGACACCAGTTTATAGTCATATCAGATTTTTAAAATATTTATTATCAGATAATCCTTGGTACCAAGGACTGAAAGTGGCAGTGCAGTGTCTTTAGTGACAGTGAAAAGCATAGGCCAGCTTCATGTATGGAATTTAAAGATCCAAGAGAAAAACTGATCACATGTGGAACTAACGGTGCTTCCCAGGGTTGTTCTAGAAGGAAATGGCCATTTTGGCAGAGTCACTGACCTTTGACAAAGATACCAGAATGAATTGAATGCGCATTCTGCTTCAGTGTGAAACAGACACATATTTCATCCAGAATTTCCCTTCTATCCCCCAAACCCACACTTCTCTCTTCAAGTCAGGGTTTGTAACAGGGTAGCCTGACATGGTTTGAAGCTTCCATAGGGAAGGGCTCATATGTATGAATTCAGTTCTTGCAAAAAGAAAAGCACGAAATTTGACCTTTCAGGTCATTTGGTGTGCAACGTGCAGTAGGGAACGAGAAGTGAACTAACCCTGGCTCTTTTCTGCTTCTGGCCAGAGCTGACACCGTCATTGCCTGTTTTTCCACTGATGATAATAATATCCGTTGGCTTCCAAAGGATAGTCGGGATTGAATTCCTGTTTATCAAAGGCTTGGAAGAGAGGCAGGCCCTCTGATAGACTGTGCAAATGATTGATAGGAAACTACAGCCGTGGCTTTGGAGGCCCACATTGTCTCTCTCAGATGGCTATCGAATGAGGCCTTGGGTTGCCTCTAATGAGACGAAGCTAGGGTTAATAGTCTTCATGTGTACAGAGCTCCTGGGCTGATTGTGCAAGAGATTCATGATCTGATCACAAGAGCAAAAAGAACGCCTGTGTTGCAGATAACAAAGAATTACACAAGGCCTGAAACAAACCCCAATGTTTTAAAACACTTGGTGGAAATCTAAGCTGCAAAGCATTTTATCATCTCAGGCCATCTCTTAGAGGGGCCAGCTGAAGCTACCCGTACACATCCTTTTACAAGCACTGGGCTTTCAATGGGTCTTTTAAAATCAGCTGAACTGTGGCTTGCTTTTCAGTGTGTAAGCTGGTCAGCTTACAGCAGTACAAATTGGCAGCGTGGCAAGAAAGAAAACTGAAATTCAATCCAACACTGGGATTGGAAGCTGTTGAGACTCAAATGTCACCGACACCGGGGTGCGGCTTCTCTAATTATCCTGTCAAACGAGGGTTGAAAATGTCAGTGCAGACTTCAGGCTCGGCTCCTCCAGCAACCAATAAGAGTGGGCTTGGGTCTGGTTTAAATGATGAAGAACAAATTTGAAAAACTCTTCAGTTGATTTCAAGACTTCCTGGGAAGACGATGGTTAAACCACAGTGTTCTTCTTTTAGGGCAAAGTTAAGAGCCAATCACAGTTAAGGTTTCTCTGCATGTTCTGCCCATATTTGGCTATGATCTTGCTTCATCCAGCTACATTTATAATATATGTGCGTGAAAAGCAAGCCTTTGGGCTGTGTCTCTCTCTCTCTCTTTCCTTGTTATAAAGGAAGTCTTATCTTTATGCATTTGGAGTTACCTGTGAACTTACAGTCTAGCTTCAAAGCAAAGAAAGGAGCCAGTGTAGAAACCTTCATTTTTACTTTTATTTTTTTTTTAAACAAGCTTTAATTGTAGCTTCTGGCTTTATACCATTTACAGGAAAGTACACAGGAAACCGAAACTAGTTTCAGCCTTTGCAGTAGTGACCAGAGGAGGCTTATGAGATTATGGGGATACTGAAGAACACAGAATGCCACATGCATGATTGTATTTTATCTATAATGTATGTGTGGGAGAGATCCATTTCTCAGAGATGGCAAGAACTAAATGCACCCTTTAAAGTATCTTCTTAGGGGTTGCTTGAGAGGATGATCAAGTCTTATAGAGAGATAAGATACAAATACGATAAAACTAATTCTCGTTTTAAGTGAATATTGACCACTTGAAATATATCATCCGTTTTATTCTCACCACAGTCCTATGAAGGAGATTCAATTCTATCCACATTTTGCAGTGAAGACACTGAGGCAGATTAAGTAACTTGTCCCAGGTGCCCGAGCTTACGAGGAGTGGAACTAAGAATCCACTCTGAGCAGTCAGCTGCCAAAGCCCCTCACTCTTAACCTACTGCTCTACTCCACTGAGATGTTTTATTGGATTTACTGCCAAGAACAGAGACCGTAAGTAGTACAGAATGCCCCGGGGACCCCAGTGTCCAAGACACCAACTTCTACTGCCTCTCAGGACCCTAAGGAAAGAAAACTGAGAGGTTGCTCAGCTTGTCTCAGGTCCAGAACTGTCCGGTCAGAGGGGGTCCTGGGATCCACCAGCTGAGTCTTTCATTCAGGGCCCCAGTTATTTCCAGTCTTGGTAAACCCAGCTCTAGAAGCCCTTCCCCAGCAGGACTGAGGACAAAGGGGTTAGGCTAGAGGCTCAACAACATGGGCCTTCCATGTTCTCAAAACTCAAGAGACCTAGAAAAGAGGAAGGGGGCAAGGCAGCCCAGCCTCCCCAGGGGCCAGAGAGGCCCCACTCCACTCTGCAGAGCAGTGGGATTCATCTGGGGGCCATTTGGCCTTCCAGGAGATGTTTGGCAATGTTTGGAGACATTTGAGGTTGCCACAGCTGGGTTGGGGAGGTAAGGGTGTTACTGGCATCTAGTGGGTAGAGGCCAGGGATGCTGTTAAATATCCTACGATGCACAGCACAGCTCCTGCCACAAAGTACTGTGGTGAGAGACCCTGCCCTCAAGTCTTGCTTGGGCGCATTCTACCCACAGCCCTGAGGAAGCTCGGTCTGGGGCTTCTTCAAAGAGTCATTCTGCAACCAGGAAGCCAGCAGCCCATATAACTAGGCAGAAGGTGAAAGAGAGAAGGTGGGACCAGGAACCTGGGTTTGAATTTACTGCATCTTCCTTTCTCACAGAGAGAGGTCAGTGTTTGCCTCCATTTGCAGGCATTAGGAACAAGGTGGGCGGCGCGGGTGGGGTCAGCCTTGGCTCTGTGTAACAGGCTAAATAATGGCTTCTAAAGATAGCAGATCTTGATCCCGGGAGCCTTCTATGAAAAAAGGTGGTCTTTGAAGATGTGATTAAGTGAAGATCTTGAGATGGGGAGATTATCCTGTATGATCTGAATGGGTCCTAAATGTCATCATACGTATTCTTGAGAGAAGGAGGCAGAGGGAGATCTATGTGCACATGGAAAAGGCGATGTAACAACAGCAGAAATTGGGGTGATGAGGCCACAAGCCAAGGAATGTGGATGGCCACTAGAAGCTAGGAAAGACAAGGATCAGGTGCTCCTCTAGAGCTTCCTGGGGGAACCTTGTTTCAGGCCCACACCTTGATTTGGGCCTAGTGAGACTGATTTCAAAATTCTGGCCTCCAGAACTGTGAGAGAATAAACTGCTGTCTTAAGCCAACAAGTTGGTGGTCATTTGTTACTGCAGCCCTAGGAGACTAACCTACCCTGATACTTCTGGGACCCCCAGATGGATCTTCTGAGGCTGAGGGGTAAACTCTTCCATGCAGGCAAAGCCAGAAAAGGGGGAATGGAAATTTCCTTTGCACTTTCCTTATACACTGACATTTCCCATCCCATTTTTAAACACCCTTTCCTGTGAAAACATGGCTCCTGCCCCCTCACAGGCCTCTATCAGTCAAATATTTCAAATGAATGGCAGGCAAAGTATATGACGTCCCCAGTGCTTGGTTCAAACCTGTTTGAGTCACCTGTCACTTTAGACTTTGAATTCTTGTTGCCAAAGTACATGCGGTAGCTTCTATACTAGACTGTGACTCAAACACTCTCAATCACACTCAAACACAATCTAGTGCTTGTCACAGTCTATCTAGTACAGAAGGTACTGCATGTACATCAGAGCAGGGAAGCAGGAACCTGATCTGGTTTATTATTAAGTCTCCCAAGGCCTCCAGTGCACAGTATCAGGCACACAGGCAACAATCAATGATTAATGTCTACTTCCTCCATTCTGACTAGGAGACATATTACTTAGCTCTGTTTATTGACAGGTGGCCAAAAAGCACAAAGCCGAATCTGATGCTTATTAACAGTAATCCCATGCATTCCGGAAGCCCTGCAACAACTATCATTATCCATGTTTTGTTTTTCTATGGAGGTGTAATTTACATACAGTAACATGCATACCTCTTAAGTGTATAGGGTGATGAATTTTTACCTACATGTATCTCCTGGAAATCACTGACCACACCAACATCGATCTCTTTCCATCACTCTAGAAAGCTTCCTTGTTCCCTTTTCTCAGTCAATTAACCGCCATGCCCCTCACACTCCAGTGAACCACTATTCTGACTTCTACTCCCATAAACTAGGTTTGCTTGTTTGTGAACGTCATATAAATGAAGCTGTACACAATATCCTCCTGCATCTGGCTTCTTTCTCTTAACATAATGTTTTTGAGGTTTATCCAGGTGATCGTATCAGTTTATTTTTTCTTTTTTAAATCTGCTATGTATGATTCCATTGTAAGAATGTGCCGTAATTTGTTTATCGATTCTTCTACTGACGGACATTTGAATCTTTTCCAGTTTGGGCATATTGTGAATAGAGCTGCGATGAATACTGGTGTATTTTATGGACTTGTGCTTTCACTTCTCCTGGCTATGAACTTAGGAGTAAAATTGCTAGGCCATAGAGAAGGCATCTGTTTAACTTAATAGAAATTAGTATCACTATTTTTGATTCAGTGGGAGAAAAAAAAAGGGTTTTTTAGAAAAAAATGAAGCAGTCACAATCTTTCTGATTTTCCCAATTCCATTCATTGTATTATTTTTTTAAAGAGTAGAGCATCTCTTTCCTGTGCCACAGGCATGGTTAATTGAATCAGCAATAGAGAAAGTTAAAGGGTCACGAGGTATAAAGAATCCAGCAAACTCACATCTGCGTAAATACACTCTCACGTCATTTTATATGCATTCACAACAACCCGTATCTTTAAAACTGGACTTTCCTGACATCAAGGTTGACCACAGTGCTGACACAGACAGAATTCCTATGAAAGCAGATATTTTAAGGGGAAAATTTCCCCTGTAATGAAGCCTTGGTTGAAATGACAATTGCAGGCAATATGCAAAAAGTATGTGGAATATGTAGACCGAGCAAACTCAGATCCTTCTGTGGTGTCCTTTCTGAGGATCCAAAGAAGTCTCATTCTCCTGCCAAATGCACAGCTCTCCTAAAGCCTGGGCACAAAGAGAACTGCCCTGTCTTCCCAGCTGCCAGCTCCCTTCCAAAGTGAATTCCTGAGTTCCAGCTGCTCCCCACTCGAATGTCACTGAATTCTAAAAATCCTGACCAGCTTTGCAAAAGTGAATAAACAGGGGCAAGTAACTGAAGACCCTATAGTATCACAAGACTGAAGGCTGGTATGTTAAAGGGAAGAACGGAAATGTCCAAGCTTGTTTCTCTACAAGGTATATTGTACAACAGCCATTATTCATCATAAGTAAAATTCCTTTCACACAAATAGGTATTTCATACCATTTTTCTAATGATGCACAGTGCTTGTTTTCAGATTCCCTGAAGTCCTACCCCTTCTGCTGTCTCAAACTTTGATCTTTGTCTCTGAGGTGCATCTAGTGCCTCACTAAATGGCAGCTTGGTACAATTATACGTTCCTCGGTCCTTTCTTACAGAATCTGAGATGACACCCCTGGAATTGCCATGGGAAAAATTACCATGTCCGTGTGATATCAAATAGTCTGATCAAGTCAGCAAATAAGAAACGTCAGTCACTCAGGTTTTGTCACTGGCACAAGGAAATCAAAACAATGAGGTGATTCAGTATCTTTTCCTTGCTTTTCTTATTTATTTATTTTTTGGGTTTGTTTTTAAACATTTATTTTTTCCACTGCTCTCCTGTTGTATTGATAGTCATTTTCTGAACAAAAGCAAAACCCTTTCTACTTGATCTCCTTTGCCATTTTTTGAGAGACTGTTGAATGAATTGTCCTGA
Source organism: Callithrix jacchus (assembly GCF_049354715.1). Lineage (NCBI taxonomy): Eukaryota > Metazoa > Chordata > Mammalia > Primates > Cebidae > Callithrix > Callithrix jacchus. Next base: position 13,303,271 of record NC_133524.1, read on the forward strand.
AACTGTTTTCAGAGCAGAATTTAGCTTTCTCAGTGGGGCTGGTAAACAATGCAATGGGAATTGGCCCCACATTTTCCACATTGCTTTCCTGAAGCTCAATTTCCATATGAGTTGTTTTAATGTATAACTTATTAGATCTGTCATGATTTGGAGTTAATTTATTTCTTATTCTAAAGAGCACGCAGGATTGCTTAGGAAGGAATGACCATGGACTGGCAGAGACTTCCTTATTAGGAAGTCAACATATCTGTCACTGAAACCCCACATCATGGACCTCAGAAGCCTCTATACTACTGGGGGATTTGGTTCCCTCCCCTGCATGTTTTTTATAGAATCATTTCTTTCTTATTTTAGTTCCACTAACACAAGTAAGTTTCGATTTGGGAAATGGTAGATATATCGCTGCAAATGCTTTTCAGGCCCACAGATTGTATCATAGACTTTTTGCTGTTGTTGTTGTTTAATGAGGTAAAATTTACCTATTATTTAACCCTTTTATGTATATGATTCTATGACTTTGGTGAAACAAACGTAGTGATATAACCACCACCACAACCAAGATATTGAGTATTTGTATCACCCCATAAAGTTCCACTTTGCTTCTTTGAAGTCAGTCTCCTCCCACCAACCCCCAGTTCCTGGAAACTACTGATCTGTTTTGTGTATCTATAGTTTTGTTTTTTTCCAGAATGTTGTATTAATGGAATCACATAAGATGTGGTCTTTTGTCTCTCACTGTTTTCACTCAGCGTGACGCTTTTGAGATTCATTTATGTTGTGCATATCAGTACTTGTTTCTTTTTATATCTGAGCAGTATTCCATTACATAGATATACCAAAGTTTGTTTACGCATTTCCCTATTAATAGAGCATTTGGACTGATTCTAGTTTGGGGCAATTATGAAGAGCGCTGCTATGAACTTTCTCTTAGAAGTACTTGCATAGACAAGCCTTTCCATTCTACTGAGTAAATTACCTAGGAGTAAAAATGCTAAGTTGTATGCTATGGCAAAACAAATTTACAAGAGACTCCAATACAGTTTTCCAAAGTGGCAGTATCATTTTGCATTTCCACTAGTAATTTATAAGACTTCCAATTGCTTTGCATCCTTGGCCGTATTGTCAGGTTGTTTTTGTTTTGTTTTGTTCTTTTAAATTATAAGCCAGGCATAGCCCCAGCTACTTGGGAGGCTGAGGCAGGAGGCTCAATTGAACCTTCAATTGAGGGTAGAGTGAACTAGGATCACACCACTGCACTCCAGCATGGGCAATAGAGTGAAACTCCATTTCTAGAAAATATTTAAAAACAAATAAGTAAAAACTGTAGACATTCTCTTGGGTTTTTAGTGGCATTGCATTGTGGTTTTAGTTTGTATTGCCCTAATGGCTAATGATATTGAACAACTATTCATGAGCTTCATGAGCATATGTGCCATCTCTTTCTCTTCCTTAGTAAAGTGTGTAATCACGTTTTGATCATTTTTTAATTGACTTGTTTGTTTTGTTTGATTATTGGAATATGACAGTTCTTTAGATATTTCTAAATATGAGTTTTAAAAATTAGATACGTGATTTGCAAATATTTTCTCCAAACTCTTGACTAGCTGTTTTATTCTCTTACCAGTGTCCCATTATATACCCTCATTTGCAGTAAATGGGGGTTGTTTCTTGCCCTCACCCCCGCCATCTTGGACAGCAGGGTAAGGAGATAGGTGGTGCCATTGGCTTCTAATGTAATGCATAACACTCTGGCCACAGCTTAAGGTCTAATGGTTTAAAGGTTTGTGTTTTCCTTCAAATTTACATAATGAGATCCTAACCCCCAATGGGATAATATTAAGAGATTGGGCCTTTAGGACATAATTAGGTCATGAGAGTTTGTTCTTACTCTCTGCCCTCTATCATGTGAGGATACAATGAGAAGACAGACATCCGCAAACCAAAAGGTGGGCCCCCACCAGACAATGAATTTGCCGGTACCTTGATCTTGGACTTACCAGCCTTCAGAACCATGAGAAACAAATATTTACCGTTCAAGCCACCCAGACTATGGTACTTTGTTATAGCAGCTCATGCTGACTAACACAAGATCAGTCTCCTGAGAGAATATTGACCTAAACATTGGACTCTTCACTTCTCTAATGGTAAAGTTCATAGAATAATTGAGAAAGCTTGATTAGTATGCAGATTTCCAAGCTCCACTTCCAGGGATGTTTATTCAGTACCTCTAAAGTGAGACCTAGGTTGTTGCAGTATTTAATAAGCAGCCAGATTATCCTGATATAGGTGGCTCTGGGATGAGACTTTGAGAAATCCTGAATATCTAAAGACACTGACAAGGCTTCTCGTCTGGTGTGATCAAGACGCAACGTCTACATTCAGGCCTAAACAAGATGGTGATGTATAAGTCAGAGCAGGGCATGTTGCCGCACAACTAGACAAAAAGAGAAGCAGCAGCAAGAATGCAGGAATTTTAGGATATTTTTACTGATCATTCAGCCTATTCCCTCATCCATCACTCTTTCTGCTATCATGCATGTCATCATAAAAATGGCTTTCATGTGTGATATTTTATTTGAATAGAAACTGGAGGGGAAAGGTTTTTGACACATAAATAAATAAGTTACGGCACATTAAAAAGTATCAATCAGGCCAGTGTGGTGGTTTATGCCTGTAATCCCAGCACTTTGGGAGGCCAAGTTGGGAGGATCACTTGAGGCCAAAAGTTCAAGACCAGCCTGGGTAACATAGCAAGACCTCATCTCTATTTTTTTTAATCAATTATTAACCTTGATTCTGAATAAGAATATTGTCTCATTATGTCATACACTACTGGGCTGCCAGCTATGGTGCTCTGATGGATTCTGGTTCATATTTTTAGGTCCACTGTTCTTACAGGAAGTCATCATGACCTTTTTCAACAGGGATGTATGGAAGGTCTTTGGTCTTACAATAATAATTTTCTAGACAAAAGCAGAACTTATCCTGCTTATTTTCAAACAAATTCATGAAGGATGTTGGAGTATGAATCATTATTGTTTTTTAGAGAAAAGGAAACACAAACAGTACTAACGAAACACTCAACTTCTATTTAGGGGCAAGGGGAATTTTTCCCTTCCGCTCTGAAGGTTTGAGTCTGCTGAAACAAAGAGGAGAAAGGGCATACAAATGTATTAATGTGTAAGTGTGTATGAGAGCCATACAACATATGATAATAAAAGAAGGGCCAGATGGCTGAAGCTTAAGCAGCACACTCTTCATAGGAGGGAGAGAAATAGAAAAATGTAGGCAATTCTGAGGTACAGTGAATGATTTTTGGTAGAAATGAATGAGTCCATAGAACAGACAATAGCCTGGGACAAAATTTCTCTGAGCTCTGGGGGAGGTGGCTGACAAATTTCAAGAAGGTGAGGGGTACAACTTCACTGTGAACAAAGCTTGTCTTATTATGGAAGTAAAATCTTCCAGGTAATCTCTTGGACCATCCCTCAGAAGAATAGATGAAAAATCTGTCTGGGCGTGGGGGTGACCTTTAGTCTTTTCTCTTTTTTTAGTGGCCAATCTTTCCTGGTTATTGGATGAGATTCACAGATAGGGGGTTTTAAGACAATTGAATTTCTTTCACAAGAAGTTTTCCTCCCACAGATAAAGGAACTCCCAGAGACAGTCCCTTCATGTACTTTAGGGGCAGAAACAAGGGAAGTTTAGAAAGTCCTTGGTTCCAAAGACAGCTTCTAAGACTTTCCAATTTCCTTCACTTCAAAAGTGCTCAGCATCCCACAGCTGATACTTTGGGGTATCATTCTCTGAGCCCCAACCTCTATAAAATCCAGTCACCCAGATATTTGGACTGTGCAATACCAAAGAACCAGTTGGTCTGAAGTTTTTCATGAATTGAATGAACTATTCTGACATTTCATTAATACAACCAGCATGATTTAAGTTTTATCTACAGACAGAAACCAATTGGGACTGACCTGGTTTTCTATGTTAATTAATCGAATATTGTTGTTCGAACATGTCGGTACCTCTCATCTAAAAGAATTTAAAAGGCCTGTTATTTTAATCCTGTTGTGAATTTCTTTTTAATTACAGCTAATTAACAAATCTTCACGGGCAGCTAGAGCATCTCAGGCTCTGGTAAAACATAAGGGATCAATGGTTATGAATCAAAGGTGGTATCGTTGGAAGAAGCCTGGAGTAGAAGGCAAGAGACCTAGATTCTACTGCTTGCTTGAGCTGAACTGTGCCTCCTTAAGCTTCCGTGAGAGTAGATACTACCTTCTAGAAAAAAGAGAGAAAGAGAGACTAGATACTTAAGGAAACACAGATTTGTAAAAAGACTAAAACCAAATTGGTTAACCACTCTCTAAATATAATTCACTCCCAAAACAGGCAAGCAAACAAACAAAACAATCCTAACAATGTCAGTGTTTACATACCTCCCATATAATAGGGATCTGAAACCCTGAAGCCACAGGATTCAACCAGGCAAGCAGAGAATTATTCTCTTTATTTTAAAACAGTACTCAAGGCTGGGCAAGTTGGCTCACGCCAGTGATCCCAACTCTTTGGGAGGCCAAGGCGGGTGGATGACGAGGTCAAGAGATCGAGACCATCCTGGTCAACACGTTGAAACCCCGTCTCTACTAAAAGTACAAAAAATTAGCTGGGCATGGTGGCGCGTGCCTGTAATCCCAGCTACTCAGGAGGCTGAGGCAGGAGAATTGCCTGAACCCAGGAGGCGGAGTTTGCGGTGAGCCGAGATCGCGCCATTGCACTCTAGCCTGGGTAACAAGAGCGAAACTCCCTCTCAAAACAAAAACAAAAACAAAAACAGTACTCAAGTCATGTATAATTAATGCTGAAAAATTAGAAAATAAGGAACAAGAAACTAATCAATGAATAAAATCAATTAAAACTCTACCACCCAGTAAAAACCACTGCTAGTGTATTAGTGCTATATTCATCCGTAGATCCATATACACATGTGATACATGTATATTTCAAATGGGATCATGTTGTAGCCGCTGCCCTGAAATCCTGAAATCTGCTTCTTTGACTTAATGCCGTATTGTGAAGAATCTTGCATGCCAATAAACATGTATCTTCATCACCCATTGTAATGACTGCATTATATTCCATTGTAGTCTTGAAAATATTAACAACTAACAAATCTAGTGCTCTCTCTGTGCCCAGCACTTTTCTAAGCCCTGTAACAGCATGCCTGTGAGGTAGGTAGTATTTCTCCTGTTTTACAGACAGGAAAACTGAGTTAAGGAGAAGGTAATTAACTTGCCATCTGGGGTTCGAATGGTCCAGCATCAGAGTCCAAGCTTGGAGCACCTGGCCATGCTGCTCCTTGCCTCTTCCTTTTGGTTGGATCTTTATGTTATGTCTGATATCTCATTATTCTAAACAGTGCAGGTTAATTTAAACCTCTGTGTCCTCAAAAGAGTGGTGGTCGAGGGTGGAGTAGAAGGGGTAGCATTGATAACAGATGACTTTTTAATAAGAAAGTAACAGAGGTACATTCTTTTGGGTAAAATTAAATTAGAAAGTGTTCTTTTTCATGGTGAAAGTAAGAGTTCATAAAATCACTGCAGTTACTTAGGGGAGGGGGAATTTTCAGGCATGTGCAGAAGGCATATTTGCAGGACCTTGAGACAGACAGATTCCACAGATTGCATAGATCTACAAAGAAGAAAATGTTAGTAGCAACTGCATAGTAGAAAGAGTAGCCCTGCTAATCAAAATACAAAGTTAAATTTCTGTAGCCTGAACTTTGACCCATTGTGAAGACAGCAATAGAAGTCCTTGGCAACTAGAGTAGGAACTTGATGTGAAGGAAGTGAGCATTCATTTGAGACTGGGTGTGGTGGGAAGTAGAGCAAAGAATGACTCACAGACAGACCAGCAGACAAGGCGAGGCTGGGCCTGGGAGGAGCGGGAGACCTGAGCGAAGCTCACAGGCGCTTCTCTGTTCAGACTCGCTAGGTATCACTGGCTCACTCTGGACAAAGAATATCTTCACTTGGAGCTGCACATCTTTATTATTTCATTTTCAAAATTACACAACTGTCATATTTCCACTGTAGAAAAGTTTTAAAGTAGAGATGAATAAGAAGAAAGTAAAGTAAAATCCATCCATTACCTTAAACATGCTTAGATACCCATCATTAAGAGTTGGCACATATTTTCACATTATTTTCCTACATACTTTCAAAACATAGATGGGATTTTCACCACTCAACGATAAACATATAATTGCATCATTTTTCATATAATGGGATGCTATGTAGCCATTAGAAATGATAAAAATATGTTATTTGACCAAATGTACTGAGCATTGTACCTACATGGTCTTAACTAGCCAGTAGCCATTTTCCCTTTGGTTCATGGAATTCTTGACTTCTACAAAATTAATCTTATCTTGGGGTGATCTCATTGATTTTTAAGGGCCACTGCAATTAAATCAGAGCAGGGATGGGGTATGAACTTCAGGAGTAAAACAACAAAACAAAATGCTTTATTACAATATCTTTTCCAAACTATTTTGGATGGCCCAGTGGGGATCAGGAAAAGAAGAGAGCGATTATCATTAAATCTTATTCCTCTCTTTACAGCCACATTAACCGGAAAGAAAAACCATGTAGAACACCTTCCTCATCTTCTCACTTGTTCTTTAACTCTCACATAGTAAGGAATCCAGAAGATTAAGGCTACAAAGCTACAGCCAAAACAGTAATAGGAATGGCAAGCATGTGCTGTTTACGGACTAAAAGCACCGAGCATTCCTTGGAAAGCCAACCTTTTGATATCGAGATTAGAAAGAGGTTTTCTAGGGCAGCGCAGGTCCAGGTATTAAACACAAGTCAGATCTTATGAAAGTCTGAGCAGGTCATAGAACAACCCAATGAGCTTAGAAGAGAGGAAAGCTATAGTTAGAATGCATGGACCCTTGATTATCTTATTTCCACAAGCTCTTATTAGCATAGTACGGAAGACATTAATGTAATCGCCACAATATTTATGGAGTTTCTACTATGCGCCAGATGCTTTTTTGGGTGCTGGGTATGTAATGCTGAACAAAAGCATCATGATGCCTACCCTCACAGAACTTATAAATTAGCAGCAGCGTGGGGGATGGAGGGGTGGTAAACAAGTGAACAGGTAGACAAATAAATTATTCTAAAGAGGGACAAGATTCTAAATAGATACTTTTCCAAAGAAGCTACTCAGATGGCTAATACCCACATGGAAAGATGCTCAGTTAGTCATTAGGGAAATACAAATCAAAACCACAATGAGCTATTTCATCAAACACACAAGAAGGGCTATTATAAAGACAAACAACAACAAATGTTGGTGAGGATGTGAGAAATTAGAACTCTTTCACACTGCTGATGGGATTGTAAAATGGGAGAGCCACCTTGGCAAGCAGTCTGACAGTTCCTGAGGAGTTGAAACACAGAGTTACCATCTTGTTATCTCATACAATAAAGAATTCCGGTGAGCCCATAGGGTAAAGTGAAAGAAAGTAAAGGAATTAAAGAATGGCTACCCCATAGGCAGAGCAGTGGCATGGGCTGGCTGCCCAACTGAGTATACTTATAATTATTTCTGGATCATATGCTAAACAAGGAGTGAATTATTCATGAGGTTTCTGGGAAAGAGGTGAGCAATTCCTGGAACTGAGGACTCCTCAGTTTAGATCATTCAGGGTAACTTTTGGACTTTGCCATGGCATTTGTAAACTGTCATGGTGCTGGTGGGAGTGTCTCTTAGCATGCCAATGCACTATAATTAGTGTATAATGAGCAGTGAGGCCAACCAGAGGTCACTTTCATTGCCACCTTGACTTTGGTGGGTTTTGACCAGCTTCTTTACTGCAACCTGTTTTATCAGCAAGGTCTTATTGACCTGTATCTTCTGCTGACCTCCTATCTCACTCTGTGACTAAAAATGCGTAACCTACTGGGAATGCAGCCCAGAAGGTCTCAGCTTTATTTTACTCACCCCTATTCAAGACGGAGTTCCTCTGGTTTGAACGTCTCTGACAATATGACCCTGTAATTCCTGTCCTAGAGAAAATAAAAACACATATCCACACAAAAACTTGTACACAAATGTTCATAGCAGCATTATTGATAAAAGACAAGAAGTAAAAGCAACCCAAATGTCCAGCAACAGATGAATGGTTCAAGAAAGTGTGAATAAATAAAATATACCTATGGTGAAATATTATTCAACCACAAAAAAGACTGAATTATTGATACACACTACAACACAGATCAACCTTGAAAGCATTATGCTAAGTGAAAGAAGTCACTCACAAAATGCCAGAAATTGTATAATCCCATTTATAAGAGATGTCCAAAATAGGCAAATCCATAGAGGCAGAAAGTATATTAATGGTTGCCAGGGACTGAGAGTACGGGGGAATGGGGCGAGACTGCTAATGGATATGGGGTTTTCTTTGGAGGTGATAAACATGTTCTAAAGTTGATTGCGGTGATAGCTACACATCTTTGCGAATGTACTAGCAGCCACTGAATTGTACACTTTCACAGGATCAATTGTGCAATTTGTGAGTTATACCTCAATAAAGCTGTAAAAAGCAAAAGGTGATGGAGTGAGTTGAGGAAACAGAAACAGAGGCCCTGAGACATGAAAGGGCCTGTGTGCTCCAGGAATGAAAGAGGAGGCGCGTGTGACCGAACCGCTGGAGAGCTCAGAGGGGACAGTGGATCCCGTGTTTAGGCACATGAAGTCGATAATACAGACACTTTGGGATTATGTTCAAAAGGCAGTGGAAAGTCCTTGAAAGCTATAACACCCAGCAGTTATGTGATCCAGCTTTCATTTTTAATAGGTCTTTGTTCCTGAAATATTAAGGCAGAACTGGGTTGCTGCTATGGCTCTTAAAACCAGATAGAGATCACTAACTTCAAAATTTAGAGTTAAAATTAGCAAGGGGTGATTTTCATTTGATGTAGGACACGTGCTAGGAAATGAGGATATCAAAATGCTTCTTCCTTAATAGAACAGAAGAAGACCCTTATAATGTAAGGAGCCCATATGTAAATAAGCTTTTCATTTTTAAACCGGAGCATATCTGTTGCTTCTATAGGACACAAGGTGCAAATTAAACCATTTTATCCATGCTCAGTAGGGCATTTATATTACACATAGGTTCAGGTTTAATTGCATTGAAGAGAAGGAGGGAGTAGAAGATGTCTAGCAGAGGACACGGAGGTGTGAGCCAAGGCATTCCTGTATGTCAAATGTGGGATTATCGGTCTATTCGCACAGGGCACAGGAGACTGGGAATTCTTCTGGCTTCTTGGTTGAAAATGTGAAGACGTTAGTAGGACTAAGGATTGAATTTTACAGATTTGAAGACTAATACTCCCAGATGAAAAGAAATGGGCCTTGTCAACCTCAGGGAGGGCAAGTAAACAGCTCAGGAAAACAAGGAGCAGAACTGTGCTAGAAGACAGCTGAAGGCAATGAGCTCAGCCTGGGACAGCAGTTCAGAGCCCAGCAGTGGGGAGTGAGCAAGCTCTGCTGTGGCACCTGCCAGGGGTCTCAAAGACACCCAGGGGTTTTGTTTGTTTGTTTGTTTTTTGAGACAGGGTCTCACTCTGTTACCTAGGCTGGAGTGCAGTGGCACAATCTCGGCTCACTGCAACCTCCACCTCCTGGATTCTCATGTCTCAACCTCCCGACTAGCTGAGGCTACAGGCACATGCACCACCAGGCCCAGCTAATTTTTGTATTTTTAGTAGAGATGGGGTTTCACCATCTTGGCCAGGCTAGTCTTGAACTCCTGACCTCAAGTGATCTGCCTGCCTCAGCCTCCCAAAATGTTGGGATTACAGGTGTGAGCCACCACGCCCAGCCAGATGCCCAGGTTTTTGCAAACCCTTTCCAAGTTATTCAACAACGTGAGGCTTGTGAAACTTCTGGAAAGAAATCTCCCTTTACAGCTCCTGGCAGTGACATGAGCAAGACAAGAAACAAAATATGGGAGGAGTGGCGCTTAACAATTTTAGTAGAACATTTAGGTACACACATGTGCATGTGCGTACACACAACACACATGCACACCTACTTCCCAAGCAACATGCCAGGGAATTACAAATATGTCAAAACCTGGTGAAGAGAATCCATGCAGAGGAGAGAAGAGTAGAGAGCCTGATTCTTCATAATTTAACTACCATTATCTTTGAATGCATTCCATTTCTTGATTGTATTATAATTTACTTAGCCTCATAACTATAAACCTTCAGGTTTCTTTCAACATTTTTGCATGACAATGTTGAAAACATGTATTTATCTATCTACACCTCTGCTTTGACTAAAATCATGTCATAATCTTTAAAAGAAGTCACCAAATTGCTGTCCAAAAACGTTGAAAAAATTTATATGTCCACCAACAAGTGTATATAAATGTGCATTCTAACACCCTTGCCACTACGGGGTATTATAAAATTTTAACTTTTTGGGGAACCCATAGTTTAGTATGATATCTTGTTTTTCTTTTTCTTTTTTCTTTTTGAGACCAGGTTTCGATTCATCATCCAGGCTGAAATGCAGTGACACAATCATAGCTCACCTCAGCCTTGACTTCCTGGACTCAAGTGATCCTCCCACTTCAGCCTCCTGAGTAGCTTGGACCACAGGCATATGCCACCATGCCCAGCTAATTTTTTTTCTTTTTTTTCTGTAGAGACAGCATCTCACTATGTTGCCCCAGACTGGTCTCAAACTCCTGAGCTCAAGTGATCCTCCTGCCTCAGCCTCCCATGATTTTTGATTCTTAAATTATAAGTCAGAATGAGTTCACTGGCCATTTGTTTTTCTCCCCTCCCTTCCCTTCCAGAAACCTCCTGCTTGCCTGTTTTCTACTGGACTATCCATCTGTTCTTAATGATTTGCGTGAGCTCACTGTCATATCTTTTGCAGTATTTTCTCCAGTCTTTTGGTTTAGAAATAACATTTTCTGAAATAAAGAAGTTTGTATTTTTTATGAAGCTAGATTTATAAATAATTCCCTTTATGGCTTCTGGATTTTATGGCTGGCCTAGAAGGCTGTTTTTTTTCACCAAGATTAAAAATACATTCACTCCATAGAATTACCATATGATCCAGCAATTCCACTTTTAGGCACATGCCTTAAAAAATTGAAAACAGGAACTCAAACAGACACTTACACACCAATCTTCATAGCAGCACTGTTCACAATATGCAAAAGGTTGAAACAATCCAAGCGTCCACCAACAGATCAATGGATAAATAAAATGTGGTCTATATATACAATGGGACATTGTTAAGCCTTACAAAGGAAGAATGCACTGATCGTGCTACAATATGGATGAGCCTCAAAAACATTATGCTGAGTGAAAGAAACCAGACACAAAAGGACAAATATTTTACAATCCCACTTGTATGAAGCTCCTTGGATAGGAAAATTTATAGAGACAAAAAGTAGACTAATGGTTGCCTGGGGTAAGGAGTAGGGGAATGGGGAATTGTTGTTGAATGGGTTCACAGCTTATTTTTTTATTTTTATTGTTTTGAGACAGAGTCTCACTCTGTTGCCCAGGCTGGAGTACAGTGGCAGGATCTCGACTCACGGCAACCTCCGCCTCCTGGGTTCAAGTGATTCTCATACCTCAGCCTCCTGAGTAGCTGGGATTACAGGTACACACCACCACAACTGGCTAATTTTTGTATTTTTAGTAGAGATGAGGTTGTGGTATGTTGGCTAGGCTGGTCCTGAACTCTTGACCTCAAGTGATCTGCCCGCTTTGGCCTCCCAAAGTACTGGCATGAGCCACTGCGCCTGGCCTGAGGGTTTGTGTTTGGTATGATGAAAAAGTTCTGCAGATGAATAGTTTCATGAACAGATTTAATGCCACTGAATTGTATACTCAAAAATTGTTAAAACTGTACATTTTCTATGTATTTTATTACAGTAAAACAATGATATTAATTTAAAAATACAATCACTTAAATTCCTTTCTAGGCCTTTATATTTTATTACCTATGTTTAAATCTTCCCATTTCTGCCTTTATAATTTCTATTTTCTATCTCTCCTTGAGTCAATTAGGGTAACGCTTTCTCTTAGGAAAACATTCATTTCATTGAAATTTTAAAATTTATTTGCATGAAATTATGGTAAGTAACAATTAAAATTTTTTTCTCTATGCTTAATTACCTATTTTTATTCCGAATTCTGTGCCTTGTCCGTTGGTCTTGATGGAGCTAGCTCGCACCTGGTTTCATTTGATCACTTTTACAAAGAGCCAACTCTTTCGTTTCTTAGTTCTATGGTTTTCCTATTTTCCAATTTACTGGTTTCTGCTTTGACATTTATTAATTTCTTTTCTTAGGTTCATTTCGGGTTTTTTTAAAATAAATTCTTGAGCTAAATATGCAATTAACGCATTAATTTTCTAAAATTTTTAGTAAAGTAAGTTTAAATTCATAGCCTAAAGGTATAGAACAGCCATATTCCACATGTTTTGACAAGTATTATTTTTGTTATTATCTTCTAGATATTCTAGTATTTTAGTTAAAATTTTCATTTCAACGCAAATGTACCTAAAAGGAGAATTTTCTTTTAAATTTCAGTGTTGGATTTTTCCCCCTTTTTTAAAAAATTATTTTCTATTTTAATTTACTATGGGTACAGAACAACCCTGTTTTCTTTTAATATTTGGGAAGCTGTTGAAGTTTACTTTTGTCACAATGAGTGAAAAACATCCATTGTTTCCAAGAAGATGTATTCCCTGTTACTGATTAACTCAGTGCACTTACTTTCTCTACATTATCTGAGTTGAGAAAAGTGAATTAAAGTGTGGTTTAGAATTGTTTCTATTATTTATTTTAGTATCTGATATGGTTTGGCTCTCTGTCCCCAACCCAAATCTCATGTTGAATTTTTATCCCCGGTGTTGGGGGAAGAACCTGGTGGGAGGTAATTGGATGGGGGCGTTGCCCCCTAATGTTCTCATGACAGTGAGTGAGTTCTCATGAGATCTGACTGCTGGAAAGTGCACAGCACGTCCTCCTTGTCTGTCTCCTGCTCCACCAGGTGAAGATGTGCCAGCTTCCCCTTTGTCTTCTGCCATGACTGTAAGTTTCCTGGGGCCAGCCAGCCATGCTTCCCATACAGCCTGCAGAACCATCAGCCAAGTAACTTTGAATTCTTGTTCTCAATTCTTTTGGGTGTAGAGCTAGGTGTGGAAACGCTGTGTCATACGGTAATTCTATGTTTAACTTTTTGAGGATCTGAGTGTTATTTTAGTGGTTTTTCTTTTCTCCCATCCTATCACACTATTTCACAATAGGAACAAACGAAATAATCATCACTATTTAATATCTCTACCTATCCTCCCACCGAATGCCTTTAGTTCTACCAGGTAGTCAAATTAATACATTTCATTTTATAGCATTTATTTTCATTATATAACTTAACATGGCACTTTCTAAAGGGTCAGAGATTTGTCTTAAGTCAGCAAGCAAGAAAGTGGATGAGGGAAAACACAGGGCCTGGGTAACCTTCAAATTGCCTGTGAGTAATCAAGAATCAGGGCTGGCTTCATGGGTGTGCAACTTAGGCCATCACGTAAGGCCTCGTGTTTAGAAGAGCCCTGCACTGAGAAGGGCCCTATGCTCAGAAGGTCCTCGTCCTGGGCTTAATGCTCTGTTGTCACTGTCTTGAAAATCTTAATTTTTGAACAAGAGGCCCCATGTTGTTATTTTGCACGGGGCCTTGAAAATTATGTAAACAACTCTATTAAGAATTGATAGTGTCTCTAAGCCCATCCTGTATCCTAAAAAAACAAATTGTAAATTCTAAAAACAAATTCTAAAATGGGAATAAAAAAAGATGTGTCTACCACTCAAGGTGGAAGCATTCCAAATGTGGGTGGCCACTAAATAGAATGGTAATAGAATAACTCAAGTGTATTTAAAAACACAGACGACAGACCAAAGTCAGACCGAGCTTTTACAAATGAATTTATTGTGTCTCCTATTGTTAGCCTGAGAAAAGAATTCAAAAAAATCACTGCAGGAAACTGAGCTCAAGTAAGAACAAATAGCAAACACATTCCTTTAACTCTCCAAGAAAAAGTGGGGAGGTTTCAATTGTGATGCCTTCAAGTAGAACTGAACCATGCTCCCTTCACCCCTGCGTCTAAGCTGGTGCTTGGAAGGGTCTGGTAAAATCAAGAATCAAATGCAATCCCAAGAGATGAACTATAAAGAAAACGTAATACTTTTGCAATAGCCTGCTAGGCTTTTCCATCATGTTTTGATTGCAGGAAAGATCAAGCTTTATGGGCTAAAGGAAAAATAAATGAGTTCGTGATAAGCCTAAATCCTGCCCGCCCCTTTCCAGTATCAGCAGAGAGAAGAGGTTCTGGGTTTTTCCTAAGATCAGAGGGAACAGTCTTAAATTCAGGGTGGAATCACAACTGGCCAAAACCTCATCAGGCCTCCTTATCTGCTCCATCTGCTGGTTCTGAGTAATCTTCAGCAATTGCTCAACGGTGACGTCTTTAAAGAAATCCTGCCAAGAACACCCTTCCCTAGCCTTTCCTTAGTTACAACAATCTACAAAAGACCCAGGGTGAATGTCTGGGTGGAAGAGCTGGCCACCTCTGTATTTGTTCCTTGCTACAAGTGAGTATGAGAAGTATCCTAGGAGACAGATTTTCCAGGACAATGATTAGCCAAACAGTCCTATCCAGAGGACTTCCAATAAACCAGATTAGCTGTGATGTGATTATGTAATTATATGGCATGTTTCAAGGAGACACCATAAACTACAATCAACAATTTGGCATCACGCAGCAACTTGGGGTGTAACCTATTTCAGGAAGAGCTAAATTGGATATCAGAAATGGAAGGACTTACTCTCATAGGGAAAGAATAGTGAAGGGAAGTGTTTGGTGACGGTGAAAAACACAACATATTTGGAATTTTTAATAAAGAGTTTCTTAGAAGGTTCTTACAACATCTGTCCACATCCCTGATTCCCCTTTACAGCTCATGGCCTGAGTAAAAAAAAAGACTTAAGGTAGAAATCGCAGGGACATGCTTACCTATTGTCTATAATTTTGTTGAGTTTTGCGGGAGGGAGACTCTCACACTGGTTTCCTCCACTCTCATTCTCCATGGTGCAAACCCCAGGTCAGCTTTTTGTAGGTTTGTTGTTGTTGCTTTGTTTTAGTTTTTTTAAAATTTATAATTGACACATAAAAATGGCTTTCACATAATCCTTCCTGAACACAAAAGGCCTCAAGGACACTTACCTAGCTTGCCTTGAGGGGTCTATTAATTCATGATGTACCAGGTAGTCAGGTATACTTGGTGGAGGAAAGCCTGATGCATATCTAATTTATTTCTCAAGCTTAAAAAACTAGTATTGCTTTTGATCTGCCTAGAATGGCTTGAACTGAATTCTGTTGGAAGGTAAAATGGTATTATAATTGCTTTTTTACTTAACTGTCTACCCCACTGGAATGTACTCCTTGAGGGCAAGTATTACATGACGGTATATTGATAATTATGTTCCCAGGGTCCCAGGGTCAGGTATAGAATAGTGGTTAGAGGCAGAGTTTATAGAACCGGAGAACTCGATCTTGAATCCTGGCTCTGCCTCTTTCTACTGTGGCTAAATTATTTAACCTCTTCATGCCTCAGTTTTACCATCTTTAAACTGGGTGTAATAATGAGCTCTATCTTATAGCACTGTGAAGATTGAAGGAGTTGAAATTGGAAATGGTAGGTGCTCAACTGTGTTAGCTCAATTTCTTAGAAAGTGAACAGATGACCCTTTTGCATGTTTCTGCAGCTTTGTTTCATGCCAATTGCTTCCCAACAAGGTAATCCTAGGGCAAAATATTTTATCGTAATAAATTACTATATATCAAATCATCTCCCTTGTAATTGTTCCATTATATAGGGCAAAAGTCCTACAGGAAAAAGTGTCTCCAATCCACACTCAGTATGGCATGCTTACTAAATATACAACTGGCCAAAAAAAAGTTGGTGGGGGAGGAGTGGGAAAAAATTTGGGAGTCATTTGAAGCTCTAAGTGACCTAAGCATTTGTACCATCTAATAAAATTAGATGAATCCTTTTCAGTTATTAAACATAAAAAGGATTTGCTTATGCTTGGCTATGTTTGAGTAGATTTGGTTGATACCTCATACTTTCCATTAATTATAAACTATAAAATGGGAACAAAATGAGAACAATGAGTTCAGCCTTTTTTTTTTTTTGCCCAGGCTGGAGTGCAGAGGCATGATCCTGGCTCACTGAAACCTCCACCTCCCGAGTTCAAGCGATTCTCCTGCCTCGGTCTCCCCAGTAGCTGGGATTACAAGCGCCTAACATACTTGGCTAATTTTTGTATTTTTAGTAGAGACAGGTTTCACCATGTTGGCCAGGCTGGTCTCGAACTCCTAACCTCAGGTGATCCACCCACCTTGGACTCCCAAAGTGGTGGAATTATAGGCGTGAGCCACCATGTCCGGTCAGAGTTAAGACTTTTTAAAAATAAAATTTCTGACATCTTTACCACTTAAAAAAATATCTGCCAGAGTTCTTGCGGAAGGTTTGAAAAATTATAAATATGCCAAGTGGATCTTGATGCATTCTTCCAAGTGCTCCTCTTATGCTGCTCGGATGGTTCAACTCTGATCATAATGGAAGTTCAAGGGGGAAAGGTATGGCTGTGAGCTGACTTCTATGAACGAAACTGGATTAGGTCTCCAGAGAAGGAGGACCTGGGGGTTGGTTGCTGAGTGTGGCTGAAACTTCTCTGATATAAATCCATTCCTTTGTGTGCCCTGAGGTGTGGGCACTCCTGGGGGCTCTGAGATGCCAGACAATGGCCACTCCTGACTTCCAGTCACCACCAGCTTGTCCTCACGGTTGATCACCTATTCCCTTTCTACATATGTCATCAGACTCCTCAAACAGCTCTTATACAGCAATATATATTACCAAATGAGGAAAGAAAAGATAAGAAGCAACACATACAACATGGTCTCAACTGTTTTAAAAAAACACACATAGGCCATGTGTGGTGGCTGCTGACTGTAATCCCAGCACTTTGAGGGGCTGAGGTGAATTGCTTAAGCCCAGGAGTTCAAGACCAGTGTGGCAGCCTGGGCAACATAGTAAGACCCTGCATTTACTCAAAACAAAACAAAACAAAACAAAAAACACATACACTGGGGAATGAGATTAGAGGAAAAGACACTAAAAGTTAGCAGAGTTTACACTGGGTTTTAAATTTGTAGCTGATTTATATTTTTTCCTTTATATTTGCCTGTATTTTCTAAAATGTTTATAATAGGCCTATGCTGCTGTAATCATAGAAAAAGGAATTAAGGGCTGGATGTGGTGGGTCACACCTGTAATCTCAGCACTTTGGGAGGCTAAGGTAGGTAGATTACCTGAGGTCAGGAGTTCGAAATCAGCCTGGCCAACACAGTGAAACCCCGTGTCTACTAAAAATACAAAAATCAGCTGGGCATGGTGGTACACACCTGTAATCCCAGCCATTCAGGAGACTGAAGCAGGAGAATTGGTTAAACCTGGGAGGTTGCAGTGAGCCAAGTTGGTGCCACTGAACTCCAGTGTGGGCAACAGAATAAGACTCCGTCTCAAAAAAAAAAAAAAAAAAGGCAGGTGAATCATGAGGTCAGGAGTTCAAGACCAGCCTGACCAATATGGTAAAACCCCATCTCTACTAAAAATACAAAAATTAGCCAGGTGTGGTAGTGCGCGCCTGTAGTTCCAGCTACTTGGGAGGCTGAGGCAGGAAAATTGCTTTAACCCAAAAGGTGGAGGTTGCAGTGAGCCAAGATTACACTACTGCACTCCAGCCTGGGCAACAGAGCGAGACTCTGTCAGAAAGAAAGAGAGGAAGAGAGGAAGGAAGGAAGGAAGGAAGGAGGGAGGGAGGGAGGGAGGGAGGGAAGGGAGGAAGGAAAAGAAAAGAGAATTAATATCCATTTAGAAAAACAGGCTGGGCAAGTGCTCCAGATGACCAGTTTGCAGCCATGTAAGAAAGAAAGAAAGAGAGAGAGAAAAGAGAGAGAGAGAAAGAAAAGGAAAGGAAAAGAAAAGAGAATTAGTATCTATTTAGAAAAATATCCATATGACTTGGTGAGAACTGGCTCGGCAAGGGCTCCACATGACCAGTTTGCAGCCATGTTTAAGAGGCAATATCTTGTGAAAGCTGATTATACAAATTGGGTCGTTCTTGTCATGCCCAACTAAATCAGCATCAAGGGCGAAGGGGAAAAAGCACTGGGGGAACATAGCCCCTACTCCAAGAGTTAAATTTTCTACAGCCCAGCTGCTGAAATGTCCTGCTCAAACCTGAAGAGTAGTTTTACCAAATAGCAGCTGAAGCAACCTGCCGTGACTCCAAGACTGGTTTTACCTACCGCAGTCACTCACTGTATTCGTCTCTTTTGTGTTGATATAAAGGAATACCTGAGGCCGAGTAATTTATAAAGAAAAGTTTATTGGGCTCATGGTTTTGCAGGCCGTACAAGCATGACACCAACATATGCTTGGCTTCTGGTGAGGCCTCAAGAAGCTTTTACTCATGGCAGAAGACAAAGAGGGAACAGACATGTCACATGGCAAGGAAGAGAGAGAGAGAGAGAGAGAGAGAGAGAGAGAGATGGAGGGCATAGTCTCTCTAACAACCAGATGTTGTGGGAACTGAGTGAGAACTTGCTCATCACCAAGGGGATGACACCAAACCATTTATGAGAGATCTGCCTGCCATGACCCAAATCCCTCCCACCAGACCCCACCTCTAACATTGGGGATCACAATTCAACACAAGATTTGGAGTAGACAAACAGCCACTCACCAATCAGAGCTTCCCAGCTCCTAAAAGCTTCTCTAGTGCCAATAAACTTTCTTTCAAAATAACAACGTAACATCTCTCTTTCTAATAGAACTCACAACCTTCTGTTTGTTCTTCAGACATACCAAAGACCACCCAGTCTGTGTGTATACCCCGAACTGCAATTCTTGCTTCCCAAAATAAAATGTTAAATTTAGAGATTCATCTCTATATTTTATTTTGGCTTCAACAATCTGATTGAGAGAAAACTCAGCTGCCTCTCAGATAAGCCCAAAAGTATTACCAAATGAGGAAAGAAAAGGATAAAGAGTTTCTTATAACATCTGTCCATATCCCTGATTCTCCTTTACAGCTCATAGCCTGAGTTTAAAATGACAACAGAAAAAGACAAAGGTAGAAATAGCAGGGACAGGCTCGCCTGCCAAAAAGTCCCTACATCACACCCTGCTCCTAAGAGTTCTGCCTCTTTACTTAACGGTAGTTTCCTAAGAACATGTCCCCAGTTCTCCTCCATAGGTGACAACTGGGCTGCAATAGGAGCTCAGAGCAGAACAAACAGCAACCAGGAAGGAAGCTGTGCGTATTTCACAGTCCACTGTTGAGCTAACTATTCCCAGAAGCCAATGGGACTACAAAGGCTTATACTGACCATTGGCAGAAGTCAGTGCCTCTCTTTTGTGAATTGTTATACATTGCTGGTTAATTCTGTAAATTAAGAAGGGAGAGTATCCATTTCTTCACCTGCTGAACCAGAGCAATTTCCTTTCTTGAAGAAAAGGGAGAAGGTTATGATTTCATAAAAGCTGCCATTTCTCTGTGGATGGAAGACTAGATTTGCTATAGACATTTTCATCTTGTTATGAATTTGTTTACTTTTGCTTTGAGAAAAGGTGTTTAGTGGGCAGAAATATAGCTTATTTTTGAAGCACCAATGTGGAAATCAATAGTTAAAATATTAATATCAATTGAAGAACCCATTAAAGGGTATAATATTTATACAAATTATAATGACTTTGGAAAATATGGCTTCAAAGGGATTGTTATTTTTTTTATAATCTAAAGAAAATATCTAGCAAGAAGAATTCCAATTACTTCATAGATTTTTTTTTACTTTTTCTTTTCTTGTTTTTTTTTTTTTTTTTTTTGAGACAGAGTCTCTCTGTACCCCAAGCTGGAGTACAGTGGCACTATCACAGCTCGACCTCATGGGCTCAAGCAATTCTCTCACCTCAGCCTCCATAGCAGCTAGGACTACAGGCACACACCACCATGCCTGGCTATTTTTTTTTTTTTTGTATTTTTTGTAGACACAGGGTTTCATCATGTTGCCCAGGCCAGTCTCAAGCTCCTGGACTCAAGTGATCCACCCACCTCAGCCTCCCAAAGTGCTGGGATTATAGGTGTGAGTTCCACTCCCAGTCATACTCCATGGATTTCCGATCTGTCCTCTTCCACATCTGCTCCGCTGTGCTCTATCATTATTTCTTGTCTAGGCTTATATCATGTGATCTCCAAGGTCTCCCTCTGACTAAAGCAATTTGTGTGTGTGTTTTGTTTTCCCTACACAATTAGAAGCTCATCGGGGGCAAGTAACAGTACTGTTCCATTTGTCTAAGGTCCACATTGCTTACCTCAGTTTCTGGCACATATTAGTAGCTCAATCAGTTCTTGTCAAACAAATGAATCTCAAATGTATTCATCGGCCATTCATCAGTTAGTCACTCGACAGATATCATTTGAGCGCAACTATATGCCAGTCATGTTCAAGGTGCTGAAGATACAAACTTAAACAAATGAGACTGAGATCCCCATCCTTAGGAAACATATTCTATTGGGTTGGACCTGTTCCTGTGAAACCCTTTCATTTCCTTGTTTAAGGGTCTAATTGCTGATACCTGGTAGTTCATATGAAAGGAGGTGGGAGTATATATATTTTGTGGCTTTTCCTTTTTCCAAGGATATGTTCAGGATCAGGAAGCAAATATAGCCTTTAAAGAAAACCTATGAGTTCAAAAGTTTGGCCCAGAACATCACGTAGCTAAAGGTACAGCCTCAAATAGATGCCTCCCTCATTGAGGAGTTAGGGTCCCGTGCATGATCTGAAATGGAGGGGGTGAAACAAAAGGATGTAACTCACCTGTGATAAAAAACACTCTTCGGTCACCCTCTCCCCTCTCCCTCCTCTTGTTAAAGTTAGGAATGTAGGAACTCCGTGGACTTAGAAAATGAGGAGCTAGGATAAAGGTGCCTGAGGGAATTGAATGGTAGCTGGACACTCCAGAGGTGTCCAGAGGGACACCCACAGTACCTGAGCCTAGAATGGAGTTGGGAGCAATTAGAGGCAGGCAACCTCTGGAAAGTGGACGTAATAACACTGGGAATTCTCAGAAATTTTAGGATGAGTGCAAGGCTTCCTAGAGTCTGTGTGACTGAGCCCTAAGCTATTTTATGTAGACGTGAAAGGAAAGCCTGGGACTGGAAAGGTGGAGCGCACGGAGAATTCAGATTATTCTGCAGTCTCGACCTTCTTTTCCACGCTATGGACGGCAGTTTATTGGCAGCTCTGTATAGGATGCCAAACATGCTTATCTGGTTGGTCTTCATGTTGCCTCACTTCCAGAAATCTAAGAGCTTTAAAAGACCTCTAATAGTAGAAGGATCTCATTTTAAAAACCTTTACTCATAGCTGGGAACAAACTTTCCCTAAATTAAAAGGAAACAGAACATCAATCTGAGTTTACATAATGCAAAATTCCGAACCAATTCCTGTTTTGTGGAACTGTTTTTTGGACATGTTATATGGGGTGGACTGGTAGTTCCTCGTAGCCCACTGTTTTTTTCCTGAGGGATTCCGAACTAATCCCAGGAAAAAGTAGAAAGGCTCTCAAGCTCATGGTTTTGATGCTTTCCTTGCCCATGAAGAAGCAGCTGTTTTCCATCAGCAATCTATTTCCACAAGCTACTTTGTATGTACAAACTGAAAATGAACAATACTGACCAAAACTCTCAGCAGTGGGGGCAATGTGGTGAACAGATGATGACTCTTTCTCTCTCCCAGCCTTGTCACCAAACCCCTCCGTTTCAACCTTCGACAAAGTAAGTAAAACCAGGGAAACCCAAGGTTTCACACAAATGACAAATTCAATTTGATTACAACAAACTCCCGCTTTCCTCAAAGGTATACACCCCTACACTGTTCTGGCTTTGAAATTGAACTTTGGGAATAAGGGTCTGAAAGGTCATCTTGGTTTTGGAGGAGACCCTTGTGGCAAATTACCTCTCCTCTATTTCTGTAAAAAGTGAGGATTTGGAGAAAACTTAGAACCACAAAACTTCCCTCTAAAAATGTAAACTTCTGCTGAAGAGGATGTCATGTTTACAGCGACACCCACCGCTAAAGCAGGTCATCGTGACGACACAGGCAGGTTAGCCACGTGCCTGTTCACATTGCATCTGCCACTGAGACTCTAAAACCCTCTGGGCTTAACCTCTCCCCTTTGGAAGCTGGAAAACAAATAGAATAATGGAGAACATTTAGCTTCAGAGGATTTAGTAATCTTTTCATCCATTTGATTTATAAAACTGACTGGAAGGAATAGAGAAGCTTCTCTTGTTACCATTTAGCTCTTTACCTTGATGCTCTACTTTGCTCACTTAAAGCTTTTAACGGTCCCAGATAAATCAGAGCTTTCACATAACCCTGCCACTTTCTGCAATCTGTATATTCTATATCCTAATCTAGGATCGAACAAGTTTAAAAGTTCATTTGCTCTTGAACGCGGTTTGCCGAGTCTTTCTACGCTCCATGGAGATCTTCTGCATTGAAAAATTCACAATTCTGGTTCAGCTTGAACTTGGGTTTTCCAAACGTTTCCACTGGACTCCTTAAGGATGAAAAAGGGAAAGTCGTAGAGACAAGACAGAAGGCAGGCGCTAAGGCCAGCCAGAGCTTAAACAATTTCTAGGAGTTAGCAGCCAAGTAAAACAATGCCAAACAAAACAAATCCAGGCTGCCCTTTCCTCTGCTCTGCAGCAGGCCCTTATCTGCTTGTGAACTCAGCCGCCTCAGTCTAGAATCTCAGCTTCAGCGTCACTGAGAAGGCTGTTTGTGCCTGTCCCTCCCAGGTACCTCTCAGCACCCTGCACAGTCTTTGTTCCAGCACATTCCTCATCGTTTTGTAACTATTTGTCCACTGGTCTGTCACGACTAACATCTAGCACCCTCTCCTCTAGTCTGTGTTCCTTGTGTATATTCTTAACTAGTACTAGTACGTTAACTGCTAAATAAGTTCTACTAGAATTTAAATTCTTATTATCATAGAACGGGGTTTTTGGACCTCAGCTCTTCTGACATTTGGGGCCAGATCATTCTTTAGGTGTATTGCAGGATATTTAGCAGCAGCCCTGGCCTCAGCCCACTGGATGCCAGGAGCACTCCCCACTCCTCAAATCGCTGCAGTGGAAAACGTCTCTGAACATTGCCAAATGTTGTCTTGTGGAGCAAAATCTACGCCCCCTCACCCCCGCTTCTTGAGAACCACTGCTGCAGAGTAATATGCAAAATACAGATTCAATGATTTAGTCCACATGGTCTCTAATCACAGGGACTCTCCAAAGCTATGAAAACTGTCCCTTATTTTTATCTCATAGACCCATCAACATTTTACTAATGCAACCATCAGATTCTACTTTAAACACATATTTTAAAAATCACATTAAAACCAAATTTTTTTTTTTTAAGTATCCTTGAGAGGTAGAGTTACTTAGCAGGGTCTCCAGGGTCATAGTTAAGAGCACGCAGTTTGGAACCGACTGCTTCAGTTTAAAATCCAGTTCTACTATAAACTACCTGTGTGATCTTGGGGAAGTTACCCAACCTTTCTGTGCATCCTCAGCTGAGTCATGATCCAAGTAATCTAAGTTATAATGTAGAATAATAATAATACTGCCTGCTGAATAGCGTTGTTGAGAGGGTTAATATTTGAAAAGCTCTTAGAACAGTTCCCAGCACAAAGTAAGCAAGATATAAACATTAGTTCCAAGCCAAGAAGTACAGGGTTTTCAAAAAGTCTCTACATCCAAGCACGTTTGTTTAGAACTATTTGGAAGCCTTATGTTTCTACTGCCAAAGGGATCAGAGTGGATCCTGCTGTATGTACAAGACATCTCTATTCTTCCAACATTTTGGAACTGAATTATAAGTTTCCAGTCAGCTCTGTAACTTTCTACTCTTAAGACTTTACCTTCTTTCAGTTGTGACTTCAACTACTCGATATACAAAGTAAGAAATGCAATGAGTCTCAGAAATAAAACAGGAAATCTCATTGCCTATTATATATCCTAGTCAGTGCTTCACACTTAACTACTAGAGGCAAACGCGGTGGAAACCAGTTGGCCGCCCTTTTGGTAACACATTCAAGTTGCTTTGTGCTATCTGGGCCATTTAATCACTAGGGAATTTCTCTTTGTTTATTCTTCTTCCATTTTTGTGTATAAAAAAAGAATTTAAAATATGTCGTGCCTTTGCCCTCACCGTGCAGTGGCATTTAGACTGTCATCTGTGATCATAACCGTATTTGTTGCCATTCTTCAATATTGTATTTTGGAGGCAGTCTCGTGTGCGGGTGAGGACATGGCTTTGGGACTCAATTTCCACTTTTACAACTAATTAGATATGTGACCTTGGGTGATGCATGTAATTTCTCAATGGCTCTTTTTCCACGTGTATGGTAAGACTGATGTTACTACTCTCATCAGAGAGTTTTAGTGAGACTGAAAGTTTATCTTCAGAAGTCAGCACAGAGCAAGACTCATGGTTGAGGTTCTGTAGATATTAGCCATTAACATTCCTAATATCTCACAACCACAGTGGAGGTAATACATTTTCAAGCAGGTTCATGCTTCCTGTCTCATATGACGATGAGAGTATTGTTCAAAAAGTAGGGGAAGGTGATTTTAATGAACTGAATATTTATGTCCCTCCCAAATTCATATATTGAAATGCTAACACCCAATGTGATGGTATTAGGTAGGGCCTTTGGGAGGAAGTTAGGTCATGAGGGTAGCGTCCTCATGAATGAGACAAGTGCCCTTATAAAAGAAACCCTCCTTCTTCCTGAAGAAACACCTCACCAGAACCCATTCATGTTGGCATCCTGACCTTGGACTTACAGTCTCCAGAATGATGAGAAATATTTTTTTGTTGTTTAAGAAGCCCATTCTATGGTATTTTGTTATAGCAGTCTAAGCTAAGACAGTTATTTAGCAGCACTTTAAAGAGAAGATCATCAAGGCAAAAAGATGGTGAGAAATTTGCCCAAAGTCACCAGTGAATTAGCATCCGTTCAATCTGGAACTGGATCCCCAAGACCCCAAGTCTCATGCGCTTTTTTCCACCAGTGCTTCTCAAAAATTAACGTATATTCAGACAATCTGGGAAACCTGTTAAAACAGAGATTCTAATTCAGCAAACATGGGGGAGGTGCTGAAATTCTGAATTTCTAACAAGCTCTGAGAAGGCACCGTGCTGCTGGTTCATGGACCCCACTTGGAATGGCAAGGGTCTATAGTTTCATTAACCTCTGGCACTTACGATTCCTTGAAGCTAATGTTCATCAGAGTTTGAAGAAAAAAAAGTGTGCAAACAAAAAGAAAATCACAAAACATATGATGGGATAACTCCCAAAGTTATCATAATCTCGCTACTGTGAAGTTACAGGGTAGTTTCTTACCAAAATACCCATCAAACTTCCAAGTGTCAGTACAAACAGGCAACCCTCAATTTTTGCCAAGGCCCACAATCAATGAAAGTTTCTATTCTGTTGGCTGATTGGAGGTCCTGCTGGGAGACACAAAAGTCCCTTCCCTCCTTCCCTCCTTCCCTCCTTCCCTCCTTCCCTCCTTCCCGCCATTTAGCACCAGGGAGCTCATTACCAATGGGGGTTCCATGCAAAAGAACATTTCCCTTTCTTCTCAAAATTGATTGCTCCCTCTCTCTGTACATTTGTTTTTCATTTACACAGATATTTCAGCTATTTTTGATTTGTGGTGTAACCTAGGTAACCTAAATCAGCTAAAGTAAGAACTAATTCCAACCTCCATATCAAATGGCAAACCACACCGGAGCTTTGCAGAGATCAAGTAGCAGAAGGAATAGTGAGGTTTTTGTGAAGAGAGCTGCCTTCTTTGATTTGATGAGGCCAAGACAGCATGGAAGACAGTACAGATATGTAAGAGAAGGTCAAGTGCCACTTTGGAGGATCCACCATGAAAAGTGCATTCTTCCCTCTCTGGTTTCTCCATATTGTTCTTTTGTATGTCCACTTTCAGATTAAGCTGGCCTTCGCATATTAGAGAAGGGGTTGGCAAACTTTGTCTGTAAAGGGCTAGCTAGTAAATAGTTTTGGCTCTGTAGGCCATATACACTGTCTCTGTCACAACTACTCAACTCTGCCCTTTGAGCTCAAAAGCAGCCACAGACAATATGTAAACAACTGGGCATGGCTATGTTCCATATACACTTTATTCATGGACACTGAAATTCGAATTTCAATTAATTTTTGTTTGTCGTGAAATATTATTTTCCTTTTGATTTTTTTTTTTCACCATTTAAAAATGTAAAAACCACTCTGCTTGCTGGCTGCATAAAACCAGGTGGCAGGCAGGAAGACTCGGCTCACAGGCCACAGTTTGTCTACCTTTATACATATTAGGGTCATGCAAGTGCAGCCAAACGCAACATTCTCATAAAACATAATGTTAAAAATCAGATGGAGAATAGACCCCCAGATTTCCTGCATTTATGATGATAGCTTTACAGGAAACCAGAACTGTGTGCTGGGGGCTGCTCTGGGTATTCTGCAGTTTTTTGTGTGTGTTTGTCTTTGGTATATAATACATTCCCATTTCCTAGGGCTGTTTAGCTTGCGAATATGAAACTGTCAACTTCCTGTGTCAACTTCAAGTAGCTAAGTTTTCCTATTTGTTTGAATTCCTTTAGTGGACCCTCATCTTGTATTTATTTATTTTGGCTCCAAAGACTGACCATATTCATAGTAAGAGTTTGGCAATGTAAGTGGTCATTTTCTGCAAAGAAACAGATTCTGACCAATTCATTTCACCGAACCCTCCTAAACCATGAACTTTTATTCTAGAAAAAAATAAGCGTTTTGTGGCAAAGTTCTTTAACCCTTTGGCTTACACATTTTATAGCTACAAGAAGGTAGTTGGAATTTTTTTTCATGGAAGAATTTCATGCATAGCCTAGGAACTGTTTTAAGTGTAAAATGTATCATTGTAACATGCATCTTGAACAATGCATGCATGCTTTCGGAGAATGCGCAATCATTCTACTCTCCTGTTAGATGTTCTAAGCTTTTGTATCTTTCTTGTCACTTCATACACGGATTCTTTTCAACCATCACCTCATACATGCCCTTTAACTTCAACAGCTTTAGCTGTAGGAATGTCTGTAAAGTCGCAAAATTAATTTCCTCCGAACACCACGTTCATTTATCTCTCCGCTTAGTGGCACAAACTTGAAACAAGGCACGCGAGCTTTCAGACTTGAGATTCTTTTTTTTACGACTTCTGTAAACCATCACCTAATTGCTGATCTGGCAGATTGCATATGCAGAGTAAGTTTATTAACCAGAGCATCTTTTTTCATAGCATACAATTAACTTATTTCTGCCCCAAGAGTGCATCTTGGAACTGGGTTAGTAAGAAACATCTGAATCATAATCACTTTTGGAACATCCTTGTACTCCATGAAAATAACATTGATTCAGAACCACTCCCAATTCTCTGCTCCTTCAGGAGAGAGGATAGTGGAATTGACTAGCACTCGGCTGCTGAATGCTGAAGGATGCCCACAGGCCTGGAAAAGACTTGGCCAGGACTCTGCCAATACACCTGATGGAAGGAGGGAACATTGGTCAGCTCTTCTTCAGATAATGTACTTGGGTTTTGCTGTACCTTTGAAAAGACATTGAGACGTAAAGGTTTTGTCAGAACAAGAGAAGGATGGAGGAGGGTGAAGGCTACAGCCTTGGCCCAGCTGAAGTGCCCCACACAAATTTTCAGATCCCTGACGTCTGCGTTTCCTCTGGCCTGATCCTTTCCCAGCCCTTCTCTGGCTAAGGGGTAGTACTCCCAAGAATGCAAGCCTATGTCACAACACACTGCATGATCAAAGATGCCTCCTGGGTGGCCTAACAATAAAAGCACAGCATTCTGGAGGAAAGAACAAAAAAAATGTACAAGAAAAATGCCAAATAAGCAAGTCTGAAACGTCATAAGTGTCAAGCTAGTCGATGTCTATTTTATTGCCAGTTCACAGAACAGATGACAATGTAGTTTTAAAACTATAACAGCAACAACAACAAAAGCATATCCACTGGCACATCTTCCTTATTTTCAGTGATTAATGCTTTGAATCAAGTTGATTGGAAGAGAAACACAGTCATCTTAAAATGCAGACAAGTGTTTTTTTTGCTTATAAATAACTATAGCTCAGAACTCCAGTCACTTTGATTTTGCCCTTCAAATTTCCACCCATGGTGGACATATCAAGAAAGAACACCCCATTATTCCCAATTAGCTACCCTCCTGGGGGAGGTAGGTACACACATGATGCAAAAGTCATTTCTGTTTGACTCAAGATTAATTATTATTATTATTACTATTATTCTGACACAGAGTCCTGCTCTGTCGCCCAGGCTGGAGTGCAATGGCACTATCTTGACTCACTGCAACTTCTGCCTCCTAAGTTCAAGTGATTCTCCTGGCTCAGCGCCCCCAAGTAGCTGGGATTACAGACATATGTCACCACACCTGGCTAATTTTTGTATTTTTAGTAGAGACGGGTTTTTGCCATGTTGGCCAGGCTACTCTCGAACTCCTGGCCTCCTGAGATCTTTCTGCCTCGACCTCCCAAAGTGCTGGGATTACAGGCATGAGCCACTGCACCTGGCCAGCTCAAGATTAATTACATGGTGTCTGTTGTACCAGATGTACTCTTCTTCTCTTTGGATGATGCTTGCGTTAGACTAATGTTAGGTGTGTTGGTATTCCCTGAGCATACCTTCTCATGAAACGTACCCAAACACACAGTTCCCAGAGCTGTCCCACTGCAGCTTGAGGAACTTTCCACTGCTATGACCAGAGGAGCAGCAAGATTTTTTCTGTAAGACTGTGCCCAGGAATCACGTGCTTTCCCATTTCCTTTTTTTCCAGTAACAACTATTATTCCCACAATGTGTCAACTGAAGCAGAAAGCAGCGGGCAAGGGTGGTCAGCTGTTGAAAGTGCACGAAGCCCTTTATTCTAGTGCAGGGTTCTTCACCCTCAGCACTATTGACATCTTGGGCTGGATCATTCGTCGCTGGGGATGGGGGGGCTGTCCTATGCACCGCAAGATGTTTAGTAGCATCCCTGGCCTTCACCCACTAGATGCCAGAGCACTCTTCGCCCCTGTCCCCTGCCATTTATGACAACTAAAATTGTAATGGAACATTGCCCAATGTCCCCTGGGGGGAAATTGCTCCTGATTGAGCACCACTGCTCTGGTATGAGAGGATCGTGGGGGTACACAGGTCAGCCAGTCTTATTTCTTGCAGTTCAGCTCAGTTTGAATCACCAGTCATTCTTTTCCAGACCTCTGCAGTACAGGATAGGCAGTCATGCAAGCTAAACGGCCATTTCCATGAAGAAAGTGACCCTCCATTATCTCTAGCTCCTAGCCTGGTGATGAGTTGAATCACATTTTTTTTTCTTTGAATTTTCTCTTTCTACTCTGCATTTAAAGTCTAGGAACTGCTGACTCACTTTTCCTGGTAACTGGGACACTTTGGCTTCAGATTCCCTGTCCTGGCTCAGTTTCAGATGCCAATTTCCGTTTCATACACATACATTTTAACTCAAGGGTGCCCCAAGAATCTTGCTCACAGTGTATGCTTGAAAGAACATTTCTGTCCTGGGAAAGGTTTATCTCTGTACATTTTCTTCCTCATAGCATTTCTTCAGCTTTCTCTCTGAGCCCAGCTTTTCACAGTCCTCTTTGGCCATCGTGATCTCTAAGTCTCTGCTGCCGGTCACCACATTCTCACTACTCAGGAAGCCCCCTTCTGGGACCTCAGTCCTGAGCATTGTCTCTTCACAGACAATCACTCATCCACAGTAGAGAGAAGAGGGTAAATCTTGGAATTACTGGCTCCCTAAGCAGAATGTCCACAGCTTTCACTGCATATCCAGAGTGATTTTGCACACACACACATCTCCAGACTCTAGCCTATCAGAGATTAACTATACTTTGAGATCCTTGAAATAGTGGCTCATACTCGATCCATGATCTTTATGGGAAGGCATTAATTTCATTATTTCAAAAATGCGCATTGAGCACTACTGTGTACTAGGTACTGCACTAGGTATTAGGGATTCTGCAGTAGTAGGAGAAGGAGTCCCTACTCTCATGGAGGTTAATATTGGAATGAGCTGGCTCAAGGAGAACAGGGTCTGGCACACAACTCTGAATGTGGCCAGTGTCTCCTATCGTTTTAGAAAAATTAAAAAAACAAAAACAAACTGTGCATGTTTCACAATGAAATGATCCTTCCATGCATCCATATAGAGTCAAAGCATTGCTAAGTAAAAGCAAATATCATGAGAAACGTGGAGTCTAAGAAAGCAAACATACAGAAAGGCACGTGAACCTTCTGAATCAGGGAAAACTCACAAAGGACTTTTGGTCTAGGTTTTTGAGAAAGAGGAGTGTGAAGCTCAAAGACTTCTTTGGACAACTTCAAGAAAACCCGAAGAATTCACTGAAGTACAAATTGAACTAGAGAAGCCTTCAGTGATAATGTGAGGTGCTTTATTTTGGTTTTACCCCTTCATCTTCCAGTGCTAGAAAGGAAAAGCTGCTAGATTTGGGGGAGTGGAAAGGTCCTCAAACAACCTGGTTCCTGGATCACTTTGATCTATTAGCCCTTGATCCCTTTACTCTGCATGGAGAATGGCTGTGGGAGAAGGACATAGACCATTATTTCTCTTGATTGAATCATGTAAAAAATGCTATTGCAAAATATCAGAAGCTATGAGTCAGACATTATGCCAGAGACTATTATATAATAGATTCTCCTATTTTAAGAAAAACGTGGTCAAAACTCAGTTTAAAAACTAGCTTTTTATTTTTTGGCATACTATGCCTTGGGGGATCTGTAGCAAGACACAATGCCATCATACCCCACTCATTAGCTGTTAAAGAAACTACTGTCCAGAAAAGAAAATTGAGAGCACTATGATTGTATTTTAGATCAGAAAGGCAAACTGACATGGTTATTCCAATAACAATGCCTAAGAAACAAGGAAAGTCTTATGTCACTAGACAAGAGAAGGAAGGTTTTCCACAGGGATATATGGAAATAACACCTTAAAAGCCAGATGAGAGAGTTTCGGTTTTGGTGAGAATCATTTGACATAGTTTAGAGTAGTTAGATTTTTTTCAAATATTTCCAAAAATGTATACATGCTAATATATTGTAAATATTTTTGAGTCTCCTTGTTGGAATAAGAGACATCTTCAGGCACTGAGAAAACTTAATCTGAGCCCTCTTACCCATCATTAAAGACTCCAAGAGAAGGGAATGGGCACTGGAAGACTGAAGAATTTGGATTCTAATGGGTAAGAGTCTAACTTGATCACCAAAGGTTTGGTTACTGAGCTCCTAATAGAAAAAGCAGTAGGGATCAAAACTGAGTGAGGACTTTCTGGAAGAAGTAATGTCAGACCAATCTAATATCTTTTAAAAAATAAAAAAATTAAGTTTTACATTGGTGGGACAGTGATAGGATAAACAGACACAATTCAAAGATTCTCCAACACATTTATGATTTCCTACTGGTTGGTATGTAGGAATATGACAAAATACATAAAATATTATTTTTAGGGAGATAGATGAAAGGCCCTATATCAAACAACATCAGTGTTATTTTTTAAAGTCTTGTGATTATATATATGGTTCTTACTATTATTCTTTGAACAACTGGAAAATTGTTTGAGGGCCCATAAAGCAACAGAGATAGTAAATAGATCACAGACATAAATAAAAATATTATCATGTGAACTTACTATTTATAGGCATTTGGAAATTGCACGAAGCATGCATAACAGAAATTTGACATAGATTATCCCCAGAGCTCTTTGCTGTGACCCATGTGGTGGAAATCATCCCAGAAATCCTAGAGGTTAGGTGTTTTTGCTGGGAGGAATAACACTACTGGAGTTAAACAACCCAACTATTTGGACACTCCCAGTCTCCCCACATGCAACTGCCTCAGCAGTGGAAACACGTGGTCAGAGATCACAGGAACTCATGTGAAGATGCCTCTAAGTGGTTACTATTCTTGCAACAAATTTATCAATAAAGCACATGGATCTTCAATTATCTCTGTGTAAATTTAAGAACAAGTGCCAACACTAAAGGGTAACCTCAAATAGGAGCCCTCTTTTACACACACATGTGCACACGTACACACACATGATAAATAGCAGGACATAATTTATTTCTCCAACACTTCTCACTCACCAGACTGTCAGATCCATTACCAAGACGGCTGAAGTAAAGAAACACAATTGTAATCCTTTATCACTAGATTACAGAGAAACCATTTCTAGAACCTGAAACTCAGACGAGTCCCTGTTAGGAGACAGGGGCGTCAAATGGGAGAAGTAAAGGCTGTTTGAGGTTTGTATTCATTGGAGTTGGCACTGGCTTCTGGATCTTTACAATGTATCTCCCCTCCCCTGGAGGAAGAAATGACTGCTGTGGAGATTAGGATAAGATGCACTTGATTCAGCTGCTTTTTCTTTGCGCCAGAAATTCCATCCAATGCACGTGGCCTTGAAAATAGATGCTGGGCTTGGAAAGAAAGTAAGCACCTAGAGAGACAGAATTTAGAAGCAAGAAGGATCCTCTCTGGGGGGGCCACTACTACCAGATTCCATTTTATTTCTAAAATGATCATTTCTGTGTTCATCCATTTATTTTCACGGAGCTTTCTCATTTTGCATTGTTTTGTTTATTTTGAGTTTGTTCTGTAGTCCAATAGCAACACACTGAGGAATAGCATCTAGGCTGTGTTTATGAACAGCTGAAGGGAAGGATCAAGTTAAATAGCACATATACTCCCAGTGAGATTTTCCTCTTTGCACTTTATAATCTTCACATTGCTAAATTCCTTAAACTACAATTGATTCTCTCTACAAGAATTGCCAAGACACTGTCAAAGCCAACTTCGAAAAGCTAGAAACATGACCTTTATGCAAATATATGGTGACCATGTATCAAAGACATATTTAATTCATTAATTAGGAACCCAGCATGTAGGAGAAACACACACACACACACACACACACACACACACACACTCTCTCAGTGGGGAAAAAACCTAAAATGTGGTTGCAAAGATAGATACAAAACGTTTATGTTCTACATGGCAATAAAACTGTAACCTTTGGGTTTTGGGGGTTTTTGTTTTTTGTTTTGTTTTGTTTCATTTTTACCAAAAAAAGGGAGCTCAACTGTACTTTGCAAAAGTCATTTGTAACTTATCAAATGCCAGTTATCATCTACCTTCATAGAGTAGATGCTTCAGATCCTAGTCATTGGTAAATAGGTAAGTCAAACCAAGATGCATTTCCCTAGAGAAAGAAATATTCTTGGATGGTCTTGGTAGACAGTGCCTCAGTATGAGCTGGCAAAAACATGCAGTCATCCATAACTTTTCTTCACAGAGCCACACAAAGGCATTCTGTCTACAGTTTAGTGGATGGAGTTTTATGGGTCTTGATCACTGAAATATCCTTACAGGCCAGCAATCTGCAGTGGACTGCTCGTCAATGCTCCGTTGTATGCCGAGGTTCTGCAGGGTGTCACCGTCTACAGCTGGCCACAGCTCCTCCATCTACATTTGCTAGCCTAAGCTTGCAGCCAGAAGAAGGCCTTTTAGAATGTTGCAACAAACAAAACCAAAAGCCCACAGGCCATCTCAGGCAGAGGAAACCACAGACAGACGCACTGTCTTCCACAGGCTCCCAACTCTAGTTGACCTTGTTTATTTCTTAGTATTTTAAGTCTATGACCTTAGCAAAGGCTCAACATGCAGTGCCAACTGAGCAGGCAGAAACAGAAATGCAGTTCTTACCACAGGCTTCGGAGACACAAGAATTCGATTTGAATTCTGTGTCCACCATGTATACATTATGTAGCTATACCTGCCCTGAGTGTCGGTTTTCTCATCTGTACAGTGGGAATGATAACACTTAACTTAACCACTATATAGAATTGGTTTAAAATCAAACAAAAATATCTGTGCAAAGGGCTTGTTGTAGTAAACATAGTTATCCTTATTATTAAAAGCTACTCCATTCTGGATACCAACTGTAAAGGATGCTTTATCTACATTAACTGGGATCACATAAAGAACCACACAGCTGTTTGTTATTAGGAGCGTGTATAACAAATACTGTCACTTGCATCTTTTCATCCCTTTCTTCCATGCTAACATAACCTCAATTCTCTTTGCAGTACCAGTATGCCAGACTCTGTTCCCTAGACCTTCTTGTAGCTAGGAGTAGCCATGTGACCGGATTCTGGGCAATGAGACCTAAGCAGAAATCTCCTTCCAGAAACCCTTTGCCTCTGTGATAATAATGGCAGCAGCCACTCCAGACAGCCTGCCACTACCATCACGCTGCTTGCAGCAGGGAGGAGCAGCTGAGGCTGCAGCTCTGTGGAGCTGGTGAGACCCCATCTCTTCTGAGTTGGGGCAGGAGCTCCCTGGGTACTTCTGCAGCCACACAAACCATGGCTGCAGACCAAGGCCTCCTGCTCCACAGAGCAGGTAGGAGACCTGCCCTCCTAGGCATAGCTGCATCTGCCCAAGCTACAGCTGCAGACACAGCCATCCCTGCACACTGGGGGACCTGGGAAGGCCCCCGCCCTGCTCTTGTAGGTTTGGAAGTGTCTCGTCCCGCTGCCTGAAATCTCCCTGCTGTTGATGCCTGCTCCAATCTTGGATCAAAGTCGGGCCAAGCCCACATGCCATGAGCAACAGTGGGAGGCAGACAGGTTCCTGGGCAGAAGGGGATGAGTCTCCAGTGAAGCCCCACCTTCAGGCTGGGGAAGACCTGAAGCCTGGGACCTGAAGCTGCTAGTCCTGTGGACCAGAGGGGGAATTTGTGGTGCTTTTTCCTGGGCCTGCCCATGGCTACACATGAACCAATCAGCACACACTTCCCCCTCTGGGGCCCATAAAAGCCCCAGGCTCAAACAGAGCAGAGCAGAGGAGGGGACTACCATCTGCAGTGAGGAACTACCTTCTCTGCTGATAACAGGAGACACTGGGATGACCAGACACAAAGGAGCTACCCACTCTAGGGCCTCCTCTCTGGTAAGAGCTTCAGAGACATCCAGAGATGATGGGATGAACTGCCTGCAGAAAGGAACTTCCCACTCCAGGGTCTCCTCTCTGCTAAAAGCTGAACACTCATTGGGACACCCTGGCTGCAGAAAGGAGCTGCTCCTGTGGCTCTCGTGTGAGCTGTTCTATTGCTCAATAAAGCTCCTCTTTGTCTTGCTCACCTTCTACTTGTCTGTGTACCTTATTCTTCTTGGTTGCAGGATAAGGACTCGGGACCCACCAAATGGCAGAACTAAAAGAGCTGTAACATAAACAGGGTTGAAATGTGCCTCTTTCTCACTACGTTGTGGGTGAAGAGAAGGAGAGAAGAGATGCAGCCACAGCCTGGGCTGTGACTCCCTCTTTGAGGTCCTGTGATTTCTAGTGTCGCCAAGCTTCTGAGTACCACTGCATTTCCTGGTGCCAGCTGGGGAAGCTGCTTGCAGTGCACCTGGTCCAGCCACAGCCTCACAGACAGCCAGTGTCTGTTCAAGTACCAGGAGCTGCCCATCCCACTGCAGCAGCCAGCATGCCTGACTGTGCGCAGTGGCTGGACCCCATGCTTGCTCGTTCACAGACCCCCTGCCACTCTCCACCTGGCTCACCCTTGGCAGGTGTGGGATCCAGTCCAAGTGAGCAGAATGAGCTGAGCAGGCCTGAGCAAAGGTCAGGCAAAGGCACCAGCAGCCACAGAGGTTTCTGGCCAGAAAAGCAATACCCCAAAGATCCCATGACAATGAAAGGAGACTGACCCAGCTGGCATGGCCTTTTCCTCTTCTCTTCCCATTTTTCTCCTGCCTTGAATACTGAAGGGATAATTGTTACTGTGAAAATGAGGGAAAGACTAAGAGAACTGCAGAGACATGGGCCCAGCCAAAATGGGGCATAGTCTTAATCTGAACATTGACAATTGCCTATCTTCAAAATTCTTGTTACATAAGAACAAAAAAACCTGTAGGTTTAAGCTATTCAAGTTGGGTTTTCAATTACTTGCAGGTGAACTCAACACTAAGCATACAATGTGCATGAAGCAATAAAAGAGGTGTATCTACGGAAGTTCGATTAGTCAACTAAGGCAACCTTCTCTGTGAAATCCCAGGGGCTTTGAGTTCTGGTCTCTGGCTTTTCTTTTTTTCTTTAAAAAAAATTTTTTTTGTTTGTTTTTGAGACAGGGTCTCACTCTGTCACCCAGGTTGGAGTGCAGTGGTGTGCATGATCATAGCTCATTGCAGCCTTGAATGAGCAGGTGATCCTGCACCCTAAGCGCAGGTGATTCTCCCCCCTCAGCTGCCCAAGCAGCTGTGACTAGAGGCATGTACCACCACACCCAGCTCATTTTTTATCTTTTGTAGGGACAGGGTTTTACTATGTTGTCCAGGCTGGTCTTAAACTTCTGGGCTCAGGGGATCCTCCTACCTCAGCCTCCCAGAGTGCTGGGATTACAGGCCTGAGCTACCATGCCTGGCTGGTCTCTGAATTTTCTTATGGAACCACAATGGCCCTCTAACCTTCTCCCCTCGAAAACTTTAAAAGCTATCTTCCAATGGCCAATTCTTCAAAATTAAGCATGCATTTATTCCCCAAAACTTAGATTGCCTTTTGACATGAAGCAACTGTTTCCAAGTACATTATCCATTATTTTTATAAATCATAGAAATACTTTGGAATTTAAAATATTCATTACATCAAACATTAATTGGATATTTGCTAAGTAACAGGCTTTTTGGAAAGATAAGAATAAAACAAAGGGCATTCACAGTCCAAGGAAAAAGATAAATTTAAAAACAAATAATTTCAAAAAGACTGAAAGAAAAACCACCAAAATATTCTTTGTGGTTATCTTGAATGAGAAGGACCCATGGGTGATTTGAATTTTCTTTTTCTGTAATTGTTCTTTTTCTGTTATCACGTTACTGTGAGAATTAAATTTATCAACACAAATATTGTATATATATATATATATATAGTTATATATAAATTATGGCAAATTTATATAAAGCTAAATTATATCTCAAATTAGCTATTAATCATATCACAAATTAGCTATTAATAAGATGTTTATATGCTCAATTTTATTAACACATGCTTTAACACAGAAATATCCTTCCATTACACTTGAGTTTTTCCACCAATGAATTAATATATATTTAAATTAATTTTTTTAAATGTGGTATATATACACAACAGAATACTGTTTAGCCTTAAAAAGGGGGAAATGTTGCCATTTGAAACAATATGGGTGAATTTGGAGGACGTTTTGCTATGTTAAATAAGCCAGGCACAGAAAGACAAATGTTGCATGAACTGACTTATATGTGGAATCTAATAAACTTGAACTCAAAAAGCTAGAAAGTGAAATGATGGTTCCCTGAGACTGGGGGTGGTGGAGAGGAATAGCCAATTGTTGATCAAAGAGAACAACGTTTAAGATAAACCGGATAAGTAGATGTTGAGATCTATTGCACAGCAGGGTGACAATAGTAAACAATAATGTATATTTCAAAATAACTAAGTATATTTCAAATGTCTCACCAGAAAAAAATGATAGATAAGTGAGGTAATTGATATGTTAGTTGACTTCACCATTCCATGTTATAAACATATATCAAACCATCACATTGTACTAGGTATGGGGTTTCTTCATGAAGTGATAAAAATATTCTGGAATTAGAATCTGGTAATGAGTGAACAACTTTCCGAACATACTAGAAACTGCTGAATTATATATATTAACATCATGAATTTTATGATATGTGAATTATATCTCAATTTAAAAATGGATTCTTAGACTAGCTATCTTTTAAGTTATATACTATAGGACTAGAGTCCTATAGCAAAGTCAACTCTGTCTTTCATAAAATTGTGAGGGTTCCTTTTTCACCGTAGTTCTCACTTAGGTGTTACTAATCCCTTAAATAGGAATGACACCGTATTTATATCCACCATGGTTTTTACTGACTGCCTGTCTCATGAGTTGTGTTCGCTTCCTTTCACAGTGACATTGGGTGAGCATTTTTACAACTTTCTTCTGAGAGTTCAATAAAGGCCAGGAAATAGAAAGCCTAAGGTACCTAGTGAAAAATGGTCTCCTAAAATATAGTAATTATTTTATATTTTTTATCTTGCAGTTTTATGGTTTGGGTTTTGCTGTTGTTTTGATTTGAAAGGGCTGACCCGGCTTCCTACCCTTCCTACTTCTTTCTTTTTATAGTTAGAGGCCCAGAGTTTGTAGTGAGGGCGGTAAAACACTCCCACTGCTGCAAGGCATCTCCCAGGTACAGACGTAGGTGGAGTAAACACACTGTCTTATCAAAAGATAAAGCCAGAGGTTTGGCCCAGAGGGAGGCTGAGAAGGGCAGTGCCCGGAAGGTGAGGGTTTGCCCATGATAAACCATATCCTGGGGCCTCTCCCACTCCCCACAAGGGAGGGTCAATTTCATCATGACCACAGCACCAAAGAATCTTTATTAGTAAGACATCTCCAAGTTGAGAGCTGATACTGGAGACCTGTGCTCCCCGGTGCTGTGTAGTTTTTAAGACAACATGTCTTGAGGATCTCAAACACTGGTTTGTCATGTCAAAAAGTTTGCCTCAAGTATCTTCATTGATGGACAGAAGAGGCATTTACTTCCGGGTTCTTGGGAGAGTTAGGGAGGGAGAGGGTACTTTTCTCCTTGAGCTGTGCATGGAGAGTTCAATAAGGAATCAGACTCACTTTTCATGAAGGAGTTTCGGGACTATCTGTTAGGAATTTTTAATTGTCCCAAGCCCTCTGTAAAGCAGGGATGGCCTTTCACCCAGTGTGGGACAGGGCCACACCTACAGGCCCAGAAATGGCATACTGTGAGGGACATTTGACTCACTTCATGTAGCAACCTTGTTCTCGAAAAGTTCTGTTTAAATCAAATTGTACTGGAAGGACTAGCTGCTTAGAAGAATCCAGAAGTGTATTCCTTCATAATGGGAAAAAACATGGAGACCCCTATAAATTAGCAATTTGGAAAATTAGAATTATTTTAAGATGTGCTTTCATTGAAGTCTCTCTGTCTGTACAGGGAGAACAATGAGGGGGATTGAATGTCTTTTTTCCTGAATAGACTTGAAGTTGGGTGAAGTCAAAACACTGAGTCTCCATCATTTCACCTCCAGTCACCAGCCTAGTTCCTAGGGCATAGTAGAGGTTCCCAGATATGTGCTAAATGAACAAATACATAGAGATTACACTATTTTCCCTAACAGTAAAAATAACCCCCCGAGGTATGCATCATTATCTATTTACAGACGAGGAAGCTATGCTGTCGTGAGCTAATTTGCTCAAGATCATCCAGCAGATGAAAGCTAAGGATGAAATTAAACTCAAGTCTGCAAGTTCTGAATCAATGCAAAAAAATGAGGTGGAGGGAAGATGCTACATACCACCCCATTCCATAACCCCACCACTCAAAGATGACTAAGTTAACCACCATTCAACTTTTGAAATATTATTATTGGTATATAAAATAGGTTTAAAGTACGTTTTGTCACATAAATTGCCTTTTAAGGGTAATAATATAAAGAGATTATATCATCACATTTTCTTGTATAGCACTGCTTCCTAAAGTGTGGTTCAAATAGCAGCAGTACCAGTATCACTGATGGGAAGTTGGCAGAAATACAGATTCCTAGACCCCATCCTAGATTCACTGAATCAGAAACTCTGAGGGTGTGGCGAGGAACAGCAATCTGTGTTTTATTTAACAAACTTTCTGGTTTGAGAACCACTGATGTATAACATTTTATCATACATGTCTTAGCTCTGACTACTGTAACAGAATACTATAGACTGGGTGGCTTGAACAACAGAAATTTATTTCTCACAATTCTGGATGCTGGGAAGTCTAAAATCAAGGTTCCTGGTGAGGGCACTCTCCTGGCTTACAGATGTTTCTTGCTGTATCTTCCCACCTCATATGACAGAAAGAGGAAGTGGGGAGATGAAGGCTCCACCCTCATTACATCATCTAAACCTAGTTACCTCCCAAAGGCCCGCACTTCTGAATACTATCACATTGGGGTTAGGGCTTTAACATATGAATGGGGGGGGGACAAAACAGGCCAATGAGCAGCCCCTAAACAATATTTTTGCTTGTAAAAATTGTGGTCATAAACATCCTTATAACCAAATCTTTGGGCATATCTACAATTATTTCTTTAGGATAGATGTAA
Organism: Callithrix jacchus; assembly: GCF_049354715.1. Classification (NCBI taxonomy): domain Eukaryota; kingdom Metazoa; phylum Chordata; class Mammalia; order Primates; family Cebidae; genus Callithrix; species Callithrix jacchus. Next base: position 13,343,857 of record NC_133524.1, read on the forward strand.
GATATAAAATTACTAGGTCGAAGTATATGGACAATTGTAAACATCCAAGATCTTTTTTGCTACAAGATTACAAGGTCAGTGCAAGGTGGACTGTGGTGTAGAACTAATATCATCTCACTCCACGACTCCATGATGCCCCTGTGAAGGTGACCTCAACAAAGATATGAACATTTCACAGCAGAATTTGGAGCAGGCTGTGGATATTCAGACGCCTGTGCAGGAAACCATTAGGTCATAAGGAAGGTTTTAGGCTGAAGAAAATGGAGGAGAAAGATAAGATGAAAATCAGAGAGAGCGCCCTATACATAAGCAATAAGCCAAGGAAGTTATAGCAAATTCAGCTCACTTGAGGATCAACTGTGATTCAATTTAAATTCAAGGAAAACCTAAAGCAAAATTTAAACCCCGCAATGATGAGGAATTTCCTATTAGCTCTTGCACTGAAATTCCTTACTGCACACAGATCAGGAAATTATTAAAACGCTACATTCCAAACATTGCAAACGTTTCCAGAGACATCTGAGTCATTTTATAAAATAACTTTTTTTCCTTATTACTAAAAGTGGGTATCAAAAGTTAGAAATGGAAACCAGCAACCCCACTCCAGGGCTGGTGATACATAGCAAGGACTTACATGTTTCTCGAGCAAGCCCCTGTTCAGATGACGGTCATTGTTTCAAGCTCAAATGCCAAAGCAAATGAGAGACAGAACAAAACCAGACTGAAAACGAGCTCGTGCCCAGCAGATATTAAGGGCTAGACTGTGCTCTCTCTTAGATACCACTTCTGATCTATAAAAAGTGTTGTAGTCCCACAGAGCAAAGTTCTATTCACAACTATGTTGCTTCCAGGTGCATGACCTTGGGCCAGATCACTCTCTTAGCCCCCATGTCCTCATTCATAAAGTTGAGAACACAGATATCTGCCCTTGTTTATCTCCCAGGATTATGGTGGGCATGAAATAATAGCTATAAAAATGCTTCATAAAGAATGGCATGGTGGTAGGTATTGCCATTGTAAAAAGTGGACTTGACAAGGCAGGGCCGAGGCTGAGAGACGGGTTTTAGTCTCGATTGTGCCACTAACCAACTTGCGGCTTAGGGTAAGCAACTAAAGTAGATCCTGGTGGTGCCCCCTACTCACCCTCTCTTCACTGGGCTCCTCCTCCAAATGCTAGGTGCTCACAGCTGTCTCCTTCTCCAGAGAATTGCTCCTGGCCAAAGAGTGTTGCCTTGTTTCCTCTCTATCTCCCTACAGCCCACAGCTGGGAGGATGTTGAAAGCAGGCCCTCCTGCCTCAAGACATGACTCTATAGTGCTTTTTATATACACCAGAGCTCCCCATGCTGATCATACACTCACAGTTCCAGAGGCTGAAACTAAGCTGAGCCCCACCCTCGCCTTGCTCCTTCCCCTGCTCTGGGGGCTTCCTTGCTTCTTTTCTCCTGAGAATATCCAGAGTATTACCTCAATAATTCTGATGCACCTAAATCCTGATATCAGGGTCTGCTTCTAGAATACCCAACATAAGACATTACACTTTCTTAGCTTCCTTCTGCTTATTTCTATGGTTTTGCTTCAGAGCAATTCCTCAACCCAAAGAGTTTGAAAGTTCTGGTCACCATTGTGCTGATTCCTATACCAAGACATGCATCATCAGTCTCCTGGTTAAACACTCATTTTTATACAAAATTCTGCTCTTTAAAATGACCTTGGTGCTTATCATACTACTTGCATCCTGATTACATTCTACTTTTCATACAAAATGGCCCCAAGAAATGACTGGAAAATGACTCTCTGTAGGTGAAACGCAATTACAAATGCTCCTCAATTTACAACGGAATTACATCTCAATAAACACATTGTAAATTTAAAATATTGTGAGTTGATAATGCATTTCATACACTGAATGTACCGAACACCAAACCTTAGCCCAGGCTACCTTAAACATGTTCAGAACACTTACATTAGCCTACAGCTGAGCAACAGCATCTGACACAAAGCCTATTTTATAATATTTACAATAATATGATATTTATAATAAATATTATCACATGAATATCTCATCCAGTTTATTGAATACAGTACTGAAAGTGAAAACACAATGGCTTTGCACCATTGTAAACTCAAAAGTCATAGGTTGAACCATCCTAAGTCATGGACCATGTCAAGCCAACCAAGTCATAGCCCTTACTGATTCTTTCCCCGGGACTGTAAATGAACACCCTGTTCTTTTAGTTTTATTTATAAAATGCTCTTTCCCCCTACCAGGCAGTCTTTCTATAGCTTGGCTGAAATCCCAGAGGGCCATGTCCCTGAGCACGTTGCTACTGGAACCTCCCAGGCTGCAGACTTGACTACTGTTTCAGTAGGGAGTGTTTCCCATGGTAACCTTCACATGGGATCTGTCAACAGGAGAAGGCAGGAAAATGGTCTAGTCTGTGGCATTTAATAGAAGTCTTCCCATAATCACCTTTCAGCAGCCTATGATAAACACAATAATCATATCTGACATGTTTGCACATCACATCCTACTTCTAAGGCATTGTTAATACCTAGAAAATATAATTCACTAGCAAGCGTTTCTCTGCACATTCAGAAATGGACAACATAAGGCTCTGAGCTTAGAAGCCTCACTAGCTGGCTGTCAAGCAAGTGAATTCCCCAAGTCTCCAAGCTTCCCTGGAGTTTCCCTAGCTGCACAAACATCATTCTCCCTGCTGACGTTCACACACATTGGTGCTGTCCTCTGTCCTGCAACGAAGAAAATACAAAACAGAAGAAAATGGCAAAAAACATTTCTGATTTTGACATTCTCCTAGAATCATCTCTTTGTCCCCTTCATTCTTCTTACAGGAAATTTGAAATAGACCAAATGGGTAAAGATAGAGATGATTTGTAAAAGCAAAGAAAACCCAGTCTTTGCTTTTAAGTTAGTAATAGCTAAGTTGGAGCAATAAGACATGGTTAAGATAGACATCACTATGCACAAATCTCAGATACGGAAGTGGAGGCTGGAAGGACTTGACTGATAGCTATGGGATCACCCAGCTCCCTAAGATGGAGCTGACACTCAAACCCAGACATTCCTTTTGGAAAAATCAATTTTATTGTGTATATTTAAGGTTTAAAACACGATGTTATGCGAAAGATACATATATACAGCAAAATGGTTACTATAGTAATGCGAAGTAACATATCCATCATCTCACATAGTTACTTTTTAAATGACAAAAGCAGTTATAATCTACTTATTTAATAAAAATCCTTAATATAATTTATTGCCTAAAGTCTAAGTTGCATATTAGACCTCCAGTCTTGTTCATCCTACCTGTTATTATCCAGCCATTAAAAAGGAGATCCTGCCATTTGCCACAAAATGGATGGACCTGGAGAACATTTTGCTAAAGTAATAAGCCAGGCACAGAAAAACAAACACTGCATGATCTCGTTTATGTGTGGAATCTATAAAAAACCCAAACGGTAAAATATGCAGAGTTAGAGAATAAAACAGTGGTTGGTGAAGGGAGGGAGGAGAGGAAATGAGTTGCAGTTCAATGGGTATAAAAGTAACAAGAATCTAGTCTTCTATTCTGAGTCAACCCTCTTTCTACTGACTCCAGTTGATTCTTACAGGAGTGAGGCATATACTGGCTGTATTCTATGGCTGTAGAATAAACTAGATAAAAAAGAGAGACAATCAAAGTCACAAGAAAAATCCAGGGATGACGTGGTGGAAGTCTAGAATACGGTTGCTGTGACGCTATTAAACATCTATATTCGAGGCACCATTTTCTGCTCGGTGAGCAAACCAGTTCTACCATCCAGGGATTCTATTGTGTATTTCTTTGAGAAAAAAAAAAAGAAATGTACTATGTGTTCAACACTGTGCTCAGTGCTGTGAGTAGTTAAAGTATATAAGAGTGTGACCTTAAAAAATTTACACTTTCTTGGAAAGAAGTTTTATAAAAACAACTGTAGTTACTAGGAAGAATTCCCCAAATAGCCATGCCATCAGCTGTATGATCACATCATTCACAGTAGTATAGAAGACACTTAAGGAAGTTTAGTCCTATTGCAAGGCTGGGGACAAGGAAGGAACTTGTCAGTTGGCCCAAGTTAAGTAAATTCTTGGAAGAATTTTTAAATTATATGTTATAGAAGCTTACCAGGCACATTGTGCCCATGTTGTGTGTGCCTGTCAGTGAATACACGTTGAGCTTTTTCCCTAAAGAAATAGGAGCTTCTTGCCTCTTGCATTTGTTCAAGCAAATGATCTAAGATCAAGCAGGCAACCCAAAGTGAAATGTCTGAATAACTGGCAGGAGTAGCTCTAAGTAGGATCAGCTATGGAGGTCTGTATCTGCACTGTAAGATGTCTGAGTTATGAAGTAAGCAGAAGGAACAGATCAACTCCTTCACTCCATTCCACCAACTGAATATTCAATGAGCAATTGTTCTACCAGGTCCTCCACAAAATGGCATCTAAGGACATATTTTTTGCCAAGACATCAGTACATTGGATTTCATTCATTAGGAATTTATGTCCCAGGATTTTTATTTCAAAAGCTTCTGTTATTATTTAGACTTAGTTCTGGGGGAAAATAAAAAGAATACAGGAATAGATACTGGCAGACTAGCACTGACAATGTCTGCAACTTTTTGTGATGTTTCCTCAGGCCTCTCCCAAGCATCTCTGTGAAAAAGTCACTTTTCTTTTCCCATTGAATCTCCGTCCCTCACATCGTTAGGTGCTACATAAATGCAGTGAGTGGTTAATAAATATTACCCAAGATGAATTGGCTCATGGTTCCCATAACCATCACCACAGCTTGCTGATTCCTGCCCCGGAGCTTGTTACTGCTCATTCTGACCCAAGCAGAATGCCAGTGTCCTCCTCTAGCTCACTCCAATTTTGCTCACTATAACAGCCCAGTCCCAGGCTCACCTTTCAGAAGCATCATGAGACCTAGAGCTAAACATAAGGGTCTAAACTACAGAGGATCCCTGGTTCACCACATATGGAGTATGGCCCTGGTATTTGTTTATTAAATATTTTCCAGGTGATTCTAATGACCAGCCAGAGTTGGTAATTACTAGTTTACTTTTCCTCAGTGGTTCTCAGTGTGTGATGAGCCATCACCTTCACTGGGAACTTGTTAGAGATGGAAAATTTCAGATCTCCACCCTAGACCTACTGAATCAGAAACTCTAGGAATGGGGACCAGCAATCTGAATATTCACAAGTCCCAGGGGGTTCAAATCTGTGAACTACTGGTTCGTTTCCAAGGTACCTTCTCTCCAGCCCTAGGGGGGGTCTATGTTTTAAATGCTCCACAGACATTTGTGATGCCAGCTTAGTCTGGGGAAGCACTTAGCAAAGAAAGCCAAGACCCAGGAAGTTACATGGCATGGCCAAGTTCATAGTCATGTACTGACCTAACCAAGGACTAGACACTCTGACTCCTGATTCTCAGAACTTAGACTTATTCTGTGCTTTCAGCCTGTGAGGAGTCCAGCTTCTGAGAGCTTTTCCATCTCTAAATTCTCATTAATATTTACTATGCTCTTTATCACTCCTTTGAGCTCCTAACCAAATTCTACCTTGCCTTTCTCATTAACTTTTCTGGATATTCAAGCTGGGGCAGGGTGTGGCCTCCTGGTACAAGGCATGCTATCAATATTTGTCTTCTATGAACCCTTTGGGCAAAGCAGCTATCCCAACTCCCCCTTCCCCACCCCTGCTCCCATCCTTACCACAGCATTGAGCAGGTTGTTTGCCTATCTTTCCCTCTCTAGTTGAGAATAGAAGGCTCATTTAATGTTAACAGAGTGAACTGAATATACCTGTCAGTCTGCTTTTATTCTAGTAATTTTTAATATGTTTAGTATAATATTTGTATTAAAAATGATTTCATGTGACATCATGACTATCGTGACTTGGCAATATTTTTTTGGAGGGACAGTTCTTTTTTCTTAAAATTCTTTTTTTTACTTTAAAATTTATTTATTTACTTAAATGGACAAATAAAAACATATCTATTTATCATTTACAACATATTTTTAAAAACTTATACATCATGGAATGGCTAAATTAAGCCACTTAATATGTGTTACCTCACACTCTTATTATCTTTTTGTAGTCAAAACCCTTAAAATCTACTCTCTTAGCCCTTTTCAAGAATATGGCAAGACTCAGTGGCTCATGCCTATAACCCCAGCACTTTGGGAGGCCAAGATGGGAGGATCACTTGAACTCAAGAGTTTGGGACCAGTCTGAGCAACATAACAAGACCTTGTCTCTATCATAATATATAAAATTTTAAAAAGAAGAATGTAGGAATTTAAAAAATTGAAATAAAATTTATATAACATAAAATTAACCACTTTAAAGCATACAATTCAGTGACTTTTAGCACATTCTTTTAGCACTTTTAGCACATAATTAAAAGTTCCAGAAGTTGTTCATTACCCCAAAAGGAACTGCCTTAGCAGTTATTGGATACAATGAGTTCTAAATTTCTCTTCAAAGAATCAGTATGTCAGTATGTTCAGTTCTTTGTCCTCCATTTTAAAGTTTAATTTCCTTGTAGTTTCAGTAAACAGCCTTCTCCACCAGTTCTAATCAGTAGTTAACATCTGTTCCCCTGGTCCCCTGCTCTGTTCTGAGTCATCCCAGTCACCTGCTTCAGACAGCTGCTCCAGTCACCTATTCTGGTCACCTGCTTTGACCTAGGTCACCCCTGGCTACCTGCTCTGACCTGCCTGTAACTATCCTTCCTGCCAAACTACCCACCCTGCCACTCCGGCTTGTATTTCTGCTCTCTTTAAAATAGCCCATCGAGATTAGTCTAGACTGTGTGATCTAACCCTAGCCAATAGGGGAATGACACAGCAGTAGGGGCAACCTCCATCAGGAATAAGTACCCCTTTCCCTCCCTTGTCCAGGTGTGCGCTCACCATTGCTCCATCTGTGAGGCACACCCTTCTATAGCAGTAAACTGCCTTGCTGAGAGGATTTATCTTCAAGTGCTATTTCTTTTGCAGCATCCAAATTTTACATATAATAAAGTCGTTCCTCACTGCCCTCTACCCCCAGCCTCTGGTGATCAATAATCTACTTTCTTTCTATGGATTTGCTTTTTCTGGACATTTCCTATAAATGGAATCATACAATGTGTGGCCTTTTGTGTCTGGCTTCTTTCACTTACGATAATTCTTTCAGGTTCATTCGTGCTAGAGCATGTATCCGTACTGCTTTATGTTTTATGGCTGAATAATTTTCCATTGTATTATCCATTCATCCACTGCTGAACATTTGGGTTGTTTCTACCTCTTGGCTATGGTGAAAGCTGCTACTATGCACATGCATGTGCAAGTATTTGTTTCTTTTTCTACTCTCAATTCTTTTGGCTGCCTACTCAGTTTCAAGCACAGGGTGGATACATGTTTTGGTGGGTGATAAGGGACAGTAGGCACCTATTTTACCAGAGGGGTGACACTCAAATGGACACTGCAGTGTCATGCTTATCTTCACAAACATAGTCACATGTTTTGTCCTCTTTTGGAGTCTCACATCATTATTCTTTTATAAAAGCCCAAATGACTAGAGTGGAGAAGTTGCAGGGACTCTAACTCAAAGATGGGGACCCTGAGCAGCTTTCAATTTACATGAGTGACTCATTCCTGATGAAGGACTTCCATATAACTAGCATGGGGTCAAGGTTTTTTGGTTCCTTTACTTAATTATAACTTACAGTTTTTTAAGAAGGAGAAAAAGATAATTATTACTGTTAAAAAACACCAGATACTAGGTAGCAGCTCAGAAAATACGTTCTGAGGATAGTTTTCATGACTGAGAAAATTAACTTTCATTTAACATGACTGTTATCTGAAGAATTCCAGTCTTAGGCCCATGTACCCAGCTGTGGTAAATAAAAATTTCCCTAGTTTTGGGGTGTGTAAAGAAAACACAGCTTATCTCCAGTGGCTACCAAAAAGAAACAAACACAAAAAGAAATGGAAGCTGTGAAATGCTAACATCTCTTCAGAGACTTGAAGACATTTCCAGAAGCCTGAGCTTTTCTTTGTAGTCTGGTTGCTATGGCTCTGTCTTCGTTACTGCAAAATACTGTCTGATACACTCTGGTAAGTGGTTACACGAAAGAGTCGATAACCACAGAGGTGCTGGCAGATCCCTATCTTTCAGGCTCTCCTCCCAGCCTGAAGCTTTGAGGAAGTCTTTCCTCCCAGCTTCTTACTGCTTCTGGAGCTGCCAGTAATTACAGGGACACAGGAAGAAATCAAAGAAAATGACACTCAGAAGAAATCAAAGAAAACAACACTGAAAACACATCAGCCAGTTCTCTGCTGAAGCTCTCAGGGGCTCTGTGTGGCAGGAATGCCAAGCTGAAGGTGGGCTGAATTTTGATTTATAAGGAGAAGGTTGCATCTTGCAAGTATTCTGTCTGGATAGCACATATTGTGGGTTAAGATGTGTCAGTGACAGTCTCCAGTCTTCAGATGCAACTTGAGCTCATTATGATCGATGTGAATCTGCATGTTAAAAGGAGACTAGTTGCTGTGGGCAGTAATGCAGGGAGCTTCATGAAATTGCCTTTGCAAAAATTATATCAGTGAGAACAGTATTAACAGTAAGCTGAGCTAACCCACCCCAGATTTTACCTTTCCCTTAATTATTCCTGGGCTTTTGGGCCAAGCTAACTCTTTGAGAGACATTTATAATTTAAATGATAAAAAGCATCCCGTAAAACTCGATAGTTTTTGTAACATTTATGGGAGGCCATCAGGTTGCAGGGAGGAGAGGGGCCTGAGTCCTGCTAAGATGCAAACAGGAACCATTGCCAGCCATTATTCCAGAGGTTATAAGATATGCAACTTCCCCAATTACTCCCGCAAATAACATCACTACTGTAGAACCTAAGATTGGCCTTTTGAGATATCTTTTCAGGTTTTTTGTGTATCTGACACCCATGGCTCCATCTGGACCCTCCAACATTGCTCCTGTGGCTCTACCCAGAAGCAATTCAGCACACAGAACAGCTGCAACTGGTTATGATTTCATCTCCACCCCAACCAACCAGCTGCAAGCCTAGCCACCCCAATCTCTTCCCCCAAAGATGCCTTTGAGAAACCCCTAACCTGTGAGTTTTGGAGAATGATTTGAGTACTAACTCCATCTCCCAGGCGGCATGGCATGGCCAGCCTGTCTATTAAACTCTTTCTTTACTACAATATCATGGTCTTTCTTTGTGTAGGGGGCAGGAAGAACCCCTTGAACCATTACATCCTAAGAAAACATTAAGAGGATCATGGCTAACCACCATCTTCTCTCTGCAGCCCCTCCTCATCTATGAATAGACCTATGACCATTTCTGCTTTGGCCTCCTTTTGAAACTGCCTTTGCAAACACCATGACAGTGAGAGAAGTCTAGCATGGCTGACTCCATCTTGCTTCTAGCCTCACAATCTGGCTATTCTTGCTTATTCCTGGGCATAAGCCAAGCTAACCATGGGAGGAATTTAGTTTACAGTTTAACTCTGAAGCAAGCATGATAATAGTCCTTCCCAGGCCCCTCTTTGTTCAGGAACTAAAACTGCCTTTGTAAAACTAATGAAGGGCCAAAAGATTAGGATTATAGGAGGGGCCTGAATTCTGCTGAGATGTAAGTGTAGTTAAATGATAACCAGCCATTGTTCCCTAACTTGCTTTCTATTTTATTATTTTTTTAAAGAGACAGGGTCTCACTATATTGCTGAGACTGGCCTTGAACTCCTGAGCTCAAGAGATCCTCCCACCTCAGTCTCCCAAAGTGCTGGGATTACAGATGTGAGCCACCATGGCCAGCCTCCCAGCTTGCTTTTCTACAATCTCTTAGTATTCAGGAGTCATGTGACAGATATTACAAGATTTGTGACTTCCCCAATTGCTCCTGTAAATAACATCATTATTGTAGAACCTAAGATTGATCTTTTGAGATGGCTTTCAGATTTTTGTATTCTGGCAACCAACTGACTCCACCCCAACCCATGACTCATGACTCAACTGGTCTTGTGGTCCCCACCCAGAGGCTTACTCAGTACACGAGGATTGTTTTCCTCACCCCTACAATTTCATTCCTAACCAATCAGCATCCCCAATCCCTAGCCCCCTGGCTGCCAAACTATCCTTGAAAAACCTGACCCTCTAAGCTTTTGGGGAAGCTGATTTGAGTACTAAACTTTTGTCCTTCCACTTGACTGGCCCTATGATTATGAAACTCTTTCTCTACTGCAATATCACTCTCTCAGTGAATTGGTTTTATCTGTGCAGCAGGCCAGAAGAACCCATCAAGTGATTGTACTTCCCTTCCTTCCCAGTAGAAGAGGGATTCCTCATCCAGTCCAGGGGCCCCCAAGAAGCTTCCCTCTTTTTGTAAATCAGCTTTATTGTAGTATAATTTATGTACAGTAAATGGTATCCATTTAAAGTATACAATTCATTGAGTTTTGACACCCACAAAACCACTGCCATGATCAAGACACAATATTTCCATCACCTCCAAAAGATTCCTTGTGCCTTTTTGCTGTTCATTCCTTTCTCTCTGCTTCTAACCTTAGGCAACCACTGTTCTCCTTTCTGTCACTATAAATGAGTTTGAATTTTCTAGAATTTCATGTAAGTGTACTTATGTAGTACATACTCTTTTGTGTCTGGCTTTTTTACTCAGCATAATGATTTTAAGAGTCATCCATTTTGTGGGTAGCAGCGGTGGATTGTGCCTTTTTATTACTGAGTTGTATTTCATTGTATGGATACACCAGTGTTTGTTCAGGCATTTTCATGATGGTTGAGTTGCTTCCAGTTTGTGGCTATTGTTTCTCCTCTATCTTTAATTGCTTTCTCTCTTCTGCCTCTACTACTTAATATAGAGATATGCTCAAGTCTCTTTCATGAAAAAAAATACTCTCTTGACCCAGCAACTTTAGGTACTCAGTCTCAGGTTAGTTTGGGATTTTCTGGTGTATTCTGGGGATTTCTAGGCATAAAATCTGAATAAACCAAGCAGGTAAATTCAAGTGGTCTATTGCAGTCATGGGACAAGATAATCTTTTCATATACAGTTTATCCAATCTGGACATTTCTCAGGGCTGACCCACAGTCTCTGGAAGTGGCTGCCTCAAACTGGAATCCCCTGGGTTATTTTTCTTCCTCTTTCTGGACCAAATAACTATTCTGTGTCCCAGTTTATCTCCTGGAAATCAGTCAGGATCTTTACTTATAACTATTTAAAGTTATAACTAAATTAAAATTAGTGAACCAGGTAAAAATCAAAGAATATCATCATGGATGGTTTGTTAGTCCATTCTCATACTGCTATAAAATAGTAGTGGAGACTAAATAAATTATACAGAAAAGAGGTTTAATTGACTCACAGTTCCACACAGCTGGGGAGGCCTCAGGAAACTTACAGTCATGGTGGAAGGTGAAAGAGAAGCAAGTATCTCTTCACAAGGCAGCAGAAGAGACAAAAAAGTCAGGAAAAACTGCCATTTATAAAACCATCATATCTCCTGAGAACTCACTCACTATCATAAGAACAGCATGGGGGAAAATGCCCCCATGATCCCGTCATTTACCAGGTCCCTCCCTCGACATGTGGGAATTATTGGGATTACAGTTCGAGATGAAATTTGGGTGTGGACACAGCCAAACCATATCATTCCATCCCTGGAACCTCTCAAATCTCATGTTCTCACATTTCAAAACACAATCAGGCCTTCCCAACAGTCCCCCAAAGTCTTACCTCGTGCCACCATTAATCCAAAAGTCCAAGTCCAAAGTGTCTTCTGAGATAATGCAAGTCTCTTCCTCCTAGGAGCATGTAAAATACAAAAGTAAGTTAGTTACTTCCTAGATACAATGGGGGTACAGGTATTGGATAAATGCTCCCATTCCAAATGGGAGAAATTGGCCAAAACAAAGGGGCTACAGGCCCCATGCAAGTCTAAAACCCAGTGGGGCAGTCAAATCTTAGAGCTCCAAAATGATGTCCTTTGACTCCATGATGATGATGGTGATGATGATCACGAATCAAGGAGTCTTCCTCTTTGTTGTGTCTCTGTGGTAGAATAAAGACCCCCCAAAATGACCATGTCTTAATCCCTGAAACTTGTGAAGATGTTACTTTACATGAGAAATGGAACTTTGCAGATTTGGTTAAGGTTTTTGTTCCCTGAGGTGGGAACATTATCCTGAATTACCTTGGTGTGGGCCTGATACATCACAAGGGTCCTTATAAGAAAGAAGTGGGGATTGAATGATGTTATGCTTTGCAGATGGAGGAAGGGGCCACAAACCAAGGAATGCCAGTGGCCTTTAGAAAATAAAGTGGGCAAGGAAATGGGATTCTCCCCTAGAGCCTCCAGAAGGAAGCAAGCCTGCTGACACCTTTTTTTTAGCCTAGTGAAAGCCATTTCAGGTTTGACCTCCAGAAATGTAAGATAACAAACATATTCTGTTGGAAGCCACTAAGTGTGTGGTAATTTGTTATGGCAACAAGAGGAAACTAAGGCAAAGCCATTGTAATTGGCTAGGATTCCAACTTCTGAAGCCTTTGTCACTGCTATTATGAGTTCCCAGAGGAGATACAAAGAGAGGACATTCTAAGCAAGTCAACAATGCTTTTTACTAACTACAACCATGGTCCCATGTTTGTAGGTGGACACTGTGGCTTTTGGTGAGCTTTGGTGAGCCCTGGATGGCCCTTTAGGGGCTGAACAACCTTGAAAACAAGAGTACAAAGCAATCTATGGAAAGCTGTCCTTTCAAGGGCCCTGCTTTGCCTATAGCTTTGACTTTTCACTTTTATTTGCTGAGAAGTAGGTCATTCTTGGAGACACTTGAGAGGCAAATGGTGTTCGACTGCACGTCCCCAAAGTCAAGCCTTAGAGTAATTTAATATATATTGCTGTAGCTTTACTCTGAATAGTATTCTCGAGTAGAAAGTCTTTTCGGACCCTAGATTACCACTGATACATGTTAACCCTTGTGTTGGCAACATTTACTTAGATATAATTTATGGATGGATCATGAATGCTCTCCAGAGAAAATGCTAAAAACAAACAGGATTGTATTGGTTTCCATATACTTAATTCTTACTGACCTAGTCAATATGGGTTGAATATAGACCTATGATATATGATTTCAAGTATATTTTTTGATATCTTTCAAGACCCATGTGCCAAATACAAACATTTAGAAAAAGTAGCATGTGATATGTAGAGTAGCACATTTTTAGTATGCAGCAAGCTGACAGCCACACTAGCATGGTCATTTATTGCTTGTTGAATTTACTCAGATCATCTTTGAGTCCAATGCCATGCACACAGTAGGTTCTTCATCAGTAGTTGTTCAACTCACAAATAATTTTTAAAAATATATATGGCTCCATTATATTTTGGGTTTATGGATGGGAAAACTGCAAAATAAGCATAAATATCTGAATTTCCAGGCACTCTGCAGTAGATCAGAAAGTCCGTGTCTATTTGATCAGTCCAGGGGATAAGTGTAAGATGTATCAATTCACCAGTGACACTCCAGATGGCTCTCCTTCCCACTTCATCATGTCACATCAATATGGTAGCCTGTCAGTTGTTTGACACATCCACAGTTGATATTGTATAGTCTTCAGCTCTAGTAATTTAAATTATTGTACTTTATTTTGAGTATCCAGAATTGTCTTCTGAATTAAGTCAACAAACACAAGCATACACACACACACACACACACACACAAAGAAATGAGTTTACAATGTAGTTGGAAAATTAAAACATAGGCAGAAAATATTACAAAATAAAATATGATGTCATGTGAGTAAAACAGATAATGTAGCTACAAAATAAAGATAATATTTTTTAAAGGTCAAATTACAATGATCGGGTTTGGCCACAAACCTTTCAAAAATACATATCTAGCTTTAATTCATATGCCATACAATTCACTTATTAAGAGTTGTAATTCAATGATTTTTAGTGTATTTACAGGGTTGTGCAACCATCACCACAATCAGTGTTCAAATAGTACATCAACCTTAAAAGAAACCTTGTACTCATTAGCAGTTGCTCCCGTTTTATCTTGACCCCTCACTCTCACCCTAGTCCATTACAAATCTACTTTCAAGTTCTATAGATTTTCCTGTTCTGGACATTTCATAGTAATAGGATAATATGACATGTAGGGATTTGTGTCTGACATCTTTTCCTTAGCATAATGTTTTCAAGGTCCATCCATATTATATGATATATCAAAACTTCATTCCATTTTTTGTACTAATAATATCACATTGTATAAATAGACCACATTTTATTTATCCATTCATCAGTCGTCAGACATTTGGGCTGTTTTTACCTTTTGACTATTGTGAATAATCCGATCAATATTTGTATACAGGTTTTTGTGCAGACATATATTTTCATTTTACTTTAGTGTATATCTAGGAGTGGATTGCTGGGTCATATGGTAATTCTATGTTTAACCTTTTGAGGAACTGCCAGATTGTTTTTCCAAAGCATCTGTATTATTTTACATTCCAACTAGCAGCATAGGAGTGTTTCAATTTCTCCACATCCTTGCCAACATTTGCTAGTGTCAGTCTTTTTATGATAGCCACCCTAGTATAAGTGAAGTGGTATCTCAGTATGGTTGGTCATGATCCTTTTGATAGATCCAGGGGTGCAGGAAAAGGATTTTATGGAGAAAAAGATTAAGAACAAAGGTATAGAGGTAGGAATTCCCTGCCTGCCCCCAGCATGTTAATTTCGTCTGTTGAAGGCAAGTCACTTTGGTTTACACAGAAAATCTGTGTAGGGAAATAGTGGAGGATGAGACTAGAAAAGTCCCTCAAAGGAAAAACTTTATATATACAAGTGGAGGGTGCTACAGGCTGGGTTACTATGTGCAGGAAGCAGTAGAGACCTTGAAGGGTGTCTTTTAATGAAAATCTTGCTTTAGAAAAATTATTTGGATGTACAGAACTTTGAGGTCAGGTAGAGAGGGACAGATGCTGGATGCATCACATGTGGATCAGCAATGGGATTGGGGTACTGGTTTTGCGTAAGGGATGACAAATGGAAACCAAGGAAACCCTTGGAGTTCTAGCTAGGACTCTGGGAGAATTCTGGTATCCTAAGACAAATAAAGAGGAACAGCTGTTTTGTGGGGTGGATAAAAGCAATTTTCATATTAGAAACTTCAAGTCTGAGGCTGCTTTTGACAGCAGGAGGCTTGGTTGGAAGAGAGGTTGATTGCTTGCTTTTACTAAGGTCCATGAGATTGAGAATAGTTTTTACACTGTCACGTGGTTGGGGAAAAAAATCTAAAGAATATATTGTGACAAGTGAAAATTACATGAAATTGACATTTCAGTGTTCATAAAGTTCATTGGAAAACAGCCATGCCCATTCATTGACATATGGTCTTTGGCTGATTTCATGCTGCAATAGAGTTGAGTGGTTGCAACAGGCTGCATGGCCTGTGAAGCCTGACATATCTACTATCTGGCCCTTTACAGAGAGAGTTTGTTAGCCCCTGGATTAGAGACAAATTTAGGAGGTATGGGCTCCCAATTGTGATTCTTAAAGCTGAAAGAGTGAAAGGGATCCAAATCAACAGCATATAGGAAAAAGGAGCCAGGGCAAGTCCTTGGGGCTGCTTATGTTTGGGGACCAGAGAGAGGTAAAAGAATCAGTGAAGATAGTAAATAAGTTGAAATAAACCTCAATTTAATTAAACATGTCAACTCCCAGACTATTTTACTGCTTAGTACTTAAAATGCATTCCCAAGAGGAAGATTAATTAATATAGCTGCAACATGGGATAGCTATCCAGCTGGAAGCAGGACTGGCCCCTAACAAGGTTTGTTTTTGGCAAATTCCTACCTCCAGTCTTCTCTTCTCCCACAATAGTGTGAAGCATCCCATTCCTGCCTTATTCCTGAAAGGCCTGGCTTCCAGACATTTGTCTCAGAAAGAGGTATGAGACAGAACGTTCCGCTAGGTAAATTGTTGATAAAAGCTCAAGTGCAATTCCTGATCAAGGATTTGGACTTGAATAAGGGGACTCTCAAGACACTGAGGAATGACTCTCAATTCTGGAAAATGTAGGCACTATCAAAGGGACAGAGAGTTGCGTGAGAATATGGTGGAGGAAGATTCTTGGACTGTCCCTCCAATCAGGCCAGTTTTATGTGCCACGTATGTAGGGATTAAACCCACCCCCTTGTCCAGTGATCTTGGATAAGTCACTTAAACGTTGTCTTTTGGTAACTCATCTGGAATTAGGGAATAAATTCTAAGTAACTTTTAAATAAGAAGCACAAAAGCATTTGAGTCTTCAGATTTGCTTAATTAATCATTGCAGACTGGCTGTGTCAGTAACAATGATGTTTAGAGGAAAAGGTGAAATTGGTTTCTTTTTCTTTTCTTGGATTTAGTGCCAGGAGTAGGGAACAGGAAGCCATTCCCAGAAGTTGCCTTCCCCTCCCACCCCTGAGTACGTGGCAGAGCCAACAGATGTGGCTGAATGCCCAGGCCCAGGGCCACGAGCACGAACCTATGCCCCGGAAAGCAGGAAACCCATTGTCTTCATGCACTCTGCTCTTTGGGAACAAACACCAGCGGCTCTTGCAGGGGGCCTTTGTGGGCCCAAATTCAATGGAGTGCCTGCTGTCTCTAACCACTGCACCACCTTTCATTTGTCTGAACGTGGACAAAAAAAACACACACACTCCAAGTGCTTTTACCATTTCTCACTCAAAACAACACAGAAAACGTCAGTGACCAAATGTGGTGGGGGGCTTCCCTACACACCAAGGAGCAGATACCAGCTGGGTGTCCTCTAATTCTCTTCTGACATTCTCTGCCCAGAGAGTGTCAGATCCCACAGGTTGAGAGCTCACTCCCCAAGACTGCCGCCACTCCCACTTTTGATACCAATTAAAAGCTGCAGGCTGTTTTTCCTGTGCTTCTGACTGACTGGCTGTAATTGGGTTGATCACAATCTCCCTTTCTTGGGTTCACTTAATTTGCTGGAGTGGCTCACAGAATTCAGAAAAAGACTTTACTTATGTTTACTCATGTATTATTAAAGAATTACAAAGGATACAGATGAAGAGAAGTGTAGGGTGAAGTATGAGAGAAGGGGTGCAGAGCTTTGATACCCTCCCTGGGCACCAGCCGCCAGGAACCTCCATGTGGTCAACTATCTGGAAGCTCTCTGAATCCTGTCTTTTTTGGGTTTTTCTAGAGACTTTATTACATAGGCATGATTTATCAAACCATTGGCCATTGGTGACACACTCAACATCTCCTTTCCCCTCCCTGGGTGTTGGAAGTGGGACCAAAAGTTAGTCTTTCTGGATGAGAAACCCCATCCTGAAGCTGCCCAGGGGCTGCGTGCTATCAATCAATTCATTTGGGTACAAAAAGACAACACGTTGGAGTTTCTAAGGATTTTAGGATTTGTATGCCAGGAAACAGGGTCAAAGACCAAATACATATCACAATATCACAATTTGTTTTTTGTTTCTACTTGGGATCAGCCTTATTTTTAATACACAGATGCTCTCCTACACAGGAACCGTTTACTTATTAGGGACCTTTGGGGGGGGGATCCTTTTCAGATCCCCCTATTGCCATGGAACTGTAGCTGGAACATCCGCTTTACTTCCTACTGACTGACTTCTGACATTTCTCAGTCCCCAAATATCTCACCTCCCAACAGCGTGATTTTTTTTTCTTCACTCAATTTGTTTGTAATGCCGTTTGTCAGATTTTCACATATCAATATCCTTCTTAATAATGAGAACCTTTCATGCATTCACATCCTAATAGAGATCCACTCATTCAGATTGCTTTCCACTTGGCTGAAACAACCATAGAGAGAAAAGGAAGCTCCTCTTGCAGGAAACAGAAGATGAGATGATTCCAGAACATGAAATATTGGTAATGGCTCATCAGGATGGGGTGCCAGTGGGAGTGACAGGAAAGCCTGGGAGCCCTAGAAAACCTGATAATCCCAAAAGAAAGGCAAAAGAATGTGGCAAAGGAGCATAGGAAACGAGCTTGTAGACCCAAACCTGCACTGCGCTATCTATAAGAGTAGTTCTGCAATGACGCCATGCAGAGGAAACTCCTTTTGTCCACTTCTTCACCTGCTCCTCTTCTTCCTCCCTGTTTTTTCTTCTTTTCCTTCTGCCTCAGTAGAGTGAATCAAAGTGGGGTGCTTTGAAATGTACTTTAGCCTGCAAGTCCTATAGATCAGTGTTCACAGTTTGAACAAGTTACTCTATCACTCTGAATCCTAGTTTGTACATCTACAAAGCAGGGGATCTACCCTGCAGGGATGCTGTGAGAATTAAGTGGAATAATACATGCAAAGGCATCTGCATAAGGTAGTTTTTTTCTTCTCTGAAAGCACTGACTGGAAGCCACTCAGGAAGTACCAACTGGTGCCAGTTCTCCCATGAAGTACGTGTGTGACACTGTGTATTTATATGCATACACCCCTACCCACTTAGCTTAGCTTATCCAATAAACTAGCAGAAGTATAGAGGAACAACATTAGCAGACTTTGCTTGGGGGAAATCAGACCTTGGATTCCCCTGCCCCCCACCCCAACCTCACCAAATTAGTATATTCTCAGGTTCCATCCAAGTGTACACCCATGGCAAATCCACTGTTCACTGGTAGTTAATGGAAATAATGCCTCAATGCCCATCCAATACGGGGCCACCAAAACCTTCATAATACAATCTGGTTGCTGACCTGGAAATGATCTCAGCAAGCGTCAGGTCCACTAAGCATCAAACCCTCCCCCTTCCTTCCATATATAGGAAAATGGAGGCCCAGAGAATTTAAGTGCTTACAGAAGGTAATCGTTGAGAAAAAACTAGGACTAGAACTCAAGGCACCTTGACTCACAACCCAAATTATCTTTCTACCAGTCCTGGCTGAGTTCATGAATGTAAAAAGAGACTTTGTTTAAAAAAAATTAAATATATATTACACCTTGCAAGATGTTAACCACCATTACTTATTGTTCTCATTATAAATTACCCATCCTTCTAGATGCTTCTGCAGGGATCTTGACATATCATTTCTGATCCTGCCCTATGAAACAATCTCTCAATGACTCAAGGAAGCTCTAGAGGCTACATCTGGAGGGATATAAGGGGGAAACTGAGCAAAGAGGAGGCAGTGGAACATAATTTTGCAGGCAGAAATTGAAAAAATATATATATTTAGTGCAAACTCTTCCAGTTTTGTGTGATTTTGTTTGTTTTAAACTAAGGAAATACACCACATTCTTGATTGCAAACAATTTTTTAACAGAATAAGAAGCCATGAATTTCCATGAGCCACCCTGCCTAACAAAGCCAGAAGACCCCCTGGGTTAAAGGTTGCAAGTTAAAGATTACAGGTCAAAACATTTTAAAAGCAGCAACAATGCAAACTTTATGTAACAAATGACAAAGATACATAACTATATAATAATAAAGAAACAGCTATATAAAAAGAGCTAGGTAGATGATGGATAAATGGATGGGAAGGAAGGAAGGAAAGATGGAAAGAGGGAAGGAAGAAAGGAAAGAAGGTAAGGAGGAAATAGGCCTAAATGCTGTAGTTGATCTCTGGTGGCAGGCAATTTTAATTTTCTAACTTTTGCTTCTCTACGTTTTACAAATTCTCGTATTTTCTTAACAACAAGAGTAACAGCCACCCTAATCATCCATGTTATTTGCTAAAAGAGTTGACAATGACAAACACCAACCTCTTGAAATTTCCAATTCTCCTTTCCAGTAAATCTGCTTTCACTTGGACTCCTCCGCATTCCTCATCCACATCAGGGATTCAAGAAATTTCACTCAATTGAAGTTCAGATCACATCTAAGATTGATCTTTCCACATTTAAATCTTTCCCTGATCCCTTCAGTGACTTTACCTCGCTTGAGAGAAAATGACAACCGACGCACTGTTTTCATTTTCCCTTTCATTCAGCCACAGTGCTTCCAGTTCACCCATGTGAAATCATCTTTGCAATTAAAGCAGTCACTCAGTGTCCCCAGGTTAACTTCAGGACCCTGATTGAAGAATCTGAAACCACTTGATAAACTAATTTGAATTGCAAACAGCTACCAACACAAATCCAGACGTTTTCTTTTAGCTCTGAGAAACTAGCTGTTTTGATGTGTTAACCATTTAGCTAGTAAGATAACTTAGTTCATCCTTCTATCTATGAATTATGTAACAAAATTCCTTTTAGTACTCTTAAGGCTAAAATACTGTATATGATATATATCTCAGCTACTACAAACTTCATGAAATAATAAAAATAAGCCTTGACTCCAAAGAATGCGAAAACAGGAAAATAAAGGTTTTAGTGATATTGGGATCTAGTTTATTTTTAAATCCAGATCAAAGAAGGCTACTTATACCGGGAAAAATGTGTTAGCCAGCATGTTCAGGAAAATTCATTTTAGGGTCTTGGAAACATTTAGGTGGGATTGTAGGAATCTCTGAGAAGTATGAACTGTATTTTTTAAAACTTCTCTAGAGTTTGTGTTTCATTTTGTTTGGTTTCAGACCCTGAAACACCAGCTATTTTAAATTTTTAAACATGTCTTTTTTCTCTCTGATATGTGCTAGGAACTGTGCTATTACAGGGAAATTAACATTGAGTAACACTTGGCATAGTGACTGGCACACTGTAGAGAGAAAATACATGTTCAATTAATGAATCACAGAATTCTGATATGATTCATGTAAAACTGAAAGTGTTCCCTAACTGTATTCAGGAGTAAGATTTTAAGATTTATGTACCAGGTTCCCGGAGGCCTAATGAGCCAC
This sequence comes from Callithrix jacchus, assembly GCF_049354715.1. Lineage (NCBI taxonomy): Eukaryota > Metazoa > Chordata > Mammalia > Primates > Cebidae > Callithrix > Callithrix jacchus. The sequence goes on from NC_133524.1 coordinate 13,364,763, forward strand.
ATACATTCCTTGTAGAGGGTATTCTAACTACAGCCTTTGCTCAGCTGTGTGTTAGTGAACACGTGTCTGTGAGAAGAGCTCTTAATATCATAATGACAATAGAAACCGTAATATTATCTGACATTTATCAAATACTAACTTCTTGCAAGATGTTTCCCACTTATTATTTCACTTCATCCTCACGTCAGTATTTTTGTTGTTGTTACAGATGAGGAAACTGTGGAACAGGTAGGTTAAGTGACTACCCAGCACCCAGAGCTAGCAAGTATTGAGGGCAAGGACCAAGATCAGGATTCAGATTTCACAGCCAGGCTTCTAAGCTACTTTGTCTCTGTTGTGTTTTTCTTATAACAATGCTAGGGAGCTTGATTTGAAAGGCAAATGTCCGGTGAGTCCCACATGTCTGCAGTACCCTGTTTTTTCCTATCATACGTTGCTCTCAATTGTTTAACTACATGTAAATGTCTGCTTTATCCACTAGACAAGGCAGAGCAGGGCTTGTGTCTGTCGCATCTTCCCTACGTGCCACCCACCCCTACCACTGGACCTGACACATTGAAGATTCTCAATGTATATTTACAGAACTGAATTAGTTTAAAAATCCATTAAATGAGAATAACAATAACATGTGCTATTGTACTGTCTGTCTCATTGGGTTGTGAGCACCAGGGAGAATAAATCCATAATCCATATAGGAACATTTATTGAGGATGGTCTCTGTGCCAATTATCATGTGGCCTGCTTTACACATTAGCCTTAATTTAGACTTTTCTGAGTATACAATTTAGATGATAAATCATGAAATCAGTGTCATGTGGAAAAGAACCCAGAGTCTCAAGCAGCCTGGGGACTGGTTGGCCATAAAGGTGGCCATTACAGTAATGCAAGGGACAGAAGATATGACCTAAGGAAGAACATGGAAAGAAGTGGGCTCGTTCAAGTGAAAATTCTGGAAGAATTTGGTGAATCCATTGAAAATGGGAGGAAGAAAGTATCTAACTTTACTTCAAGGTCTCTAGGGGGACACCTGGGTTAATGGTAGGACATTTTCCTGAGAAGATTAGTAATAGGGTGGGAGGAGGGAGTTTGGGAATGCTGGGTACAGGGTGGCAGATGAGGAGCTTGGGAGATGTGTCTCTAGGAGTGGTTATCCATTGAAGAGGTAGAATGCCCAGAGAGCTGGGGATTAAGGGCCACATAAGCTATAGATTTAAAATTCTCCATCGCCAAACAGCACGTATGTCAGAAAGTAAAAGGGCATGTCTATTAAATCTTAGGATTTCCTTTGAGTTTTTTTTTTTTTTTTTTTTTAAAGATGGGGTTTCACCATGAAGGCCAGGCTGATCTTGAACTCCTGACCTCAGGTGATCCACCCACCTCAGCCTCCCAAAGTGCTAGGATTACAGGCGTGAGCCACCGCGCCTGGCCCTCCTTTGAGGTTTTTTGTTTGTTTTTTTGAGACAGTCTCACTTTGTCACCCAGGCTGGAGTGCAGCGGTACAATCTCAGCTCACTGAAACCTCCACCTCCTGGGTTCAAGTGATTCTCCCGTGTCAGCCTCTCGAGTACTTGGGATTACAGGTGCATGCCACCATGCCTGGCTAATGTTTTGTACTTTTAATATAGAGACAGGGTTTTGCCATGTTGGCCAGGCTGGTCTCAAACCCCTGATCTCAGGTGATCTGCCTGCCTCACCTCACAAAGTGCTGGGATTACAGGCGAGAGCCACTGCTCCCAGCCCCTTTGAGTTTTAACTCTCAATGACTCTAGGTAGGAAGCCAAACTAGATGCTAGAAGTCAGTGTACTTTTACCAATTTTTGTTCAATATAAGCTGCTTTCCGTCCACTCACAAGCCACGCAAAAGCTTGGCTTTGCCTGGCAAATTTATGCAACTCTTGAAAACATCCATTCTCCCAGATTTAAATAAAATGGCTCTCCCTGAGGGAAGGTAGAGTTTTAACATCCTGAGGCTTGCCTGTTGGCTACTGTGTGTCCCTAGCAGGAGAAAGCCCCTTTGTTGCTGGGTTATGCTAGCTTGTAATTTGGACTTAAATTTAAAATTACAGGGTAGGTTGCAGCTGCAGCCTGGGGCTTTGTGCAAAGTCTGGCCCTTTCCTCCATGACATCATCGTCCTTCTAATTACAGACAGCTTCACTTTTACTTAAGACAAGTGACAAAACAGAACAATGGGCACTGGCTCAGTGAGGCCTTAGTGTGAAGAAATCAACAGCTAGCCTTGGGTGGACTTCCTTATCCCACTGGAAACTCACAGGAAAGAAAAGCTTTCCTTCTAGTTTAAAGGCAAAAAGTAGTTTTTGACCCTCTGTGTGTATCATGTACATTCTGGCTTCCACCGGGGCAGAAACTTCCCTGAACTTTGGAAGAGCAGGCAGCGGCTTTTCATTATGAAGAATACATCCCTGATGAAGGTGATAATGTTTCCGGCAGAGCCTGTTCTGAACGTCCTTCTGCACTGAACTTGTGAAACCTTCCACTTCCTGCTCTCAGAGGAAGTCTGCCCTCTGAAATGCTCTTATATTTCTCCTTTCTTTACCCAAACTTTCAATTGACTGTGGAGACTTTCCAGAGTTTACAGTCTGATCTCCACCTATCCCGCCCTCTCAGCTACCTAGAATGAGAATGGGGGGAAAACCCACTAATTTCCGTGGTTTTCATATGAATTGTTAAAGCATACTTCCAAACAGAATAATGAGAGTTAGTTTAGGAAATATTTGCTTCTCCATTCTGACTTGAAAATCTATTATTCACCCACAAGGATTTAAAATTATATCAATAGGAAAGAGGAGGAGATGTTTGAGATTAAATAAACACTTCGGTATTTTGTATTAGGCAACTGGACTCAGGTTAAGGTTTTTGGGAAGAGAGCAATTCGATTTTACAGTTTAGTCATAACAATATTGAAAATCTAAGTTAATTCTTCTAAAGTTTAGCATAGACATGACTATCTCTGAGGATTTCTTTCTTTATACTTTTGTGTCAGATCCTCTGAATCCCTGATCCCATATGCAGTAGTTTTAAAACATAGTTGTATGTTAGTCTGTTCTCACATTGCTATAAGAAACTACCTGAGACTGGGTAATTTATGAAGAAAAGAGGTTTAATTGACTCACCATTCCACAGGCTGTATAGGACGCGTGGCTGGGAAGGCCTCAGGAAACTTACAATCATGGCGGAAGGTGAAGGCTTCACGTGTCTGAAGGAGGAGGAAGAGAGTGAAGGGGAAAGCGCTACACACTTTTAAACAACCATATCTTGTAAGAACTCAGTCACTATCATGAGAGCAACAAGGGGGAAGTCTGATCCCATGATCCAATCACCTCCCACAAGGCTCTCCCTCCAACACTGAGGATTACAATTTGACATGAGATTTGGGTGGGGACATGGAGCCAATCCATATTAGGCTGCAAATTATGTGACAGTTTTTCCATCAAAAATGGTGTCTTTGTCCTGCCCTCTTGAATCAGGTGGGCTTGTGACAGCTTTAAACAATAGAGGAGGCAGAAGTGATGCTATGTGCATTCTGAGGCTAGGTTACAAAAAGCTCTGAAGCTCTGTCTTGTTAATTGGGAACATTTCCTCTGAGAGACCTAAACCACCATGAAAGAAGTCCAATCACCCTGAGATCACCATGTTGGAAAAACACACATATGACATATGCAAATGTTCCAGTAGACAGTCCTACCTGAGCCTGCCCTTTCAGCTATGGTGACCCAGGTGTCATACATGTGGATGAAGAATCCATCACAGAAATAGATTCTCTGACTCCAGCTATTCTAGCCTCCAGCCATTTGAGTTACTCCTAGTCATTTGAATTATTCCAGCTGAGACCCAAAATATCATGGAGGAAAAAGGAGCCATCCTTGTTCTGCTGTTTTTGGACTCCTGACCACATAATATTTTTTTCATGCCCCTACTTATTGGGATATATAACCAACATTTCACATTTTTCTTCATTCTTTTATACTTTTTATTTGCTTATTTATTCTCTTGTTTTGGTAAGACATTTCCATCAGTGTTTTTTCTGAGAAAGAATATATGAGAGGTAAAATTTTATATACTTTTCTGTCTGCTAATGTTATTATTTTAACCACTCATTTAGTTGACCCTTTGGCTGGATATAAAATTATTTGAATATTTTAAGACATTGTTCCTTTGACTTCTAGCATCTTATGTCTCTATTAAGAAGCACAAGTAATCTGATTTCCAATCTTTGGATGTTATTTTCCCAAACCCACACCTCCTACAGGAAGCTTTTGTGCATTAAAAAAAAAAAAAATTCTGGTGGTATGAAATTCCACAATGCCTTGATGTCACACAGATCTTATCTATCTATCTACTATTTATTTATGCTAGGCTCTCAGTGAGTTTAAATCTGGAGACCGTTCTGTTTTAGAATATATTCATATATTATTTTATGAGTTTCTTCTTCTGCTTTCCCCATTTCCTATTTCTAGAAATGTGATCATGAGTCCCTGCAGCTTTAACCCTCCAGGCTCAAGCAATCCTCCCATCACAGCCACAGCCTCCCAAATAGCTGGGACTACTGGTATGTACCACCATGCCCATTCTTTCTTTCTTTTTTCTTTTTGTAGCGTTGTGGTGTCACCATGTTGCCCAGGCTGGTCTCGAACTGTTGGGCTCAAGTGATCCTCCTACCTTGGCCTCCCGAAGTGCTAGGATTACAGGTGTGAGCCACTGTGCCCAGCTTAGACAGATTTTTCTTATCCTTTCCCTCACATTTTCCATCCATTTGGATTTTGGATTTTATTCTCCTGTGGATCATTTAGTTTTACAATTTCATGGGAACCAGATAATGGCAGTGGTTTTCCAATGGTAATGAGGTTGTTAAATAGAGCAGTATGGCTGGGGGGATCACCTTTATCATCTAGAATCGTCTAGGCGAGATTGACTTTATCGCCTAGAATTCTCACTGAATTTTTGCCTTTGGGCTAAAGAGAATTTTTCTGTTTCTTTTAACATGTTATCCTAGTCTTGTTTCATGTATAAAATACTGTCCATACTTATGGTTCTGTGAAAATTCATTTTAATTTCTTTAAACTTTTTATTCCTCCTCATTTATCTCTATCTCCTTCAGCTTCCTTTACTTGTGTGTGTTTTGTTTTTCGTCTCTCATGTTGCAGGCTCTTCTTGGTTGTATGTTCATATTTAAGATTAAAGCACAGAAAATAAAATTCAAACCTTTGTGAGCAGAGGTAGAACTTGATGATAGTTGCCTTTCATCGTGGGGTGTGGGGTGATTTTTGTTGAGTTAGATTTAATGTTGGCGGATCTCTAGACATGGATGTTTATAGAGTTTTTCTGTGAGACATTGGGTTTCTCCAGTTATCACTCTACAATTTATACTGGTGAACTATTGCTGTAGCCACAAATCCCCACCGCCCCCAAATCTCCATGGCTTATGACAACACCCATCTTTTGTTTAAGATACATGAGAGCTGTTGCTCCACCAGGCTCCATTGGGCCTGGCTCCATGTCACTTTGCATTCTGGTTCTCTAGCTTGAGAGCAGACATCATCTCGGGAATTTAATCTCCTGGTGAAGGGCAGAAGCACAATGAAAAGAACTGAACCATAGGAGTACATTAATGCTTCTGCTCAGACATGTCTTATGTAGTATTTGCTCTCACTCCATTGGCCAAAGCAAGTCAAATGGCCAAAGTATATTGGGTAGAGATGTAATTCCATCTATAGGAAAGCAGAACAAGTATAGGCAGGGAAGAACCAATTAGTAACAAGTAATAAAATCTCTCATGTATCTCATGTTGACTGGTTTCATTTCTCCTGTTCTATCTTGTGAAGTTATACTGTTTTCATTTTTTAATATAATTTTCATGGGTTTATAGGAGGAGAATCAGAAATCAATGTGGGTAAGTCTGCTGTTAACTTAAATTCTAGGTGATATTTATATTGTTAGGCCAAACTTAGCATTTGCAAGAATGTATAAAAAAGGAAGATGTAAGAATCAACACTCAGATTTGTTTGCTTGAAATTCAGGAAAAAAATACATGTGAAACTAAGGGGAGTACTTACCTGGGCATGGAGGTGGATGCTAGGAACCAGGATATGGCATACAGGAATGCCAGGAAGATTTGTACTATATAACAGTTACACATTCTTTTTTGTGTACTATGCAAACATATTACCAAAAGTTACATTCACCAGTAAATTTTAGCTATGGTAAACCTTAGAAGAATTAACCTAATTTGTAAAATATTGTTGGGAAATTTAAGTCAAGAGAAGCAAATCTTTCCAAAACTAACTCTCATTACTCTGTCTGGAAGTATGCTTGAAATATTAATATATTTCTGCTTTTCAAAATGAGAAAAAGAAAGTCAGAAAAAGGAAAAATAAAAACCTGCTTTGTTCTTTCCAGTACATTAGCAGAAAGCATTCGAACACAAAGGGAAGTTGGTAAAAGATTCACTTCAAGTGTCACATTTCTGACGATCTTAACCAACCCTTGCCCATTCCTGCCCCAGGAGAACTAATATTTTGTGTCTCTGTGTCAAGCAAAGCTTTGTTTGCGTTTGCACCATAGCATTCATAAATCTGTAATGCAATCATTGATCTACATGTCTCTCTCCTCCACTAGACTGGGTTTCCTGTGGCTATGTAATCTTAGGACCTACGTTGGTACCTGGCACTTAGTCAAGTGTCAATGAATTGTTAATGAATTGATGTACACTATCTTCTTCAGAATCTAGAGTAGGAAAACAAGTAAAACACCAGCAAAAGAAACTATTGTCTTCTTATTTCATGACACTCTAAATTCCAGTACTGATGTTTGTGAACATTTCATTTCATTTCTCTTATTTTCTTTTTTCTTCCTTAACTGTTTTTGTCTTCCCTGAATATCCACAAGAAATAAATGTAATTGATGCATTAGTTTTTTCCAAGATGAAAACTTTTTTCAGATCGTAAAAATAATTTACAATCTGTTTATTGAATAATACAAAGCAAAATGTTACAACAGGAGAAAGCATATGAAGTGGAATGTAAATACCATGCCATAACCTACCCCAGGGACAATAGCTATGAACAGATATGAAGACAACTGCAGTTAACACACACACACTCACACAAACACAGTAAAAATTAGGAAATAAAAATGTAGCCATTAAAATAAGCAGTTGATAGATACACTGGCCTTCTGATTAAATGTGATAGGTGGAATACTAACTGGTTTCCCTCTATTCTTATCAGTTTTTGAATTATCTATAAGCTAGCTGCAAATTTAGAGTTACTATTGAATAAATTCAATAAGGAAGTATTTTATCCAGTCTATTTTACATTCTAGTACATTTCTATCTGGTTGGGCCCAGACCATAGTCCATTCTGTTTTCAGAAAGTGAAATTCTCTCACTCCCATAATTATGAATCCAGCCTCATTCATTAGATAACCCATTTTCATTCTACGCCTATTTCTTCCTTTGGATCAGAAGTCTGCATTTCTCAGTTCATAATTTTCCATGAGAAACAGGCAGACTTTAGGAATTTCTCCCTGTAATTGACAATTGTTATAGCCCTAGCACTTTTAGAGAAATGTGTGAAGAAAAACATTCACTTGTCTGTAACTTTATTTGGTCATTTCTCAGCCTTTGCTTCTATGGATGGAAATCAGTTAAGTGCTAAATTACTGACTACTCATGCAAAACCTACATTTGTATAATCTTGAAGGTTAAGCTCGGCAAAAAGTTCCCTAAAAAAGCAGGTAACACTTATCTTGGAGGGTTGTCTATTCATTTATCTGTAGTTTGGAATAGTCCAGAATTGTTTCTTTAGGGAGTTGCTGATCCCTTTCTATGGATGTGATAGTTAATTTTATGTGTCATCTTGACAGGGTTAAGGATGACCAGAAATGCTGGCAAAACATTATTTCTGAGTATGTCTGTGAAGAAGATTCTTGAAAAGCTTAGCCTTTGAATCAGTAGGCTAAGCAAAGAAGATCCACCCTCACCAACGTGAGTGGCACCACCCAATTCATTAAGGGCTTGGATAGAACTGAAAGGCAGAGGAAGGTCTAGCTTGCTCTTATTTTTTGAGCTGAGGCATCCATCTTCTTGTGCCCCTGGTTCTCAGGCTCTCAGATTCCAGCACTTAAACCAGTGCACCACTCCCCCAACTCCCACCCTACTCCCCACTCCCGCACTGTTCTCAGGCCTTTAGGCTGAACTGAATCACACCACTGGCTTTCCTAGTTCTCCAGCTTACGGACAGCAGATCACAGGACTTTTCAACCTCCACTGTCACGTGAGTGGATTCCCATAATACATTTCCTCTTACATGTCTATAAACATCCTACCTGGTTTGCCTTCTGCATGTGATGGCTGTGTGGACCCTCATCCAAACACCTGTCTTGGATTGGCATTTTAAATTTCCTAAGATGAACTTAACACTACCTATCTTGATTAGTTTTCTGTTGCTTATAACAGAATACCTGAAACTGGGTAATTGATAAAGAAAAGGAATTTCTTTCTTTTTTTTTTTTTTGAGACGGAGTTTCGCTCTTGTTACCCAGGCTGGAGTGCAATGGCGCGATCTTCGCTCACCGCAACCGCCGCCTCCTGGGTTCAGGCAATTCTCCTGCCTCAGCCTCCTGAGTAGCTGGGATTACAGGCACGTGCCACCATGCCCAGCTAATTTTTTGTATTTTTAGTAGAGACGGGATTTCACCATGTTGACCAGGATGGTCTCTATCTCTTGACCTCGTGATCCACCCCCCTCAGCCTCCCAAAGTGCTGGGATTACAGGCTTGAGCCACAACGCCCAGCCCGGAATTTATTTCTTACAATTAAGGAAGCTGAGAAGTCCCAGGTTGAGGGGTCACACCTGGTGAGGGCCTTCTTGCTGGTGGAGACTCTGCAGAGTTCTGAGGTGGTTCAAGACATCACATGGTGAGGGGGCTGAGCATGCTAGCTCAGGTCTCGCTTCTTCTTCTTAAAAAGCCACCAGTCCACATTGCCATGATAACCCATTAATGCATTAACCCATTAATATATTAATCCATGAATCAGCTCTGTGCCCTCTGACCCAATCACCACTTAAATGCCCCACCTCTCAATATTGCCACGTTGAAGATTAAATTTCAACAAAGGTTTTGGAGGGGACAAATATTCAAAGCATAGCACTACCCATCCTTTTGATGGTTGAAACATATGGATCTTTCCCTAATTGGCAACAGAAATTGTCTGGCACTGTGCTCACAATCTGCTCTGCAAATCTTGTGGAAAGCACATTTTACAAGAAATAATATTTTTGGAGCATTGCTTAAGAGAAATGAAGTCCAATCCCAGCACTTTGGGAGGCCAAGACAGGAGGATTGCTTGAAGCCAGGAGTTCGAGACCAGTCTAGATGACATAGTGAGACCCTGTCTCTAACTTAAAAAAAAAAAAAAAAGGACAAGAAAAGAAATAAATGAAGTTCATCCTCAGATATTCAAAATTTTTTCCTTGACCAAGTTCCTCCATTAGCAAGTCTTTATATTTGACCATATAAATATATTTTATATTGTTTCAGCCCCACATAGATCACTTAGTGAATTTCATCAGCCTTATACATTTACTCTATGATGAAGGTGTCTTATAAGAACAGACTTATGAAACTCATTTTTATGTGTTACAGAAAAGTTGCCAAAGCTGCCTTACATATTTGCTTTTCAAAATGTGGTCCTGGGAACAACAGTTTTGACATCACCTGGAAATTTGTTGGAAATAGAGTATCTTGGGCTCTACTCCAGACCCGTCGAGTCAGAATCTGCTTTTTAACAAGACCCCCAGGTGACCTGTGTGGACATTAAAGTCTGACAAACATTGCCTTAAACTATATTCTTCTTTGCCAGAAAGCATAGACAAAAGTAATAACAAAAACCAAAAACCAAACAAAAACCCCCTCGTATTTCAGAAATAAGTAAAGCTGTGGTTCCCGCCAAACTCTTCTTGTTGCTACGTTTATTCCTTTTCTAGTTTTATTTTTCTTTTACCTCATTCTCATAACTATGGTATGAGTTTATAGCAGTGTTTCAGTTATCCAGTCTTGTATACCAAACTATCTCAAAACATAGTGACTTAAAACAACATCCACATTTATTTTGTTCACAAATACTCACTTTGGGCAGGGCTTGGCAGGACAGCTCCATCAGCTGGGGCTGCTCAAAGGCTGGAAGCTGGAATTATCTGATGGTTTGCTCACTGATATGTTTTGGCTGTGTCCCCACCCAGATCTCAACTTGAATTGTATCTCCCAGAATTCCCACTTGTTATGGGAGGGACCCAGGGAGAGGTAATTGAATCATGGGGGCTGGTCTTTCCCATACTATTCTTGTGATAGTGAATAAGTCTCATAAGATTGGATGGGTTTATCAGGGATTTCCGCTTTTGTTTCTTCCTCATTTTTCTCTTGCCATCATCAGGTAAAAAGTGCCTTTCACCTCCTGCCATGATTCTGAGGCCTCCCCAGCCTCGTGGAACTATAAGTCCAATTAAACCTCTTTTCCTTCCCAGTATCCGGTATGTCTTTATCAGCAATGTGAAAAAAGACTAATATACTCACTTATATGCTGTTAGATGAGAAGACAAAAACAACTGGGGCTATGGCCAGAACATCTATATGTCGCCTGTCCATATGACCCGACACAGCGGCTGGATACCAAGGGTAAGCATCCCAAGCTAGAATGAGCTGGGCAGGAGCTATATTGCCTTTTATGACCTAGTCTTGGAAGTTAGGTAGCATTACTGCTGCCACATTTTTTCCTCAGGGTGGAAACACAGTCCTTCCCAGGGAAGGAGAATAGAGCCCATCTTTAAATCAACAAATGGCAAGATTCCGGAAGGGATGGGAAACACTGCTGTGGCTGTTTTGGAAAATGAAACCTGCTACAACTACTTATACTTTTATTTATTTATTTATTTTTTGAGACAGAGTCTTGCTCTGTCGCCAGGCTAGAGCGCAGCAGTGCAATCTCGGCTCACTGCAACCTCCGCCTCCTGGGTTCAAGCGATTCTTCCGCCTCAGCCTCCCGAGTAGCTGAGACCACAGGCACGTGCCACCATGCCCGGCTAATTTTTGTATTTTTCGTAGAGATGGGGTTTCACCATGTTGGCCAGGGTGGTCTCGATCTCTTGACCTCGTGATCTGCCCACCTCGGCCTCCCAAAGTGTTGGGATTACAGGCGTGAGCCACCACGCCCTGCCTACTTACACTTTTAAAAATGGTTTTAAATTTTTTGTGGAGAGAGTGGGGCAGTAATTAATAATTAATAAATTAATAAGAATATTTATTAGAAGGAAATAGCTTTGTGCCTGTAATCTTAGCACTTTGGGAGGCCGAGGTGGGCGGTCTGCCTGAGCTGAGGAGTTCGTGACCAGCCTGACCAACATGGTGAAACCCCATCTCTACTAAAATACACACACACACAATTAGCTGGGTGTGGTGGCACATGCCTGTAGTCCCTGCTACTTGGGAGGCTGAGGTACAAGAATTACTTGAACCCAGCAGGCAGAGGATGCAGTGAGCCAAGATTGTGCCACTGCACTCCAGACCGGGCAACAGAGCAGGACTCCATTGCCAAAAAATGAAATAAATAACTTTGTTTCTTTTTTCTTTCCAAACCTGTTTTATGTCTTTACTTTCTAGTAAAGCAAATAATGTGGGATCTCCAGAAAATCGTTAACATTTATGAATATTTATCTCTTGCTTCTAATATTGGCAGCTGATCTAATCCCAACAGGTTCTAGCCCATGTATTATTTTAAATACACGTTAAGGTCACAGTGTCTGCTTTAAAGTCTCAAATTAAATGTGCATATAGGTCACCTGGCCGGGGGGTCTTATTAAAATGCAAATTTTAATCCAGTCTGAGGTACCCTTGAGATTCTGCATTTCTAATAAGCTCCCAGCGGATGCTAATGCTGCTGGCCCACAGACTACACGTGGAGTAACAAGGTGTCAGATAGAAGTGGCTCTAAGATGTGTGCCCTGGGAATCTTAGCTGCTGGGACCTCGCCCATGTTCCTGGATGATAATCACAAGATTGAGGTTAATTCCTTCCTTCTGTTCTGAGGGCAAACCAGAGTCCCATTGGAGATGGCTGATTTTACCTTAAGTCCACCTAGAAGGTGAGTCTCTAATTTCCTCTGCTGAACCTAAAGCCTCCTCTGTGGATCTGAAGGACTCAGGCCTAGGTGATGTGGAACAGCAAGAAAACCACATTTCATCAGTTTGCTCGAACCTCTTTGTTGGGTGGCAGGTCCTTTTCACATCTTTTCTGCCAATGTGAATCTTGCCAAGTCTGTTTTTTCTGATCCTAGACTCTGTGAGCTGGACCAGCAGTTGTGCAAACACTGGCCTTTTCAATAACGCCCCTTTCCCCTTCTACACTCTCAAACCACACTGACTCTACCTTGAAAGATTTCATCTCTGTTTGGGGCTGTGCTACTGAATTGTCATATTGCATGCCTCCTATATATAAGATAGAGCAGCTTCCGATTTAATCCAGAGTCATTCTGGTCCTCAAAGACCCAGGAGATTTGGGTAGGATTACTAGATTCTATACCTTTTCTTTCTTTCTTTCCTTCCTTCTTTCTTTCTTCTTTCTTTCTTTCTTCTTTCTTTCTTTCTTTCCTTCTTTCTTTCTTCTTTCTTTCTTTCCTTCTTTCTTCTTTCTTTTTCTCTTTTTCTTTCTTCTTTTCTTTCTTTCATTTCTTTTTCTGTCTCTTTCTGTCTGTCTTTCTTTCTTGTTTTTGCACAAATATCTGATGTAATAGGGCAAGAGTACTGATGTGCTCAAAAGGTCTCAGCACTGTGAGCTCAGCCGTTTATTACTCTGCATGAAGTGTTGTGACCCTCAGTTAAAAGTGATATAAAAATTCCTACCTCAGAACAAGGTTGGAAAGAGAATTAAAATGAATAATACAAAAACAAATGAAAAAGCCCAAGTTGGTGGCCAAGCTAACCTGGTAGCAGAGAAGACCTAATTTTATCGTATGTCCAGTCTTCCCAAAAGCATAGTTCAAGGACCAGTGCATCAGAATCACCTGGAAGGTTTTTAAAAATGTTAATCTTCAAGTTCCATTTTAGATTTAACTGAATCTGAATCTCTGAAGAGTAAGGTGGGTGTCTAATTTTCATTGTAAGCAAGCCCCTCAAATGATTCTTACGCACACTGAAGTTCTGAGAACCAGACTGCTGTTGCTATAATAGGGTATTTGGTTGACCTCTGCTGGCTTAGGCTTCAGGGCAAATTCATAGACAATTTGGATTTTTTTCTGCTCATTCCCAAACCCCAAACCCCAAATCCTGCTCTTCTCAGCTCCAGTTCTAGCTTGATTTCCACAGTCTCCCATTTGTATGTTTCAGTCCTACTCTAGTTTCTATCTGGCTCTCTTTCTAGACCTCCTGGGTGCCCTTCCCTGAAGTCTCAGCTTTTAGTCTTCCCTCAGGTTTTCCTCCTAAAGTGTGCCCTCAGGCTCCCCATACTAAATTCTCAGGCAAGTTTCTCCTGCCCCCAGGGAGTAATTATCACAGCCTTCTCTTTTTGGGCTAGCTCTTAGGGTGTCTCCGCTACAATGCCGAGTCAGCGCAGTCAGGGGAAAAGAAGGCTCATCAACAAGTCAAGTCCTGTGGGGATCATCTCTTCACTGAAAGAAGGTACAGTGACAAACCATCCCCACCCCACTGCTTGCTGGGAAGCCAGAAGGACCCCAGCAATCAGCGCAGAAGTGGCCCATAAGCACACTTCTCCTAATTTCAGGGGACAATTCAGACCTCCAGGGAGTTCTGAAATTGATCCAGTGGAGAATAGTTCCCATTCACTTTCACCATCCTAGAACCAGGGAAAGCTAGGGACCACTCAGTGTGATCAAGGTCACTTCCGGACATTTCATCCATACCAGGCCTCAGTGACGTTCTCTCTCCTTAGCTTTCACAGAAAGAAATATATGTTAGTAAAGTAGGCTTTTGTCTCATATATAAGTACCAATACAGCTTCTGCTGGCTTTGCTAACAGACGTATATAATTCAAGTTCTAGTTAGTCTAGCTATGATATGAATCTAAGCCTTAAGACAATCCTACTTGGCTTATTGTCCTGGAACCATTTCCTGGCACATATATGTGTTCCTGAGGATGTGGGAACATTTATGGATGTAGATTTTATTCTAAATAATATTCATTCCTCTTGTCGGTGGCTCTATGGGGTACTATCATCTACTATAGTCCTCTTTATTCTTTACCAAGTGAAATGATAGTTGCTTCATGTAGAAATCCATATTAAAAAGAAAATCTTTTAATCTACAATAAAACACAATAATGACTACATTTTAAATTATAATAAGAGAAAATATTTTATTGGTTGGCATTAAAACGCTGACCTGCTGGTTTTGTGTAGGGGTTGCTAGCTCAGTCTGCATGCTTTTTTTTTTTTTTTATAAATAGTTTTATTGGAACACAGCCACATATTTTTTTTTAACATATGCTCTATAGCTGCTTTCTTACTACAGTAGCAAGAGGGGAATAGTTGTGACAGGATTGTATGACCCTCGAAGTCTAAAATATTTACTACCTGGATTTTTACAGGAAAAAAATTATAACCCCTCTATAGACTGTAAGCATCTAGAGATCACTGAACGGATTAAGTTCGATTATTCTGTAAAGAACTCAGCACAGCTCTATGCACCTAATAAGTAAATCCTGGTGTGTTTGGTGCTTTCCAGAGGTTAAGTAAATAGGGCTTTTAAACTTCTGTATGGAAGGGGGAAAAAAATTGAAGACACAAAAAATGTTAATCATGGTTATCTTTGAATAGTAGGATTAGAGAGCAGTTTAGTTTTTGTCTTTTTCCTTTCTGGATATGCTAGATGTCCTTCAGTGAATATTTATTACAGACACACACACATACACATCCCAAAAACTACCCCCACTCCCAGGATACTTGGTGGGGTGTAGTTGGTTAAACAAAAAAAGACCTAAACAATATAGAAATTATTTTTTTTTCTAAGTCAATGTGGAGGTGAGAATAGAGGGAAAGTATCTTTCATAATGAAATAATAATTAAAACAGTATTATTCAAAACCTCTTTTAGCATCTTGCTTCTTTTATAAATATGCATGGTCTGTAAATCTAAAGAAAAATAATGGATTATGATTATTCTATAATGTATTTTACAACCCTAAACCCAGGTCATAATCCTTAGAAGGTAACAGGCAGTCATATTTTCTAGATTACTATTGCTGAGCTGTGTATTAGTCAGGACGCTGTGGTTGCAGTTGACAGAAAGCTGACTCAACTTATGCCAAAAAGAGGAAGTATTTATTGGCACACATACTCAATCCATAGGAATGATACAGGAGCAACTGGAACCAGCTCAAACACCATCAGCTTTTCCTGTTTCTTCCCCTACTTCTTTCTAAGGCATGGGGGTAATTTTCTCAAGCCAACACATTAGATGTAGTTTGAAAAATGGCACAAGGATTCTGATAGGTCTGGCTTGAGTCATGTGCTCATTCCTGGTTGAGGGAGGGGAGATGGAAGTATATTCTACTGGAAAGAGTTGGTCAGGGGCAAAGAGAAAGTAAATTTTGGCTGGGCGTGATGGTGCACGCCTGTAATCCCAGCTACTCAGGAGGCTGAGCCAAAAGCATCGCTTGAGAGATCTGACAAGATGGCTGACTGAGAACAGCTGTGGTCTGCAGCTCCCAGCAAGACCAGTGCAGAAGGTGGGTGATTTCTGCATTTCCAACTGAGGTACCTCATTGGGACTGGTTAGACAGGGACTGGTTAGATAGTGGGTGCAGCCCATGGAGGGAGAGCAGAAGCAGGGTGGGGCATCACCTTACTCAAGAAGTGCAGGGGGCAGGGTACCTCCCTCCCCTAGCCAGGGGAAGCCATGAGGGACTGTGCTGTCTGGCCCAGATGCTACGTTTTCCCCATGGTTTCTGCAACCCGCAGACCAGGAGATCCTCTCATGTGCCTACACCAACAGGTCCTTGGGTTTCAAGCACAAAACTGGGGAGCTGTTTGGGGCAGACACTGAGCTAGCTACAGGAGTTTTTTTCATACTCAAGTGGTACTTGGAACCCTAGTGAGACAGAACCATTCACTCCCCTGGAAAGGGGGCTGAAGCCAGGTAGCCAAGTGGTCTCATTCAGCTGGTCCCACTCTCACAAAGCCCAGCAAGCTAAGAACCACTGGCTTGAAATTCTTGCTCCCAGCAGAGCAGTCTGAAGTTGACCTGGGATAATCAAGCTTGGTAGGGGGAGGGGTATCCACCATTACTGAGGCTTGAGTAGGCAGCTTTCCCCTGAGAGTGTTGAGGAAGCTGGGAAGTTTGGACTGGGCAGGACTCACTGCAGTGTGGCAAAGTGGCTATGACCAGACTGCCTCCCTAGATTTTTCCTCACTGGGCAGGGCATCTCTGAAAGAAAGGCAGCAGTCCCAGCCAGGGGCTTATAGATAAAATTCCCAATCCCTGAGACAGAGCACCTGGGGGAAGGGGCAGCTGTGGGCACAGCTTCACTGGACTTAAATGTTCCTGCCTGCCAGCTCTGAAGAGAGCAGCAGATCTCCTAGCCCAGTGCTCGAGCTCTGCTAAAGGACAGACTGCCTCCTCAAGTGGGTCCCTGATCCCCATGCCTCCTGACTGGGAGACACCTCCCAGCAGGGGTTGACAGACACTTCATACAGGAGAGCTCCAGCTGGCATCAGGTGGGTGCCTGTCTGGGATGAAGCTTCCAGACAAAGGAGGAGACAGCAATCTCTGCTGTTCTGAAACCTCTGCTGGTGATACCCAGGCAGACAAGGTGTGGAGTGGAGTTCCAGTGAGCTCCAGCAGAGCTGCAGAAGAGGGGCCCGGCGGTTAGAAGAAAAGCTAGCAAACAGAAAGCAATAACATCAACATCAACAAAAAGCATGCCCACCAAAACCCCATCCATAGGTCATCAGCATCAAAGACCAAAGGTAGATAAATCCATGAAGATGAGGAAAAACCAGTGTAAAAAGGATAAAAATTCCAAAAACCAGAATGTTTCTTATCGTTTAAATTATCACAACTCCTATCCAGCAAGAGCACAAAACTGGACAGAGAATGAGTTTGACAAATTGACAGAAGTAAGCTTTAGAAGGTGGGTAATAACAAACTCCTCTGAGCTAAAGGAGCATGTTCTAACCCAATGGAAGGAAGCTAAGAACCTTGATAAAAGGTTACAGGAACTGCTAACTAGAATAACCAGTTTTGAGAAAAACATAAATGACTTGATGGAGCTGAAAAACACTGCATGAGTACTTCATGAAACATACACAAGTATCAATAGCTGAATTGATCGACTGGAAGAAACGATATCAGAGACTGAAGATCAACTTAATGAAGTAAGGTGTGAAGACAAAATTAGAGAAAAAAAGAATGAAAAGGAACAAACAAAACCTCCAAGAAACATGGGACTATGTGAAAAGACCAAACCTACAATTGATTGGTGTTCCTGAAAGTGATGGGGAGAGTAGAATCAAGTTGGAAAACACACTTTGGGATAGTATCCAGGAGAAATTCCCCAACCTAGCAAGACAAGCCAACATTCAAATTCAGAAAATACAGATAACACCAGTAAGATATACCTTGAGAAGATCAACCCCAAGACACATAATTGTCAGATTCTCCAAGGTTGAAACACAGGAAAACATATTAAGTGCAGCCAGAGAGAAAGGTCAGGTTACCTACAAAGGGAAGCTCATCAGACTAACAGTGGATATCTCTGCAGAAACCATATAAGCCAGAAGAGAGTGGGGGGCCAATAGTCAACATTCTTAAAAGAATTTTCAACACAGAATTTCATATCCAGCCGAACTAAGCTTCATAAGCAAAGGAGAAATAAAATCCTTTCCAGACAAGCAAATGCTGAGGGATTTTGTCACCTTTAGGCCTGCCTTACAAGAGCTCCTGAAGGAAGCACTAAATATGGAAAGGGAAAAACTGGTACAAGCCACTGCAAAAACATACCAACATATAAAGACCAGTGCTACTATGAAGAAACTGCATCAACTATTATGCAAAATAAACAGCTAGCATCATGAGGACAGGATCAAGTTCACACATAACAATATTAACCTTAACTGTAAATGGGCTAAATGCCCCAATTAAAAGACACAGCCTGGCAAATAGGATAAAGAGTCAAGACCCATAGGTGTGCTGTATTCAGGAGACCCATCTCACGTGCAAAGACATGCATAGGCTCAAAATAAAGGGATAAAGGAATAGTTCCTAAGGTCATGAGATGGTAACCCATGGGCCAAAGACAACTTTGCAAGTAGTATTGTCTGTCTTCTACCTTGTTCTAGTAGGCCAAACAAAAAAGCAGATTATAGCACAATCAGCTTAACATCTATCTGTTGTCTTATACAATGCTTAGTTGTATTATCAGCATAGTCCCTGGAGGCATCTGAGTTTGCAACCCTCTGATCTCATCTAACCTCTTTATTTTATTTTATTTTTTTTGAGACGGAGTTTTGCTTGCTACCCAGGCTGGAGTGCAATGGCGGGATCTCGGCTCACCACAACCTCCGCCTCCTGGGTTCAGGCAATTCTCCTGCCTCAGCCTCCTGAGTAGATGGGATTACAGGCATGCACCACCATGCCCAGCTAATTTTTTGTATTTTTAGTAGATATGGGGTTTCACCATGTTGACCAGGATGGTCTCGATCTCTTGACCTCATGATCCACCCGCCTTGGCCTCCCAAAGTGCTGGGATTACAGGCGTGAGCCACCGCGCCCAGCCCCTCTTTATTTTATAGACGAGGAAAAGCTCTGAAAAGGGCCAAAAGATTTGCTTAAGCTTCAATAGGTGAAACCAGATCTGGAATCCAAGCCTGTGACAGTGATCACAATGTCAGTTTGAATCAATATACACACAGGTACCCTCCAGTACATTCAGGTATAGCTATTATTCATTCATTTATGTATTCTTTCAGCATTCATTCCCCATACAGTGTTCTTATTTGCATATACAAGATCACATAGTTATACACATAAATCAGAGGTTCTCATGTATTACCTTTGACACGTGACATATTTGGTCCATGATTTATTTAGCATCCCCTCCATATGTTTAAAGATAGAGCTGTTCCAGCAACAAGTTCTATTTTTGAAGAACAAATTGAAGCCTGGAACATGTTATGAGACTGGATGGCTCTTCCGGCTAGTGATGCAGAGTGAAAACAGCTGGCCCTTTAAATTGTGTGCACTGTGGCCAAACCATTTCTCTACCCTTCAAAAAAGCTTTGCATTGTCTAGAATATTTTTTAGCCTCATTATTTTAACATTTAAAAACTTGTTTTTAAAAAAAAGAAAAAAGAAAAACAATAAGACCACAAAATAAAAAACAGTCAGAATGTTAAAGAGCAAAGGAAAATACTAAATTCCATTTGAGTGCTCCTCCAGATCAGGGGTTGCCCAGCTATGTCCTGCAGGCCATGTTGAGCCCACTGCCCATTTTTATAAATAAAGTTTTATTGGAACACAGCCACGCCCATGCATGTACATATTTTGCACAGTTACTTTCATAGAATTGAATAGTGTGACAGAGACCCTCTGACTAGCAAAGCCTAAAGTAATTACCGTCTGGTCCTTTGCAGGAAAGTTTTGCTGACCCTGCTCTTGATCATGTATTAGGTTGTACCATATAAAATTGCCACCACTTGGCAATTTTGACCTACACTTTCATAAATTTATTCTAAAAAGCAAAGGATAGTGATTCCACTGAAAAAATGGCATTTCTTTTCTTTCAGGTTAAAATTTGCAGTGGCTCCTATGGCTCAAAATAGAATTTCACAATAGCTATGCTTATCCATAAAATCACTTTCTCTTATGCAAAAATAAAAATAAAAAATAAAAATATCTTCTCTCCTTTTCACAGGATATGGACAAAGACTAGTCTGCCTCACTGGTCCTAAAACAGAAATTTCTATTGCAAGATTTTGCAGCTCTCTATGGACATAGATCCGCCCTGCTCCATCTATAACATCTCTCTCAACTGCAGTTATTCATTCATGAGAACTTTTTATTAGTTCCTTCTGCCCATGCAACCTTCTGCAGACACAAATGTTTATGCTTCACTTAAGAGGTGGCATGAATATGTTTGTATAATGTGGGTCATTGCAGGTCACTGCTAATATAATAGAGTAAACCTCTGCTCAGCTGGCGTCAAGTTATAACACACCCATAGCTGTCAATTTCTATCTTCTTCTAGACATATACAACATGGTGAGAGGGAAAAAGCCAAGGTGTGGGACTTAAGCCAACCTACTTTGGATTTCTGGCACTGCTTCTTACCAGCCATGTGAACTTGGGTGAGTTTTATAGCTTTGATGAGCCTCACTTTCCTTAGCTATAAAATGGGGATGATGCCTATTTTGCAGAAATTGAGAGGATTAATCATTGTTTGAGCAAAACGCCTGACAGTAAATTAGTAAATAAATATTAAGTTGAATCATAGGAAATTGCTGATAAATGGCAATAACTAGTCATTTTACCTAAAGTTGTTAACCCTGGGGTTGTTACCATGACTGTGTGTACATAGGCTGAGCCCAGGCACCTCGGGTGCAAAATTCAAGGAGGCACTCATTCTCAGGTGCCGACTCCATACTTGCATGACTCTGAGAGCAAATATTTCCTTCAATTTTGTTCCCAAGTCACCTCTCTTGGCTCTTCTCAGTCCCAGACCTGTTGCCGAGTTCCCCTTATCCAGCTGAGAAATTCCTCCTCTCCTTAGCAGCTCAGGTGCCTGGTGTCTCTCTCTAACTGAAAACCATCTCTTGGATGACCATTTAATAACTCCAGCATAAATGACTCATAGCACTACAGCCTCCTAAAGATGCTTGATTTAAAAGAGGATTAAAATCTTAATTAAAAAAGCACTAAAGCAGGATTTCAGGCATGACTTAGTAGAACAGAATATCATGGGGGACATCAACCTCTGGGGATCCTGAAAATCGTATCAGTTGGCAGGCAACATCTCATGTCACTCTGCATGTCTAAGCACATAAACATGGAGCCACAGGGAAACTGATGCACTGGGGACTTGAATTAAATCTTGAAGAATGGCTAAGTAGTCAGATGAGAAGGAACACATTTTAGCAGGATTGAAAGCACATCCCAGAGGATTTCTTCCTCACTGTTTCCTTTTTTTTTTCTCCAAAAAGGCCTTGATAAAACTGATTCATGTGGTAGCCAGCCTCCAAGATTGTCCCCATGATGGTTAATACTAGGTGTCAACTGGACTGGATTGAGGGATACCTAGATGGCTGGTGAAGTGTTGTTTCTGGGTGTGTTTGTGATGGTGTTTCTAGAGGAGACTGATGCATGAGTCAGTGGACTGAGAGAGGAAGACCCCCCTTCAGTACAGGGTGGGTGTCCTGCTAGGACAAAGCTGGAAGAAGGGGGTACTCAATTGGCTCTTGCTTCCTCTCTCTCTCCTTTATGGAGCAGGATGCCTTTTTTTCTTCTTGCCCTTGGACATTGGACTCCAGGTTCTTTGCCTTTTGGACTCTGGGATTTGCCCCAGGACTCTCCTGGGGCCTCTCAGACCTTCAGCCTCAGAGTAGAGGCTATACTGTTGGCTTTCCTGGCTCTGAGGCTTTCAGACTTGGACTGAGCCACACTACTAGGCTTCTCTCATTCTCCAGCTTGCAGATGGTCTATCATGGGATTTCACCTTTCTGATCATATGAGTCAATTCTCCTTAATCAACCCCTTTTCATATATATATACTCTACTAGTTCTGTCCCCCTGGAGAACTGTGACTAATACAACTTCCAAGGATTCTCCCCTTGTGGTATTTGTGCTCATATGTAGTACCACATTGAACCAGGGCTGGTCTGTTGATCAGTGGAATATGGCGGAGGTGAGGGTATGACTTCCTAGGCTAACACACAAAGGATATTGTGCTCACTGCCTTGCTCTCTTAGATTTCTTACTCTTAGGGAAGCCAACCACTATGTCATGAAGACACTTAAGCAGCCCTGTGAAGAGAACCATGTAGGAAAGAAATTGAGGCCTCCTCCTACCAGCCAGCACCAACTTTTAAGCCATGGGAATGTACTACCTTGGAAGTAGATCCACCAGCCCCAGTCAAATCTTTAGATGACTATAGTCCCCTCTGACATCTGACAATCTCTGGAGAGATCACAAGCCAGAACCAGTCCAATCAAACTGTACTCGAATTCCTGACCTCAAAAAATGTGAGAGAGAATAAATGTTTATTGTTATGCTTTTGTTTTAAGCAACCTGTTACACAGCAATACTGCTAGAATTCAGAAAAAGAAATCTTAAAATCAGTAAGAAAAAGACAAATAACACAATAGGGAAATGCGCAAAAGACCTAAAGAGACACTTTACAGAATAACAATATCCAAATGGCCAATAAGCTCAATGAAAGTTGCTCGACTTCATTAGCTATTAGGGAAATGAATAAACATATCAATGAGATGCCACCACACACCCCCGTGAATGTCTGTAATGAGAAAGATGAAAAATACCACTTAGCAAAGATGTGGGGAAAACGGAACTCTCACATACCACAGGGGGATATATCGCTTTAGCAAACTCCTTTCACAAACAGTGTGTAGAGAATGGTCTACTAAACCTGCCCCAGCCCCTCCACTCTTAGATGTTATGGTCACTGCATTATGATGTTTTGGTCAGTGACAGGCCACATACACACAGTGGTCTCATAAGACTTTAATACCATATTTTTACCGTACCTTTTCCATGTTTAGATACACCAATACTTACCATTGTGTTACAATTGCCTGCAGCATGCAGTACAGGAACATGCCGTACAGGTTTGTAGCCAAGGAGCAACAGGATCTAGCATATGGCGTAGTGTATAGTAGGGTGTACCATCTAGATTTGTGTCTGTCCACTCTGTGATATTCTCACAGTGATGAAATTGCCTAGCCATGCATTTCTCAGAACATATCCCTATCATTAAGTGATGCATGACTGTATATTTTCTGAAAGACAATTAGAGTTTTTATAGCAGCATGATACGTAATAGCAAAAACTGGAAACTACTTAATGCCCATTGCAATATAATGAATAAATACAATATGTATACAGTGGAACACTATACAGCAATAGCACTGAATGAGTTCCAACTACACACAGCAACAGGATGTGTCTCACAGACATACGTTGGACTTCTGAGGGGCTGGTGATGCTCTTTCTGTATTTTGAAATCTGATTGCTTGTTACAATGGTGTGTTCAGTTTGTGCAAATCTGCTTACGTGTAGAAAAAAAAAGATTTTGAAAACATCTACTTTCTGTGATGTGTTGAGAGGGCAAAAATATCCCAGGTCAGATCAAGACATCTGCAGTTTTAAAGTTCAAGCTCAAGATGAAGTAATGTTTGGATGTCTATTCCTCTAACTCGGTGGTAGCCAAATTATAGTCTGCAGGCAAAATTCAGCCAGCCATCTCTTTCTGTAAATAAAGTTTTATTGGGGCACAGCTCCACCCATTTATAAATTATCTATGATTGCTTTCTCCTGACACCAGCAGAGTTGAATAGTTGTGACATAGTTGGCACGGCCCCCAAAACCATCTGCTCTGATTGAGAAGCTTCTGATGCTATTGCATTACTTCTTTGTCCTCTTCACTCCTTGTTCCCTCTTGCCCTAGCTCAATCCTGTATATCAAGGCCTGTTCCAAATACAAACAAGCCCTGTGATGTTTCTGAATAAACGCTAAATTGGCCCAGTGCCCTGCTTGCCATTGCCCTACCTTTGTCATATGTCTAAGCTGCTTATTGGGACACAACCCAGGTGTTCCCGTGATGTGCACCATGAAATGGAATGATCAGATTGTTAATTTGGCTCATTACTTAGCTGCTTCTGAAGATAAGATGAAATCTGACAATAATGGCAACTCAGATCTTGCAGAACACCTGCACACACTCAAGCTGTTTAAGTGGAAAGATCTGTAAGTGTAAGTGCATAGTTTTTGGAAAAGAACAGCTGGACAGAATCGTTTTGATTATTAACTTCAGCCCTTCTTCAGTACTTGATCACAGATGGGCTCTCGATTCCCATGGCTCTGTTTTTAGCTAAGAGTATGTGACACATGCCAGGTGTTTGGCAATTACATCTTGCTGAACATGGTCACTCATGTGGAAATACAAAAATCACTCACTGTTTGAATCAAGAAAATTGTCACTGCCAAACATCTTTCAGATATTCCTTTTTACTGAAGTGTTTTCTCCCTGTTCATTTATAACCAGCTGTCTTTAAGGCATTATTTTTCCTTAAGAAAGGACATACTAAAATGGAACAAAACAACTTTGGCAGGGAGTGTTCAATAGTTAACTCTAAGTTTCAAGTGAAAAATTTGGCTTTCTTTTCTGCATTCTTTCAAGGCCTTGCTCTGTGACCCTGGGCTTGTTTAGCTTATCTGGTCTTCCATCTGTAAAAAAAAAAAAAAAAATTAAGTTTATATTCACTCACTTCCTCAAGTGATCTAGTGAATGATTGTTGTCTATGAAATTCTTTACATACCTTACTGAAAGAGATGATGGAATTTCAAAATTAACCCCCGTAACAAGAAGAGCCAGAACATTTCCACTGCCAGTACTTTATGATAAAAAGTGATTTATATCCATACATGCTCCCAACTTGCATAGTATTTTGGAGTGATACAATCATTGTATAATTTCATGCATCTTTACCTAAAAGGAATGAGGAAGAATCTGGCTAAAGAGAAGAATTTTCTATGGGGAAGGAGAAATTGTACAGAAACTCAAAAGGAAAGACTTTTAAAATTATTTGTTAGTTTATATTTTTGCTTATATAGTTTGAAATTTCAATGAAATCCCCAGAAACACATATTGATCACATGTTACATTCAAGGCACTATTTTGGATACAAAGACATTTTAGAAACCCTCTTTTTGAAATACAAAAATGCTTTTGGAGTAAGAAACCACAAGTTCAAATCCTGGCTATACCTTTTACTGGATGTGTTACCTTGGGGAGCTTACTTAACTTATCTGAGCCTCAATTTGCTCATCCCAAATTGGAGGGAATCGTTATACACCTATCCCTTAATGTTGTAGTGAGGAGGAGGAAATGAAGTAAAGTATGCAAAGTGCTCAACAGAGTGCCTGGAAAGGAGCCAGTAGTAAATACTAGCCACGTGATTGTTGTCATAATCAAAAGCATTTCACAATTGACTGCTTTTGTTAAGAAAACTTTCTAAAACTTAGAACATACTAGAACACTGTCTTCATGCCCATCTAAGGTACAGCTAATGTAGCAACTTTGATTTCTTATTTACTTGAATAGACCCAAGACTTTATACAGTTAGATGACAACTTGTAAAAAATTGATAAACTGAGAGAGATGGGAAGGAGATTTTGTCAGATAGAGATGTAGATTATTTCTTTCCATTAGAAACGTATTATGGGTTTTTTTTTTTGCCCCATCTGATATTAACCATCTTTGTCTCTACCTTGGAGATATTTGTTAGTTTATATTTTTGCTTATATAGGTTGATTTTGCTTACAAAATTCTTTCCTTTTGGAGATGTTGTTTTAGCATTCTTTCTTTCGGAGACTATAAATGCTTAAGGATTAAGCATTCTCCTTTGGAGCAGCTATACCATCCTGCTGGCTCCTTCATTTATTAGTTAAATAAATCTTCAAAACATGTTCATTTATTGTAGGTATAACTATCTTTTTAACTTCTTGAAAATTATAATTTGATAGTTTCTTGCCTCATCTTTTCCCTCTCCTCTTTGAACTGATTAGGAGAGAATAATATTTGAATCTTCCAGGATGCTCACTGAAAGAGCTGAAATTTTCTTGATATCGGAGGGTTAAGACCTTTCATAACAAAAGAGCTGTAGTTAAGACACCCACAAAAAAATCATCATACCTCAGTGCCCAACACACAGTAGATTAAATAGATTCATCCACATTCAGCACAGGCTCCAATTCTTAGACATGACCATACTCTTACAATTTTGAATCCTAAGTGTGTCTGCTGTGGACAGCATATAGGTAGATCTTGCTTTCTTTATCCAGTCTGATAATCACTGCCTTTTGATTGAATTGTCTAATCTATTTACAGTTACAGTTATTATTGATACAGTTGTATTTATGCCTGTCATTTGTTTTGTTTGCTTTCTACATATCTCAGGTATTTTTTGTTCCTATCTTCCTTCTTTACTATTATCTTTTGTAGTAAGTAGATATTTTCTAGTGTATCCTTTTAATTCTTTTAATTATATTTTAACTTTGTTTTCTTTTTTAAGTGGTTGCTCTACAGCTTACAATAAACATCTTAATTTGTTATAATTCACTCCTAATATTCTAACCTCATTCCAGTAAGATATTAAAACTTTATTTCTATATAGCTCCATTACCTACCCCTATTTTGTGCTATTACTGTTATATATACTATGTCTGTATATGTTAGAAACCTAAAAATACATTGTTATAATTATTGCTTTATATAGTTTTATGTCTTTTAAAGCAGCTGAGAGAAGAAAGGAGAACAAGTATATATTTACAGAGTTTATTATATATTAACCTTCTTATTTATTACTTCTGGTTCTCATCACTTCTTGTGGATTGGAGTTAGCATCTAGTGTCATTTCCTTATACCATATCCTCACAATTTAACTTCTTTATTAGAAGTAGACCTTACAATTTTTATGAGATGTGATAAGAAGTCTTAGACTGTGTCTTGTGTGCATGCGTGGAGTTCTAGAGAAATATCCACACTTTACCTAATTCACTTTAAGATCCTTGTTAATAAGTTTTAACCTCACATCCAAAATAATATCTTATTCTTATTTTGGATGTTAGTTCTTACACATACAGAAGGACAAATACAAATATTTCACTATTACTTAATCCCACCCTGAATCTTTTCTTCCTTAGAAATACTTTTAAAACATTAAGAAATCAGAGGTCTTTTTATTGACACGGATTTGTTTAACAAACTTCGAGGGTTTTGGTAATCTAATAGAATAGCCTTTGACTCTTTGACCTAAAATATTTTTCTGGGAAAAGACAAGTTTGTGTTGGCGGGTACTTTTGCTTTTGGTTTTCTTTTCTCCTTAAGTTTTTGGGAATTGTGATAAGCAACTGCACTGTTACTAAGCTATGCATTTTAATTTTTAAAAGTCTAGATCTGGCGATTAATTGCTGAGTTTCTCCAAGAGAAGAAGGCCCGAGCTTTTACCTCTAGCAATGTTTACAGTCAGATGATGAGGTGAGGGCAGGGAGAAGAGAGCTCTTCTTTGGGTGCCAAAATGGGAAAAAATTCTAGTATTTCTGCTCTTCACAAAGACACCACACAGAACCAACTGTTTAGTAGTGCTTCCCAAATTTCAAGGTGCATACTAATTACCTGGAGCTTAGTTGAAATGCAGATTCTGACCAAAGGTGGAGGGTGCAGCCCAGTGTTCTGCAATCCTAACAAGCTCCTGTGTGCTGCAGATGTTGCTAGTGACTGGGGAGCCAGACTTTAAGTAGCAAGGGTTGGAGCACTCATGCGCAAATTTCCCGTACATTACAATCACCTGGGTTTTTTTTTTAAATTACTGATTCCTGGGGCCCATGCGCAGAGATTCTGATTTAATAGATTGTGGTTGTCATAGTAATGTGCAGGCAGGCTGGAAAGTTACCGAGAATTACAAGTTAAAAGTGCCAGAGACTATGATCAAGCCCCGAATATCATAGCTCAGTCTATGCATCACCAGAACCCAGGTTCTGTGTCAGAGTTTCAGTGTCTTCATGGCCAGGATGTCCTGAATATGGCTACCAGATAAATCAGATTTCCTTTTTTACACTATAAACCAAAAATAAAATTCTAAGCCCCCAACCAACAGAATGGACCTCCCTTTCAGCCACAGGAATTCCAAAGTAAACCTGAAAAACTAGTTCAGGCCGTGATGGGAAGTGGGAGGGTCAGATGTGCCTCATGACACCCTTTTCCCTTTGGAGTTCAGGCACAACTGACCATCATAAACATTAAAATGGAGCTCTTAAGACTGACAAAGCAGACTCTTTATAGCAAATAAGATACTAAATTCCAACCTGACTCTGGTATAGCATCACATGGACAAACAGCAGGCTCTGCAAGAAACGATTTTACCCCAAAATATGTTTATTTGACACATTTTGAAATGGCACTGCAAAGCTGTCTCTTGCAGGGAAAATCTACATTCTACAGAGAATCCTCTTCTCTTTCCAGGTCTTTTCTTGATCCAGAATAGATTAACTAAGATTATAGCACTTTTTTAGGTTTGATAAGAGACATTTACCATCTAATCTGTCTGAAGCCTGCAACCTGAGGCTTCATCTGCATAATAAGAACCTTGATCTCCACAACCCTTTATCTTAACCCAGATGTTCCTTTCTACTGATACTAGGTCTTTAGATAACAACTTAACTCTTTCAACCAATTGGCAATCAGAAAATCTATGAATCCACCTATGACCTGGAAGCCCCTGGCTTCCAGTTGTCCTGCCTTTCTAGACTGAACTAATGTACACCTTACATATATAGATTGATGTCTTTAACTCCTGTCCCCCTAAAATGTATATAATCAAGCTGTAATCCAACTATGTTGGGGACATGTTCTCAGGACCCCTTGAGACTGTGCCTTGGGCCTTGGTCACTCATATTGGGCTCAGAATAAATCTCTTCAAATATTTTACAGAGTTTGACTCTTCTTTTGTCAACAACATTGATTCATATTAGGTACGACTTTAATACAACTACCATCACATCTCTGTATAGTTGCAGCATACCAAGAGAGCCATCTGCTAGGGTGCAGGGAATAAAGGAATGCAAGTAGAATATTTAGAAACAATTGAGAGACTGATGGACGATGGCCAGATCATATATGACAACAGAATCCTGACCCACAGTCTCTGCCAAGAATGGTCAGGACTTGATCAGTGACTGCCAGCCTCCCTAGTTTTTGCCTCCACTTCCAACGCAGGACCAACCAGAGAAACGCTAGTATGCTGCCCAAATCAATCACATCAGATGCCCCATTTCTAATTACCCCACCTCCAACTTCCCCATGCCAGCAACCTCTAATCAGAGCATACTCGGAGCCTTTTTTTCCCACCATAAATCTTTCCTACTCCTCTGCCCATCGTGGAGTCTCTGCAAGCGATGGTGGCTGACTCCCTTGCTCTGAATAAAGAGCCTCTGTTTGTTCTCTTTTGGGTGGTCTTTATTTCCACACAACAATGAAACTAAGACTCAGTTTGCTTTTTATTATCACCATCCACCAGAATTTCTGAAAAATTACAGAGATACAATGCTCTGCCTAGGTGAGGGTGGACTACTCCCATCACCTTGGCCCCTTGGTAATGCCACTGCTTTGTAGCACTTTTTCAGCCAGCTTTTACAACACAGCTTGATATCCAGGCTGCCCTGGAACTCCACACAGCTCTTCTCTTTCTGAATCCGCTGCTCCTTGTGACCTCTATCTCCACACCCAGGGGCTTTCCTCCACTTCCAGAGACCTTCCTTCAGCTTCCCTTCTAACCGTTCAAGGTCATGTTGTTTCGCGGAGGTCACAACCTCTAACTCCTCTCCTTTCCTTTTCCCAGCACGTTCCCCCACCCTGAGCTTGGCTCCAAACCTCAGTTTTTCACTTTGGTTTCTATTGTTCTATTTCCTGCAAACTGGTCCCTAGACCATTAAAAATTAACATTTATAGAATTGCATAATTAACATGAGATAAATCAAAAGCCTCTTACCGATGAAAAAAATGAGCACGTGCATTCTCCGTGTGTTATTCAAAGTCAAATTGCAGTTGATAATCTGCTTCCCAAACCATCAGATTATGACAAGCCACATTAAACCTAGAGGTATAGTCAGTTTAAAAAGAAAAAAAAAGCTACTTATACTTGTTGTTTAGTTTTGCCTCAGTCTCCCTCCCCTACTCCATCTACCCCCAACTCCAAAATGCAGCTCAATTCTCAGAATACCTGATGTGTGTTGAAAACTTTCACATTGTGAAGTCTACTTGCCAGCATATTCTTCTGACCGTCTTCATAATAAATGGAAATAAAGCAGGGAAGGATTAATAAGGACAGTGCCAAGAAAAATTATTCAGAACTTGGAAATAAGGCCAGGAGAGTTCACAATATCCTTTCAATGTCATAATAGTGTGTTGGTTTATAAGCCTACCCCGGGGCCATCCATAGGAAGATACCTTTGTATAACTTGCTATATACCATTTGTTAAAGATCCCAGACTTGGTGAAGTTACTTATGAACTTGTATATTGTCTGGTAGAAATGCAAATCATTTTCCCAAAGATTATAGCTTTATTGCCCTGTAGGACATTGAGCAGTTTTGTATCTAACCTAGCAATCTCATTCAAACATTCTTCTTTTTAATGCCTACAAATATCCAGCGCTCTTTGAAACACCTTTATTGTCTCATTGGTTCCATCATTAATGAACTGAATTAAACCTTTGACCTGAGCCATGATTTTAACATTTTGAAAGTGATACTTTGAAGAGTCATACAGTCAACGTGGGAGCTAGTTATGGCAGATGTGATGGATAAGAAAGAGAGGCCAGATTTATCAACATAGCTATTCTAATCCTTTCATAGATTCCTGCTTCCAGAGTTATTGTTTTTTGCAACACATACTATTAACTTCCCTTCAGGAACCATAGCCCCAGAAAAGCTTATCCACAACATTAATTACACGAGGATTCTGGAAAGGTACATAACATCTGTAGCCTCTAACCTGTGTGGTAATGGGCTGGTGAGAGTCTTGGGGAATACAACAGAAACTGGCACACAATGGAAGCAGCCCTCCCATCCTCACCACACAGGAATCCCATGGGACAGAGGACTGAATCAGCCCCCCATTTCCCAGAGCCAAACTAGGAAAGAAAACTGGCTTTTCCAAAATGATAATGAAGCGGCACTGTTGTCTGGGGTAAATACCCAAGATTCATTGTCTCACCGCCAGGGAAAACTAAGACAGGAACACAAAAGGAGTCAACTTAAGAGCAGAAGTTTAACAGGCTAAAGAAAGAGAAGAGCTCTCTCATGCAGAGAGAGGGGTCCTGAATGAGTTTCTGCTTCTGCGGTGAAATGTAGTGTTTTATAGATGAGCTTGAGGAGGTCCTGTCTGATTTACATAGGAGACGAAAGATTGGTCGAACCAGGTGTATCATTTGCATAAGGTGTGAAAAACTGGTTAGGACTAGGCGTGCCATTTGCATAGGGCACGAAAAGCTGGCCACCTTCACCCTGATCTTTTATTATACAGATGGGTTCTCTAGCTGGCTGGCACCATGTTGCCCGTTCCTTTACTGTACACATGGTGACACAGAAAAGGGAAGATGGAACCTCCATGTTCAATATACCTGGCTCCCAGGTAGTCCTTTTCTTTTGGCACAACTGCCGGCATTCACCTGTGCAAACTTCCAGCTTCCTTATCTATGTTTGCAGCGCAATTTTTCAGGCTGCTCTTCGTTAGAAGAGAGTAATTTCTTGGGCTGCTTTTTTTTTTTTTTTTTTTTTTCGAGACGGAGTTTCGCTCTTGTTACTCAGGCTGGAGTGCAATGGTGCAATCTCGGCTCATCGCAACCTCCGCCTCCTGGGTTCAGGCAATTCTCCTGCCTCAGCCTCCTGAGTAGCTGGGATTACAGGCACGCGCCACCATGCCCAGCTAATTTTTTGTATTTTTTTTTAGTAGAGACGGGGTTTCACCATGTTGACCAGGATGGTCTCGATCTCTTGACCTAGTGATTCACCCGCCTCGGCCTCCCAAAGTGCTGGGATTACAGGCTTGAGCCACCGCGCCCGGCCTAGGCTGCTTTTTGTTAGAAGGAAAGCCTTGCCAAGGACTCTTTTACCCTCACTAGCTGCCTAAATAATTTCTTTCTACCTCCTGTATCAATAAGGCAACACGACTTGTGCCTAAAAGGCAATCACAAAGACCCATGTTGGAGCAGTAGCTATTTCATAACAACCTGGGAAAGCCCAAACACCCAGCAAGTTCTAATATCAAACCCAGGAGAAACCTTAGTCTCTGTGAGGGAGAGAAGTACTTGTCTGTGAAATTTCTTGGCAATAAGATATTACCCTTGATTTAGTTCTGACATTGGCATGTGTGTGTACGTGTTTACAAAGGAATCTTTCTGATTTTCCTACTCAAAAACGGAAGAAAGATCTTTTCATGTTTTTATTTTAAAAGGAACCTTTAAGTCCTACAAGGTCAGCTGGCCTGCTTGTTTTCTGGTTTCTTATCTCACAAAATTTCTTGTCATTAACTATGTGTTTTCAATCACCTAGTGTGTATTTAAGTGGCTTTCTGATTTAAAAGGTATTTCATGTTTTGAGGATATTATAAGGTATGGTCATCTCTTTATTGTAGGATGGGCATTCACAGTACTGTTTGCACTGTGGTCTGCTATTTTACATGCTATTTTGTATTTATCTGGCTCTGAAG
Source organism: Callithrix jacchus (assembly GCF_049354715.1). Lineage (NCBI taxonomy): Eukaryota > Metazoa > Chordata > Mammalia > Primates > Cebidae > Callithrix > Callithrix jacchus. The sequence goes on from NC_133524.1 coordinate 13,397,283, forward strand.
CGTGCAGTCTAACAACAAAATAGGTAGTGGGTAGGTATAGTCTGATAATGTTGATCTAAAGCTTTCAGATCTCAAACCTTACGGAGGTTTATTTAGTTTCGTATGGTTTGAAATGCTAAGGTGACTGAGTGAGAACATAAACAAAAATCTTATTGTTAAAAAGTCTCCTTAGCTAAAAATACCCAGAGTCGTTCCATATTCTGACAACTCTTCAACAAAACTGTTGGGCAGTTATTAGCTAGAAATGCAAAGGGGTGAGCCAGTTGCCTAGGATGATGCCCTTTTAATTACTGGATGAGCTTTCCTAAATATTAAAAACAATCTAAGTTTGTGTACATTTTGTTTAGCTTTAGTCTAAGAATTTATTTATCCCAGAATAATACAGAAAGCAGACCTGAGGGATCGAGCAGGTGCAGGGTTTTGCTATTACAGTTCGGCAAGACCAAACAATTCTTCCTGCTATGCTTGTACCCTGAAAAAGATATCCTGATCAAGGGTTTCCCAAGGCCTGCGGGTCAGTCCCCAGACCAGAGCTGTGTTCTCTGGACACTCACTGTTTTCTGAACCAGTGATAGGTGAACAGTCTCTGTTGTCCCCTTGCTTTTCCGGGCTCCCCCTCCTCCCACATACCTCTGCTCTTTGTCCAGAAACACAGGCAGGAATATAAAGAACTTAAATATGCAGTTTTCCTTAAGTGGCTGGTTATTTTGCAATAGATTGTTCACGAAAATCTCACTGAAAAATTGCTGCTTCCTTTTGGAGGTGTTAACTCAGGCTTTTCCCTTGTGTTTTCCAGAAAATTCCATGTTCAAGGAGCCGAACTTTCTTGCTCCACATAAAAGTTTCGGGGTATGCTTAAACTCCTCCCTCTTTTGAACTGCACCTCACGTTCGAATGTTCCTTGTCCTACTACAGGAAGATCTTCACTTACTGCTTCTAATTGGATTTGTAAGAATGAACTTGTCTATTTTCCCCTTTAGTCCTGCCTTGAGGCTAAGATGAATGGCCCCTCATAAATTGCTGGGCTGGTCATTTGTCTGGAACACCTGCGAGTTACTATCCCATAATAACACGGATAATGAAACTGAGTAGTATAAAACCAGCATCGAGTGGGGAGGCTCATTAAAAAAATGGCTTGGTACCAAAACAGAGATATAGACCAATGGAACAGAACAGAGGCAACAGAGGCAACACAACATATCTACAACCACACAATCTTTGATAAACCTGTCAAAAACAAGCAATGGGGAAAGGATTCCCCGTTCAACAAATGGTGCTGGGAAAACTGGCTAGCCATGTGCAGAAAGCAGAAACTGGATCCCTTCCTGACACCTTACACTAAAATTAACTCCAGATGGATTAAAGACTTAAACATAAGACCTGGCACCATAAAAACCCTAGAAGGAAATCTAGGCAAAACTATCCAGGACATAGGAGTAGGCAAGGACTTCATGAACAAAACACCAAGAGCATTGGCAACAAAAGCCAAAATAGACAAATGGGACCTAATGAAACTCCACAGTTTCTGCACGGCAAAAGAAACAGTCAATAGAGTGGATCGGCAACCAACAGAATGGGAAAAAATTTTTGCAGTTTACCCATCTGACAAAGGGCTGATATCCAGAATTTACAAAGAACTCAAACAGATTTCCAGGAAAAAAACAAACAAGCCCATTCAAAAGTGGGCAAAGGATATGAACAGACACTTTACGAAAGAAGACATATATGAGGCCAACAATCATATGAAAAAATGCTCATCGTCACTGGTCATTAGAGAGATGCAAATCAAAACCACATTGAGATACCATCTCACGCCAGTTAGAATGGCGATCATTAAAAAATCTGGAGACAACAGATGCTGGAGAGGATGTGGAGAAAAAGGAACACTTTTACACTGTTGGTGGGAGTGTAAATTAGTTCAACCACTGTGGAAGTCAGTGTGGCGATTCCTCAAGGCCTTAGACATAGAAATTCCACTGGACCCAGCAATCCCATTACTGCGTATATATCCAAAAGGCTATAAGTCGTTCTACTATAAGGACACATGTACACGAATGTTCATTGCAGCACTGTTTACAATAGCAGAGACTTGGAATCAACCGAAATGCCCATTGATGATAGACTGGATTGGAAAAATGTGGCACATATACACCATGGAATGTTATGCAGCAATCAGAAATGATGAGTTTGTGTCATTTGTAGGGACATGGATGAATCTGGAGAACATCATCCTCAGCAAACTGACACAAGAACAGAAAACGAAACACCGCATATTCTCACTCATAGGTGGGTGATGAAAAATGAGAACACATGGACACAGAGAGAAGAGTACTAAACACTGGGGTCTATTGGGGGGAAATGGGGAGGGCCAGTGGGAGGGGGAGGTGGGGAGGGATAGCCTGGGGAGAAATGCCAAATGTGGGTGAAGGGGAGAAAGAAAGCAAAACACATTGCCATGTGTGTACCTATGCAACTGTCTTGCATGTTCTGCACATGTACCCCCAAACCTAAAATGCAATAAAAAATTAAAATAAATAAATAAATAAATAAAATCAGTCAAAGCAAAAAAAAAAAAAAATGGCTTGGTTGCATGTGTCTTGAACCTGTGGAATTGCTGATCAGCCCCTTCAGTTCTGAGGCACCCCAGCCCAGGCCTGCACTTGACCCCTACTGCATGCTACTCTGCCCCTACAGGGGCCCAGAAGCTCCTTGTTAGTGGCAGTCTTTTCTCCTGGCATGGCCCTCCCTTTTCATAAGCCTGGGGCCTTTTAGGCGGGACCTGGCTTTTTTTTTTTGCCCCGCCCCAAAGCATAGAAGGAGAAGTTGGCCTTCTCCCAGTCTACTACCTCAGCCTCTAGACTGTGCTGTCCAATATGGTGGACATGAGTTGCATGTGGCTTTTGAACAGCTGAAATGTGGTTAGTCCGAATTGAGATGAACAGTAAATGTAAAATTCATAGCAAATTCCAAAGACTTCATACAAAAAGGTTAAAAAGTCAAATATCTTTATAATTTTCATATTGATTATATTGAAATGTTTTACATATTATCACTTGAACATGGACAGGATTAGGGGAACTAACCCCTGCACAGTAGAAAATCCAAGTATAAATTTGACTCTTCAAAAACCTTACTAATAGCTTACTGTTGATCAGAAGCCTTACCAATAACATAAACATTCAATTAACACGTAGTTTGTCAATATATACTGCATTCTTACAATAAAGAAAGCTATAGAAAGGAAAATGATATTGAGAAAATAATAAAAGAACATATATTTCCTATTCATTAAGTGGGAGTGTATCATCATAAAGGTCTTCATCTTCATCATCTTCATGTTGAGCAGGCAGAAAAGGAGGAGGAAGAGGAGTGGTGAGTTTTGCTGTTTCAGGGGTGGCAAGGGTGGAAGAAAATCTACATATAAGTGGACCCACACAGTTTAAACTTGTGTTGTTCAAGGGTCAATTGTATTAGGTAAAACAAAAGATATTATTAAAATTAACTCCACCAATTTTTTTTACTAATTTTTTTAAAATGTGGTCAGCAGAAATTTAAAATTCCATGTGGCTTGCATTTGTGGCTCGCATTCTGTTGCTATTGGGTACTGCCACACCGGACAATCATCCACCATCTTCACCCAACAGATGTCCACCTTTGCAGACCACACCATTCTGTTGCGATGGCCTCTTTCCAACTACAGAGGCTCCCCAGAAACTCCTTAGTTGTCCTCAAAGTTGGGCTTACTGTTATCCTCCACCCAACTCCAAGCTATCAACCAAGATAATTTTAACATGTATTTCAATCAAACCAATAAGCATTAATTAGGTGGTTACTGGCTCTGGATTTTTTATTGAGTAAAAACTAGATTGTAAAGAACATATAGTTTATTAAGGAAGAAGGGACTACAAACAATTATAATAAAGTGAGAAAAGTTCTAGAATACACTGTATGTATAAAGTACTACCATTGGAACCAAGAAAAACAAGATTAATTCTGCCTGTGATTATCAGAGGAAGTGCAGAGGCTGTGGGTGAGGGTGTTCATGGAGGTGGAGGTGGAAAGTACCTGTTAGGTGACAGAGCTGCAGGAGGCCATAAGAGGCAAGGCTGCAGAGGTGTGGTGGGACCACATGATGGCTCTGGTGGGTGCCCTGGGGGTCAGGCTGCATAGGACCAGATGGTGATGCTAAGTAGATAAGGATGCACAGATGATGGAGCTGCACAGAGCTGTGGGAGACAAGGCTGCTGTCCCGCCAACTTCAGAAGCATAAGAGGAGAGTTTTGGTGGTGAAGCTGGAGCAGGATAGAGCACAGAAGTTGTTACAGGAGAAGGATAGGGCGCTTAGTGGTCTCAGCTGTCAAGCTGTGTTGGTCCCCACCCTGGGCATACTTTTCTTTTTGTGCATACCTGCTAGACATTATCAGAAGGAAGGAGCTGGAGAACGTACTAATATGTCACTCAGCTTCTGCAAAGATGTGCAGATCTGCTCTCTAACGGGAGAGCTGCTTTTGCACTGAAAAGTTTAGCAGAAACAATGACCTAGTTCACCTGCCTCAGAGCTGGCTGGCTTGCCCAGGCAACAGGCTGAACGTTTATTAAAAGTGAAAACTCATTCTCCAGTAAATGCCTTACTTGTCAGAACCTTCTCTCTGCTTCTCCATGACACGGAAGCCAGGGTAACGAGCAGTTACAGAATGCATGCACTTTCTTTGCTCTTGAAACCTAAAGACAAAACGTGGGAGGACCCTCTCTGCCTTACAGTGTTAGAGATCATTTTCTGGTGCACCCAGGACGGGTATTAGAGAGCGGTCAGTCAGCCCCACAGCTGTGGGCACAGAACTGACACATACCCCCATCTCTGCCTTTGTGGTCACACGTGGAGAGGGCACACATGATGCGGGGTGGAGGGTGCTAGGAGAGAGAAATGCCTTACTCCAAAAAAGCCAGTGTTGCAGTTAGGTTTATTTTCTCAAAAAAAAAATTGATGGCAGAGTCTCTCTACCAAGCCGGAACCAGAGTGTTGATTCTCTAGGAGATTGTGGGCTCATGCGATTACCTACAGAACTAAAAACAAACAAGCCAACAGCCACATCCCCAGAGATTATGATTTAATTGGTGTGAAGTTTGGTTTGCCTTTGTTTTTTGGAGAGCTCCCCAGGTGCTTCTAATATTCAGCCAAGGTTGAAAACCACTGGCTAGATTTTGAAAGTCCATCTTTTTCTTTGCCTGTTGGTTTGAGATAGAGTCTCACTCTGTGGCCCAGGCTGGAATGCAGTGGCACAATCTTGGCTCACTGCAACCTCTGCCTCTTGAGTTCAAGTGATTCTTGTGCCTCAGCCTCCCAACTAGCTGGAACTACAGGACGCTCAGGCACAAGACTGAACTTGGGAGGCGAGTTCAAGTTCTACTGCCACGTCAGGCTAATTTTTCTATTTTTAGTAGAGACAGGGCTTCACTATGTTGGTCAGGTTATTCTTGAACTGACCTCAGGTGATCCACCCACCTCAGCCTCCCAAAGTGTTGGGATTACAGGCCTGAACAGTCACGCCCGGTGTTTTTTTGTTTCTATTTATTTATTTATTTTGGCTTATTGATTGCCACTGATTTTCACTTAAAGAGGGAGGAGGCAAAATTGAGGTCATTGACTCAGGGTTTGGGAAACTGAATGGGCGAGTACAAAGTAGCTGAGAAAGTCTAGGCTGTGTCCAGGAATGAGAAATCGGGGCTACTGCCTGAAACCTCATAGTATTTGCCCTAAAAGGGAAAGAAGAAGCAATGGCAGATCTCATTTTTCTCTAAGGACTGTAGTTCTCAAATAGAGTCACCTGGAGGGCTTGTTAAGCCCCAGATTGTGCCCCTCCCCCCGCCACCAGTTTCAGATGGGGTGGAGCCAGAAAATGTATGTTTCTAACGTGTTCCCAGGTGATGCTGATATTGCTAGTCCCAGAAATACAAGGGAGAACAGGATTACTTTAAATGAAAAGGCAGCAAAAAGCCCCAGGCATTTTTTTCTGAGCACCTACTATGTGCCTGGTACCACACCATACCCGAGGATACGAAGGAGGAGCCACAGTTCCTGCTGTCCATAGCTCGGTAATCTCTTGATGGGGAGACCCATAGACAAACATTTCCATTTTGTTAGGTTCTATGGAGGAGACTTCCAGTTTCCTCTTGGAGATGTGGGAGTTAGAAATAGCAGGGCTGTAGGCCCGGCACAGCAGCTCACTATAATCCCAGCACTTTGGGAGGCCAAGGCAGACAGATCACCTGAGGTCAGGAGTTCGAGACCACCCTTGCCAACATGGTAAAACTCTGTGTTTTCTAAAAATACAAAAATTAGCTGTGCATAGTGGTGCACACCTATAATCCCAGTTACTCGGGAGGCTGAGGCACAAGAATTGCTTGAACCTGGGAGGTGGAGGTTGCAGTGAACCAAGATATCACACCACTGCACTCCAGCCTGGGCGACAGAGCAAGACTCTGCCAAAAAAAAAAGAAAAAAAAGAAAGAGAATAGCGTGGCTCCCACACTTACAACATCAAAAAGCCAGAAAAAAGAAAGAAAGAAAGAAAGGAAAGAGAGAGAGAGAGAAAGAAAGGAAAGAGAGAGAGAGAGAAAGGAAAAGAAAGGAAAGAATGAGAGAAAGGAAAGAGAGAGAAAGAAAGAAAGTGTGGCTCCCACCCTTTCTCCCAAAAAGCCAGACGTTGTAAGGTCTGGCCTTAAAATTATTAAAAAAAAAAAAAAAAAAAAGCCAGATAAACTGAAAGTTCAAACCTTTCTTGAATCCATCAGAAAGCTGGGATCACAGGGCAAACAACTAATTCAACATCAAAGGACAGAGAGACAATGGCAGGGACAAACGAGACATGAGCCTTTGCTTACCTGAATCATAGGCAGCTGGACATGAGTAAGAAGAATTCACTAGAATTTTTTTTAGCTTGTTTTAAAAATTATTTTTTGAAGTCTCATGTGGGTTTTGAGCCACAGTTTGAAATAATTCATTTTGAGACAAGACCCCCAGCTGTGCCACCTCCAGCTTCCCCACAATGACAGCTGGGCCACTGTGGAGGAGTGAGGGGGGAATATGGAAAGAGCCCAAACCTTTTATTGTATCAAGGTCCTTCAAGCCAGGAATGAAATGGATGAGTTTGTACTGTTAGGGAAAGCCCTTGGCAGCTCTGAGCCTTAGTGTTTTCGGCACCCAAAGGGCAGCAGGACGAAACCCCATCAACAGTACCCACATTAACTGCTGCAAATGGTATTTCTTCCCACAAGATGTCTGAAGTCCAAGGATTAGGCCAACCATAGGATCAATAAGGATGCGACTTGCCAGCAATTTCTGCCACTGATGGGCTTGCCCCTTTGCAGACCCGGAGACACCCGCAGAGCTCTTCCCTCCTGACAGTGTTTCCATTCTAGGACCATCCCAGGCACAGCCTCACAACAAACCCACCCTAAGTTTCCTTGCAATAAAAGAAGCCAAGTGCAGGCAGAATCTTTAATTGCCAGTCATTGGGCAACTCCTGTAACCGTTTCTGCATATTAAAATTATAGCCCTGTAGATCTGAGATAACACTGTAATGTTAATTGGAAGATCTGAGATCTGGAAATGGTTTTACTGGACTTTCTGAAGTCTTTAATCCCACAAATGTATATCATTTTTCTTTTCTGTGGACTTTTGGATAACATAAAAGAATTTAATTGAAAAAAAAAGTTCATCTTCCAGGAAAACACTAATAACTAAGATTTCCTTCTTAATGAGAGGCCAACAGGGGTCAGGCTAACTAGAGAAGAGAAAGATAATTCCTCACATATTTTATGTTTCTTATTCTTTGTACCTTATTTTTCATAGCTCTTATGATCCCTGAGCCTCGCTGTGAACCATACTGACTGGGAAGATACCCAACTTGGTCCTTCCCCTCAAAAAAAAAACATTGTGTTTAAGGAGTATACAAGAATTATGAGTCCCAGATCTTTATCTACCTTGATGTTTTGAAAACTTGCTTTAAGAGAAATACCATGGGGCTGGGAGTAGAAGAACAGGAAGGATTATTTTTACATGCTGTGAATCCTTTACTTCCAGACCGCCCCACCCCTTCTTTACCAGTGCCCACAAACCAGGAACTCAAAGAGAGATGTAGCTGAAGTTCTGTTTGTTGGTGAATTCTTGGTATTTCCTTGAACTGTTCACGTTCAGTAATCTTCCCCTCAAGCTAATTTTATCATTCAGAGAAGAATCAAATCAATTTTCCAAATATCCAGACTTGTGAGTCTAATTTTATCCCCAAACTGAAATATTAGCCAGTTGTCCCATAGATTGTCCCTGCTCTCACCAACCTTGTTTTTAATCTGCTGAGGAAGTCTCACATCTAGAATCTTTAAAATGAAGTTTTGATCCTGATTCCCAGTTCCATATTCTGGTCTCTATGTAAGTTTCCCAGCACATGAATTGATATTTAATTAGAGGACTCTCTCAGAACTGACCAATTTCTCCCCACCAGTAATTAACTCAGGCCCAAATTGGATGTCCTGAGCTGGCACCAGACTCAAGATGCCCCTTTGTGTCTACTCTCATATGAACCCTAGAGCTGAAGCTTGGCCATTCTCAATTGGTATGCAAGACTGGAGTCCACTGAAACAGGGCTGCATGAGAGTACCTGGATGAAATTCCCTCCACATTTACCTGGCAGCTGTGTTACCATTTAGGTTGAAGGAGGCAATCTTTGTGAGTGGAAATCCTCCAACACACTCATGATTTCACCAAAGACAGGTGTGACATGTACTTCCATTCACTTGAACATTCACATGGATTTTCTAGAAATTTCTAAATACTACCAGAATTAAATGCTTCATGTCCTAGGATAATAAATACAGAATAATCTGGGATTTCGCTTTCCATGATTTCAGTTAGCCATGTTCAACCAAGGTTGGAACATAAGTATGAGTATAGTATAATAAGATATTTTGAGGCTGAGCACAGTGGCTCACGCCTGTAACCCCAGAACTTTGGGAGGCCAAGACGGGCTGATCGTTTGAGATCAGGAGTTCAAGACCAGCCTGGCCAACATAGTGAAACCCCATCACTACTAAAAATACAAAAATTAGCCAGGTATAGTGGTGTACACCTGTAGTCCCAGCTACTCGGGAGGCTGAGGCAGGAGAATTGTTTGAACCCAGGAGGCAGAGGTTGCAGTGAGCCAAGATCACACCACTGCACTCCAGCCTGGGTGACAGAGCCAGACTCCATCTCAAAAAAAAGAAAAGATATTTTGAAAGAGAGAGCCACATTTATTTAACTTTATTACAGTATATTGTTATAATTGTTTATTTTTAGTTCGTCTCTTACCATGCCTAATTTATGAATCGCACTCTATTATAGATATGTATGTATGGGAAAAAACATAGTTCATATAGGGTTCGGTGTTATCCAGGGTTTCAGCCATCCACTGGGGGTCTTGGAATGTATCCCCCATGGATAAAGGGAGACTACTCTCAATCTGCACACACACACTCACACAAATAGGTCACAGAAGAGTTTCACTGCATGGGAAAGGGATTACACTAGTGAAATACTAAGCCACGTATCTGTGTCCATTTGCTCATTCTCATTAGGATTAAGCTGAAAGCTGTTTATCTGCTGCTAGTTGCATAGGGATATATCTTGGCTTTACTTTCGAAATGGATTCTTGGCACAGTTTCATTGTTAGGGATGTGGGATCCAAAACCAAAAAAAAAAAAAAACACATTGTGTTTAAGGAGTATACAAGAATTATGATTCCCAGATCTTTATCTACCTTGATGTTTTGAAAATAACATGAGGCTGGAGTAGAAGGACAGGAAGGAAGGGGAAGCTGAGAGAACAGCCAGGAAGCTGGGACTAACAGCTGTTCTATTTTTCTGAACAGGGTGAATAAAATTAGACAAGAGTTACAAATGCATGAGTGTAAAATAACAGCATGTCTAAGGAGGGCAGGGTGGTGGTGAGTCCTTATTGCTTGTGGGTAAAGGACAATTAAAATTAGTTTATGGAAAGTTCATAAAGATGAATAAAGTTAAAGTACTCAGCGTGGTATTCCTCTCTCTCCAACACAAGCTTTTCCTGCCGTAGATGTGTGAAGAGTGTGCTGAGATCCCATTTGTTCACCACCTCAGTGGGTTTCTGCTATACTTACAGACTAACCACCAATTTATTTTCATTTCTGCCTTTCAACATTAAACCAAGGTGTGCCTAATGACGACAACATCTTTCAACCAAAGGCCACGAGGACAGCTTCACAGGCCTGAGTGACGTATCCATCGGGCTTTATCTTTATGTAAAAGTCTTCATTTATGCCTTCTTTGTTCTTTCTCCAAATCAACCACTATAAACTACACAACACAGCTCTCTGTTTATTGATTAATTTTTTTGTTTATTTATTATATAGGGATGGGGGGGGTCTCACTATGTTGTCCAGGCTGATCTTGAACTCCTGACCTCAAGCAATCCTCCCGCCTCAGCCTCCCAAAGTGCTGGGATTACAGGCGTGAGCCACCATGCGCAGTCCATGGCTCTCTGTTTATATTTCAGTTTTAAAACTCCGAGTAAAGGAAACAGTCATCTTGGGCATTTGTTTTTCTGATAAAAGCTTCATAAATGTGCACAATCCTCTGTGTCTGCCTGCTTTCCCCACAGGCCTGTTGCTGTCCAGACCAGTATGAAGAGTATGCCTTAAAGGAGAAAACTATGGCTAAAAAGAGTCCCTTAGCCCAGTGGGTGAATTTCTTAGACTACATCAAAATCTGTTCAATCATTTGATGCAATTATTAAGTGCATAATATATAGCGGACCATTTTAGGCATGGAACAGAGCACAGCAAAAAAACAGACACAAATCCCTGTCTTTATAGAATTCAGATCCTAGTGGGGATATAGAAGAAAAATGAATAAAGAGAAGAGGGTTGGGAATGCCCAGGGTGGCGGCGGTAAAGCAGTTTTATAGAGGTTGATCCAGGGAGGTATTGTTTGTGGGAGATGTTTGAGCAAAGAAGGAGAAGAAGGGACCTGAGCAGATGTTTGGGAGAGAGCATTCCACAAAGATGAAATAACAGTGTAAGGCCATGGAGTGAGACTGCCTTGCTGATGGCCAAGCTACACGGACGCCAGGGTGGCTGCAGGGAGAAAGGGAGGAGGGGAAGCATAGTTTGGAGTCATAATTAAAATTTCAGAAAAGCTTTCTTTCTCAGCCTGATTCCTACTATGATAATATTTCTCATTTGTCCTTCTGCTTTTAGATAAGATAAATGATTTGAGGTGTGTTATTAGAAATTATGAAAAATAACAAGGCCATGCTCTCTGATGTACTTTCAATTATTACATTATCATATATGAATATATCAGACTAAAAAAAAGAGAAGATTATCATAGTCACGATAGTCACCACTATGACCACTAATGATAGAGTCACATCACAGTTTACATCGTCTCATTTGACTTTGTGATAGTGCCTGGATAAGAGTTACTTTCCCTTTCTGCAGATACGGAAAATTTTCCAATGCATTATGTGACTTGTCCAAAATTGCTCAGCTAGTAAATGCTGAAGGAGGGGTATGGACCAGAATTCCAGTATTACTTTTGCTAAATTACACGATTTTCAGTGCCAGCAGCATCCAGTACACCTGCTCAGGACATCTCTACTCTCTATAATTTTCCCCTTTAAGAGGAAAGACCTGTAGCTAAGAGAGATTGGTTTACCTAATAAGGAAAAAATAAAATGAACAATGACATTTATTATAATATCATATATCATACTAAAATGAGATACCTAAAAGCTCAATAACAAGAGACAGGTAAGTGTGGAATACTTACAGATGTGTGGGACATTATCATTCTATAATAATAAAATAAGAGCCACCCAGAGATGTCTACAACCTAATTTCCAGATTCTGTGTATATGTTACCTGGCAGGGAAAAGGGGAAGGAAGGTTGCAGTTGGAATTCGGTTGGTAATCAGGGAGATTACTGAGTGGGCCTGTATTAGACCATTCTCACATTGCTATAAAGAAACACCCAAGACCAAGTCATTTATTTATTTATTTATTTATTTTTGAGATGGAGTCTCACTCTGTCACCCAGGCTGGAGTGCAGTGGTGCAGTCTCAGCTTACTGCGATCTTTGCCTCCCAGGTTCAAGTGAGTCTCCTGCCTCAGCCTCCCGAATAGCTGGGACTACAGGCACATGCCACCACACCCAGCTAATTTAAGTATTTTTAGTAGAGATGGGGTTTCACCATGTTGGTCAGGCTGGTCTCGAACTCTTGACCTAAAGTTATCTGCCCACTTTGGCCTCCCAGAGTGCTGGGATTACAGGTTTGAGCCACTGCACCTGGCCAAGACCAAGTCATTTATAAGAAAAGAAGTTTTGTTGGCTTATGGTTCTGCAGGCGCTACAGGAAGGCTGACAGAGGAGGCCTCAGGAGGCTTTGACTGGTGACGAAAGGCAAAGTAGGAGCAGGCACCTCACATGGCAAGAGAAGGAGAGAAAGATGGGAGAGATGCCACACACTTTTAAAAGACCCGATCTCAGGAGAACTCACTAACGTAAGGACAATACCAAGAGGGACAGTGCTAAACCATTCAGGAGATATCCACCCCCATGACCCAATCACCTCCCACCAGGCCCCACCTCTAACATTGGGGATTATATTTCAATGTGAGATTTGGGCAGGAACACACATCCAAACTATATATTTTAAGGCCCAAGGGTCCTTCAAAGTGAAAGACTATGGGAGAAAAGCATAGAGAGATGCGATGTTGTTAACTTCAAAGATATATGAAGGGGCCACGAGTCAAGGAAAGCAGGAGGCCTCTAGCAGCTGTAAAGAACAAGGAAACGATTCTCCCCTGGGCCTCCAGAAAGGAGTACAGCGCTGCTGACACCTTGATTTCAGCTCAGTGAGACCCATGCTGCAATGCTGACCTCTATAATTGTCAGATAATAAATTTGTGTTGTTTTTCAGCTGTTGTGTTTGTGGTAATGTGTTACAGCAGCAATAGGAAACTAATACAATAAGCCAAAATGGACTATGGACATGTAAATATTTAGATGATATTGTGAGATCTATGGAATAAAATGACAAATATTTAGAATCTACATTTAAAAAGCAATATACAGACATGTACATACAGTGTGGTTAAAACTAGAGTTGATAAACAGAGAAACAGAAACCTTAGCTGAGTGAGTGTTAAAACTAGGTTTGATAAACAAAGAAACAGAAACCTTAGCTGAGTGAGTACAAAATCTGGGAGAAAAGCCAGAAAAATGTGAACCATGAGTAATGTGAGGGGTGGAATGACGCTGATTCATTTTTCTTTTCTTGCAACTTTTATGAAATTTTCAAATTTCCTTTAATGGGCCTGCACGGAGAAAACGCTAAAATTAAGTTTCAACTTGATCTGAGAAAGTAAAAATCCTATTTAGAGAGCTGCAATGATGTATGTTGCTAGAGAGGACACCATCAGTCATGACATCTGTGGTAAAATAGCAATATTCTTCCTCATTTTATTTAGGTAGCCAGATGGAGAAACAGTTATCATTTTAGCAGCTGGTACTAAAATTCTTATGTTGGGAGAGACCTATCTTACTTGAAAAGTTGAAAAGAAGCTTTGTGAAGTTCACTAGGAGAAGGAAGTCCCCAGGCCCAAGTGTTGAGCCAGTGCTTAGATTTCACTTTAAGGAAGGGAGAGGAAAGAGTAATTAGGGCTGGAGTCAGGAGAGGAGAGAGAAGTGTCAGCTGGGGCAGGAAGAAAGCTTTTGAAGGAAAACATAAACCTATAGCACATTTTCAAAGGAATTCAGTGTGTGGTCGATGGGACGCCCCATTACTCCCGATCTTCACCCAAACTGAAACTTGTCCATGTTTGATTTGATTTCACAGGGAAACTAAGAAAGGCAGTGAGATTTGCATCAAGGTTAACTCGGTTAAAAAAATTGGGCTAGTCTGTGTGGATGGGGAGAGTGTAAGATCTAAAACCACGTCTTGTGGTGTGCCTAGCATGTGTCTTCAACTTTGCTGGGTGTTCACTGCCTGTTCAACATCTCCCCTTCCTAGGGTACCCTCCTAACCCACATGTAATGTGTGATCCATTGCAAATTAACAAGTGTTTGCAAAGCTATTTCACTACCTTGAGTTGCATTTCATATACAAGAAGCCAGCCCTTGGATTCCCTGGGATTTGGGCCAGTTTGTTGCAAAGCAACCACTCAACTGCTCCCCTGAGAACCTGTGGAAGCTCCCCACCACTGATGTTCCCCAGGGATTGAGAAGCTATTCTCTCTCCCCACATGAGATGGTTTTAGAGGTAGGGGCCTGCAGTTATTCAAAGGAGCCATGGTGCTTGGGCTGCCCTCAAAAGCCCAGAAGATGCTGGGAGGTGGTGTTTGTTAGAGGACCCACTGGGGATTCTATATCCTCTATGGTGTCGTTGAGAATCAAAGGAACTTCACTCCACCAGACATCCCAAAAACAGAGCTCCCGAGGTGCCCGTGATTGAAAACAGGGAGTCTTCCCTAGAGATCCTCTGGGCCAAATCCTGGCATTGCTCCCAGTGGTCTCTCTCCACAGTGGCAGTAGTTTATATGGTTTTCTCCAATTCTGTCTTGAGGGCTCAATGAACCAGAGCTCCCTTGGGGTCAGGTGATATTCCAGAGGCCTAATGTCTGCCTCTGTGAGTGGCAAAACTTACTACCAAAAATGTGGGGGAGTAGTAGTGGTGATGTAAGTGTGTTTATGTGTGTGTGCGTGTGTATGCATGCCTCTGCCTACATCAAGGGAGAGAGGACAAGAAGGAGAGATTGCAGATTTTGTAGGCTTGAAGCTTACATGATTTTGATGGTCCTCTTCAAGAAAAAAAAAACTATATTACAAATTCAAAATGAGGTACAAAAAATACAAATATGTATTTACAATGAGGTAAAAAATTACAACGATTATAAAAGCTGGCAAATAACCCAAATAATCCATCACATAATCTAGAACATAGCATAATCTTCATTCCCCAATGCATCGCTATACTATTTTTCCTACATTTATTAGCTAAATATTCTTTGATCATCTCTTCAAATGACAGCGATTTTGTGTTTGTTTGTTTGTTTTTTGATAACAGGAATACACTCATTTTTTCCTCTATCTAGAATGATTGATGAAATGTTTTTTAAAAGTATCGATAGTTTAGAAATTGATTTTCAGGCTGGGCGTTATGGCTCATGCCTATAATCCCAGCACTTTGGGAGGCCAAGGTGGACAGGTCACCTGAGGTTAGGAGCTCAACACCAGCCTGACCAACATGGCGAAACCCCGTCTCTACTAAAAATACAAAAATTAGCTGGGCATGGTGGTGCGTGCCTGTAATCTCAGCTACTCAGGAGGCTGAGGCAGGAGAATCGCTTAAACCCAGAAGGCAGAGGTTGCAGTAAGTGGAGATCACGCCATTGCACTCCAGCCTGGGCGACAAAAGTGAAACTCTGTCTCAAAAGAAAAGAAACAATGAAAATTGGTTTTCAGCTTCCCAATTCATTTTTGGCCATGTAATATAAATTTGTAGGATTTGTTGTCAAATTTGAAAAACCTATCAAGTTTTTTTCATGTGTGAGCTGTCAGATTTCAAGTTATTTTAAGTGTCCTTACATAGTGACTAATCACAATCTGTGAACTAATGACACTCATTACAGAGTTTGTCATTGATGTCGTTTAGTGGTGTATTATGATTTTTATGTTAATCATTGTCAATATTAGTATTCATTGTCAAATTGGCAAGAAATTTAATTTTCTTCAAACATTTATAGATTTATTTTTTATTAGTTGGATTAGTAAGCAACCAAGAGTCCCGATTCAAAATTTGTTTCTTCCTCTTCAGATATTACTGATTTTGTTATGGTCTAAATGAATCTTTCATTTACAATTTATTTCTCCATGTCAGAATGATTTCTCATGATTTCATTCAGAAACATGCATATACCTCTGTATATATGTATAACAGTTTTACCGTGTAATGAGTTTATAACTGGATATGTGGAGCATTCCTGATGGGAAAGAACTTCTATTTTGACTTGATGTCCTTGAGAACTAAATCTTCTGCTTACAATTCCATGTATCTCATGCTTGGGAGAGGTTTTTCACAAAGTAACTTTTGGCCATCTATATTTCAAATGTTATTTCTTTTCTACCACCCCACACTGCTAGTGCTGCTAGGCACAATGACACACATTACAATTTATGGCCTCTGGCCCTATACCTTTTCTTTGTGATCCCAAGTGAGACATCACAGTAGATGGTAGAGGGGTTCCTGAAAGCCATTCCTACATCAGGATGGCTGGTAATAACTTAAATATGAAACACAAATATATCCCACTAAACCCAAACTGTTCCTAACTCAACTTCATCATAGGCATATTTCAAAACTGCCATGGTCATCTTCAGTGCAACTCAGTACAAGGAAGGGAAGTTATAGTGGGAAGAGACAGTAGTCTTACTTGACTGTGGGTGAGATTGAGTAGTTTTACAAATTTTATAAAAACATATGAATATGTGAACATATTGCCTTAGAAGGGGCCCAGGTATGCCACGGAGCGTTTATGCTTCCTGATCAATCCGCCTCAGGGGCAAGAGTTGGTACCAGATGATATACTACTAGAACCTTCTCTATTGCTAACTCCACCTATTATTTTTAAAGACAGGGTCTCATTTTGTCACCCAGGCTGGAGTGCAGTGGCATGATCTGTGCTTATTGCAGCCTCGACCTCCTGGGCTCAAGTGATCCTTCCACTTTAGCCTCCCAAGTAGCTGGGACCACAGGCACAGGCCACCATACCTGACTAGTTCATTTCTATTTTTTATAGAGACAGGGTCTTTCTATGTTGCCCTTTTGCCCAGGCTGGTCTCAAACTTCTGGGCTCAAGCGACTCTCCCTCCTCAATCTCTCCAAGTGCTGAGATTGCAGGCTTGAGCCACAGAACCCAGCCCAGAAACAACTATTTAGCAGAGTTTCCACCCTCTTCCCCCCTCCCCCTCCCACCAAATAAAGCAAGAGTTTTGCTTTTCAGGTTGACAAAGAACTTATTTGACTACTTCCCTAAAGCTAATACTTTGCTGGGAATATAGGAGAAGTTAAAGGGAATAGAATTATTTCTACACTATTAAGATGATAAAAGTTTCAATTTATTATGAATACAAGAGTTCAAATATTTTTTTAAAAGCCACCAGAAGGTGGTTTAAAAAGGCTTTATTCTCTTGAATAACAATGCCTGCCAGTTTCAATAAGATTAGCTTTTCTTTTTAAATCTCATCTAGAAAGCTTTTATAATTGAATGTTGATTTATTAATCATTTTTGTATCTTTCATCACCGGTCTGAGAAATCTTAATAAAGACTGTTGATGCTAGTAGATCCATCTCATACTGGAAAAAAAAAACCTGGTTTTTGATCACTTGTTTCTTGTCCGTGTGTGTGTGTGTGTGTGTGTATGTGTGTGTGTGTATGGGTGTGTATGGGTGTGTCTTTCTCTTCCACACAACCCAACCAGACACTTTCTTTTCAAAATATTATGATCATCACTATCTCTGTTGTACCAAGGGAATTTTCAGTATTCTAAAAATAACTTCAATTCTATGGAGTCAGAGTGTTTTTAGTTACAGATGCCCAAACAGTAGGGTTTCACATCAGACCCATCTTAAAATACCGTATTAAAAAACATAGAGAATAATGGAAACATGAAAAATGATTTGGAAATTAGGATAACTAAATCTGATCAAAATTAAATTCTATAATGACCAAAGGATAAAATACTAGTGTTAATTATTCATCGGAGGGGCCTGAGAGAAACCTGATTTTTTCTCTTCTTTGTCTTCTACTTGCCTTGCTTCCCGCTGCCTTTTTCTCTGCACTACTCTGGCATCAGCTGGAACTGGTTTGAGCGCCATGCTTCTACCAGCTTTCACAAAATATCCGAAGCCTAGGAGTAGGAACCTAGGTAAACTCTAGGTGAAAGGAGTGACTAAAGCAAGTGTTTCCCTTCTTGTTTTCATTCCGGGTCACCTGCTTTTGATTTAAAATGTTTTTATAACTGGATTAAAAATTTTCCTCTTTCTTGTACATATATTGTGATAGACATAAGCAATTTGTTTCATTTCTATCTTCAACCATGGGAAATGAATTTTTTGAACCTGATTTTTGTTGCTTATAAAAGGCACAATGAAGACTACTTACTGAATTCTAATAACTGCACAATCCTTACGCAAAGCTTGGTGGTAAAAAAATGAATATTCATGAGACCACCTAAGGAATGTAAAATCCATTGCTTACTTGATATTCAGGGACTCCAGGTTAAGAGTGCATTGAAATGGAAAGTGTTAATTAGTCATTGCTGTTTAACAAACGATCTCCAGTTCTCAGAAGCTTATAGTCATGTTTCCACGCACAGGTCTATGGGTCAGCTACAGTTTTACTGGAATCATCCAGGATTAGGAGAGCTTGGCTCCAGGTTACGCACTGGTTTTAGGCCCCCGTCATGTGTTTACTCATTCTCTCTGGACCAGCAGCTACTCAGTGTATATTCTTCCCATGGTGAATCACAGGAGCATAAGATGTCATGCCCAATCACACACATGTGCCTCTTAAGCGTTAACGTTCCAGCCAAGTTTGCAGAGTTTCCATTGGCTAAGCCCAAAGTCAAGGAGTGGGAATGCACACTCTACTATCGCAACGCTAGGTCACACAGCAGAGGGAGGGAGAGAAGACTTAATAACAATAATCCATCTTCCACACTGACCAAATTTGTCTATGATTGATTTCCTCGTTTGTAAAATGAAACAAAACACACACAAACCAAAAATACTTTATCTCCAAGAGTTGTAAGGATGAAAAGAACAGCGCTTGGCACACACAAAAGTCAATATCGTTACTATTACTGCTGTCGTCATCGTTGTTTTGTTTTGCATCTGTCTTTGCCACAGCTAAACTTTCTGCCCTCTTCTAGCTAGCATGTAGGGATTTAGTTTGCACACCAAATTTACCCCTATGCTTTGTCTTACTTTTTAATGTATTTCTCCTTCTTTGATTCTTTCCTGAATTTTTTCTCATCCTGTTAATTGAATATACTGATGTAAGCAGTCTGTAAATGTTTCCCTGTATTATTAGTTGTAGTTTGGTGAACAAATAAACAAATGAGCACTACTGGCTTGTTGCTTTTCTTTTTTCTTTTATTTTTGAGACAAGGTCTTGCTCTGTTACCCAGGCTGGAGTGCGGTGGTACAATCACAGCTCACTGCAGCTTCGACCTCCCTGGCTCAAGCAGTCCTACCACCTTAGCCTCCTGAGTAGCTAGGAGCATGTGCCACCACATCCAGCCAATTTTTAAAAAATTGTTTGTAGAGACAAGGTCTCACTGTGTTGTCCAGGCTAGTATTGAGTTCCTGGGCTCAAGTGATTTTCCTGCCTCAGCCTCCCAAAGTGCTCCCAAAGTGATTACAGGCATGAGCCACTGCTTCCGGCCTTTCTTCCCTAAACCTTGACTTCCCACGCATTTGCCATCTCTGTCAATGCTGCAGTAGCCCTTCTTCTGTATCTATACCAGGCAAAATCGATTTTGTGGCTCTTATCACCAAACATCAGGTTATAAGTTTCTTTGTTTATTGTCTACTACCGTGCTCTCAACTATATGTTTTATATCTCTTTTGTCATTGCAAGTACAAAATAGGCATGCAATAAGTATTTCTGAATGAAGGAATAAATAAATCAGTGTTTGTCATGACGTCTACATGCACTCTCGCCTAGATTTTCTGTTGTGATGTAGATATTAACTGTAGGCATGGGTGTGGCTATGGTTAATCCCATTTCTTTCCACCTCTGGAATCTAGTTCTGCTCCTTCCATTGCACTGAAACTGGGTTTGGTAAGGTCGTTGAATACTGTCCTACGTGCAATCCAGTGGCCTTTTCTCTGATATAATCACTTTGCAAGGCATGCCAGGGTCAATCATTGTTTTCTTCTTAAAATCGTTCCTTCTGTAGCTTTTGTGACTCCAGCTTATCACCTCTCTGGGCAGCAGTCCTTTACCTGCAGGTTAATTCACATCAAGGACACATGAAATCAGATTTTCCCTGGGATAGAGGCACATCCCCTCTGATGATTCCTAGGGGCATTGCAAGCTGGACTTGTTAACAATAAATTTGCTATCTTCACCCTTAACCCCCAAACACTCATTGGCTTCCTCATGCAGGTTAACTGTGACAAGAGCCGCCTCATTTTTAAGCTGTCCATCTTTTCATCATTCTTGATTCTTTATCCATGTCCCTCCCCACCGCTCTCCCAACTATAATCCGTCCCTAAAATATTGATTTTGTGTTTGTTTTCTCAAAGCATCCTCTTTCCTTCTCTCAGAAAACTGTCTTGGTCCAGGATGTCCAGATTCTTAACTACTTCAAGAACTTTCCAAGGCATCTCTCAGCCTCCAGCTTCTCCCCACTTCCAACTTACTCTTTTCACCCTACTTTGTGATAATTCTTCTAAAAGGCAGATTGGTAGCTTTCCTTTGCCTTCAGCATGAAGTCAAACCTTTTGACATGGCATGAAAAACACTGCCTTTCTCTCCACTTACCTCCCCTTCCATTACCTCCCAACCTCTACCATGCATACTCTGCTAAACTTGAGCTAGTTAGTGCTTCTTGGGATGGCTAGAGCATTCCCTTCCCTCCTCTCCTGTCCTCTCCCCTCCCCTCCCCTCCCTTTCCTCTCCTCTCTTCTCTTCTCTCCTCTCTTCTCTTTCTTCTCTCCTCCCTTTTCCTTCTCTTCTCTTTCTCTCTCTTAACTTATTATACAATAATCCTTAAGAATGCCCATTTCTCTTGCTTTGCTCTCTGAGATAATTTCTGCCTTTTCTCCAAGCCTCATTTCTAGAGTTCTTCCACTGGGAAAGTCCTCTACCCTACTGCCTCCACTTACTCCCCGCTATTGCGTGTTCTTCCTTAGTGTTTCTGTCACACCTTGTAAGTAACCTCAAGAACAGTTCCTTTGAGGTTTAGTAATAATTATTAATTTCTCCACTAGAGTGTGAGATTCTTTAGAGTAGAAACGTTTTACATTATGTCTGCATTCATAGTAAATAAGTGTTAGCACATAGAAAACAGTAAAAAAAAAAAAGTGTGGACTTCAGATAAATTGAACTGGGTTAATTAAAAACAGTATTCAGAAGTGGTCCTTTATTTAAATGGATATTTAACAAAATGGTGTCTAGTTGATGTTGACCTGAATCAGAATATAAAAAGTGTTTTTTTTTTTACAGGTATTTTGGCTTGTGGTTGTAATTTGGCACCAAAATTGGTTTCAGTATGTGTAGTGACATCCGAGTATGAAAACCACACTGTCATCTGGCATGGAGACAATTGGGGCTGGGGTAGAGGCAGTTATGCAAATGACCCTGATTTGTTCTCTTCTTCTCTCATCTTTTTTACTTCCATTGTCATAGGAGATCTTTGTTCCCACCAGATTGAATTAGGAATGCTACTTTTTTTTTTTTTTCAAGTGGATGGTGTTAATATAGCTCTGGGGAAAAAACAGTGTCACAAAAAGCACTGGAAGTGATCTCACCAACCAACCATCCATATGACCTGTATTCTGGGCTATGTTCCAGTAATGGAAATAAGTTTGCTTTGTTCTGGATGCATTTCCTCACCCAGGATCCTTTGTCAGCTCTCCTTCGTCATACATCCCACAGTGGTTATTACAGACTTATTGTTCTGGTGCTGCTGCACCTCCAGAGTCACCCAGTGGCCAAGGGCACTGGCTTCAGGGGCAGTACAAACTCAGTTGCTGCTCTACTTTCTAGTTGTTGATGAATGACTGATCCTCGGTCCTCAGTTTTCTCATTTATGAAATGTGGATAATAACACCGACTCCATCAGGCTTGGTAAAGCCAATCATATAAAGTTCTTCATCCAGCCAGTGCCCTGCACATAGTAATTCTATACCATCTATTTCCATTATATATATAAAAGTCATAGAGTTTCAATCAGATCGTTAGCTCCCAGATCCACTTACAAACTATTACTTTCAGAAAGTTATTTCTATAGTTGAATCATTCATTTATAAAATGACTTCATCCTGAGGGAATATTCTTGTTATCTGCCACTCAGAATCCCCTTCTTAGTCTCCTAGGGCAACTGCAACAAAGAATCACAGACTAGGTGGCTTACAACAATACAAATTTATTCTCTCACAGTTCTGGAGGATAGACATCTGAAGTCAAGGTGTCCTCAGAGCTATGCTCCCTCTAATACTCTGGGTAGAATCCTTTTGTGCCTGTACATAGCTTCTAGTGGTGACCATGAACTGTTGGCATTTCTTGTTTGCAGCCCTATCACTTCAGTGTCTGCCTCTGTCTTCATATAGCCATCTCCTCCCTGTGTGTCTCTGTCTTCACATGGCATTTTCTTATTTTCTTGTGGGGGACACCAGTCATATCAGGTTAGGGTTTACTCTGATTACTTCATCTTAATTCGATTTCATCTATAGAGATACTATTTCTAAACAAAGTCACATTCACAGGTTATAACTTTAATGCTTTTGGATTATCTTTTTGAAGACATAATTCAACCCATAAAACCATTTAATGAAGAACTTGCTGCCCTCAGATAAAGGTAGGGGTGATGGGAGACGAGCTTCAGCGACTATTCAGCTGTATAGTCCAGCCCTCTCACCCAAGGTCAGGCTCCTTCCTGAAGTGACCCACATTCAATGACAGATTAATGCAGGGATGTAAAGGCCTGGCCGCCAGAGTAACTTTGAAGGGCCCTTCCAACTCCAAAACCCTGTGGCATCATTGGAGGCTGTTATTGTGCTTGGGTTCAAGGTTGACGTCTCTCTCTGCCTAGTCCTGCTTCTGTCCCTAAACGTTCACAGGTGTTGATCTCAACAAATATCCTTGCAATAATCTCTAACTCAAAGTCTACTTCTTGGAGAGGCAACCTGTGATAGTACTTGAAAGGAGAAAGTGCCTCCTGCAACATTTTGTTCACCAGGGTTGTTACTTCCTGGGCACATAGTAAACAATCAATAAATCCTAACAAGACTTATTGGGTCACAGTTCTCTGAGTAGTTAGGCAGAATTAAGTGTGCAATTTGTTTGATAGCTGCCTGAGACATGAATGTATCCCCATGTAGATTGAATCCATGACAGATCACATGTTCAAATGAACCATCCACCATTTAGCCCAACCTGCTTGTTGTCACAACCAGCACCAAAACATTCTCTGTAGTCTTGTGCGGCATGACAGTCAGATGCTCTCAATACCTGATAATAAGATAATCCCTCAGCATGAATTCAATATAACTGACCACAGAAATAACCAATCTAAAGCAATCCTTTGGAAATTGATGATTAAGGATTTGAGAAACATATGTATTTCAATTCAGGGAACCAAATTGAGTGGTCAGGGTCAGGAAAACATGGTGGTCCAAACACATTGAAAGCTACTTGCTCCGTGCAGATATTTTTATAGCAGAGCTTGACAAAAGGGAGCCTAAAGAAGAGAAAGTCATTATGTCTTTAACACTAACCAGAAGGGGCAGGTATCTTTGAGCCCTTGGCAAACTCATCCCTATAGAGAAAGTGGAAACATCAATGGCACTGGTTATTAGTTCCAAATGACTCTCCTTGCTTTTCCTTCTTGCCCTTCCAGAGAGTACATTGTGGTAACAGCTGACAAGAGAACTGTAATCTACTTGGCAGGAGTAGTTCTCACTGTTAAATGAAAACGTTGAGATTCTGCTATATGTACCAGTGTACTGTGTGTTTGGTTAGCTTGGGTCATCCCTGAGAAAAGACTCAATTATGGGTGCCCTAACTTAGTTAGACAGTACTTTGGAACATGGCTAGGGATATACAATCACTTGATCTAGAAGCCAGCTTGTCTCTTCAGCTAATATCTCTGCCTTCTCACTTTCTGTAACTGTATTTCGTTTTTATCATCTACTGAAAATGAGCCAGAAAACTCCAGTGAACTAATCTCAACCACATTAAGAAGTATTTATATGTATCATTTATTCATTGAACAAATATTTGTTGAGGGTCTTCTATGTGCCAGGAACTGTCATGTCCAAGGAGGTTGATATGGGTTAGATTGTGTCCCCTCAAAATTTATATGCTGAAGTCCTTACCCCGACTACCTTTGCGAGAGGCATGTTCTCGTGGGTAGGTCGTCACAGCCAGAAAGGCCTTCCTAAATATTTAAGAGCTTCCCTGCACCAGGCAATTTCTCTTGGAGGAATGGTTTCCACAAGCTCTACTTGGCTGCCATTTTGACCTGGCATTTTCTCCCTCTTCACCTTCCTCTGTTCTTTTCCAGCCCCAAATTTGCTAGTCAATTTTTATGCTACAAAATTTAGCTATTTTTTCATTTTTATGTATTCTTATAGATAAGGACTCATTTTCATCCCATATGAAAAAGCTGGTATCTGATCATATTTGACCTACAAAAATAATAATTTAATTTTAATTAATCCAAGATTTTTCTAAACAATGACAGCTTTCTTTTTGAGTGACAGCTGCTAAAATAATAATATATCTGAAGATATATGTAGGAACATATATCTTATGTCCATGCACATGCATAGGAAATATAGTAAAAAGGAAAAAATGCAATTAGCCCTAGAGGAATAGAAAAGTATTTTCTTTCTTTTGCACATTTCTTTATACTTTCCTATATTTTTCCATGTTCTACAATGAACATACTTTGCTTTTTATCATCAGAAGAAGTGTTCCTGCTGGGCATGGCAGCTCACGCCTGTAATCCCAGCACTTTGGGAGGCCAAGATGAGTGGATTACCTGAATTCAGGAGTTCGAGAACAGCCTGGCCAATGTGTGAAACCTGGTCTCTACTAAAAATACAAAAATTAGCTGGGTGTGGTGGCGGGCGCCTGTAATCCCAGCTCCTCAGAAGGCTGAGGCAGGAGAATTGCTTGAACCAGGGAGGCTGAGGTTGCAATGAGCTGGGATTGTGCCACTACACTCCAGCCTGGGTAACAGAGTGAGACCGTCTCAAAAAAAAAAAAAGGCAAAGTGTTCCTTTTTAAAGTAGGGCCTATGCAACAATGACACTAATAAAACTAAGATATTTGCAAGTTGAGCTCTTCCAGTAGATTTTCCATGCTGTTTGATGGATGTAACAGAGGTAGAGAAAAGTCAGTGTGGCAGAAATTGTCATAGCAGTGGGAAATCATCATATTTTTAAGAATGAACATTTATTAATATGGGCTTTGAATTTTAGTTTTAATGTTGTCTGATTAAAAATCTTTATTTTTTTATTGTAAGAGCCATACATGTAGTTTTAAAGTTAGTTAAAATCATACATGTACCCAAAAGTCAAAATAATTCCCATCCCCATAACTTAAGGTAAAGCCTTCCCCATGATATGAGTTGTGAAATGTATACTACATTACAATCTGGTTCGTTCACTTAAAATATATACCTTGGGTATCTTTCCCTGAAAGTATTTATAGATTCATAAACACATTTTATTTTTCCTTTGTGCCAGCTCTAAAGAAATGAAAAAATTTGGTGGGATAAGAAAATGCATCACCAAATGGTCTTTCTCATCATACAATGTCATCAGCTGTACTGAACACAATTAAATTGATGTTTTTTTCTCAATCAGCCTACAAAGCCTCTGACCTGTCCCTAGATGCTTTGATGTGAATGTGAGGGGAAGAGGAGGATGAAATCTTGGGACATTGAACCCAGTTGCTTGTGTTTCTGACATTTGCATTTTGCCTCATAAACACCTTGTATCACTTGAACATATAAAACAGGAATTCATGTCTATTTCAATGTGGATTCTGTTCAGAGATACAAAGATCCAGGTTGAAAAAAATCAAGCAGGTAGTTTCAAGCAAGTGCATTTTCCCCTTGATGCACCAGATGACAAAGGCATTCAAAAAATCTGTTTAGGTTTTAGTGAAAAGGGAGAAAAAGAAGATACAATTATTTCAAATTTAAGGTAATTTGACCTTATTGAAGGCACGTATGGTTTGTGGCCTTATGTAACAATGACTTAAAATTTCCCCTAACTTTTGAACCAGTAATTCTACTGCATAGAAACTGGCCTAGGAAAATGCACGAAGCTCATAAAGAGCTTTGAACTCAAAGACATGCATTGCAGCACTATTAATGATAATAAATAAATTAAAAGTAGAAATACCCCAATCATCCAATAAGAGAGAGGTATTCAGTATCATGGACAACCATACCTTAAACCATAATACAGACTTTGAAAACAGCTATAAATACCTGTAATAAATTTGGGGAAATGTTTCTCCTTATTAGTGAGTGAAGCAGGATAAGCAAGAATACGTGGACAGGGTGGTTCCAACAACGTAAAAAATATATGTGAACCAGAGATGTAAAGGAAAGACAGCAGTCATTAAAGTGGCTGATTCTGGGTGGTGATTGTTTTCTTCCTTCTACTTTTCTATATGTTCAAACTTTCTGGTGAGCACATATTTCTTTAATAAGTTTTTTAAAAATATTGTTAAAAACTTCTGGGCACAGTGGCTCACACCTGCAATGCCCGCACTTTTGGAGACCAAGGTGGGCCGATTATTTGAGGTCAGGAGTTCCAGAACAGCCTGGCCAATATGGTAACCCCCCATCTCTACCAAAAATACAAAAACTAGACAGGTGTGGTGGTGTACGCTTGTAATCCCAGCTACTTGGGAAGCTGAGGAACGAGAATTGATTGAACCTGGGAGGCAGAGGTTGCAGTAAGCCGAGATCACACCACTGCACTCCAGCCTGGGCGATAGAGTAAGATTCTGTCTCAAACAAACAAAAACCATTGTTAAAAAACAAGATATCTAGGCCTTAAGCCCAGAATCTGAGCATCTGATCCCAGCCACCAATTCTTCGTTTCGTGTTTGGGGGTACTTTTTAACCTCTATGCTTGTCTTCTCACCTTCGTATTAGCAGATGATGTTTGGCTGTTTGGTTTTTAAAGTATCCAGGTTCTTTCCTCTTACATCTGGCTTTGGATTATGTCAAAGGATGAATGAGGTGATTTCCATGATTGGAAAAATACAAAGCAGGGGTTTACGGTGCTGTAAGCTTAAGAATATTGGCCAGGTGCAGTGGCTCACGCCTATAATCCCAGCACTTTGGGAGGCCGAGGCGGGTGAATCACGAGGTCAAGAGATCGAGACCATCCTGGTCAACATGGTGAAACCCTGTCTCTACTAAAAATACAAAGATTAGCTGGGCATGGTGGTGCATACCTGTAGTCCCAGCTACTCGGGAGGCTGAGGTAGGAGAATTGCCTGAACCCAGGAGGCGGAGGTTGCGGTGAGCCAAGATCGCGCCATTGAACTCCAGCCTGGGTAACAAAAAAAAGAATATTAAGAGATGGCACTGTAGGCACCAACACAATCCATAAAGCTGGTAAAGCAGGCAGGAGAGATATCTACAGATATTAATAGATTATATAGGCATTGTTTTCCTATCTCAATAATTTGTCTTACCCTTGAGTCTTTTTGAATAGTGGTACTAACTATGAACCAGATCTTTAAAGAAAAATGTTACAGTATGGTAATTATATGTTAGAGAGACAATATTATTTGAATAGGCATCTCATCTCAATATTATCCAGACATATAACATTACCAGGACTCAAAGTATTTGAATGATGCAAATTTTCCTAACGTTACTTATCACATTTAGTGCAGGCAAGTTGATTGTGGCCATATTGATAGCTCCTACAGGTAAGTCAAATTGCGCCGGTTTTTTTATGTTCTTGAGCTTCTGTGGCTATAGTATTTTCTGAACTCCAAAGTCTGTTCATGTGGTAGCTTGAAGCTGTGTTCACAAATTCTTTCATACTGCTTCCTTTAAAAGTTAGAGTCTTATTCCTCTCCCAGTGAGTGTGGGCTGTAGTTAGCGACTCGCTTCTAATAAATATAATGTGGCAGAAGCAACTGATGATATGTGACTCCCTAAACTAGGACACAAAAGGCACTGTAGACTCCTCCTTGGTCTCTTTCTTAGATCAGTCACTGTCAGAGAAGCCAGCTGCTCTATAGTGGGAAGGGTTAAACAGTTTCCTGGAGAGGCCCCTATGGCAAGGAACAGAGGCCTCCTGCCAACAATCACATATGGGAACCATCTTGGAGGCAGATCCTCCAGTCTCAGTCAAACTTTCAGAGGGCTGCAATCCCACCAGTGTCCTAACTACCTCATGAGAGACCCTGAGTCAGAATTACAAAATTACTCCCAAATTCCTAACCCACAGAAGCTGTGAAATAATAATGCTGATTGTCCTGAACCACCAACTTTTAGGGTAATTTGTTAGTCAGCAATAGATAGCTAACACAGCTAGCACCGAACTTTATTGCTGGAAAAGTGTATTGAAAGGTTTCATATTCTGATCTTGTAGTATGAACCAGATGACAAGAGTCTGGATGGTAAGCATACAATGGGGAGGAAAACAGATGCAGAATCGGCCTTCAGGTACTTTGCAATCAAATTCCACAAATGAATAATCCGAGAAAAGTTCTTGACACTGAGGAACTTAAGGTCACTTAGCTTTCATTTTTGAAATGGAATAAACTTTGATTTTTGAAATGGAGAATAATAAGCTTTGATTTTTTGAAATGGAGAGTAAATGGAATCTACCTTAAGAGTTGTTATGGGATTGTAAAATAATATTAAATAAAGTAGCTGTCACTGATAGTTATTACTCCATATACACTTGCCATTATTATTAGAGAGGTGGATTTTCATTATTGAATTTTTTCTGACCTCGAGTCAGAATCCCTGCCTAATGCCAAAAATGTATAAGCATGGCACTTGTGTGAAAGGTGGCATTTTTCACTGATAGTTTTGAAAAATCAGAAACTTTACTAGAAACAGCTCTCCATTGTTTTTCTCAAAACTATCTGTGTAAAAATCTTTTAGGGAAATTAAGGGGCCATGGTTTCAGTTTGATTCAGTACCTATCACAAGTTGCTTGTGAACATACATTTTTATTACTAATCATTCAGAATAATAAATAAGCGAAGTTCCCACACTGATGTGCCAACATACTAAATGCCATCAGCTGTTTTGTTGAAAGGGAGAGTAATATTTCTTATGCTGGATGGTGCATGTAATATTTTATTCCAAAGCAATGCTCAGATCATTTAGATAAATAACTATCTATTATCACATCATTTAATTCAAAACTATGATTTCCCCCTTTCCCTAATTCAAGCGTTTGCTTCAACTCCATCTCATCAATTATGTTGAATTCTTAAGTCATTGAGAAAAGGCCTGACTCACATTTAATGTGTTTATCTTCTTTTCCTCTAATACTCCAGGACTTAACAAGAGAAATGGCTCTGAATCTACAATTTAGATAGATGATCAGCAATTTTCAGAGCCCAAATCTAGAAAATTGATGTAAAGGTGAAATACTAGGTGACTATGAGAAAGACAGTTATTTCAAACCAGAGGCTGTTCTAATTCACTGACAGTTTTCTTATATGCATAATCGAGGCTCTGGATGACTGTGTTGTTATGGTAACCATCACTGTATATTACACTAAAATCTGGTGTCAAAATGTACTAGAGGCATGAAGCATACATTTTTCATATTTTTCCAAGTTCATTTTTCATGATTTCATGTAGCAGTCCAACATAAAACATTTATTTGAGTTTTAAAAATCATAAGTATATATTATTCCGCTTTGAGATTTACTAGCTTCTGTGACTGGAATAGCAATTCACCATTAAGTGGATTTAATACATTTCAAACAATTAGACTTTCTTTCACAGAAAGAAGATGGAGAGGGGTTGTACTTCATGGTCTTCTTTGGAGCTAATCCGCAACCCTGGCTCCCTGATATAATCGGAATTGGCCTTCAGATTCCAAATTATGGTGAGACAATGTGCAGGGATTTCAAA
The DNA here is from genome assembly GCF_049354715.1 of Callithrix jacchus. Lineage (NCBI taxonomy): Eukaryota > Metazoa > Chordata > Mammalia > Primates > Cebidae > Callithrix > Callithrix jacchus. The sequence goes on from NC_133524.1 coordinate 13,427,235, forward strand.
TAAGGTGTGACATTTTTGCTTCAATAAGGATAGACAAATGTTGAAATTTACGTGTCACTCTGTTTAATTTATATGACAAAGTCAGGGGCTTCTTGACTTGGGTGCTGGTTACTCCTCCCTTCCTCTTTTTATAGCAGCTACTACCGGATGGGTTTGGCACATGGATGAGACACAGTGTTCTCATTATTGGAATTGCTGGCATTCAAATAATGGGGAGAAGTCTGTATATTATAGTTAAATGCAGAACATTAGTACTGATTTTTAAAAAATTGTTCAATAACCTAATTAGGGAATTATCAAAGGTGCCCCTGAAAATAACTTTGTGTGAAGTGTTTATATCAAGAGAAAGATTCACATCCATTTATTTGACACACTTAATTCACATTATTCCTCTTTCTCTTGGAAGATTATATAACTGGAAATATCACAACACAAGGAAATAGAACACAGAAAATCCTACATTGAATGAATTGCTGACCGAGTATGAATTTTTGCAAATATTTCTTAGATAAAACTTAGTTTTTTTCAATATGAATATTATAATACTCATTGCCGATGCTAGAATATAATTTTAAGAATTTGTAAAACTCAAAGATTTCTAGGTTTAAACTTGTTTTTTTCTCAATATTGAAGATAACTCACTGATTACATCCTTTTCTTATTTTCTTTTTTTAAATGAAAAGATTATTCCAATCAACTGGACAATCTTGCTAGAATCTATCTTGAGAAGAAAGAAAGATTTTCTTTTAATAACTGCAAAGTTCTAGGATTAAATTTATGACCTGTGGAAATGGAAATAAAAATAAAGATTAAACAAGTTAAAATGTCCTTGAGCCAGAAAGTAAGATAGGATGGACAGGTGTATCAGTCTGTTTTCCTATTTTCACACTGCTATATACTACCCGAGACTGGGTAATTTAAGGAAAAGAAAGAGGTTTAATTGACTCACAGTTTCATGTGGCTGGGGAGGCCCTTAGGAAACTCACAATCATGGTAGAAGGTGAAGGGGAAGCAAACACCTTCTTCACAAGGCGGCAGGAAGGAGAAGAGAGAGTGAACGGGGAAGAGCCCCTTATAAAATTATGAGATCTCCTGAGCACTCACTCACTATCAAGAGAACAACATGAGGAAAACTGCCCCCATGATCCAATCACCTCCCTCCATCAACATTTGGGGATTACAATTTGAGATGTGATTTGGGTGGGGACCCAGAGCCAACCATAACAACAGGTGAATGTGATCTAATTTATTTTGCTTCAACTCAAATACCACGAGCAAACTCCAGTTATTCAGTGGTCTCATTAAATAAATATCCCACACATGAGGCCATAGAGAACTGAACTAGGCCAAAGCAATTCTCAATCCGTCCACTGTTGACGAACCTGCTGACTTGCAGTCAATATCTGGCATGGATGTGTGGTGTAGACAGAGAAAATTGTCCTATGCCTACAGACCTGGCATCTGACACTCCTCACTAGGAGTCACATCCATCACAGCTCCTGATCAAACAGATTCTGCATTTCTGCTCAGTCTACTAAACCAGGACTGTGTTCCTGTTACCAGAGCACCCAACCAGGATGCCAAATTAGAGATCAGTGTCCACACTATACTGAGTATATGAGAACATTTTTATCATAGCCAAGAGTTCTATTGGACATCACTGTTTTAGATATAAAACAAGTGATAAAAACTAATCAAAATTAAAGGTAGGGTTGTAGACAAATTTCTTGACATAACATACAAGCTGTCAGTGTTTCAAATTTTATGTCTTAGAAATGAAATAGAAACATGTTTTGGTGACTAAGAGAAAATAAATAAGGAAATAAAGCCTGCATTTAAAATAGTAAAAACATAAAACCTAACCAAACTTTAAACATGTATTCAACAAAAATGTATAGCTCTTCCTAATGCCAGGTACTGTGCTAGGTATGGATTCAAAGATAAAGAGACATAGATCCTAGCCTTGTGATGTAAAGTTCAAAGAAAGCCAGGCACAGTGCTCACAGCTGTAATCCCAGCACTTTGGGAGGCTGAAGCGGGTGGCTGCTCATTTGAGGCGAGGAGTTCAAGACCAGCCTGGTCAACATGGCAAAACCCCTGTCTCTACTGAAAATACAAAAATTAGCCAGGTATGGTGGCGGGCGCCTGTAATCCCAGCTACTTGGGAAGCTGAGGTAAGAGAATCACTTGAGCCCAGGAGGCAGAAGTCACAGTGAGCTGCGATCGCACCACCCTACTCCAGCCCGGGCAACAAGGCAGGACTCAGTCTAAAACAATAATAATAATAATAATAATAATAAGCGAGCACAGAGTGATACAAATGAATGATGCAAGCAATCAGTACCAGAGAGAGCTTCCCCCAGGTGCATGGAGGTTCTCTGGAACATCGGCAAGAACCCCTTCTGGAATGGGCATTCATTTCCCCAGCTGGTGGCCTATTGCTGCTGACTGCTCACAGCCAGTGCCCTTGTTAGCAAGGGAGCCATCCAGCTCAAAGTTATGCCTCATCTCTGGGGGCAGCCCACATCCGGTGACTGGCTGATGTGGGATTACAAAGGCGGGGACCCTTGCTGGAGGCGAAACAACTCTGAAGAGCCATCCCAGCTCCAGAGTTCGCCCTGTAATTGGCTGCGGCCTCTGTTGCAAATGCCTTGCAGTTAAACTCCACCCTAATCACAGGTGCTGGTCTCATTGGGCTTCCTGCATGCAAATCTCTATCTCAGAGTAGTATTTACCATGTGGGGGAAATAAAAATGGTCCAGAGTCTAATCACTAGTCTCATAGGATCAAAAATCTGACATGGTTGGCACACTATTGGTGGAACTGTCTTTGAAAGGTGCATTGATATTGGCCAAAAATGAAACTGATAGGTAAAACCAGGATGTCAGTGTGTTCATTCATAATGAGAAATGTGAGCATCACAAAGAGCAATATACTCTCCCTGTAGTCCACTATATGTAGAAAACCAAATTGTCATCACCAGCATGGAGTCAGAGTAAGGGCTCTCCCTAGATGACTTAAATGTGTGTTGGCAATAGGCTAAAACAGGAGAGGTCTTGATAGTGGCAGTGCGATGACTTTGAGGAGGAAGTAAGTAGGAATTACTGTAACAGCCCAGGCAGCATATGGTGAGGGTCTGATTAAGAAAGAGTCGGCGGAATGGGAAGAATGGAAACAGATATAAGACTCATCCAGAACTAATTGTAATGATGATATAGACATAACCTGCTATTCTGGAAAACCAGTACTATTTTAAACTTCTCATTAAACAGTTTGAATGCATCAAAACTTAATAAGTTTTAAAAATTATTTCCATATTCACTGTCGCTGTCAAATGCTTTATCAGATTTGAGAGTTTCAAGTTTTGAGTTCCTCATGAAATTAAAATTTAGACTTGCAACTTTATTTTCCCTTTACGAGAATTTGTCAGCGGGAATTGTGAAAAGTGGTTATAATATTCCTTGTTGTAGGTGCAAAAAGGCAAAGGAGTTGATTATCATAGATGCAAAGCAAAATTTGGAAAGCCAGAATTAGCAAATGCTTCAATTTATTTTATTTTTTACAGTTATTTATGATGGCTTCATTCATAATTGCCAAAATTGGAAGCAATCAAGATGTCCTTCAGTGGGTGAATAAACTGATACACCCAGCCAATGAAATATTATTCAGTGCTAATGAATACCTCGACTCAAAGCATCATATAAATATTATACTCAGATATAAAATATGGATATAAAATATAGATATAATTCAGATATAAAAATGTGATTTCTAAAAGCAAAAGTAGAAAAAGAAAATAAAACAGGAAAAAATGTGATCTGGGGAAGTTAGCTTATTAGTAAACATTCATTAAGTGCCTACCAGGTATGTCTAAGGCACTGTACCAAATCAAAAGAGAAAACAAAAGTTAATTACAGCTGATTCCCAGCTGCCAGACACTTAACACCCAGGAGTAATGGACCAGGAACCTCCCCTGAGATGGGCAACAAAATGTCCTATGAGTGGCTAGCCCCAAACTACCTGTCTTATTGTCATCTTATATTTTGGGGCCTCAAGATAGCATGCTGGATTAGCCATGTTTTCACATTGCAAATCTACCTGAATACAAAATGATGGCTTTCTCCTCTTCTCTGTGATCTCCCAGAATTACCAGTAGACACAAGACAATGGGCAGCCATTTAAGCAAAGAGAAAATGCAAAGTAAATAGTGATGAATGTCCAAAAGAAGGAGGTCATAGTAAAGTCAGGCTTGTGTTACTTACTATGCCTGATTTGGCAAAGTTCTGGGCTTGGGGTTGCAAAGGAAACAGAAGTTTTAGAGGCACAGCAAGTCCAGAAGGAAAATCCAGCATTGGCTGGAAAAATCACTGAAGTGCATAGAATAAGGCTCCCTTATTTCTGAAAGAGAGAAAGCGCTTTCTTGGGGGAAAGTATATGAATTCTGGCTATGTTGGCTTCATGTGACAGTGAGGAGAACAAATCAAACCAGGTCACACCAAGCCAAGCACATTTCTCAGCATACCTAAGAATGACATTGCAAGTGACATACTGCCAGTGTGACTGTTACTCCTCTGTCCTGAAGTGAACAGATTTGAACTCGGAACTGCATGAAACTGCATGTTCTTTGAGTCCCATGAATTATTCCATTACAGCAAGCCACCTGGCGGTACATGCTATTTCAGAGGGAAGATGAACCCATAGTGTCACTCCCAGAGAAAACTTGGAGTGAGGCTGTGAATCCCAGAAAATGAGGTCTTTGAAGAAAAAATACCTCCACTTTCTGAGGGCAATGCTGAGCTCAACAGAATTTTCTATTTGAAGCAACTGCATATCTTGTCTTTCGGTTTTTTAAAATTGTATTATTGCTTATCTCAGACCTTTTCGATTGAATTCAAAGTTTTCTGGTTTGGGCCGGTTCTGCGGATAAATTGTGGAATATGCTCTGCTTCCTTCTCCCACCACCATCTGCATGTGAAGAATAATACCCACAGATAACCCAACAGTCTTCCGACTAGAGGGCACGATTATTCAATTCCTTGCTACTCAAAGTGCTGTCCTTGGACGAGCAGTATCAGCATCATCTGGAAGTTTGTGGAAAATGCACAATTTCATGCCATACCTCATGCCTACTGAATCAGAATCTGCATTTTAACAAGATCCCCAGGTGGTTCATGTGCATGTGGAAATCTGAAAGCAATGGTCCAATTCACTGATTCTTACAGTTGAACATTCATCAGGATCACCTGAGAGGGGTGACTTGTTTACCCTACAGACTGGGGAGGGGGTGCACCTCTGGAGTTTCTCATTGAATAGATCTGAGATGGGCCCGAGAATTTGCAATTCTAACATGTTCCTAGGTGATGCTGATGCCACATGACTGGAGACTCATCCTGGCAGGCACTCATTTCATTCATTCTCCTCACTTACTGAGGACCCAGATACTCCTGAGTTCCGATTCCAGCTGTGTGACATCGGGCACTCTCCTGACCTCTCTGAGCACGTTTCTTTCTACCTCACATACAGATCATACCAGCCTTGCTGGATTTTTGTGAGAATTCTAGGAGATTTTTAAAAGCCAAGCGCCTTACCCATGCCTGGCCACAGAATGTACTCTTCAAAGCATGGGCCACAGACCAGCAGCATCAGCATCCTCTGGCAGTGTGTGAGAAATGCTGATTCTTGGGCCCCACACAAGCCCTGTGGTGTCAGAATCTGACTTTTCACAAGACCCCCAGATAAGAATGATGTGCATTAAAGGCTGAGAAGAGATCTATAAACCCACGGTCCTCATTTCCCAGTTCCAGCTCAGGATATTGACGCTTAGGAAATGGAGGTTTCTCACCCCAGAGCAGGAATTACAAGCTGGAGCCCCTAAATCCCTGCTCAGTGTGCGCACTTTCTCAAATTCCAGCCATGGCATGAGGACTGGAGTCCCCAGCGCAGACCCAGGCTCACCACAATCCACCCACAGGTTTGTAGAGTATAGTGAGGCACCAAAGGCATCAGACGCACATTCAGATGTGCTTGCCTCCTAACCCTCCTAACACCAAGGCACAGATTCAGCCAGCGAGGAGGGGAAGTATTTCTTGACGTTGGGATTTGCTTATTTGACTTTTTGATAGCTTTTTTGATATTTACAAGCAGGCTCTACTTGAATCTTTGTAGGCAGGAGAGGAGTGAGAAAGAGAAGGGATGGAAGCAGAGGCCACACAGGATCTCAAGATTCTAACAGAGAAAGAACAGAGACGCTCTGGGCTGCCAAGGAGAATGACTTGTTCACAGGGAGAGCTGGTTTCTGTCAGAACAAATGGCTCAGCTGAGTTCCCAGCACAGAAGTCAGCCCCCTCAATGTTCCAACGTGTGATTCTTTGGGAACAAAATACTGTCTGAGAGGCATTACCATTGGTAGCTATTTTATTGTATAAACCAAATAAAAATGAATCTGTCCTGAACAGTCTAATGAAGAAAAACGACACAGAAGTGACTTCAGTGGGGTGGAGTGGCAGCATGGCTTTTTGCATATTTATGAATAATGACAGCTGAAAAACAATCTGACAGGAAATAGAAATAACATGATTTATGTCATGATGAATAAAATTCTGGAACATTTTGGAAAATATTACCAGCACCCCCACCCCCACCCTGTTAAGTGGCCCTTAACTTTAAGGTGAATTTCGTCATTGAACTTTCTCTTTGGCATTTTTTGCACTGTGATAGACAGAGTTTGGTCTTATTTTGATAAACATCTTGGCCAGGATCACTTTCTTTCCTTGAGGCTAAAGAAGGCTGAACAAACATAAACAAGCCATCATCCCAAATACCCTAGCTACCAGATTGATACTGGAAATCAATACAGTGGTATTCACTTCATAGCTGGAAGAACTTCAGGGATGGGAAGTAATTTATCCAAGGTCATAGCCAGTCCAAGCTGGGGCTAGGCTTAAAATTTAGGTCCCCTGTCTGTAGCCTCTTGATATATAAAACATAAACATAAAAATGATGCGTTCCAAGCAAAAGCTAGCTTTTAAACTTTTGAGTCTTGATGTTGATACTTAGCTAGTTTTTCCTTCCTTATCCCTTAAGCAGTGACATCTGCTGAATATACCACCAGGGTCATGTCCATGAAAACAGAAGCAACTCTGAAGGAAACAGATTGCAGCTAGCCCTTAATCAAATGCCCACATCTGTAAATTCGGCCTCCAGTTTGAGACTGAGCAGAGCCCCTTTGGATTAACCCACTGTTCAACTCATTTAATGAATAAGAACTCTGAGAAATTTGCCTCCTACCTCCCTAGTTCCCAGATACACTTCAAAATTCAAAAAGATGGAAAAATCAGGCAGTGCTTGCCTCTAAAGGGGAGTGGGGCTGTTATGGTTTTTGCTGGGAAGGAAGGGGTGAGAGGAAACTTTTTGGAATGAAGGTAAAGATGAATTTTCACAGAGGTCTGGGTTAGGTGGTGCAGTATGTATGCACTTGTCAAAACACATTGAATGGTACTTTAAGATTTGTGTCTTTCATTATATGTTAATTTCCCCTAAAATAAAATCCTGCATAATAAAACAAACACGCTAAGAAAATATTTGGGACAGTAATAAGGTTAATAGCTAAAAGTGCTAAAGTAGAATTTTTATCAACTCCTGTTATTATCTTCACCAACTACAAAATATAAAAGTTCTTTGACCATCTCTGTAAAGGGAAGTGGGTTGAAGTTCTCAGAAGCTAAAACCTATGTCTAAAGTAGACAGTGTATGTTCTGGGGCCATTGTCTTTCTGCTGACGCTGCCAGGAAACCAGATCTTTGCCCCTGGAGGGAGCAGGCTTCCTTTACCAATCAATTCTTAGGTAAAAATAGTTGCTGGGGTAGAGACATGTGTGGAGGGAGCGGGGCTGTAGACTTGAAGGAACTGTGCAGCGAATTCCCTGGAAGGGCCCCGTGCACAGTGCTGCGAACTTGGCATCTAAGGTTATCTGATGTTTTCCCCTCAGTGAATGTAGAGATAGGTCCAGAAACAAGGAAGGAGGAAGAGAGACCCTGCTCAAGCATAAGATCAAGCAGGCCAGTATGGTTTTGGAAAAAATTATAAAAGCATGTGGGTAAAGAAGAAATGTTATTAAAATCAAATTGTTTAAGGCGAGGCATGGTGGCTCAGGCCTGTAATCCCAACACTTTGGGGAGCTGAGGGGGGCGGATCACCGGAGGCCAGGAGTTCAGCCTGTAGTCCCAGCTACTCAGGAGGCTGAGGCAGGAGCATTGCTTGAATCCAGGAGGCAGAGGTTGCAGCTAGCCAAGATGGCACTACTGCACTCCAGCCTGGGTGACAGAGTGAGATTCTGTCTCAAAAAAATAAAAAGGAAAGAAAGAAATCAAATTGTTGAGAGTCTTCTTTACCTTTCTATTCTATTTTGATGAGATTGGGTGCATTCAGGGTGGTATGGCCGTAGTCTGTTCCCACTTTGAATATCATTCTGTTCCCCAATTTACCAACATGATTCACTTCTTTTATTATATTTTCACGAAATAGTTCAAGCATAGAAAACACACAGAAGAACATAACAAAGAGTGAAACCACCTTTGCAAAAATTACAACTGAGCAAATTATGACAGTGCAAGAGACCAGACCTAACCGACTCCATCTTGCTTCTAACATTTAAGTTGTCTTTGTTCATTCCTGGGCATAGGCCGAACTGACTTTGGGAAGGAATTCAATTCATGGTGTGACTCTGGAACAAAACTGATTATAGCACTTTCCCAAAAAGACCCCCTTCTTGCCTAGGGACCAGTCTGCCTTTGCAGGACTAACAAATTAGCTACAAGATTAGAAACTACAGTTTAAGGGTCATGCAGCCTCTGGCTTCAAGAGTCTGAACCTCCCCAAATCGCTCCCGGGGATAATATCCCTATTATAAAACCTGTGATCAGTCTTGAAATATTCTGCAGACCCTGTACTCCATGGATCAGCTGACACCACCCAGACCGGTAATCTGGCTCAACCAGTTCTGCCATCCCACCCAGGAACAGAAGACAGCAAGCCAACCTCACTTTGACCCCCACTTTGATTCTATCTCCAACCTGAGCAATCAGCACTCCCCACTTCCCAAGCCCCTACCCACCAAATATCTTTAAAAACTCCTATCCTGGAATGCTCCGGGAGACTGATTTGAGTAATAATAAACTTCTGTCTCCTGCACAGCAGGCTCTGTGTGAATTACCGTCTCCATCGCAAGCCCCTCCAACTCCACCTTGAAAAAATGGGCTCTGTCTAGGCAGTGGGCGAGGTGAAGGAACCTGCCGGGCATTTACAAGAGCAGCACATCCCTGATCCAGTCTTACCAGATCAACTTTTTTTCAAGATCGAAAATGCGTTTTTGAACTAGTGACTAGTAATTACAGACTGGTAATCAACTAGTTCAGATGAATCAGAGTTGTCCTCTATTAACACTTATGCTTTTGACATTTTTGCCTCACCTATATGTTGTGCATACTTGGAAACAGGCCTTCGGACATGGTAATTGGTAATTGGATACTATGCCTGTGTTTGTAAACAGGTGCATATGTATGACTCTGTCCTCAGCTTTTTTGCTTTATAATTTATACAGTCATATTTTTTTTCTTGAGAGGGGTATTACTAAAATAAGTGGGGACCAGGCGTGGTGGCACATGCCTGTAATCCCAGCACTTTGGGAGGCCAAGTGGGGCGGAATGCTTGAGTCCAGGAGGTCAAGAGCAGCCTGGGCAACATGGTGTAAACCCCATCTCTACAAAAAACACAAAAATTAGCCAGGCGTGGTGGTGTGGTGCCTGTAGTCCCAGCTACTCGGGAGGCTGAGGTGGGAGGATGGCTTGAGCCTGGGAGGCGGAGGGTGCAGTGAGCCAAGTTTGTGCCACTGCACTCCAGCCTGGGTGATACAGTCAGACCTTGTCTCGAAAATAAAATAAAGTAAGTGAAGTACATTTGCTTTCTCGCCTCTACAGACACTACAGTTTGGTTACCTTATATTTGTATTCTAATACCATCAGCAATTTCAAAAATGTTAAAATGGAAATCTTTATAATGAAAGTCAGCAGTTCTCAAACATTTTGGCCTCAGGAATCATTTATGGTCCTAAGAATCATGGAGGATGGCAACGAGTTTGTGTTTACGTGGATTATATCAATTGGTGCTCACTGTATTCAAAATTAAAACTGAGAAAAAAAGTAAATATTTATTAATTCTTTTAAAATCACAATAATTAACCTAGTATGTGTCCATACAAAAACGTATTTTATGAAAATAACTTTTCCAGATTGAAAAGTAAATTGATTGGGAAGAATGGCTTGTCTTACTTTTGCCGTCTCTTCAGTGTCTGCCTAAACAGAAGCAGCTGGATTCTCATTTTTGCTTCTGTAGGGGCCAAAGGAAAACTTCCACTTCAGTTTCTGATGTTCACTGAAAATCAGCTGACAAAAGGTATGTTAACAGGAGAAAAGGCATACAAATTTATCAATGTGCACGTGGGAATCATACAAAATATGAAAACTTAAAGAAAGGGCCAGATAGTTGATGCTTTTACACCATCCTGAGGTTACAGAAAGGAGGCCTGGAGTGCAGCAAGAGTGGTTATGGCGGGGGAAAGAAAAAGAGAGGCTTGGCTAGCAAGGGCAGTCTTGTTATGCAGATGAAACCCCACAGGTAGCAGTTCTCAGAAAAAATAAGTTTCTGTCAAGCCCCCCAAAGCTGTCAGTCTCTGTAGCCAATCCTTCCTAGATCTGGACAAGGGGCATGGAGGCAGAGAAAGCCTAGCTGTGTATTTCACCAATGCAGATTTTTCTCTATAGATGCAAATCTCCCCCACAAAAAGCAGCTTTTTAGCTGTTTGTGTGTTTCCAGCCCCTCTGAATAACCATCTTGAAATATATCAAAGGAACATATTTTGGGGCCAGGAGTAATAGCTCATGCCTGTAATCCCAGCATTTTGGGAAGCCAAGGCTGGTGGATCATCGAAGGTTAAGAGTTCGAGATCAGCCTGACTAACACGATGAAACCGAATCTCTACTAAAAATGCAAAAATTAGCTGGGTGTGGTGGCATGTGCCTGTAGCCCCAGCTACTTGGGAAGGTGAGGCATGAGAATTGCTTGAACCTGGGAGGTGGAGGTTGCAGTGAGCCAAGATGGTGCCACTGCACTCCAGCCTGGGTGACAGAGTGAGACACTATTTCAGAAAAAGAAAGAAATTTGGGGTGAATTTTTTTTGTTTCCTTTACTTCTGTTTTCAATATATTGTGAAACATTATTTTGGTTGAGAAATATGGAGAAAATCTAGCCTCAAACAGATACATATTTAGAAATGAGGACAGTATCTTGATAGCCTTTTTAGATAGCTGTGATACTCATCTTTGGTACTATGCCAAACCACAAGTGATGGTTTCCTAAAGAAAAGATGCATTGTGAGATTTGAAAGCATACTGCTGTACTTTTCATAATCTGTTACATTAAAACCCATTGGCTACCTTGCATTTTGCGCATATCCTTTACCCATGCACAATTTTGTAACATCATGTTGGTCATTAGGAATATATTGGTTTGTTGAGCTCTGCAGGTTTTCCTCATACAGTATTTTAACATCACACTCATTAATACCATGGATCTCATCAGAGAAGTCTTTAAGTGTTATAAAGTTGTCAATCTTTTGGGGGTAGATTCAAGTTTTCTTAAATTTTAATTGTCACTTGAAAACTCAAATTGTATTATTTGCGCCAAATACTGTCAATCGTTTTCCTTAAAGTGACAGACTTGTATCATTCATTTTGAGAAAATGTCTACCTAATCCCCAAGTCTGAATAATCATTAGTTGTCAGTTGTCTTTTCAAGTTAAAATAGTGTTACCATGAAAACAACAGCTAGTTTAGTTGGCAACTGAAACAGTGGCACCTCATCTCTACCAGTCACTGAGTACTTGTCCTTGAGACAATATATGAGTTTGGTATGCAACTGAAATGATTTAGATGTACTTCTTGTTCTGTCACATAGAATTTAAAAATGTGTGCTCTGAAATTTAGTAAGAGTAATAACTTTAGGTGGCATTCGTTTTTTCCGTCAAGTGTATAATGGTGAAGAACATAATCACCACTTGTAGTTTGCTGCCACCACCTTGACTCATGCTTAGGTGCTAGCAGTTTTGCTCCCCTTTCCTTTGCAACATTATTGCAACTCTCAGCTGAGTGAAAAAGACAAATACCATCTTCAAGATACTATGAGAATAGTTTTAACTTCATGAAACACCTAAAAAGGTCTCACAGACCCCCAGGTGTCTGAGGACCACTCTTCGAGGTCTACTGATATAAATCAAAGATAATTTTTCTTCTTTAGGTAAGTTTAGTGCCATGTTTTTACCACGTTTAGCATTATAGATGAATTTAGCATTCTTTCTTCCTGACATTACATGTATATATACACTGTAAAGTGCTAGCAATACAAAACATAAAATAAAATCAAGCCCTTGCCCTCATGGAATTTCCATTCCACTGAGTGAGATCAACTATAATCCAGTAATCAGACAACTGTAAATGTATAATTGTGATAAGTTCTGAGAGTGTCTTGGTAGAAGCAATTAATCTGTGGGCAGAAGGGTAAGATACAATGCTTCTGAGGACACCATGTTTGCCTTAAAACATCAAGGATGGTTGGGTGTTAGCAGGTGAAAGAGGTGGTGGCAGTAGAGGGACCAGCCTGTACAGAGGTCCTGAGGTCAGAGGGAGCATGGCATGTTCAAGAATGGGAAACACCTCTGAAAGGGGGAGAGGACGGTAGGTAATAATTCCAGAGTGGAAAGTATAGACCAGATTACACAGTTGTCTCTGCTAACACTGTGGCTTTTATGCAGAGGTACCATGAAAGCATTTCTACAAGGGGTGGCTTAATCAGATTAGCAGTATGAAAGGATCACCTTGGAAGCAGTGTTGAGAATCAGCAAATTATGTTGTGGGGGGAGGTGGGCAGATGAATGCAGGGGACCACTTGGGAGGAGGCTGTGGTAGTAATTGAGAAGAGAGAGCAAAGACAGTGGAAGAATTGGGTTAGGGAGCTGCCATGGTCAGGAAGTGATATGGACTCAATGGAAAGGTGGGCATGGGTAGGAAAGAAAATGGCTTCACAGATAATACTATGGTTCCTTGTTTGCCCAGTTGGATAGGTGGTGGTGCCCTGGGGTAGCCATTTCTCAATAAACTCAGACTATCTGGCAACAAGACTAAAAAGGAAAGTAGAAGAGAGGAGAAGGGAAGGGAGAGGAAGGGAGGGAAGAGGAGGAGAAGGGAGGAAAGGGGAGGGAAGGTTAAGGGAGGGGAGGGGAGAAAAAAACACATTAACATCCAAAGCCAGGGATTGAGAATAGTATCCAATTATTAGGAAACGAATTTGAATTTATTAAATTAGTTTTATTAGTTATATCCTAAAAAGATTTTTCAAGGAATTACTTAGACATTCCTGAGAACATTAATTTCAGTTTGTTTTCTTTTAAAACGTATCTATTCTTAGCAGTGTAAGAGTTTGTTTTGGTGTTCGACCTCCCCTACAGAAGATGAGTTGTTCAGGATACATTCAATAAAGGACAGGGCTTTCAGACATCCAAAAGATGAGCTGATGCCCCCTCCCCAGGGCAGTCTGCACATCCTGAGCAGCCCCCTTGTGCCAGGCTCTCTTAGATGTATCACAGGAATAATTATATTGAAAGTTTATGATAACACAGTGTGGTAGGTATTGTCATTGCTACCATTTTACAGATGAGGAGCTCAGAAATGTTGATGTTTGCTGGTGATGCTCCCAAGCATCAACACCAGGACTGCAACCCTTTTCTTTCTTAAAACAGCTGATGATATTTCTAAGGCAGAGGTTTCCAGGTTCAGAGGGGCTCATGGAACTCGTTGAGATCCTACTAAAAACGACAACCTTCTCAGTAAAGTTCACATTTGCACATGCACAAAACTGACACCCAATTTCTACAGGCTTTATGTTCTCTTGAAACTAATCCAGAGATTGTCCAAGAGCATTTGAAACTCAAGGCTAAGGAAGGCCTATTCTAGGGCCTTTTAAAAGCTGTCACTAGTGTTGTGTTCAAGTCTGGTCAATGTAAACTTTTTAATAATCATAGAATAAAAGCCAACCACTTTAGATTTACAGATCACAAACTGGTTAGTCTCCATAGAATTAGCATATAACCCAGCAATTCCACTTCTAAATATATCCACAAAAGAATTAAAAGTAGGTATTCAACCAAAAACTTGTACATGCATGTTCATAGCAGTAGTATTCATAATAGTCAAAAGGTGGAAACAACCCAAATGTCCATTAACTGATGAATGAATAAACATGTGTGGTATACCCACACAATGGAATTTTATTTGGCAATATAAATAAATGAAGTCTTGAGCTATGCGACAACATGGATGAACATTCAAAACATGCTGAGTAAAATAAGCAAGGAACAAAAGGCATATATTGTATGATTCCATTTACATGAAATGTCCAGAATAAGCAAATCTACAGTGAGACAGAAGGTAGATTAGTAGTTGCCTGCGACTAGGAAAGGAAGGAAAGGGGAGTGACTGCTTAATACATAGGGATTTCTTAGGCTAGGCGCAGTGGCTCATGCCTGTAATCCCAGCACTCTGGGAGGCTGAGGCAGGCAGATCACTTGAGGTCAGGAGTTGGAGACCAGTCTGGCCAACATGGTGAAACCCCATCTCTGCTAAAAATGAAAAAAAAATCAGCCAGGTGTGGTGTAATCTCAGCTACTAGGAAGGCTGAAACAGGAGAATTGCTTGAATCCAGGAGGCGGAGGTTGCAGTGAGTCAAGATCTTGTCACTACACTCCAGCCTGGGTGATAGAGTGAGACTTCATCTCAAAAAACATATATGGGTTTCTTTCGGGGTGATGAAAATGCTTGGAATTTGATAGAGGTGACGGTTTCACTAAAAGCCATGAATTGTGCACTTTAAAGTGGCCAAAATGGTGAAATTTATATTATGTGAATTTATCTTAAATTTTTTAAAACAAGGTTCCATACAAGAAACAAATGCCTGCCTAGCAAACCTTCTTTGTCCCTCATTCCTTCCTTTGCCTGGGCTGGGCTACTTCAAGAAGCTTCTGTTTATTTACTCTGTCCCAGGCATGATTTCCCTGGTGGGCTGGTTTGCACCTATGAGGTGAATCCTGGCAGCCTTCTCCAGGGGTGCCCATTGAAACCTAGGGGCCTGGCAAAGTGCATGGCCATCCCTATGCAAAAGCCAGGTTCTATGTGCTTGCACTACTGCCTGCATTTGCAGCATCTTGTTTGCATTAAAAAGGCAGTAATATGTGGACTTTCAAAGCCTTAAAACCCAAAGCATCATTCTTTTTATCTTTTTATCTTTTTGGACTCTTCCCTAGATGTTCTTGGTCAGCAATTTCTGCCCTGTTGAAGACAGCAGTGGTTCTCAAAGGGGTGTGGGTATGGGGGTGTGTCGTGCCCCCCAGGGGACATTCCGCAAAATCTGAAGACAGTTTGGTTGTCACGACTTGGGATATACTACTGGCATCTAATGGGGAGAGGCCAGGGATGCTCCTAAACACCCTGCGATGCATAGTGAAACCACCTTTGCAAAAATTATAACTGAACAAACTATGACAGTGAAAGAGATTTGACCTAACTGACTCCATCTTGCTTTTAACTTTCAAGCTGTTCTTGTTCATTCCTGAGCACAGGCCAAACTAACTTTGGGAGGAAATTGTTTATAGTTTAACTTTGAAACAAAGATAGTAACAGTCTTTTTCCAAAACAAACCTCCTTCCTGCCTGGGGACTAGACTGCCTTAGCAGGAGTAACAAATTAGCCACAGGATTAAAAATTATGGTTTTAAGAGTCACTGTTGGAAACCCTGCAATTAGTGCTTGAGATATTTTGCAGACCCTGCTTTGCAATGCACCAGCTGACGCCATCCAGACTGATAAACTGGCTCATCTGGCCTTGTGGTCCCCACCCAGGAACCGACTCACCGCCAAGAGGACAGCTTCAACTCCCTATGATTTCATATCTGACCCGATCAATCAGCACTCCCCACTTTCTGACACCCTACCCACCAAATTATCCTTAAAAACCCTGATCCCTGAATTTTCTAAGGACTGATTTGACTAATAATAAAACTCGTTTCCCGTGCCACTCTGGTCTCCCATGCAGCCAGCTCTGCGCAAATTAAACTCTTTGTCTGTTGCGATTTCCCTGTCTTGGTAACTTGGCTCTGTCTAGGCAGTGGGCAAGGAGAACTCATTGGGTGGTTGCAGCAGGACACACCCCCAGACCCCCAACGAAGAATTGTCTGGCCCCAAATGTCAATAGTGCCAAGGTTGAGAAACCCAGGATTATAGTATCATTGATATCATATAACTGAAAATATCAATAACTATTTATTGTGGGCAATGCCATCGAGACAGGTCCCATTCTCTTGATCTCTATGAAGTGTGATGCCACTGCCCTCTGAAACAGCCCTGAGGAGAGGGTTCTGGAATTCTATAGGCAAATCAAAGACTTCAGCCTTGTAACTTATTTGTCCCACAAAGATGATATCCCACATGGCTCCAGAGGGTGTACACATCATGGAGCTATAAAATGAAAATTAATCCCTCCCTGTCCAGCGCAGTGGAATCCAGCATGCTGGTCTATATGGCAGACAGAAGCAGATAATAAATTAGAACATTATTCACAACATAAGAAGAACATGATCTATACAAGAAAGAAAGCAAACACATTATTCTCACCATTTTCCTCTGTAATAAAATACAGAAAAACAGACTAATAATTATTAACTATTTTATCATTAAGTTAATAATTTTATCATCAGTGCATTCTCTTCACATTAAGGTTTATTTACTGATTTTTATTAACCTATTTTAAAAAGAGTAGTTCTTTCGTCTTGCAAGGGAAACATCGGCTGTATAGATGTTTCGTTTTCATAAATTATACACACACACACACACACACACACACACATATATATATATATATAGAGAGAGAGAGAGAGAGAGAGAGTCCCTCTGTCCCCCAGACTGGAGTGCAGTGGCATAATCTCCACTCACTGCAACCTCTACCTCCTGGGTTCAAGCAATTCTCCTGCCTCAGCCTCCAGGCTGGTCTCAAACTCTTGACCCCAGGTGATCCACCAGCCTCGGCCTCCCAAAATGCTGGGATTACAGGTGTGCCTCACTCTTAAATAATATTCTAATAGTGGTAAAACAAATGCTTTTGAAACAGGCACAGTCTTGAGCGAAAATCAGTCCTCCATTTGAAAAACCTTGTCACAGTCTTTCTTTAAGACAGCAAACACATGCTACATAAATCAGCAACAGATTCTTAAATCTTATCCTTACTATCCTGCACAGAGAATACATGTTCAAAACAGCCTTAATTATACTTACTTACATTGCCTTAGAAAATACTGTAGGGAAAACCTCAAGTAATTATCCAAGCAGTTTTGCTGCTGGAAGTTTCACTCCTCAAAAAATTATGCTTGGTCTCTCCCTAGTTGCAGGAAAATGTCACAATTAGGAGATGTCATGTTGAACACATTCTCTGACGATCTGGTGGTCACATTAGGAGGGGTTCATTATAGTTCTTCTGCAATATGCTTACCAGATTCTTTTGGACCTACCCCTTGAGCATGACACTTTTCAGCAGTGGCCATCCAAAATAAATGGAGAAATCATGTTTGAGGTCAGAGACACCTGCTTACCTGGATTCACTCACACTGACAATGTCAGGAAGTGAAATTCGTATCTTTCTTCATCTTGGGGACTGGCCAAGCTTTCCTGATAATAGTATGCACTTCTGGGAGGCCACTGAGGCCAGGACTTCATATGTTCGTGGTTGGAAAACTATTGCTATAATTGAAAGTGATGTGCTGGGAAGAAATTAACAAATACAGATGAGGGTGGGTGTGTTTCTCAGCAGGAAAACTGACTCTGTGTTGAAATCCTTGTGTGGAAACATCTGTTTCTAACCATTCTGAGCTAGGAAGAATGTGGACACCGAGCATGTGGTTCCCTTGGAAAATGTTTGCCTCACAGTCTTGACCTAAGAGATAACATCTGGACCGGGGAGGAAACAGAAGTGATCCTGGAATTACATTCACTTAAAAACAAAACTAAACTAAACAAAAACCACATCCTTATGCTTTTTTGAAGAGTTTCTTCACAACATAAAAATTATCCAAATTTCCTCTTCGTGTTTATTTTTTTAATCCCTCACCCAATTGTCCCATGGTTAACATCTTACGTGACTTGAGCACCTTTGTCAAAATTAAGAAACTGTCACTGGTGCATTACAATTAACTAAATCCCAGACTTTATTTGAATGTCACCAGTTTTTCCTCTAATGTCATTTTTCTGTCCCAGGATCTCACCCAGGACACCACATTGCATTTAATTGCCATTTTTCTTTGTCTCCTCCTTAGCTTTTGATGACCCTCCTCTTCATTTTCACTGAGACAATAGCTTCACAACAGTTTCTTAAGCAGCTTCCCTAAACATACAGGGGCCAACTTTTCAATTACATCCATATCTTAAAAAAAACAAAAACAAAAAACCTGTGGAAAAATTCGAAAATTCAGCCAAAAGGCTCTCTTGGCTGCCATTTTTACCTACATAAAATAATCATAATCCATTTAACAAATTTATTTTCCATGATGCTATTGACTACTCTCCATAACTCAACATACAGCTGGGTCCATTTCATAGGTCAGAACGAGAGGTTATCAGGTAATACAAAGGACCACATTAGAAGAAACAAGCTCTTAGGAACTACACTTCCAGACTGGGAAAGAACAGAAATTTGGACTAGACCAAGCTTACATGGATGAGGGGATGGACATTCAGACAGCTGGATAACCATATCCAGAGAGTCACGCTACAGACCATTTGGGAGACCCCAGGCATGTAGCATCAGAAAGTAGAACAGACAATAGGAGCAAGGGGGTGAGCTGGCAGTGGTAGGAGGGCAGATGGATGGGCAGGTGGGTATCTGAAAGGGCTAGGAGAAATGCAGGAGCCAGCAGGCAGTGATGGGGAGGTTGCTAGAAAGGGCAGGAAGGACATCAGCTTGGGCCCCCATACTGTGAACAAATCAGAGACAGGATGCTGGTGGACTTGTTACCTCATATACACAGTTCTAGCCTAGATTTCTCATGTTCTGAGTATATTTGATGTTTTGGAATAAACTGGCAAAGAGTAGTGATCTCCAAACACTTTGCTGCTTAAATCCATGTGAATTTTAAATTTCATGCCATGTTGTACCATTATACAGTGGTTGGCAGCTTCCAAAATGGCCCCCATGATTCCCACCTCCTGGTGTTCACACCCTTGTGTAGTCCCCACTTTGAGTGTGGGCTGGACCTAGTAACTTGACATTGATAAACAGAATGTGGCACAAGTGATTGGGATATCACTTTCAAGATTAAGTTCTAAAGACTGTTATTTCAGCTGTGCTTTCTCTCTGGCTCTTCTCACTTGTTCTCTCTGATCAAGCAGGCTGTCATACTGGGAACTGCCCTACAGAAAGGCTCATGCAGCACGAAATAGAGGGTGGCCTCTGGCCAATAGCTAGCTAGGAATGGACGCCCTCAGTCCAACAGTCTTTGAGGAAGGGAATCTGCCCACAACCACTTGTATGAACTTGGAAGTGTCTTCTTCTCCAGCTTGGCCTTGAGATGATTATGGCCCCTGCTCAACACCTTGATTCCAGCCTTGGTTCCATACAGACCTGTAAGAGACCTGAGCCAGAGGATCCAGCTAAGCCACTCCCAGATTCCTGACCCACAGAAACTGTGAGGTAATAAATATTGTTATTTTAAGTTGTTACATTTTAGGATGATTTGTTATGCAGCGATAGGTGACTGATAGATACATTAAGGTAATTCTACTCTTAGGTCAGTGGTATAATATTATGTCATCAAATGCAGCAGTACACAGCTGTGAGAGCAAAGTAGTTAAACTTGAACTCTAGTCCCTAATGGATAGAGAGGTACCGTGAGGTAGGGGGACAGCAACCAACCATGACACACAGAAGTTAAGGCTACTGAGAAATGAAAGAGCATCAATCTATAGTATGGAAATAGGAAGTTCATTATTTCCAGCAAGAAAACAAAAAGACCCAAACTGTTTATAGTCAGCCTGATGGGGTGGGCAGAAGTAAGCAGAAGAACAAAGAGCGGTGGCAAGAGTATCAGGTGGAGTCTCCACTGCAGTTGGGAAGGGGCACTGGAAAGAAAAAGATCTAGTGTTCCAGGAGCACCAGGGATTCATGGAATAAAATGGTGATTGTGGTTTCAGATTAAACCAAACCATTTCCTGTACAGCAGAAAAGACGCTCTCCTGCCTTCACTCCCCTCTCTACCTCCGCCAGTTTCCTTTCCCTAAGGTGAGATTTTATAAATACATCCTTACAGGCAGTAAAAACAGGTAATTTGTAAAACTTTTAAGCCTGATTGTAGTCTAGATATAGTATATGTTGCATATTTTTAAAATCAGGTTTGTGTTAGGGTCAAATGATAGATGTAGTCTGTAGATTAGGTATTCAAGGAATATACAAAAGAAATATTCTAGGCAGTCACTATACTCACTAGACACTTGCCACTCAAAGTGTGGTCCATAGCGTTCTTTCTCAAATCTACACTCAACATAATTAACCAGCCAGGCTAGAGGAGACAACCCTATGATTATTTTAAGTTTACTTCATAACCTTGTGATTTCACCTGAAGCAAAGAGACCAGCTTTTCTCTGAACAGCCACATCTCCCACACTCTCATTTTCGATAGTCAGGACAGGAGTTTCAGTTTCCCTTTCTAGAAGGATCTCTGGCTGGGACTCACTGTTCCTGTACAGCTTTTAGAACCTCATGCATGCACTTCTATTTAAAAGTTGTCTGTCTACAAATGCTTAAGAGAGCAGACAATCTGGTTTCTCCTTCCCTTTTAGGTAGTTTATGTTGGAAAGAAATGTCTGTGTTTTTGTGACAAGAGGAGACAAGATCCTAAAAAAGAAGGCATGGTAGAAGATAGGTTGGGAACAAGGTCAGCATTTCACTCACAAACACCAACACGTCTGATCGGATGATAAAATATTGAAGTACAGGACTTCAGTGCCAGTTAAGCAATAAACACTGCCCTGAGCCACATCTGGGTGCCCCCTCTGCATGACCCAGCATGCATGGCCTAGCTGGGATCTTCACGACAGCTCAACTCAAGGGCCATCACTTCTATGTGTTCTCATTCTGTGGCCCACACTTGGTCAATCCCTGAGTTGTTTATCCTTAGGAGTCAAGAGGCCTGGGTTTTATCTGGCTCCACCATTTGCACACCTAATCACAAGGTCTTAGCTTCTGCACCCACGAAACATAAAGTAACTGTTAAATGAACTGTTTTGTAAAGTGTTTTGTGTCATAGTCAATAAAAGCTACTGTTGCTTTTGAATTTCTTGCCCACTTATGAATAATGGGCTCTCACATCTTCTTCTATCTGCTAAAGTGTTTTCTTGTCCCTTAGGCCTATGGAGTTACCCAGAAAATTCAACTATAGTTTTGTAACTCGCATAGAGGACTAGGAGGTTGAGGCTTCTTTTTCAGCGATGGTTGTGCTTGTGGTTGTGGTAGGGATGTTTAACTCTTTGTCACATGTCTCATTTTGGAAATACGTTTTCAAACATGCTGCACAGTTTTCCCATATTCTCAAAGAAGATGTCAAGCATAATTCCATTTGCTGTGTCTCAAGGCATACATCATGATCATCAAACATTGCCGTCTTTCCCTGGTGTTGGTCTCCGCTTTGGATTGCCAGATAAAATGAGTATGTCCAACGTATATTCAGTTAAAAATTACTCACTGTTTATGTGAAATTCAAACTTAACTGGGTTTCCTGCTAAATCGAGCGAGTCTAAGTCTCCTCTAGCCTCTCCCCACTTCTAATGTGTTTCCTCTAATCTGTTGTAGGGTGGGGTTGAAAATGGAGCTTGAAATCATAGCGTTTCCAAGACTATGAAGTTCTCAATTCCGTTCCATCTACACTCACTTCCCTATAGCTTCAAATATTATCTGTCTTCTCACCAAACCTATTTCCCCAACTCCTCTTCCCTGAGTTCTAGGACTCTTAGGCTCAGTAGTCTCCTCACTATCCCTGATGAACTGGCAATTGAGATCTCAAACCTGACATGCTCAAAGCAGGATTCTTTTTTTTGAGAGGGAGTCTCACTCTGTTGCCCAGGCTGGAGTACAGTGGCAATGGTGCAATCTTGGCTTATTGCTCACTGCAACCTCTGCCTCTTGGGTTCAAGTGATTCTCCTGCCTTAGCCTCCTGAGTAGCTGGAATTACAGGTTTGCACCACCACACCCAGCTAATTCTTGTATTTTTAGTAGAAATGGAGTTTCGCCATGTTGGCCAGGCTGGACTCGAACTCTTGGCCTCAAGTGATCTGCCCACCTCGGCCTCCCAAAGTGTTGAGATTACAGGTATGAGCCACTGTGCCCTGTCCACAGCAGGATTCTTGATGCTCCTCACCTTCCCAGCATTCCCCTATTCCACCAGTTTCTCCTCTAATATTCTACATGTCAGTATATGGCACTGAGGGCCAATAACCTAAGAGCCATCTTGGATGCTGATCTGTTTTGCCCACATGTTTCCTAGTCCATCAACTTGTCCTGGTGGCTTGTAGCTCGCTCTCCAAATATTTCTTCAGTGCTTCCTTTCTTCTCCATTCCTACTGCTAAAATCACACTCTATGCCATTATCCCCTCCTGCCTGGACTAGTGCCATGAATTGAGCAGGTCTCTTGGAATACCTTCTTGTCTCCTTTCTTCCCCCAAGTAGCAGCCAAGGGACAGTCTCAAAGCAGCAATCAGATCAGATCACAAGACCCCTCCCTCATTGTTTCACACATTTAAGGCCCTACGGCAGTTCCCTGCTGGAACTGTTGGCCAGAAGTTGGTAAGTCTGTAACAGAGGTTCTGAAATGGGGGCAATTTTGTCACCCAGGGGACATTTGGCAATGTTTAGAGACTTTTTTGGTTGTGACCACTTGGAGGTGATACTGGCATCTAGTGTAAAGAGCCCAAGGATGCTGCTAACCGTGCTTCAGTGCACAGGACAGGCCCCCACAGCTAAGAATGGCCAGCCCTGAACATCACTGAGAAGCTCCAGCCTAAAGCGAGCAGTATCACAGTGTTTAAGATGAAAAAGTCAGGGACTCTGCCCCGAACTCTAGCTGAAAAGTTCTTGTGCTAACAAGTCACCTGTCTGCATTAATGAACATCTTCATTCAACTGCTCCCTTCAGTTGCTGCTAGGAAGGATCTCGATAGAGATGCAACAGAGAGAAGCTGAGCTGTGCTGAGAGGCTTGTACATTCCCACCAAGAAGCATAACTAGGGTGCTTAGAGTTGACATAACCCTGAGCAAATCATTCCCTCATTAAAGAATAATCCAATTTAAAAAGAAAGCCTTGTGTACTCATGGGTTGTTTTCCCAAAGGTCTCAGAGGACACATCATGAAAGCTTTGAACCACCAGACTGTACACGGCTGCCCAGCGAATTTGTAGAGAACAAAGGCGTCTGATTTTTTTTCCCTCCAAGCTGTTAGTATTAAGTGAAATAGGGTAAGAAAATTCTCTTTAGTATCTTCTGACAATTAAAGGATGACATAGGCAATGTGTTTTGATCTCTCACAAAAACTATGAAATTTTATTTCTTCTGGCAAAGCATCTTTTCCAACAGCATTTCAACAAATTAACAAGAGCAACTTCAGAATGTGTGGGGTTTTTTCCACCTAAAAATGCAAAAGGAAAAAAAAGTGTTCTTTTTGGCTTTATTAAGCTAAACAGACTTGATGTAAGTCTAACCTTTCCTGCTGCTGAATAATCTCATGTAATACGAATACAGCCACTGAAGAGCTAGTAGTTGCTAATTATATCCCTCAACTAGCTTTCCTGTTAACCATTTTTAACTTGGGTTTCCCCTGATGGGTAGGAAGCATACTGTGGTGTGGTTTACCGGAGAAGCCCTCTGAAATCCCCTTTCATTTGATAGCGTAAAGCCAAAACCTATCTTTGCCTGACAGGTTTCTATATACATACATATATATAATGTACATGTAGACATATAATTTCAACTTTCAGATTCAGGGAGTACATGCATAGGTTTGTTACACGGCATATTACATAGTACTGAGGCTTGGGATGTGAATGATCTAATCCCTTCACCCAGGGAGTGAACATAGTACCCAACAGTTAGTTTTTCAGCCCTGGCCTCTCAGTGTCTGTTGTTGCCATCTTTAGGTGTCTGACGGGTTTCAAGAGACTTGCAGTGACAAACAGACTAAGTAAAAGACAGGACATGGTTTTGGCAGAAGACTCCATGAGAGACACAAAATGGATGTCCATAGGAGTCGGATATTTTGGGCACTTAGGAATAGTATATTTTGGACTCTCTTTGTGCCAGTAACTCTCAACTCTGGCTTCATATTAGAATCACTCGGAGATCTCTTTAAAAAGCACCGAAGCCTGGGTTGGGCCCCAATCCCAGAGTTTCTGATTACCTGGCCTGGGGAATGACCAGGGCATAGGGATTTTTTAAAGTTTCCCAAGTGACTCTAATGAACATTGAAGGTTGAGAACCACTGCTCTAGACCAAGATTTCTTCACCTCAGCACTATTGCTATTTTGGACTGCATCATTTTTTGCTGTGGGGACTGTCCTGTGTATGGTAGGATGCTTCCCAGCATCCTTGGCTTCTACCCACTAGATGCCAGTAGTACCCCTTCCCCAGTTGTGATAACCTAAAATGTCTCCAAACATTGTCAGATATTCCCTGGGAAACAAAATCACCCCCCTCCCACATTGAGAGTCACTGCCTTGGCCACTGCATGTGAAATGTAGTTACACAGATAGTATGATGGGTGAGTAGATGAGGGTTTGGAGATCCAATTCCATAAAATAAATAAGAAGGAATAAAACAGTTGTTCAATATATCATCCTCAGCCCAGAGGCAGGATTAGTGGTTATGTTCCCTAACTCCACACTGAAATACCTATCTTCTGGATTGCCGGCACACAAACTAAACTGGCTCCTTATTATTATTATCATTATTCGAGACAGTGTCTTGCTCTGTCACCCAAGCTGGAGTGCACTTTAATTTAAATTAAATAGAAGTAAAAATTCAGTTCCTTCAGTTGCTCAACAGTCACGTGTGGCTAGTGGCCGCAACATTTTAATGTGGAAATAGAACATTTTCATCGCTGCAGAAAACTGGACAGCAGTTTATAACCATAGAGCTTATGGTGACATTGTCATGCTTAAAAACCTCTGTTAGCTCCCACTGCCTCTAGGGTCAAGTTCAGTCTCCTAGCTTGGCATTTAAGATATTTTACTATCTAACTCCAGACGTCTCCTCCAAACCCCTCTTTGCTCCTTAGTCTCCTTTGCACAGCCCATCCCTTTATAGGAAAGATCAACGCACTTCCCTCCCTCGCAGTCTTTGTCCACGTTATTTTATCTATCATGGATACCCTTTCACTAACTCCTTCACTTTGCAAATGCATGCTTGATCTCCAGATTCAGTTCAAATGTCCCTACAACCTCCCTTCCCACCTTAATTCTCTGGATACCAAACAATTGCTCCATTCACTGTCACTTCACAGGACTTGAATGCCTGTTGATTGCATACTTCTCACATTTTGTCACAGTTGTTTCTCTGTCTCCCATGCCTAATTCCGTGCTCCTGAAGGTGAAGGAGTGGCTTTATTTCTCTCTGTATGACCAAATCCTAGCACAATGTAGGCAATCACATTTCAAAGAAATAATCAACCAGCTAACAAATAAAATGGCATGATTCGACACATTTAACACCAGAGAATTCTAACAGCCCACACCTGTGCAATTGAGAGCATTCTGAGATTGTTCTTGATGTTCTCTGGGATATGAACATCTGCCTTTTATTTTATTAGTAGGATGAGCATATTTGGAGACTAGAGGGCTCTTTACTGAGATAGACGATAAATTTATTTAAAGGTTGTATCTGCTGGGCTGACAGTCACAAAGAGTGAGAAAGAAAATACAAAGGAAATGTATTGTTCTCATATGTAGACTTAATCTCTCCTATCAGTTAAACAGAAATATCTCAAAAGAATGAACACTAAACTAGAGAAAATCATTAAAAAGATCAGATTAACATTACAGCAACACAGTGTTTCTTCCCTGACACATTCTTGGTTCACTCTAAAAGGTCATTTGTCTGCACTACCAAACTCAGAGCTGTATCTTACACTTCCTTTCTCTTTTCCTCAGCACTTAACACAGTGTCCAGTGCATAGCTGGTGCTCAGTTAATACTTGTTGAATAATAAGATTTTAAAAAAACAATAGAAAACAGGTGTTTATAATGGAGGGAGTGGTGTGAACACCAAGTCAAACGAGATTGAGTGAAATTACTATTCAAGACTACATCAGCTATTACTGCCATGGCAAATTACAACTTAGTAGCTTAACACAATATACATTTATTACCTCATGGTTTTATAGGTTAAAAGTCCAACATAAATCTCATGGCGCTAAAATCAAGGTGTCAGCTGCACTGCACTCCTTCTGGAATATTTAGGGGAGATTTTTTTTCCTTGCCTTTTTCACCTTCTGCATGCTACCAGCATTCTCTGCAGAAGGTGAAAAAGGCAATTTCAATGGTGGGTCAAGTCCTTCTGGTTCTGCCATCAGATCTCCCTCTGACCACAGCCCAAAAAGTTTATCTGATTTTAAGGACCCATGTGATTAGATAGAGCCCACTCAGCCAACCCAGGATAATCTTCCCGTTTCAAGATCCATACCTTTAATCCCATCTGCAAACTTCCTTATGCTATGTAACATGTTCACAGGTTCCAGGGGCTAGAGTGTAGACATCTTAAGGGGGCCATTATTCTGCCTGCTAGACGGGAGTTACATATAATGACTAGAATTACAAAGAAAAAATACAAGCAACTGCTGCTACATGTTCCCTGGTCTTGTCACAAGCAGCATGAAATATAAATGCTTAAGCTTTAGATTTGAATAGTTTCATAGATCTATTTTTAAAATGGCTTTTTCCCCCTTAGTATACTATTAATATATGTGAACTGTCAATAGTTTTGAAATGCAAAAAACTCTGAAGAAAACAAAAACCACCCTAAATCCCACCAAGTCGTCATAACCAGTTACTATTTATGTGTATATTCTTCTGATATTATGTAAATACATACCAAATTTATATATGCATTAAAAATATTAACTTATTCTAAAGTATTCCTTTAAGTATCCTATTTTCCCTCTAAATATTATCCTAAATATGTTCTCATGGCATTAAATCCTTTTCAAAAAACATTATTTCTCCTCACTCACATTCTGAACCATATTATTGCCTCTGAATTTATGTGTTTATTATCGTATTGTTGGACACAAAATGGTTATTTCTAGGACTTTATATTTATAAATAGTATGTTTAGAAAAAAGTGTATTCAAAATCTGTATGTATAGCTCTGATTATTTCCTTAAGGGTATAAATGAGGAATTTTCGCATCAGAGACCATTTTCAGACCACTGGTACTCCCTACCTCATTTCCCTCCATACTGACTACACCAGATTTATCCCCATGAGCAGTGCACAAAAGTGCCCTTTGCAATGAACTCTGAGCACTGCTTGCCAGTGCTATGGAGTAAATTATGGCTCTTTCCCCAAAATTCATACGTTTAAGCCCTAACCACCAATGTGATCAGATTTGAAGATAGGACTTTTAGGAGGTAAGTCAGGTTAAATGAGGTAATAAGGTTGGGGTCCCAATCCAATAGAATTAGTGGCCTTATAGGAAGAGGAAGACAGAGAGAGAGAGAGAGATCTTCGCATAAATACATGCACATACAACGAGGAAAGGCCACATGAGAACATAGTGAGAAGCTGCCCGTCTCCAAGCCAGCAGGAGAGCCCTCACCAGAAACAGAATTGGCTGTCACCTTGAACCTGGATTTTCCAGCCTCAGGAACTGCAAGAAAATGAATTTCTGTCATTTAAGGTACCTAGTTTGTGGTAGCTTTTTATGGCAGCCTGAGCTAATGAGCTAATACAATGATGGGTGAAAAATTATGTCCTTGTTCTATTAATTGGTGATGATTTGATTTCTAGAAGGAGGGTCATTTTGTTTACAGGCCACTTTTCATGTCTCTGGGAAAATTCAGAGTCTATTGTTGGACTCTAAAACAGAATGTCACAAAAATCATAAGGCATAGAGGACTGAAATTCAATAGCACTTCCGCAGAGCTAGAATTGCGTTCTTTAGAGTAATGCATTTTTAAATGTCTGCATCAATCAGAATAAATGCTTCAACCCATTTACATAAGCGCTTTTTGATTTTAGTCTCCATTTATCTATTTTTAAAGGCTTAAAGATCTAGCTATAAGAGTACCAAGAAAACTCTTTTGCCCTTGTAGATGAAGTTCACAACCTGTGTGCTCAACTATTTGATTCCTTCAAGCACCATATGAGTTAGGTGGTGTTGGGTTGACTGGACAATATGGATGGTGGAAGGAATTTATTGACTTGAAGGACATGAAGATGCAAGGCTAGTGCAAGAAACCATGTGTGAAGCCAGTGCATTTGGAGCCACATGTAAAGGTCACCAAGGCCTTCCCCAACAATCTACAAAATAAGAATGGGTGGGAGGAAACTGAAGACACTTTGACATCCTTGTGACTAGAAAGGAGATGTGAGCTAAGAAGAGACTTCAAACATGACCAAATGAAGCAGAGGCTAGCAGCCCAGGCAATAATACTCCTTCCTTGGTGGCTAATGACGTTATAATGAGTAACTGCAGACAAACAAAGTCAGTAGTTCTTAGACACAGAGCAGCACCTAATGCAGCAAGTGGTACCTAGGGGAAGGTCTGGGGAGGAGTTTGAAAAGGGGCTTCTAAGATAGGAAACGGTGAAGGCTTATTATTGTACAGAAAGACTGTGTCTCAGAGGGATGAGAATAATCATGAATATATAGTGATTATTATGCTCATTATATAGAAAATGACACTGAGGCTCAGAAACCTCAAAGAGCTCCCCTAGAGTTACACAATTGTTAGGGCTGAAATGTGAACTCAAACCTGCAGACTTGAAGGTGCAAATGAATTTCCTTGGCTTCAATGTCTCCATCTGAAAGATGACTGTATTTTGGGGAAGGTTGCTTCAGAGCCCACACTCTATTGGCCATTCCACTGATTTTGCATCTCCTTGACAAACAAATCTTGGGCCAAAAGTTCACTGTGGAGACGCTGTTAGTGAGTACACTAATTTGTCCAGATGTATTCTCATTGGAAATCATAATTAAAATGGTTTACTGAGTTTGGAGGATGCAGAGGTTAAAGAAATAAAACCGAAATATCCCCCTTCTCTGCTGCCTGGAACTTGACCCATTTCCCTTCTCTCCTCACCAGCACCCTGGTGGCTTCCTCCTACCTCCCAACTCTTCTTGCTCCTTTGGTGGGTCTTTTGCCTCTGCCTGCACCTCTAAATGTTGAGCGCCTCAAGGCTGTGTCCTGGGTCCCCTATCTTTTGTCCATACTCTAACTGAGCAAACTCATCATGTCCAATACCTTGAAAATATTCACCCCCAGGATTCTAGATTAGTGTATCCAACAGCCAACTAGAGATCACTATGTGGAAGCTTAATAAGCATCTCAAACTCAACATGACCCGAAGGGAATTCTCTCTTTTGCCAATCAGGTTTTTCCAAGTTTCAAACATCTCAGTAAATGGTTTTACCACCCACTCAGTGCTCAAGTAATTGTTCTTGATTACTATTTTATAGCTTCCCTCATCCTCCACACCCAGTACTTCTGGAACAGCAAGTGCCGTGAATTCTATTTTCAAAACACTTCTCAAGCCTTTCCATTTTCCCCCATCTCCACTGGCATCACCACTGTTTCTCACCTGGGGCTACTATAAGAGCTTCCTAACTAGTTTCCTCTGCTTCCACATGAATAGTTTTGTAAAAATATAAATCACATTAGTTCTGGGCTCAAATCTCTCTAATAACTTTTCACTGCACTTAGCTTAAAACTCCATCCTTTTTATTCTAATTTATAATGTCCTTCATGAGCTAACTTCTGCTCACCTCTGAGACCACATCTGTCCATTCATGCATTGGTCCACTATCCTCAGCCACACTGGACATTTTTCTATCCTAACACTCACCTAGCTTATTCCTAAGGATCTTGACTCTAACTTAACTCTGTGCCTGAAATGTCCCTCCTCTTCCACATTCTTATGGATAGCTCCTTCTTGTCATTTACATATCAGCTCAAATGTCATCTTTCCAGAGAGGCTTTCCTTGACCATCTCATTCAAGTAAGGCCTTTTTTATATATTGATTGTGTGTTTGTTCGCTAGAGTAGTTCCATGAGAGCAGGAAGCAGATCTGTCTTATTGAGAACACTCCTAATGTCAACCATATGTGAAGAGGAAGCCAAGAATCCAGTAAAGGCTTAGAAGATGGAGGAGTTGCTAATGGAAGGAACCAGGTCTCTGAAAGACTTCATGGAACACAGCACCACACTTTCTGACATCCCCTGCCAAGCTCATTAGATTGTGATAAAAACAAAAAATAAATCTTCTTTGTTTGCCACTGTAATTCCAGGGCTGTTTGTTACCGTGTTTAATCTCTTCTGACAAATGTCATAAAATTCCATTTACCGTCTCTTTGCCTCACTACATATTACTCAGTTTAAGATTCGGTTCACTGTCCTCTAAGAAGCCTTTTTTGACTTCCCTGTGGCTGGCATTTGTGTTCTTATAGCACCACATGCACTGTTTCATCATGTACTAACCACATTGTATTATATACCGTCTCCCTCATGTGACTAAGTTTTTCCTGAGGTCAGAAAGTATATATTTTTCTTCTTTGTGTCTTTATGGCCTATTACAATGTCTGCCATCACAATAAATCTTTGTTAGATAAAGAATAGACAGCAAGCAGTTCAGGTTTTAATGGAGGGCAGCAGTATTTCTTTGCAATGGTTAACAATACTAGCAGAAGCATTTAGAACATGAAATGGAAAGTGGGGAAAGGCTTTATGAGTATAAATTTATTTGGATGAAGAAAAATTTCAGTGTTACTTAGCCTGAATAAAGACACAATAATCATTAAGTAATTCTAGAAAATAGAGATAATTCTAGAAAAATGATCCTTACAAGATTCCTTTAAATCCTGCTAATTGCAATCCAATATATAAATATTGAAGACTTAGTATGAGCAAATTACTCTTTGCCATATGACAAAGAAGAAAATACTTCTGCCAGTTAACATTTTATAATTCTATGACCTTATGATTCTGAACACCTACGTAAGGTATTTTTAAACCTTGACAGTTACATTGGGAGATTTACATCAAGAACCAGTCATTATGGAGTCAGAATTCGCACGGAGTTCTATCATCAAAGTTTTACTACAAATTGGTGCCATTGGGTCATTTTTAGATTCAGACCATTGGCTAGTGGCTTCTCCCCAGAGTGAACTGGACAGTCATGTGCCACTTGGCAGTTTTCAAGGTATGAGTTGATTCTGTTTGATATTCTGTCAATTTCTCTAGGGGACAAGCAGCCAGATGGTTAATTGCCCTTCCTTTAGCACAGACACACTCACAGAAAAGGTGTGAGGAAGGACCCCTCTGAAAGAGGAGCCTCTCACACAGCAGGCTGAGCCGCTGTACAGAGTTGAGATTGTTGACCCACTGATTGTGCCTGAAAGGCTTTTCAGCCACACAAAACCCTAGACTTCCCCATTAGCATATCAGAGGTGGCGCAGTGGTGGGAAACACTGCAGGCAACAAAGGATGTGGCTCAGTGGCATTGTCTCATTGGTGCTTACGGAAACAGAAAAAATGATAATCAGGCCAGAGTTGCAGTGATGGACAGATGTTGACATATTTTCTTGGGCACCAATGTCTTCCACTCCCCCTCCATCAGTTGATCCATTCTCAAGACTCCCCACCCCTCCACAGGCACAGTTCCTTAACCAATACACAAGGAAAAGCCACGACCCAATCAAAACCTCTCTTGAGCTGAAACGAAGACACAGTTTCAGCTTTAACTTGAACCATGCCTGGAAGGGATTTGTCATTTTTCTCAGACTTGAAAGTCTTATTTGAAACATAACTTGATGATAAATAGGAGAGTCAGCTGCCAGTTACTAATACCATCATAGAGACTGAGTGACTGTTGATGTCACCGCGCTTCTTTGCAGGATCAGCCATCTTATTATTTTATACTGAAAGGGAGAAAAGAGGTTTAGTGAAAAAGTCACTTTACATTCTTATTGTCCCAATTTATTTCCCATCTCTGAAGTTTGAGACCAGTGTTATATGCTCTACAGCAATGGCTCTCAACTGGAGGTGATTTTGCCTCCAGGAATCGTGGGCAATATTTAGAGGCATTTTTTGTGGTCACAATTGGTGAGGGGTGCTACTGGCATTTAGTGTATGGAGGTCAGGGATGCTGCGAAAGATGCACAGGACAGCACCTACAACAAAGACTTATTTGACTCAATATGTGAATAGTGCCAAGGCTGGGGAACTCTAGCCTAAGGCCGCCTCTGTGAAGCTAATTTACAAATTCTTACTGAGTCAAATTGCTGTTGACAAATGGGCACATTGAGGGACTAACAGCCCCGTGCTTACTATATTGATTTAAGAATACCGAACAGTTCTTGACAAAGAACAGGGCCGAAATTAAAATTTCTCATCCTTGGCTGCAACATTGAAAGATTTTATCTAAGCAGTGGGTGTAAAGTTTTAGAAAATTGTATATTGAGCACTGAGGGGTAAAAATTTTCCTACATGCAGTAATTTGACTTTCTGACAGCCAACAATATGTCTTTCACTTCACGCTCAGCTGAGTCCTAAATATGCTCCAAATGGCATAAAATTTGATTGAAGAATTCTTCCTCCTCACTTGGAAATATTTATAACCTCTTAGAAAATGACATACTGGGACACACTATATGTTGTTCAGTTATATATATGATATATAGCATTATATAATACATAGATATATAAAACCAAATTTACATTTAAAATCACACGTTGTAGTAGGTTTGTGTCTAATATCATGTTCGCCTGGCTTAAATTTTTTTCAGCTCAATGTTTACAAATTAAAATATTTGTAGTTGTAGGTATACATATATATATATATATGCCTAGATAGATAGATATGTCTAGAGAAACACATTGTTTTCCTTAGCACAAGCTGTTCTATCCAAGTAATTACATGTTGACGAAATCACTTCAGGTCCAGAGCACTAAAGATTATCGGTCACTGGTCGTTATGTCCATTAGTATATAATTTTGATAACTGTCTTTTCCACAGGGTAAAGTAGATATTGTATGCCAGTAAAAAATTGCAGATGATTATAGTAGACTTTATAAAGAAGAATATAAAATGAAGACCAAATTAATTGTCTCAATTTACCTTCAACTATCTTATGGACTACATAATATACAGTTTTGTTTTAAAAGTTTTTGATTAAAATTACCCTATTGTAAGGAATTAAGCCTAAAGCAATTTCAAAATCACTTCACTCTCTGATGAAGATACTTTACCATTTGTAAAAATATTTTTGCTTCCTATAAAACCCAGCGTCATGTTTTCTAACATAGTGGTTCATATTAGAATCAACTGGGCCCAAAAGGCATACTCATTTCTTAGGCTCTGCTCAGACTGGTTGAATCAGAATATAAGAGGACAAGGCCCAGGTATTGGTATTAAAACAAAACAAAACAACAACAACAACAACACACACACACACACACACACACACACACACACACATACACACACTCCAGGCAATTCAAACATGCTGCTATGGTAAAAAGGCTGGCTGAAAAGTCAGATCTAAAGCACAGACTATCATAGACAACAGAATTGGCAGGTAAACTGGGAAAATATTGCCCCATAGAGATAGTAGGGACATTTCCCTGTTTTGGCCTTGAGGGGAGGTGGGAGGGCAGGAATAGCCCAGAAGAATAAGTTTGGTATGTAACAATTTAGCAATGATTCACTTTTTTAATTGCCACCCTGTATGATACAGTCTTCCTGGGCAACAGCTGGTGGAGAAAGAGCCAGAACTAAAAACCCCACCTGGATCCCAGCATTCTTGCATTATAGTTCCCCAGGAAGACTGTTTTGATACCAATACCTGGATGTCCTCTTATATTCTGATTCAACCAGTCTGAACAGGGCCTAAGAAATGAGTATGCCTTTTGGGCCCAGTTGATTCTAATATGAACCACTATGTTAGAAAACATGACGCTGGGTTTTATAGGAAGCAAAAATATTTTTACAAATGGTAAAGTATCTTCACCAGAGAGTACAAACAAATAAACATTTAGCATTGTATATTTTTCATCCATTTATAAATCACTGTATGGCAAAATGATAAAGAATTTACAAAGGATGTTTTTGGCAATTTGTAATTCAGACAAAATTTGATCCTATCAGGAAAATAGGCCTAGTGTTTTGGCTGTTTTCTATAGCTAAATATATCTTATTCTGGAGATTGGCAAATTTTTCTATAAAGAGGCACATAGTAAATATTTTAGGCATTGAAAGGTAGGCCACAGAAAAGAAAATTGCAAAATCTTTAAAAAATATATTATTTAAAAATGTGAAAAATAAAGCCAGGCACAATGGCTCATGCCTGTAATCCCAACACTTTGGAAGGCTGAGACAGGATGATTGCTTGAGGCCAGGAGTTTGACACTAGCCTGGGCAACACAGCAAGACTCAGTCTGTACAAAAGTAAAAAAAAATAAAAGCAATTTGCCCAGTGTGTTGGCACACACCTGTAGTCCAAGCAATTCTGGAGGCTGAGGCAGGAGGAAAGCCTGAGTCCCGGAGTTTGAGGCTGCAGTGAGCTATGATTACGCCACTGCACTCCTGCCTGGGTGACAGAGCAAGAGCCTGTGCAGGGTTTGATGATCCCTGTGTTAAACAATTACAACATATATTTGGATAAAAATGAAACGACTTGCTTTTATGTAACAACAACTGCTAAAAGCTATTGCTATATGGAGAGATTGAATAAAGAGACATGCTGAAGAAGTTTTTACTCGAAGCCTGCATGGAAGCCACCATCATGTGCCCCCATGACAAACTCATCCTAGGGAATTGTCCAGTTTAAGCACTGAAAGTCTCAAGTCCCAGGAAATGAGGATGACTGGTTATTTTACATCTGTGACTCTTGGAAAGGTTTCTTTACAGAAAATCTAGGATCAAATTGAAAGGGAAAAAAACTTGAGATGGAAATGCTTTCAGGAGCTTTACCATATAAACAACAGGCAAAGCTCCCAGCTGGAAAACTTTAAAGGGAAAGTTCTAAGAGAATATTTTGCAGTATTTTTTTGGCTTGAGCGCAACTAAATCTACCTTTAGCGGATTCTAAATCTACCTTTCCATTAACAGCACCAGTTCGACAGGCTGTAAATAAGGAAAGTGATTATTCACAAGGTGTGTCTGTTCTTTTTTGTAGAACCACTTTATATATCCTCTGGATATGATAAATGCTGGGCATTATGATGAAACATGGCCCAACCTTACTACTCAGAAGTTACAGGATTTAGAATTATTTCCGGGGTTTGCCGGAAGAGGACATGTGACACGAAACTAGCTGTGAGCCGAACGATGTCTAAAAAGATTACTAGTAGATACTATTTCTGAAACGGTCCAGAATAAAGTGGGAGCAATTTTCTCAGCATATTATTATGTGCATCTGTGATATTATTATCATTAATTTGAATCTTTAAGACTGGATGCTCAAAGCTCAAAAGGCGATTTTCTCTGATGAACTTGTCTTGAAATTAAATACATGACCTCCAGAGAAGCTTTGTTATAACCACACGGTTTTCCAGTTGTACTTCAGGCGAACAGGAACCCTTCTTAAACCATAAATATTAACAAGCAGATACGATAGTTCAAAAGAGGATGCCATTGGCTAAAACAAAATCAAGAATATAATTTAGGACCTTTTACAATATTCTTTCATTTTTTTCGGTTTATCCATATTTTAATTCCATGTTTGAATCTTTGAATGTGTCTTTTATGATTCATCCTATTTGGGATCATAAAAGTACCTTTTGGCTGGGTACGGCTGCTCTCACTTGTAATCCCAGCACTTTGGGAGGCTAAGGTGGGCAGATCACTTAAGGTCAGGAGTTCAAGACCAGCCTGGCCAACATGGCGAAACCCTGTCTCTACTAAAAATACAAAAATTAGCTGAGCATGGTGGTGGGTACCTGTAATTCCAGCTACTTGGGGAGGCTGAGGCACAAGAATTGCTTGAATCCCGAAGATGGAGGGTGCAGTGAGCTGAGATCACGCCACTGTACTCCAGCCTGGGCAACATAGTGAGACTCCATCTCAAAATAAATAAATAAAAGCACCTTCTTTTCTGGGCTTCACATCAGCTTGTCATCAAAAGCCATTGCTTCCTTTGAAGCTGTGACTATAGGTAGCTCTGTTTAGAAAGTATTGCTGCAGAATCATTGACATTGGGAAATACTCAGAATTTAAATGGGCCTTCTTTCCCTTTGCATGGTGTAAAATTGGGGGAAAAGAGGGAAGACCTATTTAGGTCGCAGTTTGATGTTTTAGTTCTACAAAAAACACAGTGACAAGTGTCTTTTCCTAGATGGAAAGAAACGTTTTCTTTTGCTATAAAGGGAGTTGGATGTAGCATTAGAACCTCAAAGTGGGAAAGTTCAGAATGGTTCAAGCATTTTTAAGGAAAGGAAAGAAGGACTGGGGGCCATTAGGGTTCACTGAAATGGCCATGGAGGAATTTTAAGGAAACAGAAAGTATTGCTTCACCTCCTCTTTCCCAGAATATGTCAATGTGTATTGCAATGTAAATATCTTAATAAATATACATGCAATATCTGTGTTAAAGGTTCTAGTAGTTCCTATTTACCCCCATTCACTCAAATCCAAAAGACAAGTGGACATTAACTTCCTGTTTCAGTTAGCGAAATCAGGAAACTCTTATTCATTTTTCATAACATTTTATTCTTTTTTTTAAATTTTTTAATTTTTTTTGAGACGGAGTTTTGCTCTTGTTACCCAGGCTGGAGTGCAATGGCAAAATCTCAGCTCACCGCAACCTCCGCCTCCTGGGTTCAGGCAATTCTCCTGCCTCAGCCTCCCGAGTAGCTGGGATTACAGGCAGGCGCCACCATGCCCAGCTAATTGTTTGTATTTTTAGTAGAGACAGGGTTTCACCATGTTGACCAGAATGGTCTCGATCTCTTGACCTCGTGATCCAGCCGCCTCGGCCTACCAAAGTGCTGGGATTACAGGTGTGAGCCACTGCACCCGGCCTACTTATTCTTATTTTTTTGAGACAGAGTCTCACTCTGTCGCCCATGCTGGAGTGCAATGGTGTGATATCAGCTCACTGCAACCTTGGCCTCCTGGGTTCAAGCAATTCTTGTGCCTTGGTCTCCTTCATTCTCCTGAGTAGATTACAGGCGTGTGCCACCACACCCAGCTCATTTTTATATATTTGTTTAGTACAGACAGGGTTTTACTATGGTGGCCAAGCTGGTCTCAAACTCCTGACCTCAAGTGATCCGCCCACCTCAGCCTACCAAAGTGCCGGGACTACAGGCATGAGCCACTGCGCCTGGCCCGTTTTTCATAACATTTTAATACATAAATTCGAATACCACTGGTTGTACACAAGGTAAATTTTTCTAAATAATTTTCTGACGTAATCATGAATATGGGAACCTTTTTTTCTTAGTGGATCTTGTAAACAGGTAAGGACTTACTTTGCTCTCCTACAAAACTTTCCAAGGAACAATAGCTAACTTTGAGCCCCACCCAATCTCAACCTTGAGGCCTGAGCCACATGGCCCTGCTATCCGTGTCCCCCTACGCCTTCTACTGCCCCTGTGGATCCAATACCCAGTTTAAATATTTTTCACATGAAGATCTGAGGGTTCTCCTCATAGATTTTAGGTTATGTTAACCCAAGTTCTTCCATTTTTTTTCCCCGCAGGCCTAGGAGTGGCTGTTGTCTTCAGTAGTAGCAGCTACCTGTCTCCTCCATGTTCCCACATTTTCTTTTCAGTCTTCTAATGCCCATTTAACTGAGTCTCTATATTCAATATTAAAATTAAAATAACAGGTGTGTTTCTCCATTCTCAATTGTATTTTGATTGAGATACAGCTCTGTAGGCCTCTAAGGCTCTGATTTCTCAAACACACCACATAGTAATGGAAGGGAACCTGGTAGCAGTCCTTCCCATTTGTCCAGGCTTTACTGTCTCCTTGTTGAGATCTATGTACTTATATGACGTGACCCCAAAGAGGAATCCTCCTTGTGGGATCCTGCCTCCAGATCTTCACACACATTTCTATTGCAACTCTATGACACCTTCATGGATTGACCACACACCAAGGGTTCTGCCCAAGGGTTCTCTTTGATATTTGCTGAGAAAAACCTATCTCCCTATCCCAAATAGCCTGGGCTCCAGGGCATTCTTATCACTCATTCCATCCTTCACAGCATAACTGACATTTTACTCAAGGTCACTGTTTAGGAGAGAGTTCACCCCTGCCCAGAAGGCCTTGCCTTAGCTGATTAGAGGACTCTCGACCAGCCCTAAGATTACTCATTTTAGCCCCCAAGGCACTTTTTCTTAGATACACTTACATTCTTAAAGCTAAAATGGACTTTTGGAATTATTTATCATCTATTCTAACCTTTCATTCTAGGGAGGATCTATAAATTATATGTTTTAAAAAATTACAATCAAGGATAAATAAAACAAAAAGAAATGGTTAAATAGATAATTCAGAGAGTACTAATTTTTCCCATGTCTGATGCTGTAAGGCAGCCAAGAAATACAGAAGAAGTATTTTGTATATGTGTGTGTATTTTTTAATATAAAATACATATTTAAAAATTTTTATCTTTAACCTGGGTCTACACATTGAGGGTTACCATCTCAATAAATGCCAGGTTCAGGAACTTGTAAATTCTATAGAGAACTAAAGCAATTTTCCTGTAATTATTCAGCAGCTGTCATTCCTGAAAACCGTAATTGCAGTGAAATAGAATGTTCCCAAATCATGATGAGGGGAGGCAATGTTCTGTGATCTGGGGCATGCAATGCCAATGAGGAATACCGCATATAATCTGTGTATCTAGAATATGAAATGGAAATACTGCTAGGGCACATGAGGTCACCATTTGTTCAATTATTCAAAATCTCTTATAATGTTTTGGTCTCTCAAGCATCCATGGCCACATTCTGATATGATTCCATTTAATTCTCTGAATGTTCAAGTCTGATATCTGATTATGGTATTCTCGTCTATAAAAACAGCCACAAAGTTGGTTAATAGATACAAAATTACTGCTAGACAGGAGGAATACGTTCTAGTCTTCTATAGCACTATTGGGTGGCTATGATGAACAATTTATTATATATTTTCAGCTAGCTAGAAAAGTGGATTTTGAATGTTCTCACACAAAGAAACGATGAGTGTTTGAGATGACAGATACGCTAATTACCATGGTTTGATCATTACACCTTGTATACATGCATCAAAATATCACATTGTACTCACATATATGTACAATTATGTGTCAATTTAAAATAATAATAAAAGTAAAAACCCCCCTTATGTATATTGAAAAAGCATGTGTAACAAAGAATTCTGAGTTTCTTTTCCCCGTAAATGTAAAACAACAGAGTTGAAAAACAAGACTGGTTCTCTGTAGTTATGTTTAAATATCCTTGTTCCATTTAACACGGTGGTTATCTACTAGTTATCTATTGACACATAACAAACTACCTGAAATCTAGGCAGCTTAAATCAGTTAACTTTTCTTTTATTATACTTTACGTTCTGAGGTACATTTGCGGAACATTTTTTACTTCACAGTTTCTGTGGGTTAGGAATTCAAGAGTGCCTTAGATGGGTAGTTCCGGCTCAGGAGCACACACGAGGCTGCAGTCAAGCTGTGGACCAGGGCTGCAATCATCAGCCTATTTCTAAGTATTTCATTCCTTTAGTTGCTGTTGATAACTGGGTTTTTCAATTATCTTTCTCAGTTTGTTTGTTATTAGTATAAAGACATGTATTAATTTTGTGTTGATTTCATATCCGGCAACTGCTGAATTAGTTGAGTAGTTTCTAATGGGTCTGTGTGTATAATCTTTAAGGTTTTCTATAGATATGACCATGTCATCTGTAAACAGATCATCTTTCTTGTCAGTTGAAATCCATCATGAAAATAGCAGTCCAGAGGACTGATATACCCCCATACTGGTGGGAATCAGCGGGGTGTGTGACCTTGGACTTAACTCTTCATATTTCTGGGTCTGTTTCCTCACCTGCCAAATGAAGGATGAGGATACAGTGACACTGGTCTTAACTGGATGTGTTTTACATGCCTTCTACAGTGATTATTTTATATACTGTTCAAAGCAGAAGCAACATTCTAAGCAGTGAGAACAGACAGACTAAGCAATCAGGAGGACCCACCCCTCTGTAGCACCCGATTGTAAGGCAAGGATTCAAATCCCGTTCAGCCTTACCATAAAACCGACTCAGTCAGGTACTTCCTAAGTTCATTTGCAGTTGTCAAACCCCTGTGCCTTCCACCAAAAGTGCCTACATACTTTATTTTCAGCTCTGTAGTCCCAGAGAATTGCTTTTCATTTTTTTACAAAGATCCTTTAAATGCAAACCATTTGTATCATTTCCTTGATTTTCTTTCCCCCTGTGGAAACGAACCACTTTTGTACAGTGACTTCATTTTTAATTCAGGAAAATAAAGAAAATAAATGATTGGTATGTAGGTCAGTTTCTGGCTCTCCCTGAGTTAGAAAACAAAAGATCAGGGCCTAGCCAGACACATAGGAATAATAGTTCCATTATTCCTTAATATGACTATTCATAGAGATGTTCCTGTGCATTTCATCTTGCTCTTTCTTTGTGACCTAGAAGTAATAAACCTCCAAAGAGCTGACTTGAGGCTGAGTCCAAATTTATTACATCTCAGATAAATGTTTACTGAGGCTTTTGAGAACCTTCTATTGACTTCACTAAATCATTTTTCTGTACGTAGACATGGATTATTTAAAAATGTACTTCATATGGTTATTTAAGAGAACCCGTCCTTCTGCTAGCCAGATGATTACTGAAGAATTATAAGCATATTCTTGAGAATTCGTACATAATATCTCAAAAAATTCAAGGAATGTGTAGGGTCTTTGGTTGCTTTGTGTACCTTTCCCATTAGGAAGCCACCTGGTACTCTGACACCCCTGTCACA
Source organism: Callithrix jacchus (assembly GCF_049354715.1). Classification (NCBI taxonomy): domain Eukaryota; kingdom Metazoa; phylum Chordata; class Mammalia; order Primates; family Cebidae; genus Callithrix; species Callithrix jacchus. The sequence continues at coordinate 13,468,628 of NC_133524.1, forward strand.
CCACAACTTCGAAGACCATTTTTATGTGCCTCATCGATTGATGGCCTTCTCAAAGCTTCAGCAGGCTGGGGACACATTTTCCACTATGGGAACATTCTCATATTTAAAATTAAAGCTGCAGCACAGTACTGTTGTTAGAAGAGTAGCATTTTGAACTAAGGTGCCACCAAGTCACACATGATATAGATTCATCACTTTATGGTATTTGCCATGCTTGAAAGACAGAGCAAGATGCTTCTGAAAAAGTCAGGCACTGGCTTTCAGCATCTGTCCATGTAAACCTATTTCTTGAAAAATGCTCATATCCAACCTTCTTTTTTTTTGAGACGGAGTCTTGCTCTGTCACCAGGCTAGAGTGCAGTGGTGCAATCTCGGCTCACTGCAACCTCCACCTCCTCGGTTCAAGCGATTCTTCCGCCTCAGCCTCCCACATAGCTGGGACCACAGGTGCACGCCACCATGCCCGGCTAATTTTTTTGTATTTTTAGTAGAGACAGGGTTTCACTGTGTTGGCCAGGATGGTCTCGATCTCTTGACCTCGTGATCCGCCCACCTCAGGCTCCCAAAGTGCTGGGATTACAGGCCTGAGCCACAGTGCCCAGCCCTAACCATCTTTTGAGAGATTGGGAAGTAACAGGATGACTTTTTACCCAACCAAATATGAGGTTCTCTTATGAATCAGGAAGAAGCGTACAATGTTTATTTTAAAGAAACTTCTTATTTATAGCATTTTACCTACTAGAGTGCTGGAGCTAGCTCACACTAGCCTATAAAAGGTGACTGATTTTGCCCCATGTTTGAAAAAGAAGAAAAACTCGCTTTATGCAATGCCTATCATGTCCTCTTTAAGATGGTGGGCTCCTCAACAAACAGGTTTATTTTTTCCCACAGAATTTATAATATATTTGAGGAAAGAAGGCAGGCAGGAAACACCAAACAAGGCAGTGCGACCTTGACCACAAGGACAAGTGGAGTCCAAGAAAGAAAAAGAAAGTGGTGGGAACAGATGACAGAGACCATGGAAATGCTGGAGTTTGGGCAAGGCCTCTAAGGGCAGGCAGGACAGGAATATGGACAATCAGGCAGAGGGAAATTCATGGTAGGCACATAGAATGGATAAAATCTACCACGAATAAGAAAAGCATGGAGCGTGTGAATACAGTGCTGTGGGGCTAGCTTGCAACTGTGGGACACACAATACGGTTTGTGCTGTGTCTCATACGCTTCATACATCTTCTCATTCTGATCCTCAAATGGAGCCTGAGAGATCGAAGGCTACTGAGGCTTAATTGGTGCAACATAGCTGTATACGCCTGTGGTCAGAACAAAAAAAAAGTTGCCTTCTATCCCTGGTTCTGCCTTGTCCCGCAGTACCATGTTGATTCCACTTATCTGCACTTTAAAGCATGTAATACAGAAAAGCAGCAGGAAAAAAAGAAAAAGTGAGTAAATATATTGAACACCTTCTGGTTTACTCTAAATGTGTAGATGATGTTCTGCTTGGCTTTGAATGATAGTAAAGTATAACTTCCAAGTAAAATTGCTTTCAAGAGTTCAGATAGGCTGGGTGCGGTGTCTCATGCATATAATCCCAGCAGTTTTCGAGGCTGAGACAGGTGGAACACTTGAGCCCAGGAGTTAGAGACCAGACTGGGAAACATGGCGAAAGCTCATCTCCACAATTAATATAAAAAACTAGCCAAGCCTGGTGGCACACACTGTAGTCCCAGTTACTTGGACAGCTGAGGTGGGAGGATCACCTGAGCCCCAGGAGGTCGAGGCTGCAGTGAGCAGAGATCACATCACTGCACTCCAGCCTGGGCAACAGAGTGAAACTCTGTCTCAAAAAAAAAAATAGTTCAGATACAATTTCTCTGCAAGTCATTCAACATATCTGAGCCCACAGGCTTACTGTAGTCAATCCTAACTCTTGACAGGAAGCAGAATTATAACCAGAGCTCAATTTCTAAGAAAAAGAAAACATACAGCAACTAAAACATAGTGTTATCTAAACTATGAGGGCTAAATTCTTAGGTCCCCGGAGAGTCAACTTTCCTAAAGAAAATATTTTTGTTCTTTTCCCCATACCATATGCTAAACCTCAAAAGGAATAAACAAGAACTGAACTTTTCAGTTTAAAAATTTCCAGTAACTTGAATCTCACAGTGTTGAGTGAAAAAATCCAGAGACAAATGGAATACTTCATGATTTTATTTCTCTAAAGTATAAAAAACTAAGCAAAACCAATCTGTGCTATTAGAAGTCAGCTTCATGGTTAACCTTGGTGGGGTGGGAATGGGGGTATGATGACAGGGGACAAAAGAGAGCTTCTGGGGTGTAGGCAATATTCACTTTCTCTGAGAAGTGTTTACACAGGTATGTTCACTTTGTAGAAATTCATCAAGCTTAAAACTTAGAAGTTGCACATTTTTCCCTACGTATGTTATACTTCAATAACAAAGTACTTAAATATTTCCTGCACCCTTAAACAGGGTAGAGCCAGGGTTACAATCCTGTAAAAGACGAAGAATGTTTGACATTGGAAAAATGCTCTATGATAACAGACTGTAGTATTGGAGGCCTGGCTTGAGCAGATGTTAGGGTAGAGCAGTCTTAGGAGGTTTGAAGGGAAGAAGGTCAGGTAAACAGAAGCACTGGTACATTCCATCCTTCCAAATGGGTGCCAGAATCTAACTGAAGGATACTTGAGAACATTAGAGATATAATAAAAGGTCTTAGATGGCATATAATATCCAGTATTATAATGCAACAAATACTATCAGAATCTGGCCCACCCTGGGGCTATTTCCTCATAATTCAGCAAATTGGTTGCTCCAAGAGATCTTAATCCAGAAGGATATGATTTCAGATAAAGAGAGAAAAGGTCACAAAAGCAAAATACGCATTCTATTTTTAGCATTCAATGAATGGGATACAATTTGACAAGCAGAGTGTAGGGTCCCTTGAATCTCACTCACTGGTCACTCTTCATAATTGTAGCAGATACACAGGATCATGAAATTTTTGAGCAGAAAGTGGTATATAATTGTCAAGCTTCCATGTGCAAGCCTGGACCCAGAAAGTCTAAAGTCCTGCCTGCCTCAGCTGACCCAACCCCCACCTGCCGTCTGCATTTGCCATTATCCCTGATCGACCAGCAGAGCTTCCCCTGGACAAAAGCTTCCCCTCATCCCACCCTGCCATCTTAACTGTTATTTGTTTGTGTGTGTGTGTGTGTGTGTGCGCGCACGCGCGCGCACATTTAGTTTTATTGTAACAAAGCAACTTGTACACTTTTAACGTTTAAAACTAAGCATCATCTTTCCAATGAAACAAAAAGAAAATTTTAAAATAAACAGGAACAAAATTACAATAGAGAGTGTCAATTCTAAATAAGATCCTACAGGTTCTGCTGATTCTCCCATTGAGTGGCAGGGCTCAAGTCATCATTAGGAGAGAATTTATTTTAAAAGTGTCATCTTAAATGCAAGGATGTCTGTCAAATGTCACAATTAAACATGCCAAAGGAGAAGCCATGTTGTCAAAATGCCCACTTACCCACCCAAACATCTCAAATTCACCCTTTGCTGACCTTCTATAACCCCATTTTTTAAAGTTTTTTTTTCTTTTTTTAAACAAGAGAAAGTAGACAGATACATGTGTAAATGCTAACTGTTCATATTCACATAGAGACACAGTGTACTCTCTGAGCCCAATATACAGAGAAAGGAGGAAAAAAGCTAGAATTCTATGCACTACTACACAGGGGCCTAGCACCCTCCAGCTTCCAGCAGAGCGAAGGGAGCAGGTTTTTCTTTTTTCCCACAGAGCTCGGTGGTATTCATTCCATACAGTTTTTGTTAAGACAGGAAGGGATAAAAATGAATTTCAAACAGAAAGGGGTAGAATCTTGCTCAAGATATTTCCCCCAAAATAAGTTGAGAACTATGGTGCAGAGAAAAGAGACCTCAAAAACAGGGTGACTGAGCACAACAGGGAAGAAAAAAAAAAAAAAGACTGCAACGTGACTGTTATGATAATGTGACTACTCCTCACCCCACCCTACCATCTTAACTACTCTTACCCCACCCCCCATTGTAACTGAACTTATGGTAATGTATACGCCTTGCCCCTAGCCCCACCGCTGTAACTAATCTTACTCTGTAACTTTCTACTGGCCACCCCAAACCTATAAAACCTACTCCTATCCCATTGCCCTTTGCTAACATCCTGTTTGGCCTTAGCCCTCATGCAGCCAGGTGAATAAACAGCCATGTTGCTCACACAAAGCCTGTTTGGGGGTGCCTCTTCATTCAAAGTGCATGTTTTTAATATTTGGGGCTGGAAGCCCGGGACAGGGGAACTTCTACTGGAGACCAAACCCCCATCCCTATTCCTGTACTCCCTCCATGAAGAGATCTACCTAACAACCTGGGGTCATCAGACCAGCCTGCAGATGCACACCGCTGGCTATTTTGGTGAGCAGTCTCTTTTTTTGCTTTCCCATTCTTTTGTCTTTTCCTTTTCACTTCCTCCCCCTTTCAGGTTCGTCCTTTTTCCACCACAAAGACAAGGAAAATCAGGTAAACGAGGTCTTCTGTGTGGTTCAGGACCAGAAAAAAATCCTACATAGGTCATGGATCCAGGGATCCAGTTTTCCCCAGGGCTTTGACTATCGTGGAGACGTTCACCCTAGTCACTCGCCCACCAGGCTCATGGCCAATATTGGTGGCAGGTCAACGTAGAGGACGCTCTCTTTGACCGTTCACCAACGAGAAGATTCAACCCAGATTGCATATGGAGACCTGACAACAATTTAAGAGATGTACTATTTTTTCCCTTTTCTAGGTTTGCTAAGCTTCTACTTATGTCCAGTCAGATCATTAGAAAGTTCTATACCATGTTAGGTTAGGCTCTTACCTCCTATACAAAATTTTCTTCTCCAAGTATACCTTGGAGCAGATGTCAGATCTTTTTCTATACCACAGAGCCTAATGGTGATCTGGTGAAGCCTATGGACTCTCCCCAGAGCAAGTGTTTAAATCTATAAATAAAAAGGCATGAGCTTACAAAGAAAACCACTTTTACTAAAATTCAGTTATCAAAATACTTTAATATAGCAACATATACACTTCTTAGAGAAAGCATTAGAAACATGAGCTGCCTGAGGTCTAATAGCAATTGTAATTTCAAAGTGTCAATGAAAACAAATGAATTTTTGAAATATCTGCAACAACTGTATTGTAATTTTTGGGAGGCCGAGGCGGGTGGATCACGAGGTGAAGAGATCGAGACCATCCTGGTCAACATGGTGAAACCCCATCTCTACTAAAAACACAAAAAAATTAGCTGGGCGTGGTGGTGCATGCCTGTAGTCCCAGATACTCGGGAGGCTGAGGCAGGAGAATTGCTTGAACCCAGGAGGTGGAGGTTGCAGTGAGCCAAGATCACACCATTACACTCCAGTCTGAGTAACAAGAGGGAAACTCCGTCTCAAAAAAAAAATAAAATCTGTGATTTCTATTGGTGAAAAGGTTACAAGTATTGCTAAAATTCTGTGTAGGCTTCATGCACGCTCAAAAGAAATGCTAAGTGTCGGTTAGGGGTTGATGAAAGTAAGGATGCAATTTTTTTTCCATCCAAGCCCATAGATACCATGGATTCCACCTACAGACTCAAGATCTGCGAATCCCAAGCTAAAAATCCCTGTTTTAGAGCATGTTCCTGGCCCGTAATCAGGCTTACTAGCCATTTAACAATAACATCCTTGATTTTTGTAAAATGGTTTATTTTGTAACATACAGTCCAAGGTTTCTTTAATAAAAAGTTTCAATTTTAGTATTTAGAGAAGCTGTGTCTCTGAAAAATAAGAAAATTTATGTGTAATGGCCCTGCTTTACATTTCTGCCCACATTGACTTTTATCTGTATTGCCAGTAACTATATTAACTTTTGTGGCTTGCATATTTGGCTTCTCTGCCTTTTCTTGATTTTAGTTTTCCATTGCCATTGTATGAACCCAATTTAATGTGTTTCTTTTATTGAAAGCCATCATGAGCACACACGTGTGTGTGTGAGCGCTCATGTGTGTGTTTGTGTGTGTGTACTTAAAAGGTGTGATGTAACTTTGGGAGACCAAGGCAGGCAGACTACTTGAGGCCAGAAGTTTGAGACCAGCCTGGTCAACATGGTGAAACCTCATCTCTACTAAAATTGCAAAAATTAGCTGGGCACGGTGGCACACTCCTATAATCCCAGCTACTAAGGCACAAGGATTGCTTCAGCTCAGGAGGCAGAGGCTGTGGTGAGCTGATATCACACCACTGCATTCCAGCAGCCTGGGTGACAGAGTGAGACTCTGTCAAAAAAAAAAAAAAATGTGTGATGTAAACACATAAATAAGAGTCATTGTCCTTGGGTTGCAGAGACACCATGAGGATCTGGGGCTCCAAGGCCTTTAGACCCTGTGCTGTTTCCTAAACCCCAATACCTCCATACTGTTTAATTGTTTGCTTACAAAACTATCCAACAGATTCAATGTTTAATCATGGAAAAGCAAGGATAAACAGGTTTTATTTCTGGGGACAAATGAAAATTACATATTTTCAGGAAGGAGATTCAGAGCTAAAAACCCATGAAAGCAAGCATGCAGAAGAAACAGAATCTGCTAAGGACAACATGTATGTCAAACCTCACCTCTCTCAGATACAGGGAGAAAGTTTCATTTATGCTGTCTATGATGAAGAAAGGGTGAATCTGTCTGTAAGTGCAACAATCTGGCTTTTTACTTAATCTGTCCATCACATGAATGTTCTAAGGTGCCTTGTGAAAATTCCCTGGCTAGCTCAGGAAGGACTACTCTGCTCAGGAGAGCACCAGTGAGTTTCTCTGTACTCTTTGGAACGTCCTTGAGATTTAAAATTTTATGTAGATAATTTAATCCCCAAGCCCAGTCCATTTTCTTCTACCAAGTCTATATTCTTCAAATACACACACCAACATATCTCACAAATTGGATTATTCTGGGATCGATCTCAACATTTTGAAACAAATTCATCATCTGGGATAAGAGTATACCTTGAGGTCAGACAAGCTTCTTGTCAATGTCATATTTCCAAATATTTGCAACTCCTGGTAAATAGCAGGCATAAGATCCAGAACTGGCTTCTGCTGTGATTGAATATGGATTTGTAGTTTTTTGAGAGGGGTTGATCTACAGCAGAACGGAATTGCCTTTAAAAAAATACAAATAGGCTGGGCACAGTGGCTCACACCTGTAATCCCAGCACTTCGGGAGACCCAGGTGGGTGCATCACGAGGTTAAGGGATTGAGACCATCCTGACCAACATGGTGAAACCCCATCTCTACTAAAAATACAAAAATTAGCTGGGCATGGTGGCTCACGCCTGTATTCCTAGCTACTCGGAAGGCTGAGGCAGGAGAATCACTTGAACCCGGGAGGCAGAGGTTGCAGTGAGCCAAGATCGTGCCACTGCACTTCAGCCTGGTGACAGAGCGAGACTCCGTTGCAAAAGTAAAATAAAATAAAATAAAACAGAAATCCAAATATAGAATAACATTCAGTAGGCTAGAGTGTTGCATGCCTGTGGCCTGCCATTGAAGGTCAGTCAGAGGGTCTGCCAGGACTTGTCTTTGGCAACAACATAATTTCCTCTTGCATTCTAATCTTCCCATTCGCCGTTTAAATGAGTTTTTTTCCTTGTACTAATTTTGTTTTTTTAAATTCTAGGCTTGGGGGAAAATAGAAGAGTAATATATTCATTATTTTTAAAGATAACATTCTGATTTATTAATTTTATGCTATTATCTGCATGATGTATAACAAATCCATTCACTGGATTGGAAAGGGGCCTCCCAGGGAAGCCAGAGAGAGAAGATGGATGAATTGCATGATAATTTTCTTGGCCTTTATTTAGCAAATGCTGTGGGTGTGCTGTTTTTCACTGTTCAGCTTGAAAGTGAACATGACAGTGCAGTGACTACAATTTGCAGGTAAGGCCATTCTTAAACATGTTCTCCATTCTTCTGCCTCTGTGACAGTGACTGTGATAGTACCTGACTCCTTTTTAGAGGCAAGACCACGCTTAATTATTCTCTCCTTTCTTCTGTCTCCATAGCTGAGGTAGAAACTACATGAATTGTTGATAATGTGTTTCTCTTACAGTCATCAAAGTCAGGTCCTTAAAACTCTGGGGTCTGAATGCCCACCCTTGCCAGACAACAAGGGCACAGGATCATCCTCAAACACATCTAAGTTGTCTTTCCTGGAGCCAAGTATTAATAAACCTCTTAGAGTTCTCCAGATGAGTTCATGACTCCAGGGTAGATGTTTTAACAGTTTTGTCAAAGGAGAGGCAAGACATTTTCTCCCTATCACTTCCTATATCTGTTGTATTTAAGGCTTACTGGTTTAATGTTCTTTTCCTCTATTGTAACCTTACACTCCTTGTGCCTCATGGGTTCAAGCCTCAACATCTTTGCTCAAACAGGCCTGACACTTGAGCAAAAAATCTAAACTGGAGATCTAGGGCCAACATCCATGAAAAATAAGGCATGGGCTCACCTTTCAATGCTATAAATGCAATCATAACATCAATATACAAGTCCTGAAGGAAGGAGAAATACCATGTAACTCTCCTCATTCTATCTAATCTCATTATTCTAACTCATACTCTGCATTATTGTCCAAAAAAAAAAACTCTTAAAACTTTTATTTCTCTCTTATTTGCCACCCTTTTGCTCCTTTTGTGTATCACAGAGTAATAACACTGAACACTGATGGAGAGCTGACCATTGCTAGGCATTATCCTAAGTGCTTTACATTCATTACCTCATCTAATACTTGCAACAACTCTCTGGGATATGTGCTACTCCTATGCACATGATTCAAACGAAGGAATCAAAGATTAGTGACATTAGATTTAAATGCTGTGGACTTCATAGGACTTTTCACCAAATATTGCTATTCCTCCACTTTCAGAGAACATGCTAGGCTTGCATCCTGTCTTTGTTTGACACCATATTCACTAAATATGGCCCACAAGATGTTCATGAAAGTGACGAGTGTCATTTCCAGGCTAACCACTGATTGTAGCCCCACGACTCTTCAGGGCTCTCTTTTCCCTTCTGCCACAGTGACTGACAACATTGAAGATGGTGGCTGCATTATCAGCCTGAATCTCAGAGGGAGGACACATGAAAAGAGCTCCCAGATGCCTTGCAATGTTCATGTAGTGTAAGAAATAAACAAACATTTCGAGCTGTTTGTCACTCCAGCGTAGCCTATCCTCTCCTGACTAATAGGGTTGCCTCCTATATTATATGGCTAGTCAATGGCAGAGATGATCTGATCTCACAGTCCAAGCTCTCAATCAGAATGATATATTATCTTATTTAATATTAGTCATGTCAATCAGAGTCTCTCAGGCATTTAAACAGAAGATAGCAGGAGAGAATTTAATAGGAGTGAAAAAAATGAAATAGCTAGAGGGAGGAGGCAGGAACTCATGAAGTTGAAGAATGGTAGGGAGACCTGATCATCCAAAAGAATTTAATGAATATAGAACTGCTAGTTCTCCAGGTATGTTCCAGCCTAGGGGCACGGATATGGGAGCATTTGTGACTGCATAATTGTTACATTTTCATCCAACAGAATTTAATGAATATAAAACCAAACTCATTGTATTGTCTTTTGTTTGTGTACAAGACGTAGTTTTTAAAGGATGTTTTCTTCTTCATTTGAACATGAAACATGGTGTAAAAGCATGCAGGGTATTTGATTATTTCAGTAAACAGTATCCTCATTTTCTCAGATCTCATCTTGCTCAAAATTCCTCAATAGCTCTCCATTGCCTATGAAATAAAACCTAACCTTATTAGCATGGACTAAACACACCTGGGATCTGGCTTCTGCCTCATCTGCCCCCATCCTTTCCCATTACATATTACACCCCAACAGCACTCACTAATAGTAATTGCCTCAAAATGCTATGCTCTCTCCTGTCCTTGCATCTTCACATATTTCGTTTCCCAAAATGACTTCCCTGATTTCTGTACTTGGGAAACTCCTACTCCTCCTTCAAATTGTAGTTCAAAGTCATCATACCCTATCACCCCTAGACCAACTACCTCTTCTCTCCCCTGTGTTCTGAACATTTCTTATACGTCCATCAACAGAGGGTCTCGACCTTGGCTATGTACCTTGTGAGATAGGAATAGCACTATGCAGTTGCAGGAGGATGGAAAAACCCAGACAACAGCTAAAACAAGAAATAGGGAAAGAAGCCACAGGATAACAGAAAACCCCAAATAAGGTAGAGAAAAGGACAAAAATCTTGGTCAGGGTGACATGTCCATGACTCTTCTGGGCAAACCAACATAAGGGAGAAAGGAGGCAGTAATTGGGAGGTGGGGCAGGGCTGAAATCCCCTTCTTTTCCAGGATACCTAATGATTATTTTACCCCTTAATTAAAAAAACACTTCCAAAAATTAGAAACCCATACTCCATTGTGGGCAACTCATTCTCATGAGCACACCCACACTTTTCTCTTAAGTATGTACCTTTGCTTTGCAATAAAAGCTTCTTGTCTTGGTCAGGCACGGTGGCTCACACCTGTAATCCTAGTACTTTGGGACGCCCAGGTGGGTGGATCATCTGAGGTCAGGAGTTTGAGACCAGACTGGCCAACATGGTAAAACCCTGTCTCTACTAAAAATACAAAAAATTAGCTGAGCATGGTGGCGGGTGCCTATAATCCCAGCTACTTGGGAGGCTGAAGCAGGAGATTAGCTTGAACCAAGGAGGAGGAGGTTGCAGTGAGCTGAGATCACGCCACTGCACTCCAACCTGGGTGACAGTGTAAGACCCTGTCTCAAAAAAAAAAAAAAAAAAAAAAAGAAAGCTTCTTGTCTTTCATATCATTCCAACTCATCCCAAATTCTTACCAACTCATCCCAAAAAAACTGGCTGGGGCTGGGGTCTCACTAGTGTCCAGTGACCCTCCAGAGCCCTCCAGCAATCAGAATCTCTGGGAGTGGGGCCCAGGCAACAGTATCTTTTAAAACTCCCCAAGCGATTTTAATATTTGAATATCACCTTTTTTTCTTCCTTGAATTGAAGACTCCAGACAAGCAATGGCCATGCTTTTACTCTCATATAAGCCTAGTGCCTAGCCCCACATAGGAAAATATACATAGAGTTTGGGCAATAACTCCTCTCATGATATTTTTTCAGCACTTCTCTCACAATATTTTTTCAGTCACTAATTAATTCTTAAGAAAATAACTCCTGAGAGTAGCAAAACTGCTTAAGTTGACCCATTTTAATACTTTTAATATTTCTACCAGCAAGTTTAGTTTATAGTTCTTTTCTTTTCTTTCATATGCAAGCCTACCTGAATGAAGTTTAGTTTATATTTCTAAATATATCCATCTTTGACAAACTATCTTCTATCACACTTAGAGAGGAAGGGAAGCTAGCCCTCCAAAATTGCTATTTTTAAATGGGTTTGATATATCTTATTCATTTAGCACTATCAGGAAAAAGAAGAAATATAATTAGCAAGTTAGTTCCTTTCAAAAGTAATCATCACCTGAAACAGGGATAACATGTGTTAGTACCTAGTAGCATACCTGGTCCTAGTAGCATACCTGGACTCTTTTTGACTATTCTATCTGTTTTAAGGTCTCTGTTTTAATGTTAATACTGGTCAGCTCTGCCTGGATTCCAACGGGAAGAGGGTTTTTTAGGTTAACTTTGGAAAGCCCTTGGCCAAGGGCAGGGCCCATCAGTTAACTACGGGGCTTGATTTGTGGTTTATAATGCTGTATGCTCAATAATGGCAGCTGTTATCATTGTGTGCTTCCTCCTTTGGGAAGGCTGCCTTATTAAGTCACCTCACAGGAGGGCATCTGGAACTAACACTACAAGAGGTAATATAAGATGACTTTCCAGGCACTTTCTTTCATTTATGCACAGTCCATGAGATTCCTTGACCTCTTTCATCACAAAGAGGTGTGTGCAGCTTTAGAAATTCAATGAACATGCTACCCATGTCATAAAGAAGAAACCGTTTCAGTTGTTTGTCTTTTCTCACTCCATTTGGCTACTGGTCCATAGGGCCTGCTTTCCTAGACCCTTGTTTTTTCTTCAAATCTCTGATTCTACATTTACATGAAAAGCCTTTAGACTGATTGCTCTGAGATTAGCCAACTATTTTCCAGGTTTGATCACACAATTCCACTCCTACACAATTCCTTCTCTCCTAGGTCTTGTGATTGCCCATCCCCAGCTGAGTCATTCAATTGCAATCACATTTAATTGTCTCCACCTGAGTGGCTTTTTCTTTGGGCAGCCTGCCTTTGTCAAGTAATTGGAGGCAACATTTATTTATGCACATGGCATTTCTAAGAATCCATGGTACAAAGCAACTCTTCCAGATGAAGTAAAGTGACAGCTCTCCACATGATAATGACAGTGGCATTTGAATTAGCCGCAAATCTCCAGAAACAGGCAAATTTCAATTTAATTTTTATCCAACTCAGGATGAACTTCAAAAATTGTTTTCAACCCTTGGTTTCATACTTTAGTAAATACCATGCATTAATTCAATAAGATTTTTGTTTTATATTTATGTCTTCAGTAGTGGATTCATAATTATGGCCATAACTTTTCACTAACTAGGCCTTCAAAAATTGATAAAGGAGGCACATAAGAACAGATCTTTTTGGCACAGACTAGCTAGTTGTTGAACAAACCCCTCTCTTCTGCCTCCTGGGCACCCAGCTGCCCTTGCAGTAAGTGTGGTCATGTGACTGCATCCTGGTCAACGGAATGCAGACAGAAGTAAAATGAGTGACTTTCAGGTCTGGCCCATTAAAAACCTCCAGGCAGCATCCTCCATGTTCTCTCTTATTGGTCCTTGATAGTGGCAGGAGGCAGACAAATGCCCAAGCAGATAGGGGCAGGTCCCTGGTGAAATCCCAAATCTCAGTGGCTTAAGAAAATAGAAATTTATTTCCTTTTCATGTAAGGTCCGAATTTCTATCTTCTCAAGCCACTGAGATTTGGGGTTTATGTGTTGTTACATACTTTTACCTTAACTGGTAAAAATTAATGCTGTACTTCTTAAAGTACTATTTTTCCCCTAATAAGGATATTTTCATTGTTTACTATTTGAAAAATATTCCAAATTCGGTGTTAATGTCATCTGAAATATGTTTTTAGAAATAAATCTCTGAAAAATAACTTTGTTAGTCATAATAGTCCTTCTTTTCCTGAACATGGAAGGTAAAGGAGGAGGAAAAAACCTCAATTGAGATGCATTATTCTAGTTAAAGTTACAGCAATGACTCAGGTTATTCTAACAGCTAAATTAACTCAGACAGTGAATCAAGCAATTTTGGGAATTGCAACTTTCTCAGGCCTCCAAGCCATGATAGAGTCAATTTTTCAATGACAGTATTTCTACTTTACTACCAGGACACAACTTGGGCTTTGTTAGAAATTTTCTCAACATTTTTCAGTACATATGGAACATTTAAAATTATTTCTTATATAATATTTCTAGCACTTTGACCAACTTATTGAAATCAGAGCAATCGATATGAATACATTACAAACTACTATAAATAAAAGTCTGTTTTATGCATGATTATATAGGATTAACTAGCTGGTGTTCTTTAGACATCAGCTAAGGTCACCCTCACCCACCCCTTTGTAATTGACCTAAAACTGACTTGAATTTCCAAAACTGGATGGACTCAATTTCCTCAAATATTCCAGGCATTTTCATATAATAGCACAATTTACTGAATGAACATTTGGAATGACAAGGGAAGAGGAAGTATAAATCTCTACACTAAAAAGCAAATCACTTAAAATATGATTATTATGTATTCATATATTAAAGAAAGGACTGACCTTTATCTCTTCTCCTCTCATATTTCAGCTCTCCGTCAATTCTGGTTTATGTCATATACAAAGAATTTGAACTACTTCCTTGTTTCACTACCTCCTTTCAGATCATGTCCTCAGAGTTTCATTCTCTACACCTAAAGCACTCCATTGATATAATCCTAGGCATCTATAAGAAAACAGAGATTAATGAGAGAAAACCACACAAATCTGTTTAATATCAGTTTTACATGATACGGAAGTCTTCAGAAATGAAGAATCAAAGAAATAGGGAAAACTTTTTATAGACGGTTGTGCATAAGCATTATTGGGGGACAAAAGGGTATGATCTTGTGAAATTAAATAATTCAGACTTAAAGCTATTGGAACTTTAAATTATTTTGAGCTTTGAGAGGAATGTGACTATGTGGCATGAGTCACGTAGCATGCAGCTGCAACTTCTACTTTTTCCTGCAAGTGATTAGAAAAGGCCTTGTGGCACTAGAGATAAGACCCCCTTCAGATCCTCACCCCTCCTCGCAGAATGTTAAAGCAACCTTCCTGGGAATGTACCAAGCTATAACCAACCAAATTGCTGTATCATATATCTTGACCTTGTATGGAAAATGTTGCAACTCTGTTAACCACCTATATAAGTGAAACCTTAACTTCCCCACTTTGGAAAGCTGACCCATTATTTTATAGTCAGTGTTTCTGGGTGTCCATCCTCAAGTTTTGCACTCAAATAAACTCGAATAAGCACAGTTAATTATATTTTCTGAGTCTCATTATTTAAGGTTGACAATCTAATGGTAATAAACTGGGGGGAATTTAGCAAGGCATGTTTGTTCAGATTCTTTTTTGTGTTCCTGTGTCTTCAGAGATAGGGACATTCCTTTCCTCAGGTATAGAAAGAACACCTCTGGAATGAAGGTTTTATGGCCTGCTTTAGGGGAGAAGGGTGAGAGAAAGCTAAGAGTGACCTTCCTGCTTCTGCTATTATTTCAAATGCCAAGGTGCCATTTTTGGGGGTAGCATATCCTGAACCCCATAACCATCCATTTACTGGTATTGTTCTGGTCACCTAAGAATCACCTGGAGCAAAAGAGTTATTAGAAATAAAGACAACTGGACCCTCTTCCTTAGAAGTTCTAATTAGGTACTCCTCTTTAGAAAACTCTTTAGATGAACCTAATGTTGGGAACCTCTGATTAAGACTTCTGCTCCTCAAAGTGGAGTTCTCAAACAAGCAGGACTAGCGGCCTTCAGGAGCTTCATAGATAAGTAGACTCTTGGGTCTCACCCCAGCCTTACTGAATAAGAATTTACATTTTAACAAGAATCTCAGTTGATTTGTATGGATGTTGAAATTTGAGAAGCGCTGATCTACAATATCATAATGATACAGTAGAGAGAGAGAACTAGGGTTATTTTAAGTGCAAAACATTAACATCGTAGCCAATGCTCACTGGAAAGTCTGAAAATAAGTCATGTTACTATGCTGTTTTACAATTCAAATTGTTTTCAGACATGTTTTCCTTAGTCAATTTAATCAATATCCTCCTGGGAGACAGGTATTATTCTCCTACTTTTATAAATAAATCTTTGTTTATTACTGAGGTTAGAAACCAAGGTTTTTTTGTTTGTTTTTTGAAACAGGGTCTTGCTCTGTCACCCAGGCTGGAATGCAGGGACATGAACATGGCTCACAGCAGCCCTGAAGTTGTGAGCTCAAGTGATTCTTCCACCTCAATCTCCTGAGTAGCTAGGACCACAGGTGCATGCCACCATGCCTGGCTAATTTTTAAAATTTTCTGTAGAGACAGGGTTTTACCATACTGCCCAGGCTGGTCTTGAACTCCTGGGCTCAAGGGATCCACCTACCTCACCTCAGCCTCTCGATGTACTGGGATTATAGGTGTGAGCCACCACATCTGGCCAAAACTAAGTTTTATTCAACTTGGTAAGACTCATACATTTTAAAAGCTAACATTTAATGTGTCAAGGGAAGAATCCTTAAAACATAACTTGAATCTTAAGATAGTCTCTTGGTCAATCAGTAAGTATATGTGTACATGAAGAGGAAAATTACTTGTTCTTCCTGAACTTATTTAATGGTGTTAAGCCTACTAAGATGTATATTAAGCACATTTGGAAATGGAAGCTGTCATGCAGTCGAGGCTAGATATATTGTTGCAGTTTTTGTGATACAAATGTATTTTTCATGCAGTTATATACATTCGGTGTCATGTTTGTTCAGACAACTGTTGAGGCTTACTGTCAGCTGCACTATTCTTCACTTATTCAAAAAACATTTCTTAAATACCAACTATGAACTATCTAGGTTTTGGAGGTACAATACTGACTGAGAAACAGTCTTGATAATTGAGGAGTTTATAGGTATAGACAGAGGACGACTAACTACTGTGAGGAAGGGGATAGAAGAATCTTCAAAGACAAGATTCTATCTCTTAGAGGTCTGAGAAGACCAAGTGAGATCGTGACAGGAATAAATGAAGGAAGGGCATCCCAAATTCAGGGAATAACAGGGACCAAGACATAAGATTCTGAATGAACTTGAAATGTTTGGGGGTGATGATTCATTTGGGCCAGAGTTTTGCGGAAAAGAGGGGCATGTGGATTAGGAGGATGAGGAGGTACTTTGGGGACAAACTATGGAGTCTTGGATGATATTCTATTGATCCTGACCATTTATTTTCTGTATATATATAAAAAGTGACATCAATAAACAGATAATAATAGATAATAGATTTTAAGCAGGGCAGTGAGTGACCTCATTAGGTTTAGGGGAAATAATTCTAGGCATAGCATGGAGGATGGCCTAGAATAGACAGAATATTCTGCAAGTACAGAGGCTGGCTTGGAGGCTGTTGAAGTGTTTAAGTAGAGGAGGTGCCTGATTTGGGAGATCTTTCTAAGGCAGAATCAGGACTTGTGGCTTATTTGGGTATAGAGAAAAGGAGAAGTTAAAGATACCTGATATTTCTATCTGGGGACTCTGGGCACATTGATGATACCACTAGCTGAGAGGCCTTTTTTTTTTTTTTTTTTTTAGAGACAGAGTCTAACTCTGTCGCCAGGGGCCAGGCTGGAGTGCAGTGGTGCGATCTCGGTTCACTGCAACCTCCGTTTCCCAGTTTCAAGCAATTCTCCTGCCTCAGCCTCCTAAGTAGCTGGGACTACAGGGGCGCACCACCACACCCAGCTAATTTTGGTATTTTAGTGGAGACGGGGTTTCACTGTGTTGGCCAGGTGGTCTCGATTTCTTGACCTCGTGATCCACCCACCTCGGCCTCCCAAAGTGCTAGGATTACTGGCGTGAGCCACCGCGCCCGGCGAGAGAGGACATTCAGAAAGAAGAGCAAGGTGGGATGAAGCTAAAACGGTTGACCCTTAACATGTTGTAATAAAAGTGCCTGTGAAGTAGACAAGGAGAACAGGAACCAAAGAAGCTATGGTTTTCAGTCTCAAAGTGTCTCCTTATTAATGGTCCTATTAGTTGCAAATGGGGAAAAGGTACCTTTACAGTGGACAAACCTGGAGAACACCACCTTAATCAAATGATTAATCAATAGCAAAGTGATGTTGTGTGCCTCCTGATACAATACACTGACTGGTAAGGACACAACTTCACTTGTAAAGTTCTCCTGCCGAAAATTCATAACTTGATTCTACTCAAGAGAAAACATCAGACAACCCCAAATAGAAGGACCTAGTGCAAAACAACTGCTCTGTATTATTAAAAATGTCTAATAGGACATGGCAATAAAATGCAGTAGGTCCTGGACTGTTGGGGGTAGTGGTTAACCGAGGCACTCCTCTTACAGCCCACTGTTACCTCGTCAGCTCCGTAGGCGGCAGAGTCTGGCCACGTCCTCGTGCCACAGCCCCACGTCACTTTCTGCACCTTCGTGAACTTAAGAGTTCTCGCGAGACATCCGGGCACTGCAGGACTGGAGCGTCTGGCTCGCGGAGATCAACGTGATGGTTTCCCTGTGCACCCGCACAAAACCGCCAGCGTACTCAGGTGTGGCTGACCGAGTGGACTGCTGCTGGTCATCCGTATCAGAGGTATTTGAAAGTTCCTTATCTGAAGAAGTGTGGTTCGTACCCTCAACCCTCACCCAGTTCTATAAAATAAGAAGCCTCAAAATCTTGGCCGGCTGCGGTTCCTCACGATGGTAATCCCAGCACTTGGAGAGGCTGAGGCGGGTGGATGGCTTGAGCCCAGGAGTTGAAGACCAGCCTGGGCAACATGGCGAAACCCCATCTCTACAAAAATACAAAAATTAGATAGGCATGGTAGTGTGTGTCTGTAGTCCCAGCTACTCGGGAGGCTGAAGTGGGAGGGTCACTTGAGCCCGGGAGGTGGAGGCTGCAGTGAGCCAAGATGGCACTTGACACACTACTTCAGCCTGGGCGACAGAGTGAGAATCTGTTTTAAAACAAAACAAAATCCTTTCTGTTACTTGCACGCATGTAGTTTGCATCGTACGTTAGAAAGGAGGGTAAGACAGCTGCCAGTCGCAGTATTAACTGCTTCAGCTTTTAGCAGGAGATGAACTATAATAGGAAATTTCAAACTCGAAATATGCCACATTTTTCCTCAGACCTATGTAGTCTGAGAGCCTAAGAGAAAACATATGAGACAGACACTAGAGATCCAACATATGACTTACTGACATGTTGAAAACTCCGGAATAAAGGGAAAATAAGAAATATTTGAAAAAGAGAATAAAGTTTTCTTGAGCTCAAGAAAAATGTTTCATCTTCAGATGAAAAGGCCCTGTCGTGGTCAAAGCAAAATTGACAAAAATTGCCCAGTACCTAAATGGGAACAATGACATTTTAAATTTCAATGGAAAAGAATGCCATAGATTTCCAGAAAAAAGGAAAGATTATTCACAAAGCACATAATCAGACTTTGCCTGGGTGTCACATGATACAGGATACACGAAGCAACATATATATTTTTTGAAAGAGAAGGCTGTGTGTGACTCAGTAATTCAAGTCACATGTGAAAGCCAAAGAAATAATTCTTGCTTATATATGGGCCTTGAAAAAATTTACTCACAGATGTACTATACATGACCGAAAGATTAATCAAAATAAAGACTTTTTTTTTTGAGATGGAATCTCATTTTGTTGCCCAGGCTGGAGTACAGTGGTGCCATCTCGGCTCACTGCAACCTCTGCTTCCCGGGTTCAAGTGAACCTCCCACCTCAGCCTCCTATGTAGCTGGGATTGCAAGCGTGTGCCACCATGCCTGGCTATTTTTAAAATATTTTTAATAGAGACAGGGTTTCACCATGTTGGCCAGGCTGGTCTTGAACTCCTGACCTCAAGTGATCCGCTCTCCTCAGACTCTCAAAGTGTTGGTATTACAGGTGTGGGCCACTGTATCCAGCAAAATAAAGACTTTTGAAGTAGAAGTACATGGTACAAGTCCTGGTGGTGAGTGAATAATTACTGTAAATGCAGTTTAAAAGCCCTGCAAATGTTAAAAATAATTTGAATATTAACCTATTTTGTTTTAGAAAATTGATTTTTGATAAGAATAATTTAGTTCCATTAAAAATTATTAAGACTCGGTAAAATTTGAATTAGGACTACATACTAGACAATGGTAATATTTATATCACCATTACATTTTCTAAATTTGAGAATTGCCCTGTGGTTACATTAGAGAATGGCATCATTCTTAGAAAATACTGAAGTACCACTGGGGAAAGGGACATACCCATGTACTGTATACATATATATACACATATATACATACAGATATACATGTTTTTACGTGTGTGTGTGTATACATATATATGAGAAAGAGACAGAAAATTTGGCAAAACAATAAATGGTGAAGCTGTGTAAAGGGCATATGGGAGTTCTTTGTACTGTTCTTGCATATCTACACATTTGAAATGATTTCAACATACAAGTTTAAAACTAATTTTTAAAATATAGGGTCAGGATGTTATTAATATTCTGGTATGAGCCATTTCCATGCAGTGGTTGGGGCAGAAGCCAGTTTGAGTGAGTTTATTAAGAGATGAGAAAGTAGAGAAAATAGGAGGTGACTCTTGGAACCCTGGGGGGAGTAACTTCTGAAATTCAAATATTTCACC
Organism: Callithrix jacchus; assembly: GCF_049354715.1. NCBI lineage: Eukaryota > Metazoa > Chordata > Mammalia > Primates > Cebidae > Callithrix > Callithrix jacchus. Next base: position 13,488,691 of record NC_133524.1, read on the forward strand.
TACTTTCATATTAGGGTTTTACAGTTTGAATTTTCTGAGGCAGATCACACTTATATGCAAGCTTAGTTATTAAAGTACCCTTATATATTCATTCTATGCTATAATGTAACAGGACATAAATTCTTCAGGGCTGCCATCATTTTAAGCTAGAAAGAGTGGTAGCATCATGTGAGGAAAGAGAAGTACCAGCATCCCAAAGATGCTGTTTGTTGCGGGTGATGACAATGCTGCATTCTCTTCAGTTCCTTCCCTTGGAAAGTATTTAGTTCCTGCAGGTCTAGGCAGGACTCTTGGGTAGAAACAAAAGTGACTGTTTTATTGGCTCTGGCTCTCAATGGCTACCTCATTATACTCTTTACTCATGAAACTGAACGGAAATGATTGTGTAAACACATCATCTGTTATTACTAATAATCACACCCACCATGGCTGCTTCTTGGCTGTCCAGCTAAATGTTAAATTACCTGCTATGTCAGGGAGGGGAGAAAACTGGACCCAAAGAAAAACACAGGAAAGAGATAGGCTGTCAAAATAAAAATGTTTGGTGGGACAGGGGAAATTGGAAGATCTGGTCAAACGTTACAAAGTTGCAGTGATGTAGGATGAATAAATCTAGAGATCTAATGTACAAAATAAAGACTATGGTTAATAATATTGTATTGTATACCAGAAATTTGCTGAGAGATTTTCTGTATTTTTACCACAGAAAAAAGACGGAAATAAGGATAACCATGTGAGATGATGGATATTTTAATTTGCTTGCCTATAGTAATCACTTCATTGGGTATATGTAGATCAAAACGTCATGTTGTATACCTTAAATATATACAATTTCAAAAGATAGGGACGCTTAGGGTAACTTCAATTTGTGGTTCAAGTGCTTTTAATATGTATGAGGAAGTCGTCAGAACGCGCTCTCAGCTTCGGGTCCTGCCTCTGAGGCTTCCGCCATCATGGTGCGGAAGCTTAAGTTCCAAGAGCAGAAGCTGCTGAAGCAGGTGGACTTCCCGAACTGGGAGGTCACTGAGCACAACCTGCACGAGCTGCGCGTCTTGCGGCGTTACCGGCTGCAGCCGCGGGAGGACTTCACGCACTGCAACCAGCTGAGTCGTGCCGTGCGTTTGCGTGACCTGCCGGAGCGCGACCCGTTCCGCATACGCACTTCCGCTGCGCTGCTGGACAAGCTATATGCTTCCGGTCTGGTGCCCACGCGCGGCTCGCTGGAGCTCTGTGACTTCGTCACGGCCTCGTCCTTCTGCCATAGCCGCCTTCTCACTGTGCTCCTCAAGCTGCGCATGGCGCAGCACCTTCAGGCTGCCGTGGCCTTTGTGGAGCAAGGCCACATACACGTGAGCTCTGACGTGTTACCGACCCCGCCTTCTTTGTTACGCGCAGCATTGAGGACTTTGTCACTTGGGTCGACTCCTCCAAGATCAAGCGGCACGTGCTAGAGTACAACGAGGAGCGCGATGACTTCGATCTGGAAGTCTAGCGGCTCTCCCACTCTCCACGGTTGTCTTTTACAGGTGGGAAAACTGAAGCCTGTTGCTGGAGATTCTCTGAGGGTGCTCTCTCCAAGGGTGTCAGACTGTCGTAGGTTCTTAAGAATTTGATTCATCAATGGCAGGTTATGCACAGAGCCACAGGAGGTGTGTCCTTGTTTTCCAGGAAATGTTCTTAGAACTTGGACTACTGATTTTTTTGTGCTTTGGGAGACAGTGGGAAGTAACTGGGTGCTGCTCTGGGGTATTGTTGGCTTCTTGTGTTGGAAACTTTGTAATGTAAACGCAAAAACTGCAAATCCCCTTGCCCTGTTTAATTTTATCGTCTTGTAGCTGGACTGGTTCAATTCGTTTAACTCAAATTCTTGCTCCTGGCCATGGTTAAGCTGTGTGGAGATGATGGAGAGTTTGGTGGGCTCAAGTTTTTCTAAACTGAGTGAGACTAGCGTGTTCAGGCTTTCCTCCCTTGTTTAAAGGAATGCTTTCCTAATGCCAGTAAATGCCTCAGCTGCTTTTTAAGTGCAATATATATATATATGAGGAACATTTAAAAATACATATATAATTCTAATGTCTCAGAAACATAATGATTTTCATTTGTTTGGAGTTCCTTTAAACTTTTATTCTTATGAACATATTTCTAAGTTGATGAGGCAATACATATTTTATGCATTTATATATGTTGTATATTATGGAACATTATTTTAGAAATACTTTCTCTTGATTTTATATTTTTATCATAAAAATTTTAATAGCTATGCTATATCCCATTGAACTATACATAATATATATATTAATAATTTCCTTATTATTGGATGTCAATGCTCTTTATTTTTATCTATTTATTTTTGAGATAGGGTCTTGCTCTGTTGCTGAGGCTGGAGTGCAATGGTGTGATCTCGTTTCACTGCAACCTCCACCTCCCTGGTTCAAGTGATTCTCCTGCCTCAGCCTCCCAAATTGCTGTTATTACAGGTGTGCACAACCATGTCCCGCTAATTTTTTTTGAGACGGGGTTTCACCACGTTGGCCAGGCTGCAATGCTGTTGGTTTTTTTTTTTTTTTTTTTTTTGAATAACTGTTGTAAAGGTCTTCATACATGTGGATTTTTCTCCTTTTAAATTTTCATATTTCTTCAATTCCAAGATACATATTTTTCTTCTTTTATATATTACATATCAGGATCCATTTTAGTATAAAGATGGCAGTATTTTTTCTTTAAAATATATTATTAAAGTAATACTGTATCTTAAAATGGAAACTGTCTTAGAATTGTTAGAATTGGGGAAATACAGTAGTTCTATAATATAAATTAGGAATGGGGGTTTGCTGAGTCAAAACAAATTTATGATACTTGATAAGTATATGAGAGTATCTTCTAAAGGGATTTTGTTGCTATTTTCTACAGTTTTGCTAGCATGAGATTTGACTTTGATTTTTAATATTTTTAATAAATGTAGATGTTTTCTCATTCTTTTAATTTTAATTTACTTAGCTATTCTACTCTTCATATGTGGAAGAGTTTGGGTATAAAAATAACAAAAGGCAACATTTGAAGACTTCTCATATACCATTCAAAAGGAAAAACCTTGATGATTAGTCAGTAATTTAAGAGGGAAAAAGTGAAAGGTACTGGCTCTTCCCTTTCCAAGTTGTTATGTCTGTTTCTCTGCCATATGCAAAATTGGAAGGATTCTGGTGGTTTAATTATATAATTATAGGGTTTTTGAGCTAGATAAGCCCTTAAGAATCATCTAGTTGACTCCCACATTTTATATATACGATTAAATAAAAACCCAGTGAGATTCAAATTGTTCAAGATTCTATAGCTAATAAGTGCAAGGGCTGAAATTTGAAACCAAGGTTCCAGACCTTTCTACCAGGCACACTGCCTGTTTGGTGAAAATTCCATTTGAGGGTTAATGACACATCTACCAGTCCTTGACATTTAGGCTGGACAGTGTAAGATTTAGGTTTAGGATATTACTAGTTCTTACTAATAAAGTACTCAAGAAAGTAGAAGATCTCAGATTTAAGATTATAGAACTAAATATGAAAAAAATTGCCCATATCTAAATATGTTGCACAAAAGTAGAAGTATATATGCTACACTTCCTGTAGCAGGCTTATGCAATGAATTCTGAGTAACGTGTCTTAAACCTAGTAATTCAGATTGTTGGTGACTAAGCCCTCTGGAAAACTGAATCACCATTATCTTAAATTTTTCTCACTGTAGATTTAGTCTCATTGCTTATTAAATATTGCTCACCTTTTCCAAACAAAATTAACATCCCAATTTTTCATCTAAAAGATGGCATATTTTTATCCCATCATCTTTATTACTGTTATTTCCAGGCATTCAGAATTTTATAAAATGTTCCTACAACTGGTAACCCAGGTCACAGGCTTTATCAGTCTGTGACAACAAAATTAACTCATACTTCCATTTCAAACCCAAACTCATATGGCACAAGTTCAAATCAGCATAACTACTGGAAACTGGCCCTATTTAAATTGTTTCCCAAACAATTTCTAAGGTCCCAGAGTAATAAATATTCAGGACTGGTCACCATCTTCTACACCTGCTTTTTTGTTTTTTCTCTGGACAGGAATGCTGATGGACACCACTCTCCTCCCCTGGTGACAACTATTGATGCATCCCTACTGTGGCAAGGTTAGTCCCTCTCCAGATTTCCCATATCTAAACTGCAGTGAAACCATACTCTTTAAAAAACGTATATTGAAGGTTCCAGAATAAAGAAACTGAAAACAGAGAATAACTTCCAACAGCCAAGAGAAGTAGATCTTTAGAGTTAACAAGTCCAAACCCAAAATATGAAGCCCTGCCTAATTCCCAGCAGTCCATCATGTGGCAGGGAGGCAGCTCAAAAGGAAACGGGTAACTCCAGGTATCTCCTTATCTTGGAGTTCAGGTTCCATGCCCCCCAGCTTAAAGAAAGAAGTCCTTCAAATTCTCTCAAGACTAAGCTAGGCTTTATTTTCCTGCCCTGGAATTTTCCTTTTCCCATATGTGAGGTGGTAGGAATCCTGTAGTCTACCCACTCAAAAGATTGATCTTCATAGCTTGAGCTTCATAGCTTGAACAAGATAATGACAGTCAGGCAGTATATTTTTCAAAGTCTGGCTTGTATAGTCTTAAAATTACCTCATTGTAAGAAAAAACTGTGCTTTAGTGGGAAACTGCATTGTCTAGCATAGAGGATACCCCTCTGGGTTACTAAGTCTATGGGAGCTATTTTACAGTGCTGTAAATTATTGATGACTGATACCAATGCAAAACACTTGTTAATAGACATCAAATTGTTTCCTGTACAGTAGAGGGATAGAGTTTCAATCAACTTCCTTTTCCTACTGTGAAAAAAGCCTCTTTTTGCCCCAATTTGCATATTTGTTTCCCTGTTTCTCATCTATAACTGTGCCTGTTCTTTGGATTCTCCTTTGAACTGGCTGATACCTTACCATTTTTCTTATTAATGAGTCAAATAAAATCTTTAACACATATTCATATATGTTGTATAGGAGAGTCATGATTTTACCATCAAAAACCTTACCTTTAACACTGTGTATGAGACCCTAAAGTAGTTTTAGTTTTTGCTGCATCAAGTTTAGTTTAGTTCTTCATTACATTATACCATCAGCATAAGGAAAAGAGATGATCAAGCGTGTGCCCGCCCCCACCATAATATTTGGATTTTTGTTTTGTGTGTTTTTGTGTGTTTTTTTGGGACAGGGTCTCGCTTTGTCACGCAGGCTGGAGTGCAGTGATACAATCTTGGCTCCCTGCAACCTCCGCCTCTTGGATCCAAGCAATTCTCCTGCCTCAGCCTCTTGAGTAGCTGAAATTACAGGCATGTGCCACCATGCCCAGCTAATTTTCGTATTTTTAGTAGAGACAGGGTTTCACCATATGGCTAGGCTGGTCTTGAACTCCTGACCTCAGGTGACCCATCCATGTTGGCTTCCCAAAGTGCTGGGATTACAGGCATGAGCCACTGCACCTGGCCCCCACCCATAATATTTGTATACACACAAAATACACATGCGTGTACATGCAGTTCCCCAAAGTAAGTGTAGAACAGTCTAAAATCAACATGAAAGAAGAAAATACTCTCTAATGCAATAGAGGCACAGTTCTTGTGATCTTTCAAGCAAAATGTGCTATTTCAGCTTGAAGAGTCTGCATGGACTTACTTCCTCATATCCAGTAATTCTTCAAGAATGTAGAGTTTTCATCTGTATCAGAGTTTCTCAGCCTCAGCACAGTTAACATTTTGGATCAGATAATTCTTTGTTGTAGGGGCTGTCCTGTGCATTGTAGGATATTTAGTAGCATGTCTAACCCCATATGTCACTGGGGTTAAAAATCACCAGTTCAGAACCACTGATCTATTTTATTAAAGGTCCTGTAAGATAGCTCCTTCTAGAGTAAAGGGAGGATCTCCCTAAGGATAAATGAATATATTTAACCAATACATATCAGCATGCATGGGTCTCAATGGTAATGTTGAGTGAACACAGCTAAATTACAGAATGCTTTTTGCAGCATGATAGTATTTATATAAATCTTAAAATTACAAAAACTTGTATATTGTTTATAGAAACATATATGAAATAAAATCATAAAACCATTAACATAGAGAATACATATCAATTGAATGAATATGGTTGCCTCTGAGAAAAGAGGGAAGAAATTAGACAGATTAAGATTACAAAAGAAAATTCAACTGTGTCTATAATGTTTTGCTTTTTTAAGAGATCTAAAACAAATACTATCCAATGTTATTTTTTCATTCCAGCAAATGCATATATGAATATTATGTTATTCTACAAACTTTACTGTAAATTTGAAAGAAATCCATAAGAAGAAATGAAAAATGCAGCTTAAATTTCAAATAATGTTCTTTGAAGCTGTTGTCATTAATTTTCCAGTCATCTACTGCTTTATATTATTCATACTGCTGGCGGCCCCCATGATTATAGGTAGCTGTGAGCTGGCAGTGTTTTATAGAGCAATTTCCTGGCTCAGACTCTAATGACAGCCATAATATTAATGCTCTCACCCTGTATTTGTGGAGTGCTTTATCTTTTCCCAGTACTCTTACGTCTGTCTTCTCTTTTTATATTCACAACTTCTCTCACTATCAGTCTTAGTCTCAACTATATTTGCCATGTATTAATAAATGTATTAAAAAGGCTTCTATGAATGTTTTGTTTGGGAAGCTACCTGAGTTTAAGTTCCCTAGATACCAACACAGAGAGATCAGATTCTAGTTCAAGCAGTTTATTTCGGAAGTGATCCCACAGAACTCTGATAGGGGAAAGGAGACAAGGAAGAGAAGAAAGCTAATAAGCAGCACATCATAAAGTAGGTTACAGCTGAGGGCAATTGAAGCTCAGTCCTGCTCGTTTGTTTACAGGTTATCTATGTGGTTTTCATGTTACGGCAGAATCGAGTAGTGGTGACAGAGGCCTGAAAAGCCAAAAGTATTTACTATATGGCCTTTTACAAGAAAAGTTTCTTGACCTCTGCTCTATGCTAGAAGAAAAGTTTATATTTTCAAGTGTTTTGAGAGCTTCCAGTGTGAGCACATGTATAAGAAGGAAAATGTCAATTATTACTCATAAAAATTATATTTTTATGTAGTGAGTTAGGGCAAAAATTGAATTAAGAAGAAAACCCTTTTTCCATAAAAACAAACATTGGCAATTTGCCCTAAAAAATATATGAAGATTCAAGAAGAAATTTGAGGCAGTTACGTCTCTACTGTGTAATGAATTGTAAACTCCTAGTTTAGATATGGAAAATAGTAATTATTTCTTGTTCCAAACCCCAACTAATTAAAAATTTTGGTGTTAAAGGTCTAAGACTATATTCAGGCTTAGTCAAACAGAGGGCCATAATTGATGAGCAGTGTCTGAAGTGAGCACAGGAAGGGATAGTGGTGGCCAATACTGAATGCAAAAAATAAGCACAGCTACCTGCCATGAGATGGGAGGAGGAAAAAACCAAGAGAGGAAAGGGAACACTTAGGCTTCTTTCGATCTCAGAGACATAAGGAGGGCTGATAAAAGACTCTTTATGCACCAAGCAGGAGAAAACACTATCATTAACATCGTGCATTAGTGTGGTACATCTGTTACAATTAATGAACCAATACTTTATTATTAAATAAAATCTCTAGTTTACCCTAAGGTTCACTCTTTGTGTTGTACAGTTCTATGGGTTTTGATAAATGCATAATGTCATGTATTCACCATTATAGTAGTATCATATGGAATAGTTTCACCTATTTATACTTTTCCTTCCACCCACCTCCATCCCAATCCCCTGGCAACCATTGAACTTTTGACTGTCTCCATAATTTTTTTTTTTGCCTTTTCCAAAATGTCATATAGTTGGAATCATACAGTAGGTAGCCTTTTCATACTGGCTTTTTTTCACTTAGGAATATGCTTTTAAGTTTCCTTTGTGTCTTTATTTTATTTTATTGCAGTTTAGGTTTTGGGGTACATGTGAAGAACATGCAAGATTGTTGCATAGGTACACACATGGCAGTGTGATTTGCTGCCTTCCTCCCCATCACCTATATCTAGCATTTCTCCCCATGCTATCTCTCCCCAACTCCCCACCCCCTGCTGTCCCTCCCCTATTTCCCCCCAACAGACCCCAGTGTGTGATGCTCCCCTCCCTGTGTTCTTACTGTTCAACACCCACTTATGAGTGAGAACATGCTGTGTTTGATTTTCTGTTCTTGTGTCAGTTTGCTGAGAATGACGGTTTCCAGGTTCATCTGTGTCCTCACAAAGGACACAAACTCATCGTTTTTGATGGCTACGTAATATTCCACGGTGTATATGTGCCACATTTTCCCTGTCCAGTCTATCATCGATGGGCATTTGGGTTGGTTCCAGATCTTTGCTATTGTAAACTGTGCTGCAGTGAACATTCGTATGCATGTGTCCTTATAGTAGAACGATTTATAATCCTTTGGATATATACCTAGTAAAGGGATTGCTGGGTCAAATGGAATTTCTATTTCTAGGTCCTTGAGGAATCGCCACACTGTCTTCCACAATGGTTGAACTAATTTACACTCCCACCAACAGTGTAAAAGTGTTCCTATTTCTCCACATCCTCTCCAGCATCTGTTGTCCACAGATTTTCTAATGATCGCCATTCTAACTGACATGAGATGATATCCCAATGTAGTTTTGATTTGCATTTCTCTAATGAGCACTGATGATGAGCATTTTTTCATATGTTTGTTGGCCTCATGTATGTCTTCTATTGTAAAGTGTCTGTTCATATCCTTTGCCAACTTTTGAATGGGCTTGTTTATTTTTTACTTGTAAATCTATTTTAGTTTTTTGTAAATTCTGGAAATCAGCCCTTTGTCAGATGGGTAGACTGCAAAAATTTTTTCCCATCCTGTTGGTTGCTGATTCACTCTAATGTTTGTTTCTTTTGCCGTGCAGAAGCTGTGGAGTTTGTTTAGGTCCCATTTGTCTATTTTGGCTTTTGTTGCCAATGCTTTTGGTGTTTTGGTCATGAAGTCCTTGCCTACGCCTATGTCCTGAATGGTTTTGCCTAGATTTTCTTCTAGGGTTTTTATGGTGTTAGGTCTTATGTTTAGGTTTTTAATCCATCTGGAGTTAATTTTAGTGTAAGGTGTCAGGAAGGGGTCCAGTTTCTCCTTTCTGCACATGGCTAGCCAGTTTTCCCAACACCATTTATTAAACAGGGAATCCTTTCCCCATTGCTTGTTTTTGTCAGGTTTGTCAAAGATCGGATGGTTGTAGATATATTGTGTTGCCTCCGAGGCCTCTGTTCTGTTCCATTGGTCTGTATCTCTGTTTTGGTACCAGTACCATGCTGTTTTGATTACTGTAGCCTTGTAGTATAATTTGAAGTCCAGTAGTGTGATGCCTCCCGCTTTGTTCTTTTTGCTTAGAATTGACTTGGCTATGCAGGCTCTCTTTTGGTTCCATATGAAGTTTAAGGTGGTTTTTTCCAGTTCTCTGAAGAAGGTCATTGGTAGCTTGATGGGGATAGCATTCAATCTGTAAATTACTTTGGGCAGTATGGCCATTTTCACGATATTGATTCTTCCTAACCATGAACATGGAATGTTTCTGCATCTGTTTGTGTCCTCTCTTATTTCATTGAGCAGTGGTTTGTAGTTCTCCTTGAGGAGGTCCTTTACGTTCCTTGTTAGTTGTATTCCTAGGAATTTTATTCTCTTTGTGGCAATTATGAATGGCAGTTCATTCTTGATTTGGCTCTCTTTAAGTCTGTTATTGGTGTATAGGAATGCTTGTGATTTTTGCACATCGATTTTGTATCCTGAGACTTTGCTGAAGTTGCTTATCAGTTTCAGGAGATTTTGGGCTGAGACGATGGGGTCTTCTAGATATGCAATCATGTTGTCTGCAAATAGAGACAATTTGACTTCTCCTTTCCTAATTGAATACCCTTTATTTCTTTTTCTTGCCTGATTGCTCTGACTAGAACTTCCAGTACTATATTGAATAGGAGTGGTGAGAGAGGGCATCCTTGTATAGTGCCAGATTTCAAAGGGAATGTTTCCAGTTTTTGCCCATTCAGTATGATATTGGCTGTTGGTTTGTCGTAAATAGCTTTTATTATTTTGAGATACGTTCTGTCAATACCTAGTTTATTGAGGGTTTTTAGCATAAAGGGCTGTTGAATTTTGTCAAAGGCCTTCTCTGCATCTATTGAGATAATCATGTGGTTTTTGTCTTTGGTTCTGTTTATGTGGTGAATTATGTTTATAGATTTGTGTATGTTGAACCAGCCTTGCATCCCCAGGATGAATCCTACTTGATCATGGTGGATAAGCTTTTTGATGTGCTGTTGCAGTCGGCTTGCCAGTATTTTATTGAAGATTTTTGCGTCTATGTTCATCATGGATATTGGCCTGAAGTTTTCTTTTCTTGTTGAGTCTCTGCCGGGTTTTGGTATCAGGATGATATTGGTCTCATAAAATGATTTGGGAAGGATTCCGTCTTTTGGAGTTATTTGGAATAGTTTCAGAAGGAATGGTACCAGCTCCTCTTTGTATGTCTGGTAGAATTTGGCTGTGAACCCATCTGAACCTGGGCTCTTTTTGTGTGGTAGGCTCTTAATTGCTGCCTCAACTTCAGACCTTGTTATTGGTCTATTCAGGGTTTCGACTTCTTCCTGGTTTAGACTTGGGAGGATGCAAGTGTCCAGGAATTTATCCATTTCTTCCAGGTTTACTAGTTTATGTACATAGAGTTGTTTGTGATAATCTCTGACGATGGTTTGAATTTCTGTGGAATCTCTGGTGATATCCCCTTTATTGTTTTTTATTGCATCTATTTGATTATTCTCTCTTTTCTTTTTTATTAATCTGGCTAGTGGTTTGTCTATTTTGATCTTTTCGAAAACCAGCTCCTGGATTTACTGATTTTTTTGAAGGGTTTTTTGTGTCTCTATCTCCTTCAGTTCTTCTCTGATCTTAGTTATTTCTTGTCTTTTGCTAGGTTTTGCGTTTTTTTTGATCTTGCTCCTCTAGCTCTTTCAATTTTGATGATAGGGTGTCAATTTTAGATCTCTCCTTGCTTCTCATGTGGGCATTTATTGCTATATGTTTTCCTCTAGAGACTGCTTTAAATGTGTCCCAGAGATTCTGGTATGTTGTGTCTTCAGTCTCGTTGGTTCCTTTGTGTCTTTTACATCTTCGTAGCTCTTTTTATTTTTCGTCACTGAATAATATTCCATTGTATGGATGTACTAAATTTTGTTTATTCGCCTATTGAAAGGTGTCTTGTTTCCAGTTTGGGGCAGTTAAACTGTTTCTTTTTGTGTGTATTTTGGTAGCTTATATCTTTCAGGGAATTTGTGTATTTCATCTAAGCTACCAAATTTGTGGGCATAGAATTATTTATAGTATTCCTTTATTCTTTTAATTTCTATGAACTCAGTAGTCATGGCCTTTCTTTTATTTCTGATATTAGTAATTTGTGTCTTATTTTTGTCTTGATTAGCCAAACTAGATGTTTATCAATTGCATTGATCTTTTCTAAGAAGCAGCTTTTGATTTTGTTGATAGTCTTTATTGTTTCCCTGTTTTTAGTTTCATCGATTTGTGCTGTAATTTCTGCTACTTCTTGTCTTCTGCTTACTTTAGGTTTATATTGCTCTTCTCTAGTTTCCTAAGGTAGAAACTTAGATTGCTGTTTAGATCTTTTTTCTTTTCTAATAGTGTGCATTCACAGCTATAAATTTCCCTGTAACCACTACTTTTGCTGCATCGAACAAGTTTTGATAAGTTCTTGGATATTTCGTTATTTTTCCCATTCTTTTTTTTTCTCTTTGCCTTCAAGCTTGGAAAATTTCTATTGACCTATTGCCAAGCTCATTAATTCTTTCTCCAGACATTTCCAACCTGCTGATGAACCTTTAAATACATTCTTCATTTCTGTCACAATGTTTGATTTCTAGTGTTTCCTTCTGATTCTTTTTTTAGGGTTTTCATCTCTAAGCTGACCTTACCCACCTGTGCCTTCATGTTGTCTTTTTCTTCCACTAGGGCTTCGTATTAGTCTGTTCTCACACTGCTATTAAAGACATACCTGAGACTGGGTAATTTATAAAGGAAAGAGTTTAATGGATTCACAGTTCCACATGGCTGGGGAGGCCTCATAAAAATGGCAGAAGACAAAGGAAGACTAAAGGGACTTCTTACATGGCAGTACATGGCAGTGGGCAAGAGAGGGAGCCTGTGCAGAGGAACTCCTCTTTATAAAACCATCAGTTCTCGTGAGACTTGTTTATTATCACAAGAGCAGTATGGGAAAGACCCACCCCCATGATTCAGTTACCTCCCACTGGGTCCCTCCTACGACACATGGGAATTATGGGAGCAACAATTCAAGTTGAGATTTGGGTAGGGACACAGCCAAACCATATCAGGTGCTCTCTTTCAACTACCTGGAGTACTACAATTCAATTCTGGCACTAATGACCTAGAATTAGTATCAGATCCCACAAGTTAATAGATCAGTCCTCCACAAGACTGCCTCTTATTCCACATGCCAGCCACAAGGGGAATCCTCAGGCTCCCTGCACTTCTGACTGATTATACATTTGGGAGTTCTCATAACTACCTCAGTTTTGATAATTCAGTATGGCTCAGAACTCGCTGAAAATGCTGTAATTACAGATACAGTTTTATTATAAAGTATACAGTTAGGACAAGACCTGGAAGGGCTCTGGATGCAAAGTTTTCTACTCTCTTCCCAAGGAATCCGAGTGCATCATCTTTTTTTTTTTTTTTTTTTTTGAGATGGAGTTTCGCTCTTGTTACCCAGGCTGGAGTGCAATGGCGCAATCTCGGCTCACCGCAACCTCTGCCTCCTGGGTTCAGGCAATTCTCCTGCCTCAGCCTCCCGAGTAGCTGGGATTACAGGCACGCGCTACCATGCCCAGCTAATGTTTTTGTATCTTTAGTAGAGACGGGGTTTCACCATGTTGACCAGGATGGTCTCGATATCTTGACCTCGTGATCCACCCGCCTCAGCCTCCCAAAGTGCTGGGATTACAGGCTTGAGCCACTGCGCCCGGCCGATTTTTATTTTTCTTCTTTTTATAGTTCAGTGATTTTCAACTAGAGGCAGTTTTATTCCTACAGGGACACTTGGCAATGTCTGGAGACATGTCTGATTGTCACACTTAGACAAGGGATTGCTATTGGTGTCTTGAGGGTAGAGGCCAGGGATGCTGCTAAACATCCTGCAACAAACAGGACAGTTCCCACAACAAAGAATTATCCACAGAGAGTCACCTGGCCCAAATTGTTAATAGGACTGAGGTAAAGAAGCGCTGCTGGAATCTGCGAAATTAGCCACCATGGCTTCTTTGTCTTTACTAGAACCCTAACCATCTCATTATTTTTATCTCTTTATTCATTTTTATATTACAAAGATAATGTTTTTCTCCAGACTGTTTTCTCATTTGAGCAAAGAAGTTAGTCTTGAAATCCTGCCCTACAAAGCTTACAGGTTAATAATTCATAGTAAAGTCTCCTTACTGAATTGGAGTCCTATGGGTGCTGGAGTCCTAGGAGTTCAGTAATTCACAGTATAATCTCCTTACTGTAGTGGAGGCCTCTGGGTGCTGGAGTCCTAAGAGTTAAACACCATTGCACAATTATAGTGTGTTTAGTGTGTAGCTTCTACAAACAAAAACATTATCTGTACCTTTAATTTATAATAGTTTTCTTGTGTTATAATAATAATACAGAACAAATCTTCTGTTATAGTAATAATACAAGGAAACTACAAATTAAAGGTACAGATAAAATTTTGAAAATAGCCTTAGTGGATGAATGAGAACCAACCTCTTTTGACCTACTGAGCTTCACATACAGTTTACAGATGTTCTTCCATTTTGTCCTCATAATAGCCTCATCAGACAACCTTGTTCTTGTCAAATAAAGAGTCAAGAAGAGAACAGAATGATACTTTGAAGATGATAGTTTTATCCTGTTCCTGTTAATAAGTCGAATATGTGCCTTGTATACATTTACAACCTATACAATGTCTACAGAGCGGTTCAGCTGTCTAGGTAAGTGATGCTGGTGTCAGGCCCCCTGTTGTTCCCATGATTTCACCTCAGAGATGACTGTTGAGTGTATTTCTTTGCTACTTATTTTTTTGCATGTAAATACATTTTAAATGTAATTGAATTTATTCTGTGTATATCACTTTTATCTTTTTCTCTCCCCACAATATCATTTCATGGTCATTTTAGCAGGTCAGTTGGTATTTTCCTTTTTTTTCAGATTTGATAAACCAAGTTTATTTTTTATTTCAACAGATTTTTGGGGAATAGGTAGTGTTTGGTTACACGAGTAAGTTCTTTAGTGGTGATTTCTGAGATTTTGATGCAACCGTTACCCAAGCTGCATACCCTTGAGTTGGTATTTGATATTTTCTAAAGTATGATTTTTAATGATTTTTTTATATACTTCATCATATGACTACTTCATATGTTTAATCATTCCCCTTGATAAGTGGCAACATTTTTCTGTATGAAAGAAACAAACCAAAAAAACCAGAGAAGAAAAGTACCTCCCTGAAATGCACTGGTATTTTGATACAGCAAAATTTGACAACAAAAACGAAAAATACCACCAGCTATATGAAAAACAAACAACAAACCTTTGATTCTTATCATCCTTAACAATACTCAGCTTTGTAAATGTCTGTTAAATGATACACAAATCCGCGTATGCAGATACTGATATTTTTCACTGCGCCCAGAAATTCTGATTATTGTAATGTCTGCTTCTAAAAATGGGTACAATATAATAGTGTTTCATATTTAAGATAAATAGTATAGCTTAGAAGTGGCAGCCTGTTTTGAGGGGTGGTTGATTTTTTTTTAAGTACAAAGATAGTAATTTTAGTATCAATCTCAGGAGTTCCAAGTTTATATAAAATAAAATAATTGTTAATATCTATACTGTTATATATAGGATATATATTATATGATACAGTTGACCCTTAACAACCTGAGTGTTAGGAATACCAGCCCCCTACACAGCTGAAAATCTGTGTGACTTTTGACTCCCTGCACATTTACCTACTAATAGCCTACTGTTGATCAGAAGCCTAACTGGCAACATAAACAGTTGGTTAACACATATTTTGCATGTTATATGTATTACACACTGTATTCTTACAGTAAAGTAACCTAGAGAAAATAAAATGTTATTAACTATAAGGAAGAAAAAATATATTTACCATTCATTAAGTGGAAGTGGCTTATCATAAAGGTCTTTATCCTCACTGTCTTTGTGTTAAGTAGGCAGAGGAGGAGGAGGAAAAGGATAGGTTGATCTTGCTGTCTCAAGATGGCAGAGGCAGAAAGAAATCTGCATAAAAGTGGACCTGTGAGTCATGGAGCCACCGCCCAAAGTGGCGGCAGGGGCTGCGGGGCACGGGGTGTGGGGGCCCAGCTGAGCTGGCCGGCCATCGGAGCGAGACCTTGCGGCAGAGACTATGGAGGCAGAAGCAACCTAATACCGGAGACGGCGGCAGCGGGGGGAGGTGGAGCCCCTTGTGATGTTCAGTCATGAAACAAGCGCGTACAGATTCAGATGGCAGTGTCCTGCTACCTCAAATGCCGGCAGTATGTGGACTCCGATGGTCCCCTGAAACAAGGACTGTGGCTGTCACAGACTGCTGAAGAGATGGCGGCCAATCTGACGGTGCAATCAGAATCTGCTTGTGCCAACATAGTGTCTGCAGCCCCTTGCCAGGCGGAACCCCAGCAATATGAAGTCCAGTTTGGATGACTGCAGAATTTTCTCACCGATTCTGATTCCCAGCATAGCCATGAAGTGATGCCTCTCCTCTATCCTCTCTTTGTCTACCTCCATCTCAGCCTGGTCCAGAACAGTCCGAAGAGCACAGTGGAAAGTTTTTACAGCCACTTCCATGGAATGTTTCTGCAGAACGCTAGCCAGAAGGATGTCATTGAGCAGCTACAGACCACTCAAACCATCCAGGACATCCTGTCTAACTTCAAGCTTCGAGCATTCCTAGATAACAAGTACGTGGTCCGTCTCCAAGAAGACAGCTACAACTACCTTATCCGCTACCTCCGAAGTGACAATACTGCCCTGTGCAGAGTTCTCACCTTACGTATTCATCTTGACGTGCAGCCTGCCAAGAGAACATACTACCAGCTATATGCCAGTGGCAGCTCCTCCTGCAGTGAGAACAACAGCTTGGAGCCCCCTGACATGCCCAGCCCTATTCTACAGAACGAGGCTACCCTGGAGGTCTTACAGGAGAGCATTAAGCGCATCAAAGATGGGCCTCCCTCCATCACTACCATCTGCTTCTATGCCTTCTATAACACAGAGCACCTGTTGAACACTGCAGAAATCTCCCCCGATAGCAAACTACTTGCCACTGGGTTTGACAACTCCTGTATAAAGCTTTGGAGTTTACGATCCAAGAAGTTAAAATCAGAGCCCCATCAAGTAGACGTGTCCCGCATCCATTTGGCTTGTGATATTCTGGAGGAGGAGGATGATGAGGATGATAATGCAGGCACAGAGATGAAGATACTGTGGGGACACTGCGGACTGGTATACAGCACGAGGTTCCTCGCGGACAGCTCAGGGTTGCTCTCTTGTTCTGAAGACATGCCCATCAGATACTGGGATCTGGGGAGTTTCACCAACACTGTGTTGTACCAAGGACATGCCTGTCCCGTGTGGGATCTGGGCATCAGTCCATATAGCCTGTACTTCGCCAGCGGGTCCCACGATTGCACCGCCAGACTGTGGTCATTTGATCGGACATACCCGCTGAGGATATATGCAGGACACCTGGCAGATGTGGCCTGTGTCAAATTCCACCCTAATTCAAACTACTTAGCTACGGGCTCAACCAACAAGACCGTCTGGCTATGGAGCGCGCAGTAGGGGAACTTGGTGAGGCTTTTCACAGGCCACCATGGCCCTGTGCTTTCTCTTGCCTTTTCTCCTAACAGTAAGTACTTGGCGTCTGCTGGCAAGGACCAGCGGTTGAAGCTGTGGGACTTGGCCTCTGGGACCCTTTATAAAGAGCTGAGAGGCCACACAGACAATATCACCAGCCTCACCTTCAGTCCAGACAGCGGCTTGATTGCCTCTGCCTCCATGGACAACTCGGTGCGCGTCTGGGACATCAGGAACAGTTATTGCAGTGTACCTGCCTACGGCTCCTCCAGTGAGCTCGTGGGCCTGTACATCGGGCAGATGAGCAGCATCTTGAGCATGCAGTTCATGGCCTGTAACCTTCTGGTAACTTGAATTACACAAGAAAATCAGGAACATTAATTTTTTATCTTTGGAACGGACTGGGGTAGTGGTGGAAAGCCTCCAGTTGCAGTCCTTCGATGAGCTGAGATTGAATCACTGACTGTGAAAGAGCCCCATTCTCCCCTCTTTCCTGGGCCCTCATTCTGGGCAGGTTCCCCTTCACTCAGCACCCCACTATCGAAGGCCAGGGTTGTGGAGGCGGGCAGAAGCCAGGCAATCATGAGTGATCAAGAATTAGGGTGCCCTGGAGGTCACTCACAAGTTCTCACAGAGCCCCTGCCATGACCTCACGCATGCGAGCACCTTCCTGTCTCTGTCTCCTTTTCCCCATCTTACCAGGGCTGGGTTTGGTTAGAGGACGGCTGCAGAGTACCCTCAGGAGAAGTGGCGCCACTGGGGTCACGCGTGGTCCAGTCCTTGTGTGGGAGGAAAAGCTTTGTTGGCGGAGGGATGTGGGGCAGGAACAAGGAAAGGAGAGGGAACGATCCTGGCAAATAGTCTTTCCTTTTCTGTAATTACAGAGAACCAGGATTTTTAAAATGATTGTTATTATAATTGTTATTGAGAAGAGGAAACCTAGCACTGGCAGAGGGAAACTTCTCTGCTTTTATCTTTCAGGTTTGACTCCTGGCACTGGCTTTGATACTTGGAATTTTGAGGTTCAGGGAATTCAGAGAATTTGGTAGCACAGTATACTGGGAGAAAGGGAAGTTTCGGGTGACAGATTGATCACCCTGGTTGACATGTTTCCGGAAGTGGGTGGGTGGGTTTGACTGAGAACATTTTGGGCTCCTGCAGTAAAGGTGGGAAAGAAAAATTCTTTCCATGGCTGCACTTCTCTTAATAATTGTCTCCCCTCAAAAGAAAGATTATGATAAAGAATAATTTGAAGTAATAAGTAACAAGAAAGAATTAGAAAACTGTTGAATTTCCGAATGACCATTCAGAGGTGTGGCTTTTTCCATGTCGTTTCCTCCTGCGGTGAACTGCTCCCACACCCTGCACTGCAATACCAGTCTAATGAACACTGTGAAACTTAAGTATGTGCGCACGCATATCAAACTATGCTCTGAGGATAAAGCAAGTTCTAATTTGTGGAAAAAGGATTAAACATTTCTGTTTTCTGAAAAGAGTTATTTTGTATTTTGTTTTCTATTAAAATGTATTTAGTTTCAAGAAAAAAAAGGGGCGACCTGCATAGCAGCCCATGTTCAAGGGTTCACTGTATATACATATATAAAAGTAAAAGTTATATGGTATTACAGTTATATCCAGACATGGATATAATTGTATAACAGGTAAGTCATGAAACATACAGAATTAATTTTGGAAGTCACCTAAATCATGCCCTGAGAGAA
Source organism: Callithrix jacchus (assembly GCF_049354715.1). NCBI lineage: Eukaryota > Metazoa > Chordata > Mammalia > Primates > Cebidae > Callithrix > Callithrix jacchus. The sequence goes on from NC_133524.1 coordinate 13,507,438, forward strand.
GGTACAAGGCTACTAAAGGCAGAGGGCCTTGCAAAGTCAAGGTGTGGCATAGCTGGAACCCAAATGCCAGACTTTGTCCTCTGCTTAGCCTAAACCAGAGATCAGATGTCTCTTGTCACCAGATGTTGATAAACACAGAGAGGCAAGCTCTTCAGTTACCCTATCACCACCTTACGAATACATACGACTGCAAACATTGTCTTCATTTAAGTCAGAATATAAAGGAAAAGCCCCTAATGAATATGACTTCGTGAGCTTTGGACATAAAAATTCACTTCGTAGCACATTATAATTTTAAATCACATTTAATTCCCTGCCAACTAGGACATAATTCCATGGAAATTCAGTCAATGAAAGTTAACAAGATCATTACTAGCAAAAAAGGTAATATTTTTCATTTTGGAAAACTAAAGGGTTGGGTTGGATGAGAAGTAGGTATAAGAGACAGAGCAGCATTCTCAGGTGTTGTTCATGCCCCTGCCATTGTTTTAACTGTGGCCGCAGTATTGTTTTCCATGGCTGATGGTTGACTTTGCTGAGTAGAAGTAGGTAGTAGCTAAGAATAACCTTGAAAAACTAGAACATTTTCCTTAAGAAGGAAAAATTGCCTAATGGCATATCAGTTTTATAGTTACAATCACCATAGTCCATTTAGTTTATTGGTATTCTATTATCAGGAAAGGTTGGGAAAAAGTGGAGTTGCAAAGACAAATAAAGAAGTATTAATTGGAAACCACCTCACACATGAAAAAAATAGCCTTTATTTATTTCATTCTACATCTGCTAGTCTCTGGGCAATCTAAGGAAGCAGTCATCAGAATTATAGCCACATGGTGATTTTTTTTTTCCCCTCCAGAATTACAATAAAATTGGCTTCCACACTGTGAAACTAAAAAGAGGGGCTATAGGGTGCTGCTTCTCTCTCTTGATATTTACTTGGTTTTCAAAGGAATTCGTGACTAAGAATCTCATGAAATCTAAATGTGGTCACTGATGGAAATTTAGGTTTTCATAAAGAGCACAGGAAGAAATTTACATGGCAAAGAAGCAGTATTTTCTCTGGCAAAAAAAAGGTAAGGATGTGTATGTATGTGGTGTATAAATGTACATGTCACATACATATATCAGTGAGTATATCTCGATTTTCTTTTGCTAGGTCTAGTAATACATTTAATTTTTTAAATATTAGTTTTTTCCCAGCAATTATATACACATAATTATTGTCTTTTTCAGCAAGTTTATGAATTTTGGATATATTGAGATTATGTAAGTCCTTGGTTAGCATTAATATTATCTAATTTGTAATAAAAGTTTATCCATTTTATTCATTAAGTATAAAAATTTGGAAAGATGATAGATATTTAGGCATGTATGGAGTGAACTGACACATTCATCCTCAAAAGTCACATCAAATTAATGAAAAAAATCAAAGATTGAGGTGTTAATATTCAGTAGTACTTCTTTTTGTTTATTACTTTATTCATCAGCACATCTGGGAGAACTTCATAACTGGTTCTCCTAAAATAAAAACCCTAGTTGCTACTCCCACTGTGGCCAGTTTTAAGGCCAAGGAACACTAAGTTACAAGGAGATGACAGTAATCAGTTATCATCAGATGGTAAGGACTGGTGTGAGCACTGTGCTACAGCTAACCAGGCGAAAAAGGAATGTAATGGAAGTTAAGCTGATTAGAATGTTGATGTAATATAGGAGGAGGAGACAGAGCAAGCACTGAGGCTGGTGAGCCAGGTAGAAGTCACAGTGGGAGGAGGCTTGAGGTCTCTCCAAGAGATTCACGGACCATAGGATTTGGTAGTGATTCAGGTACGAGATGATCATGGCCCTCATCATTGTAGTGACCGTGGTATTTTGAAGCCATCCAAGAAACAGATGATGGGCCTGTCCCTAAACATGATAGTGCCCATGGGATTTTGTAGCTATAGAGTGAAAAGATGACAGTGGCCATATCCAGGGTAATGTCCATGGGATTTTGTAAATATCCAGGTAAGAAATGAGTGTTTCTACTTAGGAAGTGAACATGGGATACTGAAGTTATAAAGGTAAGAAATGATGATAATCCTAACAGTGGATGTGAACATGATATTTTCTAGATATCCAGATAAGAGAGGATAATGGCCCTAACTCCAGTACCAAAATTAGGTTTCCTCAGGTAAGGACATAGGAGCTGAAGATGTTTCTTACCATGTTAGTGAACATGGCATTTTATGGTATTCCAAACATTATGGCAAAGCAAACCACAAAATGACCATGAGATTTGTCAGGGATCTAGTAAAGAGATGATGGTGTTTTAACTGTGAAGGTTATGATGAAGTTGTGTTGGTCAGTAATTAAGAGATGATGGTGATCCTAACCACAGTAATGAACTGGCGACTTTGCAAATAACCAGGTAAGAGATGATGGTGTCTCTAAAAATGTGGTGACCATAGGATTTCGCGGATATCCAATCAAGGAATAATGTGTTACTAGAAATGGTAGTAACAAGGTATATATCAGTTACCCTGGAAAGAAATGATGTGTCCTTAGCAATGGCATTTAATCTGGGTAATTTGTAGGTTACCATGTATGGAGGTTTCTCTAAATCTGGTAGATCTCATGGGCCTCTGTAGGTATCCCCATGAGAGATGCTGTGACACAAATTGTAACCAGTTGCCACCATTGTAACCAAGGTATTTTATAAGTATCCAGCTAAAAGCTCTAGCTTTATTTATTTATTGTTTGTAAGGCTTTCATGTTTTTCTATTGTTTTCTTTTTTTGAGACAGAGTGGCTGGGGTAAGTGCTGATGTAGGCCTAAACCACAGCCCGCAGTGTGGGACCGTCAGAGAGATCCAGTTCAGTAATGATGTGTCCCTCCATGCCTTCCCGCCATGATTTCCTCCACAGGTACTCAGGTGAGAAATGATATAATCCTTACCATTCCCAGATAGTCTGGGTTTTCCCATTTTCTGTTTCAATGAAAGTATATGCTGAACCCTGTGAGTGTTGAGGGATTAAACGGAGCCAGGTATTTATCACCGTATTCCCCACCCCTGTGCTGCCACTGGGATTTCTACAGGTGTGCAGTCAAGAAATAATGTCTATCTGCTATCAGGGTCTACCTAGGATTACTGCAAGTATCCGAGTTGAGTGAGTCTGTCCTGTAAAGATGGAAATCATCAAGTTTCTCTGCAGGAGTCCCGGTGGAAAACCCCGTGTCCTTCTAAATGTACATCTTGGTACCTCTTTCAGATTTCTACCATGACATCACAATTAATCCAACATGGATGCTTAAGGGGAAGCATGGCTGCTCTTCAGAGGTCAGCGTTGAGGAGGACCAAAAGCAACGCATGGGCCATGTGAGGTTCAGCTTTCTAGGTAAGTGATGATGGTGTCCGGCCTCCCTGTTGTTCCTGTGATTTTGCTTCAGGTGTCCCGGTCAGAAATAAGAGTCCCTGGCATACTGGAAACCATGAGTTTTCCCTTGGCATATTTCAGAAAACCACCAACCGCATGAGCTAGGTAGGACTGCAAGTACCAGGTAATGGTCTGGCATTCCCAGCTATAGCAATGACCATTGACATTTTGCAGGTGTCTGTAGAGAGAAATGCTGTCTTTTGGGACCATGGTCTTAAGCTTGTGGGGGCCCCCAGCATCCAGGTAAGAGTCGTTGAATGATGGATGTAAGCCTTGTGATTTGCAAGTGTCCTGGTAGAATAAGCTTGTGCGTTTCTTTTCTTTCTTTCTTTCTTTCTTCCTTTTTTTTTTTTTTTTTTTTGAGATGGAGTTCTGTTATTGTTGCCCAGGCTAGAGTGCAATGGCACAATCTCAGCTCACTCCAACTTCTGCCTTCTGTGTTCAAGTAATTCTTCTGCCTCAGCCTCCTGAGTTGCTGGGATTACAGGCAAGCGCCACTACCCCCAGATAATTTTTGTATTACTAGTAGAGACAGAGTTTCATCACTTTGGGCAGGCTGGTCTTGAACTCCTGACCTCAGGTGATCCGCCTGCCTTGGCTTCCCGAAGTGTTGGGTTACAAGTGTGAGCCACCATGCCTGGCCCCTCATGTGTTTCTGTAGCATGTATCTCAATGTAGGTTTTCCAGGCTTTCGCAAGGAAATCCGGACAAACAGGAGTCATGATCAGGGGACATGTCTGGTATCTGGGTAAGTGATGATGTGCATGGTAAACTCACCACAGACCAGGTAATCTCCACATATCTAGGTAAGTGTGATTCCTTTGTCTGAACGGTTTACCATTTGATGGGTTAACAGCTATTTTGGAAAGAAAGGGGAGCAGCTCCCTATTCTCCTTGCCATGTGATCCTGTTCATTTCTGTCCTAGGGAGGAAGTTTGATGTATATGCTCTGTCAGTGCTGATTGTTTGAAATGTACCCAGGGAACTCACGTGGCACTCTACATCACAGGAGTAACTGCGGTGGATTTGCAGGGAAGCTGGCCAGGAAAAATGGTGTGTCCTATGATGGCCTAGACCTTGGAGGGCCTGCGAGCATCCAGGTACATTTTTGGCTCCCATAATAATGATAGCGAGCAGGCGGTTTGTAGGGTCCTGGTGAAAAAGCTGTGTCCTTAGTAACGTTTGTCACACATGTGGTTTCAGATTCAAGCAGGCAGAAGTTAGAGAATGAGGGCAGCCTTGAGGTCTCTCCAGGAGATTCAGGGTCCATAGGATTTGGTAGGGATTCAGGTATGAGATGATCGTGGCTGTCATCATTGTAGTGACCATGGTATTTTGAAGGAATTCAAGGAACAGATAATGGACATGTCCGTAACCATGGTAGTGCCCATGTGATTTTGTAGTTATAGAATAAAAATTACAGTGACCATATACATGGTAATGCCTATGGGATTTTATAAATATCCAGGTATGAAATGAGTATTTCTCCTTAGGAACTGGATATGGGATGCCGAAGTTATAAAGGTAGGAAATGATGATAAACCTAACCATGGGATGACCATGGTATTTTCTTGAAATCCAGATAAGAGAAGATGGTGGCTGTAACTCGAGTACCAAAATTGGGTTTCGTGAGGTGGGCACATAGGAGCTGATAATGTCTCTTTCCATATTAGTGAACTTGGCGTTTTGTGGTATTCCAGATGTGATGGTGAACCTGACCACGAAAGTGACAGTGAGATTTGTCAGGGGTTTGGTAAAGAGATGATGGTCCCCTTAAGCGTGAAGGTTATGATGAAATTTTCTCGGTCAATGATGAAGAGATGATGGTGATCCTAACCACTGTAGTAAACAAGGGGTTTGTTCAGTACAAAGAAAAGAAATGATGTGTCCCTAGCAATGGCATTTAATATGTGTAATTTGCAGGTCTCTATGTATGGTATTTCTAAATCTGGTAGCTCTCATGGGTTTCTATAGGCATCCACAGAGATGACGTGTCACAAATTTTAAGCAACTGCCACTCCTGTATCCAAGGTATTGTATAAGTATCCAGCTAAGAGCTCTGGCTCTATATATTGGTTGGATGTAAGACTTCCGTGTTATCTCTTTCTTTCTTTCTTCGAGACAGCATCTGGCTGAGGTAAGTGCTAAAGGGGGCCGAAACCACAGCCCGCAGCGTCGGACTGTCACAGAGACACAATTCAGTGACCATGTGTCCCTGCATGCCTTCCCACCTTATTCAGGTGGAAAGTGGTTGAATCCTTACCAGTCACAGATAGGTCGGGTTTTCCCATTTTCTGTTTCATTGAAAATGTATGCTGAACCCTGGGAGTGTTGAGGGATTGCAGGGAGTCAGGTGTTTATCACTTTATTCCCCTGACCTGTGCTACCCCTTTAATGTCTATAGGGGTCCAGTTGAGAAGTGGTGGTTTTCTTCTATCAGGGTCGACCTGGAATTACTGCAAGTATACAGGTTGAGTGGGTGTGTCCCCTAAAGATGGAAATAAGCAAGATTTTTTGCAGGATTCCTCACCAAAACCCTGTGTCCTTCTATACATGTGTGCTGGTGCCTCTTTCAGATTCCTACCGTGACATCACAATCCAACATGGGACCTTAATGGGAAGCTCGGCTGCTCTGCAGGTTAGCATGGATGAGGACCGAAAGCATCACATGGGACACGTTGAGTTTCAGCTGTCTAGGTAAGTGATGATGGTGTAGGCCTCCCTGTTGTTCCCCTGATTTCACTTCAGGTGTCCCAGTCAGAAATGATAAGAGTCCCTGGCATACTTGAAACTGTGAGTTTTCCCTCTGCATATTTCAGAGATAATGCCTAACCCTGTGAGTGCACTGGGATTGCAATACCAGGTAACATCCATCGTTTTCAACCACAGCAGTGACCATGAACGTTTTGCTAGTGTCCTATAGAGAGAAATTCTGTCTTCTGGGACCACAGCCCTGAGTTTGGGGGTCCCTGCCACCATCCAGGTAAGAGTCGTTGAATAATGGATGTGAGCATCCTGATTTGCAGGTGTCCTGGTAGAACACCTGTGTGTTTCTTTTTCTTTTTTCTCTCTCTCTTTTTTTTTTTTGAGATAGAGTTAAGCTCTTGTTGCCCAGGCTGGAGTGCAGTGGCGCAGGATCGCCTCACTCCAACCTTGGTCTCCTGTGTTCAAGCGAATTTCCTGCCTCAGCCTCCCAAGTTGCTGGGAATATATATGTGTGCCACTACCCCTGGCTACTTTTTATATTACTAGTAGAGATAGAATTTCACCATTTTGGGCAGGCTAGTCTCAAACTCCAGACCTCAGGTGATCCACCTTTCTCGGCCCCCAAAGTACTGGGATCACAAATATGAGCCACCCTGTGTGTTTCAGAGGCATATGTCTCAGTGTAGGTTTTCCAGGTTTTCATGAGGAAATCCCGATAAACAGGAGTCACAATCCAGGAATGTGTCTGCTATCTGGGTAAGGTGATGGTGTGTGTGGTAAACTCACCACAGACCAGGTGATCTCCACATATATAGGTAAGTGAGGTTCCTCGGCCTGAACAGTTTACCATGTGATGGGTTAACAGCTAATTTGGAAAGAAAGGGGAGCAGCTCCCCATTCTACTTGCCATGCAATCCTGTTCATTTGTGTCCTGGAGAGAAAGTATATGCTCTGTCAGTGCTGATTTATTGGAACGTATCCAGGGAACTCATTTGGCACTGTGCATCACAGGAGTAACTGCGGTGGATTTGCAGGGAAGCTGGCCAGGGAAAATGGCGTATCCTACAATGGCCTAGACCTTGGAGGGCCCACAGGCATCTAGGTACATTTTTGGCTCCCACAATGATGATAGAGAGCAGGTGGTATGCAGGGCCCTAGTGGAAAAGCTGTGTCCATAGACACATTTGTCAAACATGTGGTTTCAGGTTCAGGAAGGGAGAAGTCAGAGCATGAGAACAGCCTTGAAATCTCTGTAGAAGGCACTCAGACCACAGGATTTGGTAGGTATGCAGGTATGAGATGATGATGGCTGTCATCATTGTGGTGACCATGGTATTTTGAAGGAATCCAAGAAACAGATGATGAACATGTCTCTAACCCTGGTAGCGCCCATGGGATTTTGTTGCTATAGACTAAAAAGATGATATTGGCCCTATCTATGTTAATGTCTGTGGAATTTTGTAAAAAATGAGGGTTTCTACTTAGGAAGTGAGAATGGGATCCTGAAGTTATAAAGGTAAAAAAAAAGATGATAATCCTAACCATTGGGGTGACTGTGGGATTTTCTAGATACCCAGATAAGAGTGAATGGTGGCCCTAACTCAAGTATTAACATTGGGTTTCCTCAGGTACGCATGTAGGAGCTGACGATGTCCCTTCCCATGTTAGTGCACATGGCTTTTTATGGTATTCCAGATATGATGGCAAACCTACCCCAAAATGACCGTGATTTTTTTCAGGGTTCCAGTAAAGAGATGATGGTCCCTGTAACCATGAAGGTTGTGACGAAATTGTGTCCATCAGTAATTAAGAGATGATGGTCACCCATAGTACGGCAGTGAGAAGGGATTTTGCAAGTCGCAAGGTAAGAGATGATGGTGTCTCCAAAAATGTGGTGACTGTGGGATTATGCAGATATCCAATCAAAGAATAATGTGTTTCTAGAAATGGTAGTACCAAGGTATTCAACAGTTACCCGGGAAAGAAATGATGTGCCCAAGTAATGGCATTAAATCTGAGGAATTTGTAGGTCTCTATGTATGGTATTTCTAAATCTGGTAGATCTCATAGATTTCTGTACGTATCCACATGAGAGATGATGTGTCACAAATTTTAAGCAACTGAGAGTACTGTAACCAAGGTATTTCATAAGTATCCGCTCAGAGCTCTGGCTTTGTGTATTTGTTGGATGTTAGACTATCATGTTATCTATTTCTTTTTTCTTTTTTTGAGACAGAGTCTGGCTGAGGTAAGTACTGATGGGGGCCTAAACCATAGCCTGCAGTGTCTCACTGTCACAGAGACGCTATTCAGTGATGATGTGTCCCTATATGCCTTCCCACGATGATTTCTTTCACAGGTACTCAGGTGACAAAAATTTGCATCCTTTCCAATCACCGATTGGCCAGGTTTGTTCATTTTCTCTTTCAACAAAAATGTATGCTGAACTCTGTGAGTGTTGAGGGATTGCAGGGAGCCATCCGTTTATCACTGTGTTCCCCACCCCTGTGCTTACCCTAGGATTTCTACAATTGTCCCGTAGAAAAACCATGGTTTTCTTCTATCAGGATTGACCTGGGATTACTGCAAGTATGTGGGTCGAGTGGATTTGTCTGCTAAAGATGGAAATAATCAAGATTCTCTGTGGGAGTGCTGGTGGAACCCCCGCCAGCCGTGTCCTCCTACACATATATCTTCTACCCATCTGATTTTGCAAGTTGCCAGGGAAGATATGATGGTGTCTCTAAAAATGTGGTGACCATGGAATTTTGCAGATAATCCAATTAAGGAATAAGGTAAATATTCAGGTGAAAAATGAAGGTTTCTACTTAGGAAATGAACATGGGATGCTGAAGTTACAAAGGTAAAAAATGATGATAATCCTAACCATCAGAGTGACCATGGGATGGAATGGTAGTACCAAGATATAACAGTTACCCAGGAAAGAAATGATGTGACCCTAGCAATGGTATTTAATTTGCGTAATTTGTAGGTCTCCATGTATGGTAGGTTTCTCTAACTCTGGCAGATTTCATGGGATCCTGTAGGTATTCACATGAGAGATGATGTGTCATAAATTATAAGTAACTGCTGCTATTGTAACCACAGTATTTTATAAGTATCCAGCTAAGAGCTCCTGCTTTATGTATTGGTTGGAGGTAGATATTTCATGTTATCTATTCTTTTCTTTTATTGAGACAGAGTCTGGCTCAGGTAGGTGCTGCTGCGGACATAAATCACAGACCACACCGAGGGACTGTCACCGAGATCTAATTCAGTCATGCTGTGTCCCTACACACCTTCCTGCCCTGAATTCTTTCAGAGGGATTCATGTAAGAAATGACTGAGTCCTTACAAATCCCAGATAGGATGGGTATTAACATTTTCTGTTTCACGGAAAGGGTATGCTGAACTCTGTGAGTGTTGAGGGATTGCAGGGAGCCAGATGTTTATCACTGTGTTCCCTGTTGCTATGCTGCCCCTAGGATGTCTACAGGTCTCCAGAGGAGAAATGGTGGTTTTCAGCTATCAGGGTATCCAGGATGTATGGGTGTGTCCCTGTAAAGATGGAAATAATGACATTTCTTTGCAAGAGTGCCAGCAGACAACCCCGTGTCCTTCTACACATATATCTTTGTGCCTCTTTCAAACAACTACGGTGACATTACAATGAATCCTACACGGGACGTTAATGGGTATCTCGGGTACTCTGCAGATGTCACTGCTGACGAGGACCGAAAGCAAGGCACAAGGCCATGTGAGACTCAGCTGTCTAGGTTAAGTGATGATGTATCTGTCTGTCCTTTCTGTTGTTCCAGTGATTTCATTTCAGGTATCCCGGTGGGAAATGCTAAGTGTACTTGGCATACCAGAAACTGTGATACTTCCCTCTGCGTGTTTGAGAGACAACGCCTAACCCTGTGAGCACGGTGAGACTGCAAATAACAGGTAATGATTTGGCATTCCCAGCCACAGCAGTGACCGTGGACATTTTGCCTGTGTTCTCTAGAGAGAAATGGTATCTTCTGGGACAACAGCCCTGAACTTGGTGAGCCCCGCCAGCATCGAGGAAAGAGTCTTTCAGTGATGTATGTGAGCATGATGATTTGTAGGTGTCCTGGTAGAACATCTTGTGTGTTTCTGAGGCGTAGGTGTCACTGTGTGTTTTCAAGGTTCCTGGAAGGAAATCCCGACAAACAGTAGGCATGATCAGGAGACATGTCTGGTGTCTGGATAAGTGATGGTGTATGGCAATATCCACATACCTAGGTTAGTGAGATTCCTTTGCCTGAATGGTTTACTATGTGATGTAAGAAAGGATAGTGGCTCTCTGTTCTCTTCTCCGTGTGATCTTACTGATTTCTATCCTGGAGAGAATTCATGAAGTATGTGCTCTGTGAGGGCTGATTAATTGGCACATACCCAGGGATCTCACCTGGCATCACAGGAGTAACTGCAGTGGTGTAAGGAAGCCAGCGAGAGAGAATGGCGTGTCCTACAGTGACCTAGACCTTGGAGGGCCTGCAAGCATCCAGGTACATTTTTAGCTTCCATAATGATGATAATGAGCAGCCGGTTTGTAGGGTCCTGGTGGAAAAGCTATGTCTCTGGACACATTTGTCACATGTGTGCTTTCAGGTTCAGGCAGGCAGAAGTCAGAGTATGAGGACAGCTTGAGGTCTCTCCAGGAGAGTGACGGACCATAGGATTTATTAGGGATTCAGATATGAGATGATCATGGCTCTCATCGTTGTACTGACCATGGTATTTTGAAGGAATCAAGACATAGATGATGGGCCTGTCCCTAACCATGGTAGGGCCCTCGGGATTTTGTAGCTATGGAGTGAAAAGATGACCAGTGGTCACATCCCTGGTAATGTCAGTGGGATTTCGTAAATATTCAGGTAAGAAATGAGTGTTTTTGCTTAGGAATGGAACATGGGATGCTGAAGTTATAAAGGTAGGAACTGATGATAAACCTAATTGTGTGGGTGACCATGCTACTTTCTAGATAACCAGATAAGAGAGGATGATTGCCCTAACTCGAGTATCAAAATTGGATTTCCTCAGGGTAGGCACATAAGAGCTGATGATATTTCTTCCCATATTATTGAACATGACATTTTGTGATATTCCAAATGTGATGGCAAAACCAAACCACAAAATGACCATGAGATTTGTCAGGAGTCTTGTAAACAGATGGTGGAACCCTTAACCGTGAAGGTTATGATGACATTTTGTAGGTCAGTAATTAAGAGATGATGGTGATCCTAACCACGGTAGTGAATGAGGGATTTTGCAAGTCCCCAGGTAAGAGATGATGGTGTCTGTAAAAATGTGGTGACCATGTGATTCTGCAGATATCTAATTAAGGAATAATGTGTAACTAGAAATGGTAGTACCTAGGTGTTTTAAAATTATGTGGAAAAGAAATAATTTGTCCCTAGCAATGCCATTTATTCTGCATAATTTTAGGTAACCACATATGGTAGGTTTATCTAAATCTGGTAGATCTCACGGGTTTCTGTAGGTATCCACATGAGAGATGATAAACATGAATGGTAAACAATTGCCACTATTATTCCCAAGGTATTTTATAAGTATCTAGGTAAGAGCTCCAGCTTTATATATTTGTTGGATGTAAGACTATTTTGTTTTGTATTTTTATAAGGGATATATGATTTTTCTTTTTTTGAGACAGAGTCTGGCTGAGGTAAATGCTGATGTGGACATAAACCACAGCCCATACTGTGGGACTGTCAGAGAGACCCATTTCAGTGATGACGTGTCCCTACACAGCTTCCCACTGTGACTTCTTTCATGGGTACTCGAGTGAGAAATGATTGAGTCCTCACCATTCCTAGATTGGCCCAGATTTCCCGTTTTCTCTTTCAGCGAAACTGTATGCTGAACCTGTGAGTGTTGAGGGACTGCAGGTAGCCAGGCATTTATCACTGTATTTCCCACCCCCATGCTATCCCTAGGATGTCTATAGGTGTTGAGAAACAGTGTTTTTTTGCTATCAGGGTCACCCTGGGATGACTGCAAGTATCCAGGTCGAGTGGGTGTTTCCCGTAAAGGTGGAAATAAGATTATTTGCAGGAGCGCTGGCAGCAAATCCTACGTCCCTCTACACAAATGTCTTCGTGGGTCTTTCAGATTCCTACTGTGATATCACAATCAATCTGACATGGAACCTTAATGGGAAGCTCGGCTGCTCTGCAGGTCAATGCTGCTGAGGACCAAAAGCATCACATGGGCCACGTGAGGTTCAGCTGTCTAGGTAAGTGATGCTGGTGTCAGGCCCCCTGTTGTTCCCGTGATTTCACCTCAGGTGTCCTGGTGGGGATTGATAAGGGTCCCTGGCATACTAGAAACCATGAATTTTTCCTCTGCATATTTCAGAAGCAATGCCTAACCCTGTGAGCGGGGTGGGACTGCAGATAGCAGGGATTGATCCGGGGTTCCCAGACACAGCAGTGACTGTGGACATTATGCAGGTGTCCTGTAGAAATAAATGCTGTCTTCTGGAACCACAGCCTTCAGCTGGACGGGCCCCTCCAGATCCTGGTAAGTGTCGTTGAATGATGGATGTGAGCATCGTGATTGATTTGCAGGTGTCCTGGTAGAATACTCTGTGTGTTTCTGAGATATATGTCATAATTTCTGTTTTTCAGATTCCCAGGAGGGAATCTTGACAGAAAAGGATCACCAGGGGACATGTCTGCTATCTGCTTAAGTGATAGTGTATGCAGCAGACTCACCACAGACCAGATGATCTCCATGTATCTAGGTAAGTGAGGTTCCTTTGTCTGAACAGTTTACCATGTGATGGGTTAACAGCTGTTTTGGAAATAAGGGTAGTGGCTCTCTGTTCTCCCTGCCATGCAATCCTATTGATTTCTGTCCTAAAGAGAATGTATGATGTGTACGCTATGAGTGTGGATTCATTTGAATGTACCCAGGGAACTCAGGTGGCACTGTGCATCACCGGAGTAACTGCAGTGGATTTACAGGGAAGCCAGCCAGGGAAAATGGCATGTTCTATGATGGCCTAGACCGTGGAGGGCCCGTGAGCATCCAGGTACATTTATGTCTCCCACCACAATGATAGCATGCAGGCAGTTAACACCGGTATCAGAGCAGTGTCTGTAGACACATTGGTCACATATCTGGTTTCAGATTCGGGCCGGCAGAAGTCAGAGCGGAAGGCACCTTGAGGTCTCTGCAGGAGATTCATGGACCATAGGATTTGGTAGGGATTCAGATATGAGATGATCATGGCCCTCATCACATTAGTGATCATGGTATTTTGAAACAACCCAAGAAACAGGATGGCCATGCCCCTAATTATGGTAGTGCCCATGGGATTTTGTAGCTATAGGGTGAAAAGGTGACGGTTGTCATATCCGTGGTAGTGTCTGTGGGATGTTGTAAATATCCAGGTAAGAAATGGGTGTTTCTACTTAGATGGTAAACATGGGATACTGAAGTCATAAAGGTAAGAAGTTATGATAAACCTAATCATACAGGTGACCATGGTATTTTCTAGCTATCCAGATAAGAGTGGATGGTGGCCCTAACTCAAGTGTTAACATTGGATTTCCTCAGGTACACATGTAGGAGCTGATGATGTTCCTTCCCATGTTAGCGCACATGGCTTTTTGTGGTATTCCAGATATGATGGCGAACCTAACCCCAAGAGGACCACGAGGTGTGTCAGGTGCCTAGAGAAGAGAAGATGGTCCCCTTAACTGTGAAGGTTATGATGAAATTTTGTCGGTCAGGAATTAAGAGATGATGGATCACTACCTACTACGGTAGTGAACAAGGGATTTTGCAAGTCACCAGGTAAGAGATGATGGTGTCTCTAAAAATGTAATCATGTGATTTTGCAGGTACGCAATGAAGGAATAATGTGTTACTGAAAATGGTAGTACCAAGGTATTTATTAGTTACCCAGGAAGGAAATCATGTGTCCTTATGGCATTTAATTTGGGTAATTTGTGGGTCTCCAGGTCTGGTAGGTATTTCTATATCTGATTGATCTCATGGGCTTCTGTACGTATCCACATGAGAGATGATGTATCACAACTTGTAACCAAGTGCCAAGGTATTTTACAGGTATTTCACTTAGAGCTCTGGTGAATATAAGTTTTTGAAGATATCCAGCAGGGAATGATGTTGGCCTAAACCATGATAATGCCCACGAGTTGTGCCCATATCTTGGTAAGAGGTGGTGTGTGTATAATTATAGTTGTCTCCATGGCTTTTTTTGCAGATTCCAGCAAATAATGAAGATAAGCTTAACCACTATTATGAATATAAGATTTGGAAGGAATTAAGGAAAGAAATAATGTGGGCTTTAACCAAGTGGACATGATTAGAATTTGGGGATTTCTAAATAAGTTATTATGGTGTCCCTAACTATGGAATTTTGCAGGTTGTAGTTAGTACATGATGAGGTATTTAATAGTAGGCGCAAATGTGAGATTTACTGATACCCAGGTAAGGCACGATGTGGTCCTTAAACATATTACAGACTATATGATTTTGTGGATATCTGCATAAGCAATAATATGTCCTGAAATCTTGATGTAACCACTTTGTTTTCACATTTGAAAAGTTGCTCATTCTCAAATACTTGGCACAGGGCTGATTTTCAAGTTGGCTCATGACTTAATCCCAAACTCTGGGAGGCCGAGGCGGCAGATCACTTGAGTTGAGTTCGAGACCAGCCTGACCAACACAGTGAAAACCCGTCTCTACTAAAATTACAAAATGAAGCTGAGCGTCCTGGCACACGCCTGTAGTACCAAGGTATTTATCAGTTACCCAGATACTTGGAAGGCTGAGAGGTACAAGAATCACTTCAACCCAGAAGGCGGATATTGCAGTGAGCTGAGGTTGCGCCACTGCACTACAGACTGGGTGACAGAGTGAGACTTTGCCTCAAAAAAAAAAACAACAACAAAAAAGTAATGCACCAGAGTCATGAAATAATGATCTTATCACAGAGGGCTTAGAAAGCAAAAGCTCAGAAAATATTACCATTTCTCAAAATACTTGTGGAAAATAGTTAAGAATCAGATAACAGAAATTGTCATCAGAGGAAATACCATCAGAATATACTTAAGTGCAGAATACATAGTTGGAGGGTGAACTGTTTACTCTTCTAAACCTATCACTATGATCAACACAGACAACAGATACTTTCCTCAAATATTAAATTGGTTCATGAGAAATAAAAGCAACCAAAATGAGCCACATTATCTGCAGTAGAAGAGACTGTATAGAAAAAGTTCTATGGCAAGAGCTAATTAGTTGGTCTACAAACAGATACACGAAAAATGCCCCAATTTTAGACACGTTAGATATTGCATACTCAAAAAAAAAAAAAAAGAAGGACCATTTTGAAAGCTGTTGTAAATTTAATTAATTGCTGAGCATCTCTTTGGCTAGGAGTTGAACGATCATTATTTAGTCCTACAGTTCTGTCCTCTTTTTGTTTGCAAACCACCTAAAAGTCTTACTTCCTCATCTCTTTGACAGATTACCAAGATGGATCCTACAATGTAATCACACAGGATAATGTTGGAAAGTATGACTATCTAAATCATTTCTACAGGTCTTACTTTTCTCCATTGATTTTCAAGTTATTTCTGACAGCTTCTATAACCATGTCGACAGTGGCCTGGATCATGTCTTCGTTGCTGTCATCACTGAGATCACCGTCAGTTCCTCTCAGACTTGTTGTCGGTGTATCGGGTAGACATGAACTGTGACCTGGCGGATCTGACTTTTGTTTCCTCTGCTGTTGTTCTTGCTCATGCTTTTCAAAACAGTCTTTTATTTTCTTCAGCTCTTCCAAAGCAGGAGTTACACACGATGTCTGTGGAAGATCTTGCGATATGTTTCCAGAAGTACCTTGCATGCTTAATTTAATAGCCCTGTGAAGATCTTCATCTTCTCTCTTCCTTTCTTGTCGACTCAGTGCTAGGGCCCTCTGAAAATCCTCATCTTCATCTGATAGGTCGGATTCATCAGTTTCTTCTGACGCTTTTTTAAGGACTGTTTTATGGTCTCTTTGTTGTTTTTCTTGTGGTAGTTTTCTTTCAGTAAGTTTTGGGTGATCTATTTCTTTGACCCTGATGGTCTGCAGGAATTGGTCAGCTTCACAGTCTGGCAGATCACCCTTAACAACAAATACAGAGTAGCCTTCCTTTCTCAGTTTACTCAGGAATAGCACGAGGTATGTATCTGATATTAATACTGGGCCCGCCAAGAGAGAATCCAAATTAAACCAGAGTTTTCCAAATTTTCTAAGAGTAAACCAGTGTTGTTCATAATTACCTATAAAAGATCTTTCATTTATAGGATTAATCCCAAGCTTTTGATAGGCAGAGCTGTTTAAAGGGATCACATCTAAACCCCAGAACTTCAAGGCATTGGTTATGACCTGAATAGAAAAGAAACCTGTGTCATCCATGTTTCCTGAAGGCTGCTGTAAAAATGCGCGATAGTCTTCACTGGTGACTCCTCCTTCTGCCATTCTCATCCTCTCTTCCTCATCGAGCTGGTGTGCAATTGAGGCTAATTCCACAGCGGTAAAATATTCACCTTGCAATAGATTATTCAGGCAGTGCTGGGCACAGAGGGATCCTTCTTGTTTCTCGTGGAAGATGAGCTCCATGTTGATTCTAACCAGGAGTTTTTGTAGGTTTGCGGGGAGATGTTGTATGCCCAGCTTTGGTGCCTATCTGGACAGTATGGAGATGTCCATGTAACAGCTGTACAGTTTTCAGAGCTTATGAAAACCATGGAATTCTGTAGGTATTCAGGTCAGCGATGATGTCACAAAGCACTACTGTGACCAAGGTGGCTTTGCCAGTATCCAGTCAAGAGCTGATGGGAAACTTAAAGTGAATATGGGATTTTGGGGTTATCCTGTAGGTGATAATGGTGACTTGAACCATAGTAGTGCCCACAGGATTTTCAGATGTCCTATAAAAGGAAATACCTCTCTAATTGTAGTTGTTAGCATGGTTTTAGTAAGTAAATAAAGGTGAAATTTACCACAGCACTAAACATAAGATTTGGCTGGTAACTGGGAAAGAAATAACATGGGCTTTAACTGAATGGATACCATGGGATTTTGCAATTGTCTAGGTAAGTTATCATGATGTCTCTGACCACAGTAATAGCCACGGTATTTTGCAGGTTCCAGTAAGATGACAATAAAACTCACAGTGGCAAGAAAGATGTACCTTTGCTGGTATCCTAGTTTGAGATGATGTGGGCCTTAAAAACATAAGTGACCAAATGATCTCCAAACATCTAGAAAACCGATGATGATGTCTTGAACTCTTTTCGTAGCCATGTGTTTTTACAGGTGTTCAGGAAAGAAATGTGTGTGCCTAACACAAGCAGGAACCATTAGATTTTATTGTTTCCTAGTTCCAAGAAAATTTGTCTCAAAACTTAGTAGTGACAAAGATATTAGCAGGTATCCAGGTAGGATATCACAGAGTTCCTCGCCATAGTAGGAACTGTGGATTTTTGCAGGTGTCCAATGAATAGACGGTATGTGGAACTACTATGTTGACCTTGGACTTCTCTAAGTGTCCGTGTACAGTTAGTGGTTCCCCTAATGATTGTAGTGAGTGTATAGATGGAATTAGCAGGGGTCCAGAAGGAAGGACATGTATCCTGACCACAGTTGCCACCATGTGTTTCTTCAGCTGGTAGTCAAGAGATGATGGAGTCTCTAACTACAACATTGGCCTTAAAACCTTAGGATTCAGGGCCGGGCGCGGTGGCTCACGCCTGTAATCCCAGCACTTTGGGAGGCCGAGGCGGGTGGATCACGAGGTCAAGAGATTGAGACCATCCTGGTCAACATGGTGAAACCCCATCTCTACTAAAAATATTTTAAAAAAAGAAAATTAGCTGGGCATGGTGGTGCGTGCCTGTAATCCCAGCTACTCGGGAGGCTGAGGCAGGAGAATTGCCTGAACCCAGGAGGCGGAGGTTGCGGTGAGCCGAGATTGTGCCATTGCATTCCAGCCTGGGTAACAAGAACGAAACTCCGTCTCAAAAAAAAAAAAAAAACCAAACCTTAGGATTCAGGTAGAGTTCATGGTTCCCCTAAAAATACTAGTCACCATGGGATTTTTTGAGGTCTATGTAGATGATGTATCCCTAACCACTATTGCTGCCATATGGTTTTGCAGGCTCCTGTCAAGAGATAATGGTGAAGCTCATATTGGTCATTTTTGTAGGAATTTCACGGAATCCATCTAAGTGATTATGTGGACCTTAAACATACTACAGACCATCTGATCTTCAAAAACCTAGGTAAGTGATAATGATGTCCTCAACATCTGTTGGTATCATGTGTTTTGCAGGTATTCAGGTAAGAAAAGGATACTGGGTCTACCAATAAGTATTGGTAGCCATGACATCTAGCTTAACCACTTTTCTCGTTTAGTGGTAATGTGTGTTTAACCTTAGGAGTGAATGAGGGCTTTTCAGGTATCTAGGAAAGTGGTGATAACTTTCTTCACCACCATAATGACCATGAGATGTTTATAGGTGCCCAGACAATAGATGATGGTGCCTGTAACAATGTTTTGACCTTCAGGTTCTGCCACTATGAAGTAGCATTAATGGGTTTGAAAAGACGGAAGCGACACAAGTTATCTGCAGATACTCTGCTAGAAAAATTTGCATTCTTAAACACATCTGTCACAGTGTGCTCTTTCAGGTTTCAGTCTAAAGGTCAAGGTAACCCTAACAATGGGGATTAACATGGAGCTTTGTTGGTATCCAGGCAAGTGATGGTGTGGGACTTACCACACAATAGATCTTCTGACCTTCACAAATTTATATAAGTGATGTTGGTACCTCTATCTAACATTTGTGTTACCATGCTTTTTGTTTTTTTTTGCAGATATTCAGGTAAGAAGTGATAGTGTTCCCATAATTCCTCTTTAAGAATGTACCGTTACTGCTTACTAGTTCAGAGATAATGTTTTGAAACCTGGTTAAGACTGAGGAATTTGTAAGTTCCCAAGTAAATTTTCATAGTGTTTCTCATCTCAGTATTGACCATGGTGTTTTTACAGGTACTCAGTCAAGAGATTATGACATGTCCATGGTTTTGACCTTGATATTCTCTAAGGATCAGGGTAAAGTTGATAGTTCTCATGAGCTGTTGCATGGTTTAGGTAGAAAAATATGTATCTTTAACCATGGCTGCCTTCATGGGTTTTTTAGGTTCTACTCAGAGGATGATGGTGAAACTAGCAATAATAGTGAACTTGGACTTAACTAGAAGACAGGTAAGAGATGGTGTGAGCCTTTACACATTAGAGAGCTTCAGATTTCAGTTATCTAGGTAAGAGTTGATGGTGCCTGTAATACTGTGGTTACAGGACTGTTGTTTTTTAAACAGGTATTCAGGTAAGGACTGTGCTGATGTAAAGGTGAGAAATGAGGGTATTTACACATTAGAGACCTGAGTTTCAGATATCTAGGAAATTGATGATGGTGATAATAGCTATAATAGTCACCTGGTTTGGTACAGGTTGCAGGGAAGCAATGAACTTGCTTCACTAATAAGAGTAGGCATGAGATTGTTTGTATTCTTGTTTAGTGATAATTTGTACTTAACCCTAGTAGCAAGTGAGAAATCTGCAGGTATCCAGATAAGTTACCACATTGTCTATCACCACACTAGTGAACATGGGATTTTTGCAGGTACTTCTTCAAAAGAGAGAGGTGTCTTTATTAGAGAGGTGTCTCATACCTCTGGAGCTATCCAGGTATCATTGATGAGTCACAAAAAGAAGTAATGGAGGGTATTTGCAGTTGTCCAGGTATTATAAAAGGTGTACTAAACACATTTTTCACAATATGCTTTTCAGGTTCCTTTCAAGAGATCATAGTGACCTTAACGATGGCCATTAATGATGGACATTGTGAGTACCTGGTAAGCAATGAGGTGTGCTTAATCCACAGCTAAAAACATTTGACCTTCATGTAAGAAGGTAATTGATGACAGTGCCCCTGATAACAGTTGTTACCATATTTGCTTGCTTATTTGTTTTGAAGATACTGAGGTAAGAAACCATAGTCCTTACCAGTGTTAGGAACCCCATGAGTTCTTAGCTTTACGTATTTTAGGAAATTTATCTTTAACCCTGTGGGTGTTGAGTCATTGCCATATCCAGATAATTTTCATGGTATTCCTCACCACAGTAGTAACCATGGGATTTTTGCAGATACCCAGTCAAGAAACAATGGTTTTGTCTGGCAACGTTGTTGACCTTGAGTACTTACTGCAAATGTTCAGATAGAGTGTATATGTCCCATAATGATGGAAGTCACAAAAGTGATTTGCAGGCATCATGGTAAAAAAAAAAAAGTGTGTTTTAATGCATATTTCAAAATGTGTTTTTCAAATTCCTGTTAAAAGATTGTGGTGAACCTAACAATGGTTACTAACATGATAATTATTGATGTGGGACTTTCACGCTATAGAATATCTAATCTTCACATGTCTAGGTCAGTGATGATGGTGTCCCTAGTACTCGTATTAGCATATTTTTATTTTCGGCTATTAGGCAAGGTCTTTAATAGTATCGAGGTAAGAATTAATATGACTTTTATGCAGTAGAGACCTTTCTATTTTCAGATACCTAGGTAATTAATGATGGTGTTGAGAACTCTGATACTAATCTTGTTTTTTGGCTGGTTTGCGTAGAAGAAATTAATTTTGTGTAACAGTACAAATAAGCATGAGATTTTACTGTATTCTTATTTAGAGGTAATACGTATTTAATAATCATGGTGATAGATGGACATGTAGGTAACCAGATAATTTATCATATTGTTTACCGCATAATGACCATGGGATTTCTACAGGTATCCATTTAAGAGAGGAAAGCGTCTCTTCCTAGATACTGACATTGCAGTTCTGTAAGTGTTCAGGCAATGTTGATGGGTCCCAAAATGACAGAAATGGTGAGGGGAATGTGCAGGTGAGCAGGTATGATCAGATAGATATCAAATATACCATGTTTCATAATGTGCTTTTCAGGATTCTATCAAGAGATTATGGTGAGCCTAACAATGGTAGTTGACGTGGGACATTGTTGGAATACAGGTAACTGATGTGGTCAGCCTACACTACAGCAAAACTACTTGATTTTCCTATATCTAGGTAAGTAGTAAATGATGTCCCAAATACTTGTTACTGTGTTTGTTTCTTTTTTCTTTATGTATTCAGTGATGAAAGAGTTCTTACTAGTAATAGAAACCATGAGTTATTTATTTTCCCATTTTTTTCTGGAGGCGGGACAGAGTCTCACCCTGTCACCCAGGCGGGAGTGCAATGGCGCAATCTTGGCTCACTGCAACCTCCGCCTCTCGGGTTCAAATGATTCTCCTGCCTCAGCCTCCTGAGTAGCTGGGATTACAGGTGTCAGCTAGCAGGCCCAGTGAATTTTTGCATTTTTAGTAGAAATGACATTTCACCGTGTTGGCCAGGCTGGTCATGAACTCCTGACCTCGTGATCCACCCGCCTCAGCCTCCCAAAGTGCTGGGATTATAAGGGTGAGCCACCGCACCCAGCCCTTTTTACATTTTAGGGAAAGTTTGTTTAACTTTGTGAATATTGAGGGATTTTCACATCGAGTAATTATCATTGTGTTTCCCACTGCAGTCATAATTATGGGATCTTTGCAGTTATTTAGTCAAGAAATTATGGTCTCATCTGACATGGTGTTTGCCTTGGTGTACTACAAATATTCAAGTAGAGTTCATATGTCCAGTAATGTTGGAAGTAACTAAGGTTATTTGGCAGCATCCTCATAGAAAAAAAATGTGTCCTTTAACATGTATTCTCTAACGGGTTTTTCAGGTTCCCGTCAAGAGAGCACATGGTTAACATGGGACTTTGCTAGTATCCACATAGGTGATGATGTGGGCCATGGTGGTGTTGCATGGCCTCTACTTATTGTTGTCCATTTTCTGTTATTTGAAAGTATTCAGGTATAAAATTATAATCTTACTATTTCTATTAACCATGTTGAGTTTGTTTTATATATTAATGTAAACTTATGTTTAGCCTAGTGAGCGTTGGAGCTGCAGATATCCAAGTAATTCTTATGATATCCTGCTTCTCCGATGTAATCACAGGGCTTCTGAAAGTGTGCAGTCAACAGAAAGTGTTTTCCCTAACAGTAGTGCAGACCATAGAATACTACAAGTAATCAGGTAGAGTTGATGGGCCTGCAGTGGAGGAAGCCACCAATTTTGTCCGTAGATGTTTGGGAGGAAAGAAGTGTGTGCATAGGAACCTTGTAACAATTTGTTCTTCAGATTTCAGTCTAGGGAACATAATGAACTTCAAAGTGGTCATTCACAGGGATTCACCTGGTGCCCAGGTAAGTGCTGATGTGGGCCTAAACCACAGCACAGGCCATCTGATCTTCATGTGTATAGGTGATGATAGTGTCACATTTTTGTGACTATGTGTTCATTGCAACTATTCGTCAAAGCATGAGATAGGCCTTAACAATGTGAGGAACTATGAATTTTCACTTTTTTATTCTGTAGAGAATTTATGTTCAACCCTTTTAGTGTTAATAATTGCACATATCTAGATAACGATCATGGTGTTCCTCTCCCAGTAGTATTCATGGGAATATTGAGAGTGCAGTCAGGAAATGATGTTCTTATCTAACAACAACAGCACTTCCTTGGAGTACTTCAGGTATTCAGGTAGAGTTAATGGGTTCTGCATGATGGCAGTGATCAAGGTTACTTTCAGGCATCCTGAAAGAAAAGTTGTATCCTTTAGCACATATCTCAAATTTTGCTTTTCAGGTGCCTACCAAGAGATCACAATGGACCTAAATATGTTTCTTAACAGGAAACATTGCAGGTGTCCAGGTAAGTGATGATATGACATTGACTCATTAGATACCTTCTTATTTTCAGATACCTGACTAGTTAATGATATCCTCAAAACATATGCATTAACATTGTTTTTGGCATGTGTGCAGTTAGAGAATTCGTCCCTAACAATACTAGGAAACGTGAGATTTTACTGTATCCTTATTTAGAGATAATGCATATTTATCACTCACAGCAACAGATGAATATGCCAGTATCCAGGTAACTTAGAATCTTACCTATGACCAGGTTATTGGTCATTTTGCAGGTATGACTTCAAGAGAGGAAGGAGTTTCTTAGCCTAGTTTGAACTTGGAATTGAGCAGGCATCCAGGTAGCATGGATGGGTTCTGAAATGATACAAGTGACCAAAGGTGTTTGCAGGTGTTCAGGTATCTGAACACATTTACCAAATACATTTTCCACAATACCAAATGCATTTTCCACAATGTGTTTTTCAGATCCAAGTTCAAGACATTGTGTGAGTCTAAGAAAGGTGATTAAGTGGGACATTGCTGGTATCAAGCCAAGACACTATGTGGGACAAAAACACCACACAGCACAACCCATCTGATCATCATGTATATAGGTAAGTGATGATAGTGCCCCAGGCACTTGTTTTTTGCCTTTTCCATGATTGTTTTGCAAGGGTTCAGGAAAGAAATCATAGAACCCATATCAATTCTAGAAACTAAGAGAAAATGTATAGCAAACCTTCTGAGTTTGAGGGATTGTATGTATCCAGGCAGTGATCCATGGTGATCCTCACTACAGTGTGGATCCTCACTATAGCCTCAAACCATCATTCCTTGACCAGATACCTATAAAATAATAGAAACCATGTGATTTTATAGGTATCTGGTCAAGGAATGATGGTTTGAGGCTGGGAGCGGTGGCTCACACCTGTAATCCCAACACTTTGGGAGGCCGAGGTGGGTGGATCACGAGGTCAAGAGATCGAGACCATCCTGGCCAATATGGTGAAACATCGTCTCTACTAAAATACAAAAAAAATTAGCCAGGTGTGGTGGCATGCACCTGTAGTCCAAGCTACTCAGGAAGCTGAGGCAGGAGAATTGCTAGACCCTGAGAGGTGGAGGTTGCAGTGAGCCAGATCGCGCCCCCGCACTCATGACTGATGACAGGGCAAGACTCCATCTCAAAACAAAAAAACTAAAGAAATGATGATTTGGTATGACAACAGTGTTGACCTTGGAATACTGAAAATGTCCAGGTACAGTTGATTTGTCTCAGAAGGACGGAACTCTCCCAGGTTATTTGCAAGTATCCTCCTGGAAAACACGGTGTCCTTTAACATATAATTCACGTTGCGTTTCAGGTTCCTATGAAGTAATTGTTATGAAACTAAAAGTGGATGCTAATAAAGACATTTCTGGTCTAAGTAAGTGATGATGCATACCCTAACCAATCATAAATCATCGGATTTTTACATACTAGTAAGTGTTACCATATAATTTTTGGCATGTGTTCAGGCAAAACATGATCGTATCTTACTAATTACAGCAGGCATATTATTGCAGAGTTCATATTTCACAGAAAATTAACATTTAACCATGTGAGTGATCATTGATTTCCATGTATCCATGAAAATATCTTGGGGCTCCCCATCACAGTAGCAACCATGCGATATTATCAGCTGTGCAGTTATCACCACCCATGATGGTGTCTCTAACAAAGATGTGTTGACCTTGAATGAAAGCTAGTGTCTTGGTAGAGTTGATGTGTATTCCAAAATAATGGAAGCATACAAGGTTGTAGACAAGCACCCTGGGAGAACAAGTTGTGACCTTAAACACAGTCGCTATATGTGATTTTTCAGGTTCTTGTCAAAACTATGAGGTGAACCACCTAATGCTCAGTAATGAAGCATTGCTTGTAAACAGGTAATGATAACCGCTTCCTGTAATAAGGGGTAATTACACAATGCAGAGCATTAGATTTTCTAGGTATGTAAAATGGGGTCCCTTATATTTAAGCTACTGTGTATTTTGTAGGTAATCCATTAAGGTTTTGGGGCCAGTATACAGATACCAGATAAGATCCTATTAACTTGTAAAATACCTTGGTATGTTTAGATATCAGCTTTAGTAACGTTTTTACACAATATCAACTTAAACTTGTTTTTCACATGCAGTTAAAAAATAAATATGCATCTAGTAATATGCATAATGCCGAGAATTTATTGCATGTGTTGACCGATAATGAGTATTGAACACTTTCCGGGCTACACAAATCCACAGGCATCTAGGTAATTGACCGTATTGTAGAACATCATGAAATTCATGACTGGAATTTTGTGGGGGTCTAATCAAGAAAGCACAAGTTTCTTAAAAGGTGTTTTCCTCAAATTTCTACAAGTACTGAGGTATATTTGATGAATACAAAATAATAAAAGTGCCCAGAAAACATTGGAGGTATATAGGTAGCAGTATACATGTGCCAGTCACACTATTCACAATTTATATTTCAGATTTACATTAACATATTGCAGCAAGCCTATCAAAGCTGAGTAACATGGGACATTGCTGGCGGAGGTACGTGCTAATGTAGGCCTAAACTACAGGCCACAGCATGGGACTGTCACAGAGACTAGTTCAGTGATGACGTGTCCCTACACGTCTTCCCACTGTGATTTTTTTCCCCAGATATTCAGGTGAGAAAAGATTGAGTCCTAACCAATCTCCTATAGGCCGGGGTTTCCCATTTTCTCTTTCTCCGAAAGTGTATGCTGAACCCTGTGAGTGTTGAGGGATTGCAGGTAACCAGGTATTTATCACTGTATTACCCACCCCTGTACTGTCCCTAGGATTTGTAGTGTGTCCAGTCGTGAAATGGTGGTTTTGTGCTATCAGGATCAGGTAGGATTACTGCAAGTACCTAGGTAGAGTGGTGTGTCCCATGAAGCTGGAAATACTCAAGGTTCTTTGCAGGAGTCTTGGTGGAAACCCCATGTCCTTCTACCTATATGTCTTGGTGCCTATTTCAGCCTCCTACCGTGACATCCTGATACAGGTCTGCAGGTCAGCACTGATGAGGACTGAAAGCAACGCACAGGCCACGTTTGGTTCAGCTGTCTAGGAAAGTGATGATAGTGCCCATCCTTCCTGTTGTTCCCATGATTTCGCTTCAGGTATCCCAGGAAAAAAGATAAGACTCCCTGGCATACTGGAAACCCTGAGTTTTCCCTCTGCATATTTCAGAGACAATGCCTAACCCCATGAGTGCAGTGGGACTGTAAATACCAGGTGATGATCCGGCGTTCCTTCCCCTCCACAGTCATGACTGTGGACATTGCAGGTGTCCTGTAGAAAGAAATGCTGTCTTCTGGGACCATGGCCCTGAGCTTGGGGGCCCTGCCAGCATCCAGGTAAGTCAGTGATAGATTTGAGTATTGTGATTTGCAGGTGTCCTGGTAGAAAACCCTGTGTGTTTCTGAGGCATATATCTCAGTGTATGGTTTCCAGGTTCCTGGGAGGAAATCCCAGCTAACCAGAGACACGATCGGGGACTTGTCTGCTCTCGGGGTAAGTGATGATGTATGCCATAAACTCACCACAGTTATGTGATCTGAACGTATCTAGGTCAGTGAGGTTCCTTTTCCTGAATGGTTTACTGTGTGATGGGTTTATGGATATTCCAGTAAGAAAGGGTAGTGGCTTCTTGTTCTCCTTGCCATGTGATCCTGTTGTTTTCAGTCTAGGAGAGAACGTATGAGGTATGTACCCTGTGAGTGTTGATTGATTGGCACGTACCCAGGGAACTCACGTGACACTGTGCATCATAGGAGTAACTGCAGTAGATTTGCAGAAAAGCCAGCCAGAGAAAATGGCATGTCCTACAAGGAGGGCCTGCACACATCCAGGTACAATTTTGGCTACCACGATGATGATCATGAGCAGGCAGTTTGCAGGGTCCTGGTAGAAAAGCTGTGTCCATAGAAACGTTGGTCACATATGTGGTTTCAAGTTCCCATGGAGAGGTCACAGGAAACCTCTTTGTGCTTGAGCAGAGGACTGTGCCTGAATTTAGGGCAGTGACGGTGTGGGCCTAAGCAGGCCGTGGAGTATCCGACCTTCCCATAGTCAGGTAAACGCGGATGGCTTTCTGACTCTTGTCCCCATCCTGCCATGGGTTCCTTATCTCATTTTCTGTTCTTTATTTTCTGCAGTTATTCAGTTAAGAAACAATGCTTTGCCAACCAAGGCTAGTAAGCATTGGTCCTTCTATGTTCAACTTTGGGAAAATGTGCCTTGAACATGAGTTCTTGTTGGCTGAGGAAGATGTGGGCATCCAGGTAAATTCTCCTACTCCACCAGACCACGGGATGGAATGATGGTTCTGACCCATCCTCAGTCTGGAGCCAATGATGGTGCCAGCAGTGAGGTGGAAGTTGGAGTTTTGCCAGGATCTAGGTAAGGTTGATGGTTCCCAGAAGTATAGCAGTGACCAGGCCATGTGGTATGTGTCCTTTTCGTCTTTCAGGTGCGCCAAGTGGCATCCAGGAAACACCTGTCAGATGCGTTTCTTCTCTGCTGCTAGTCACACGATCAAGGCCAGTCTGAGAATGGCCATTCAGGGGCCCTGGATAGTAACCAGGTAATTGATTACATCAATCCTACGCCAATACAGATCACCTGAGCTTCAGATTTCCTGAAGAAAGAGGACACTCTCCTTGACAGTGGTTTTTCCATAGTTTCCTGCAGGTGTAGAGGTAGATGTTATGACAGTATCTCATGAAAGACATTCTGACTTTCCTGCATAGGTAATTAATGATGGTTCTGAGTCTCCTAGAGTAACCTTGTGTTTGACATATGTGTCGTTGGGAAAAAATAGTGATTCCCAATGCCAGTAAGCATGAGATTGTATTGTTTGCTTATTCCAACGTAAGGGGTTTTTTGTTTGTTTGTTTTATAAATTTCACACTCCATGCAATAGATATGCCGGTGCCCAGGTAGTTGATCACATTGTCTGTCACCCTGATGTGGACCATGGGGTTTCTGCAGGTATCCCTTATAGGCTGTGGCCTCAGAGTTCTTCAGTTATCCAGGTATCCTCGATGAGTTGTGAAATAATGCAAGTGAAAAAGAGTATTTGTGATTGTCCTTGTAGCATAGGTTGTGGACCAAGCAGAGTTTCCCCAATACGTCTTTCAGATGAGTGTCAGGGCATCACAGCATGCCTTTCAATCCTGGGTAACGGGCATTGCTGGCTGAATTAAGTGCTGATGCAGGCCTAAACCACAGCCTGCAGTGTGGGAATATCACAGAGGCTTAGTTCAGTGATGGTGTGTCCCTACACATCTTCCCCTTGTGATTTCTTTCCCTGGTATTTGGGAGAGAAATGATTGAGTCCTTACCAATCCCAGATAGGCCAAGTTTTCCCATTTTCTGTTTCACCAAAAGTATATGCTGAACCCTGTGGGTGTTGAGGGATTGCCTAAACTACAGCCTTTTTCAGGCTTCCCAAAATTGTTTGGTAATGATGATGTATGCCATAAACTCACCACAGTTACATGATCCGAATGTATCTAGGTCAGTGAGGTTCCTTTTCCTGAATGGTTTACCGTGTGATGGGTTTATGGGTGTTCCAGTTAGAAAGGGTAGTGGCGTCTTGTTCCCTTTGCCATGTGATCCAGTTGTTTTCAGTCTGGGAGAGAACGTATGAGGTATGTACCCTGTGAGTGTTGATTGATTGGCACGTACCCAGGGAACTCACGTGACACTGTTCCCTGACACAGGCATCAGATCATGTGACTCTTAACTCATTAGATGCCTTCTTATTTTCAGTTACATAAGTAATGAATGGTGTTTTCAAGACTGTTATATAAACCTTGTTTATGGCATTATGCAGTTTAAAAATTAAATTATCCCTAATAATAACAGTAAGCATGAATTTTTGATGTATTATTCTTTTGAGATAATGTGTATTTAACACTTGTACTGATAGACATATATGCAGGTATCTTGGTATTTTATCATATTGCTCATCACCACATTATTGGCCGTGGATTTTTGGAGGTATCTGTCAAAGACTAGAGGGTGCTTCTTCCTGTAGTTTGACTTTGTAGTTCTGCTCTTATCTAGCGTTTATGGGCCCCAAAAGGTTCAAGAGACCAAGGGAATTTGTAGTTGTACAGGTAGAATTAGAATCCTACCAAACCCATTTCCCACAACATGTTTTGCAGGGTGTGTCAGGAGATCATGGTGAGCCTATCTGTGGTAATTAGTATGTGATATTGATGGTTTTGAGGTAACTGATGATGAAGAGACCTAAACCACAGCATGGATTATCTGATACTCATATAGATATAAGTGATGGTTGTGTCCCTAACACTTGGTGTTACCATGGTTTCTTTTTAAATATTTGGATAGGAATGATAGACTCTTTATCAATTCTCAAAACTATGAATTTTCCCTTTTTATATTTTAAGAAAAAGTTTGTTTAATCTTTTGAGTGTTAAGGAATTGCACATACAAAGTAATTATCAAGATATTCCTAGCTACAATAGTAACCATGGGACTTTTACAGGTGCCCTAAAAACAAATGTCTTATCCAACAATGGTCTTGGCCTTGTATTACTACAGGTGTCCAGGTAGAGTTGATGTTTTCTTAATGATCGAAGTTATTTACAAGCATCCTAGTAAATAGAACACACTGTATCCTTTTATACATATATGTATATATCTCTCAATCAAAATATGTTTTTCAGGTTCCTGTCAAGAGATTATAACAAACCTAACAATGATCATTATCAGGGACTGTTTCTGGTATCCAGGTAAGTGATGATGTGCATTTTAATAACATCACAGACCGTCTGGTCTCTACATATCTAAGTAAGTGATGTTTGTTTGCCTAAACTTGTTTACTATGTGATTTAAAAAAAAAAAAAATCTAGTAACCATGTTACCCTATTGTTCTGTGTTTTAAAGAAAATTTATTTTTTTACACTGTGAGTGACTTACGAGTTGCAGACATCCAGGTTATTTTCAATATGTTCTGCATCACCATATTATCCATAGTATTTTTACAGGTGTACCATCAGAAAACAATGGTGTCTTTAGCCGTGGTGTAGACCTTGTATTGTTTCAGGTTTCCTGGTAGAGATGTTTCCTGCATTGATGAAAGTGAATAAGGTTATTTGCAATTGTCCAGGTTGAAAAGGTGTGTCTATATTCACATTTGTCATAATGTGTTTTCAGGTTCCAGCAAAAAGATCATGTTGAACTTCATAATGATGATTAATGGGGGTTTTGCATGTAGACAAGTGATTATGTGGGCCGTAAGCATCCTACAGATCATGTGATCTTCAGATATCTAGTTAAGAATACATGAGGTCCCTAACATTTGTGTTATCAGAGGTTTTATGCGGGTAGTCAAGTAAGAAATGATAGTGTCCTAATAAATACTTGGAAGCAATAACCCTTTCTGTTTGAGTTTAGGTATATGTTTAACTTTAGTAGCATCTAAAATATATTTAGGTATCCAAGTAAGTTATAATTTTGCCCAATACCTATATATTGACTGTACTTTTTTTTTCTTTTTTGCAGTTATCTTGTCAAGACAACAATGTGCCTCTAACTAGGTTGTTGACTTTGAACATCTGAATGTTTCCAGGTAGATTTGAAGGGCCCTGTAATTTTCAAGTAACCATGGAATTTTGCAGGTGTTCATATAATACATGCATTCCTAACACAATTTTACCGTGATTTTTTTAAAGATCCAATTAAGAGATTATGGCACCTTCTCTACTATGCTTAAGGCCCATATCATCTCCTAACTGATCCCAGCAAAATCCCAAATTGAATACTATTGTTAGTTGAACCATCATCATCTCTTGATTGCTGTTTTTGCAGATGTCCACTCAACAGTTGATGGTGTCTTGGGCCAGGAGCGGTGGCTCCTGCCTATAATCCCAGCACTTTGGGAGGCTGAGGTGGGTGGATCATGAGGTCAGGAGTTCGAGACCAGCCTGACCAACATGGTGAAACCCTGTCTCTACTAAAAATACAAAAATTATCCAGGCATGGTGGCGCGTGCCTGTAATCCCAGCTCTCAGGAAGCTGAGGCAGGAGAATCGCTTGAATCTGAGAGCTGGAGGTTGCAATGAGCTGTGATCGCGCCACTGCACTCCAGACTGGGTGACAGAGCAAGACTCTGTCTCAAAAAAAAAAAAAAAAAACAAAAAAAGAGTTGATGGTGTCTCTAACAACAAAACTATAAGGTTGATTCTAGATTCTTGCTGGTATGTAGGTAGATTTTATGGTTCTTTTTAAGGTTATAGTGCCCATAGAATTTTCAGGTGTCAAAGTTAAAGATTTCTCCACTGTTACCTCTTTGGGTTTTTGTAGATTCCAATTAAAAGATTATTGAAAACCTCCCTATGGTACTGAAGGCAAGATTTTTCTTGCATCCAAGTACAAGATGATGTTGGTACCAAAGCTGATATCCAGGTAAGCAATACTGGTGTTCTTAAGCCAACATAGTGACCAAGTTTGTTTGCAAGCATTCTTGTAAGTTATGTTGACTAACCACCATAGTGACCAGGGGAATTTTGCAGATATCCTATTAAGCTATGAAGATGTCTGTAACTAAGGTGTTTTCCTTAGAACTGGTGTTCTTAAGCCAACATAGTGACCAAGTTTGTTTGCAAGCATTCTTGTAAGTTATGTTGACTAAGTTATGTTGACTAACTGCCATAGTGACCAGGGGAGTTTTGCAGATACCCTATTAAGCTATGAAAGTGTCTGTAACTAAGGTGTTTTCCTTGGAAATGTGCAGGCATCCAGATAAGAGTTGTTGGTGACCCTAATCAAGCTCATGACCATGGGATTTTGCAGTTAGGCAAGGAATGATGTGCCCCTACTGTGATATTTATCTTGGCCTTTTTAGGTATTCACGTTAGAGATGGTGTTTATCTAATACATGCAAAAAAAGTATCTAGTTAGAAGATGATAGTGTCTGTATGTATAGTGCTAACCTCTGAATTTTTCATGTATCCAGGTCAAAGTTGTTCTGTCCCTTACCATGTTAGTGGTCTTAGGATATTTTAGTTGTCCAGATAAAGGGTGATGTGTCCTTAACCACATTAGTTACCAAGCAATATTGCATGTGTCCAGTTAAGAGATGATAGTGGCCCCAACCATGGTATTGACCATGAATTTTTGCAATTTTCCAGGATACAGCTGGTGTTTCACTACCTTCAGTATTAACCATGTGGTTTTACAGGCATCCTAGCAAGAAATTATGTATCCACAATTCTGTTTTTTATCCTCAGATTTATTTAGGTATTATGGAAAGAGATAACGGTGTTCCTAACATTTACTGACTATAGGCTTTGAAGATACCCAGCCAAGAGGTGACGGAGTCTCTATCAATGTTGGCGTCCATGGGAATGAAAGAAAACTGGAATTTTTCTTGTCAACTATGTATTTTATTAAAGTAATTCTAGCATTCAGTGTTAAATATTATATATTTTTGAGTCCTTTTTTTTTTCTTTTTTTGGACACAGGGTCTCGCTCTGTC
This sequence comes from Callithrix jacchus, assembly GCF_049354715.1. Classification (NCBI taxonomy): domain Eukaryota; kingdom Metazoa; phylum Chordata; class Mammalia; order Primates; family Cebidae; genus Callithrix; species Callithrix jacchus. The sequence continues at coordinate 13,540,063 of NC_133524.1, forward strand.
ACCCAGGCTGGAATGCAGTGGCTCAGTCATGTCTCACTGCAGCTTCAACCTCCTAGGCTCAAGAAGTCATCTCATTTCAGCTTCCCGAGTAACTGGGACCACAGGTATATGCCACTATGCTCAACTAATTTTGTATTTTTTGTAGAGAAGATTTCATCATGTTGCCCAGGCCGATCTTGAACTCCTAGGCTCAAGTGATTCACCGTCCTCAGCCCCTCAGAGTGCTGGGATTACAGGTATGAGCCACTGTGCCCGGTCCACAGTCATGTTTTATTGTATCCATTTCTTTCTGTTCAATTTCTACACAATGACATTTTCACCTGGAGTCTTAAGCTGTTTATTAAATAGTTTAACATTTAAGAGTTAGCAATATAGACATCCGTTATATAAAATGTGGTTGTTCATAAGGAAAACTAGGCTATAGGTACGGTCATTAGAGTGTTAAAAGAGCCAAGGGAGTGAAATACTGGAAAACACACTATGGATATAAACATTTGTACTCTCACTTTCCTGATATAAATAGATATTAGATGATACATTAGAAAAAATATGTGAAACACAATGAAGATTAATGGGGGACTCGAATAGTTCTTATTCAATTATTAATTTGGTTATTAACTTATTATTTAAATTATGCCCTTGAAATATAGTAAATAAGAGCTGGGTAAGAATTTGGTGATCAACTAGTACAACACCACCATGATTGAGAGCCTGCATGCAGAAAGGATGATCAAGGTCACAAAATTGCTAATTGCAGTGGCGAGTGATCTTTCCACTATCCTACTTTTGTTGTTGTTGTTGTTGAGACGGAGTCTTGCTCTGTCGCCAGGCTAGAGTACGGTGGCACGATCTTGGCTCACTGCAACCTTCATCTCCCGGGTTCAGCCGATTCCCCTGCCTCAGCCTCCCTAGTAGCTGGGACTACAGGCACATGCCACCATGCCCAGATAATTTTTTGTATGTTAGTAGAGACAGGGTTTCACCATGTTGGCCAGGATGGTCTCAATCTCCTGACCTCGTGATCCATCCACCTCCACCTCCCAAAGTGCTGGGATTATAGGTGTGAGCCACTGCACCTTGCCCCCTATTTTCTTTATTGAAAGCCTGAGACCAATTGAAAAACAGTAAAACAAGTGTTCAAGAGCTTCTTTAAATCAGTATATCTCAGGAAATACATATCCAATTGGTCAGACTCTCCATCATGCGCTTTGCTTTTTTGTTGAAATTGAAAATAAAACTTTTCTTAAGGAAACCTGGGTCTTAGTCTCAGATTCCGAGCTATAAATGTCTTTAACAAAGGGGAGGGGAAGCAACCTAGTCTGAATTTTAATTCAGCCAAGTGGGAAACCCGTGACTTTCCGTTCTCCGCTGATATTACCTTTCTTCTAGGATTCATTTCACAACTTGTTCATCTGAATATGGAGTCACTGCTTTGTATTTCAATACCATTGAAAATATATCAGACCAAGACCCATATAGTATAATTCTGCTAGAAAAGAGAAGGTAAAGGGGTTAACCTACAATAGTAGATTCAGATAATGATGGAAAAAGAAGATTAAAGAAATGAGAATTTAAAAAGCTTTCAACAAGATGCTCTCACCTGTGGGCCATTCACATAGTAGGCACTCAATATGTGTTGAAGTAAATGACTACTTCTTTATGGACTGGCTCATACAACAATGATTCTTTCTTCCAGTGTGTGATGGAAAGAAAGCTATAAACTTCATTCCTCAGAATTCTTGCAACACAGGTGTGTGAGAATGTTTTAGGTTCCACCATCGGATGTTCACACGTAACCTCTATTGGAACTGAGCCATGGATAGAAAGGCAGGGAGTGGACATCTGTTTTACTGGCATGGATTGTGGCAGGACACCATGGTTCTGGCTAGATATGTTTGAGGATCTCGGAATTCATAAAACAGAGAGGCAAACCAGAGGTAGAGATATAGCTCAGGGTCAGATACGTTAAAGAAAACATTCTTTCATTTTCCCAGTTTTGCCTTTTAGTTTTTGAAAATTTTACAGATAGTGTCACAGGGATAAAATAAATTGAAAAAGAAAAAAACAACCATTATACCATCACAAAAATATATAAACACTTTATTTTTCTCTGTTATCAGTCATCCACATTTATACATATCATACAGGGAACATAAGGCTTGCATAATTTTCTGATTTCTTTCTCTTAAAATGACATTGTAAATATATACACTCATATATTTAATATATGGAAAAGGTAAAAATGACAATGAAAATTTGAATGTGTAAATCTATGCATATACAAGTTGTGTTCATTTAACAATAAGTACCTACTGGTAGTAGGTACAGTTCCCTACTTTGATGATCAACAGTGAAGAAGCCACACAAAGTTCATGCCCTAAAGAAGATTACATTCTCTGATGGGTTCAACCTCAATGATCCATACATTCTTGTGTCCCTGGAAGAGTTTCGCCTTATTTCATTGTCTCATTACAGTTATTAATAGCTCTCACTCTCAAAGGTGTCTCAGTTTGGATAATACATTACTACATTACATAGTCACCCTGGACATAATAGAGAATATAGAAGTGAGGACGTATATTAACTGCAGGGTAATAAGTGCTAAAAAAAAAAAATATGTATCCTTTCCAGTGGGACACTGGAGATGAAAAAATAGAAATTTATTTATTTTTAATAAAAAATATCCTAAAGTAAGGTGACAGTAATTGGGGAAAAGGACTTCTTTCATTTGGGTGGTCAGGGCAGCTCTCTCTGAGGGGAGCAAAGACTGAATGACAAGAAGGAGCCAGTCAGGTGAAGAGTGAAAGTGTAAGCATTGTAAGAACAGCAAGGGGAAGCACACATGTCCAGAGGACAGAGGGAGGCAGTGAGGATGAAGGGCAGTGTGCAAGGATGGGAGTCGTCCAAGGGAAGACAAGGGCTAGGTTTTTAAGGCCCTGCCTGTCATGAGGAGGAGCTTGGGTTTCCTTTGAAATGCAAGGCACAGTCTTTAAAACAGAGCAAAGTAACCTTACTTACATGGCTGTGTCAAATGTATTCAAACCCATAGGCCAGCAAATCACTCTGATAAAGCTCTCATACTTAAAAATACTACTCCTCTAATAAAGCCACAGACACCAGGACTCTATGGAAAAACAGGTTTTTTACCAACACTGGAATGAATGGTAAATTATTACATGACTTCAAGCTTAACGTGAAGCTTAAAGTTCTCAGAAGCAGACATATTTATCAATTTTTCCTCTAAAGTATTGAAAGATAAAGTGCAGAATTTTAGTACTTTAACAGAATCACAAATAAATGCAAGGCTTTATGGGTTTTATCAAGCTCTCCTCTTGTCATCAGTGACATTAGTGAAGGATTGATTATACAGTGTAGAGGTAGTTGGGACTAGTTTCCAGACAAGGGAGTGGCAATTTGGGACTAACAGTTTAACTGAAGAGGGAGGGAAGGGCAAGATGCCAGAAATCTGGTGGAGGACCTTGGTAGCAGGTATTCCAGCAGCTTCCAGATTCTTTCTGAGGCAATTTAAAGAGATGCAGCTCAGAGTTGCAACTCCCTCCTGCTAGGCTTGGTCTTCTAAGGCCACACTTGGCCACACAGGTTATGCACAACACCAGGATACCAGACTGCAGAAAGTGTATCAAGGGCCAAATTCCAGGTCACATCCTGCTCACCAAACCATGCCAGCTCAAAGGAAGGGACACCTCAATTCAGCTCTGGTTTACCTCTCTGCTTATGAATTCCAAGCTCCTGATACACATCTGGCCAGAACCATGGTAGTACCTCTCCATAATCCACACCAAGAAAATGGATGTCTACTCCCTGCCTTTCTTCCCATTGTTTTGGGACTTTTCCTTAGTTCAGCTAAAGACGGGGTCTTTGTCACACGGCCATGAAAATTTAGGCTTGCAGATGATTTGAAGGGTGAGTAGGGCAGGATTTTATTGGGTGGAAAGGAAGAAAAGGAGAAATAGAGACACCTAGCGAAGCAAGAGAATATGCTTCCTGCCCGTGGGCTTCCCAGGTACCACTGAGGAAGAGGAGGGGCAAGACTCCTCTCTGCAAAAGCTCATACTTCTGTGGCTCCAGCCCAGTGCGGGCTCCTTCCAGTGTACAGGTCAGTTGGAGGCTCTGCCAGGGAGCTCTTCCCACCTGGTTGTCTCACCAAGGCTGTGGGAAAAGGCCGTGCCCAGAGGGGATTATTTTCTATATGACTCAAAAGCTTTGTCTGTGCTCAGCAGCCCTGTGTTTAGGACATTCCCTGGGCCTTACAGCCTCTGACCAGTCATCCTTTACTGTCTAAATCTCTTAGCAGATGTACTCTCACCAGCTAGCTAATTCTGTCTCCTGGTTCTCACCCTGGATATGAGATGGTGCTGATTTCTTGTTTCAGCAACATCCCGAGCATAAAACAGCATTTTTCATTATTTACCCACATAAATGATCAGTTGCTAGAGGCTGCTCTGGAAAGCAGTACACATACAAGACACATAGGAATGAATCCATCCAGCACTGCTCTTCCTTGGAGACAGGAGTCCCATTAGGGCCTCCATCTCCTCTGTCACCATTTGGTACTTCTGGTTCTTTCTGTCTCCCTCAAGACTAGTTAAGACAGCTAATGTGTGGATGTGGTTTTGAAAACAATACTTTTCATAGTAGTGGTTTGGGCTAATGGTGTTTTTCATCTCAAAAATGTTTTACAAACATTAATTAAGCTTATATAGCTCCCTGGTGGGCTTAGGCAGAGAGAATGCCCAGAGAGAGTTTCCGCTTTTCCTGCAAGCCACAGACAGTCCTCACAAAAACAGGAGGCCTGGGGCTTCAGCCCAACAGTCCTTTGCTTGAAGAGGATTTACCATACCTTTAGAACTTTCCTGCTGCTCAGAAAACGAACTCTTTTGTGATGCTTTATAAAATGAAATCCCTTGGAATGCTTTGGTTTTTTTGTTTTGCTTTGTTTTGGAGACAGTCTCATTCTGTCACACCCAGGCTGGAGTGCAGTGGCACGACTCGCTGCAACCTCTACCTCCTGGATTCAAGTGATTCTCCTACCTCAGCCTTCCGAGTAGCTGGGATGCACCCACCACCATGCCCAGCTAATTTTTTGTATTTTTAGTAGAGACAAGGTTTCCTCATGTTGGTCAGGCTGGTCTCAAACTCCTGACCTCAGGTGATCCACTCACTTCAGCCTCCCAAAGTGCTGGGATTACAGGCCTGAGCCACCACACCCGGCCCCCTTGGAATACTTTGTGAAATGAAGTCCAGCCTAGTATAAATCACCTGTCAAAAAGTGTTTTTTTTTTTATTGTTGTGGCAAAGTATATATCTATTGATATATACTTAGTGAAACAGGAAAACAGAAACTGCAAACCTAAACCAATTCAGTAAAACTTACTTATTTCAATAGGAAGAGGAAGAAAAAAAAAGCTAGCAAGCATGAGTAAGAAGAAGGAAGGATATGAGAGAATTGGAGATTTTTAAAGGCATTATTTTCATTTCCTCCTTTTGATGCAGAAATCCAAACAGAAAAGCTTTAGAAGAAACACCTGGAAAAATAGTATCTCCACTTTCAAAATACAGAAATACAGGCATAATACAATAGTGAAATTTATTCGTGGCCATTCTCATCTAAATCAATGGTTCTCAACCAGCTGCTATTTTGTACCCCCAGGAGACATCATTTTACAATGGCTAGACATTTTTGGTTGTCACCACTTGGGAAGCAGTGTAAGGGTGAGCAAGTGGAGTGATACCAGCATGTAGTGGGTAGAGGATAAGGATGCTACTGTAAACCTTTTATCATGCACAGGATAGCCCCCATCACAAAGAACGCTCTGTCAATAGTGCCAAGGTTGAGGAACCCTATTCTAAATCATTACCTTGTTCAAAACGTGTCTCCAGATCAAGTTGGAGTTTGTGTTATGCCATCCACACAGTTGCCTCCAGCCCACCCAACTCCAAGCAGGATCAACATGGCAAGGTTTCTCACTACTTGCTCTAGGATAGCTTCATTAGGCCTGGAGACCCAACCTGTGCACAGAATCTAAATTCAAACATGTACCTAGCTGCATTCTTGATTTTCTCAGTCATGGCCGTGCTCACCAGGATCCTTTTACTTTTTCTTCTAGTTCATGGAGATGTAGTTGACAAACAAAAATCATATATATTCAAGATGTACAATGTATGATTTGATATACGCATACACTGTAAAGTGATTATCACAATCAGAATAGCACATGCATCGCCATATCTAATTATCGTGTGTGTGGTGGGGGTGAGGGCACTTAAGACAAGAAGGTATTATTAACTATGATCACCATGCTGTTTGTTAGATCACTAGAATGTACTAATTTTATAACTGAAAATTTGTACCCTTTGACCAACATCTTCCCATTTTCCACCTGCTCCCAGTCCCTGGCAACCACCATGCTACTCTCTGCTCCTATGAGCTCGACTTTTTTTAGATTTCACATATAAGTGAGATTGTAGGAAAGTTTAAATTTTTCCCCTGAAGTTTCAATCATTTGGGTTTATAAAGCAAACTGATAATAGATTATCAGGAAAAACAGGCATACAAATTTTACTATGTGCACATGTGTATGGAAGTCATGCAAATTATAAAAACTCAAATGGCCTGAGGGTTGACACTTTTATACCATCTTGAGGTTACATCAAGAATGAGGGCTCGGATTATAGCAAAACAAGCTATGGTGGCAAGACAGATTATAGGACAGAGAGAAGAGGAGACCTGGCTAGTAAAGGTGGTCTTGTTATGCAGATGAAATCTCATGGGTAGTGTCCCTCAGAGAGAAGATAAATGGGAGCCTGTGATAAATGTTTCTGCAGGGCCTTTAAAGTGTCAGACTTGCCGGTAATTTTTCCTAGATCCAGAGGCAGAGAGTGGGGTGGTGTTTCAAAGGATACCTGATAGCGTGTTATTTACTTCACTTTAGTTCTTTTACAGTTGTAAATCTGCTTCACACAAGATAGCTTTGCAGGGCCTCTTCTGTCAGCAAGCCCTCTGAACAACCATATCAAAATATGTCAAAGTATATGTATTAAAAATTTTTTCTTATTCTAATACCTTTGGGGGTACAAGTGGTTTTCAGCTAAATGGATGAATCGCATGGTGGTAGTCTGGGATTTTGGTGTATTCGTCACTTGAGTAGTGTACATTGTATTCAATATGTAGTCTTTCATTCCTCCTCCTCCTCTACCCTCCTCGCACCTGAGTCTGCAGTGTCTTTTATACTACTCTGTATGCCTTTGCATACTCACAGTCTAGCTTCCACATATAAGTGAGAAAATACGGAATTTGGTTTTCCATTCCTTAGTTAATCTCTCTTAGAAGAATGGTCTCAACTTCCATCCAAGTTGCTGCAAAAGATATTTCATTCTTTTTTATGGCTGAGTAGCATTCCATGGTGTATATATAAATATACATCTCACATTTTCTTTCTCCACTCATTGGTTGTTAGGCATTTAGGCTGATTCTGTTCCTTTGCGATTATGAATTGTGCTGCGATAAAAATATGGGTGCAGGTGTCTTTTTTATATAGTGACTTTTTTTTCCTTTGGAAAGATACTCAGTAGTGGGATGGCTGCATTGAATGGTAGATCTTCTAGTTCTTTGAGAAATCTCCGTACTTTCCGTAGAGGTTGTACTAATTTACATTCCCACCAGCAGTATATAACCATTTCCTTTCCACACATCCATGCCAACATTTACAGTTTTTTGAGTTTTTAATAATGTCCATTCTGGTTGGGTAAAGTGTGGTTTTGATTTGTGTTTCCTTGATGATTACTGATGTTGAACATTTTTTTCCTATGTTTGTTGGTCATTTGTATATCATCTTTTGAGAAATGTCTATTTGTGTCATTTGCCCACTTTTTAATGGATTATTTGTTTTTTCTTGCTGATTTGTTTGAGTTCCTTGTAGATTCTGGATATCAGTCCTTTGCAGAATGCATAATTTGCAGATATTTTCTCCCATTCTGTAGCTTGTCTGTTAAATCTGATGAATATTTCTTTTGCTATGCAGAAGCTTTTTCATTTAATTAGGTCCCATTTATTTATTTTTTATCTTGTTGCATTTCCTTTTGGGGTCTTAATCATAAATTCTTTGCCTCCGCCAATGTCCAGAAGAATTTTGCCTAAGTTTTCTTCTAGAAGTTGTATGGTTTCAGGTCTTAGATTTAAGCTTTTAATCCATCTTTGTTTGTTTGTTGTTTTTGAGACAGGATTTCATTTTGTTGCCGAGGCTGGAATGCAGTGGTGCAAACACACTCACTGCAGCCTCAACCTTCCCAGGCACAGGTGATAGTAGAGACATGTTTTTGCTATGTTTCTCAGGCTAGTCTTGAACTCCTGGGCTCAAGTGAACTACACACCTCGGTCTTCCAAAGTGCTAGGATTACAGGCATGAGCCACCACACTGGGTCAAGTTATTAATCCATCTTGATTTAATTTTCATATATGGTGAGCAATAGGGATGCATAATATTTTGAGGTGAAATATTTTGGTTTCTTTCAGATCATACAGTATTTGTTTGTGTCTAGTTCATTTCACTTGCCATAATGTTTTCCATATGAATGGCAGGATTTTCTTCTTTTTTATGATCAAATAGTATTTCACTGTATTTATTTATTTTTGAGACGGAGTCTCATTCTGTCACCCAGGCTGGAGTGCAATGGTACAATATCCACTCACTTCAACCTCCGCCTCCCAGGTTCAAGCAATTCTTTTGCCTCAGCCTCTTGAGTAGCTGGGACTACAGGCGTGTGCTACCACACCTGGCTAATTTTTGTATTTTTAGAAGAGACAGGACTTTGCCATGTTGGCCAGGCTGGTCTTGAACTCCTGGCCTCAAGTGCTCTGCCTGCCTGGCCTCCCAAAGTGTTGGGATTACAGGAGTGAGCCGCCACACCTGGCCTCATTGTATTTACATACTACATTTTCTTTATTCATTCATCCACATACAGACAGACAGGTTGTGTCCATACCTTGGCTATTTTGAATAATGCTACAGTGAACATGGAAGGTTGGGTGTCTCTTGGAGATGATTTTTTTTGTGTGTGTGTAATAGCAGAGACATAGATCAATGGAACAAAATAAAGAGCCCAGAAACCCACACACGTACAGTCAACTAGTCTTTGATAAGGGTGCCAAGAATATATGATGGGGAAAGGATCTCTTTAATAAATAGTTTTGGGAAAACTAGATACCTTCATGCAAAGAATGAAACTGGGCTTTTATCTCACATTATATGCAAAAATTAACTCAAAATGGATTAAAGACTTAAATGTAAGACCTAAAACTGTAATACTCCTAGAAGAAAACATAGCGAAAACCTTCCTTGACATTGGCAGCGATATTTCTAGATATGACCCCAAAATCGCAAGCAACAAAACAGTGAACGAGTGGGGTCATATCAAACTAAAAAGCTTCTGCACAGCAAAGGAAACAATCAAGGTGAAATGGCAACCTCCAGGCTCCTTTTATTCGGAAAGGCTTACACATTTCTGCTCAAATATTTTGCCAGTTCATTTTATATGAGTAGAAACAAAATCAAATGCCAGATAAAGGAAAGCCCCCTCTAATGAACCCTCTGAAGCACGTCATGTTAACTTTCCTGTGCTAACTAATGTTGAGAAGGAGGAGGCTTTGCATGTTTTCCTTTGCCCCCTTGTCACAAAATCATCTGTTGACTTACAACTGGTGATCTGCTTAAATGATCATGTGCAGTGATCTATAGAAAATGCAGTAAAGAAGAGAAAGGGGTCTCAAGGGGGAAAAGATAGATATAACTTAAAATGAATGCATATAACGCCCCCTTTTTTCTTTACAAGTTTTACTATGAAGCAAAAATACAGAGAGATGGCAACTTCATTCAAAATTACAATCAAGTTAAAAGATCTGGGAACCATCCCTGTTTGTATTTTTCATTTCCTTTCAATTAAGTTTTAGTACACAAACTAAAATACAAAGACAACTAGGACAAAATTCCTTGCCTTTCAGTTCAGTTAACCAAATATCTGCATAATTATTTGTAATAAATATGAAATAAGTAATAAAACAACTGAGACAGGAAGTATAATGAAGGTTACCAGGGACTGGAAGACGGGGGAAGAGTTATTGCTTAGTATTAGAGTATTTGAGGTGATGAAAAAGCTTTGGAAACAGATCATGGTGATGGTTTTACAACTTTGTGAATGTAACTAATGCTATTGAGTTGTACACTTAAAGAAGGTTAATATCACAAATTTTACATTACACATACTTTATCACAGTTTCTAAAATCAGAAATCCCTCAACTGTCTGTGAAATGTGACAACAGCTATAGATGGGATGCACGTTAAAGATCTTGAATAAACAAGAGAAATAATCTTTTAAAAGCAAAATGTATTGAGTTGCTACATTTTCTTAGGCACTCTACTAGGCACTTAATATTCAGTGTCTCATTCTGGCTCCTCCAAGAAGCAGACACCAAGATGAAATTAGAAATTGAACGTGTGGCCGGGTTTGGTGGCTCACACCTGTAATCCAAGCATTTTGGGAGGCCAGGGTGGGAGGATCACATGAGCCCAGGAGTTTAAGACTAGCCCGGGCAACATTGCAAAACTCTGTCTCTATTAAACACACACACACATACACACACACACAAATGAGCCGAGTGTGGTGGTGCATGCCTGTCATTCCAGCTGCTCAGGAGGCTGAGGTAGGAGGATCGCTTCAGCCCAGAGATCAAGGCCACAGTGAGCCATGATTACACCACTGTACTCCACCCTGGGCGACAGAGTGACACCCTGTCTCAAAAAAAGGAAAAAGAGAAATTGAACGTGCTAGAGATGTATTGCTCATGCAGGATAAAGCAGAGGAAGGAGGGGTGTGCAGGGAGAGTCTGGCAACTGCAATGCAGGCCTGACACTAGCTTAGAGGAGCAAAGGAAAGGAGGAGGAGGATTGGAGATAGAACCTCAGACTGCAGTGCTGGTTTAAGAATGTTTGAACCAGATCAATGGGAAGCCTTCAAGCCCATGTCTCCTATTGGAGGAGTCTCATCCTCCAGCAATGGGCCTGACTTAGTTTCTCTGCTGGGCTTCATTAGTGGTCAGGTGCAGCCTGAGGGAAGCGTGGCCTTAGGGCAAGCCTGATGGAGGATCCAGGGGCACAGCACCCAGTGCTTTGATACTTATTTGCCAGCCACAGATTCTCTAGAAGGAGCTCTGACTGGTGTACTTCTGTGGTCACCACACAGCGAACCTCTTTAAAAGCTCACAACCCCTCTTCCAGGCATTTTATTACCTCCAGTTAACAAAAAGGGGTAACAATAAATTGCCCTAAAGTACACAGCTCTTAAGTGGTAGAGCTAGCTTTCAAAGCCAGGTTTGAAAGACTCCAAAACCAGTGTTTTGTCTCCTATAATGTAGTAGATTAAATTACTGTTCAACAAGTATTTCCTTTACCACACCTACCAATCTCCATGGAAGGATCATTCTCTGTACCACTGGCATGGGGTTGGCTGTGTGTGGTGTTTTAGCCATAAAATATGGGTGTAAAGGACTGTGGGCCAGTTCTGAGCCTTGGCTTTGAGAGGCATCGTGTGTTTACACTCATCTCTTTCAGAAAGCTGTGTCAGAAGGTCATAGGCGTAGAATCAGAGTAGCCTAGCTGACCCTCGGCCTGAAGCAAAGCACCATGCCTCTCACCTAGCCAACCTGCAGACTCAGGAGAAAGAAGGAAAGGTTTGTAATGGTAAGCTACTGAGATTGGTAGGCAAGGGCTGACTGATACATACCATGTTGCCTTTACAGAAGGAGACAGGAGCCATTGACTCTGTCTGGGGGAGAGGGCAAAAGCTTCATGACAGAAATAACATTTGAGCAGATTATTCTTTTTTGTTTTTTTGAGACAGGGTCTTGCTCTGTTGCCCAGGCCGGAGGGGGTATCGTGATCACAGCTCATTGCAGCCTGGAGCTTCCAGGCTCAATTAATCCTCCCGCCTCAGCCAGCCAAGTACCTAGGACTGCAGGCATGGGATAGCAAACCTGGATAGTTTTTGTATTTTTTTTGCAGAGACAGGGTTTCACCGTGCTGCCTAGGCTGGTCTTGAACTCCTGGGCTCAAACAGTCCTCCCACTTTGGCCTCCTAAATTGCTGGCATTACAGGCAATATCGGCATGAGTCACTGTGCCCGGCCAGATTGTTCTCAGAAATAGAATTACATTTTTGAAAAAAAAGAAGTTTAATTTCCTTTCATTGTCAAAAATTTGGAAACTATGGAAAGTAGTAAAAATAAAGTCAAAGAGATTACATATGTTGATTTTATATATGTGTGTATATATATATATATATATATATATATATATATATATATATATATATTAGACTGCTCTGTGCGTTCTAGGCCTTTATATGCTCTGGGGTTTTACCTTTTTTGCCTGCATATTATCAGCAACAATTTGTGTTCTTACATATGATCCAATATTCTTTGAAGGCATGGTTTGTAATGGTTGCATATTATTCATAGCAACAATATTTTAAGTTTTAAGAGCAAGGTGAAGCACACCAGAAAGAATTATTTCATTCACTTATTTAAAATTAATATTTATTGAGTACTTGCTACATGTCAGGCACTGTTTGAAGCACTAGGAAAACAACTATAAGAAGATAGAGTCCCAGGATCTATCAACAAGTAATTGAATAATCAAATTGTGTATATCCATACAATGGAATTCTACTCAGCAATAAAAAAGAGCTAATTACTGATACATGGTACAACATGGATGAAAGTCAAACACATTATGCTAACTGAAAGGAATGACACTGAAGACTACATATTGTATGATTGCATTTATATAAAAATTCAGAAACTTCAAAGAAGTCTATAGTGACAGAAAGCAGATCAGTGGTTGCCTTGTGGGATGGCACAGAGAGGGAGAAAAGCATAAGGGACATGAGAAACCTTTGTGAGTGATAGATGTGTTCATGTCAAAACTTTAAATATGTGCAGCTTACTGCATGTCAACAGTACCTCCATAAAGCTGTTTAAAAAGTGATGGGAGTACAGTGAGGGCTGAACAAGTGGTAGATAAGCATTCTGAGCAGAAGGAAAAGCACATACAAAGAAATAGAGGCACTTTGTTGAATAAGCCCATAGGACTTACCATCTACGAGGCAATGTTCCAAGCGTTGTATAAATATTATCTCATTTTATCCTGACAACATCCCTATGAGATAAGTACTATTAATGCCATCCTTATTTTGCAGATAAAGAAATCAAGACACAGAAATACTAAGTAACTTGCCCAAAGGAACACAGTAATTGTCAAAGCTGGGCTTTGAATCCAAGAGCCTAGGTCTAGAGTTCATAGTCTTAAATATTACAACATGCTGCCTTTACATATCTGGGACCATATTTAGTAGTTTCTATGTGTAGATTTGAAAAGTCATGTGACTGTAGCCAAAAGTGAAGAGGGAAGAGAGGGAAGGGAAGACTTTGGAAACGTAAGCTGAGGTAAGTTCATTTAAGTATAAGTCCAGGCCATATGCTGAGAAGATATATTGGAACCCTCCTGAGTGATATCTTTATTTTGAATGGATTTTTCCATTCATGATCAAAGGCTAATTACATCCTCAGTGGAATACATCTGAAAGCAGATTTTCTACCAACTTTATAAAGGACTTAGTCCTAAATGCACAAATTGATCAGATAGTGTATTATGCTCCCTAAGTAGCTTAAGAATCATTATTCACAAAAAGATACATGTTCTCCATGTTCTCTTTCAAAGCATGCATTCACAGGCTTTTTTTTTTTTGAGACAGAGTCACGCTCTGTCACCAGGCTGTAGTGCAGTGGCGCAATTCCTGCTTGCTGCAACCTCTGCCTCTAGGATTCAAGTTATTCTCTTGGCTCAGCCTCCCGAGTAGCTGGGACTACAGGTACATGCCACCACACCCAGCTACGTTTTGTATTTTTAGTAGAGACAGGGTTTCACCATGTTAGTTACGATGGTCTCGATCTCCTGACCTCATGATCCGCCTGCCTCAGCCTCCCAAAGTGCTGGGATTACAGGCATGAGCCTCCATGCCCATCCAGGCTTACCCATTTAGGGAGATACAAATGGAAGAAGAAAGGCAAAAGCACAAAGCCTCCCCATCAACAATTACAGAACTGCTGCTGCTGTTCTCTCTGGGTTTAACAGAGATCACCTAAAAATCTTGGCTTGTCTGAAACTCTGGAAAGGATATGAAAGGAAATTGGGTTATCACAGGCTATTAACCAAAAAGGCAGACTTCCAAGGTTCTTTCAAGGTTTTTTGAACTACAAAATAGACCTTTAGCTGCAGGTATGTTAGGGATAAGAGCCTTAATCTCACATGTGTCCTTGAATGCAGGAGCTCATTGCTGCTCATCTTGACCAGTCTGTGTCACTTCACTTGGGATCCCAGCCTTTAAATAGAAGACACCTCCCTAGTCTTTTTCCTCAACTTTCATATCCTGCTCAAATATCTCTTCAGAATACTGAAGGGTTCAATGTAGCGTTAGTATGGTTGCTTTGTTGAGGTCAGCAACTCATCCCTCACAGAGGCCAAGATGTTTGAGAAAGATTTTTGTCTTAGTCTGCTCTTGGGCTGCCATAACAAGATACCATAGACCGGGGGGCTTAAACAATAGAAATTTATTTTCTCACAGTTCTGGAGGTTAGAAGTCTGAAATCTTGGCACCAGTATGGTTGGTCTCTGGTTAGGGCTCTTTTCCTGGCTTGCAGACGGCATCCTCAGTATGTGCTTATATGGCCCTTCCTCAGTGCATGTGCATGGAGAAAGAGTGAAATCTTTCTCTCTTCCTTGTTTTATAAGGTCACCAATCCGATTGGATTAGGACCCTACCTTTATTACCTCATTTAACCTTAATTACCTTCCAAAAGCCCTATCTCTAAAACAGTAACATAGGGGTGTAGGCTTCAACATACGAATTTTGGAGGGACGCAGTTTATTCTGCAGCACTATTCCTGTTCTAGATTCTGTGCTGCATCCATTGTACAGAAAGTTACTGCATCTGTGCCTCTCCCTGTATGAAAGTCCCCCAAAACCCCACCATCCATGCATTTCAGATTGCAAACTTGAGACACATGGGCTAGATTCAGCTTTCACAAATACTCTGTTTAGCACCCAGGTTTCAAAAACAAATTTGAATTAGTTGTCAGTGTTTAAAACTTGGAATATAGAAAATCAGCAATGGCATTCCCAGCTTTTCTTGCAGAAAGCCTCTAAAGAATTGTGTTTCATTCTTTGTAGTGGCCTTGAGAGCTCAGAGTCAAGCTTGTGTTCAATGGCTAACAAAGCCAATGTGGGACCTGATAAAATCTATTGGGGTGGATGGACTGCTTCTGGAACTATTTCATTTCTTCCACCATTAGTTAAATTTTTCTGCCCTTTCTATCAAATGATATTTTTTTATCTCAATACTCCTCATGAATATTTATAATCCACTTCAAATTTGGGGTAGGGGGGTAATGAAATAAGTTATACAGATTTTTAAAATAAATTATCTATATAGGTTTGCTGAGAGGATGAATGAATTTCTTAGTCAGTTTGTACTGCTATAGCAGAATACTTGAGACTGGGTAATTTATAAAGAACAGAGATTTATTTTCTCACAGTTCTGGAGGCTGGGAAGTACAAGATCAAGGCATCAGCAGGTTTGGTTGTCTGGTGAGGGCTGCATCTTTTTAAAAGGAGAAATGCTTGTCCTTCCATGTCCAAAGATGGAAAGAGCAAGCTAGCCAGCTAGCTAAATGCTATCCAAAGCTTCTTTTACAAGAACCTTACTCCCATTTGCAGGGAGGAGCCTTCAGAGCCTAATCACCTCTGCAGGGCCCTACCTCTTAATACCATCATGTCGGCAACACCTGCATTTTAGAGGGGCGCATTCAAACCTTAGTGATGAGTGAATGAAGATGCACATGTGTACATCCACGTGTATTCTCAAAATATCCAAAGAGAACTCTGCACTGAATTCAGAAATAAATTTGAAAGGCAATTTGCTATTTAACAAAATCTTGAAACGAACTAATATATAATAAGGGGGGGCACATGTAATTCATAAATAAATGAATTCATATGGCATTTGAGTTTACAAAGCACTTTCCCATATATTACTTCACATGGTTTTGCCTCACCCACATCACTTTTCTATGATATAGTCATTACTTTATTAGGAAGAAGCTCAAGCTCAGGGGACTTAAGTGATAAGCTCAAGATTACAAAGCTGGCTTCCAAAAGTCCAGGGCTTGCAGCTAAATCTCTAAGGTCATGGTTGTCTTATTGTGCACTCAATACCAGTCAGAACTCACTGATGTGCAGAGAGAGCTCACATCTTACCATTTCACAAACTTCATCAACAGCACACCTATCTCCCCAGGGCTCTGCACATTGCCAGAGAATTCCCTCACCCTGAATTATTTCCCTTCTCTCTCCTTCCTCCTTCCTTCTTCATCCTAGACCCTCTAACCACGAGGTAGACTCCAGTAGACTCTTAAGCAAGCCCCACCCCCAAATAACTGGTTTCCAAAGACACCTTGGAGATAGTATTCCCAGTTCCACAGTAGATTACAGTTTTTGTTTAGTTTTATGTTTCTCAGTAAAATAACATATAGGTCACTTCTCCTTCTGGAAAATTCCTGATCCACTACAAGTATATTCAATTCATCTTTCAGAAGTAGGAAATCTTACTACAAGCCATCCTCATGCACTGTGAACAGAGAAAGGAAGTGGGCTAGAAAAAGAAGACTGCTGTAAGGGAGAAATCCAGGCTGCTAATTCTACCACATCACCAACTTTCCGTGGACTCACAGAAAAATGCCCCCAAATCTTAGTGCTTTACAAAAGCAAAGGGCTATTTGTAATCACGGGTTGGCAACGGCTTTCCATGTTTTCCTCACTCCAGGCCCCAGACTGATGAGGCTATTTCTATTTGAACCATGGTTGGTCATGATGGCAGAGAGAAATGCACATGGCATTGAACCAGGGTTCAAATAGAAATAGCTTCATCAGCTTGGGTCCTGGAGTGAGGAAAACATAGAGCAGAGCTGTTGTCAACCCATGATCAGAAATAGCTCTTTGCTATTGTAAATCACTAAGATTTTGGGGCACTTTTTACTAGAGGATAACCTGTCCCAGCCTGACCATTAAATTTCCAAAACATTTATCATCTCTTAAGTATTGATATTGTATTTCTACAGAAAACATCTATTCATAATACAGAGTATTTGAAAAGTAAGCAGAACTCAGTAAAACTCAGTGGTCCTAAATTTAGGAGACCTGTTTCTAACCTGCTTGCCTTTGATAATGTCCGTGAGCTTCCATTTTTTAGAAAAACACCAAAACAGCTCACCTCACATGGTTGATGAGACAATTACATGGGAAATATATATATATATATATATAAAACTGTAAATGTTAAACAAATGTAAGATATATAATCAGTATGCTGTCCTGGCTGGTCTGGATTTCAGAGATTCTGCCTTGTCAACACGAACAGTGTTACCTCCAAGTGGGGAAACAGGAAGTCAAATGCTCTTGATTCATGTCCGTGGTTCCTTTTCATCATATTTCACAAAATTTATAGAAGGAGACCTCCAAATTAACAAATATTTAAGTTTCTCCATCTATCAAGATAGTTTGGCCTCTAAGTAAAAGAAACCCTGGCTCACCTGGGCATGGTGGCTCGTGCCTGTAATCCCAACACTTTGGGAGGCCAAGGAAGGCGGATCACCTGAGGTCAGGAGTTTGAGACCAGCCTGGCCAACATGGCGAAACCCCATCTCTACTAAAAATACAAAAATTAGCCAGGCATGGTGGCAAGTACCTGTAATCCTAGCTACTTGGAAGGCTGACACAGGAGAATTGCTTGAACCTGGGAGGTGGAGGTTGCAGTGAGCTGAGATCACACCACTGCATTCCAGCCTGGGCGACAGAGCAAGACTTCATCTCAAAAAAATAACAGAAACCCTGGCTCACACAGAGTTGAGCAATAAGGATGTATTTCCTCTACTAAAACATCATGTCCAGCAGTCAGGTAGTCTGTAGAGCACCAACAGCTCACTAATGGCAAAGCTCAGACTTTCTCAGACCCTCCTTTTGCCTTCCTCAGCCTCAGCTGCCGCTAAAGCAGTTTTCCTCACAGTCTAAATGGCTGCTGAAAGAAATCAGATCTAGAGGCTACAGACAAGAGAGAAAGGGGATACAAACATTTCATCCACACACAGGTTGTAAGTCCTTCCTCAGTTTGCAAAAAAAACAGGGGCCAAGGGCTTGATGGACTAATGGTGGGGAGGTCACCTCAGAAGCTCTGATGAGGATATCAGAACAAAATCAAGGTTCGTTAGTAAGGAGGAAAAGAGAAACAGGCAAGAAAGTAATACTCTGAAAAGCAGTTCAACAAAAGAAAATCTAGCACCTCATGCATTTCCATAGACCCAGGAACTGTTTCAGGTTCAGATTTGCAAACCTGTTAACTGGACATAAGTCATATCTCCTAACACTTAGCTCTGCCATCTGTTGCTGACATAATTTTACACAATACCGAAAATGCCAGATGGAAGCTACACATTAGCCATGTCCAAGATGTTTCATGCTCACATGTGTGGAATAGAAGAAATAGCTTTGTTCCATACACTTTTGAGTTCGTAGTTCTCCACTTAGAATCCTGACCACTGATGGAGCAGGACAACTTCAAAGCTTCCCAATCACATTCCTCCTTGATGTTTGGAAAGCTGTGCACACTGCTGGCCTCAGAATTTCTATCCAGGACAGACTTAGAAGTTACAATATATTTGGAGTTAGCGGGTGTGGAAGGGCACACATATTTGAAAATGTGTTTGCACAGCAAATACACAGTTTTTAGTTTAGAATTTATATTATGGTAAATAAGAATAGATTTTCTTATTTTCTAAAGATTTTTTTTAAATTTTACAGTATGTAAGATTGAGAAAATGCCAGTTGTCCTTATCATAGACAAAGAAGTCAGGGAATAGCTATTGCTATGGAGCAAAGGTAATGGAATATGTACTAAAGGAAATAAGATTCCTACATAAACCTCCCACCAGCTTAAAGAAGTTTATAGAGGCTGGGCGCAGTGTCTTATGCCTGCAATCCCAGCACTTTGGGAGGCTAAGGTAGGTGGATCACTTGAGCTCACAAGTTCCAGACCAGCCTGGGTAATGTGGTGAAACCTCATCTCTATAAAAAATAGAAAAATTAGCCATGTGTGGTGACATGCTACTGTGGTCCCAGCTACTCAGGAGACAGTAACAGGAGGATCACCTGGGCCCAGGGAGGCCTAAGCTGCAGTGAGCCATGTTCATGCCACTACACTCCAGCCTGGGTGACAAAGCAAAACCCCTGTCTCTAAAAAAATAAAATAAAATTTATAAAGTACAATCAACAATTTCTCCACTCTGTCGCCTAGGCTGGAGTGCACTGCACAGTCTCGGCTCACTGCAACCTCTGCCTCCCAGGTTAGAGATTCTCCTGCCTCAGCCTCCCAAGTCAGTGGGATTACAGGCACTCGCCACCATGCCCAGCTAGTTTTTTTTTTTTTTTTTTTTTTTTGAGACGGAGTTTTGCTCTTGTTACCCAGGCTGGAGTGCAATGGCGCGATCTCAGCTCACCGCAGCCTCCGCCTCCTGGGTTCAGGCAATTCTCCTGCCTCAGCCTCCTGAGTAGCTGGGATTACAGGCACGCACCACCATACCCAGCTAATTTTTTGTATTTTTAGTAGAGACGGGGTTTCACCATGTTGACCAGGATGATCTCGATCTCTTGACCTCGTGATCCACCTGCCTCAGCCTCCCAAAGTGCTGGGATTACAGGCGTGAGCCACCGCGCCCAGCCCCCAGCTAATTTTTATATTTTTAGTACAGATGGGGTTTCACCAGGTTGGCCAGGTTGATCTCGAACTCCTGATCTCAAATGATCTACCCATCTCGTCCTCCCAAAGTGCTGGGATTACATGCGTCAGCCACCGTGCCTGGCCTGCAAAATGTTTTAAACATGTATTAATAAACAGAGTGATATAACAGATACCCATGTGCTCAACACTCAAGATGTATCAGATGTTAACATTTTGACATTCCCCAGGCACTCTTCTTGGTTACCCTACCTCTTGCTGTAGAGATGACCCCTATCTGGATCAATCTTCCCTATATTTTACACTAGTTCCATAAATACATGTATCCACAGTAAGAATCTACTTTTGAAAATGGCATCATATCAAGCATTATGAGGAGCTTGTCTTTTCATTGGTTGTTTTGATGAGTCTTACCTATGTTGCTCTAGTTCCCTCTTTTGATTTGCTCTGTAATATTCCATCACTGAATATAGTATAATCTATGTATCTATTGTTCGGTTGATGAACATTTAAGTTACTTCCATTTTTCACTATTACAAAGATGCTGCAGAAACCAATCTGGTGTGTGATTCCCTGAGCCCATGTCAGATAACCTCTCTAGGTTACAGATTCACAAAGGCAGAATAAGGAATTTCATTCCATCATGATTTATCAGCTTATACCACCAATGTATGAAAGTTTCTTTTCCTTCATTTTGCAAATCTGTTGGCGGTGAAATAACATATTCTTGTTTAGTTTGCATTTCCTAAAAACTAGAGAAATAAAGCAACTTTCCATTTATTTGGCATTCAAGTTTCCTCTTCTGTGAATTTGCTATTTCATATATTCTGCCCATTTGGGACATTTGTCTTTTTCTTGCTGAATTGTAAACATTTTTTACATGTTTTAGATACTAACATTTGTTGATTTTATGCATTGCAAATATCTTCTTCCTGTCTATAATTTCTTTTAATTTTCAGGTGCTTTTTTCTTGTATTTAAGTTTATAATTTTAGTGTAGTTATATTTGTCTATCTTTTCCTTAATTAAGTGTTTTGTTTTCTTGTGTTTGTCTGTGGAAGATTTAAGATTATAAAGATATTCTCCTTTATTTTCTTCCAGAAGTTTACATGGTTTCTTTTGACATTTAAATCTTTAGTCTGTCTGGAATTTATCTTTGTGTGGCATAAGCTAGTTACTTAATTTTCTTTTCAGAAGGATAACTAATTTCCCAGACTCGTTTGTTGAATAGTTATACTTTCCTCACTGATTGCTAAGATCTTCTCTGTCACGCATCAAGTCTCTGTAACATGCCTGGATCTGTTTTGTCCAACTCTGCACAAATAGCATGCTATCTAAATTACTGTATTTTAAAACACAAGTCCTGATACGTGGTAGGGCAAGTTTCATGTGTCTTAGCTATGATAGTCTCTTTCTCATCTCTATGAATGTTAAAGTCAGCTCATCAGTTTCCTCAGAAAATCCTGTCTAGATTTTGAATTAAACTACATTGCATTTCTAGATTCGTTTGAGAAGTGTCATCTTCCTCATCTTGTCTTTCCTTTCACGAACCTGCTATATTTCTGCATGTATTTAGGCCATCTAACACATCCTTCAGTACCATTTTGTCATTTTCTCCATGAAGGGTTTTGTATACCTCATGTAAATTTATTCTTAGGCATCTTATAGGTCATATAGCTATGGTAAATGAGAACTTTATTCTAAAATGTTTTCTATGCCTGTCAACATTTTCTCCACTATTTTTTGCTTTTGTTTCATACCTAAAAGTATTTGCATTTTATTCTTTGCATGATGTGAGATCTGAATGTAACACTTGCCACTAGAGTCAATTATTTTCAACTCTGACAAATAATCTCTTGACCCATTGGTTTGTGAGTCTTCCCTTGTATTTTATCTTCTCATATATTAGGACTCTTTTTCTACAATCGCTTTGTTTTCATTGATGATATATATCCACTTCCATGCTTGTATATTATCTCATTTCTATAGTTTTTAATGTATCTGTTTTTGTGTGTGTATACATAAACACAAGAAATTGAACAACGAAACAATGTGTCTCTTTCTAAAAGAAGTATTGAGAGGCAGGAAGATTGCTTGATCCCAGGAGTTTGAGACTGCAATGTGCTACTATGATTGCACCTGTGAATAGCCGCTATACTCCAAAATGAGGTCCCATCTTTTTTTTTTTCTTTTTCATTTTTTGGTGACTGACTCTCATTCTGTTGCCCAGGCTGGAATGCAGTGGCGTGATCTCTGCTCACTGCAACCTCCACCTCCTGGGTTCAAGCGATTCTCCTGTCTCAGCCTCCTGAGTAGCTGAGATTACAGGCGCACCACCATGCCCAGCTAATTTTTATATTTTTAGTAGAGACAGGGTTTCACCATGTTGGCCAGGCTGGTCGCTAACTCCTGACCTCAAGTGATCTGCCTGCCTTGCCTCCCAACCTGCTGGGATTACAGGCGTGAGCCACTGCACCCAGCCTGAGATCCCATCTCTGAAAAAATAAAAGGTATTGAATCAGGATCCACTCATATAAATTTTTAAAATTTATATTATGCTTTAATATCTAGCAGAGCAGCTCAATTAATTACTCTTGGAGTGTGTTAAATCAGTATGCTAATTTGAGAAAAATTTACCTCGATAATATTCAGTCTTCTTATTCTATGTTCATTAAGTCATTCTATATTCATTTATTCACATTTTCTTTTAACTCTCTCAGTAGCAGTTTGTAATTTTCCTCACATAGATTCAGTTTTAAAATTAACATTATGTCTAGACATTTTAGGGTAGAGTGTTGTTTCCCCAACACCTGATAGATCGTGGTTAGTTACTTCAGGGAGAGCAGGAGAGCTGGTTACTTTTGTCCACTTATCTTTAACCAGCCATTTTACTAAACTCTCATAAAGCTAGCCACTTTTTAATTATCTTGGGGTTTCTCAATAGGCAATTATATTATCTCTAATAATACTTTTTGCTTTATCATTTCCAATAGCAATGTCCCTATATCTGTGTTAGAATTGTATTAACTAATATGATGGCAGTAAGTATCTTTGTTTTGTGCCTAATTTTGTGGGATTTGTCCTATTTTGGACAAATTTTGGTTCTTTGTCCTGTAGTATGGGTATTTATTAAAGGACTTCCTTTCTGTTTTGTCTGGATTATTCTGCAGGCAGCTGGTAAGCTCCTTGTGAAGACAGCTCATCCTGTTCTAACACGTCTGATACTCTGTCTGGTCTCTGCAGCTCCTGGCACACAGCAGGGAACTTGATCAGGGCCTGAAAGAATGTGTCTTGTGCTGGATTCTGGGGAGGCCCTAAAAAAAATCTGTATTGCTTCTTTCTGGATGTGCCCATGTGTTTAGAAACATCTGCTCTCCTAGAAGTCTGGGGTTCCTATTCCTTGCTTTGAGTAGACACTTGGGTTTCCCTCACAGGCTACTGTCTGTTATTGACCACATACCCAGGAACAAATGAAAATTGTAGCAATTGTGTCAGCAGGTTCCAATACTGACAAACTGAGAGAGATTCTAAGCAGAAATACTTACTGGTTATAAAATAGCACATGCAAATTTCCCACTAATCCCATCACCAGAGGTAAACACCACTAACAATTTAGGGTTTGTGTTTATGCACACTTGTACACATAAATACATGCATTTCTAGATGTGTGTTCTGTGCTTTTCAAACATATGCATGTTTGAATAATGTGAGCCCATTTTTGTAACTTCTTTCCAATTTTATGTAAATATTGTTTATTCGTTTTAACAGTTATATATGTCACCATATGGCTGTACTATAATCATCATTTCTCCTATTAATAGATATTTCTAGTTTGTTTCCTTGTGTCTTAAACCAACATATATTTAGGATACATTTCTAGAAGTAGGTTGTCGAAGTATAAGGTAAGTTTTTTTTAAATTTAGCTTAATTTTTAACATACTGTCAACTCATTCTTTGACCATAGAAACTTAAGAGTCTGGTCCATGAACCATGACTTATTGGTCTGTGATAAGTACAGACATTAAGAGTGTTTAGAAGCATTTATCATAATTTGGTATTTCTATGATATGCAGACATGTGATTTTTATATTTTACAAAAGCATCGGACTAAAAAACCTCATTATTTTTAAATGACAACAATAGCAATGCTAAAACAAATTGTGGAAAGGGCCCATTTGGACAATATGGATTAAGTGAGACCAAGAGCTTTTCACTGAGAAAATCAACATATTTTAGAAATAGTGTCTTAGAAGACATATGATGGATAAATGAGAAAAAAAAAATGTCAATTTTAAGATATGATGTTGGAAAAAAAATCTGCTGTATTTAGAGCTGGATATGGGGAATGACCAATTATATAATAATTTCTGATTAGGAAAAAGAATAAAAGAACCTGAATCTGCATCATGAATAATTTGGGAAGCACTGCTTCCATTAGCAGTCAGTGCAAGTGCCCATTTTCTTTTCTAAATCCTCACCTCTAGTTCACATTGTCAAAAATTAAAATGTTTGTTTCATAATCTGTTTGTTATAAACACTCTCACTGTTGTTTTGATGTGAATTTCTGTGATTACTAATGATGTCCATATCTTTACTGCTTATTTGGGTTTCTTCTTGTTATTTATATCCTTTGTGCTGTTTTTTATTGGCTTGGAGATTTTTCTTTCTTTCTGGTATCTGTGGATTTCACATTCTTATATTTGAGCTCCTCTATTATTTCAGCAGTAATTTGGTTATAGTTTACCCAATAAATTCTATGTGTTTAGAGCATGAAGAATTGGCCTCTCCTCTAGGCTCCATTATATTTTCTTATTGGGCACTGCTGGTTTAATGATACAGCTATAGATTTTTGTATAGCTGTCTTTCTTTTGCGCTCCCTTATTGCTAATAGTAATTTTTTAGGGAAGACAATGTTCTCTTTCTCTATAGCTCTTTTTTTCTATTCTTTCCTCACAGCAGTACCATATTTACTGGACATATACCTTTATAAACAATTTCAATTCTGTCAATAACATACATCATGGTCCATACTCCATTGACCTGTCATCATAGTCCGTATAATGGTAAAAAAACAAAATGAAACAAAGAAAAACACAGTTTAAAACGGAAAAATTGCTGTTCATTAAGTAGAGGTTAATTAGAAAACGAAATGTGCGGGATTCCTGTAGGGTCAGTCTCTGATACCAGGACTGTCGATTCTCCCAAACAGTAATGCTGTCCAGTCTCTTTAGAGGCTTTTTCATTTGCCCCTGTTCCTATCCTTTGTCTATGACCTTTCTCCACACCCTTTCTCTTAAGCCAAATGGCAGGTCAAATGAAGCCCTGAAATACAGCCATCAGTGGGTGTTGAAGTGGGGATGATTGTGGTCGGCCCTGGGAAGCTAGGCATGCATGTCACAGATTTAAAAACTGCTGGCTGGCAAGCTGACAAAGGGCAAAATGTGTACATGGAAGCAAATGAACAGCTTCGAGTGATCAAATGTCAGTGCAGACAGCAGGTGATGAAGGTGGCTCACACCACCTGCTAGAGCACAGCTGTCAGAAAGCGGATAGCCACATGTGGGGCCACAGGCAGTGCCAACCCAGCAGGTGAAAGCCCAGGACAGAGAAGAGCCCAGAAGCCCCAAGGCAGACATTTGGGTCACAGCCTGGGATGCACAGTCATGCCTTGTGCCCAAAATGAAATCCCAGCAAGTAATCCTCTCTGTCTATTCTCAAAAGATCTCTTCCTCATGTGTCTTAATTAGTTAAGATTTGGGGTCTTGGGGCAGCCTCTTGAGTCCCATCAGACATAATAAGGTCTATAGCCAGGGTCATTGGCTGACCTCTGGGATGATGAAGCGTCAGAAAGTCCCATATGTCCTAACTACATGGCAGGCTGCAGTGAAACCAAGCTGTTAGGTAAGACACAAGATTTTTGCAGAAACATAAAAGACAGAAGTCAGTTGTGAGGGCAAGCATGGGCCCAGCATCAAACCAGCAAGGCACAGGTTAACTGAGCCACTGAGCAGGCCCCAGTTCTGTCTAGCAGCAGAGCAGAAATCACCTGTTGAATCCAGAAGTCACATCAGAAGGGGTTAACTGGGAAAGACAGCTCAGGAACTAGGGTGCTGCACAGTCTGTCCATAGGCTATTTTTACAGGCCCAAAGTCCCATCACCATGGACAGATTTTGATGTTTGCTTTAAATATGCTCATTTGTGAATCCAGTGTCTGATGAATAAGGTGTGGTCTCTTGATACATGGGGCCTGTAATTACGTGGAATATAAAATAGTAAACCATTTTGACCATTAGCAAAGTTTCTCCTTGTTCATTTAATGAAAATGCTCAATGTTGGCAGAGGAGCAGAGAAACAGGTGTCCTCATCTACAACCTCTGAGAGGTAAACTGAGGCCTTTCCAAGGAGTCATGTGGTGACTAGAATCAAAACCCTTTTCAATGCACATACCTTTTAATCTAGCAACTCACTCCACTTCTATGAATATAACATAACAAATACATAATAGTTTAAGTGCAAGCCGAGTTCGGTAGCTCACGCCTGTAATCCCAACACTTTGGGAGGCTGAGGAGGAGGATTGCTTAAGGTCAGGAGTTCGAGACCAGCCTAGGCAACAAAGTGAGACCGCCTCTCTACAAAACAAATGGAAAAATAAATTAGCCAGGCATGGTAGCATACACCTGTAGTCCCAGCTATTCAGGAGGCTAAGGCAGAAGGAGTGCTTGAGCCCGTGGGGTCAAGACTGCAGTGAACTGTGGTTGTTCCACTGCATTTCAGCCTGGGAGACAGAGTGAGACCCTGTCTCAAAAAAAAAAAAAAAATAGTCTAAGTGCAAAGATGTTTGATGCTTGCTTGTAAATAATAGCAAAATAAGATACCACTGAAGCAAGATACAGTTTTCACACTACTGCCCTCAGCCCCTTGCTCTTAGTACACCTGTGGTGAACACTTTCATGCATGGTTCCAGCCTTTCACCGTGGGCTTACCTTGCTGGCTCAAAGCTTTTCTACTTCAGTTTTCTTGGATGCCATAGAAGGCCATTCTGCCTGTGTTGGATGTAGCAGAGGATGCGGGGTAGTTAATATTCCCAGGAGACCACAGTCCACAAATGAGAGAAGGAAATGGAGGATGAGTGCCCCAACCTCTCCATCCAGAGACCATTTTGAGGACTATTCTACATGATTCCTCTGAGGGACCCCATGGGATTGAGTTTCAGTTGCCCATGGTGATGAGCAGCTCATTAACACACCTTTGTGGCTTTGCTCCTTGATTTACTCTCTTCTGCTTCTCTCATATAAATTACTTACAAATCCTTGTCTCAGATCTCAGACTTTACTTTCAAGGGAACCTAAATCATGAGTCAACCTAAACATCAGAAATAAGTGCTAGATTATCAAGGGTACATTCATACAATGGAATATAATGCAGCCATTAAAATTACCTCAGCTCCAAGGAAAAAGAAAGAATATGATTTCACAAACATGTGTACATAAATGTTAAAAGAAGATATATTTCTAATAGCCCAAAACTGGAAACAATACAAATGTCCACATTTGCATGTGAGTGGTTAAATTGTGGTATATCCATACAATGGAATATTCTTCAGTGATAAAAGGGATTAAACTATCGATATGGGCAACAATATGAACCTCAAAATAAGTATACTGAGTAAAAGAATACAGACACAAAGAGTACATAGTATAATATTCCATTTATATAATTTTTTTTTCTTTTTTTGATGGAGTCTTGCTCTGTCGCCCAGGCTGGAGTGCAGTGGCACAATCTCAGCTCACTGCAACCCCCACCTCCTGGGTTCAAGAAATTCTCCTGCTCAGCCTCCCAAGTAGCTGGAATTACTGATGTGTGCCACCATGCCCAGCTAATTTTTGTATTTATAGTAGAGACAGGGTTTTGCCATGTTGGCCAGGCTGGTCTCAAACTCCTCACCTCATGTGACCCACCTGCCTCAGCCTCCCAAAGTGCTGGGATTATAGATGTGAACCACCGTGCCTGGCCCATTTATATAAAATTCGAATGCAAACTAATCCATATTGACAGAAAGCATTTCAGTGGTTACCTGGGGTAGAGGTTGGGGTGGGTGGGGACAGAAAGAAAAAGAAAGTGGGATTACAAAGAGGCACAAGAAAACTTTTAGGGGAAATGGACATGTTCATTATCTTTATTACAGTGTTGGTTTCATGGGTATATACATAGGTTAAAACTTATCAAAATATACCCTTACCTGTGTGTGGCTTACTTTATGCCAATTATACCTCAGTAAGGTTGTTAAAGATGAAAAATGACCTTGGACAAAAATAATGAATGACACTAAAATTATTCATCTTAAAATATTAGGTTGAAATAAAAGCCTAGCTTTAAATCAATATTTATGAGCATAAATATCCATAAAAAATCATAGATTAATGATCAAAATGGAAAAGTCCAGAATGTTTACTAGTGTTCATCTCAGAGTCTGGGATAACAAGCATTTTTATTTTTTCTTTTCATATACCTGTATCTTCCAAATATTGATAAATATATATTACTTTTGTACAATAGAAAATCAATAGATAAAACACAACACAAGGTATCTTATGCTGCATATTAGGAAAATGGTGGAGTCCAGTGATTTTGCAAACTTGTTGTTTTAGAGCCCTGGGAGTTTCATGAAAGTGCCTCAGGGATTAGCCCAGGAGGAAAATTAGGATACATAGGCCAGTGTCTTCATTGTGCCTTTAAAAAGAGCAGATGTTTTCATTTAAGGAACAAATGTGAAGATCTGAAGAAGGCTAATTACTGGGGCCTGGGCAGTTACGGAATGCTTTGAGGTGAAGACAGAAGCGAGTAGATGGGCCTTCACTAAGCAAAGAACAGAAAGTGAGTCTTCTAAAAAGTCTGAGCAAAATCACTAATGGCACCTGTTACCCTCTGTAGCAGGGTATTTTCCTCTACGTCCATTACTGTTCAACTCACATGAGAACTTGCCACTGCAAAACATCTGGGCAAATTCTAGGCCTACTCAAAATCACTTGGGTTAGGAATCCAAAGGACTCAATAGCACTGCCAAGGGTGCCAGTGGGAATCTAAAAAGGAGTGGACTTTATCTCCCTTCCCCATTTTTGATGTGTACCACTAATATTTTCTCAAGGTAATATGAATTTCTTTGCCAACATAACCATGAGCCCCTGTTAGCCTTTCAAATAGGTCTCTGTTCTCCTAGAGCTGCCATGGAAAGAACTGGAAATCTGGAAGGGACCACCTTGAGTCATTGTCCTCATGTGAAGTTCTCCAGAGTCTTTTAAGACACCAAAAAGACCTTCTACTGGTGTTATTTTCTCCCTATAGCAGCCCTTAAGCCTGCCGTAATAAACTCGTAACTTTTTTGGAATCAACCAAATGAGGCACAAGGAGGGCATGTGGCATAAGCTACTGCCAAGGTATCCATGAGACAATGAGCTGGCTTCGCAAAGACTCATTCCAAAGTCCATGAGCCAGCATGTGCTCCTCGGACCAAGAGGAGGGAGAATGGGATGTGCAGTGGGGCTTACTGCTTCCTCCATCCTCATAATTCTAGCTCAATCCTAGACAAAGTGTCTTTGCTAGCGCTGAAATCTGAGTGTCTTGTTAGGTCAGTGTTTCAAAGACAATTGAAAGTACATGACAGGCCAAGGCTTGCCAAGGAGTAGAAAAGCAGCGGATTTCTTTCATGGCCGATGGCCAGCTGCAAGGCTTTCTTAAATGACAGCCAAGAAGCAGTAAATCAGGTACAATGGAGTCCTATCCATGGAGAGATTGTCTCTACAAAGTGTTATACTTCAAGTTAAATGGTCACAGACAATTCGGCTTCAGAATAACTTAAAACAGCATTTCCATCTGCTTGAACCCAGGTTCCAATTAAAACAGAAATGTATTAGTCTAACCCAGTCCTCCACCGTTAAAAACTAAGACATGCTCTGGAAGATTTAAAAAACATAGCCGCGAACTGAGGAATGGGTTTCTGATTTACTTACAGAAAATACAGTTTATTTTCATCTCCCTAGAGAGAGACAATCCTGTTAAAATCACAGTTTTAAATGTAGCCTATAGGACCAAGAAAAAGTAGCAGTTAAATGTATTAATATTTCTCAGCTCAGATGATAGTGAATAGTTTAAATTTAGCTTTATCAAAGAAACAACTATTCCATGTATCACTGTCCAAGGAATTTCAATAACTTTATTTATTTAGTTATTGAGACGGGGTCTCTCTCTGTCACCCAGGCTGGAGTGCAGTGGCACAATCATGGCTCACTGTGCAGCCTTGAAGGAACTCTTGGGCTCAAGTGAACCTCTCGCCTCAGCCTCCCAAGTAGCTGGGACTACAGGCACGTGCCACCACACCTGGCTAACTGGTGGTACATGCCTGTAGTATTCTGAAGTGCCAGTAACTTTAGCATAGTGTTTGCATTTGTGGCTGCTTATTTCCTAAGTCGGTGCTTTTCAGCCTTTCATGTACATGTGGAAAATGACCACATTTTTAGGATGCACTAGGGTAAAGGAATAGGGCTGCTCACAGGAGGCCCCACCTGGCCACTCCAGGGATTGAGAGGTCATTATCTCTCCAGGCTGGGATTAGGCCCCATAAGTTTCCAGGTGGCTGGTTCCTGAGTTTTAGAGCAGGCAAAACCTTGGCTGCACATTAGGCTCACCTGAGGAACTTTAAAATGTGCATGACCGGGTCCCACCCCAGAGGTCCTAATTTAATTGGTCTAGGGTATGGCGTGAGCATCAGGATATGAAAAACCTCTCCAGGTAGTACTAATGGCCAGCCAAGACTGAGAAAGCACTGTTTTGGAGCAGGGGTCACCAGTCTGTTTTTGCAAATAAGGTTGTATTGGAACACAGCCACCATGTTCTTACATACTGTCTGTGGTGGCTCTCATGCTACCACGTAAGAGTTCAGTAGTTACAATGGAGATCTTATTTATTTATTTAGAGATGGAGTCTTGCTCTTATCACCCAGGCTGGAGTACAGTGGCACAATCTCAGCTCACTGCAACCTTTGCCTCCCAGGTTCAAGCAATTCTCCTGCCTTAGCCTCCTGAGTAGCTGGGATTACAGGCATGCGCCACCATGGCCAGCTAATTTTTGTACTTGTAGTAGAGATGGGGTTTCACCATACTGGTTAGGCTGGTCTCGAACTCCTGACCTCGAGACCCGCCTGCCTTGGGCTTACAACCAGCACTTTGGTTGTAATCAAATTTGGGCGGGTGTTGTACACCACGCCCGGCCTACAACAGAGATATTATAACCTGCAAAACAAAAAATATTTGCTATCTGGTTATTTACAGAAAATGATTGCTGAGCCTGTTTTAAAGAGAAGCTTCAGGAGGACTTTCAGTATCGTGTGAAAAATAGTTTTACGAGGATTTTTGCTCAAGGTAGTGGCAAAATTCTCATAAGGGACTCTCGCAGGGACAAAATATTCAAAGTAGACAAACATTCAGTTACGCGAAGAGCATTCACAGCCTTTCTTGTTTTTCCCTCGCCTTACAAGGCACATACTGTTTTCAAGTTTTTGTTGAACAAGATGGACGGTAGCAACAGGGAAGTCAGGAGAAAGGGAAGACTGGGCTGGTTTATGTTAGGAAAAGCAGGGAGTTGCTCTTAAGAAGAAGTGATCCCAAAAAGAAAAAGCTGCAGGTCAGAGGAGAGGCAAGGAGGAGTGAGCTTCAGGGAAGTTTGGGAAAGTTTCTAAAGATGGGGAGCTATAGAGCTATCTCTCTGTGTTGAGTGGCACTATAGGGGTGAATGATTCTGGTGATTTTTAGAAATGTGGCTGTGTGATGTGAGTCATCCTCCCCTTAGTCTAAGAGACTTCTGTACAGTTATATACATTTTTCATATTTTTTTAGACATTGGATTAGCCTTTTTGCAATGAAACTCTGTACTATGATTGGCCACAATGGAAGCTGGAAATATTGGGCTACAGGATGAATATGCTTTAAAACTACCAATCCTTGACAACATCATAATAGTTGGAATGCAACATCTAAGAGTTAGCAGCAGGAAAATAAAAAAGGACTGAAATGGGAGTCTGAAAGCTTACAAATGACAGCGTGATATTGCTGGGTCAGTTTTCTCATCTCTAAGCTCTTAAGTATCTGATAGGAGCCTGTGGAGAGGAGTGTCTGCTCTCCTCCTGGCCACTGGAGCCCAAGATCACAATGTACACACCTCCATTTGTTGTGAGGAATAGAACACCAGCACTTAAGTGATTGTCCAAGCCAACATAATCACCAAAGCAATAGCCTTGCATAATACTCTTGTCAATACTCAGATATCAAGGGCCTTAAAAAATGAAGGAAAGTAACTGGAATGAATACAAATGCTTGCACCTAGAGAAGCCAATCCAGAATTGTTAGCTAACACTGCACTAATTCCATGGCTTGGCAATTCTCTCAACAGGAGAGGAGGGGCTTAGGTTTCTGTATTCCTCAAGACCCCGTATGGCCTGGTGAACTTGGAGTTGATCTAGGACCAAGGTAAATCATGTGGCTGGGCAGCCTGAGAACAAGGATGAAAGCAGAAGTCAGAGGCAGCAAGCAAATCTGGACTGTTTTACAGTATCCCAGCATCCTGGACTGACGGCATGAGCTGGTATTTCTCTCTCCAGTTCAGAAATCAGTGGCCAGTCATTGTTACAGACTCATCATCTTCTTCTTCTTCCTGAGAACATCTAACTCAAAAGAGCACTGCTGTGAAATACTGTAGGAAATGTGCATGCATTGAGTGCATTTCAAAAGAACAGTCCTTCAGTTTCAACTATTTTTATATTTGTAGTTGCTTATCTATGTACATGCTTTATCATATTGTGTTATAAATATGGAAAGCCTTCATTACCCAAGTGTAATTTGTTTCTGAAAAAGTCCATTTAAAATTAAGCCACCTGTAACGTTCCCAGTGGGTTGTCAAAGAAAAACAGTACTATATCACATCACATAGGACTCAGCAACTAGGAAGAGAAATACCAGTCAGGACAGAATACTCAAGAGTAAAGAAGGCATATGACAACCTGAATGCAACAACTATAAGCACACTTAAGGAAACTCAGCAGTACAAAGAAAAAAGTTTCTGGAGTTAGAAAGAAAAATTAAAGTGAAGAAGAGGCTAACGTTTTTGATATTTGAATTAGAGGCATGGGTGAGCAATGTAGAAAAAAAAAATCCACCCAAAATAGGAACAAAATGTCACAGTAAGTACTGGAAAAAAGATTAGCCTAGGATTTTATTCTGAAAAGAAAACGAAATTGTTTTAAACCATAGGAAAATACATTTATGTTTTCTTGTTTGTGAAGAGTTCAGGATAGAATTGCCATATCCTCTTAAAGTGAGCAACAGTGACATAAGTGTTGATTTTTCTTTTGGCACAGTTGTTCTGGCAAAACTGTATGATATTGTGCAGCCCTGTCTTCACAGTTGAGTTTTGTGCACAGTCATAACTAAGGTCTTCTTTATAAAAACATCGGAGGTTTCATCAGTTTCCGCACAGACCTCTCTAAAGCCTTGATATTCAAATTATTTTTTGACTCCCATCTTCTGACATCGTCCTTGTTAAGTTTCTCTTTTTCCCAAATTAACTGTACCAGATTTTGATTTTAGCTTTGCCAGTGATTTGAGCCGTTCTCTAGCATCATCAGCTTTGTGAACTCCTTCCTGTTAGCAAGTTTTATGGTTTCCATTTAACAACTATTTTCATTGCATCATTAGATTTTACAACAGCCACATTCAATGGCGGTTACTTACAAAGCTCCTTTGCTAGACTGAACTCTTTAATGGAGAAGCTCTGACTTATCTTCTACCAGCAGTGATTGCCATAAAGTAGGTACCAATTAGTATTAGCTGAATTTAATGGCTTTTCATTTTAGGTCTTCAAATATTGACTAGCATAGATGCTCACACAATATGTGATTTAGGATAAACTTTATTAAGTGGTTAATTCCTTAGCATAGTTTTTAAATGTGAGGTTGACTTCTGCTTCCTTATCCAGTCTGTATCTAGATAATAAGTATTTGGACCACAAGCACACACTGATATTGTTTAATTAACAGCCTCTTTAATGGAAGAGCTGTGACTTACTCATCTTCCACCTCCAATGACTGCCATCAAGTAGGTATCAGTTAACAGTATCACATTGAATGTCTCTTCATTTACAATCTTTATCTTTCAACATTTCCAGGCCAACCAGAAACCTATCATAAGCAGCACATAGCTCAGTTAAATCACTGGCAAGTTTAGAAAGACAGTCCAGAAGTAACTTTGGGCACACACAAAGTATTTCATAAATCTTATTTGATTGAAAAATGAATCTTCAAACAAGACAGAAAAGGTTTATTTTATCTATAATTTTACAAGGAAGTCTTGTTTGGGTGACCAGAGTAATTCCTGGATTTCTTTCCTTCCTCCCTCCCTCCCTCCCTCCCTCCCTTCCTTCCTTCCTTCTCCCTTTCCCGCTTCCCTCTTATTTCCTTCTTTATTTCTTTCACTCTTTCAGCATAAAGACGTTAGGTCAGCATTAGCATCCTGAAGGACCAAGACAGTTGATTGCAAGGGCCAAATATGTCAATGTCCATGAAAATAGAGTCAAGATGAACCCCAAAGAAAGGAAATTTGCTAATCTGGGTGTTACTTGCTCTCCATCCAATAGAGAGAGTCTTTAATGTGCTCATTTATCCCTCCAATCTTCAGGAGCTTTTCCAGCCATCTGGCTTGTTTACTGACCCTTGCCTTGTCAGGTAGCAGCCATAAATGTAAAGCTCTCAAATAGGAAAGTCTGTCTCATTTAGAAGACCTACTCTAGGCAAGGTTAGGAAGATGGGAGATAATGATCCTTTCCCATCTCCCTAGAATTTAAATACACAAATTAAAAAGCACATTAACTCTTTGTTTAAAAAGAAAAACAAAATGTCATCAAAGGCAGGCTCAATTCAAACGCAGTTTAGGCTAATGAAGGAGCTGTGTCCTTTTACTATTTGTTCTGGGAGCTTTTCAATCAGTTAGCACTGGCAAAGCTTCTGAACAAAGACGGTAATTACCAGATAAAAATTGCCTTCAGTGCATTGTCTAACTGTGTTCAGTTTGGCATGAATGGATTTATGATCCTTTCATTCCAATAGGAACTACCAGTCTGCCTTTCACTTCAAATAGCCTATTCATCTCAGCATAAAAACAGCTAAAATATACTAGCAGAATATGCTGCCTCTGCAAGCAAGCTGCACACAGCAGGAGTCAGCTTCTTCCAACAGGCACAAATATAGCTGGCTTTGAAAAACTACAAAACAAAGGCTCTAGAAAACTCTTGCATAATATTTTTTAAAAAACAACAATTATTTGGTTCCAGTTCCTTTTACTACTCTCTATCTTTTATCCAAAATTAAATTAATTCCATTGTGTATAAAATGGTCAAAAACACAAATTACAGCAGGGAATTTGTGCTTAAATAACGATCTGTGGTTGCTATTCAGATACATAGATTAATACTTTCTATTTCTTAGGGGGAAATGGCACAGAGAGGTGTTTTTGTTTTGTTTTGCTTTGTTTTTAATAGATAAGGCATAAAGAATCACTTTATCAGAAATAACTTAATTGGTGGCAATTTACTTGACTCCCAACATCCATCTGCAGTGCATTATCTGTTCTACCCCCCACCCTGTGCGTGAGGTAAATGCCTGTGTACATGTAAACCTTGTATTAGAAGCATGGAGAAGTACTCATAAAGGAATTTTCTATAGAAAATTAAGACCTTTTTTTTTTTATCTTTTGAGATGGAGTGTTGCTCTGTCGCTAGGTATGATCTTGGCTCACTGAAACCTCTGTCTCCCGGGTTCAAGCAATTCTCCTGCCTCAGCCTCCCAAGTAGCTGGGACTACAGGCGCACACCACCACACCTGGCTAATTTTTGTATTTTTAGTAGCGACGGGGTTTCACCATATTGGTCAGGCTGGTCTTGAACTCCTGACATCAGGCGATCCACCCGCCTCAGCCTCCCAAAGTGCTGGGATTACAGGCATGAGACCTTCATGGAGAACTTTGCATTGCAATAATATAATACAGAGCATGCTAAAATGTTGACCTTAGACTGTCTTCAATACAGTGGTTTCAAGATCAGTTCCAATCACAACCTCCTCATTGGTCAATATCACATGATGTCTTCGTGGTGGTATGAGTTGTGCAATTGATCCCGTTGGCTTTGATTATTGTTTTCTTTTTTTTTTTTTTTTTTTTTTTGAGACGGAGTTTCACTGTTGTTACCCAGACTGGAGTGCAATGGCATGATCTCGGCTCACCGCAACCTCCGCCTTCTGGGTCAAGCAATTCTCCTGACTACAGGCGTGCACCACCATGCCCAGCTAATTTTTGTATTTTTAGTAGAGACGGGGTTTCACCTTGTTGACCAGGATGGTCTGGATCTCTTGACCTCGTGATCCACCCGCCTCGGCCTCCCAAAGTGCTGGGATTATAGGCGTGAGCCACCGCGCCCGGCCGGCCTTGATTATCAGCAATGTTTCGTCAGGTGTATAAGAACTGCTCATGTTGGATTGTCCCAAATGCATCCTAGAAGTGATAACTATTTAACTAATTGATACAAGTATATAACTGTAACAGAGTAGAGTCTTGAAAAAGTACTCTCCAAAATTTGGGAGACTTTTTTTCTATGTCTTGACCTGTTACTAAGTCTATGTATGAGTAACTCCCTTTGCCTCTGTGAACTTCAGGCTGCTATTCTTAAAAACTGGAGATGGGAGTTGGTCCAGGCTACTCCTTTTGTCTCAAAGTATTTCATGGAGAAATGTGCTGATAAGATATACCACTGCATATGCTTGCTACTATGCCCTGCTGGAAGAATCAGGCCTCTGAGAATCCCTGCAATAAATACATTTAACTTTTTAGCTCAGCATTATAAGAATTTATATGAATAAGGAAGTCCTTTTTTTCTTTAGTGGAACAGTCCTAACATTCCCATCCTGTTTGTTTCTCAAACACACTTGGGGAAGCACTAAACTAGAGTGTCTGCAAATGCCCTTCCAGACCTAATCTAATTCTAGGCTCAGTCCCCACTCCATGGACCAATGGCAATGAACCCCCATCATGGCCAATCACTAGAGTGTCTGAGGATTTTTTAAATGCAGTGCAATTTTTTCTAGCCTCCAACATTCATAGGGACACAAACAACCTCTCCCTCCCTATTCTTCATCCTGCAAGTATGCAGAAAGTATCTATAATCACCAGAGAGAGACCAGGGCCCTTAGTCATGTAAATCAACATTCTTTAAGTGTGTTCTTGTTTGTGGCCCCTTGGTAGATGAGATTAAAGGTCAGCCCTGAGTAATCTGAATATATATGAAGTAATGATATTTTGCCTATCTGTCTCTTGCCTTTTGACATCAATGCAAATTACACCTTTAAAAAATCTACCCAAATACCCTAATCTCCTTTTTTAACTTCCCAACAACTCTCTCACAGGCCTTGTCAAGACTTTGCTGGCAAATCTGTTTTAAATCCCAATTGCTCCCATTTTTGCTCACTTCCACTTTTTTATTCTCTCATACACCCAGAGAACAACTATCAGCTACCACCCATATAACAGCGGTTTCCATATTCAAAATCTAATTCTCCCTTAACATTCTGTTCTTCATTTCATTTACCATTTCTTCTAGAATTTCACCATCCTAACTTTTAATGGCTTTGATTGCTGTTCTCTGGATTTTCTCCAAGTTCTACATCTCTCCCTTGAACTTAAGTTCCCAATTTGAACACAGTGCTTCCATGGAGATATGACTAATAATGCATTGGCTCTTAAATCTGGCTGAACATCAGAATCATATTTTTTGAAACTATGGATTACTGAGCCCACACAGCCATGTACAAAACATTAAATTGTTATTTTTGATTTCTATACTTGTTAAACAGGATCCAGTTAAGCTAAAGAACAGCTTCAACCTATTTTCTCACCGCTTCTGTGATCATGAACAACCAGCCACAGTGTGTCTCCCTCCAATATTAACTTGCCTTGGTTGATAAAGCTTTCAGGAAAGAAACTCATCATATCACAAATACCACAGTGATTTTTATCCAAACGGGTTCCTTCCAAAATTCCATATCCATCTAAATGTTTACCTCATTGGGAGGCCTTTCGTAACCCATGCAACTCAACTAAAAACTCTCACGGTTTTTATGTGTTTTGTTGGGGATTGACCCCATTTTGCATTGCATTGCTAGCATAGTATGTCTGGCGTGGGCATGCCTTCTGAAGGGTGGAATTTCCCATCAAGGAAATAGGAAAATGCCACTGGTGATGAGCTGAAGACTGATTTACTCTACCAAGCATGACTTTAATGACTACTTACTTATACACCCTTAAGACCCTTTTAGATTATAGAATCCCTTATTCTTGTGTTTGCCTTCTTTTTTTTTTGTTTTTGTTTTTTTTTTTTTTTGAGACGGAGTTTCACTCTTGTTACCCAGGCTGGAGTGCAATGGCGCTATCTCGGCTCACCGCAACCTCCGCCTCCCGGGTTCAGGCAATTCTCCTGCCTCAGCCTCCCGAGTAGCTAGGATAACAGACACACGCCACCATGCCCAGCTAATTTTTTGTATTTTTAGTAGAGACAGGGTTTCACCATGTTGACCGGGATGGTCTCAATCTCTCGACCTCGTGATCCACCCGTCTCGGCCTCCCAAAGTGCTGGGATTACAGGCTTGAGCCACCGCGCCCAGCCTGTGTTTGCCTTCTGACCCCAGTAATGGGAATGAATCTGTTTCAGTTAAAATTAAATATTCCTCTGCATACATTTCCCACCAAATAGCAGCTAGAATGAAGGTCCCCTCAACTTTGAGGACAGAGCATTTATAACCTCCCTATCACAACCACAAGATGTAGCATATACTAGTATTATTTTAAAAAATGTTTTCCCAACAAGATTGCATACATTCTGAGAGGAAGTGTTATGTCTTAAAACCTTTGCATTTCCTATAGAGGACTCTACCTAGTAAATAGTCTTTAGTAAATTCACCATCAGAATGCAAAAATCAAAGTAACTTAGGGGATAAGCATTCTAATCTCTCATTTTATAGTTGAGGAAACAGCTTCAGAGAATTGAAATGATTTGCCCAGATAAAAGTTTGTAGTCAAAACTAGATCTCAGACTACTCTATTCCTCCGGCTCTTTTTGTTTACTCCATATATCCTCTGTTAACTGACCAGATTGACTGATTGGCCTGGCTCTATCACCAGGAAGTCAAAGTAAAATTCCACCACTGAACTCTGGAAAGGCATGTCTTCCGAAGAGTGGGATTGCCCATCAAAGAAACAGGAAAATGCCATTAGCAATGAGCTGAAGACTGACTGATTTACGCTACCAGGCATGCTTTTAATGACTACTTGTACAAACATGTAGGTACACCAACATTGGGTAGATTCATAGTGTTAGGATAAATTAGGTAATTGAGTACAAAATACAGGCACAAGCTAGACCAGGTCCAGATAGACCTAGTATCAGTTGAAACCATCATATCAAAAATAAACAGCAGAAAGACGTGATCACTTTCATTGACTTCAGCTGGAAACATCTACATTCCAATTTCAGTTTAGCAAGACTTCATCAGAAGGTTTCTCCCACAAATTGAGGTCCATCTTACTGTTATTATTTGAATTCTTTGTGTGTATTTTTAGTTTGGAACATCTTGGTGTTCGTGCTGCTACAGCAGTTTCTATTACTGTTTGATGCTAGGACTCTTAAGCTCCAGCCACGTTTTCACCCAGCTGAGTCGCCTTCATATCACCCCTTTCTGGGAAGTAAGATCATCTAGATAGATTCTCCAAAAGAAATACCCAGTGAGGGAGGGGCAACCAGCATGGCCACAAATCAGTCCTTATGAACCCAGGGCCTGAGCATAAAAGGCTATTTGATAATACATATAAAGGAATTTAGAGGTGGCAGAGACAGCAACTCAATGTTTAACTTGTAGAATATATTCTTTAGAAATCCCTGAAGCATTCTAAACCCCATAAGTTGCCCAGACACTGAAAACCCAAAAGAAAAGCTTTCCCTCTTAGTTAAGGTCAGGGAAGCGGAGGTGTTTCTCAGAAAACGTGTGGCTTCATTGGCATTATGAGCCTGAAAAAATTCTTCAAGCCCAACTGTGAATGAGTCAGCAGAGTTTTCTAGAACAGCCAAGGAGAGAATGCTTTTCTTAGGAGACTATTTATTTGGTTGCTACATAATACAGTAGATTAATTAGGAGTAAGAATGAGTGAAACTATTTGGAAAAAGTGGTAGCAGCTTGAAAGCTTCACCCACCCTTGACCTAATGGAGGAGGAAACGTTACAGTTCTATGTAATTCATTATTTTGAGGGGGTGGAAGAAAGTGACATCAGCCAAAGTATTCTTATAGAATCTTTGAGCATATTGGCCCAGAATATCACCCTTATAAGGTCAAGATTATAGAACAAATGCATTGGTTCAACATTTAAATAAAGCCTTGATATTTAAAGGTATCAAATATGCCCAGTGTGACTCCCAATATGTTAAAAAAGAAAAAAGATCAAGAGCAAAATCTAGCCAAAATGAAATTAATATGGCTTAGAAACATCTTTCTTCATTTTCTAAATGTTTCCATATCTGGCAAAATGACCAGAATGGAGGGTGAATGCTTTCAACATGCTCCAAATTCAAACTCCAAGTTTAAGTGATTACTTAAGAGGCTTTAGTCTCTGAAATCCACATGTCCTCACGTGGCATCATTAAATGTTTGCTTCTTAGGCTATTTCTTCTCTTTTCTTGGTCATCAATTGCTCCAACTCTACTGGATCCCATCAGCATACATACACCGGCATGTATTCACCACCAGGTTAAAACAATTGTCAACTCATGGTCAACTTCATTTCATTCATACCCTTCCCTCTCAACTATTTTTTGTTTTTTGCTGGTTTGTTTTGTTTTGTTTTGTTTTGAGACAGGATCTTGCTCTGTTACCCAGGCTGGAGTGCAGTGGCATGAACCTGGCTAACTGCAGTCTCGCCCTCTCAGGTTCAAGCAGTCCTCCTGCCTCAGCCACCCAAGTAGCTGGGACCACAGAAATGCACCACCACACCTGGCTCATTTCTGTATGTTTTGTAGACAGAGCCTCATCATGTTGCCCAGGCTGGTCTTGAGTTCCTGGGCTCAAGCAATGCCAGCCTTAGCCTCCCAAAGTGCTGGGATTATAGGCATGAGCCAGTGTGCCCAGCCACTCTGGGTTATTTTGAATTACTTTCCAGACATTGGATTGTTTTATTCGTAAATAGTTAAGCATTTATCTCGAAAAATAAGGATCATTTTTAAAACATAACTATAACACAATTATCTCACCTAAAAATATTACCAGCTTTAAACAATGTTCATAAATTCTATTTCTTACAGAGAACTAGAAAAAGTGCTAGAAGCTGACCAGAGACAAAACAAAGAGCACGGTTCTTTTTGGGGCATCTGCTTAAGGAACATCACATGCCCGCCTCAACAGGCTCCCCCTCTCTGTATTCTGTCATTAGGAGCAGCAGGACATTCGGTAATGAGAAGATGGAGATATCATTCTTATATAATGCTGCAATCCGGAAGCAGCACTCTCAAAAAGGTAAGTTTTTTAGGTTATTTTTAGTCTGGTTTACAATTTTTAAAAAAATCCTTCATTGAACTTTGACTCTGCAGGTTCTAGAAAATAGAATATTGTGGGCAAGACTGGCTTCAGAAGTTTTATGGCTTAATAGAAAAAGGTGGGCAGACCTGGTGAAAATCTTTGCAGGGACATACATGCCTCTGAAGCCCAGTATTTTGCCTCTCTCTCTCTTTTTTTTTTTTTTTCCAGACAGGGTCCCGCTCTGTTGCCCAGGCTGGAGTGCAGTGGTGCGATCTCGGCTGACTGTAACCTCCGCCCCCCAGGCCCAAGCAATCCTCCTACCTCAGCTTCCTGAATAGCTGGGACCACAGGCATGTGCCATCACACCTGGCTAATTTTTTGTATTTTTGGTAAAGACAGGGTTTTGCCATGTTCCCTAGGCCAGTCTCAAACTCCTGAGCTCAGGCGATCCACCCACAGCAGCCTTCCAAAGTGCTGGAATTGCAGGCATGAGCCACCGTGCCCAGCCACTCTCATTTTTTAAAAAACCAAAGAAAATAATCTTAAATCAATCTTGTACTTGTTTTATGCACACCACTTTTGCTTGCTTCTTAAAGAGTATATGATTAGCTATACAAGTGACTTTAGGTTAAGAAAATCCTTAGTCTTGAGAAAAGCACTGAAGAGGAAGGAGAAGATGCCAGACCCCAAGACATCCACCAAAAATAGTTCAAAATTAGATTGTCTGGCAGGGCAAACAATCCCATCAGCTTCTGCCAGCCCCTATATTCTGGCTGGCCCCAGAATTTAGTCAGGATCGAACTAAAATGTTTTGGTTTCTGGGGTGAGCCTTCATCCAGGTCAAAATATTCTGGAAGAAGGCTCGCCTGGCACCTGGAATTCACACCCTCGAGCTCTCCTTTTCACAGAACAGCTTTCGTCAGATTTATTGACAGCATAGCGGGGCATGATTAACGTATAATCCAATAGAGTTGAGCTTTTGACCTTGGCACTATCGACATTTGGGGCTAGCCAATACCTTGCTGTGGCCCTCCTGTGCACTGTAGGATGTTATCAGCATTCCTGGCCTCCACCTGCTAGATGCCAGGAGCACCTCCGCCCCCACAGAAGTTGTGTTAACCAAAATGTCTCCAGATACTGCCAGATGTCCCCTGGAGGGCAAAATCAACTCTGGTTGACCACCACCGCAATAGTATTTTTTTTAAATCAAATATATGAAACATAAAGATTGCTAAGCAATATAGATTATTTCAGATGTCCAGTCTTTTTTTTTTTTTTTTTTTTTTTTAAGATGGAGTTCCTCTGTCACCAGGCTGGAGTGTAGTGGCATGTTCTCAGCTCACTGCAACCTTCAACTCCCTGGTTCAAGTGATTCTCCTGCCTCAGCCTCCTGAGTACCTGAGATTACAGGCACGCACCACCATGCCCAGCTAATTTTGTGTATTTTTAGTAGAGACAGAGTTTCACCGTGTTGGCCAGGATGGTCTTGAACTCCCGACCTTGTGATCTACCTGTCTCGGCCTCCCAAAGTGCTGGGATTACAGGCGTGAGCCACTCCACACGGCCTAGATGTCCAGTCTTAAAGGAAACCACTACTATCATCATTAGCCAAAAAAAGAAAAAACAAACAGTGCTAATAATTAGATATAAAATAATCAATGAAAACTATCATTGCCTTGAAATAATCCCTGGAGGAAATGAAACATCTGTATAAATTTTATCCTTTCACGTGTGAAGATGACTGGGATAGCAGGTGTGGTAAAATACATTGTTCCAAAGCCTGTTCTGTGGTCTGCTGATGAGAATATTCCCTGGATTGGGCTACAGCTGCCATGTGCAGTCTCTCTATTGACAGTGTTTCTCAACCACTCCTGAAAATCCCCACATTGTTTGAACTCGAGTTTTGTAATTACAGAGATGTGGTTCTCAGAGCCAAAAATGAAGCTGCCTGGCTGGAGCAGCAGGATATAGAATAGGCCCTTGGGACTGGTAGATTATAACTTTTGTGGTTTCAAGTACTCATAAATGTGGTGGAGAGGGGTTTTGGAGATGATCCACAACTTGTCAGAGACCCTGCTATTTTTTCTACCCACAGCCATTGTAGAGAATCCAAGCCGAGTTTAAGAGTGCTGTAGAAATACACTGCTGCTACTGCTGTTTCTATTATTGTCTGATGCTGGGACTCTTATGCTCCAACCACGTTTTCACCCAGCTGAGTTGCCTTGTATCACGCCTTTCCAGTGAGTAAGATCATCTGGATAGATTCTCCAAAAGAAATAACCCAGTGAGGGAGGGGCAACCAGCATGACCATGATGCTAGTTGTTGTGTGCGAATGGTAAAATGAATGAAATTATGTGTGTGTGTGCACACTAGTCATTATATGCATGCAGACCCATACATATGCATATGTAGTATAAATGAATCTCCATAAATGCCTAAGGTGATGGCAGTGATGAGGGGCAGTTAAAAATGTTAAGCACAAATTGGAGCTGAGACACTGATCAGAGAAAAATTATCCATAATACTGAGAAAGAGCCATCTGTCATGGCTGGAGGCTCAAGCAGAGAAGGGCTAAGTGGAGAGGCCCCGGGAACAGATGGAGAGGCTTGAACCCCCACACAGAGCAGAGGGTCCAACAGCTGGGACTGATTAATCCAGACGGCTGACTATTACATCATACGTTGGATTACACCCAAGCGAGTGGCTAAAAGCTCCTAGCACGTTCAGGCCAACATGGAGGCACTTCACAAATGGCATCCACCTTGGAATTCCATGAGGGATGAAGACACTGCTCAGCCCTGCCTTCTTGTCCTCTATGGAAAGAGCAAGAGGAATGAAGACAGGCCCTTCTCACCCCTTTATTCTTCTTTATTCTCAGGGTAAATGGAAGTAGAGAAGGAGAACAAGTGAGCTTTTTAAAGAATCTTGTTGACCTGTGTCTTTGTTCTCTGCTGGCTCTCTAAATTACATGATAGAGAGAATGATAAGGAACTTTAATTGTATGAAGTTCAGTTCAGTAAATTGATCCCCTAGCCTAACATGTGATAAAAAGTTTCTGAAGATGAACTTGATCTACTCATGCTTCTTAGTAATCCCACAAATGCTTTATATGACATTTCAGAAGCTCAGGTAATCCCACAAGCATTTTAGCAACATTTCAGCTCAACACCTGTCCCCTCTCCAATGTTCTCTTCAAGTCAGAAACCTAACTTTCAGTACCCAACTCTACTGTCAATCAGTCACTGGG
Source organism: Callithrix jacchus (assembly GCF_049354715.1). Classification (NCBI taxonomy): domain Eukaryota; kingdom Metazoa; phylum Chordata; class Mammalia; order Primates; family Cebidae; genus Callithrix; species Callithrix jacchus. The sequence goes on from NC_133524.1 coordinate 13,584,872, forward strand.
GCCTTATGGAATTGATGGAGTCTTGTAGATTCCCTCTCCTTCGCATTGCTTGAAACCATCTTGGCCTCTCTATCCCCATTGCTGTTGCCTTAATTCTGATCTTTAGTAAGTCCTGCCTGGACTGTTACAATAGTTTCTTTTAAGCTATCTTCTGGTTTCTTTGCTCCAGTGCATTCTTTTCATAGGGTCGGAGCCATAACAAAACTTCCTCTTTGCCCCCTGAATCTGAAAATCACTGACAAGAAGCAGGTTAATAAGGAGAAAAGGCATACAAATTTATTTGAGATCATAGTTTTACATGACTCGGGAGCCTTTAGTATGAAGACCCAAACATAGAGCAAACTGTCCATTTTTAGGCTTACATTCAACAAAGTATGGACAGCCGTGTAGAAATGTGATTGGACAAAAATGTTGTGATCTAACGCTAATAGACTGAGTGGAGAAACCCGGCAAGGCTTTTATGTCTAGATCCTTCTTGACCTCTCTGAGCAGCTTTCCTTCCTTCTGGGTATGGGGCAGGATCCTCTCTGGAATGGAGGTCTTAGGACCTACAGCCAAACTAGGTAGGTCGGAGAATTTCTGTATAGCCAGACACAAATAGTGGGAGGGAAAGTTAGAGTAATGTTTTTAGGTTCTTTGGCTGACTTTGGGGAAAAGGGTTTCTGGTTTCTAGAACCTGCCTTGGGGAAGAATAATTCTAGCTTCTGTGGCCCCTCTGGAGAGAATGGGACTGAGAGACAGGAGGGCAGGAGAAGGTCAGAGAACAACATTTGCTTCTGAAGCGTTTATTTTGGGGTATTGTTTTCTGAGTCTCCACAATAGCTTCCAGAATCGCTTTCTTAAAACTGAAATCTGTTCATATTATTTTCCTGCTTACCACTCTTGTATAACTGCCCATTCTCAAAGGTTTTTAGACATATTTAGACTTGACAGAGTATAGATGAAATTCATTAAAGCAACAGAATTCTATATACGTAGTCAGATTTTCATGAAACTCTAATTTTTTTTTCAGAGAAATAAAGTTCATCACAGTGAGTCAAGAAGCCTCATTCCAAGCTATGGTGTAAATTTCATAGCCTAAGAAATGTGCACGTTGCCTTTTGCTAAGTATGACACATCACCTCTCTCTCACAAAGGGATATATGTTTCTACCAATGTAAATTCATTAGTTTTGATCAATGTTTTGTGAACTCAAAAGTATCTGAGACAGCTCTCAATCAATTTAGAAAGTTTATTTTGTTAAGGTTAAAGATATGCCCGCGACACAGCCTCAGGAGGTCCAGATAACATGTGCACAAGGGGGTCAGGGGACAGCTGGCCTTACACATTTTAGGGAGACAATACATCTGTCAGTACATGTAAGGTTTGCATTGGTTTGATCTGGAAGGGTGGGGCAACTCAAAGCCAGGGTGGTGCTTCCAGGTCCTAGATAGATTTAAACATTTTCTGATTGGCAATTGGTTGAAAAAGTTATTATCAGTAGAAAAGATTGTCTGGGTTATGATAAGTGGTTGTGGCGACCCAGGTTTCATCATGCAGATGAAGTCTCCAGGTAGCAGGCTTCAGAGAAAATAGACTGTAAATGCGTTTTTATCAGACTTAAGGTCTGTGTTGATACTAATGCTAGAGGGCTATAATGAGGCTTGTCCAACCCCCTCTTCCATCATGACCTGAACTAGTTTTTCAGGTTAACTCTGGAATGCTCTTGGACAAAAGGAGGGGTTCATTTAGATGGTTGAGGGACCTTAGAATTTTATTTTTGGTTTACAGTATCGTGGTTATATAAGATGTTAACATTAGGAGGTGCTGGGTAAAAGGCATATGGGAACCCTCTGTATTACCTTTGCAACTCTTCTATAGATCTAAAATAATTTCAAAACGTTACTATTAACTATAGTCTTGAGATTATTTATGAATATTTTATCTGAATAATGGGAATACCATCTAATGGTGCGCTAATACCTCTTTCCCCAACTCCACATTCAGTGATAGCTAGTTGTTAGTTTCACATCAGACAGTGTGGGAGTATTTACACCCTGGCAAGTGGTAAGTGCTATAAACATTTATCAGCATACTAAGGCAGCCAGATGTGACTTTCTCTGCCTGAATATGAAAAGGTATCAATACATATAGGTTGCCAAAAGTGCAAGGGAGAAGAGAAGACAGCAGCTGTGGAAACAAGCTCCCCTCTTTCTCTGTAAAGGATGCAAATCTGCTTATGAGTGTTTCAGAGTCACTGGGCAATCCAGGTCACAGGCATATGGCAGAGATCCCTGTGCTGCTCCCAGCCCCCAGGAAGGCAGGGTATGGAGCCTGTCATTTGAAATCCTGAGACCTTGGGGGATGCAGGGAGAAGCTGTGGAAGCCAAACAGCAATCTTCTCATAATTTTAGCCATGATGAGTATATTAAGAATCATTCAAATATTTCAAATTTGGCATTGGGGGCAGGGCCAATCAGTTCTACATAGCAGCTACCAGCATAACATTTTCCGTCATGGTTTTCTGTCCACTAAATGTCATGTTATTATTACTCGATTTAGTATATGAAGAAAAAAAGGAATACTTCCAGGGACCACACACTCAACAGAGTGGGATGTTGAAAAGATTCACCATCCAGATCTTTCAAGGTAGAGGTGATCAACACTGAGGGTACAGTTTGATTTTTTTTTTTTTAGATGGAGTCTCACTCTGTTGCCCAGGCTGGAGTGCAGTGGCACAATCTTGGCTCACTGCAACTTCTGCCTCCCAGGTTCAAGTGTTCTCTTGCCTCAGCCTCCTGAGTATCTGGGACTGCACTTAACATGCCTGACTAATTTTTGTATGGCCTCAAGTGATCCATCCGCCTCAGCCTCCCAAAGTACTGGGATTACAGGTGTGAGCCACCCCACTGGGTCCTACAGTTTGATCGTTTTTTTAAGGAGCAAACTCGATTCAACTTTCCACATACACGGGGTTTCACACTGGCAGTGTGAGGCAGGGGGTCGGAGGTGGGGTTAAGTATTGAAATCAGCATATAAGGCAGTAATAGTTGATAATCAAAACTACTCTCTAAAACTCAAATCCGTGGTTCTGCAGAGGTGGTACACTGCTAGAGGGAATTTAGAATATTATGTGTTTTTTGGTTAGCATACCCAAGGGAGGGGCACCTTAGATATTAATGAGCCACAGCTGGGGATTTTAAGCAACACTCATTGCTCATAAAGTCCAGGAAAAAGAAGGATCCTCTCCGGTCCTGCAGGGCTTCTGAATGCTCTGCTAGACCTGCATAGTGTGTGAAAACCTGCTCAAGATTATCTGAGGATAGATGCTCACAGCATTTTACAACTAAACACTAAAGTATTTTTAGCAATTTTAATAAGCACTGAGTTTTTCTGGAAATCAACTACTATATGAATCAAAAGTTTGTGTTTGGCTCTGTAGGGAACTTTTAGCACAAGTCGTTCATTGTTCTGCAAAATCCTGACACCACCAGTTCTCAATATAACACACCTGAATCTACTGGCATTTGTAATTATTACAGCCTTAGTTTTCCTACAACTGTTTATTATTAAAGGGGAGTACTGTTCTGATAAGGTTGGAAATCATTGCCTTGAATTTCCATCAATCACTGGAATCTCAGCTGCTTGAAACCAATATGTAGGGGCCAAGGGAAAACCTCCCCTTCGCCCTCTGAAGGCTTGCTGAAAAATCAACTGACAATAGGCAGATTAACAGGACAAAAGGCATACAAATTTATTAACGTGCAGGAGAGTCCTACAACGTATAAGATCTCAAAGAAATGGCCAGATAATTAAGGCTTTTATACCATCTTGAGGTTACAGAATGAATGGGGCCTTGGGAGATCTCAAAATGTGCTATGTTGTCAAAACAAGGTTATGGGAGAAGAAGAGGAGACCTGGCTGGCAAAGGTGGTCTTGTTATGCAGATAAGACCTCATAGGTAGCAGCTCTTAGAGAGAATAGATGGTAAATGTTTCTTTCAGACCTTTAAAGGTGTCAGCCTGTCAGTTCATCTTTCCTAGATCCGGACAAGGGAGAGACTAAGAAAAAATCTGGCTGCATCAGTGCAGATTTTCTCTACAGGTGCAAATCTCTCCCCACAAAAGACAGATTTGCAGAGCTGCTTCTCTTTGCTGGCGCTCTGAACAGCCATCTCAAAATGTGTCAAAGAAATATATTTTGGGGTGAAATATTTTGGTTTTCTTTAAAGTCAAGAATGAAATGTTTTTTTTTTCACTTTATATTCAGGTTGTTGTCGCCTTTCCCAGGGACACCAGAGGTCCTGGCTTTACTTAAAGACAAGCCTTCTCAACCTCAGAACGAATTAACATTTGGGGAAAATGCACACTGTGCACAGTGCACAGGACGGAACCCGAGCCCCCACCCCAACATGGGGTATATCCGTGGTCTCTACCCACTAGATTTGAGCAGCAACCTCCCCACAAGTTATGACAACCAGTGTTGAAACGTTGTACAAATTAAATTTAACGGAGTTTAACTGAGTAAAGAACAATTCTAAAATCAGGCAGCCCACAGAACCACAATAGGTTCAGACTCCAGGTCTGCCACATGGTTAGATAACATTTATGGACAGAAAAAGGAAAACGACACACAGAAAACAGAAGCGAGGTACAGAAACTGCTGGATTGGTTTTATGGCACCGTGTTTGCCTTATTTGAACAGGGTTTGAACAGTTGGCTGCCTGTGATTGGCTGAAACTGTAATTGGTACCAAGGTAGGTTTGTCTGTTTACATATCAAGTTAGGTTACAGTTCACTATGTACAGAGAAACCTTTAGGCCAAACTTAAAATATATAAGGAGGCAGATTTAGGTCAGACTTAGCTTTAACACCAGAAGTGTCTCTAGACATCGCCAAATGTCTCCTGGGGCACAAAATCACCCCTAGTTGAGAACCTCTGGTTTAAGGCAACTCCACTCCGGAATTCTTTTCAGAATGAGAATTTGGGTCATGTTTCTCAAAGCACGATTTGCAAATCAGATCAAAAATACAGGATTCCCCCAAGGTACTAGTCAAAAGTGCAAATCAGAATCTGGAGTGTGTCATATGGTGGGCCAGACAGAGGCAGGCGTGATGCCTCTTGCCTGTAATCCCAGCACTTTGGGAGGCCAAGGCAGGTAGATTTGAGGTCAGGAGTGTCCGACCTACCCTCTGCGAGAGGACTGAGCTCGTTCAGAAAAAACCGGACCGCAGGCTAGGAGAAAGTTCATAAGTTCAGGCTTTATTGAGAGAAAAGAGCCTCCGGGCGTGCCAGCCGGGATGAAAAGGAAAAATGGCCGCGCCGCTCAGAGGGGCAGGGTAGTTTTATAGGGGTAGAAGGGCTGGAGGAGTGGAAAAGTTGGGGGCTGAGGTGGTGGGCAACTGTTGGCCAGTTTGAACCGCTAGGCGGGAAGCCAGGCGGCGGGAAGCCAGGGAGAGCTGATGAGGCAGAAACCGGGCGGCGGGAAACTGGGGAGTGCTGATGAGGCAGAAGCGGCGGGAGGGGAGCTGGGGAGTGCTGATAAGGCAGAAGCGGCGGGAGGTGGCTGCGGCGGCGGGAAGGCCAGGGCGGTATGTAAAGATAGGAGAGCCTCTTTGTGGGGGGAGGGAAAGAGAGAGAGAGAGCTTTCACGGTAGAGGCAGAGTTTTCCAGACATTCCCGACTCCTTAAAGAAAAGAAAAAGGGGTCAGGGGCGTCGGTTGTCTCTCTGGCTACTTCCTGCTGACAAGGGTCGATGGGGGGTTCTGAAGAGGTCTCTTTTCTTAAGGAGCCTGGATGTTCAGGGAGAGGTCTGTTTCTTGCACTCGTTCAGGGCAGGGTTGGAGCAGCATCTGGTGGATGGTGACTCGAGTCAGTTCTTGAAAGCGCCGCTGTATGAACTGTAGAAAGCAAGGAGCAATAAGTAAGATTAGGCAAACGGCTACTAGGGGCCCAAGCAATGGGGACAAGAGGGTATACATAGAGGAAGACCACCACGCTGTGGCTTCAGCCGAGAACTTCTGACTGCAGGTTAGTTTTGAGTTTCTGGAGGCTCTCGATTCGGGTTTCTACTAGGCCGGATTCATTGATGTAGTAACAGCACTCTTCTTGTAGGAAGATACAGGTCCCTCCTCATTCAGCAGTGAGCAGGTCCAGGGCTCTTCGGTTCTGCAAGGCAACTTGGGCAACTGAGGTGATCTGTCATTGGAGTGATGCTAAAGACTCAGTAGAGTCATCAATAGCTGCTTGGAGTTGTGAGGTCAGTCGGGCTATGGCCAGGTGAGAGTGGACTAGTGCCCCTCCCCCGAATCCTGCTGCAAGTGCTGAACCAGCAAGGGAGACTCCAACGGCAATGGGTAGGAAGGCAGCTCGTCGGGTGCGGTGATGGGGAGCTTGCAGCATCTGGAATTCGGCTGAAGAATATATAGTGAGTCGAGGGACTAGGGTTACTGGGAGGCATAAAAGAGATGAGGAAAGACCGATGTAGAGAGTTTTTGTTAAGGTCCTGTTACACCAAAAAAACGTTCCTCGTGGGGCTGTTATATTGGTGGTTACCCGTATAGTTCTGTTACAGCTAGGGAAGTTTCGGCCTAGGGAATAGCACACAGGTAGCTGTTCAAAATCAGGTGGAGTGTAGAGATCGACTTCCCTGACGGGGGAGAAGGAAGAAGTTGAGGCTGAAAGGTTGAGAGGGATGGGGTAAGGGACTGCAACGAAGGGAGTCTGTCCTAAGAAGGCACACATGAGGCATGAGGTTAGGTCAGTTAGTCCTGAGAGGTTAGCTAACTTGATTCCTTCTTGGAGAAAAGTTAACCAGGAAAACGGAGACGAATGTGGTTGTAATTGGTCATTCAGAGATTTTTCTTGTAGACTAATATCAGAGTGGACTTGGTGGACTGTACGTATGTATGTCCGCCAGATGTACAGGTGGGAAGAGGGATATTTGGTATCTATGTGGTCATACACGGCAGCTTTCTGGGGGCTTTTCCACCGGTTGTCCCAGGGGTCAGGTATGAGAATGGAATACCGTGTAGAACCGATAATGGTGTTTCCTTCTCCATCTATGTCTGGGATGATTTTGAGCTGAGATCGGGCAGGTACTGTGGACTTGACGGCTATATGTAGTCGACAGTTCATCCAAGTACATCCCATGCAGGAGCGCCAAGGAGTATTATTGCATGCACCTGATGGTTGGTCATGGTTGAAGCACATGAGAGGTATATTAGTATGGATGTTGTGGAATTTGGTGAAGTTCAGATATATGGCCCTTTGGCATCCGGCTGCGGGGCAGTCGGAAGTTGCAAGAAGATGGTTGTGGCTGTATGGGGGGGTATTACAGATGAAGGTGGTTTTGGTATAGTTTTCAGTTAGGAAAAATCTCCATCTGTAGGGGGTGTGGCTGCTAGGCCCTGGTAAGTTTGACAGATAAAGGGCCAGTAGGAACAGCCTTCCAGCATAGGGAGGGTCCATGAGGGGCCTTTTTTACCCGAGACAAGTGGACCCAAGATGGGATTTCAGCAACTCTTATAGCTGATGGAGTGGTAAGGAGGACTGTGTATGGTCCTTCCCACTTGGGGGTGAGGGGTTTTGGGGAGAGGGTCCTGATAAGAACTGAGTCCCCGGGGGAGACTTTCTGTATATTTTCAGATGGCTGGGTGGGTTGGGGAAGAGAAGCGTTGGCGTGTTCTCGGAGAAGGCTGCGAAGGAGAGTAAAGTAGGGGAGGTAGCTGTCTAGAGGAGTGGTCTCTGGTGGTGGGGGAGTTGAAAGTAGGAAGGGGCGACCGTACAGCAGCTCAAACGGGCTAAGCTGTGATGGGCCCTGGGGGCTTGCTCTCAACCTGGTGAGGGCGATAGGAAGCAAGGTTACCCAGGATTGGCGGAGCTCAAGCATGAGCTTGGTCAGATGCTCCTTTATTAGGCCATTGGCCCGTTCCACCTTACCAGAGGACTGAGGATGGTAGGCGGCGTGTAGCTTCCACTGAATTCCTAGAGAGGTAGAAACGGCATTAATGACTTTGGAGATAAAGGCTGGGCCGTTGTCTGACTGTATGGTAGCCGGGAGTCCAAAGCGTGGGATGATGTCTTGAATGAGATGAGTGGCTACTGTCCCGGCAGACTCAGAGGCTGTGGGGTAAGCTTCAATCCAGCCTGAAAAAGTGTCAACAATGGTTAGCAGATACCGGTACTGTTTGTGCTTTGGCATATGGGTGAAATCAATTTGCCAGTCTTGGCCAGGTAGGAACCCGCGTAGCTGATGAAGCTGGCGCCGAGGATGACAGGAACCCTGGGAATTAGTTTTTGTGCAGACAGTACATGAGGACTGGACTTCCTGTATGGTACTGAGGAGATGGTGAGGGTGAAAAAGTGGGTTGAGGAACTGGTATAAGGCTTTAGGCCCAATGTGGAGTGAATTGTGGATGTCTTGGATTATCTGGTACTTTTGCTTTTCGGGGAGGATGAGGAGGTTATGCTTGAAGGCCCAGTCATCCCTGAACCGTACCCCGGGGGTAGACTGGAGGGCCTGGAGTTCTGAGGTAGAGTATTGAGGGCTATATGACTTGGACAAGAAACAGAGAGTGGAGGTGGGTGGTGGACGGTTTCTTGCTGTGTCTTTAGCTACCCTGTCTGCAAAGGCATTCCCTGCGGCTATGGGTGAGTTCAGGGACTGATGCCCTTTACAGTGGACGATGGCTACCTTGCTAGGGAGTTGAACGGCTTGAATAAGGGCAGCAATGAGTTTTCCATTGAGAACGGGCGTGCCCTTAGTGGTGAGGAAGCCTCGTTCCTTCCAGATCATGCAGTGTGAGTGAGCTATGAGGAAGGCATACTTGGAGTCAGTATATATATTTACTTCTTTGTTCTGGGACCAGGATAGGGCCTGAGTAAGGGCGACTAATTCAGCCTGTTGTGAAGTGGTCCCAAGAGGAAGGGGGCGGGTCTCTATAATTTCAGAGTGAGTTACTACAGCATAGGCCACTCTCCGTGGGCCGGTGGGATGAGGTATAGAGCTGCCATCAACGAATAGGGTAATGGAGGCAGATGGTAGGGGTTGAGGTAGCAAGTCGGGACGAGGAGACTGGGCTAATTTGAGGATCTCAGTACAGGAATGTAGGGGGCTGGAGTACAGAGGGCAAGGGAGGAGGGTAGCTGGGTTTAATGAGGAGCAGTGAGAAAGAGTGATGTTGGGGTTCTCAATAAACAGTAGGTGAAGCAGTTGAATACGGGAGGGCCCGAGGTGGGGCAGAGAGTGTTGACTGAGCAGTTCAGTCAACCTGTGTGGAGAAAAGACTTGGAGTGAGAGTTGTAGATTGATCTTAAGAGCTTCTGTGGTTAGGGTGACGGCTGCAGCTAGGGCTCTAAGACATGGCTGCCATCCTCGCTCAGTTGGGTCAAGTTGTCTAGACAGGTAGGCTATAGGCAGAAGAGTCTTTCCAACTGGTTGGACTAGCACTCCTACAGCTGTATGTTGTTTCTCGTCTGTATATAGTTGGAAGGGTAAGTTGGGATTAGGCAGGGCTAGGCTGGTGGAAGTACATAGGGCACTAAGCAGTGACTTGAATGCCCGGTTGACAGAACCTGGTGAGGAGAGTGGTCCCTCGGGGGCTTCTACAGCAGCATGGTATAGAGGTTTTGCTAGCAAAGCATAATTAGGTACCCAATGGCGGAAAAAACCTACCAGTCCTAGGAAGGAGAGGATTTCTTTTGCTGACTCGGGGGCCTGGAGCGCCTTTAAGGCTTGTAGTCGGTCGATTGTGATGGACCGTCGCCCAGGTGTGAGCTGTATGCCTAGGTAGGTGATGGTGGGTGAGGCTATTTGTGCTTTGGTTGGTGACACCCGGTATCCCTTATCTCCTAGGAAATTGAGTAGGGCGGTGGTGGCCTGGATGCACTCCTGGCAGGTGGGGGAGCAGATAAGAAGGTCATCTACGTACTGGAGGAGGTGAGAGGGCTTGAGGTTGCAGTGAAGTAGGTCAGTGGCGAGTGCCTGGCCGAATAGGTGTGGGCTATCTCGGAAGCCCTGTGGAAGGACTGTCCAGGCCAGTTGCTGGGACATGTTCGTGAGGGGATCATCCCAAGTGAAGGCAAAGATAAAGTAGGAGTTGGGGTGTAGAGGTATAGTAAAGAAGGCATCCTTTAGGTCTAAGACTGAGAAACAGGTGGTCTCTGGGGGAATGTTAGAGAGAATGGGGTACGGGTTGGGGACAACTGGATGTATGGGAATTACAGCTTCATTGACTAAGCGCAAGTCCTGGACTAGTCTATATTGTCCTGAGGGTTTTCGTACTGGGAGGATGGGGGTATTACACGGGAGTTAATGGGAATTAGGAGGCCTTGACCTTTTAGTTTCTCTATGATGGGTCGGATACCCATACGGTGGGCTTTAGAGATAGGAAATTGGGGGCGGCAGAGAAAATGAGGCGAGGAGTCTTTAAGGCGGACTTGAACTGGCTGGTGGTGTGTAGCTACAGACGGGTTGTTAATGTCCCAGACCTGAGGGTGGACTTCAGGGAGTAGTTCTGACAGGGCTTTTTGGGGTTCAGTGTCTGAGGTGAGGGCTAGGAGAAAGAGACTGCGTGGGTTGGCGGAGGGGAAGGTTATGATGGCCTTCAGCTTTGAAAGGATGTCTCGCCCCAGAAGGGGAACTGGGCAGGTGGGGATTACTAAAAAGGAGTGGGTGAAGGGAGTGGAGTTATATGAGCACATGAGTGGTGGGGTTTGGTAGGGGATACTCGGGGTCCCATCGATTCCCATGACCGAGACCTGGGAAGGGGTGAGACGGCCAGAATAAGAAGGAAGTGCAGAGTAGGTAGCCCCCGTGTTGAGCAAGAACGAGACACTTTTACCCGCTACCTGAATTTTGACCCTTGGCTCGGCGAGGGTAACCGGAGTCGGTAAGCCAGGGCCCCGCTAGTCATCTAGCAGCCCTAGTAGACTGGGGAACGGAGCTCCCTCAGAGGTCGGCTCCTGGCAAGCAGGCTCCTCCCTACTGAGGGTGACCGCCGGCTGCGTAACGCCAGTGTGTCTGTTTTGAGGAACCGGCACCCTGGGGAAGCTGGGGCAGTCTGACTTCCAGTGTCCCGGGAGCTGACAGATAGGGCAAGGCTTAGTTGGTGGCCGTGGTTGTGGACAGGCTCGGGACCAGTGTCCTTCCTTTCCACATTTGAAACATGCTCCCGGAGGGGCATGGGTTTCGGCCTTGGGCTTCTGGTTCCCTGCCGGCCTTAGAGCCGCCACTAGGGCTTGGGTCTGGAGGGCAGCCTTCTGCTTCATGCGAGTTTGGCGGGCAGCCTCAGCCGCATCTTCCCTGGCATTGAATACTTTAAAGGCCATTTTTACCAGGTCTTGGATGGGAGTCTCTGGCCCCTCTTCTGCTTTCTTTAGTTTCTTTCTTATGTCGGGTGCTGATTGGGAGATAAAATGGGAGGCTAATACAGTGGCCCCGTTCTGGGAGGCTGGATCTAGCCGAGTATACCGGACTAGGGCTTCTTGCAAGCGGGCGAGAAAGAGGGCGGGATTCTCATCAGGTAGTTGGGTGATTTCTCTCAGTTTATCATAGTTTACAACTTTGTTAGATACAGCATCCATTCCCCTGAGGAGGTATCTAATCATGCGGTCCCTCTTGGGTATATCAGACCCTCGATTAGCCTGATAGTCCCATTGGGGGTCTTCACCTGGGATTGCTTCGGGGCCTAGGGGGATCTGGTTATTTATAGCATGGTCTTTATCTGCTTGGTTTCTGGCTGCGCTCATGCTCCTCCACTGTGAGGGTGGAGGAACAGACAACGCGAATATCATGCCAAGTGAGGCTGTAGGCTTGAGTGAGGTATTGGAATTCCTTAATATAGGTGGACGGGTCGGCTGAGAAGGATCCTAAACGTCTCTCAATTTGGGACAGGTCTTGAAGTGAGAAAGGAACATGGACCCTGACTAAACCTTCTGCGCCTGCTACTTCTCGGAGTGGGGCCAGGTTAGCTGGCCGGTGAGAGCGGGTGTGGGCCGCCACCGGAGAGGCAAGAGGAAGTGCAGCCTCTGAGGGAGGGGGCTCGGAGGGAGTAGAGGAAGAGTGAGGCATGGCCTCTGAGGTAGGAGGTGCAGAGGGAGCAGAGGAAGAGCGTGCCGTTGATGGCGACTGGTTGCTGAGATTGGCAGGAGAGGACAGATGTTCAGGCAGATCCTCTGGTGAGGAGTAGGGAGGGGGAGAGGTAGTGGAGGAAGATTTACGGGGGATTCGAGCCAAGAGGATTTGGTGGGTGGAGCAGGAAGAACATAGGTCGGGGTGGGTACGGAGGTCCCAAAAAGCCTGGACGTAAGGAATTTCATTGTCCTTGCCCGCGCGGCGACAAAAATCGTCGAGATTTCGGAGGGTGTTGAAATCAAAAGTGCCAGTCAGGGGCCAATGTGACTGGTTACTGAGTTTATATTTGGGCCAAGCCACCTGAGACAGGAAGACAAGCTTTTTCTTTCTGAGGGTTTGGGAATATCCCAATTTGGTAAAATTTCGCAGCAAGCACCCAAGGGGGGTGCTCAGAGGTATTTTGGACTCCGAATTTCCCATGGCAGGTGCAGCTACAGACTCTCCGGCGCAGAAGGGCAGATGCAACGAAAAGGCATCCCCGTTCGCTGCAAATTCCCCGGAGTACAATTAAGTACGGAAAGGGAAGCGGTCAGAGGGGCGTCCCCCGTCTGGCGGCTGTCCCTCGGAAGGCTCCTGGAGCCAGAACGGAAGACTACCTTGGCTTGGCCAAGACTAGGCAAGGAGTCCGTGCGGAACGCCGGAGAGGGAGCAACTGCACCGTGCCATAGGAAGAGGAGACGGGAAGCGGAGGAAGGCAAAACAAGAAAAACTTGGCTTACCTTAATCGGAGCGTGGTGGCAGGGCCAGTGTTGGGTAGGTCGGGGAGGGGGGCCATGGCTGGGCCAACAGCCCCTCCCGTCCCGGGTTTCGGCACCACTTGTCCGACCTACCCTCTGCGGGAGGACTGAGCTCGTTCGGAAAAAACCGGACCGCAGGCTAGGAGAAAGTTCTTAAGTTCAGGCTTTATTGAGAGAAAAGAGCCTCCGGGCGTGCCAGCCGGGACGAAAAGGAAAAATGGCCGCGCCGCTCAGAGGGGCAGGGTTGTTTTATAGGGGTAGAAGGGCTGGAGGAGTGGAAAAGTTGGGGGCTGAGGTGGTGGGCAACTGTTGGCCAGTTTGAACCACTAGGCGGGAAGCCGGGCGGCGGGAAGTCGGGGAGAGCTGATGAGGCAGAAACCGGGCGGCGGGAAACTGGGGACTGCTGATGAGGCAGAAGCGGCGGGAGGTGGCTGCGGCGGCGGGAAGGCCAGGGCGGTATGTAAAGATAGGAGAGCCTCTTTGTGGGGGGAGGGAAAGAGAGAGAGAGAGCTTTCACGGTAGAGGCAGAGTTTTCCAGAGAAGGAGTTCAAGACCAGCCTAGTCAACAAGGTGAAACACTGTCTCCACAGGGCTTGGTGGTGCATGCCTGTAATCCCAGCTACTCAGGAGGCTGAGGCAGGAGAATCACTTGAACCTGGGAGGCAGAGGTTGCAGTAGGCTGACATTGTGCCACTGCACTTTAGCCTGGGGGACAGAGTGACACTCATCTCAAAACTAAAATAAAATTAGAAAGCTCCTGGCTTGATTGCAGCTCTACTTGTTAGTGACAGTGTGGCCTCAGCAATTTAACCTCACTGAGCTTCATATTCCTCAGCAGCAAGGTGAGAGTGAAAACCATGCCACATCTCAGGGGTCTTTTGAGGATTAAGTGAGAGACTGCATGTGAGGAACTCATAATAGCGCAGGTCTTACTGATCTTTGTAATGCCTTGTCATCCTAACCCAAGCTGAGCACACACAGCAGGAACAAGGTCACAGACCCTGGGAGCAGGGACTGAGGAGACAGCCTTGGCTTCAAATGGGCAAAGGCTTTGAACTGTTCTTGGTGGTGGTCTACAGTTCACCCCAGTTGCCAGCTTAGCCCGTGGGGATAGCAACTACTTCAGCCCCCTGGGGCAGGGAGCCCAGACTCCTTCCTCCTTCCTGCTGAGTTTTTTCAAGAGATCACCATAGCCCCAGAGAGCAAAGATTAAAAGGAAAAATCACACACCTTTTGCAGTGATATAACCTTAGCTACCAGGTGCCCAGCTCTTCTCTGTGACATCATCTGCCTTGTCACTCAGTAAAGATCGTAGGGTCAGGAATCAGCTAGGCCCTATCCACCTCATTCCACTTCATTTCCACCTGCAGTAGTTACTACTATCAGGATCTGAAAGGTCAAGTCACTTGGTCAATGTCACACAGCTAGTAAGGAGGGAAGCAAAGATATGTACCCAGTTAGTCTGACCAGAGTCCATGCTTCAAAAAATATGAATGAGAAACAACATGTCAAAGTACCAGTGACATAACTGCCCAGTGGGTTCACCTTGCCAATTGCCTATGGAGAAAGAGTAATTCTCACAGAGCCAGCTGGGAAGGAGACCGGAGTTTTGTTATTACTCAAATCAGTCTCCGAGCATTCCAGGATCGGAGTGTTTAAGGATAATTTGGCAGGTAGGGGCTCAGGAAGTGGGGAGTGCTGATTGGTCAGGTCGGAGATGAAATCAAAGGGGGTCAATTCCTGGGTGGGATCACGGAACTGATGAAGCCAGATTACCAGTTTGGGTGGTATCAGCTGGTGCATGGAGTACAGGCTTTGCAAAATATTTCAAGCACTGATCTTAGGTTTTACAGTAGTGATGTAAACAGGAGCAATTTGGGAAGGTTCAGACTCTTGGAGCTGCAGGCTGCATGGCCCCTAAACGGTAATTTCTTTTTTTTTTTTAATTTTTTATTGGATTATAGGTTTTGGGGTACATGAGCAGAGCATGCAAGACAGTTGCGTAGGTACACACATGGCAGTGTGCTTTGCTTTTCTTCTCCCCTTCACCCACATTTGGCATTTCTCCCCAGGCTATCCCTCCCCACCTCCCCCTCCCTCTGGCCCTCCCCTTTTCCCCACAATAGACCCCGGTGTTTAGTACTCCCCTTTCTGTGTCCATGTGTTCTCATTTTTCATCACCCACCTATGAGTGAGAATATGCGGTGTTTCATTTTCTGTTCTTGTGTCAGTTTGCTGAGGATGATGTTCTCCAGATTCATCCATGTCCCTACAAACGACACGAACTCATCATTTCTGATTGCTGCATAATATTCCATGGTGTATATGTGCCACATTTTTCCAATCCAGTCTATTATCAATGGGCATTTGGGTTGATTCCAGGTCTTTGCTATCGTAAACAGTGCTGCAATGAACATTCGTGTACATGTGTCCTTATAGTAGAACGATTTATAGTCTTTTGGATATATACCCAGTAATGGGATGGCTGGGTCAAATGGAATTTCTATTTCTAAGGCCTTGAGGAATCGCCACACTGTCTTCCACAATGGTTGAACTAATTTACACTCCCACCAACAGTGTAAAAGTGTTCCTTTTTCTCCACATCCTCTCCAGCATCTGTTGTCTCCAGATTTTTTAATGATCGCCATTCTAACTGGCGTGAGATGGTATCTCAATGTGGTTTTGATTTGCATCTCTCTGATGACCAGTGACGATGAGCATTTTTTCATATGATTGTTGGCCTCATATATGTCTTCTTTTGTAATGTGTCTGTTCATATCCTTTGCCCACTTTTGAATGGGCTTGTTTGTTTTTTTCCTGTAAATCTGTTTGAGTTCTTTGTAAATTCTGGATATCAGCCCTTTGTCAGATGGGTAGACTGCGAAAATTTTTTCCCATTCTGTTGGTTGCCGATCCACTCTAGTGACTGTTTCTTTTGCCGTGCAGAGGCTGTGGAGTTTCATTAGGTCCCATTTGTCTATTTTGGCTTTTGTTGCCAATGCTTTTGGTGTTTTGTTCATGAAGTCCTTGCCTACTCCTATGTCCTGGATGGTTTTGCCTAGATTTCCTTCTAGGGTTTTTATGGTGCCAGGTCTTATGTTTAAGTCTTTAATCCATCTGGAGTTAATTTTAGTGTAAGGTGTCAGGAAGGGGTCCAGTTTCTGCTTTCTGCACATGGCTAGCCAGTTTTCCCAACACCATTTGTTAAACATGGAATCCTTGCCCCATTGCTTGTTTTTGTCGGGTTTATCAAAGATTGTATAGTTGTATGTATGTTGTGTTGCCTCCGGTGCCTCTGTTCTGTTCCATTGGTCTATATCTCTGTTTTGGTACCAGTACCATGCTGTTTTGATTACTGTAACCTTGTAGTATAGTTTGAAATCCGGTAGTGTGATGCCCCCCGCTGTGTTCTTTTTGCTTAGAATTGACTTGGCTATGCGGGCTCTCTTTTGGTTCCATATGAAGTTCATGGTGGTTTTTTCCAGTTCTGTGAAGAAAGTCAATGGTAGCTTGATGGGGATAGCGTTGATTCTGTAAATTACTTTGGGCAGTATAGCCATTTTCACGATATTAATTCTTCCTAACCATGAACATGGAATGTTTCTCCATCTGTTTGTGTCCTCTCTGATTTCGTTGAGCAGTGGTTTGTAGTTCTCCTTGAAGAGGTCCCTTACGTTCCTTGTGAGTTGTATTCCAAGGTATTTTATTCTTTTTGTAGCAATTGCGAATGGCAGTTCGCTCTTGATTTGGCTTTCTTTAAGTCTGTTATTGGTGTAGACGAATGCTTGTGATTTTTGCACATTGATTTTATATCCTGAGACTTTGCTGAAGTTGTTTATCAGTTTCAGGAGTTTTTGGGCTGAGGCAATGGGGTCTTCTAGGTATACTATCATGTCGTCTGCAAATAGAGACAATTTGGCTTCCACCTTTCCTATTTGAATACCCTTTATTTCTTTTTCTTGCCTGATTGCTCTGGCTAGAACTTCCAGTACTATATTGAATAGGAGTGGTGACAGAGGGCATCCTTGTCTAGTGCCAGATTTCAAAGGGAATGCTTCCAGTTTTTGCCCATTCAGTATGATATTGGCTGTTGGTTTGTCATAAATAGCTTTTATTACTTTGAGATACGTTCCATCAATACCGAGTTTATTGAGGGTTTTTAGCATAAAGGGCTGTTGAATTTTGTCAAATGCCTTCTCTGCATCAATTGAGATAATCATGTGGTTTTTGTTTTTGGTTCTGTTTATGTGGTGAATTACGTTGATAGACTTGCGTATGTTGAACCAGCCTTGCATCCCCGGGATGAATCCTACTTGATCATGATGAATAAGTTTTTTGATTTGCTGTTGCAATCGGCTTGCCAATATTTTATTGAAGATTTTTGCATCTATGTTCATCATGGATATTGGCCTGAAGTTTTCTTTTCTCGTTGGGTCTCTGCCGGGTTTTGGTATCAGGATGATGTTGGTCTCATAAAATGATTTGGGAAGGATTCCCTCTTTTTGGATTGTTTGAAATAGTTTTAGAAGGAATGGTACCAGCTCCTCCTTGTGTGTCTGGTAGAATTCGGCTATGAACCCGTCTGGACCTGGGCTTTTTTTGTGTGGTAGGCTCTTAATTGCTTCCTCAACTTCAGACCTTGTTATTGGTCTATTCATAGTTTCAGCTTCCTCCTGGTTTAGGCTTGGGAGGACACAGGAGTCCAGGAATTTATCCATTTCTTCCAGGTTTACTAGTTTATGTGCATAGAGTTGTTTGTAATATTCTCTGATGATGGTTTGAATTTCTGTGGAATCTGTGGTGATTTCCCCTTTATCATTTTTTATTGCATCTATTTGGTTGTTCTCTCTTTTATTTTTAATCAATCTGGCTAGTGGTCTGTCTATTTTGTTGATCTTTTAAAAAAACCAGCTCTTGGATTTATTGATTTTTTGAAGGGTTTTTCGTGTCTCAATCTCCTTCAGCTCAGCTCTGATCTTAGTAATTTCTTGTCTTCTGCTGGGTTTTGAGTTTTTTTGATCTTGCTCCTCTAGCTCTTTCAATTTTGACGATAGGGTGTCAATTTTGGATCTCTCCATTCTCCTCATATGGGCACTTATTGCTATATACTTTCCTCTAGAGACTGCTTTAAATGTGTCCCAGAGGTTCTGGCACGTTGTGTCTTCATTCTCATTGGTTTCAAAGAACTTCTTTATTTCTGCCTTCATTTCGTTGTTTACCCAGTCAACATTCAAGAGCCAGTTGTTCAGTTTCCATGAAGCTGTGCGGTTCTGGGTCGGTTTCTGAATTCTGAGTTCTAACTTGATTGCACTATGGTCTGAGAGGCTGTTTGTTATGATTTCAGTTGTTTTGCATTTGTTGAGCAGTGCTTCACTTCCAATTATGTGGTCAATTTTAGAGTAGGTGTGATGTGGTGCTGAGAAGAATGTGTATTCTGTGGATTTGGGGTGGAGAGTTCTGTAAATGTCCACCAGGTTTGCTTGCTCCAGGTCTGAGTTCAAGCCCTGGGTATCCTTGTTGATTTTCTGTCTGGTTGATCTGTCTAGTATTGACAGTGGAGTGTTAAAGTCTCCCACTATTATTGTGTGGGAGTCTAAGTCCTTCTGTAAGTCATTAAGAACTTGCCTTATGTATCTGGGTGCTCCTGTGTTGGGTCCATATATGTTTAGGATCGTTAGCTCTTCTTGTTGTATCGATCCTTTTACCATTATGTAATGGCCTTCTTTGTCTCTTTTGATCTTTGTTGCTTTAAAGTCTATTTTATCAGAGATGAGAATTGCAACTCCTGCTTTTTTTTGCTCTCCATTTGCTTGGTAAATCTTCCTCCATCCCTTTATTTTGAGCCTTTGTGTATCCTTGCATGTAAGATGGGTTTCCTGGATACAGCACACTGATGGGTTTTGGATTTTTATCCAATTTGCCAGTCTGTGTCTTTTGATTGGTGCATTTAGTCCATTTACATTTAGGGTTAAGATTGTTATGTGTGAATTTGATACTGCCATTTTGATGCTAAGTGGCTGTTTTGCCTGTTAGTTGTTGTAGATTCTTCATTATGTTGAAGCTCTTTAGCATTCAGTGTGATTTTGGAATGGCTGGTACTGATTGATCCTTTCTATGTGTAGTGCCTCTTTTAGGAGCTCTTGTAAAGCAGGCCTGGTGGTGACAAAATCTCTGAGTACTTGCTTGTTCACAAAGGATTTTATTCTTCCTTCACTTCTGAAGCCTAGTTTGGCTGGATATGAAATTCTGGGTTGAAAGTTCTTTTCTTTAAGAATGTTGAATATTGGCCCCCACTCTCTTCTGGCTTGTAGTGTTTCTGCCGAGAGATCTGCTGTGAGTCTGATGGGCTTCCCTTTGTGGGTGACCCGACCTTTCTCTCTGGCTGCCCTTAGTATTCTCTCCTTTATTTCAACCCTGTTGAATCTGACGATTATGTGCCTTGGGGTTGCTCTTCTTGCGGAATATCTTTGTGGTGGTCTCTGTATTTCCTGCAATTGAGTGTTGGCTTGTCTTGCTAGGTGGGGGAAATTTTCCTGGATGATGTCCTGAAGAGTATTTTCCAGTTTGGATTCATTCTCTTCGTCCCCTTCTGGTACACCTATCAAACGTAGGTTAGGTCTTTTCACATAGTCCCACATTTCTTGGAGACTTTGTTCATTCCTTTTTGCGCTTTTTTCTCTGATCTTGGTTTCTCGTTTTATTTCATTGAGTTGGTCTTCGACTTCAGATATTCTTTCTTCTGCTTGGTCAATTCGGTTATTGAAACTTGTGTTTGCTTCGCGAAGTTCTCGTATTGTGTTTTTCAGCTCCTTTAATTCATTCATATTCCTCTCTAAGTTATCCATTCTTGTTATCATTTCCTCGAATCTTTTTTCAAATCTTTTTTCAAGGTTCTTAGTTTCTTTGCATTGATTTAATACATGATCTTTTAGCTCACAAAAGTTTCTCATTATCCATCTTCTGAAGTCTAATTCCGTCATTTCGTCACAGTCATTCTCTGTCCAGCTTTGCTCCCTTGCTGGTGAGGAGTTTTAGTCCTTTCTAGGAGGCGAGGTGTTCTGGTTTCGGGTGTTTTCCTCCTTTTTGCGCTGGTTTCTTCCCATCTTTGTGGATTTGTCCGCTGGTCGTCTTCTACCAGTCTAGCCCCTTCGCTGTACGACTGCTGAGGTCCGCTCCAGACCCTGCTTGTCTGGGGTGCACCTCTAGTAGCTGTGGCACAGCGAGGGATGCTACCAGTTTCTTTTTCTGCTCTCTTTGTCCCAGGATGATGCCTGCCTAATGTCAGTCTTTTGGATATAGAGGGGTCAGGGAGCTGCTTGAGGAGACAGTTTGTACTTTATAGGGGTTTAATTGCTGAGCTGTGCACTCTGTTGTTCATTCAGGGCTGTTAGGCTGCTATGTTTGATTCTGCTGCAACACAGCTCCTTAAAAAACCGTTTTTTTTTTTTTCTCAAATGCTCTGTGTTGAGGGGTTTGGGCTTTATTTTTGGATGTCCGATCAGGTGTCCTGCCCAGCTAGAAGGCAGACTAGCCACTGTTTGGCTGCCGAGGCTCCGCCCTGCTGTTGTGTGATTCGCACTGTTCCTGCCGGCTCTGCTGTGGTCTCCGCCACGCCCTGCGGCGGAGTCTCTTCGTTGTAGTGTGTTGCCTCAGCAACGGCAGGCTGCGTCAGCAGTGGGCGTGTATCTCAGTAGGGACGGGTTGCCTCGGCAACGGCTGGCTGCATCAGCAATGGGCATGTATCTCAGTTGGGGCGGGTTGCCTCGGCAACAGCTGGCTGCGTCAGCAGTGGGCGTGTATCTCAGTTGGGGCGGGTTGCCTCAGTAGTGGTGGACGCCCCTCCCCCACAGAGCGTCTTGGACCGTCTGCTTGGGATAGTTTGAAATCGCGGTTTTGTTCGTCCCACTGGGTATCCCAATCCCTGCAATCCCCTGGGCTGACCTACTGTCCAAGTCTCGTTCAGTCTCAAGTCCAGCCCTCTCAAGTCTCAGGTTGCCGGTTCAACAGGGCACCCAGACAAGCGCGCCCTGTGGGGATTGCTGGGTAGGGCCGGCCGCTGCCGCCCCGGCTGCCAGCTTCGCCAGGCAGACTTACTGCCTGGCGTCCGTGTCCTCTTTATACTTGGGAGTTTCCCCGTTCTGTGGGCAACAAAGATCAGTCTGGAAATGCCGCTCTGACTCACCGTTTGCGGATTCAACGAGAAGAGCTCCAATCCTGGGTTATTCTCACAGCGCCATCTTGAGTCCATACCCTAAACGGTAATTTCTAATCTTGTAGCTAATTTGTTAGTCCTACAAAGGCAGACTGGTCCCCAGGCAAGAAGGGTTTTTTTTGTTTTTTTTTTTTACCCTCGGGAAAGGGCTATTATCAGTTTTGTTTCAGAGTCAAACCATAAATTAAATTCTTTTCCAAGGTTAGTTGGCCTACACGCAGGAATGAACAAGAACAACTTAAAGATGGAGCAAGATGGAGTTGGTTAGTTCTGATCTCTTTCACTGTCATAATTTCTTCAGTTATAATTTTTGCAAAGACATTTTCAGCGTATCAAGACTATGAAGTTTGTATGATGACAAGTATCTGTGACATCCAGTACAGTAGTCCCTAGCCACATGTGGTTATGTACTTGAAATGTGGCTAGTATTATCCAATACAGTAGCCACTAAACACGTGTGGCCATTTGAATTTCAGTATATATTAATTAAAATGAAAGTGAAATTAAAAATCAATTTTTGGGTCACATTAGCCACATTTCAATTACATAACCACATGTGGCTAGGGACTACTGTACTGGATGTCACAGATAGAGAACACTTGTGATCATACAAAGTTCATAGCACGATAATTTTAAATAACCGCAGAAGCCTAGCTCAGTGTTGCTGTCATTTTTACTAGGAACCCATTAAAGTAAAATGAAGACACACATTAGGACTTTCTGGGGAAAAGCCACCAGTGTTTTTTCACCTTAAATGGTTGTTTATTTTTTGTCACTTTGGGGAAGTTAAAAGTAAATATTTCCTATATCTATGTTGACTTCTCATTAATAACTAAGTCACAAAGAAAGGTATTCCTTTCCTAGCACCTCTGTTAGTGTTCAGGTTGCCCAATCTGTTTTCAAAGAGAAATTATTTCCAAAATGGCCTACTCAGAATTATTCAGTTTCCTTAAATATGGATTTCACTGTATTTTTTAAAAGACTGTGAAATCTACCACAACATTAATCAGAAGGGGATTATTCTGATAATAATTATTATATATGTAGGATAACTATATATTATATAGAGTGAGTAACTTCCTGATATTGCCATGGCATTTGTAAACTGTCATGACACTGGTGGGACTGTCTTTTAGCATGCTAATACCTTATAATTAGCGTATAATGGGCAGTGAGGATGACCAGAGGTCACTTTCATCGCCATCTTGGTTTTGGTGGGTTTTGGCCAGCTTCTTTACCGCATCCTATTTTATCACCACAGGTTTTATAACCCATATCTTGTGCTGACCTTCTGTCTCATCCTGTGACTTAGAATGCCTACACTGCTGGGAATGCAGCTCAGCAGGTCTGAGCCTTATTTTACCCAGCCCCTATTCAAGATGGAGTCACTCTGGTTCAAACGCCTCAGACAGGGGTACCTAAATAAAACAAGTAGGATCCATTGACTTTGTGGAACTGGAGCCTTTTGGAGCTTCCTAGAGGAATCATGTCATCCTAAAATTTCAGAGCTAAGAAAAATCTGAGAGAACACTTTATCTACATTTGTGGATAAAGAAACCAAGATTCAGAGTGAAGGGGCACAGCCAGTTAGTAGCAGAACCAGGACTAAGGGAGTGACAAGGATCTGTTTGACCTCAAATCACTGATACATTCCTTCTCAAAACTTGGCCAGAATAGTGAATGTCCTTTTGCTGTAGTACTGACAACAGACCACCATGTCTGGAGTGTCTGTTCTGGTTCAGCCATGTCATATAACATCCCCAGATGGTGATTATCAAATTCCTGACAAAACATAAAGCTACAAACATCCCTTTTCATTCCCCAGCTCCCAGAGTCTTTGAAAACATAGAAATCGGCCACTTTTGCCCTTCAAGACCCTCTACTACTTTGTTCAAAGGAAGCAGAAGTTCAAAGGAAAGTAGCCATGTGGAGGCTCATTGTTCAGGCCTAGGCTGGCCGGGTTTCCAAGGCCTCGAGGGAATTGAGGATTGTGGATCATGTCAACTTGATTAGACCTTCAACTAGCCTTTCAGGAAATAATTCTCTCATTTGGCAGCAAAGAGAATACCTTTCTCCCCATACTCAGTACATTTTATCTGTTCCCTTCTTAATGCCTTTCTTTTTCCCTCTCTTCCATGATGCAGAAGTAACTGGGTATTTATGAAGACAGCCTCCGAGACCTTTAATATTCCCCCAGATTTGTGTATATCCCTGACACATAATACTTCCATTTCCTTAGCTTTAAAATCAGGCAAGTAGTGCCTATATCACAGGATTGTTGCAGGATTAAATGCAATCCTTTATTAAGGGACTTGGAGACTCTAGGTTTATTCATTTCCTAAGGGACTTTCTGCCACTAAAACACACACTAGCCAAATAGTGTTTCTCCCCCAAAATGGCAAATTACTTCAAGCAGAAGCCCTTCAGACTCAGCAGGGAAGAAATGAAGAGTCAAATGTTACATCCTCCAATACCAGGAGAATTCAGGAGGGAAGTCTCTTTAGTGTCTTTTTCTTGTATGATGCCTTATATTGCTGTTGGATTATGGATGAGAGGAAAAAACTCCTAGATCCTAAAACATGCTGACTGGACCCAAATAATGACACCCTGAGAGCCTGTATTAGTTATCTATTGCCTTGCAACTAATTACCCAAAAATATTGTGGCTCAAAATAATAAACATTTATTATCCCAGTTTCTGGGAGTCAGGAATTCAGGAGCAGCTTAGCTGGGTGGTTCTGGCTCAGGCTCTCTCATGACGTTGCAGTCAAGATATTGGCTGGGGCTACAGTCATCTGAAGGCTTGACTAGAGATGGTGGATCTTCTTCCAAGATGGGTTACTCACGTGGTTTTTGGCAAGAGGTCTCAGTTCCTCCCCAGGTGGACCTTTTCATGGGGCTGCTTGAGTGTCTTCATGGCTATAAGAGAGACAGCAAGGGAGAAGATGCCAGGCTGAAACCAACTAGTCTCAGAAGTCACACACCACCACTGCTGCCATATTCTATTAGTTAGAAGTGAGTCATTAAGTCTAGCCCACGCTCAAGTGGAAGAGAACAAGTCTCCATGCTTGAAGGGGAGAAGGTTCAAAGAATGTGTTGACCTATTTTAAAGCTACCACAGGGCAGCCGTCTGTCTGGATGGTTCCTTTATCAGTTTTCTTGGAATACTTCATATCAGCTCTCTGTACCTGCCAAACTTCAATGATTATAAACGTATGAGGCATGTATAAAAAGCTCTGAAAAATTGGGTAGAAGAAACTTCAAATTTAATAAGCTTTGCATTGCATTTTCATTCCCCCTTGGTTAGATTTTCATTGGAATGTGGATTTCTATAAACTACATATTAAAACTCCCTTTATGGGTCATTGCTAATCTAAAACTTATGGTGATTTAGACAGGGATTGGATTATAAAATAACTTTGCCCATAAGAACAAATAAAAAAGTGTAAATGAGATCTGAGGAACAGCGTTTATATACTTTAATGAGGTCATCGCTTTCAGGCACTTTATGGGCAAATTTTCTATTTAATTAAATCACAGAAGCCAGATTTAAGCTGACACTTTAAAATATTCATTAAAAAAATTATTCTTCTTGTACCTGGACCTAAGGGAAAGATCATGAAGTGTATGCTGTATGCACAACTATATTCTGAGAACAATGAATCAGCTGTTTATAAGGTGATTTTTCTTTGTTTGCATTATTTTTCCCTAAAATCTATTGTAAAAAATTTTAAGCATGCAGAAAAATTGAAAGAGTAACACAATAAACACTCGGTTATCCTCCACCTAGATTTGATCATTTTGACATTTTGCCAAATTCACTAAGTCTCTCTCTCTCACTACAGACACAAACACACAGACATATATGCACAAAGCATATAAAAACGTCACCTTTTTGGAGCTGCTGACCCATTTGAAAGTAAGTTGCAAATAATATCATGACACTTCACCCCTAAATATATCTCCCAAGGAAAGAGGACATTCTGCTATATAACCTTAATACCATTGTCATACTTAAGAAGATTAATAAAATAATTCCATTACATGGCCTTCACATGCAAATTTTCCAACTGACATGTCAAAAACACAGAAGCCAGCTTACAGGTGTTCCTACTGATGAAATCAGGAAAAATGTGAGCATCAAAATGAATAATGAAAATAAAGGAATATAGCCCATTGAACAAAGAAGGACCTGTATGTCCATATTTATATAATAAATGGTGGGGAAAGGCAAGGGGAAAAAGGCTTGTCCTTATAATAGAAAACCATCTATTAAGTAGAAGGAATAATGAGATAAAAATTACTGTCATAATAATTGATTTAGGCAAGAATCATCAATGGATACTAAGATTAGCGGATGGAAGCTTGAGGAAACTCCTACTACTACTGTGACAACTTACCACAAATTTTGTGGCTTAAAACAATGCAAATTTATTATTTCACAGTTCTGTAGGTTAGAAATCCAATGTAGGTCTCCCCTGGCCAATGCCACCATGTTAGCAGGACTGTATTCCTTTCTGAAGACTCTGGGGAAGAAGCCCTTTCCTTGCCATTTCCAACTTCTAGAGGTGTATTCAGGCTGGGTGCAGTGGCTCATGCCTGTAATCCCAGTAGTTTGGGAGGCTGAGGCGGGTGGATCGCCTGAGGTCAGGAGTTCAAGACCAGCCTGGCCAGCATCATGAAACCCTGTCTCTACTAAAAATACAAAAATTAGCTGGGTGTGGTGGCGCATGCCTGTTATTCCAGCTACTCAGGAGGTAAGACAGAATTCTTGAACTCGGGAGTCAGAGGTTGCAGTGAGCCAAGATCGAGTCACTGCACTCCAGCCTGGGTGACAGAGTGAGACTCCGTTTCAAAAACAAAAACAAATGTGCATTCGTATTTTCTGTATTTTCAATGCTTTGCTATCTTGGGGGCTTGCTGACCCTGGAGCTCTTCCAAGGGCTAGCTAATCCCTAGAGATAGTAGAGGATTTGACTGCAAGTGTGCCTTTCTAATGCAAACCAGCTAATCTAAAGCCCATACCCACAACGGCCTCATCTATTGAGTTCTGACACTGAGCCACCACTACACTGCCTCAATCACCCAGGCCAGGTACCAGACACTAGAGTCAGCTCTTACACCTCAGAGTTCACTGAAATGATCCAAACTAGCCAGTCTAAATCTGCTTACACTGCCTCACCCATTTCTTCCCATGAAAACCACAATAAAGCCTCTTGCCCACGTTTCCACCTTGCACTCTCTGCCTTTTGACCAACTAATATAGTTTGGATGTGTGTCCCTGCCCAAATCTCATATTGAAATGTAATCCCCAGTGTTGGAGTTGGGACCTGGTGGGAGGTGATTGGATCAAGGGGGCAGTTTTCTCATTAATGGTTTAGAACCATCCCCCTTGGTATTGTCTTCATGATAGTGAGTTCTCATGAGGTCTGGTTGTTTAAAAATGTGTAGCACCTCTTCTCTCACTCTCTTGCTCCTGCTCTGGCCACGTGACATGCCTACTCCCCCTTTCCATCATGATTGTAAGTTTCCTGAGGCCTCCCCAGAAACTGAGCAGATACAGCATCATGCTTCCTATACAGTCTGCAAAACCATGAACTAATTAAACCTGTTTTCTTTACAAATTGCCAAGCCTGAGGTATTTCTTCATAGCAGTGTGAGAACGAACTGATAGACCAACCCCAGTGCCTCCTCATATAGCCCCCGTAATTTGGCATGTCCCTACTCTTCGGATCTGTGAGTATAACAAACTATGTTTTCAACAGAAATCATCTCCTGGTCTGTTGGCCTCACTGTATCTGAATAATAATAAAATCCACATTTTCAAACAAAGGGCCACTCATGTTTCTTGGCTTATGACTCCCTTCTTACATCTTCACAGCCAGCAATGATGGCTCAAATCCTTCTCACTTTGCATAATTCTGATTTTGTTTCTGTCATAACTCCTTCTCTGACTCTGATTCTTTTGCCGGCCTCATGAACTTTTAAGGACCCCTGTGATTACCTTGGACCCACCAGGATAATTTTCCTCATAGCTGATTAGCAACCTTAATTCCATCTGTAACTTTTATCCCCCTTTGCCATGTAACCTAACAATTGCACAGGTTCTAGGATTAGGACATGGCCATCTTTGGGAGGCCATCCTGCCTAGCACCAGGAGTAAGAGGATATTTACCGAGTCTCAAAGTTTTTCATCACAAGATGTTCATTAATTACAAAGGGGAAAATAGTAAGTAGCTTTATAGTAGAGAAATTTGTCATATAAGACCTTAATCAAGTGATTGAATTCAGCATCGCCAGAAATGGGACAAACTGACATAAATGTGACCCACAGTATGATCATTCTGGGTCACAGAACACATCATTTCTGTGCTATTCCTGCCAAAAATGCATAACCTGAGTCCAATCATGGGAAAACAGACAAACTCAAACTAAAGAACATTATACAGAATAGCTAAGCTGTACTCACAAATGTCCATGTTGCAGAAGGCTAAGAAGGATGAAGAAGGTATTTAGGATTAAATGAGATTATAGACACAGGACAACTGAATGCTTTATAAGATCTGAAATTTTCTTTTCCTGTAAAGTACATTGGGACAATTCGCAAAATTTGAATAAGGCCTATAGATTAGATAACAGTATAATGTCCATGAACATTGCCTGATTTTAATGATTATTTGTGTGGTTATGTAAGAGAATGTCCTTATTTCTTAGAAATTTTCACTGAAGCGTTTAAAGGAAAGAAGCATGCCTGTAGTGGACTTCAAAATGGTTCAGGAAAAAAATTAAATTTATAAATGTACATATTAAATGTGTGTGTATACATGTATATATGTGTGTGAGAG
Organism: Callithrix jacchus; assembly: GCF_049354715.1. NCBI lineage: Eukaryota > Metazoa > Chordata > Mammalia > Primates > Cebidae > Callithrix > Callithrix jacchus. The sequence goes on from NC_133524.1 coordinate 13,612,780, forward strand.
AGAGAAGGAAAAAGTAAATATGGTAAAATGTTAACACTTGGAAATTATGAGTGGAGTTTATATGGCCATTCTTTGTATTATTCTTGCAACTTTTCTGTAAGAAAAATTATGTAAAAATAAAACTTGTGTTTTTTTTGTTTTTGAAACAGGGTCTCACTCTGTTGCCCACACTGAAGTGTAGTGGCATGAACGCAGCTCACAGCAACCTCCACCTTTCAGGCTCAAGCAGTTCTCCTGCCTCAGCCTCCTGAACAGCTGAGATTACAGGTGCGAGCCACTACCACCTGGCCAATTGTTGTATTTTTAGTAGAGACAGGGTTTCACCATGTTGGCCAGGCTGGTCTTGAACTCCTAACCTCAAATGATCCACCTGCCTTGGCCTCCCAAAGTGCTAGGATTACAGGCGTGAGCCACCGTGCCCGACCATATTTTTTTTTTTAATTACCTGATATTTTGGATTTCATAGCTGTTTTTCAACTCGAATCTAATCATGGTTCATAGAAATATTTGGACATTATGTTACCTTAATTTCAATCCATAACACTCCTCCCCACTTTTCCTTTCCTGACATCAACTATCTAAAGAGTCCATTTGAACTGCCTTGTTCTACATAATAGATTTATCGGTATGTTTCCTTGTGGTCTCATTTAACTTATGCCTGGTAGTGTGAGCTGTCAGTCTTCTTACCATGGCAGAACAAGGTCTGCCAAACCCATAAATACTTATTAGCAAGAAGGCACACAAAACCACCACGTTGTTCCATAGTACAGGGTTTGCCCACTCTCCCCCAGAATACACCGACTAGCATCTTATGTGAGAGGCTCACTCTGAAGCGAACACAGAGATGTTTGGGCAGCAGGACTGGATAGACTCTACTGATAGTCAGGGGCTGTTGAGAAGAGGAGAGCCATGGGCCATTGCATCTCAAGACCTCAAGAACTACACATGCTGTTTTAAACTGGCTGGATGTGGTAGCTCACGCCTGTAATCCCAGCACTTTGGAAGGCTGAGATGGGCAGATCACCTGAGGTCAGGAGTTTGAGACCAGCCTGGCCAACATGGCGAAAGCCCGTTTCTACTAAAAATACAAAAAATCAGCTGGAGGTAGTGGCACGTGCCTGTAATCCCAGCTACTTGGGAGGCTGAGTCACAAGAATCGCTTGAACATGGGAGGCGGAGGTTGCAGCAAGCCAAGATCGCACCACTGCACTCCAGCCTGGGTGACAGAGCAAGACTCTGTCTCAAAAAGTAATAATAATAATTTAATTAAACTGTTAGACCTAAACAGTGGTGCATTTTGAAGATTATCCCCAATCATTTTTCATGACCACCACTCATTTTGCCAATAAAATATTCTTCACATCCCTCATGTCAACTAACAGACTACTAGATATAGGTTTAGTGAGGATTCTTCGATCTCTAAATAATCAACTCCCGCAGTACCGAGTCCTGAATAGGCTCCTTCATTGATTACTGCTTGAGTGGATATGTGTGAGTACATGCACACTCACTTATGTACACTTCTCCACTGTATACACATGTAAACATGTATACACTTCACCTTATTCTGAAAACAGTCACCTCCCAGGGACTCACTTTGCCCAACAAATACACACTTGTTTGCTATAGGTCATTAAAAATAGCAAAGGCTAGCCGGGTGTGGTGGCTCATGCCTGTAATCCCAGCACTTTGGGAGGCCGAGGCAGGTGGATCATTTGAGGTCAGGAGTTCAAGACCAGCCTGACCAACATGGTAAAACCCTGTCTCTAAAAAAGAAAAAAAAAAATCAACAAAAAAAAAATAGCAAAGGCTGCTGAAGGTGTTTTTATGCTCACATTCCCTATGACTAAGAAAATGCCCATCTGAATCGAATCATGAGAAAACTCAGAAAAACCTGAATCAAGAGGCATTCGATGAAACAACTGCCCTATAATATTCAAAAGTGTCCAAGCCATGGAATGAAGAGTATGACTGAGGAACTGTTTCAGCTGAGGGAGATGGAGAAGGTATGACAACCAAGTTCCTCATGTGACTCTGCACTGATCCTTTTGAGATAAATGGCATTACTGGGATAGTTGTTGAAACTTAGTTGGCGTCTGCAGATTGCAGGTAATGTATCAATGCTAATTTCCTGATGTGGATGGTTGTATTGTGGTTGTGTAGGAAAATGTTTTTTTAATAGGATTCAGGAGGATTGGAACATCAGATTGGAAACTGGTTCAGGGAAATTGTTAAGGGAAAAACAGTTCTGTATTCTTCTGGCAACTCTTCTGTAAGTTTGTGTTTGTTTCAAAATGAAATAATTTATTTTTTTTAAAAGATAATGACAGTTGTGCACATTGAAGAGTGTTAGATAAGTGGGTGGCTTGAGAGGTGGTAGGAGAAATTGAAGGCATGTCTGAGGATCTTTCTGCCACAAATCCACCCTTGGCCTTTGTGGCGTTGATCATGTCTGCGGTCACCACCTGAGTGAATTCCTACATTTCAGGCCTTGCACCTGGTTTTTCTCTGGGAATCCCTCAGATACTTCACTTCTTCTCCATGAAATCCTATTTGCATCTTCATCTCAAAGCAAAGGGATTTAAGATGATTGCGGGATGACGTGGTGATTTCCGTAGACTCCTTTGTTATCCTGTAGTTTGGCCATAAGCCTCTCCACTCAGAGATGAATGTACATGGCTCTTCTTTGTGTCCCTAAGGAACTTGATTAGTTCACCCTCAACTAAGTCATGCTTACCTAACTAAACATTCTAGTCGACACACTGTTTTCAAATGTAGGTTTATTATTAATCAGATATAGTGAGGCCAACAGATCAGGAGATGATTGCCATTGAAAAGATGGTTGGTTATACTTCCAAAGAAGACGGGCGATGCCATGCCACTCAGGACCACACAGAGTGTAAGAGTTCCATAAAGGAAATGGTTGAGGGCAGAGGCTTTGAATTGGTTGGTTTGTATCTGAAAGACACACTTGTAGGTAGGTGAGCCCTTCACTATCTAAAAATTGACTAGCCCTGGGAAGGGCTGTCCCTCTAGGGTTAGCAAGGCTTGGAAATGTGAAAGCATCAGAAACACAGGACTAATACACAAGCCCAGAGTAGACAGCTACCTTTGCTCTTCCAAGATGACTTAACACATGCCTGGTGGCCTGAGGCCTCAGTTCTTCTCCACATAGACTTCTCCATAGGTCTGAAAATTTTCCCTTTCTGAACAAGAAAGACATAGTGGAAATGGCCAAGCAAGATGGAAGACCTTGAGTGAAGTACATACTGATGTTTCAGCAACTCTTGTCACACCCTGCAGGTCTTGATAGCCTAGAAAAATGACAAGACTACAAGGCCTTGAAGAGGAGGAAGAGTGTGAAGAAAACAAAAAAGGGAGATTGATGTCTGCTTCACCATTTTACCCAAGGCTTGACCTGTCACACACTGAAGGTACTTGCATGTTTATAATCATCAACTGTTTATTTTAAAATTAAAATTCCAATCTGTTGTATATCATCAGACAGGCTTTTCCCCCAGTCAGTCTGAATTGTCAAGACTTCTCTATATTAGCATTATGCTTTGTGATGAAGGATGCACTCATTCAATCAGTAAGTATTTATTGAGTATGTGCCAGACACTGTAATCAGTGTTGGGGATAAAATGGGAAAAAAAACCAAATATGGGCTCCTCCTCTATAAGGCTCACTTGACACTCTAGTGGGGAAGCCAGAAAATAGAGTCACATGAAATAGATGTGAGACTGCAACAGTGATAAATGCTGCAAGTCGCAGTAAGGAACTAAGAGTGGGGGAAGAGGTCGTTTTTCAGAAGGAAGTTAGAACGAGGGTGAATATCAGATGATGTTACTGGTGGAGGGTGTCCAGGTTCTTGGCGTTTTGAACGAAGAACTGGACAAAACACACAAACAAAGGAAGGAAAGAATGAAGCAATAAAAGCAGAGATTTATTGAAAAACAAAGCACACTCCACAGGGTGGAAGCAGCCTGAGAAGGCAGCTCCAAAGCCCAGTTACAGAATCTTCGGGGGTTTAAATACCCTCTAGAGGTTTCCAGTGGTTATTTGGTGTATGCCCTATGTAAACAAAGAGGCTAAAGTGAAATTACAAAGTTATTTACTTGTTGTACATCTTATGTAAATGAAGAGGATGAAGTAAAGTTACAAAGTCATTGTATTAGTTCGTTGTCACATACATATACACATAATACATACCCAAAACTGATTTTTAAAAAAGAGGTTTAATTAAACTTACAGTTCCACATGGCTGGGGAGGCCTCAGAATCATGACAGGAGGTGAAAGGCGCTTCTTACATAGAAGTAGCAAGAGAAAAATGAGGAAAAAGCAAAAGCAGAAACCCCTGATAAACCCATCAGATCTCATGAAACTTATTCACTATCCCAAGAATAGCATGGGAAAGACCAGCTCCCATGATTCAATTACCTACCCCTGGGTCCCTCCCATAACACATAGGAATTCTGGGAGATACAATTCAAGTTGAGATTTGGGTGGGGACACAGCCAAACCATATCAGTCATTTACTCATTGTATGCCCTATGTAAATGAAGAGGCTATTTCCTGTCATAGCTGAAGTGTTTTTGTTTGATTTAGTTCTAGGAAATTCTTAGGTTCCCTGCCTTCACTCTCTATTATCCTGCCTCAGTGGTAGTCCTCAAAATAGTATAGCTAATTACTATGTTGAAGCTACCCAGGATGACAACATGTTTTGGGGTGAGAAGGAAGACTGTGAGTAGGTGCACAAGTCTTCCATGAATGATGGGGCGTTACCAGGAGGTCAGCAGAAGAGACAGAAGGTGGTACAGGGGTGAAATGGCATGAGCTGGAAAGAGGTTTCATTTTGTTTTTAATAGGAGTTCTAATAATACCATAGAGAATGTTCAGCAAGAGGCAATGAAAAACAAGGAGAAATACTAATTTTGAAAAAAATGAATGCAAACTTTATAATTTTCTAAAATGCCTATGGGCTGGCCCACACCCCCATTGGAAAGTTAAGTAAAAGTGATCTTTGAAAGGACTCGGTTGTTCCACAGAGCATTCAGAAGCTTTTTATTAATCATTTATTCCCCATCTCTGCCCTTCTTTCCTATGACCTCATGCTTTGTCTGTCTTCCCAATAAGCATGTTTCTGAATTATATGTTTTCAATTCCAGACTGACATTCACAATTCTAGCGCCTTCTAATGCCCAATTTGTTTCCCATTTCAGTCCATTTCTTTCAGCAAATAGATTTGCTCTCAGAAGAGCAGCCTTAAGGAACAGCTAGTACAATATACGGTCCATCAACCAGAGAGTGTATTTCTCAACAGCCCACTCATATTTCACAAATCACAGAGCAATTGTTATAACTGATTACTCAGAAAATTTCATTTTGTTTTTAATCCAATTATGTTGATTGATAAAAGTAAGATGGTTAATGGTTCCTTTTCTTGGAACTTTTAAAACACAAGGTACATAATAACTGGCTTTCTAAACTAGTGAAATTCATTGTACGTTGCATCTGTTTTGCAAAAATCATCATTTATGAAGCTAAATTAGCCTCTCCACCCAGTGAGAGAAGGTGCTTAACTTGAAGAGTCTGTGGCAGAAATCTTAGCTAACATCAATTTAGCCCCTCACTCTCTTTCACAGTGACTCTGATCTCTGTCCAAGGCAATGTCTGCAATTTGAAACCTGTACACAAAGATAATCAGAATTTTCAAGGAAGCAAGTAACTTATCAATGACTGGAAATGCCTGTTGAAACATTCTCTCACCTTCGTGTCTTGCAGGAAGCTCTTGTTTCACCTTCTGAAAAAAAATTTGAAGTATCTATGGGAACAGCTATTATACGAAGCAGAGATTATAATAGATATGGAGTTTAAGTTGCAGAAAAAGAAGACTGAATTATTAAATGGGACATCAGAAAATAAAAAGCTTTCCTTTTATCTATTTTGGAGGACTTAAAAAAATTAATAGGCAGAAATTTACATAATCCTTACTAGATTCCATGAGCTACAAATGTACTATTAGTACAGATAGATATGAAAGAAAGATCAGTTATGTTTATGGACACATAAGAAGAGACACTTTTGCAAAATAGTAGATTGAAGCACCCACTGAATCTTCCTGGAAGTGCGTTGAAATCAGAGAGTTAATGACACAAATACGAGGATGACTTTATAAGGGCATTAAGGAGCAAACAGCCTAATAAAAGAGAAAAGGAAATAACGCATCATGCACGGTTATTGACACTGTTCTCAATAACCTCTTGCATTACTGCTGGAAAGAAGCTAGTAGGGTTAAGTCAAGAATTTCCTATTGTGCGCTGGGCGCGGTGGCTCACGCCTGTAATCCCAGCACTTTGGGAGGCTGAGGTGGGCGGATCACAAGGTCAGGAGATCGAGACTATCCTGGCTAACACAGTGAAACCCTGTCTCTACTAAAAAAAAAATTAGCCGGGCATGGTGGCACACACCTGTAGTCCCAGCTATTCGGGAGGCTGAGGCAGGAGAATCGCTGGAACCCAGGAGGCGGAGGTTACAGTGAGCCGAGATCACGCCATTGCACTCCAGCCTGGGTGACAGAGTGAGACTCTGTCAAAATAATAATAATAATTTCCTATTGAGAAGGGAAGAAGTGACCATTGATTTTTGCCTTGTGACTCAGGTTAACTGCCCAAGAACTTTGATCATCCAGGGGTGCGTAAATGAATGCCATGTACTACCAAAAAAAAAATAGTAATAAAGGATTAAACAAGGCCACGGAAAGATGAAGCAAACTGTCACCTGGCAGTGTCCCAAGCCTGCAAACTTGATATCCCCAACTCCATTGGAACAGTAGGGTTCAGAGACCACAAGTACTACAGGCATGAATGAGCTAATGTTTAAATCTAGGAAGAAAGGATTAGCATATGCCGTCCAAAGAATGAGCAAATGCATGCAGCTGCCTTGGGCATTCGCAGTTGATTGAAATGACTCAGGGGTCAGGTTTTGGTGGCCAGACCCACTCTACCTTTACTGGAACACATGAGTCATGTGTTAGTCGGCTGGGTGAGAAGACCACACTGGCTTCTTGCATTCTATATTTCTCACAATCCAGACACAGCAACCACATGACCAGATTTCAACAAGACTTAACAGTCAGATAAGGAGGGAAAGTTACTGAACCAGAGAAGAGAAAACCTAAATGTGTTTTAAACCTCTAAATGGAGAACTGAAAAATAAAACAATTTTCTACCACAGGGTTCCTATAAGACCAGTAACTTCTATGCTCCCCAGAAAGTATTTACAGAACTATTTGAGTGGTTTTACATCTTGATTATTCCTCCACTTATAATATTGTCTTTAAATGACCTGCCTCGATGCATGTCCAGAGCAGAAAGAACAAAAGTCAGATGTTTTAAAGTCCCAGCTCTACAAGTCCTAGCTATGTGACTATGTTGGTTATGATTACACAAATGCAGTTGGTGTTTTAATAAACTCTGATAGCCTCCAGACATTATTAAAAAGTCCAGAGGTGAGGCCACACATGGTGGCTCACGCCTGTAATCCCAGCACTTTGGAAGGCTGAGGCAGGCAGATCACTTGAAGCCAAGAGTTTGAGAACAGGCTGGCCAACATGGTGAAACCCCATCTCTACTAAAAATACACAAAAATTATCGGGGCGTGGTGGCACATTCCTGTAATCCCAGCTACTTGGGAGGCAGGAGAATTGCTTGAACCTTGGAGGCAGAGGTTGTGGTGAGCCAAGTTCGTGCCACTGCACTCCAGCCTCCTGGGTGACAGAGTGAGACTCAGTCTCAAAACAAAAAGTCCAGAGGTGGTCAGTCCAGGCTGATGTGTTAGCTTAACAAGGTCAGTGGGCAATCAGTCTTTCTCTCTACTTCACCGTTCTTGCACATACATGGTTTGCATCCTCAGTGTCACAATATGGCTACTCTGGCTGCAGCCATCACATCTATATTCCAGGGAACAGGAAGATAAAAGGGGGAAGGCAAAAAGAGGCTTGTCCTATTCCTTTTTAAGGAGACTTTCTGGAAGTGACACCCGATAGCTTTCAGATTGGACAGAATTCAGTTATAATGCCATGCTTAGCTGGGAAATATACTCTTTTAGTTAGGCTGCCACCCTGAAAAATATCAGGACTCATTGACTAAAGATGGAAGGAAACGTGAATATCAGATAAGCAACAAGCAGTCGCAGCCAGAGTGTCATTAAAGCCATTAACATCTTTGAGTCCATTGTCTATCCATTTATAAAATGGATGTAAAATGTATAAAATGGATAGGCAATGCCTACTTGACATGACTGGTGAGGTGAAAAACACGATACAAATATTAGCTGATAACAGCCCCCAAAACCTAGCTTAGAATCATAGGCATCCAAGAGCATATTCAGCATTACCACACTTTCTGGAAAAATCAAGTCCCTAGTCAGAGTTCAGAGACTCAGTTTTGCTTCACTACCTTTTCTTTCCTTACACATCATTTGAAGAAATAGCTTTCTTCATGGTTCTCTAGTGTCTCCATGACTGGGCCCAGACTTGCTCTTCCCTCTCTATTGCTCTCAGCCTTTAAAACTTGAGGCTCTCTCATTTTTTATGGAAATCCTTTCAGTTTTTTTTTTTTTTAACTCACAAGCCTTCATAGGATCATTACTTTCTCATCTTACCTGTATCTTCTTGCATTTCCTGGGAAACTGGACACAAGAACTTAGAAGACATGTGCAGTGTAATGTGTATTACTGTGTAGGGGCGACTGCATTGGTCCCTACATAGAAATGTGGTAATGACAACTAGTGTGCTTTATTCACCACCATTATTTCCACCTGGTGTTTTTAAAATTTATTTTAGAGATGGGGTCTCACTACATTGGCCAGGTTTGTCTTGAACTCCTGGTCTCAAAGCAACCCTCTCACCTCAGCCTCCCAAAGTGCTGGGATTACTGGTGTGAGCCACCAAGCTTGGCCACCCATGTGGTGTTTTAATAAGTTTCAATCTGCGTATTTTAAAAGATACCTCGCATTTAAATTATTTAATACTCCCTAAAATACACTCCAGGCATCTTGTGTAGTGCTAAGAATACGTTAACATTTTACAGATGTGAAAATTTTACTTTTGGTGATTAAGCGAATGTTCCTGAATTTAAGCAGCTCATCCAAGACCTTCCACGCTATAAACAGTAGTGCTAAGTCTATATCCACCATCCATTTCCAAGCCCAGGCACTTTTTCACCAGAACAAAAATCCCCAATTCCCCCTTGAGTCAATGCAAACCACACTGCTCTATTTTACGATGCACTGAGAAAATTTAAGGTTTAAAACTTAGAAGTCTAAAATATGCTTCTATCATGATAAGCTATAGTATTAGCACTCATGATTTCAAACACTAAAATAAAAGGTGGTGGTGAGATAAAAATCCATGCTAGTCATTTATTTATAAGGCTTTATCCTACACCAGTCTGTTCGATAGACAGGTCAATCAATCTTGACTATAATGAAAAATCTTGCTTGTCTTAAGAATAGGTATATAGCCCAGACCAGGTTTTCCTAAAAAATTATCTTCCTGTAGGTAGCTTTATAAGAATAGAGACATTTGAAATATTAGAAGATTTTGAAATGACTGGTGAAATTTTAAGCCACCAAGGTTAAAGTAATTGTTTTATAAAATTACCTTGCAGTTTGGTATCTAAAATTGGTATATTAATGAGGGAAGAAAGGTTCTAATCTAATGCAGGGGCTGCTGAAGAGTCAGCATAGAGAACTGACTTCAAGAATGCCGGGAGCTAAATGTATTGATTGAAAATGTCAGCGTATTAGCAGGAGCATCCATTAACCCAAAATATTGAGCATAACCAAGGAAACCAAGGGGAAAATGGAAAGCTCTTAAGCAATGAAATGGCTTTTGCCTTCCTGAGATGACACTTGACTATCTATGTCTCCATCCCTGGAGCGTTTTCACCGGAGCCCAAGGATTCTGAACTAGGGTGGCTACCACTGCTTGAAAAATGAGAAGCCCATTATGGAGCACAGCTAAAATGTAGAAGGCTTGTTGAAGACTCACTAGCATGGAAAAATAAATGAATCACTTGATTATAACAATAATGAATAGAATTTCTAGCTAAGAACATAAACTACAGATAATGACCACCAAGCTCAGGTATATTTACATATGTACATATATATAGTGTCTGACATTTTAACCATACATAGCCAGATGTATGATAGGATGCAAGAGCCACCTGTGGAAACAATTCACGGCCACACAATCCTCATCAGGATAATTACACTGAACTGTCGAAGGCTGTGGCTTTTGGCCTACCCTTAGTCTGTGCGATTTTATATAGACATAAGAGACTGGCAAGACACCACTGAAACCAAACCATAGTTTGCTAATTTAAGGCTAAAACAGGCTGCCCTCTATTGCTCCTACCTCCCTTAGGCCCCAAAGACCTTGATCTCTGGGATCCAGTGTTTATTGGGATATACCACTGATGTAGCCAAACATTTGGAATTTGGAATCATGGTTTGCCTATTGGTCTAAATGGGAAGATAAGCCAGATGCGGTGGCTCATGCCTGTAATCCCAGCACTTTGGGAGGCCTAGGATGGTGGATTACTTGAGGTCAGGAGTTCAAGACCAGCCTGGCCAGCATGACAAAACCTCTTCTCTACTAAAAATACAAAAATTAGCCAGGTGTGGTGGTGTGTGCCTGTAATTCCAACTACTCGGCAGGCTGAGGCAGGAGAACCACTTGAATCTGAAGGGGGAGGTTGCAGTGAGCTGACGTCACGCCACTGCATTCCAGCCTAGGTGACGGAGCAAGACTCCATCTCTAAATAAATAAATAAATGAAGAAGATAAGCGGTTTCTAAGAGGTAACTAACATGAGAAGTCCCCTATTAGGATACCTAGCGAAGAGTAGCTGGTGCCCAGTAAATACTAAATATTCCCTTTCTTCTTTTCTCTTCCTCAGCTCAAAGAGGAAGAAAGGACCGTGTGAGAGAATAAGGGAACAGCCTTCCATCCATAGAAGTTTGTCTATGACAAAGCCACTGGCCCCGTGTGGCCACTGAGCACTCAAAATGTGGCCAATCTGAATGCAGATGTGTTGTTAGTATAAAGTCCACATTGGCTTTTTAGCACTTCGTATGAGAAAAAAGAAGACCAAATATTTCCTGAATAATTGTTGCACTGATTACATGCTGAACTGATGACATTATGGATATACTGGATTAAACAAAATATATTATTAAAATCAAATAAAACAACGAAATCAATTTCACCTGTTTCTTTTTACCTTTTTAATATGGGTCCTAGAAATTTAAACTGGCACAGATGGCTCACATTTGGACATCTATCTACCTTTCTTTAGTGGACAAAGTTGAGGCAGGGCTTAGGTTTTTGCAAGAGCTCAAAAGGAAGGCAGAACTAAGCAAGTCAACTGTGGGAGGCAGGGAGGCCCTCTGGTTTATGAGATGAACGCCTTCAGGTTTGACCTAAACACACAGGAATCAACTCTGGAGAATCAAGGAAAGATCTCTCTGCCTCTTGAGGCATGTAGGGCGAGGGAGGGGCTGGCAAGGAAAACTGGCTACAGGCAACTCAATGGAACTGCCTTTCCAGACGTGATGCTTCTCTCCTTTAGATACTTGTGTCTTTGGGTGTCACCTTCTTTCATTAGAGAACCACAATAACCCAGGCTCACACCACTCACCTTAAAGGAATTGAGTCAACCAAGTAAAAAGGGCTCTCTGGAGAACCTCCAACCAGCTTTTGCACTGGGAAAAGCGCGCACTCCGGTAAAGCCTCGGGAAGTTCGAGCCATTTTCAGGGGGGAGGAGCCTGGCCTCTCCTGTTCCTGGGTGGTAACCTGGGTTTTAATCCGTGAGGCAGGAAACCTGCTAGCAGGACTCTCCCTTTGCTGAGAGTTCCTGTTTCCTTTTTTTTCCCTATTTGCCCAATAAATTCCATTTTTCTCACCTTCTATGTGTCTGAAAGCCTAATCTTTCCTGGTCTGTGACAAGAACCCAGATTTTCCTACAACAGAAGGAGCCGATCAGACATTGATTTACCACCACTCCCAGGGCCTTCTCGTCTTTTGCTTCCCCTTCTTGGATTACTCTGTCCCCTGCTCCCCCTAAATCTATTTCTCTCAGATGAAATCCAAGCACATATGCTCAGGTGTTCTAAAGTTCCCTATGGGAATTATTAAATTTTGTTCATTCTAAATTCATCTTAAAAATATAATAGCAGGAGGGAGGGGCGTCTGCAGCTCCCAGCAAGAGCAACACAGAAGGCAGCAATTTCTGCATTTCCAACTGAGTTCCCCAGTTCATCTCATTGGGACTGGTTAGGCAGTGGATCCAACCCACAGACGGCGAGCAGAAGCAGGGCGGGTATTATTTCACCCGGAGGTCCCTACCCAAGCCACGGAAAGCCATGAGGGATTGCGCGACCCAGCTGGGCTACTGTGCTTTTCCCTTGGTTTTTGCAGTCTATAGATCAGGAGATTCCCTTGTGTACCTACACTACCAGGGCCCTGGGTTTCAAGCACAAAACTGAGCGGCTGTTTGGACAAACACCTAGCTAGCTTCAGGAGTATTGTTTTCATACCCCAGAGGTCCCTGGAACCCCAGTGGGACAGAACCATTCACTGTCCTGGAAAAGGGGCTGAAGCCAAGGAGCCAAGTGGTCTCACTCAACAGGTCCCACTATTATCGAGGCCAGCAAGCTAAGAACCACTGGCTTAAAATTCTTGCTGCCAGCACAGCCGTCTGAAGTCGACCTGGGATGACTGAGCTTGGTGGGGGATCCTCCATTACTGAGGCTTCAGTAGGCAGTTTTCCCCTGACAGTGCTAAGGAGGCTGGGAGGTCTGCGATGGGTGCAGCAAAGTAGCTGCAGCCAGACTGCTTCTCTAGATTCCTCCTCACTGGGCAGGGTATCTCTGAGGGAAAAGTGACAGCCCTAGTCAGGGGCTTACAGATAAAACCCGTATCTCCCTGGGACAGAGCACCTAAGGGAAGAGGCACCTGTGGGCGCAGCTTCAGTGGATTTAATTGTTCCTGCCTGCCGGCTCTGAGGAGAGCAGCTGATCCTGACAAGGATTCTCCCAGCACAGTGCACCAGCTCTGCTAAGGGACAGACTGCCTCCTTAAGTGGGTCCCTGACCCCCATGCCTCCTGTTGAGAAACCTCCCAACAGGGGTCAATAGGCACCTCATACAGGAGAGCTCCGGCGGGTATCAGGCCGGTGCCTCTCTGGCATGAAGCTTCCAGAGGAAGGAGCAGGCAGCAATGTTTGCTGTTCTGCAGCCTCCACTGGGGATATCCAGGTGAATAGGGTCTGGAGTGGACCTCCAGCAAACTGCAGCAGACCTGCAGCAGAGGGGCCTGTTAGAGGAAAACTAACAGCAACAACATCAACATCAAGGACCCCCACACAAAAACCCCATCCAAAGGTCATCAGCCTCAAAGATCAAAAGTAGATAAATCCACAAAGATGAGGAAAAACAAGTGCAAAAACACTGGAAAATCCAAAAACCAGAATGCCTCTTCTCCTCCAAATGATTGCAACTCCTCTCCAGCAAGGGCACAAAACTGGACAGACTGAAGAACTGACAGAAGCAGGCTTCAGAAGCTGGGTAAAAACAAACTCCTCTGAGCTAAAGGAGCACGTTCTAACCAATGCAAGGCAGCTAAGAACCTTGGTAAAAGGTTACAGGAACTGCTAACTAGAATAACCAGTTTAGAGAGGAACATAAATGACCTGATGGAGCCAAAAAATACAGCAGGAGAACTTCATGAACCATACACAGGTATCAATAGCTGAATCAATCAAGCTGAAGAAAGGATGTCAGAGATTGAAGATCAACTTACTGAAATAAGGTATGAAGATAAGATTAGAGAAAAAAGAACAAACGAACAAAGCCTCCAAGGAATATGGGACTATGTGAAAAGACCAAACCTATGATTGATTCATGTACCTGAAAGTGACCAGGAGAATGAAACCAAGTTGGAAAACACACTTCAGGATATTATCCAGGAGAACTTCACCAACCTAGCAAGACAGGCCAACATTCAAATTCAGGAAATTTAGAAAACACCACTAAGATACTCCTCAAGAAGAGCAATCCCAAGACACGTAATCATCGCATTCTCCAAGGTTGAAACAAAGGAAAAAATGTTAAGGGCAGCCAGAGAGAAAGGTCAGGTTACCTACAAAGGGAAGCCCATCAGACCAACAGTGGATCTCTCTGTAGAAACCCGACAGCCAGAAGCACATCAAAAAGCTTTTCCACCATGATCAAGTCGGCTTCATCCTTGGGATGCAAGGCTGTTTCAACATACACAAATCAATAAACACAATCCATCACATAAACAGAACCAATGACAAAAACCATATGATTATCTCAATAGATGCAGAAAAGGCCTTCAATAAAATTCAACACCCCTTCATGCTAAAAACTCTCAATAAACTTGGTATTGATGAAACATATCTCAAAATAATAAGAGCAATTTATGACAAACCCATCGCCAGTAGCATACTTGAATGGGCAAAAGTTGGAAGCATTCCCTTTGAAAACCAGCACAAGACAAGGTTGACCTCTCTCACCACTCTTATTCAACATAGTATTGGAAGTTCTCACCAGGGCGACCAGGCAAGAGAAAGAAATAAAGGGTCTTCAAATAGGAAGAGAGGAAGTCAAATTGTCTCTGTTTGCAGATGACATGATTGTATATTTTGAAAACCCCATTGTCTCAGCCCCAAAATTCCTTAAGCTGATACAAAGAACTGAAACAAATTTACAGGAAAAAAACCCATTGAAAAGTGGGTGAAGGACATGAAAAGGCACTTCTCAAAAGAAGACATTGATGTGTCCAGCAAACATATGAAAAAAAGCTCATCATCACTGGTCATTAGAGAATTGTACATCAAAACCACAATGAGATACCATCTCATGCCAGTTAAAATAGCGACTATTAAAAAGTTAAGAAACAACAGATGCTGGCCAGGCTGTGGAGAAGTAGGAACACTTTCACACTGTTGGTGGAATTGTAAATAAGTTCAACCATTGTGGAAGATAGTGTGGCAATTCCTCAAGGATCTAGAATCAGAAATACCATTTGACCCAGCAATCCTATTACTGGGTATAGGTATATACCCAAAGGAGTATAAATCATTCTACTATAAAGACACATGCACACGTATGTTTATGGCAGCACTATTTAGAAAAGCAAAGAGTTGGAACCAACCCAAATGCCCATCAATGATAGACTGGATAAGGAAAATGTGGCACATATTACACCATGGAATGCTATGCAGCCATAAGAAAGAATTTCATGCCCTTTACAGGGACATGGATGAAGCTAGAAGCTATTGTTCTCAGCAAACTAACACAAGAGCAGGAAACCAAACACTGCACCTTCTCACTCATAAGTGGGAGTTAAACAATGAGAATACATGGACACAGGGAGGGAAACATCACATACTGGGATCTGTCGGGGGGTGGAGGACAAGGGGAGGGAAAGAATTAGGACAAATACCTAATGCATGCAGGGCTTAAAACCTAGATGATGGGTTGACGGGTGCAGCAAACCACCACAGCACATGTATACCTATGTAATAAATTTGCATGTTCTGCACATGTATCCCCGACTTACTTAAAATGAAAAAGAAAAAGAATTGCAAAAAAAAATGTGTCTAGGATAATACATTATTTTTTGACTATTTTCTATTTATTTGTAATGCCTAATTAAAAATTCTTTTTAAAATGTTAAAAAATATATAATAACATAGCATATTCTAGATTACCTGGTCAACCATCATACAACCACATACTGTTATTCAAACTCAGGGTACATATTTGCATTTCTCTTAATCATTGTATTGGTGCCAAGTGATCTGCCTGTGTGACATGTTTGACCTTTAACACAGAGTTTCTCAAACTTGGGTTAGCACAAACATCTGCAGACATAACGTCAGGATCTACAAGTCCTCAAAATTCCACTCTTCTTCATCTGTCCTCTCAGCCCTTGAGTGTTTTGTACTATCTTATGATATCTCTGCAGAAGAGTTTGAATGTCTAATTAATGCCAATCAACCTAATCTCTCACAAAGAGATGTTCGTTTTCTTGACTGACAGACACGGTGTCTTCAGTGGGGTTTTCCTTTCTTTCACTGTACTACATTTAGTATGTAATAAATTTTGGAAGATCATCATGGCCAGGTTCAGAGAATTGGTCATGGGGGCTGGGGATGCCACAGAAGAAGGACTAGTGAAACAGTGAAGGGTCTACTGTTCTCATCTTCTCAGAAGGAAAGGGATAGAATGAGAGGGATTGATGACATCCAGCCATATTGATAAGTGACACAGAAAGTGCTGTGATGGGAGAAAGAATATAGATTTTGGAGTCACATGGACAGCCATGTGACTCAGCAAAATGCTTGGCTTTTCGAAGTCCCAATTTCTTCATCTAAACAATGCAAATAAAAATGCTAACACATCTTCAGCAAATGGCACTACACAGTGGATGTACATATTTTTAAAAATAGGAACTTTGACTCTTACCTCACGTCACATGCAAAAAGTTAATTCAAGATGAATCATAGACCTAAATATAAATGCTAAAATTATAAAGCTTCTAAAATAAAGGCAGGAGAATATTTTTGTAACTATGCAGGAGGTAAAGATCTCTTAGAGAGGGCACACAAACTTTAGCCATGAGAGGAATAATTGATAAATTAGACTTTATTGAAATTAAAAACTGCTTTTCAACAGAGCCTGTTAAAAGAATAAAAAGACAAGCCAACTACTGGGTGAAATATTTACAATGCATAAAATGGAAATAGGACTTACATTTTAAAAAACATAATTCAGCCAGGCGCAGTGGCTCACTCCTGTAATCCCAGCACCTTGGGAAGCCAAGGCAAGTGGGCAGATCACGAGGTCACGAGACCAGCCTGGCCAAAATGGTGAAACCCCATCTCTACTAAAACTATACAAATTAGCCGGGCGTAGTAGCAGGCGCCTGTAATCCCAGCTACTCAGGAGGCTGAGGCAGGAGAATCACTTGAACCTGGGAGGAGAAAGTTGCAGTGAGCTGAGATTGTGCCATTGCACTCCAGCCTGGGCAACAGGAGCAAAACTCCGTCTCAAAATAAATAAATAAATTAAATTAAATAATTTAATCATAAAAAAATAGCTTAATAAAAAATGGGGGAGACTTGGACAGCCATTCATGAAAGAACCATGTAATAAACACATCTTAAACAGCTTTAAGCAGCAGAGAAATTGCAAATTAAAACCACAATGAGATGGCACTACACATTCGCTAAGGTGGCTAAAATTCAAGAGTCAGACATTATCAACTGTTAGCAAGCATGTGAAACAAATGGAACTCTCACATTGCTGAAAGGAGTTTAAAATGATACAACCACTTCATGGAACTCTGGCAGTTTCTTAAAAGGCTAAACATATACCTACCCCATGACGCAGTAACTCCATCTATAGGTATTTATCTAAGATAAATGAGAACTTACATGCACAGAAAGGCTTATTGAAAAATATTTGTGGCAGCTTTATTTATAATAGCTAAAAATAAAAAATAGCTCAAATGTCCATCAAGAGAATGGATAAACAAACTGTAGTATATTCTTACAGTGGCTTACTATTAAGCAATAAAAAAACAAAATTATTGACACATATAACGATATGAACATATTTAAAAACATGCTCAGCAAAAAAAAAGATAACCACAAAAGAATTTATATTCTATGATTCTGAAACCACCTTTGCAAAAATTGTAACAGTGAGAAAATTAGAACTGAAAAAGATCTGACCTAACCAACTCCATCTTGCTTCTAACCTCCAAGCTGTTCTTGTTCATCCCTGGACATAGGCTGAACTTTGGGAGGAACTTAGTTTATAGTTTAACTTTGCAATAAAGATGATAACCCTCTTCTTGCCTGGGAACAAGACTGCCTTTGCAAGACTAACAAATCAGCCACAGATTAGAGAATATGGTTTCTGAGTCATGCAGCCAGAGGCCACAAGATTCTAAACCTCCCCAGTTGCTCCTGGGGTTAACATCACTACTGTAAAACCTAGGATTGAAGCTTGAGATCAATCTCGGGCCCTGCACTCCATGATCAGACGGCACCACCCAGATCAATAAACTGGTTCATCTAGTCTTGTGGCCCCCACCTAGGTGCCAACTTAGTGCAAGAGGACAGCTTCGACCCCCTATGATTTAATCTCCGACCCAACCAATCAGCACTCCCTACTCCCTGACCCTCCACCCACCAAATAATCCTCAAAAAAACCCCAGTCTCCAAATTTTCGGGAAGACTGATTTGAGTAATAATAAAATTCTGGTCTCCCATTCAGCCAGCTCTGCGTGAATTAAACTCTATTGCAATTCCCTTGTCTTGATAATTCGGCTCTACCTGGGCAGTGGGCAAAATGAACCCGCTGGGCAGTTACAGTTGGATTTTTGTGAAGCTCTAAAGCAGATAAAGCTAATCTGTGGTAATAGAATCAGCTAAGTGGTTGCTTGGGGTGATGGGTGGGGAGGTGTGGCTGTTACTAACCCGAAGTGGCAGGGGAGATGCTTTCTGGAGTGATTAGAAATGTTCTATATCTTGATGAGGCAGGTTAATGCATGTGTCCATATGTGAATCTTATGAAAGTAAACATTAAAATCAGTATATTTCACTGTAAGTAAATTATGTCTTAGTAAAATGATCTCTTTAGCAGCTCAGGTACTCTATTCAAGCAAAACTGAAAGTTATTGCCATAAGGATGAATGAAACTTATCTCCCAGAGATGAATGATGAATGATGCTAATAGCCTGGAGGGCTTTTTTTTTTTTTTTTTTTGAGGTGTTGATGAAGTGGAGGACTATTCAACTGGGTCAGCAGCGGGTTGGGGGTATGGGGTTCCCTCGGGTGGTAATGAAAAGCAAGCCTTATTGACCTTCAATTTTACAAAATTGTTTTCACGTCACATTTTCTAACCAGGATGTGTAGCATTGGTTTGGCAAATGGGGTGAATACAGTATTCCTAAGAACAAAATGAAAGGCCTGTGGGCTGTTTAGAAGTAGCCAGCTGAATACTTCAAGCGGCAGAGTGAGGGTTAAGCTAAATTGTGAAACTATGCATACTTAATTTCTCCGTTAAAAATAACACTCTGGGCCCAGCGTCCAGTGGCTCAAGCCTGTAATCCCAGCATTTTGGGAGGCCAAGGCAGGTGGATCACTAGGTCAGGAGTTCAAGACCAGCCTGGCCAAGATGGTGAAAGCCTGTCTCTACTAAAAATACAAAACAATTAGCCAGGAACGGTGGTGGGCACCTGTAATCCCAGCTCTTCAGGAGGCTGAGGCAGAGAACTGCTTCAACCCGAGAGGCAGAGATTGCCGTGAGCCAAGATTTCGCCACGGCACTCCAGCCTGGGCGACAGAGCGAGACTTCCTTTCCAAACAACGACCAACACTCTCAAACAAGTCTCAACAGTTGCTACAGACAGATTTGCATATTAAATATTTCATAATGATTCTTGAAATATTGATAATTTTGTATTCATATATTCTTTTTTAAAAGACTCCGAGTAATTAAAATGTTTTTAGAGATGCTGGGAACACAGAGTGAAAATAATTGTTTAGCTTGTGCTCTTGTGATCTTGCAAAACATCGTTGAATACTACAGAAATTGTTTCATGGGTTCGATTGCGTGTTTGACAAAGTGGCAAGGTCAATGCCAATTCCAATGAACTATCTTTCTTTTATTATTGTTTTCCGTATGTCCATCTAGTAAAAGTCATCCAAGGGTAAAATTTCAGGTTGAATTTTAGCAGGAGTTGGTGAATTTTTTCTGTAAGGGTCAGTTAGTATTATGTGTGGGCCATATGGTCTCTATCACAGCTATTCAACTCTGCCATTGTGGCATGAAAACGCACCACAGAAAATATGTAAACAAATGGGCATGCGTGTTCCAATAAAACTTTATTTATGGACACTGAAATTCAATATCATATAATCTAATGTCATAGAAATTTTAAAATCATTTAATAATGTTAAAACTATTCTTAGCTTCAGGACAATACATGAAGTGACAGGCTGGATTTGGCCAAAAAGGTGAATCGTTTGCTAATCCCTGGATTAGAGTACTGAGACCTTCTAGCAGAGTTATTTTACTAAGTCATTTAACTTTCCTGAGATTTCAGTTTCTTTATCTATCTATGCAATTGGAATTGCCAGATATACCTTAGAAGGTTGCTGAACGTTAAATGATTAGAGTCTGGAGGGGTTCTGTGTATTCTGGAAAGCACTTTAAAAATTAAATCTTAGTATTTTAAAGTATTATTAAATAACATTTATTGTCAGAGTTAATACATTGAATATTCTCATACAGGTGATCAGTCACATTGCTGTTACCGGAAAGGGGGTCTGAATCCAGACCCCAAGAGAGGGTTCTTGGATCTCGTGCAAGAAAGAATTCAGGGCAAGTCCACGGTGTAAAGTGAAAGCAAGTTTATTAAGAAAGTAAAGGAATAAAAAGAACGGCTACTCCATAAGCAGAGCAGCCTTGAGGGCTGCTGTTTGCCCATGTTTATGGTTATTTTTTGATTCCATGCTAAACAAGGGGTGGATTATTCATGTCTCCCCTTTTTAGATCCTATAGGGTAACTTCCTGACATTGCCATGGCATCTGTAAACTGTCATGGCGATGGTGAGCGTGTAGGACAACCAGAAATTACTCATCACCATCTTGGTTTTGACCAGCTTCTTTACTGCAACCTGTTTTGTCAGCAAGGTCTTTATGACATGTATGTTGTGCTGACCTCCAATCTCATCCTGTGACTTAAAATGCCTTAACTTACTGGCCTTATTTTACCCAGCTCCTATTCAAGATGGAGTTGCTCTGGTTTAAACACCTCTGACATTACCAAGATCATACCATCTAGGAAACGTAATTACAGACACTGGCAATAGACGGTCTGAGGCAAAACTACCCTAAATAAAAAATTTCATTTTTCACACAAGAAACTGTGCAGTATAACTCTCCATGTTCCTGTTTTCTTTCTCTCAGTTGGGTGGACAACTTCATTTAGGGAATCGAGGTCATTTAGAAATTAGGGAATCGAGGTCATTTAGGAAATCAGGCAAAAGTGAAGGACGGGTAAAAACTGAGTTGAATTGCGGTTTAAAATCTCTTGCTCACCACGTTAAGCTGTAGTTTCCCTCCCCCACTCAACCCCCTAGATCCTTTAGGAGAGAAAGGCCATCTGTTCTGGATAATTCAGACGTTCACCTGCCTCAAGGCAAGACAAGATGATCTCTTAATGCTTTTCTTCTGTCAGCGGCAGTCCTGACTATTATTAACGAAAATTAAACTTAAATTGCTGACCACTGATGCTCCTTATATAATTTCTGTTTGGGAAATATCCAGACAGAAGAGTAAACTCTTGTTCAAACCTTTCATGTCTTAATTTTGAAAGAGCTAGTTTCGCAAGTTTGTAGAATTTATATAGATGGAAACTTCCCAGCCTCCTTCGTCTTCTGTTCTTCTTATGCTCCGGCTAGAAAAGGCCAATACAAGCCAAGTAGAGGATGAAAAATGAATTCAATCTATAGGCTCTTCAGTTTTCCCAAGAGCATGTAGAGCCTTGAGCACTGTAATTTAATACTATTATGTTTGCAGGATTGCTTTTAATGAAGTAATTATTTCACACTGAATGAATAAGTAACTTTAAAACCACGTGACTCCACATTTAATGTCACTACTAACCTTTTTACTCGTCTCCTCTTTGTTTCCTTCTGTGTTCAGCTGTACAGCCATTTATGCCAGAATCAACAGAACAGTTGTATGATTTTAGACGGGCCTACAGGCCTCGGTCTCCCACAATATAGGCTGAAAAGGGTATAAAAGCCTCCAGAGAGGGCCTCTACTATTATTTGTTATGCTATATTGGGGGAAATGCACAGAAATGAGATCCTGATTACAAATGGTTTTTGGATTACAAATTGTTTTTTCTTGCTTTCAACAAGCCTTGCTGATATTATTTCACAATTAGAGAGTGGAATAAAACTTTATAAATGACATCAATTCACGCTAGCCTTAGAGCTAGCATTTTTACATGTTGGTTGTAAAGTAAGAGTTTTGATTATGCACATTTCTACTTCAGCTAATGCCTTTTATGACAAGATAATTAATCTTACCAGTGGAAACTGTGAGTACAGGACTGATAAGAACTGTGGGAAACACTTTAGGGACATATATTTGAGATTAAAGTAGATTAGGGGGTGAAACATTTCAGACTTGTGGCCAACAGACATCTTGTTTATTTCAGTCCCTCCCAACCTACCCTCAGACTACCCAGGGGATTGCCTGAGCTGAACAAAGGTACAGAAAAACTCTCAAAAAGTGTTAAAGTCTATTTCTATCCACCTTAATTAAAAATACATGAAAAAGTGTGTAGATTAGACTTTAACAGATAATCCTTTCTAGTTTGCGATTGTCTTTCCAGAAAGGTTGAGTCCATCTAACCATCACAGCCATAGAGAACTCCTATCCATGAGTGAACAACACTTCTCAATTCTTATTTGCCCAACTTGTATTTGGAGCCAGGCTCTGGGCAGGAAGCTTTACATTTACCATCTATCATTTACTGTTCACACACAAAAATACCGCAAAAATGATCGCTCATATATGGATGTTGGTTACATAGTTCTCTCCACATTTTTTAATTTCTCAAAAGGAAGAAGGAAAGGGAAGAAGAAGGGAGGAAGGGAAGAAAAGAAAAGGAATAAAGGTCCAGAGATCAGTAGCTTCCCCCAAGGGTACACAGGTAAAAACTGGCCAAGTCACAATCGCCCTTGGAAGCCTGAACTTTTCCTATCTACCCTGTTGCTTCTCGTACTTTCAGTCTTTTTAGGAAATAAGGAAATTGATGAGGTTGACTTTCAGAAATCAATGTTCTCTTTTCTCTAAACCACACAGTGGTACATATGAATCTTAGATGTCCTCTCTTTAACATCCTAACATCAAATGATGGAGTATACATTATAGTAAGACCATAAGCAAATATTGGGGGCTGCATGATATCTATTGGACATGCTACATGCTGACCATTTGTTTACTTATGAGGAGCTTCAGTACAGCAGCAAAATCTCCAAACTTGAACAAAACACACAGGTTTGAATTTTATTTCTATGTCTTTGAGCAAATGCCATCTCCAAGTGTCAATTTTCCTATCTATAAAATGAGGTTGTCAATATCCTCAGCCATGAGGAAATGCACATCAAAACCACAATGAGATACCACTTCACCCTAAGCAGGATGGCTAAAATGAAATAGACAATAATAAGTGTGGACAATGATGTGGAGAAATTGGAACCCTCATACACTGCTGGTGGGACTGTAAAGTGGTGCAGCTGCTGTGAAAAAATGTTTGGCCCTTCCTCAAAAAGTTAAACATAAAATTATTATATAATGCAGTAATTCCACTACTAGGTATATACCAAAGAGAACTGAATGTATACGTTCACACAAAAACTTATGTGCAAATGCTTGTAGCAATATTATTCATAGTAGACAAAATGTCCATCAACCAACCAGGAAAGGCCAAACAAATGAGGTCTATTCCTACAGTGGAATATTATTCAGCCATAAAAAGAAATAAAGTACTGCTATATGCTATGTATTAGTCCATTCTCACGTTGCTGTAAATAAATACCCAAGACTGGGTATTTTATAAAGAAAAGAGGTTTATTTGGCTCATGGTTCTGCGGACTATACAGGAAGCATGATGATGGCATGTGCCCAGCATCTGGGGCCTCAGGATAATTCTAGTCATGGTGAAAGGTGAAGGGGGAGCAGGCATGTTACACGGCCAAAGCAGGAGCTAAAGAATGACAGTGAGGTGCCACACACAGTTAAACACGCGATCTCTCAAGAACTCACTATCACGTGTGTGCACTATCACAAGGATGGTGCTAAACCATTCATGAGAAGTGCATTCCAATAATCTAATCACCTCCCACCAGGCCCTGCCTCCAACACTGGGGATTACATTTCAACATGAGATTTGAGTGGAGACACACATCCAAACTATGTATGCTACAATATGAATGAACCTTGAAAATATCATGGCAAGTAAAAGAAGCCAGACACAAAAGGTAGCATATTGGTTGGCAAGGGATCGGGGGAAGAGTTTGGGTGGAAATGGGAAATGACTGCTAGTACATACTGGGTTTCTTTTGGAGTTGATGAAAGTGTCCTAA
Source organism: Callithrix jacchus (assembly GCF_049354715.1). NCBI lineage: Eukaryota > Metazoa > Chordata > Mammalia > Primates > Cebidae > Callithrix > Callithrix jacchus. The sequence continues at coordinate 13,637,056 of NC_133524.1, forward strand.
AATTGATTGGGATGACAGTTGCACAACTCTGTGATCACACTGAAGTACATTGAATTGTACCTTGTAAGTGGCTGAATTGTATGCTGTATGAATTACATGCCGATGAGACTGTTATTAACGAATAAGCAGACTGGGAGAGTGAGTTGGAGTTACACTGCAGAAGAACCGTGAGCCCATTAAACTTCTTTTTTAATGAACATCACCCAGTCTCAGTTATTTCTTTATAGCAATGTGAAATAGACTAGTACAGACTCTATGATGTTAATAGACTCTGCTAGAAGAAAGAGCTAATGCCCTCAGGGAAGGGAAAGCCTCTGGGTGAGAGTCAACTTAGTTGACTTTTCTTTTTTCCTTCCTTCCTTCCTTCCTTCCTTCCTTCCTTCCTTCCTTCCTTCCTTCCTTCCTTCCTTCCTCCCTCCCTCCCTCCCTCCCTCCCTCCCTTCCTTCCTTCCTCCCTTCCTTCTCTCTCTCTCTTTCTTTCAAAACGGTTTCACTCTGTCACCCAGACTGGAGTGCAGTGGCACCATGACAGCTCATTGCAGCCTCAAGCTCCTGGGTTGGCTCGGGTGATCCTCCCAACCTGTCTCCTGAGTAGCTGACACCACAGGCGCAGGCCACCATGCCTGGCTAATTTTTTGTTGTTGTTCTTCTTCTTTTCATACAGATGGGGTCTCGGAACGTTGCCCAGTCTGGTCTCAAACATTTAGCCTCAAGCGATCTTCCCACTTTCGCTTCCCAAAATGCTGGGAATGCAGTCATGAGCCACCTTCAGCCCTAACTTTTTTTTAACAATGCCTAAGGCCTATCCTGGCTGCTCTCTTGTAGAGTCATATATATGGTAACAGCTCTCTGCAGGCAGAGAGGAGCCCACCTGTCCATCTGAGAAGCCGCCACCAAACAGGCAGAGTCCGAAACAGCACCAGGTTCTTCATCTGGCTGCTGTTGCTGGAAACCAAAACAGAGCCTCTCCTGCTGGAGAAGAAAAAGACCCGAGGCCCCAGACCCCAACTCCTGAGACACAGGGATAAGGAGGCCCCCACGCAACTCTGTTGGTGTGAAGCAGATCTGTTCGGTTTGAGCAGCAAACGAGCTTGAATGAATATTGCTTCTTCCTAGTCAGAACTGCTGACGGTACATTTTGCCATTGTCTCTCCATGTTCTTCTCTCTTACCCAAAACATATACGATAGCGGGTGCCAAGCTAGCATTTATCAAATTCCTTTGTGTGTGGATCCTTTCCAGTAATCTCATGAATGCCAGCTTCTAGTCCCTCATGGAGCAGAGATGAGAAGTTGGTAAACTTGACTAACCCCAAACCCCAGCACCCAGGTTCCTAGAATATGCCTTCTTAAAAATTGCCTCTGCTTTTTTGGTCCTGCTTTGTACTTCATTTGTCCCCATGGTAAATTGGTTCATGCAAGAAATTCTGTGTGCAGGAAAATAAGCGACTCAATAATTGAGAGGGCTTCCCCTACCCATATGAAGTTGCCTTAAGCAGTTTTGTCAAAATTAATTTAATTGCTCAGAGCCATGTTCCAACTCCAAAGATGTCAGACAATTGTTTCCTTCCAGTGACAAAAACAAACCCAAGGCTCATTCATCTAGAAAGTACTCCCTGCGACTCATGTGATATACATTCTTTGGAATGATTTGGAGATTTCTTGTACCAATGTTTGTGGCCCTGTTTCATTAAAATGTTTGGCTTTTGTTTCAGGAACCTATCCCAGAAAGCTGAGAAGATACCCAGAATGCGAGCTGTGCTTTCAAAATGAGTATAAAGTCAAATTGCTGCGGAGGAATTGAAGAATCACTGGTGCTATGCATGTAATCTTTTCAAGAAGATAATTCGTGATTCCTCTTTTTATAAACTTGCTTTTTTCCCCCTCAATTTGACATTTTGTGCCTGGCTGCTTTAGGTGTCTCATGTTTCTGTGGTATATTTGGACTACAAATTGAGGGACCCAGAGCCAAAAGTGAGAAATAAATAACGTTTATACTACGCAGAAAAGAAGCAGAGCTCTGCCCCAAAGAACTGCTCATAAGCAGATAATTTTTTTTTTTCTAGAGAATTGAACATTCTATGAGGCTTGAAAGTTATTACGTAAATCAACTATCTCTGCTCCCACCGGCTTTCTCTTCATGACAGCCACACCCACTCGGTGCTGAATCAACTTCTATGGAGATTGAATTACAGTCAATGTGTGCACTGTGAGATCACGGACCTGTGCAATCACTTCCTTTGGCAATAACTTTCTACTCCATGTGAACTCTTCAACCCTCATATCACCGTTCTAGGGCTTGCCAAAACTAAGAATAACTCTTAATTTGTCTTGATGGCGTCTTCCTTTTTTTTGTAGACAGGGTCTCATTCTGTCTTCCAGGCTGGAGTTCAGTGGAGCGATCTCGGCTCACTGCAACCTCCGCCTCCTGGGATTAAGTGATTCTCTTGCCTCAGCCTCTCTAGTAGCTGGGATTACAGGTGCCCAGATGGCATCTTCTTTTTATTCTAACATGATGAAAATTACCAGACACTGGAGACAAGAGTGTTGTCCCTTTATTCTCCATCACATGAAGCGCCACTAATACGAAGTGCTCTTTCCTCTGCCAAAAGGTGATACTCTTCCTGTGTGAAGAGTCCTGGGCTGCGGAGGAGATGACTCCTTCCACACCGGGACTAATGACAGGGTTTGCCCACTCCGAAGAGTAAAGATATGGCCCCAACCTGACACACAGTTCCAAAGGCCAAGGGTACTCCTGGTTCCATAGGTAGAGAGATTATTTTGCTCTGGATATTTACTTTTCCACAGACCATAGGGCAATAGCTACACAAATCAATTTTAGTCCACATCAGAATCCACCCTGCCAGGAAAGAATTTCTTGACATTATCTGTCACAGTAATTGAAGCATGTCCATGTTTTCTCATTTTAATTTGAACATCACCACCAAGTAGCAATGTTGCCAACTCAGTCCCTGAGCATGGAACCACCTGCTTGGGTTTTAATTTACATTCTCCTTTTAGTTCTCCCCCTTCCACCGGCAACGAGCAGAAATAAAAATCTAGCCACCTGCAAAGGATTCTTTCTTAACTGTACATAAACCTGCCACCTTCGTATAATAAAAGAAAAAAATGATAGTGCACTTTAAAAGCCTGGTGAAGACAAGAGGAGCTCAGAGAAGGGGCTCACCCCCAGCCCGCAGTCCCCAACCTCTTCCAGCCCCCATCCATCTCCCAAAGAGATGCTATCCGCCAGTGAGCAGGGCGAATTGCAAATGGGATAATGACAAGACCGTGGGAGGAGGCAATTTCCAAGCTCAGCTCCGCTGAGACAGACTCAAAAGTGAAACCCCAGGGGCTATGCTATTTTGACCTCTAACTAAAAAATGGTGGCAATGGATCTCTCTTGGCCTCTATGTCCTTGCGTGTAAGGCACTTTACTCAATAGACAATGATCAGACAAGGACAGTGTGTGCATTTCAAGAAGCCTACTTCCAACACAGCTTCAACAATCCGTTATTTTTAGAACACGATTAGGAATCGTCTTCGACTGCCCAATTTCTGTTTCCTTCTAATGAGCCTCTTGAAAGACAGTACTGTATTCGTAAAGCAGAATGTTAGAAGCACACAGAATACTAGGAGAGACAACACAGTCGTTGTTAGGAGGGCCTAAAAGATAGAAAGAAAGGGCAGGGGATGGTCTCTGGGCCTGTTTTGGCAGGTACCATGGGTCAGGAGTTACTTAGGGCAAAGTTTACCACTTGGAGAAATTTCTGCTGTGCTGAGGGCCATCACACAAGGTCTGAAAATGGAACAAGCCTGAGAGTAAATGTGCTGTGTATACAGCAATGTGGAAATCACAGCCGCAGGTGAAGCATTGGCCTGTAATAACCATACTTGAGCAGTCTGCCATAACGTACATAACATACATAAATTGGAATTTAATACACACCCATTAGGGACAAAGATGTGAACTTGTGTGGACCCTAAATGGAAAAGGTACTATGGTTGGAAAATAACAATCTAGGGCCAGGTGTGGTGAATCATGACTATAATCCCAGCACTTTGGGAGGCCCAGGCAGGTGAATCACCTGAGGTCAGGAGTTTGAGACCAGCCTGGCCAACATGTGAAACTCCATCTCTACTAAAAAATACGAAAAAGTAGCCAGGCACGGTGGTGGGCACCTGTAATTCCAGGTACTGGGGAGGCTGAGGCATGAGAATCACTAGAACCTGGGAGGCAGAGGTTGCAGTAGGCTGAGATTGTGCCACTGCACTCCAGCCTGGGTGACAGAGATACTCCATCTCAAAAAAAAAAAAAGAAAAAGAAAAAGAAAAAAATAATAGCCTAGCCAAGGAGGCAAGATTGAAAGAAATAAGTACACACAATCATAATACATATCAACAAGTATATGATCGTTTAGTCTTGGCAAGGTCCTTGGGACTCAACCTACAAAGACTCACTTCTTAAAGAAGAAACTGGGACATTTTTGGTTCTCCGCTACCTCACCTTGCAAGGTTTAATGGGATAGCCTAAGAAGAAAAAAACCCAATAATCCTAGAAATCACAAGGACTATTGGGAGAAAAGGGCATTTCAAAACAGCTACATTCTCTCTGGCATGTTACCTGATTAGTTTCCGGGTTTGTTTTTACTCCAAAAGGTTAATTAGAAATTACGCGTGCATTTCAAATTTGCTTAGAATGTAAGCTGCCAAAGGATAAGGATGCTTTCATTTGCTCTTTCCGTAACTCTTCCTTGTGTGATTACTTAGCTCTGTATTTAGCAAAAAAACGAACGGTGATCAAGCAAAAGCCAGTACACTGCAAGGAAATGCATTCTAGAAACTCAGACTTCTGCACTTACTCTTTTTTTAAAATTCTGTACTCTCAGGCCCTAAAATCCCATCCACTGCAATGGGATCTAGAAGCATTGAGGCAGTGTCCTGTCCTGGGTGCAAAACCAACAGAGCATGTTTCTTGTAGACTCTAAAATAGTCAAACTCTTAGAAGCAGGGAGAATGCTGGTTGCCAAGGTGGAGGAAAAGTCGGGAGATGTTGGTCACAGGCGATGTCTAATATACAGTAGAATGACTACTGTGTTGTATTCTTGAAATTCGCTAAGATGGTAGATATCAAGTGTACTCAGTGGAAAAAAGAAGAAAGAAGAAAGAAAGAAAGAAAAAGCAAAAGAAAGAAAAGAAAGAGAAAGAGAGAGGGAAAGAAGGAAAAAAGAAAATAAGTATGTGAGGTGATAAGTAAATTTGGTTGATTGCAATGATCATTTCACAAGGTCTACATGTATCAAAACATCAAGTTGTGTATCTTAAATATGTACAATCCCTATTTATCAGCTATACCTCAATAAAGCTCCCCAAGGTATCAGGTGAGCACATTCCTTCACAATTTTCTCCAAAACCAGCCCTGCCTTAAGTACATCAGATGCTCTGGTAGGCCACTTTGCCAATCCCACGCCAGGGATTCACCAGCCTCCACTGCCCCTTCTACACACAGGTGGAACACATTGAACACCGACAGCTAATTAGCCACTCTCTGTCACCCTTGAGCATTTCTCTCTCACCAGGTGGGCTGTATGCTTACTTCAAATCAGTTGTATTTGTTCCCACAGCTGCGTGGGCCAGTTATGCATGTCACTTGAATCCTGTAATTTTATTAAAAGTGGTAGTTTGTGATGGTGTGATGGTTTTCAGGCAAGTGGCAGGAAGCACACATCATGTACCACAAAGAAGGGGACTTGGAAACAGAGGCAAAATGTATGACAGCGCAGCCAGACAGCTCAGAGGAGACACGGTCTAACCACTCATTCCTGCAATGAATTCAAACAGTCCCCAGGAAGGCTGAAGACAACACTGCAAGGGCTTCTTCTGTGGCCTCCACATCTCTACCACTCTTTCCAGCATCTTTAAAACCCACCAAGAGGGAGCTCTGTCACATACTCTGGAACAAGACTTTGAGAATCAGATTTAGGGCCCCAAATTTAAAACTGCAGGAAGTCATATGGTTGATTGGAACTTGTTAAAAAAAATTAACTTTTCTTTGGCTTACAAATTGGAGAAGAACATTTGTGTTTTTAAAAATGACAAACTAATTAATTCATAGCTATCATTTGAAACCACTCAAAGGGGAAAGGTCTGTGTTTGCATTTTGAAAATTTAAAACAGCGAAATTTTGGGGATGCTACTCCAAAGCTCCATGAAACCAATATTAATGAACATTTCAGCAAGATTGTGTGATGTTTCTTAAAGAAAATGGCATTAGTTTTTTTTTCCGCATTCAGTATTAAATGTAAAAATAGTATGTCAAAGCAATAAATAGCAGAAAATCATTCTGAGTTTAATTTTATCACACGTGTGTGAAATAAATGAAGCGTGATGTGACAATCCAATGTTATCTATAGTGGAGAAAGAAAAATAGGCCTTGGTAGAATCTTGGATATTTAAAAATGATTGTTAAAATATGAATATGGCATAGACATTGTACTTACATTTTAAATGTTCCAAGGTTAGCTACTCAAACGCCTTCCATTATTATAGTGCCCTTGGAGTAAGAAGTGGAAATATGCTTTTAGGATTATCATCTCTTCCTGGGAGGCATCACAGAACTGTTATTTCCAAAATGTTTCCTTGTTCTTGGTACACTGTAGAGTCTTTTAAGAACAAAGAGTTATTCTCAATTCAGGCTGGACTAAGCTGCACCAACTGAACTCCAGCATTATTTCAGAAATTCTGTATTCAGTAGGGAGGATGGAACAAAATAATTGGGAGATGGGGCCCAGAGACCTTCCGGGAAAGATATTCTTGCTGTGTTCCACAGCTTTTTCTGCTGCTTTATTTTTCTCTCTTTCACAATTCCTCCCACCCACTCTTCATGCCAGCAAACAGATGATCCGGGAGAATAAGAATATTGTAAGATCACTAGTTAATTTACTTGGGATTGCTATCCAGGCATGACAAGTCTGACCACTCAGGGCTTTCCAGTGAATTTTGGCAGCTGCTAAGCATAGTTAGTTGCCCATAAGAACTATTGATTCTGCTTCATTTTACATACCACATACGACAGGGCATAACGCACCATGACTGGCTTACATTTAGGCTACTCTGTATTGAATCAGACACTGTTAATCACTTTCAAGTTCTAAATTTTGCATCGTGCATATGGTTATTTAAACCTATGTAGTTCAATGAAAATGCTCCCATCCTGTACAGACTAGCCCAAGGGGGCACTACATGCAATGCTACCAAAGGGTAAAAACATGGCACTGGCTCTTTTTTTAAATGACTAGTTTGAAATGGAGGCGATTCATTAATTTAACATTTATTCAGTGCCTACTAGGCAGCAGGCCATAAGTTAAACTCTGAGAATGTTAAAAAAGGAATACCTGGTAGCTGCAGTAGCTAACATACAACACATTTGTGCTTTATGCAAATTCAAAATCCAGCTAACAGACACCCAAGCAAATGTATTGATGAAAGTGGTATGAAATAAATGCCCACAAAAGAGCCCAGAGGAGGGAGGGACACTGGGATCAAGCCTTTGTTGCCTTCACATACGAATCATTTTGCAGACATGTTTTCATTTAAAATAGCTAGGTCAAGTGGTAATTTTATTAGAAACTGTCAAACAATTTTTCATGTGGCTGTTATGTACCATGTTAAATTTCCACGGCAGTATATGAATTCCAGTTGCTCCACATCGTCACCAACACTTGACATTGTCAGACTTTAAAATTTTACCCATTCTCATGTACGTAGTGATATCTTGTTGTGGTTTTACTTTACATTTTACTATTACCAGTATGTTGAACACCATATTTACATGCTCATTGACCCTTTGGATATCCTATTTTATAAAGTGCCTGCTTAAATCTTTTGCCTATTTTCTAATTGGTTTTTGTCCTCTTTTATTGATTTGGAGAAATTTTTTATATATTCTGGTTATAAACCCTTTTTTGGATGTATGTATTACAAATATCTTCTTCCAGAAATGAATATTCATTTGTACTCAGAAAAAAAAAACCTTCAGGACTACATTTGAGCAAGCACTATTGATAAGGATAGAATAAATTCTACAGGTTTTCTTTACTGATTGCCCAACATATCTGCATATGCTATAAATGAAATGAAAACCTGATGTGTGATAAGAGACTGACTTTTAATCATGTGTTTGGTGGCTATTAAGTCCTGGTCATAGTTGAACACATATTTGTTGAATAAACTAATAACTTAAAAAAAAAGGTGCTTTCTAAAACTGAAATTTACTTAAAACTAAGCCTCCTAAGTGGAAAAGTACTATCGCAGCAGAAATTGGGACATTATTTTTAATTAAATTATTTGTTTGTTCGATGAATATCTGAGGGTCTAAGACTTAAATGTCGTAGGAGATGTAAGAAACATAAAAACAGTAATTTTCTTTGAATAGCAACTTAGGATTCAAAAAACGCCCCTAGAAATTGTATTGGCACTTGAAGACTAGCTTCTTGGCCAGGTGTGGTGGTTCACACCTGTAATCCCAGCACTTTGGAAGGTCAAGGCAGGAGGATTGCTTGAGGCCAGGAGTTTGAAACCAGCCTGGGCAACACAGTGACCCCTTCTTTACAAAAAAGAAAAAATTAGCTGGGCATGATGACATACCTGCAGTCTCAGCTTCTTGGAAGGCTGAAGTGGGAGGATCACTTGAGCCCAGGAATTTGAGGTTGCAGCGAGCTATAATCACACCACTGCACTCCAGCCTAGACAAGATCACAACCCTGTCTCTCCAAAAGAAAAGAAAGAAAGAAGAAGAAAACCAGCTTCTCAAATTTGCATTTCTTACTTGTTAATTCAAGTTATTCATCATGTGGCTACCATGTGCCAGAACTAAAGTTTTAGGACAAGGTGGACAGTAAATAAATACCTGAATTATGTAATTGCATTAAAACCATAATCTCCCATCCCTCCAACAGCATTATCCACCTGGCTCCATGATGCTTGTGAACTTTGGACAACCACCTACTTTGTTTGCTTTAATTTTACTTATTTTTTAAAGTGATATCTTCACGTGGTTCAAAAATCAAAATGGTATAAAAAATATACATTGAGAAGACTTACTGGCATCCATAAGCTGGTCTGTCCGCCTATTGCCTCATTCCTTTTATTAGTTTCTTGCATAGACTTCCAATGGTTCCTTATGGAACTATGTACAAACACATGTATGTTCTGATTTCTCCCTCATTCTTACACAGAGTTAACATGTTATATGCTGTTATATAAATGGGCTAAAGGGGTCCCCGGATAGTGGTCCCCATGTTGTTTTCTTCTTCACAGCAGGCTAGGACAATTAGCTCAAAGCCTTCTGGCACTAAACTCAAATTCATGTACATATGAGTGCCTTAAACATAGCCCAAATAACCATATTTTTAGCTACTTAAAGCCTACCTGTCTTGCACATCCCATGAAGCTGTACCCAACATCTGCTAACCATAGAGACAATGAACCTTGGGGATACGAAGGACACCAAGCCACTGCTGCCCATTTAAGTTCTCTGACCCACAGACTCCCCACCTTGTTACTGAGTAACATCACCTACCTGCAGGAGCCAGTTCTCCAGTTTCCCAACTCCCCTGAGAATGCCCTTGTTCTCTTCCTCTTCCGGGTGGTGGCTCCATGCTGGTCTTTCTGGGAAGTCTCCTGGTGTGAAGAACTTCCCTCATGTATCCTAACCAATCACCACCCTAATAAAGTTCATTTGTGCTACTCTCATTTTGTGGTCATGTCCTTTCCTTGATCATCTCTGAATCCTCTGTCTCACCATATATACTCTGCCTTTTCATTTTGATTTTTTTTTAACTCAGCAATATATTTTGGGCAAGACTCCTTCACTCTTTTATATAGCTGCAAATTACTCCACTGCATTTAAACAGTCCCTACTGATGGTAGCATGGATAATTTCTAGTCTTTTGTTATTACAATGATGCGGCAATGAGTCACCTTGTACAGTCACTATTTTGTTCATGTACAGGCAGATCTATAGGTTACATTCCTGGAAGATGGATTGCTGGGTCAAAGGGTAAACAAACACATTTATATTTTTGAAAAACATTGGCAAATCGTTCCTCTTAGCAACCGTACATGAGAGTGTCTGTTTTCCCATAGCCTCACTATTTACCAATCTGTTAGGTAAAAATAAACAAACTTGAGTCTTGGACTCATTACACAGTAAAGATTGCTAACATTATATTTGTCAACATTCCCGTCTCTCACTGAATTGTGACACCCTTAAAGTCTGGAACCATTTCTTACTCATCTTCATATCCTGTTGCTTAGCTAGCAAAGTTCTCTGCACAGAATAGCTGCTGCCACTTCCCTCTCTCCCTGTCAAAAACATATTTACTGAGTTGAATCAATCACCACTTCAACCTAGAGAAGCCCCCCTCAGACCTTCCCATCGTGGTATGTGCTGCCCTACTTTCAGCTAACTGCCAATTTCCACTGGAGGCTGGGCCTACTCAGCCCACCCACAGTGGGAGGAGAGCCTGAGATGGAATGCACCACCGTTTCCAGCAGCTCTCAATCAATGCCTGAAGGGAGATGGTGTTTAAATAGCCAGCAGGCTCTTCTCTTGGGGGTATACCTCTTAGGTATGGGGTGATCTATGCTGAGAGCTCTGCCTGGGATAAAGCCCTGTTGTTCCGTTGTCCATCCCTTTGTCCATAGCAGGAAGTAGTTTAATAATGTAACCTTTAATGACTCCCCTGCATTTCCTTCCTTTCCAGGCTCAACTTCTCACTCCATTACTGGAGTTTCCTTGAATCACCTCCCAAGTAAACAACTATCACTTTCTCAGCAACTGAAATAAAGATAATATCTCTCTTTCCTTCTTTTTCTTTCTTTCTTTCTCTTTCCTTCCTCCCTCCCTCCCTTTCTTTTCTTTCTTTTTCTTTCTCTTTCTTTCCTTCCTTCCTCCATCCCTCCCTCTCTCTCTTTCTCCTCTCTCTTTCTTTCTTTCTTCCTTTCTTCTCACTCTGTCACCCAGGCTGGAGTGCAGTGGTACAATCATAGCTCACTGCACAGCTCACTTGTCCTCCCTAAATCTGGTGATCTTCCAGCCTCAGACTCCTGAGTAGTTGGGACTACAGGTGCATGCCACCATGCCTGGCTACTTTTTAAAAATTTTTAGTAGAGATGAGGTCTCATTACATTGCTCAGGCCGGTCTTGAACTCCTGGCCTCAAGTGGTCCTTTCACCTTGGACTCTAGCAATCCACCTACCTCAGCCTCCCAAAGTGGTGGGATTACAGGCATAAGCCACTGTGCCTGGCCAGCTTTCTTTTTTCAAATGAAGAAACCTAAATACTGAGAAAATAAGTGAAGTGCTCATGGCACAGCTAGTGATTGCAGAAGTTATATTCCCTGGCTTCTAGAAATGTGCTGTTTTAGGAAATGGATTTTGTCTTTATGGATGTTAAGTTCAACCATTGAAACGTGAGAGAGGAATGGAAGGTGTGTGTGTGTGTGTGTGTGTGTGTGTGTGTAAATCAATAACAGCACAAGGTTACATAAAAATGAATAGTAAATAAGCAAAACAGCTCTCACCTATGGTGCATATTATGAGCCAGGCAAGTACTTTTTGTGTGTTTATTCATTTAACACAAAACTCTACAAGTTAGATGCATTATCATCATCATTCCCAGGTCACAGATGAAGAAAATTAAGATACTGAGAGTTTAAGTAATTTGCCAAAGATCACACTTGCCAAGATCTGACTCCTGGATTTGTGCTCATAACCATCAAACTACAGTGTCTGCAGGGACTGGCCAGAGACGTTCTAGAAGTGACAGATTACCCTTGGCTTTTGGCAGCAGGGGTCTTGAAAAGAGAACATGGGATTATGCCTAATTAAGGACTAATTCTTCCTGGGGCCATCAAAGAACTCATTTGTGTCAGCGAGAATATTTTCCAGGGCAGAAACTAAATATCCAACTAAAAGTGACTTAAACAACAGGGGTCTACTGATAAATCTCACATAATCAGAGGTCTGGAGGCCGGAGGTTCTAGACTTGGTTAATTCAGCAGTTGAATGACTTTAAAGCAGCAGTGACTCACATATTTATTCTTTATTTTCCATCCAATTCTGTCTTCTTTGTAGTTCTCTTGATTCTCTATCATGGTCTTGCAATGGCTCCCTCAGCTCCAAGTAGCAAATATCATAAAAGGAGGGAGGAACTTTGTCCCAGAATCTCTTAGCAGGTATGTTCTTTGGTCCCATTGGCCAGGAATGGGTCATGTGCTCTAGACACAGGGGAAGCTGGGAAAGTGAGTCTCTGGCATTGTCTGTCTCCAGCATAGAAGGCAGGTTTTGCTAGAAACAAAAAAATGGAAGGAGACTGGCAGTGGGAAGGCAACCAATCTTGATGCTGTATGGCTTAAATCTCATGTTGAAGCCTTCTTTTTGGCTGTGCTGTTTGGAAAAGCCAGAACCCAACAGCTTTGCGAAGATATCTATCATGGGAAAACAACTGGAGACGGTGCTTAGGTTCTGGCCAGAGATGACACCATCTATTGATGTCATATTCACAGCAGGACGCCAGACAGGACAGAAACCAGGACCTGAAGCAGTCAGTGCCTATTCTGAACCGGGAGGCACCGTACTGAAGATATTTAGGAAGCCTCAGAGACTAGCTTCCACATTCAGGCCAGAGCCAGGACAACTGGGATAGCTGGGCTCAGCCATCAATGGATATTTGATGAGTATTTATTCTACTTACAGCAGTGTATTAAGAATTTGGGGAGAAAGGTGATGCTGAGATAGCAGATGTGCATCGTGACAAGTGGCACATGACTGTAATCCCAGCTACTCTGAAGGCTGAGGCAGGAGAATCACTTGAACCCAGGAGGCGTAGGTTGCAGTGAGCCAAGATTGTGTCACTGCACTCCAGCCTGGGGGCAACAGGCGAGACTCTGTCTTAAAAAAAAAAAAAAAAACTTATACGCATGGTTCACAGTATATTTCGATGGACAACACCCTTCTAAAAAGACATTTCTAGAGAGGACGTCTCTGTTAAGAGGGTTTCTCTTTGTGTAATATTGTTTACAAAACCAAGTTAAACTCAAATTAGTTAAAATTCTGAAAACCACTAAAAGGCCTCCAGGAGATTTGCAAAGGGAAAGTTTTCTTGGAGGTGTTGCCTTGAAACTCCTTAAGGCAGAATGCTGCCCAGAACACACTCATGCTTTCTTGTGACCGGTGGCTCTAGGTCAAACTACAGTACATGTAAAAATAACTCTGATGAGTTCATTTTTCTGAAGTTAAAGTCAAATGGGCTGTTGGCTCTTTTCACATAGTCTGAATCTTTTATGACCAGAAGATACAAAATACATTTTTAAAAGCAATAACTAATGCAATCGAAGTCATTAAAAAAAAAAACTTTTGGATATTGAGCAATTTGGGGTTCCCCAAGGATTGTAATGATGATATTTATATTCGTATAAATATTGTTGAAGTTTTTTACAGTTTTTCTTTGGTATTTCCACTTGAAAGTGACTATATATCCCCATGAGGCAATCTGAGCTGTTGTTTTACGCACATTTTACAGATGCGACACTGTCCCAGGTCTTCTTAATTCTGTTTAGTGTTCTTTTGGCTACACCCAGTGTGATGGAGCCAGATCCTACCCACTCCTGAGAGCCAATTGTGCATATCTCTGCACAGCTCAGCAGTCACATTATGTTAGTAGCTTGAAATCAGCCATGGTTCGAGCATTTGTACCATGAGAATTGGCAAAGGCTACAGAGTCAGTTTATTTATTTTGGGGTTTGTGTTGTTTATTTCTTGAGCACCAGTTATTAAACATTTAATGGCACACCACTAGATACCTCCAAGAATGAGAAAACTTGAGGACTAAAAGACATTTTTAAGTAGGTTTTCTGTTGCTATAACAGAATACCATACACAGGGTAATTTATAATGAATAGAAATTTATTTGGCTCATGGTTTGGTTCAGGAAGCTGGGAAGTCCAAGAGCATAGCATAAGCATTTGGCAAGAGACTTCGTGCTGCATCATCCCATGGGAGAAGGTGGAAGAGCAAGGGAGTATAAGAGCAATAGAACAAGAGGGGGCCAAACTCACTTTATTTATTTATTTATTTATTTTTGAGACGGAGTTTCGCTCTTGTTACCCAGACTGGAGTGCAATGGCGTGATCTCAGCTCCCCGCAACCTCTGCTTCCTGGGATCAGGCAATTCTCCTGCTTCAGCCTCCCGAGTAGCTGGGATTACAGGCATGCGCCACCATGCCCAGCTAAGTTTTTGTATTTTTAGTAGAGACGGGGTTTCACCATGTTGACCAGGATGGTCTCGATCTCTTGACCTCGTGATCCACCCGCCTCGGCCTCCCAAAGCGCTGGGATTACAGGCGTGAGCCACCGCGCCCGGCCAACTCACTTTAATAGCAAACCAACTTTCAAGATAACTAAACCACTCCTGTGACAATGGCATCAGTTCATTCACAAGGGCAGAGCCCTCATGACCTAATCATCTTTTATTAGGCCCCACCTCACAACACTTGCATTGAGGGTTAAGTTTCCAACACATGAACTTTGAGGGACACAGTCAAAACATAACAGATACATGATACAACACAGGAGCAGAAACACAAGTTCTCTGAGTTCGAGAACTGAATCCTATAGAGATAGATTTTTTTTAAAATGAAAAGATCCATGCTACCTTCTGTTTGTATATTGCAAGAAATTGATTATACTACTTCTTTAACCTGACAAGGCAAGGCCCAAGCCATTTAAACCCAAGCCAGCAGCCAGCCCTCTTGCAGAAGAAATGAAAGTCACCTTTTCTGCTCCAACACAATTGTATGCTTCTGTCTTTCAGTTGTTTCTGTGTCTCTGTCCCTTTTACTGTCTTTGTGTGTTTGTCTCTATCATACATCTACAAATACACACACCACACACCATTTTTACTACGTAAGTTAATAGCAGACAGAAATTCAAAAACCAAATAACGCCTTCATTCGAGGAAAGGTGGAATAATATACTTCATTTTCTTTTATGGAAAAACAATCAAGCACTAAATTCACTGATGAGGGGGAAATCATTGAAACTGGAGAGGAAAGGGGATACTGAATGTGCAAAACATCTATATATACCTCAAATCAAATTACTTCAATAATCTGTGATTGTCTTGTATCAAATCAAGCCATTTTTTCCAATTACTTTATTATTCTCCAACAAGAGAGCCAGATTAGATAATCACATATGAATTTCAGATTGCACTTGTTAACTGACGTTTGCCAATAGCAGTCACTTCAAAAGAGCTGCTCTAAGACAAACTATTCCAAATGAGTGGTTTGCATAGGGGGGAGGTCACATTAAAAAAAAATCTCATCCCTTCCCTCCCCACACATCAATGAACTCGGTGAAATGTTTACCAGATGGCTCTAACTCTGAACTTCGGTTAATTCTCCTCCAGTTCATATATTAGAGAGCCTGAAAATCAGATGGTGCTGAAAAAGGAACCAAGAACCAGAAGTCCCGAACTGTAGGACATCAGCCCCCAAGTCTAGCAGGTATCAGTCCATTAGGTCTCAAACTGTAGACCATTAAAGTATGGCTAAATGTTGTCTTTTATTACAATGTCCTTATTTTTTAAAAAGCTAGCATTGAAAAATTGAAAGGCTTTCAATACAAATATGGATTTCTGGATTCTTTTGAGTAATCAGAAGCTGTCACACTGGGCAGACGCTCCATCAAAGCCACAGTAGATAGAGCTTCAGTCACTTATGCCACTTTCTTGCCATGGAGACATTTGAACACCCTGCAATAGAAAAACAACAAAAATGCATCTTATCACTTGAAACCGAGAAGAGGTAAAGGAATAAGTCGCATCATGTTTTCTTCTTTTTTTCTCAAGACTTTCTATATTTACTGGCTGTTGTTCCCAACCAAGTTTCTCAGGACTTAGGGGACACTCTAATGCAGCCATGATTCACAACTACCATTGTGGGTTCACTGCTTCTATCTGCCTTCTGGAATCAACAGGTTATGCAAGCCAAGGGCTTTCTCATCACTCCTTTTCGGACGACACCTGATGCGAACTGAGGGGAGGCTGTTTTCTGTTTTTATTTTTCTTACTTAGTGTGAATATTCATGCATGAAGCTACAGAAATATTAATATGTTTTACTCTACGGGGTTGCCCTTGATCCTGCTGCCAGTGTTTGGTAATAGGCAAAGGCACCATATTATGTTTCAAAAATCCCCTAAATCCTGCTGTCCTAGCACATGTAGCCATGAAGATTTCCAACAGAGGCCATGGAAACCGTCTATATAAAGCACTTGAACACTGCTGTCACTTAGGAAATACTAAATGAGCATTTGCTATTAAAGCTATTTGCTAATAACACTGTTTTCAATTCTTAAACAGCTCTTGAATGGAGAACATGCGGAAGAAATGTAAAAAAATGACAATATTGTGGACTACAGCAGCAGGAACAAAGGAGGCAGCTAACTCGCCTCAGGACTCTGGAGTAGATGTTCAGAAGAGATGGTTGGAGTATGGAAAAGAAAGTCCAGCTTCTTCCCAAGTTTGTAAGCAGAGGTACAGAAGAGAGGCAGCAGCAGCCCCTGACTATGGTGTTGAAAGCTGAGGCTCCATTTGTCTCCCACCGCAGGGAAAGTGTACCGTGATTTGTTCAGAAGGAATCTGTGAAGGTGAGCTGTTCTCTGTGGGACACTGTGCTCTCAACTTGGGTGTTCTCCCTTCTTTCTTCGTGCTGTGCTGGAGGGAGGTGCTTTGTGGCAATCTGTAAACCTTCAAAAATCAAACCTCCCTAAAACCCAGCATCTACACACTCAAACATAAAACTGGAGGGCCCAAAGCTGCCCTTGGTCTGTCCCCAGGTTGTTAGGGAGGCTTTGTGGTTAAATAGGTCAGGGGAAGGAGTAGGTTAGAGAGGCAATGTCTAAGAGGCAATAATGTACAGCTATGTTCATCTTCATCAGCCAAAACTCTGGAAGGACAGGTATAAGTGCACAATTGTTCTTAAACAAAGCAAAGACTCATAATTTGTCTTCCTAGATTTCCTAAGTTCTGTCTTTCCATGTGTGTCTCTATCATACAAATACAAATAAACACATCGTTTTTACTACATAGGTTACTATAGCAGAGGATTAAACATTCAAGAAACCAAATAACCTCTCGCGTCCTCCTGTAAAGCAGATGCTACTTTGTGGGACCTGGGTCTAACTAGGCTTCTCCCATGGGGTAAATCACGCATTTATAAACATTAACTCTTTCTAATCACCAGTGGCATCTTTGACGGTTCCACCATGTACGAAATAGTGACCTAATGAAGAGGAAAGAGTTACAGAGCCTCCTCTGGCTCTCGCTACTTCCTCTAAGATGGTGCTTCAGGTGCCAGGGAAAATGTGCATATGCTAAGGTGCATAACCACAAAGTCAAGTGTCATTCACAATACAAAAGATATAGAACCAACTTGTGTCCATCAACAGATGATTGGATAAAGAAAATGTGATACATGTATATACACACACAATGGTATACTAGTCAGCCATTTAAAAAGGGGAAAATCCTGTATTTTTCAGCAACATGAATGGAACTGGAGGCCATTATTTTAAGTGAAACAAGTCAGACACAGAAAGACAAATATTGCATATCCTCACTCATAAGTGGGAGTTTCAAAATGTGTACACATAGCTATGGAGAGTGGAGTGGTAGACATTGGAAACTCAGAAGGGTGAGAGGATGGGGGCTGGTGGATGATAAGAAATTACTTAATTGGTACAATCTACATCACTCTGGGGATGGATACCCTAACATCCATCTGACTCAGCCACTATGCAATCTATGCATGTAACAAAGTTGCCCTTGTATCCCATACATTTATACAAATAAGAAATAAAAGGCAAATCTAAGCATGCTTTCTTTAAAAAGAAAAAAAAACAAATGGGTATCTGTAGTCCTGTGAAAGGTATAATTGAGTAACAGGTTGCCCCGGGGGGGAAGGCAATCTGTCCGCTCTGACTGGTCCCCTCTACAGCCAGTGCCCTGGGAAAGAGGCACCCTTTTCCGACAGTGGCATTGGAAGAGCAACTACACTCTCCAATTTCCTATCAGCAGCCTTTCTCCTACACTGTAGATAGTCTTTGCCAGCCTTGCAAGGTGTAACGACTGGCTGTATTAAAAGGAAAGGATTTATGGTACGAGCTATTGTTAAGAAGAATTATCCCAAACGAGAAAAAAGCGGATTGGCTATTGTATGCCTTAACAAAGTCATGTTAGAGCATTGTCTGATAAGTTCCCCCTTAGGCTCAGCTGATGCTCTAGGGAGAGGCAGGATTTTGGTTGACATACTACTTACTGTTGATTAGAATCTGTCAGGAAAAATACTGAAAGACTTTGCAGTGAACAAAGAAAGATTTCTGGATGTACTGTCTAGCTTATTCTTCCAGGCTACGTGGGCCCTTCATTGTCTTTGAATTATTTTACAATTCTGTGCATTGTAGAAAATTGATAATAATTCAAATTATGCTTGTTCGTGGAAATGCAAATAAAATTGTCCAGGCAATTTAATTGATAATTGCCTTATGGATATTGACCTGTTTATAAATTCATCTCAGTATTCCTGGTTGCCAATATATCTTTTAAATTATCCTTTGAACTTCTTATGACATCTAAGTTATTCCCTCACTAATCAATGTTTATTTTATATTTGTTCAAAAGTTATGGTTTTACCTTTAAAAAATTATCCCTTAACGGGCCCAAAGATTTTGTAAAGTTAGATATTAATTTTTAGAAGATTAACAAAATGCAAATATGATTGTAAACTGGACAAGAAGAAGACAAAATTATTCTGTGAAGCTGACCTAGACCAGGGGATTCCCACCAGTGGGAAGACTGTACTTAGGCCCTGCAGAGGTGGAAGAAAGGAATGACTAAGGAACTGAATGGTCAATGTGATGCGAACCCATGGAGCAAATCCACAAGGAAATATAGGCCAGTTGTCGCTGAATCTTATCATCATGCCAAGGAGTAATATAAATGCGAAAGCTCAAACGCAGTGCAAAAGGAGCACAACTGCAGCGCGCATGCAAGCACTGAATGGCACTACTTCCTTCAGAAGGAAGAGGTACTAGAGAATAGAGATTAATCTCTGCATTTTTCTATGTAACGATGACAGATTTGCTTTCCTCCTTGTGTGAAGAAAGATTCTAGACAATTTTTGGCTAACTTGCTCTGATAGTATTCTGTTTTATTGTGGTATGTTTGAAATGCTCAGTAGGAGGAAAGTTTAAAGCCCACTTACCACCTTTTAAGAGTCCAGTGAGCCTAGCAGACTGTAAGATTATGGGCCCTAGCAAAATAGAGACTCCATACTGATTTCCTATTGATCAAGGAAGGGAAAGAGAATCAAAATAAACAAATTATTAACATATTTACTCAGATAGTTTTTGTTTTAGTTCACTCAGGCTGTTATAACAATAAACCTTTGACTGGGTAATTTATAAAGAACAGAAATTTATTGTTCATAGTCCTGCAGGCTGAGAAGTTCAAGATCAAGGCGCCAGAAGATTCAGTGTCTGGTGGGGGCCTGTTCCTCACGGAGGGCCCCTTCCAGCTGTGTCCTCAGATGACGGAAGAGGCGAATGGGCTCCCTCGAGCCTCTCTTATAAGGGCACTAATCCCATCCATAAGGGTGGAGCCCTGATGACCTGATCACCTCCCAAAGGTCCACCCTCCTAATACTATCACATTGGGTATTAGATTCCAACATTTGCTTTTGCCAAAGTGGGGGGGAACATTAACATTCAGACAATAGCAGTTTCTTTTCCTGATTGAAAGCTAAGTATAACAAGATGAAATATGAATGTTTTATATACATAGCATGACTTCGGTACAGTTTAGTGAAAACTCTAAGTGGGAGAAGAACAAACCCACATTCCCCGGTGACTTGCTCTGGACTAGGGATGATCAATCTTTGTAATGTCACCCTTTCACCTACAAAAATGTGTCAGGAAAGAAATAAAAATTCTTGATCATGTTTAAAAATTTTTTAATTTCACAGCTTCTGCTGATTTTTTGTGCTGCTGGAGGCTATTTTATTTATAGCAACACCTGACTGTGCAAAGTATGAACCTAGAATCTACATGTGAGAAATAAAGCTGTTCTTATTAACAAAGTAAAAGTCTCTGTTTTAGTCTGTTCTCATGCTGCTAATAAAAACTTAACCAGCCGGGTGCGGTGGCTCAAGCCTGTAATCCCAGCACTTTGGGAGGCCGAGGCGGGTGGATCACGAGGTCAAGAGATCGAGACCATCCTGGTCAACATGGTGAAACCCAGTCTCTACTAAAAATACAAAAAATTAGCTGGGCACGGTGGCGCGTGCCTGTAATCCCAGCTACTCAGGAGGCTGAGGCAGGAGAATTGCCTGAACCCAGGAGGCGGAGGTTGCGATGAGCCGAGATTGCACCATTGCACTCCAGCCTAGGTAACAAGAGCGAAACTCTGCCTCATAAAAAAAAACAAAAAAACTTAACCAAGACTGGATGATTTATAAAGGAGAGAGGTTTAATTGACTCACAGTTCAGCATGTCTGGCAAGGCTTCAGGAAACTTACAATCATGGCGGCAGGAAGAAGCAAAAAGAGAGCCAAGCAAAGGGGGAAGCCCCTTATTAAACTACCAGATCTCCTGAGAGCTTACTATCATGAGAATACCTTGAGAGAAACTGCCCCCATTATTCAATTACCTCCCTCCAGATTCCTCCCATCACACGTGGGGATTATGGGAACTACAATTCAAGATGAGATTTGGGTGGGGACACAGCCAAGCCATATCAGTCTGTCACCATTGAAGACAAGGAAAATCCTTGTGGACTGTATTGACTTCAGGAAAATGTTTTTCTTTCTTAAAATGTATCTGAAGTATAATGTCTATGATATACTTCGTTTATCCTTGGGAAACATGTTTTGTTCAAGAGCTATACACGGGGGCCAGAAGGAAGTCTGTGGAAATGTATTTTTACCTCATCCTAAGGAAGGGTGTCAAATGAGTGCTAAAAGTCCATCCATTCTGGACTGTTCTACTAAAGCCCTGTACCCTCCTCTAGTGTTATTTAAACTGAAAAGGTCAGACTTGGGGAACTATTTTGGTTTAGCATATTTTATCTGTGGGTTACTCAGGTGGCAAATAACAATGGATTGTAAAATTAAACCAAACCTTATGAATTAGGAAAGGAGTTACCTAGGATAGGTGTGGTCGAGATTCATACAGTAAGTAAAGAAAGCTCTCTGAAGATGGAAGAAGATTGAGATAACGGCCTGGAGACTGAGATGCACAAATGGGATGCACAAATCTGCTACAAAGAGTTTAACATTTTGGCTTTCACTGGACTCTCAGAAGAGCTGTATTAACTGTCAAAAAACAAAATTTCAACAAATTGAGTTTAATGGTGATTCATGAATCAGGTACTATCTCATCTATGAAAGAGAAGGGTGCTTCACCAGGCATGGCAGAAAAGTTTGTTTTTGTAAGGTAGCTTGAGCTAGAACAAGGAAACAGCATAGTGAAGAAAAGCAGACTGGCCATCTCAAAGTTACTTTCCTTAGAGGATTAAAGCAGAGGGAACGTCCTTATCATGCCAGCTAAGATGGACTGGGCCCTTTATGATTGCTTGCTATGAATCTCCTACGTTTTGGAAAACTGGACCATTTCTAAGTTCACTTTGATGATACAGCACCTAGCACAGTGACTCCATGCTTGTTTGGTCTAAACTTTTGGAGCCTAGTGCAGGAATTCAATCCAAAACCACGGCCTCCCATACATTTTACATAATATAACCATGGTTTCAAGTCCTCTGCCTCCAAAGTTGTAAATCCATCTTGTTATCCTAAGACATTCAACAGTCAATAATACAAGACATAAGAAGAGTGACAAGCTCGTCTGTATCGTCAGTCCTTGGAGCCCAGTGTGACATTAAGCATTGTGTCTAGAGAGGACAGTAGTACCAGACTTCCAGTGGGTGGACAATGCAGAAGCAGAGGCCTAAAGTGTGGTTAGAAGTCCATGTTGCCATGGAGATCCTGGCCTGCCCCAGAGTGAAAAGGGATAAATCCTGTCTTTTTTCTAAGTTAGCTGGAAGGAGGTGACCTTTGGAAGCTAGGCAGATACTTGCATTTCCAGTAACTCTAGACAACGCATCTTGCCCACTTAGTTTCTTTTCTGACATTCACTAGTCATGAGATTATATACACACATACACACAGACATATGTATGTATATATGTATACATAGACACATAACACACACACAGACATATGTATGTATATATGTATACACAGACACGTAACACACACACAGACATATGTATGTATATACGTATACACAGACACGTAACACACACAGACATATGTATGTATATACGTATACACAGACACGTAACACACACACAGACATATGTATGTATATACGTATACACAGACACGTAACACACACACAGACATATGTATGTATATACGTATACACAGACACGTAACACACACACAGACATATGTATGTATATACGTATACACAGACACGTAACACACACACAGACATATGTATGTATATACGTATACACAGACACGTAACACACACACAGACATATGTATGTATATACGTATACACAGACACGTAACACACACACAGACATATGTATGTATATATGTATACACAGACACGTAACACACACACAGACATATGTATGTATATATGTATACACAGACACGTAACACACACACAGACATATGTATGTATATATGTATACACAGACACGTAACACACACACAGACATATGTATGTATATATGTATACACAGACACGTAACACACACAGACATATGTATGTATATATGTATACACAGACACGTAACACACACAGACATATGTATGTATATATGTATACACAGACACGTAACACACACAGACATATGTATGTAAATATGTATACACAGACACATAACACTCTCTCTCTCTCTCTGATATGGGAGAGTTGTAGAGTATTTGAAGACAGTATTCACATTCTCCTGTGTTCTTTTCATCTCCAGCTTCTCTAAATAGATGAAGGTCTATTTGAGGGGCTGCAATCAAGCATGGTGGGCTTAAGGTTCAAGGAGTGATAAAGGTTATTTAGGGGCCAGGCGTGGTGGCTCACACCTCTAATTCCAGCACTTTGGGAGACTGAGGTGAGTGAATTGCTTGAGCCCAGGAGTTCAAGATCAGCCTTGGCAATGTGGTATTTTTTTCTACAAAAAATACAAAAATTAGCTGGGCATGTTGGCACATGCCTGTAGTCTCAGCTACTCTGGAGGCTGAGGAGGAAGGATTGAGCCTGTGAAGTTGAGACTATAGTAAGCTGTGATCATACTATCGCACTCCAGCCTGGGCAACAGAGCAAGACCCGGTCTGAAAAAAAGAAAAAAAAAGTTGTCATTTAGGAATTACTCACGGGGCAAGGCCATCTTCACAGATGAACAGGTAGCGTGATTTGAGGTTAATTCACAAAGTTCTCGAAGCGCCCAGATATCTTTCTCCCAGGCTCTTTCGTGGTTCCTAAATGTCCAGTTACCTATTCTTTGCAGTCTCACTTGCCCCTGGGCCCTATTGCCTGCAAGTTTAATCTTGCACAATTCTTGAGCCATAGTAATCAAGGCTGGTAAAACCTGAGATTGGTCCTGTGGGTGTGCCCAGGGTAAACTCTGTTGTGGTTTTCATTTATTTTATTTTTTTTTTTTGAGACGGAGTTTCACTCTTGTTACCCAGGCTGGAGTGCAATGGCGCGATCTCGGCTCACCGCAACCTCCGCCTCCTGGGTTCAGGCAATTCTCCTGCCTCAGCCTCCCGAGTAGCTGGGACTACAGGCACGGGCCACCATGCCCAGCTAATTTTTTGTATTTTTAGTAGAGACAGGGTTTCACCATGTTGACCAGGATGGTCTTGATCTCTTGACCTCGTGATCCACCTGCCTCGGCCTCCCAAAGTGCTGGGATTACAAGCTTGAGCCACCGCGCCCGGCCCTCTGTTGTGGTTTTTATGTGCATTAAGCTATAGCTATTCTCCAACAACAGTTGTGTCAGATCGGTATGGCTATTGTGTTCTGGGTTTCGTTTTTCTAATTGACCCTCCAGTTTTCTCTAGCAGAAATAAAGTTCATCTCTAAACCCCAGTAAGCCAGGGTCTTTATTCCCGTCCTACACCACTTAACACTAACAGTGATGGAGTCTCCTGAACAACCATGACCCTGCGCTGTCTACACTCCTGTTTGAATGGAGATATTTCTCTTGCTCTGTCCTACACACTGAAGAGGACAGCCAATGATTTTACCAAAAGTCTGAAAAAAGTCCGAATTTGATTCATCCTGGGGACAATATATTTTGGACTTCTGGCTATCCACTTTGTGGACCAGCTCTTCAGCCCTATCAATTCATATATTTCTAGCCATAAGCCCCTCCAGTTTCTTTCTCTTCCCCTGGGCCTGTGATATTTCTCTCTAAACATCTTATTCAGCCAAACCTTCTGAAATATGGCAATGGGACTCATGAAAAGGCAAATCAGAGAGGTATAACCAATTGAAATTTTCATTCCCCAAGAAACAAGGGAGGGAATTTGAATCCCAAGGATAAACAAAAAGGAACTTCCTAGAGCAATTATTTTATTTGAAGCATTGGTGAAAAATTAAAGGTATTTAAGTGATAAGCAATCAATAACATAAGTTATTGGTAAAATGCAAATGTTGCACAAATTTTCAAAATAAAAGCAATTTATTGCTGTGAGAAACCATTTCTGGTAGTCTCTAGCCTCTAGACATATACCTCATGCCCTCTCAGCTGTTAGGTCTGCTTGGAATCTATAACAGTTTTCTATTGCTATGTAACAAATGACCACAAACTGTGCAATTTAAAACAACATACATTTGTTATCTCAGAGTTTCTGTGGGTAAGGAGTCCAGGTATGGATCCTCTGCAAGATTGCAATCAAGGTGTCAGCTGGGACTGGGTTCTCATCTGAAGGTTCAGGTGGAGATGGATTTGTTTCCAACCTCACATCATTGTCAGCAGCATTCAGTTCCTGGTGGATTGCTGGACTGAGGATCTCAGTTTCTTGTGGGCTCTCAGCTCCTCACTGTGTGGCCCTCTCCATATGACAGCATAAAACGTGGCAGCTTGCTTCTTCAAAACCAGCAAGAGGGAGAGAGTCTTCTAGCAAGGCACATTAAAATCTTGCTTGTGTAACATAATTACATGTGTGAAATCACATCCATCACACTTGCTGTATTCTATTGCTTAGAAACAAGACATGACCTGTCAATATTCAAGGGGAGGAGACTGTACAAGAGTGTGAATCCCGGGAGGTAGAAGTCATGAGGGCCACCCTAGAACCTGTCTGCCATAGGTGGAAAAGTTTGAGAAGCAAAGTCTTAAGCCATTACTGGCCATTAACATCTCAGCTGTAATAACTTACCAATCACGAAACAGCAGAACTAAAGACTACTCCCTTGTATGGATCAGGAGACAATCTATTCACAGGGGAAGTTAACACTATGCCAGCTCAAATAGTAATAATAATTGTGTGTGTGTCTGAATTCTCTTTTTCTCCTTTTTCTGTGACAGCGTCTTGCTTCATCACCCAGGCTGGAGTGTACTGGTACGACTGTAGCTCACTGCAGCCTCAAACTCCCGAGCTCAAGTGATCCTCTCACCTTGGCCTCCCAAAACACTAGGAATGTGGGCCTAAATTCTTTTTATTTCAAAAATAAAAGCACTAGAATACAAAGCCCTTGGCAGTACAAAAATGAGGAAAGGACAGAAACTATAGGAGGGGTCCAGAATTGGTTGGAAAAATGAATAAGAAAACAGGAGAGAAAAGGTATTCAGACTCATCTCCTCTCTGAATACATAAGCATCCTAACCCATCTCTGACCTTACTAAATACAAGACCCAATTCATTTTCCTTGCTAGATTGTATCTGACTTCCAAGATCTGATGGTATTGTTCATCCATGAGGTAGTGTAGCATGATAATTACTTACACTGACTCTGCTACCCACTCCTTGGCTCTGATTCCTGTACTACCCCTTCTCAGGTAAATTATTGACACTCCCTGTGAATGTTTCCTGGCTATAAAATAGGATCTTAGTAATGTCTGCTTTGAAGAGTTGATGGAATGAAATCAGTTGCAACATGGACAGTGCTTAGAACAGTACCTAGACGCAGTAAGTGCTTCATAAATTGTAGCCACTACTATAATTCTTTTTTTTTTTTTTTTTTTGAGATGGAGTCTTACTCTGTCGCCCATGCTGGAGTGCAGTGGCACGATCATGGCTCACTGCAACCTCCACCTTACAGGTTCAAATAATTCTTCTCCCTCAGCCTCCCAAGTAGCTGGGGTTACAGGCATGTGCCACCATGCCTGGCTAATTTTTGTATTTTTAGTAGAGATGGGGTTTTGCTATGCTGGCCAGGCAGGTCTCAAACCCCTGACCTCAGGTGATCCGCCCACCTTGACTTCCCAAAGTGCTAGGATTACAGGTGTCAACCACCACGACCAGCCTACTATTATTCTTTGAACAGGTATTGATTGGGTACCCATTACGTGTATATTTAGAGCATCTATTTCACCCACTGAATTAGTCTAGAGCCACTCACAGATTTCCAGCATGTGTTCCTATACTTGACAATGTCATTGTGATAGCGTTAGCAATGCGGTGCATGGCTGTCTCAAACATTTTGTCTTTTTAAAAACAAAGGAATCTGGCTGGGCATGGTGGTTCACACTGGTAATCCCAGCACTTTGGGAGGCTGAGGTGGGTGGATCACCTGAGGTCAGGAGTTCTAGATCAGCCTGGCCAAAATGGCAAAACCCCATCTCTACTAAAAATAAAAATATTAGCCGGGCATGGTGGTGGGTACCTATGATCCCAGCTACTTGGGAGGCTGAGGCAGGAGAATCACTTGAACCCAGAAGGCGGAAGTTGCAGTGAGCCGAGATTTTGCCACTGCATTTTAACCAGGATGACAGAGTGAGACTCGGCCTCAAAAAAAAATAAATAAATATAAAAATAAGGGGATCTAATGCATTACAAAGTTCTATGTTGATCAACAATTACTGTAATTAATTTAAACAGAATTTAATCGATGTGGTTCAGCCATTTATTTTCTCCTTCTTCAAAAATAAAGAGGAAAACTCTGGGTCCCTCATCTTTCATTAGGAGTGTAGTCGGCCTCTAGAATGCCTGGGTTGTAATTTAAAATCACCCACATCCACAGTGGTAGTCACCTTTTCTGCATTCCCACCATGAAATTCAACCTCATGTTTATTCTTCATTTTCTGTCTCCTTCAGAATTTTTTTTGTACTTTGGGCTCTGGGGTACATGTGCACATCCTGCATCCTGCAGCAGGATTGCTGCATAGGTACATACATGCCATGGTGGTTTGCTGTCTCTGTCCCCCTCCTTCCCCACCCCCAGCCCCATCTCCTACGTCAGGCATTTCTTCTGGTGTTATCCCTTCCCATCCTCCACACCCCCCCACCCCGCTGACCCTCCCTTCCCCTCCCATGCCTCCTCAACCTAGCCCAGTGAGTGCTGTTCTCTTCCCTGTGCCCTAGTGTTCTCATTGTTCATCACCCGCCTATGAGTGAAAACATGCAGTGTTTGGTTTTCTGTTCTTCTGTCAGTTTGCTGAGAATGATGGTTTCGAGATTCATCCATGTCCCTACAAAGGACATGAACTCATCATTTTGTATGGCTGCATAGTATTCCATGGAGTATATGTGCCACATTTTCTTTGTCCAGTCTATCATTGATGGGCATTTGGGTTGGTTCCAGGACTTTGCTATTGTAAACAGCACCACAATGAACATACGTGTGCATGTGTCTTTATAATAGAAAGATTTATAATCCTTTGGGAATATAGCCAGTAATAGGATTGCTGGGTCAAATGGAATTTCTATTTCTAGATCATTGAGGAATCACCACACTGTCTTCCACAATGGTTGAACTAATTTACACTCCCACCAACAGTGTAAAAGTGTTCCTATTTTTCCACATCCTCTCAAGCATCTGTTGTCTCCAGATTTTTTAATGATCGCCATTCTAACTGGCGTGAGATGGTATCTCAATGTGGTTTTGATTTGCATTTCTCTAATGACCAATCATGATGAGCATTTTTTCGTGTTTGTTGGCCGCATAAATGTCTTCTTTTGAAAAGTGTCTGTTCATATCCTTCGCCTACTTTTGAATGGATTTGTTTTTTTTTTCTTGTAAATCTGCTTTAGTTCTTTGTAGATTCTGGATATAAGCCCTTTGTCAGATGGGTAGATTGCAAACATTTTTTCCCATTCTGTTGGTTGCCGGTTCACTCTAATGCTTGTTTCTTTTGCTGTGCAGAGTCATGATAATGGTTCCAGTATTTATTTATTTAGATAAGGGTCTCACTCTTTCACTCAAGCTGGAGTACAGTGGCATGATCAAGGCTCACTGCATCCTTGACTTCCTGGGCTCAAGTGATCCTCCTGCCTCAGCATCCAGAGTAGCTGGGAACACAAGTACACACCACCACGCCTGGCTAATTTTTTTAAAAAACAATTTGATACAGATGGGATCTCACTGTGTTGCCCAGGCTGGTCTGAACACCTGAGCTCAAGCAGTCCTCCCACCTTGGCCTCCCAAAGTGCTGGGATCACAAGTGTGAGCCACTGAGCCCATCCCAGTCTCAGTATTCAAAAGCACTTAGTCATAGTAATCCATAGGGCCCAAAGAAAGCTATGAAATCTGATGCTTGTTACTCAGTTTGGGGATATATATAACTCCTGATATGGCACCCCCCCTGCTCAATCTGGTAGCTCTCAAATTCTATTCACAGCTATATTTTTGTCTTTGCTGTACAGAATTCCTCACCTATTGCACTTCTGCAAAGATCGGTTAAGCAGTGGTTTTCAAACTTTAATACACACACCATCCTCTGTGGATCTGGGTGGAATCATATTCTGATTCAGTAGGTCTGAGGAGAGGCCCAGGGGTTGCATTTCTGACAAGCTCTCAAGTAATGCCCATGCTGCAGATCAAGGGACCACACTTTGAGTAGAAAGGATTTAAAGGACAGATGGCAAGCCCAGTTACAAAATCAAACTCAGTGAGCCTCTTGAAGGATTCCAAACCAATCTCAACTGTGAAGCCTGCTTTCAATGCTGAAATTCATCCCTGACTACCCTGTGAGCACCACCTTCATGGCATCACCAGACCAGAGGAGTCCTGTGGGTGATGGATTCTAAGGAAAGGTGTTGGTCTCATCTATAATCAGCCTTTTAAAGGCAAAAGCTGTGTTTAAGCCAAAGCGAACCTACCTTATAGTTCTGGTTGCAAGTGTTGGGTTTTGGATGAGGTTGAGTTTTGGAGAGGGCCTGGTGTCCACTGGAGAATCATCTGTGGAATTGCTTGATGTGTGGAGGAAAAAACACTGTTTCTACATCTGGAGTCACAGGAATGTTGTTCTGTTTGTGCTCAGAAGAGAAAGTGGTTCCCATTCTCCTGCTCTGATTTCAAGATGGTTTCCTGAGGGTGGCATATGTTTTCTCACCTTCTGCCAAGCACAGATGACTACAAATGGGCCTGGAGATGGCTTTGAGCTTTGATCGTTCAGAACTCATATTAAGTTGGTTGAAAAATATACCCCATGAATCAATCAATGGGTCCAAGAGCTTTGAAGCTAATTCCTCAAAACCGGAAAGAGACGATGACTAGGGCACAGGTATGTTTGAAGTAGCTCATCTTAGTAAACCTTGAGAAAAAGGGGCATCCCACAGGGCTTTGAGATCACTATGTCACAGCCTGCTCATAATCAGAATCACTGGCAACTGTGGTTGGAGAAACAGCGACGCTGGAGTCTCATGTCAGCTGTCTGGGGTGGGTCCAGAGTTCTAATGTACAGCCAAGGCTAAGAAACAGTGTTTAGATGAGTGGTTCTCAAAATTGAGCAGGCGTCTAAATCACCTAGAAGTCTCTAGGAAACAGATTCTTAGGTCCTATCTGCGGAATTCCTAATTCAGTAGGTTTGGGATAAGCCTGAAATTTTGCATTTCGAATAACAGGTGATGGTGATGGGGCTGGGCTTGTACCACACCGAAAACCATTGTCCTCCATCAGGAATCAGCCATCTATGGCCCTGGGTCAAATTCAACCCTCCACCTGTTTCTGTATAATAAATAAAGCTTTATTGAACACAGCTGGATTCCCATCATTTCCATAATGCCTACAGCAGAATTGAGTTCTTGCAACAACCTATAAAATGTTTTAAAATTTAGCTGGTGCATCACCGTCAGGTGGAGAGGCTGTAGTAACACAGATTGCTGTGCCTCACCCAGGGTTCCTGATTCAGTAGGTGTGGGGCAGGGCCTGGGAATGTGCAGTTCGAACAGGTTCCCAGATAGAGTGATACAGTGACAACAAAAGTGATCTTCCTAACTCTCTACTCTCACACAGTTACTCAACACTTCTATAACCCCAGATATGTAAAGGGATTTTTCCCATACACAAAACAATTCTGCAGATGATTCTGCAGTGGACACCAGCTGGATGTCCTTTAATTCTATTCAATTCTGACACTACCTGGAGACAGGGTCAGAACCCACAGGTTGAGGGCTCAGTCCCACAAGACTGCCTCCACTTAAGATGCCATTCACAAGTTTAGGTCGTAGCCTGTGCTTCTGACTGGCCAGGGTCTCTGTAACCCCCTCCTTGAGTTCAATTAATTTGCTACAGTGGCTCATAGAGCCCAGGGAAACACTTTTATTTACCCATTTATTATAAAGAGTGTTACAAAGGATCCTGATGAACAGCCACATGGAAGAGAAGCATAAAGTGAGGTATGGGGAAGGGGCGTGGAGCTTACATGCTCTCTGCGGGTGCATCACCCTACAGGAACCTCCATGCGTTCAGAAATCCAGAAGGCCACCTGAGCCCTGTTCTCTTGGGTTCTTATGAAGGTCTCATTACATAGGCACGATTGTTTACATGATTGGCCATTGGTGATCAAAGTAAAGTTCAGTCGTTTCCTCTCCTCAGAGGTCAGGGGGGTGGCTCTGAAAGTTCCTTCCCTCTAATCACATGATTGGTTCCCCTGACCACCGGCTCTCAACCTGAGGCAGTACAGAAACCCACCAAGAGTCTCCTCATTAGAACAAAAGACGCTCCCATCACCCAGGAAATTCCAAGGGATTGAGGAGCTCTGTGTCAGGAACCTGGGTCAAAGATCAAATATTGGAACAAAAAATCCTCCCAGCACTCCAATTGTTCAGATAATTACAAGGATTTTAGAGGCTCTGTGCCAAGGACTAGGGGCAGAGACCAATATGTGTATTTCGTATTATTTCACAGCAGGTGATACTGATGCTGTTGGGCCAGGGACCACACTGAGAACCATTGAGTTGGTTCTTTTTAATATTAATATAACTTCAACTTTTATTTTAGATTCAGGGATTACATGCGCAGGTTTGTTACATGGTGATATAGTTTGGCTCTGTATCCCCACTCAAATATCATGTCAAATTGGAATCTTCAGTGTTGTAGGAGGGGTCTGGTGAGAGGTGATTGGATCATTGGTCTGGTGAGAGGTGATAGGAGGGGTCTGGTGAGAGGTGATTGGGTAGACTTCCCCCTTGCTGTTCTCGCGGTAGTGAGTGAGTCCTCACGAGATCTGGTTGTTTAAAAGTGTGTAGCAGTTACCCCTTTGCTCTCTTCCTCCTGCTCCAGCGTGGTATGTGTCTGCTTCCTCTTCTACCATGATTGTAAGTTTCCTGAGTTCTCCTGAGCCATGCTTCCTGTACAGCCTGTGGAACTGTGAGTCAATTAAGCCTCTTTTCTTATAAATTACCCGGACCCAGGCAGATCTTTATAGTAATGCAAGAACGGACTAATACACATGAGTATATTGAATGATGCTGAGGTTTAGGGTACAACTGATCCTGTCACCAAGGTAGTACTTAATAGTTCTTCAGCACTTACCCTCCTCCCTCTTTCCTTGTCTTGCAGTGCCCAGTGTCTCTTGTTTCCATTTTTAAGTCCGTGAGTACCCAATGTTTAGCTCCCACTTCCAAGTGAGAACATGCAGTATTTGGTTTTCTGTTCCTGTGTTAATTTGCTTAGGATAATGGCCTCCAGCTGCATCCATGTTGCTGCAAAGGACATGATCTCATTCTTTTTTAATGACTGCATAGTAGTCCATGGTGTGTATGTACCACATTTTATCCAATCCACCATTGATGAGCACCTGGGTTGATTCTATGTCTTGATGAATGGTGCTGGATTGCTGCTGAGTTTCAGTATTACCTTTGGCATTCTGTAAAAGTGGACTTTCTGATGAGCTCTGAGAGACTAAGGAGAGGAGTATGAATGGTTACGTGGTGGGTCCAGTGAAGACCAGTTCTGTCCTTCTATTGACTGGAATGCTTTTTCATAAATTTCTGTCCAAGTGAGTGAGAGCAAAAAAGAAATGCTGAGATGTTACTTTGCGATTTGAATCAGAGAGAACCTCTAGTTGCAAAATTCCAGGTTTCTTTTTACAGGCACTAGATTGAAAGTCAGAATTAAAAACAGAGGACAAGCTATTATCTTCTCAGGGAAGCTGTAATTAATGGTGACTTGACTTTGTCCAGAAGCTCAGGCTGGCTGGAGCAGCTGTTTTAGATACAAAAATGGTTTGCAAAGCAGGAGAAGTTAGATAGGGCAAAGAGAAATCAAAGTCATACTGAAAGTGGAAACTAAGAGTTCACAGAGGTAGAGACTGACGGCCAGGTGTGGTGGCTCACGTCTGTAATCCCTGCACTTTGGGAGGCCAAGGTGGGCAGATCATTTGAGGCCAGAAGTTCGGAACCAGCCTGGCCAACATAGCAAACCCTGTCTCTGCTAAAAAATACAAAAATTAGCTGGGAATGGTGGCACACGTCTATAGTTCCAGCTACTCAAGAGGCTGAGGCGGGATGATCACTTGAACCTGGGAGGCAGAGGTTGCAATGAGCCAAGATTACACCACTGCACTCCAGGCTGGGTGACAGTGAAACTCCATCTCAGAAAAACAAAAAAAAGATTGACAACAGATGAGTCCTGTGAGTAGCAGCCTTAGTGAATTCATGTGTTTCCTATTTTAATTGCTTCCTAACCTTTGAACATATGACATCACTTTCAACAGTGTTGTTAGCAAGCTTTCTCTCTCCGTCTATTGGCTCTGCTCCCTTTCGTGTTCGCTGCATCCTCAGGCATGCATTTGGTGGCACCAAGATTTTCCAGGTTACATCTTCACAGGAGAGCAACCCTAGTCAAAAGAGAACAACTGTTTCCCAGGAATTGAAACCTGAGTCCAGGGATTGGATTTAATGAAATTGACTTTAGTCTTGCCTGTACCCAAGTCATTCACTCTTGTTGTGTCAAAAACTCTCATTGTCCCTGGGAGATAGAATGGGGTCAACCTTACCTAACTCTCTTAAACTAGGGAGCGGCACAGGGGCAGTCCCTAGAAGGCAACCGAGGGGAAGGGAAAGAAGCTGGGAAGTACAATCGCAGAGGTCCACTTCAGCCTCTCTTCACGGAGGAAGTGGATGTTGCTTTCCTGAGAGGCAGGAGCAGTGTTACATGTGAGCCTTCATTTTTAGATGCTCAAGTATGCAGCCGAGCTGGGTGCAGTGGCTCATACCTGTAATCTCAGCCCTTTGGGAGGCTAAGGCAGGCCAGGAGTTGAAGCCAGGAGTTCGATATCAGCCTGGATAAGATGGTGAAACCCCGTCTCTACTAAAATTACTAAAATTAGCTGGGTGTGGTGGCAGGCACCTGTAATTCCAGCTACTCAAGAGGCTGTGGCAGGAGAATTGCTGTACCCAGGAGGTGGAGGTTGCAGTGAGCTGAGATGGTGCCACTACATACACTGCAACCTGGGCAACAGAGTGAGACTCCATGTCAAAAAAAAAAAAAAAAAAAAGGATGGAGCCAATATGCAGAGGGCTTTGAATGGCTAGAAAATGAGAAAGAGCTTGGACTTTTCTGTTACAGCTGGAGAGCTACTAACAAGGCTTTGGAGCCATGTGATGGTGTAACAAAATAATACTTTGAAGGAATGAATTGAATTCGTTTTATGAGCAAGTTTGAAAAGCAGGGATATCATTTCAAGACTATCAAAA
Source organism: Callithrix jacchus (assembly GCF_049354715.1). Lineage (NCBI taxonomy): Eukaryota > Metazoa > Chordata > Mammalia > Primates > Cebidae > Callithrix > Callithrix jacchus. The sequence continues at coordinate 13,671,272 of NC_133524.1, forward strand.
TAAGTCAGAAGTAGGGTGATATGAACAAGGCTATGAAACTGATGGGAAGAAAAGTACCTAGGTGACAATCTCGTAACTCCAGGATGTTAGTAAACATTAGAGACAGACACCAACTCCATGCATTCATTCACCTGGGCTGGAATTGATATGCTGCAGGTTTAGATCTGCCTTGCTTGGCTGGGACACCCACCACTGAGTCAAGCTCTGGTCGTCAGCCTCCATGGGCACTTCTGCTCCCTTCCACCCCAGACTCCTGTCCCACTCTGCTTCTGGGCCCAGGCTCAACCTGGATCACCAATGTGTGCTTCTGCTCATTTCTGTCCCCCAGAGATATTTACTTGATTCTTAGTGTGGTGTTATGTCTTCTATTATTTTCATATTTTACTTAATATAAAATGTTTGGAGCCAAGGAGCCCTCAAACTATCAGCTTACAATGCTGTCTTCACTGAAATTCAGCCCACTTATTTGTTGAGAATTTCTCTGAGCATTTCACAACATGTTTGCATCCTGGTTTGTCTTTTTTCAATAGTAAATGGAAAAGCAGAGAAACTATATATATATACATATATAATATACAAATGTATATGTATATATAAAAATTTTTTAATTCATAAAGAATTTACTTTTAAAACATACAGTTGGACATATATATATATATGTTTTTTTAAATACTGTGATTAGAGCCAGAGCTATAACAAGTCATAGTACAGTAATATTCAAAGCATGTTCTATGAATTGTGAATAGTATACTAACTGGGTAATGGAGAGGACAGGGAGAATTTTACTAAAAATATGAGAAAGCTTATGGTTTTCATTAGTGGAAGGAATGAAACCAGTGTAGTGTGACCTGGAGGGGAGGGAAAGTGCCAATCAGTATTACTATCGAGTTGGCTACTTCTGTTATCATTCAATAGTGGGTCTCACTAAGCAATTTTCAGATGTATACTAACAGGGATATGACCCTCTACCTGGCGGCAGCACTCAGTGGCTGTCCGGTTGTATCCCCATTAGTGCCTTTGGCTTTTGCTGTCTGTTCATCCATAATATGCCTGCGTGGGTGAGCTTAAAGGAAGGAAAAACTGGATAGGTTATGCCGTGGGTGTACTTTTGCAAATGTGGTATTTCAGCAGCCTGGAGAATTACCAAGGCAAAAGAGATGATTCTGCAGGCAAATTTCATTACTTTTAAAGAACAAGCAATTCCAAATTCCAAGTCTCAGCGGAGTTTCTTATCTTCTTTCTCAGGCCTTTAAACAGGTTGCTTTCACTTGGAAATCTTAGCTCAGGGGAAAGAATTAGAGCTGATTTAGACTTTCTTCAAGGTTTTTTAAATTACAGAGGTACTATAGGCTTTTAAAATATATTCAAAACAGTGATTTAGAAATTATAAAACGTGAGTCTTCTGCTTGCCAAACGACTCCTTCATCTCACTTTCTGGGGGAAACTGTTAAAAGAGCTTTCATTTCATTTTCTGGGAATATATCTATATGTCTGTAATTATATATGTAACTAGAGCAGTGGTTCTCACCTGGGGGTAATTTTGCCCCCCAGGGGACAGTTGGGAATATCTGGGGACATTTTCGGTTGTCGCAATTGAGAAGTGCTATTGGCTGAGTAGAGGCCAGGGCTGCAGCTAAACATCCTACAACGCTCAGGACATCCCCACGACAAAGAACCATCCTGCCCAGAATGTCAAATGCCACAGTTAAGAAACCCTAACCTACACATTTTCTTCATATAAGAAACCCTGAAACAGGTATGGTGTTTTAGAAAATAATTCTGAGAAGTAAAGGATCATTATTTCTTAGATGTCCTTATGGGGACTCTATCCACTAATAATCCAGAAATATTTTCTTTCTCTGTGTTAAAGTCTTTAAATAATTTTTAGAGCAAGCATTGAAATAACATTTACTCCCAATTTCACTCAGTCACTTAGGCAAAGAAGGTCACCTTGCGGATTCGGCCAGGTTGTGCCCTACCTTGGGGAAAATTGGGACAATAGGTTGGAAGCCTGAAGCTGCTTCGGTGAATAGCTCCTTGGCCATCACCGAGTCAGGATAGGACGTCACTGGGGACAGGGGGCTCCTGGCTGGGACTAAACGAGATTCGAGGCACAATCAGCTCATAATGACAATCTTACCTGCTTAATACCTAGAAAAAGCCAGAGTCCCATCTGTACCCACTGCTTGCACCTCCAAAAGACATGGTGATTGGGTTCCTTTCTGCTTTATAATAAGCCCTTTATGCTAATTTTGATCTGACTGTCACTTGCATAAAATGTCAGGAGGTGGGAAAAATAAGAAGTTTGAAAGAAGCAGAACCTACAGGGTTCTCCCCGCCACCGCCGCCCCTTAGGCTGTTCCATAGAATGTGTGCTGAGAACCGTACCCCAGTGTAGAATTCCTATCTTGGAAAAGGGAGGACCTTTTCAGTCCAAATTCACGAATATGAACAGGGGCTACTTTGCCAATGACAATAGATGGTTGCCTCTCAGAGACGTCCTTCCTTTGTTTCTTTCTTCCTTCTTTCCCTTTTTCCTTCCTTCCAGAAAGTCATATCTTAAAAAACCTCAAACTTCTTAGAAAACAAAATATTGTAAAAGTACAAATATAAAAAATTAAAAAATTTTGGTATGTACCATTCTACATAGTGGAGCGTACAGGAACAAGACAGAGAAGAATCAAGTTTAAGGCCATTCATAGCTGTTTTGAAAAACCTCATTCTATAAATAGCATGTACACTTCTATTTCAAATATGTCAAGTCATCAATTAGCATTTTGTTGCCAATTGATATTTATTAAGAACTTAATGGAGGCCTAGCATGTTACTGGACACAATGCATATTTATTCCAGGCAAGTAGACATGAAAATCCTTCCTGTGGCCTGTATCAAATGCCATAATGTGTCACGCATGGAATCTAAATATTCTTTATCCTGAGCTTAATTTAAATCTTCATCATTGAAAACAGGTGTGCGGTTGAAGAGACAAATGCAGAGCTATGAATAGGGCAAGCAGGCTTTGATTCTAAATCTCGCAATTCGCTTGCAGTAGGACATGGCTGCATTTTCCTGGGACAAAGATATCCAAAGTTTACCCCAAGATAATATCATTCATGACAGTTTTCTTCCATATTTTTTCTTCCTTCTTTTGGCTTCTAAGGTAATTAAAGAAAAAACAAATATATTTAAAATCCAACCACTTCCCATCACTCTCACTGCCCACTCCCCCCACCCCACCCCCACCCGGTCCTGGCCCTAGTCTTCTCCAGCTCAGTCAATCCAACAGTCCTCTCAGCTGTCTCCCTGCTCTTGCCCCAGCCCCCTACAGCCTCTTCTCTGTGGAGCGGGCAGAGGGATTCTTTTAAAAAGGAAGAAACATCACATCACACCTCTGCTCAAAAGCCTCCAATGGCTCCTCATTTCACTCAGCCAGGGCCCCATCTGTGGCCACTATCTGCACAGGGCCTTTGCACATGCCATTCTCTCCATCTGGAGAGCGTCCTCTCCCTAGATAGTCAAGACTTACTTTTAGCTCTAGTCTATGTCATCCTGCAGGCCTCTACCAATAGGCGCCTCAGCAACTTCTCCCCACTGCCACAGCACTCCCTGCACTTCTTCCTGGAACGTCTTCTTCATGCCGCTTATAACCCATCCAAGACACTTTATTTGTGTATTGGTTTAATATCTGTCTGCCCTACTTGAATGAAAGTTCTAGGCAGGCAAGAATTTTTGTCTTTCTGCACTACTATATCCCCATGGCCAGAACTGTACCTGATACAGATACTTAATGAAGAAAAAATAAAAACCACCTGCTTCAATCAGTGCTTTTGTTTTTCTAACCCATTGAAAAGGACTACAAGTCGACCCAAGCATGAAGACTGCTAAGCAGATTAGGATCCATCCAGATTTTTTTATATCCAATTTCCCATTTAAAAAAAAATCTAGCTGGGACGGTGGCTCACACCTGTAATCCCAACACTTTGGGAGGCCGAGGTGATTGAATCCCTTGAGCTCAGGAGTTTGAGACCAGCCTGGGCAACAACAACAACAACAACAAAAATACAAAAATTAGCCCTGTCTCTGCAAAAAAAAACACAAAAATTAGCTGGGTGTGGTAGCACATGCCTGTAGTTCCAGCTATTCGGGAAGCCGAGGTGGGATGATCACTTGAGCACAGGAGGCGGAGGCTACAGTGAACCCAGATGGCACCACTGCAGTCTGGTCTGGGCAACAGAGTAAGACCCTGTCTCAAAAAAAAAATCTACTTAGGGTTTTTGATTAGGTTACTAATGACAAAACATTTTAATAATTAGTGGGTACTTGCAGCATGCGTAAACGTGCAACCACATGCGGTAAGCATGTGCAACTAACTACCCACACACCTAAGTAAACTTTATGTCTACAAACTCTAGTTTCACCACCACTCAGTCCATCTCTGAGATGAAGGCAATGTTTTGCTAACCTGCTGGAGAGAGGGCCAAGTATCAGTTAACCAGGCAAGAAGTTTTGTCTGTTTTATGCATTACTGCTTTCTCAATGCCTAGAACTGTACCTGGTACAAGTATTTGATGAAGAAAAATGAAAACCCACCCCTCTTCAGTTAATGCTTCTGTTTTCCTAACTCATTGAAGAGGACTACATGGCTACCTGACAACAAGCATATAGCCCAGTGCTGTCTAACAGAAACATAACGTGAGCCATATTTAAAATTTTCTAATCCTGTCTCTAAAAAAACAAAACTAGTAGTTCAATTTAAAACATAAAATGAAAGAAGTGAAATGACATGATTTTAGTAATATTTTCTTTAACCTTGTACATCAAAAATATTATTTCAATAAGAAATCAATATTAGAAGGATCAATGAGATACTTAGCATCCTTTTTTTACACTAAGTCTTTAAAATCCCATGTGTATTTGACACTTAGAGCACATCTCGATTTGGACACATTTCCAGTGCTCAGTGGGGCTGCTGGCTACCATATCGGATGGCACAGACAGAAACATTCTTTGTAACTGCCTCAATGGCCCATGTTAATGTTACTATTCACTCATTCAAGCAAATCAAATTTTTGAGTGCCTGCCATGTCTCAGGAAATGTTCTAAGGTTTAGGACACAAACAGAACAGACAGATTTCCCTTCCTATCCAGAATTTCTATTCTAGTGAGGAGACATAAATCACGAACAAAGTAAGGAGTGAAATATTTGCAGCAGGTAAGATGCTGGGCAGTGTTGTGGAGAGAGGGGTAGTAGGGAAGGGCTGGGGTGGGGATGACTGCAACTGTCAGAAGATGGTTCTAGGAGGCCTCACAGAGGCAGTGGCCCCTGAGCTGCATGACGGAGGTAAGGGAGCAGGCTTGGGACATTGAGAGGAAGAGGGCTCCAGGCAGAGGAACAGCAGGGGCACAGACTCTGAGATAGTGTTTTTGGAGTGTCCCGAGATCTGCAAGAGGGCTGCTGTGGCTGGGGTGGGGACAGCAAAAGGCAGCGTGGAGGGTAATGAGGTTGGAGAGAGAAGGGGAGCAGAGTAAGGGCTTGCTGGGACTTTGGCTTTTACCCTGGACAAAAATGGGAGCCTTGAGAGAGTTTTTAATGGAAGAGTCATAAGAGATACATTTTATTAGCACCTCTGGTTGAGCCCAAACCTTGCTGCACATCCTCGTGCACGTCTTTTTTCCCTCCATTTCCTTCTGCACATTGCCCTGGGCTGCAGCTCTAGAACGAACTACAGAACCGTGGTTGATCTCTTCAAAGAAGACAGACAGAAGGGCTAAACATTCAGCCCTCAGGAGAGCCGCCACGTGGGAGGAGAAAGATCAGTTCTGGGCAATGTCTTCCATAAAGCAGATGTCTCGTGGAAATCAAATACACCTCCTCCCCGGAGTGTATTCCATTTGTTCAGATTAAAATATCTCCTCGCTGAAACTAAGACGTCATCCTTCAAAGACTTGTCTCCATGTTTCAACATGGAGGCCATGAACAATGCTCTCTAGAGCATCATTTTTTTGTTTTGGTTCATAAAATTATGTTGTATCCTAAAATATCTATCTATTGTGTCTTAGATTCAATAAAATACTGTATTAGCCCATTTTACAAATAAAGAAACTGAGGCATGGAAACTGCCCAAGCTAACATAGTTAGTAGCATTACGACGGAAACTCAGAGATAGAATTCAAATCCAGGCACTCTGATCCTAGAGCCAACATACTTCAACTATACTACCTTGGAAGGTAATTATAACAAGAATAAACATAGCATTTTCTATGCTTAGCATGGCATTGGTGAGGTTTAGTGAATAGTATTCAACTAGGAGACAGACAAACCCCTATTCTCTGGGTCCAGACCCAGCATGCTTAACGTACATTACATTACTTACACAAACTTAGCATTCTACATTCTGTGGGTTTACCTTCTCTGATCATAAGATGATATGAATGACAAAGTTCATAGGAGCAACAAGCTCAATTGCTTTTTGATTATAAATTCCAAACAGCAGTGTGTTGCATTTATGGAACTGGTAACTGAGCAGAAAACTGGTATATCCTTTACTTACATCAGTCCTCTGCAAGGATTCAAATTGGAATAGGGAAAAGTGAAATGAAGAAATTAGAAAGGAAGTGATTAGATTGATTTAAAAATTTTTTATTTTATTTATTTATTTATTTTGAGATGGAGTCTCACTCTGTCGCCAGGCTGGAGTGCAGTGGCGTAATCTCATCTGCTTCCCAGGTTCCAGCGATTCCCCTGCCTCAGCCTCCCAAGTAGCTGGGATTACACGCATGGCACTACCACGCACGGCTAATTTTTTTTGTATTTTAGTAGAGATGGAGTTTCACCATGTTGGCCAGGATGGTCTTGAACTCCTGACCTCGTGATCTGCCCACCTTGGCCTCCCAAAGTGCTGGGATTACAGGCATGAGCCACCGTACCTGGCCTGGTTTTTTATTAATATAGAATGGAACTATTACAAATTCTGGAGGCAAACAGAGCACTTATAGTATGAAAACATTGTTTTAATTGTAAAGTTGTTTCAACCACTTCTGAGATGATACCCTTTTATGTACTACCAGAAAATGCAGAAAAAAGAAAGAAGGAGGGGAGGGAGACAGGGAGGAAGGAAGAGAAAGCAAGGAAGAGAGGAAGAAAGGAAAGATTTGTTCAGGGGTAGGTTGAAGTTAAATGTGATGCTTACTACATAGTCCACTGCCAAGAAAAGAGGAAATTAGTTTAACCAGATGAGATATATACAAAAATCATGACAGCTCACAAATGTAAACTTTGCTCACCAGGCAGCTCTTAGGAATCCTAATTTCTAACTTGGGGCTAACACCAAAAATCACTTCTCATTTTGTAAGAAATCAGGGTTTGGACTCTAGTCATCTCGCATTCTAAATTCAATGCCAAATGACGGACTTAACTGGTTTCAAACATCTCATTCTTCCTTTCATCATTCTTTCTTTGATGTGAACTATTTTGTGGGTCATGAAATGTAGCAAAATCCAGAAAAGTTTACCTCTGTTGATAAGGTAAAGGCAAGTCTCTGGACCAACTGGAAATTGGTTGGTTTGGGTTTGACTAATCATCACTTCTGCACGTTCAGTTACATCTTATCTCAGTTTGCCTGGTTACATGGTGTGCTTGAAACAAAGAATCATTTTATCAATGGAGCCAAATAAAAAGGGATAAAACACATAGAAATCTGTTCAGAGTCAAGATCCAGCTTGTAGAACTTGAAATAAAAATGATGGCAGAGGACAAGAGAAAAGCTAACATTTATCTGACACTGAATGCCACATCATCTCATTGAATTCCTATCGTAACCCCCTGAGGTAAATATCATCATTATTCCCATTTTTCAGATAAGAAACTCTATCTCAGAATAGATAATAATTTATTTAAGACTACACAACTAATAAAAGGCAGGTCAGGCTTCAATCCATTCTATCACATATGACTCACTATATGTGCAATTATTTCTAAACATAGAAATATGAATTTCAAAACATATCTGGCTCCAATGATTTGGGGTAAAGGAACATTGGCCTGTATTTTATTAAGATTCCCACTTACGTGGTCCAGGAGTTAGATTTCAGTGAGGTAGAAAGTCCTACCATGAGGTAATAGAGTTTATTTTCTGCTAAGGGGTCAGATAACTACAGTGTTTTTCAGAATCTGCCTCATTAGAATTAACTGCATACCCACATAGAGATGAATATTTTATATTTGAGAAAAAGACAATACAGTGTATATAATGTCATTATTAATTCCCTCAGCAGGTCCTGGGGTAGAACCCCATAATCAAACGCATTAACATTTCTGCAGTGTAATGTATGAATATTTACCCTAAATGGGAAAAAGACTATAAATAGCCTCAGGATAATTGAAGTCAAATTTTGCTAACTGATGAAAAAACATTTCAGGTTTTCAAAGCATTTAGATCATGGAATTGTGCATAAAGAACTGTGAACCTACATATTACATACTTCTTTGCCTTTAGAAATAGGATTCTGAGTGATACCTGTCACTGGCTCCAAAACGTTCTCCCTTTTAAACAAGGCCACTTCTCTGAACAGGATTAAACAGGATAAATATTCCCTTCTCTGCTTTGCCTATAAATATACAGTGCAATTAGCTTCTACTCTATGGGGCCCCTTGCCCAGCGTATGCAGCTCAGCTGTGCACCACCCTCTGTGAGATCGTGAGCGCTCGGATGGATGGACTGCGTGCAATCTGCTTTTTACTTTTCTGGAGTCCTCTCTGAAACCACTCTGGTAATGCCTATTTTATATTTATACCTTCTGGTGCCAGTGGTGTATGCATCTGTGTCCCCTTTGCACAAGACTACATAACCACTTACCTAAAAGGAACTGGAAAGTTCATCTAGCCTAATTCTCTATCGTAATAGCCTATAAGATGCCCCAATGGAAACAGCTGCCTGGTATTAACACCCTGGTATCGTCCCCTCCAACACTGTACCAGTGTTGGTTCCTGTGATCAACAGAATACAGGAGAAATCATAATATATTGCTTCAGAGGTTAGGTTATAAGATACACTGTATGCTTGTGCTCATGCTCATGCTCTCTCTCTCTCATCATTAAGCTCCAGGGAAGCCAAGTGGCAATGTCATGAAGACACTCAATCAGCCCTAGAGAGCCCATGTGGTAAGGAGTTGAAGCCTCTTGCCACATGAGTGAACCATGTTAGAAACCGAACCTCCAGCCCTGGTCAAGCCTTCAGATGACTGTGGCCCTAGCTGACATCTCAACTTCAACTAAAAGCAGACCCTATACAAGAATCACTCAGCTAAGGTGCTCCCCAATTACCAACCCACAGAAACTCTGAGATAATAAGTGTTTGTTGTATTGAGCCACTACATTGTGAGAATATTTTGTTACACAGCAATACATAACTAATATACTGTCCCATTTCATAAAGACCAGATGGTATCTTAGAGACATCAGGAGATACTCCAGAACCTCCCAGTTCTATGAATCCAAGGGCCAGCCCAGCTCACTGTGTTACGTGGAATGGGCAGGAGACCTCCTAATTTAATTGCCCAGGATCTTCTGCTTTTTTTCATAGACACTGGAAGCCCATGGAAAATCTGGCCAATAACTCAGCTATGAAAAGAAAAGTGTAGCACAGATGTCCTGATTCTGAAGGGATGCTGCCCACTTGCTAAATTTCCCAAAATAGCCCTTGTTTGTAGGCTTGTTTTTCAGGAGATGGCTTTTGTTTTTTTCCCATAATGGTGAAACTTTCTAGACTGTAGTTGTTAAGTCAGGAAAAATGAGAAAGCGTTTAACCCCTTTCCTTTGCCTGGTGTTGAAGAGCACGTTCTTAATGGCTAGACTACGACTCTCTAAAGGGTTTGATGACAGCCTTGACTCTGGCCTAGCCTTCCTGATTGCATCAGACCCCAAAGCTGCAGCTGTCCCCCTGCTTAGGTTACTTGATGAATGATTGCATTCCCTGTTCTAATGCTGACTGCCTTGTCTCCCCAGCTGCAGTTTACATACAGGATATACTTCCTGTCTGAAGCCCCCATCTGCCTATCATATCTCCATATGCCACATGCTTATATATTTTAGGTACAGATGGAGACATTAGTCTTGTAATTCATCACATGGGAAAATTCACAGGCTGGGTATTTTATTTCAGCTTAAGTATTAATTTCTACCATTGCTACTAGAAGAAAAATCCTAAAACATCGATGAGAATTTTAGGTAAAATATCTGCCACCATTTAATATTACTGAATCATTCCTTTTAAGATTAAAATGAGGCATGACACATCTAAAATTATAGAAAAATACACAAACCTAGTATGGTAGATTTATTTTCACAATGTCTCCAATTCTTCACCCCTTTGCTCTTTAATCCACAACTTTGCTATGCGTCTTTCTATACAGGCAGTGTCTATCCCCATCCCTTTAATCTAGGCTGGCCTTGTGACTTGCTTTGTCAATAGAATGTGGCAGAGGTGAGCGTGTACCCATTCCAAGCCTTGGCCTCAAGGGATGTTGGCGCTCCCATTCTCAGAACATTTCACCTCGCATCCACCATGTTAACATGCCCAGGCTAGCCAATGAGCAGCTGACAGCCAGGCATATGAGAGAGCCCAGCCAAGATCACAGAACCACTGACCTGACATACATCTGACCACAAAGGTGTACATAAACACAGCAAAAATAACCACCCAGCGATCTTATAGACTCATGAGCAATAATAGTTGATTTTTATGTCACTGAATTTTGGGGTGATTTGTTGTGCAGCATTATTGTAGCAATCAGTAACGGATGCACATAGGCCCGTTTCTGTTGTTGTTGTTGTTGTTTGTATTGTGTGACATGCTTAGGCCCCCAAGCAGAAGCCAGGCTATGAGAGAGGCTTTCCAGAGAGGGTCTAAGGAATTTCCTTTCCATATCCTGTCTGAGGAATGTAAGCCTGGCTGACTATCTGAGATCCCAGTTAAAGGGAGGGGCTTAGTTACTACCCAACAATGTGCAGACTTCCAGATGATAGTCCTGTTTCCAGCACAGTACCATTACTCTTGACTGAATTTAGTGTCCTTCCAGAGTCTAGTCCCACTGATTCAACATTTCCAGAGTACAGACCTCCCACCCTCTGCTAGGGGGTGGGGTCTAACTACTTCTTATACAGATGTATAACAAATCTACTTGCTTTAAGCAGCACTTGCCTTTCATTTCCAGAGGTGTCTAGTTACATGAATTCCTGAGCATGTGTTGGGGGTTCTTGTTATGACTTGAGTTGGTTTTCAGCTTTCCCTACTGCCAGGTTGGAGTTCTCTGGGCAGATGAGGCAAGACCCTAAGGCAGAGCGAACCATCAGGCTTCCTTCCATCTGCACGAGATTGGGAAGAGGCTAGGCTGGGGTGGCTGGGTTCTCGAGGTCATAAGTAAGGATGACCCACAGGGAGAAAAAGTCTTGTTTAAAGCAATGTGAGGGAAAATAGCTGTGGAAAAGATAGTGATATGGTTTGGCTCTGTGTTCCCACCCAAATCGCATCTTGAATTGCAATGCCCTGTGTTAGGGGAGAGACCTGGCGGGACGTGATTGGATCATGAGAACAGTTTCCCCCATGCTGTTCTCGCTCATGAGAGCTGATGTCTTTAAAAGTGTTTGGCAGTTCCCTCTTTGCTCTGTTCTGTCTCTCTATCTTGCCTGCCACCATGTAAGATGTGCCTTGCTTCCTCTTTGCCTTCCACCATGATTCCAAGTTTCCTGAGGCCTCCCAGCCATGTGGAACTGTATATTAATATACAGTTCCACATGGCTTGGAGTCAATTAATTTATAATTAATTGTTTGTAAATTACAAACAATTTTGTTTATAAATTACCTAGTCTACTACCTATTTTTTTTTTTTTTTTGAGATAGAGTCTTGCTCTGTCGCCCAGACTGGAGTGCAATGGCACAATCTCAGCTCATTGAAACCGCAGCCTCCCAAGTTCAAGCAATTCTCCTGTCTCAGCTTCCTGAGTAGCTGGGATTACAGGCACACACCACCACCCATGGCTAATTTTTAGTAGAGATTGGGTTTCACCATGTTGGCCAGGCTGGTCTCAAACTCCTGACCTCAAGGGATTTGCCCACCTGGGTCTCCCAAAGTGCTGGGATTAAAGGTGTGAGCCACTGCACCCAGCCTCAGGTAGTATCTTTATAGCAGTGTGAAAATGGACTATACAGATAGTTTTTAAATTTAGCTTCAGCAGCATTTTCAGGGACTAGCAGAAATAATGCTAATTTGAAGCTGGTGAACAAAGATCTGCACTGATGAAACCTCGTACCCATTTATAGCTCACATCTTCCCAATTCTATCACAAAGGCCTAAAGTTCCTTTAAGTCCTAAAGATATCAAAATGTATTTTGGGGCCTGAATTTTTCCAAAAGTTGGGTTTCCATATCACTGGTTATGGTTAGATTCCACGCAGGAAGTGTTACCTGCTTAGCATTTTAATTAATTAGTATTCTTGTTTGTGGTTTTCTTTTTCTTCAAGACTATTTCCTGAGTACTGTCCTGAAAAATAAACAAAACAGAGGAACGTTCATGCTCACTGCAAAGTATTATTTCCCTCTCTTCCTCTCATAATTCGTCCTCCAGACTTCTTTTTTCACTGGATCTGGTTCCTCAAATAATCATTTGAAAGTAGATGGTATATGAAGAGGAAACGATCCCACAGTAAGGTGATCAGACTACCTCTCCCAAGTATCTACTGAGAGATGCACAAATTGTTTGGGATCAATTACACAGTGTTGTTATAGTCAGTGCACTCTTGATGTCTTACAGGCTTTTGTGGAGTCATCCAGGAGACCCATGCTTCATGGTCTCACAGGGTTTTTCCCCTAGCTACTCTGTCTATCCTCAGTCCTCTGACCTCATTGCAGTTCTCATTTGCAATGTTTTCTTAAATAGGTAGAAATGTTGTCTCCTGCTCATTTTCCTTTTGTACATTTGGCAAATACTATCTTGGCTTTCTCAGTGATCTTGTGTCTGGGACTTCCCTTGTCTTGGAACCAGAGCTGACATTTTAATTGTACTATAAATTCTAACCCCATTTCAAAGTGTAAGCTACCACATGATTTACTTAGTTCTTTTTCTTTTATTAATGGTGAGGGGTGGTTTGATAAAAATTTTTTAAGATTAGGAGTGATTAGAATGTTTATGCTATATTTGCTCCCTACCTTGATACATAAAGTATTCTAAATGGCTCCATAGTTTGCTAAGATGAAATAGGTATAAAACTTAAAACTTGGACCTTGCAAAAATACACATGGCCTCAACTAAGGGAAAAATAGAAAAAAAGAAAAATTTATGCAGGCTCCACTCCAAAGCTGGACCCAAAATTTGGCACTGAGCTTTCTGATGGCCTACTCAAAAAGGGAAAATATAGTCAATTGCTTGATTCATGTTGTCTAAGAAATAAAGCCTGCCAGTAATGCTGAGGAAGTAAAGTTTTTCCTAGCACATAGATCTAAAAGAACATTTCCATGCAGGTCTTCACATGGGGCACATTTTCATCACTTCTAGAATAAATGTGATTGCTGCTGTGCTAGCGGTGTTTATTAAAAGATCCCTCTGTCTGAAGCTAACAAACGTGAATATCAGCGCACTTCCCAGCAAAAGCAATTTTTCATGCAGGCCTCTGACAATGTGATCTAAATGTTTAGCTCTCCAGTGGTCTACCAGGAATCAAATGTGGAGTGTCCAGAGATGAATAGTCAGCTCATCCTTAAAATAAACTTCCATTAATATCATTTCTCTCAACAGAGTTCATCTTTTCATCATAATGTATTAAAGCAGGAAATACCAGTAGACAGTTCTGTAAAGGCTAAATGAAAAGGAAATTAGCTTAATTTGCAATGTAAGACTTTCAGGTTTATTACAAAGAATGTTAGGAGAGTGAGAACTGGCTTTTATAGTGGATTCCTATGAGAACACTTTTTTTTTCTCCCACACAACACCAGTGGGAGATTTTTTTTTCTTCTTTCTTTCTTTTTTGGGGGGGATGGAGACTCGCTCTGTTGCCCAGACTGGAGTACAGTGGCGCAATCTCGACTCACTGCAACCTCTGCTTCCCAGGTTCCAGTGATTTTCCTGCCTCAGCCTCCCAAGTAGCTAGAATTACGGGCATGCGCTACCATGCCTGGCTAATTTTTCTACTTTTAGTAGAGATGAAGTTTCTCCATGTAGGCCAGGCTGGTCTCAAACTCCTGACCTCAAGTGTGATCCACCCACCTCGGCCTCCCAAAGTTTTGGGATTACAGGCGTGAACCACCATGCCCATCCCAGAAGATTTTTGAAAAATATCATTTTTTATCATTAAGTCTTAAAGGACAGAAAAATGTACATGAGGGCCTTCCCAACCCTACAACATGGTGATTGTGACAATTCATTTCCATTGAGTGAAAACATACAACATTTAATGATTGTCAACTCCTATGCTGGGTAGGGTAGGTGCAGCAAAAAAAAAAAAAACATATTAGAAAAGATGGCTCCTGGCCAACCCAGAGGTAAATTTTATTTGGGGGATGGTTCAAGTTTCATAAGCCTAGAATCAAACTTGCAACCATCTGTTTAAGGTTCTGTGGGAACCAAGAATTCCATAGCCCAGTGAGATGGGAGAATATCTCAGGAATAGACCCTTCACTGAATCTTAGAGAGCTCCCTAGGGCTGCCTTTCCCCTTGATTTTAGGGCTGGAGGAGGAGCTTAAGAAGCACCTTTGGAGCTCAAATTTGGACATTCTGTGGTCCTTTTCCACAGAAGAGCTAACTCTTGGAATGAGATCTTTGAACATTCCACATGTGCCTCCAAAGACCAAATGACCCAAAACAAATGCAACTGATCCCTCTGACAATCTTAAATCCACTAACCATTTCCAGTCTCAACAAACCCAAACTGCGTACTACACCAGCAATTCTTTCTGGTTATAAGAAGACCAACCATCTGCCAGTTTCTCTCGCCTAGAATCTCTCACCTAGAATCAATCTGTAGATTGAATTACCAACTAGTCAAGGAAATGTTCAAGAATATAGGTGGGATATGACAAATATGGAATAAGTCTTAAAGCAATGCGGAGAATGGGCTGCCCAAATTGGAGTAGAGTAACTTGCTGAGAATGTTCTCTCCATATGCCCAGGCACACTTGTTCAAGAACAGTATCTCTACAAGAAGAGTATCTTTTTTTTTGAGACGGAGTTTCGCTCTTGTTACCCAGGCTGGAGTGCAATGGCGCGATCTCGGCTCGGCGCAATCTCGGGCCACAGCAACCTCCGCCTCCTGGGTTCAGGCAATTCTCCTGCCTCAGCCTCCCGAGTAGCTGGGATTACAGGCACGCCCCACCGTGCCCAGCTAATTTTTTGTAATTTTTAGTAGAGACGAGGTTTCACCATGTTGACCAGGATGGTCTCGATCTGTTGACCTCGTGATCCACCCGCCTCGGCCTCCCAAAGTGCTGGGATTACAGGCTTGAGCCACCGCGCCCGGCCAAGAAGAGTATCTTTGAGGTGAACTGCTAATTGTCTTGGGTCAGGTTCCTCAGAAACACAGCTTAAGATGGTGGTTCTAGGCCGGGCACGGTGGCTCAAGCCTGTAATCCTAGCGCTTTGGTAGGCCGAGGCGGGTGGATCACAAGGTCAACAGATCAAGACCATCCTGGTCAATATGGTGAAACCCCGTCTCTACTAAAAATACGGAAAATTAGCTGGGCATGGTGGCGCGTGCCTGTAATCCCAGCTACTTGGGAGGCTGAGGCAGGAGAATTGCCTGAACCCAGGAGGCGGAGGTTGTGGTGAGCCGAGATCGCGCCATTGCACTCCAGCCTGGGTAACAAGAGCGAAACTCTGTCTCAAAAAAAAAAAAAAAAAAAAAAAAAAAGATGGTTCTTGGGCAAGTAATTTATTGGCAGATGGCTTGCAGGAGAGAATCAGTATGGGAGTGAGGGAGGCAGGATTGGAAGAAAGCAAGGATGTGGTTTCAGGAGGAGTCTAGCATCTCTCTGCCTAATCACACTGGGAGCTCTGGAACATAAATAGGATAGTGGAGTCTGTCCCATCTTGAGGCAAGAGGGCTTTGGTAACCTGCATCTGTCATTCATTGGCGTCCAGCCACTCTGCATTTATGTGAGTAAGGAGACCCCCAAGCATCTGCAGTGAAAGCAGCTTCAGTTGCCCAAGGATAGCTTCAGGAGCAGGTTTCAGGTGTGAGCTCTTAGCTGCAGCACCTATAGCAGTTTAGTGAAGGGAACCCCAAGAGTATCAGGCAAGACATCAACAGCAGTGGCTAAACTAGTGTTTCTCAAACTTGAGTGAGCACCAGAGTCTTCTGGAGCATTTATTAAACACAACTTGTTGCACCTCACCCCCAGAGTTTCTGATTCAGTAAGTCTGGGATGAGGCCTAAGAATTTACATTTCACAGGTAATGCCGATGCTGCTAGTCCAGGGACCATGATTTGAGAACCACTTTGCAAAGCTAAAATTTTTTTAAAGCAGTCAATTGCCTTGGAAAGCTAGGTCACGGACATCTTCACTCACTCAGTCTTTATGCATCCTCATATTTACAAAGGTTAAATAAAGTGAGGTCTGATTATCAAAAAGGAAGACAGGTTAATCTTATCAGGCCATTGACTCAGTTAAACAATTGCCACCTTCTGGACAGCACCATAAACCCCAATTCTCTAAAGAGAATGTCATTAAAGAACGGAGGGGCCAGGCGCCCAGTACTTTGGGAGGCAAAGGTCGGTGGATCACCTGAGGTCAGGAGTTTGAGACCAGCCTGGCCAACATGGTGAAACCCCATCTCTACTAAAAATATAAAAATTAGCCAGGTGTGGTGGTGCGCACCTGTAATCCCAGCTACTCCGCAGGCTGAGGCAGGGATATCACTTGAGCCGGGGAAACAGAGGTTTCAGTGAATCGAGATGGTGCCACTACACTCCAGCCTGAGTGACAGAGTGACACTCTGTCTCAAAAAAATAAAATGGAGGGGCCGTATCATTTTTCCTGAAGACAAACCCCTCAGTAGTCCAGCAGTTGAGTGGGAAAAGATGCTGGCTAGGGAGTTGGGAGGCCTGGGTTCCTGCTCTTCCCTGAATGGCTGTGTGGTCACTGGAAGGTAACCTCAATCTGCTACACTTCAGTTCCCTCCAATACAACATAGAAACTTTAAAGTTGATATCCAGGCCTAAGTTGTTCTACCAGTGCTACCAGTATTTAGCTCTGGGACCCCGGGCAAGCCACATGGGTCATGGGTCATAGGCTTTAGTTTCTTAATCTGTTAAATGGGTACACTCAGTAATCCTTACGGCACTTCCACGTAGCCTTCTTTGAGTGTTCTACCCAGAATATATTGATGACCCAGAAAATAAATGCCAAACTCTTTCTCCCCATCTGAAGAGTTGGTAAAAAGCAACAGCACCTAAAAACATTTGTTTGAGTTTCCTATGTGTTACAAAAAGAGGAAACTGAAAGAGTCACTGCTCTCATGTTAGATGCTATCATTTGATACAATCACAGTTCCTGGAATCTTGCGAGCTGGGATCACCAATTGCCAAGCTGACTCAGAGGGCCTGACAGATCACAAGACTGGGGCACTCCTCATAAACTTCAAGGCTTTATTTTAATCCTCTGGGACTCCACATGAAAATCCATAATGGTTTCTTCAAAAAGACGTGGTCCATTGTACGAAGGCAACTTGGGAATCCCTAATGAATGGATTAGGAGCACAATGGACTGCATCTCACGAATGGAGGCACTCCTGTTTAAAAATCAATACACTGGGTAATTCAGAACAGGCACTGCAATGTAGACCTTGAAGGTCACTGTGAAAGAAACTACTATGCATGCAGTCCCTCTATTCTTCATATCGATGAAGGAAAGTCACACTGTGCATGGAATGCAGAATTTTTCTTTATTCAGCTGTTCAGTTGGACCTCAACTCTGTGTGTGTGTGTGTGTGTGTGTGTGTTGGTGGAGATATTAGCTTGGTGCAAAAGTAATTGCAGTTTTTGTCATTGAAAGTAATGGTAAAATCTGCTATTACTTTTGCATCAACCTAATAAATAGTGACAAACAATAAATGTCTATTATGTGCTATGTAAATGTAGCCACGTGCAAAGTGCAATGAAGACAAATAAAGCAGGATAAGGAGGGTGGGGAGTGCTGTGCCAGCAGGACTCTCTGCTTGAGAGTCAAGAGGAACTCCCAGATGCATAAGAACTTTGAGCAGTGCCCTGAAGGCAGTGGAGGGTGAGCTCTTTGGTTTCCAGGAGGAACAGTGTTTTAGGCAGAAGTGACAGTGGAATCCTTGAGAAACAGTGAGGCCTGGGGTATAGAGTAGAGTGAGCCTGGGGTGAGGGGCGTGCAAGGACATCAGAGCAGATGGTGAGAGGAGGCAGGCAGTACATGGTGGGGCTTCACTCCAATGAGATGGGAGCCCCCTGTAGGGTTTAGGACACCAGAATGACATGACCTGATGCTCCTTTGGAAAGGATACCTCTGGCTCTATGTGGAGAATATGTCGTAGAGGAAAAAAAGGGGGGTGGGGGAACAGGAGACAAGTGACAGGGCAAGAATCTAAGCTACTAAGATGTAGATTAACTGGCTGATACCCCTGCAATTGAAGAGAAATGTCCTATTCGAGATACATCCATATTTCAGAAGTTGAATAAGCAGAATTTGCTAATGATCTGGACATAGGATGTGAAAGAAAAGAATCAAGAATGAATCCAGTGTGTTTGGTCTGAGATAGAAGGAAAATGAAGCTGCCATTTGCTGAGATGAAGAAAACTGAAGAGGCCGGCATGTATTAATATAAGGAGGGTAGAAAACAAGGATTTTATTGGGAATATTCTAAATTTGAATTGCATCATTAACACCCATGGGAAGATGGATACATGAATCCAGAGGCCAGAAGAGAGGTCTGAGCTGGAGACATAATATTGGGTGGCATCAATTACATGCTCCACTCTTTCTAAACAATAGCATATTCTAAGCTCCAGTGATAAATAACATATTCTGGCCAAGAATACCTAGATTTATAATAGTACTATTTTCTAACATAAAATGTGTAGACAAGTAAAATACAAAATTATAACAGTTTTAAATAAACCATCTTCAAATAAAACCAGTGGGTACAATTCTGTAGCTACAACAAACACAGACCAACAATAGAGTGAGGGTCAAATTAGACAGTTGGTAAGCTAGACTCAGGAACGACTAGACCGCCTCTATCTGCACCTCCATGCCTTTGTGTAAAAAAGGAGTGGAGAAATTAGACTTCATCACAATTAAAAATGTTTGTGCATCAAAGGACATTCATCAAGAAGTGAAAAGACAACCTACAGAGTAGAAAAAGATATTTTCAAATCATGTATCTGATAAGGGTCTAGTATACAGGACATATAAAGAACTCTTAGCACTCAACAACAACAAGAAAAAGACAAACAGCCCATTTAAAAAATGGGCAAAAAACTTAAATAGGCATTTCTCCAAAGCTATACAAAGACATATAAGCCCCCAAAACTATGCTCAACATCATTAGTCATTAGGAAAATGCAAATCAAAACCATAATGAGAGATTACGTCAAACACATAGGATGACTATAATCAAAAGAATAAAGTAACAAGTGCTGATGAGGACGTAGAGAAATGGAAACCCTTGTACATTACTGGTAGGAATGTATGATGCAGCCACTGTGGAAAAGAGTTTTACAGTTCCCCAAAGAGTTAAACATAGAGGTACCATACGATGCTGCAATTCTGCTCCTAGGTATATACCCAGGAGAATGGAAAAAAAGCACTCAAACAGGTAAGTGTACACCAATGTAAACAGCAGTACTATTCACAATATCCAACAAGTGGAAACAATCCAAATATCCATTAACAGATGAATGGATAAGCAAAATGTGGTATATACATATGATGAATATTTTTGGCTTTAAAAGGAGTGAAATACTGACACACACTACAACATGGTTGAACCTTGAAAACACTATGATAAGTGAAAGAAGCCAGTCATAAAACATCACATATTACATGAATCCATTTATAGCAATAGGTAAATTGACAGAGACAAAAAGAAGAATGGTTGCTGTTAGGTGGTAGGGGGCGAAGGAGAATAGGAAGTGATTGCTTAATGGGTATAGGGATTTCTTTGGGGGTGATGAAAATATTTTGCAACTAGACAGAGGCGGTGGTTGCACAGTATTGTGAATGTACTAAATGCCACTGCACTGTTCACCTTACGATGTTTCATTTTATGTTATGCATATCTCATCTCCATTTAAAAACAACCAGAAACTTGAAAGGATCAGTGAAGGGGAAGTTTTGAAAAGCAAATGACAAGAGGAGCCCGCCTCTGCAGCAGGGAGCTATTCTTCCCGATGTTCTCATAAGTAACCCTGGGTAACTCTGATGCAGACTGTTAAGTCAACAAAACAATCTCCTTTATGCCAGAACAGCCAACACTTTCCAAAACAAGCATCGAAAAAAGTTGGCTCTTGCCCTGATTTACATCTATTGCATTTATGTATTCTGTTGCTTACCATGGTTGAAGTGTTTTGAAGACAACTTGTAACCAACTAAACAAAATAGCCTGATTCTTTGTTTACCAGAGAGAGAAATGAAGGCAACTGCAAGGCAGAACTGAGCAAACTGTGCCTTTGAAAGCACAGACCGTACAGGGAGGGACATGGCCGCTATTTTCAGACTTGTGTGGGTGTGAGGATAACAGGCCTCTGGAAACAGCTGTTTAACAACAGAATGTGAGAAGTCTCCCAGGGCTAAAAGACCCACCCTCTACAGTGAACCAAGGGAAAGTTCATGAGAGCCAGGGGAGTTCAATACATTAAAAACAATCCGAAACGGGGATTCAACACTAGGGTTTGAATGATCTGCAGTATTTAGCAAGGCTTAGCCCGCTCTGTTCAAAAGAACAACTCCAGGAAACTGAAAAGCCACACCAGAAACAGATACGGTATACTTTCTGAAAGAATAACTACCCTCAAAGCCGTTTCCGCAGGGATCCAGCCTCCCTCATCAGGCCTGACAAACTGCTTGCTTCTGGAAGGAAACAGTCTTGGGTAGATGGACAATAGACACCTGGGCAAACTTTTCTTTCAGGATCCAGCAGACAATGCAAACTCTTTGTTACGATGAAGGAAAGAAGATGGTTTGTCGACTGAACTTGCTTTTATTTTTGTTTTAGTGAATCTTGAAACGCACTTTTCACAGCTTGTCCCCATGCATTGGAAAGTAAAACCAACCCATTTCCACCCAGCTAGAGAGAACATACTATAAATAGGACCCAAATAGTGGTTCATTAAAAGCCGGATGACAAGCTGAACTGTATCTTTCTGTTTCTCCCTCAAAAACCTTATGTCCTATAAGGAAGACATGTTGTAATTTAAGGTACAATTATCCTAAAAATGCTGTATCTTTAGCCATCCTTTGGTGAACATTTTTAGTATTTATTCATTCTGTCATTCATTTAGAAAATCTATATTCATTGCTTGCTGCATGTGAGAAATCATGCCAGGTGTGGGGGTACAGTGAGGAGCAAAACAGACACCACCGTTTCAGGGAATAAATGACGCACAGAGGGATACAGACAACTACTTAACCAGTTGACAGCTAACAAGGAGAGGAACATTTTCTATCACCCAAGTTCAAGATCTCCATCCCTAATTTTTTATTTTCTGTTTCTTTCTTTCTTTTTTTTTTGAGACAGAGTCTCGCTCCGTCGCCAGGTGCCAGGCTGGAGTGCAGTGGCGCTATCTCGGCTCACTGTAACCTCTACCTCCCAGGTTCAAGCAATTCTCCTGCCTCAGCCTCCTGAGTAGCTGGGACTACAGGCGCTCACCACTATGCCAAGCTAATTTTTGTATTTTTAGTAGAGACGGGGTTTCACCACATTGGCCAGGATGGCCTTGATCTCCTGACCTCATGATCCACCTGCCTCAGCCTCCCAAAGTGCTGGGACTACAGGCGTGAGCCACTGCGCCCAGCTTATTTTCTGTTCTAAAATTAAACTCTATCCATGATTAAATACAGTGGGACCACTCCCTAGAAACATGGGCCCCCAAAATCATCAGAAGGCAGTAGTCTAATTATCCATCTCCCAGGGTCACAGGATGATTCAGAGTTAAATAACGGCAATGGTCCAGGCTGAACAGAACTCATTACAGTTCTCAGGTTCTCCCCTTTGGGTGTCCCACAAAAAGCTCCTAGAACAAGAACACACGTGCATCCTTCCAAACATAACTTACAGTTAAATTTCCTGAGAAAAGTAGCAGCTCATTCCTAGAAAACTGTGAAGTCCGCAGAGGCATAGCCCAGCTAAAAGATGCACACAAATTATATTACTAAAATGTATGCAATTTATGCAATCAAATTGAAATAGGGCGATTTCCCAGTCAAATCTAGTTACTTGACCACAGCTAATGCCTTCCTCAGTAACAATAGGTACCGCTTGCTTTATATTCACATAACTAAAAGAAACAGTTTCCTCAAAACAAACGGATACTTTGCCTCAAATATAAATCCACATCTCCGTTTCTTAGGTAGCAAAATATGCCCCCAACATGTAACTACCAATTTACTCAGTATTTGTTCTTTGAGGTCCCCAAAACTGTGACTAGGGTCCAGTCCTAACCAAGAGCACCTTTTTATACTGGTTTACAAGATTTGCAGGTGGCACAAAGCCGAGTGTGGGATGGGGAGTGGCTGAAAGAACTCTGTTCAAAGTAAACCTGAATTCAGGCACCGATGTTACCCAGATGACATGTAACTGCCAACTCGGGGTCCTTCACTTCAGGTGGAAAATATTAACTGCAAAGATATTGGAAAGCTGTCACATAGTAACACTACATAGGACTTGAGGTCTAAATTGACAGCAAGTTCTATATAAAATAACTTAATGGGAAGATCACAACTTTTGGGATTACAAAATGGGGTTCCCATCCTCTATCTCATGTTCGGTTGCTTTAAGCGACATTACTATAGCCATTTGAGGGTATTTTCTCTCTCTTCAACACTTGAAAAACATCAATCGTTCTTTACATCTTAGCATGAAATTAAAATATTGAATATCCGGGGTGAAGTGGTAGAGAGGCAGCTCTCTTGAGGTTAAGTGGTCTTAAGCCAATGGAGCAACAACTGAACAGTTTATCACAGTAAACAATCAACATTCCCAAATGTAAATTTCAGGATGGCTGTGGGAGATTATAGGGAAGCTTAGGGACAGGGTAACACAGGCTGCAGAGCCTCCAATAAAAAGAATTTGTATTCAGGAGGCTGAGGCAGGAGAATTGCCTGAACCCAGGAGGCGGAGGTTGCAGTGAGCCGAGATCGTGCCATTGCACTGCAGCCTAGGTAACAAGAGTGAAACTCCGTCTCAAAAAAAAAAAAAAAAGAATTTGTATTAAAAAATTAAAGACACAACCTTATTTTTACAAGGGACAATAAATATGTATGGCTTGTTTTATTGATTTTCACTCAAAATGGAGCATGTACATTTTAGAATTTCATTCTGTAAAGTTTCATTGGTAATTGATAAGTCAGATATGAAACCAGAATTTCATACACATTCTCTTCTTTTTTTTTTTTTGAGACAGAGTTTCGCTCTTGTTACCCAGGCTGGAGTGCAATGGCGCAATCTCGGCTCACCACAACCTCCGCCTCCAGGGTTCAGGCAATTCCCCTGCCTCAGCCTCCCGAGTAGCTGGGATTACAGGCACGCGCCATCATGCCCAGCTAATTTTTTGTATTTTTAGTAGACACGGGGTTTCACCATGTTGACCAGGATGGTCTCGATCTCTTGACCTCATGATCCACCCGCCTCAGCCTCCCAAAGTGCTGGGATTACAGGCTTGAGCCACCGCGCCCAGCCTCTCTTCTTTTAAAAAGAACATTGAATATGCCATCGTCCAGGGTCTTCTCCTTCATTGTCATCCTCATCATCCCTCTCCTCCTCTTCCTTCTTCTAATGACATCAGTCCCAAACAAATAAATACCTTGCATTTGCTGCCTTTGTACTCTTGCAACAAATACTTTGCCTGTGTTGCAGAATCCACTTAGGAAAGTTTGCAAGTGGAGAGCAGAGATCAGAATGAGGCACTGGGGAAATCACCTGAAGTGACGCCTTGCTCAGGGTGGCAGACAGCTTAGGGAGATTAAGCTCTGTGAAGCTGTCCAGCAAGACAAGAAGGATGACTGACCATTTTACATACTGGGCAGCCTTCCTGTCTGGGTCATCAGCCTGGATTTACTCCCAGTTGTCAGGAACCCCAGAGGAGGTGATCTCCATTCAATTTGTCATGGACAACTGTTCAGATCACCCAGACAGCCTTCTCAATTTCTCCTTGGCTGGGGGCATGAGGATGATCAAAGACCAAATAGGTGCATGCAGAGTGACCTCCATTCTGTCCCTAATGGGATGAGCCCGATGATTAGGATCAGGCCTCCGAAAGATCATGGGCCATCTTTGACAGATTCACCTTAGAGGCCTGGGCATCCAGAACTTTCAGAGATGATAAATCAGCTCCGAAGAAACAAAGCCTGGCACTGTGAAACAAAAACGGGTGAAACGTCAGTGCCACGCTAGCAATGGTGCAGTGCAATAGAGTCAGGAAACATGTCCAGTTCTTAAAATTCTGATGTCAAATCTGCTAGCAAGAGCTTTCTGATAAAGTAGTCAACAGTTCTGTGTATGGATTTCTTACCAACTCTATAATCATACCACCTGTTTATCCCAAAGGAATGATGTTAGGTTAACCCCACAAACAAATCTTTTGTTGTTGTTGTTGTGTTGAGACAGAGTCTCACTCTGTCACCCATGCTGGAGTGCAGTGGTGTGATCTTGGCTCACTTCAACCTCTACCTCTCAGGTTCAGGTGATTCTCGTTCCTCAGCCTCCATGGTAGCTGGGATTACAGGTGCCTGCCACCACACATGGCTAATTTATTTTGGAGACAGGGTTTCACCATGTTGGCCAGACTGCTCTCAAAGTCTTCGTCTCAAGTGATCTGCCCACCTTGGCCTTCCAAAGTGCTGGGATTACAGGTGTAAGCCACTGTGCCAGCCAGACATATCTTATTTGAACACTACTTATTTATGCTTATAAAGACTTTGCAATATCTGCACTGGGCAAATCCAAGGCTGTTTGCGCAACTATGAAAGCGCATTTTCCCTTATATGGTCTCCTAGACCTTAAACAACCTTATTACATTACCCGTACTCACCAAGTACTTTACTTTTAAAATAATTTTCATTCGGTTTTCTCATCAAACTTAAGCGGAACAACTTTTTATCACCAGTTAACAAAAACGTTACTAAGGTTTACAAAGGTCCAGCCAGTAAGTGGGAGAGCTGAAATCCAGCCCTAGTTGGGCTTGACCCCAAAGCCTCCAAGACAATAAGGCCACCTCTGCCATTTTGGTTATGGATAGTCTAGTTTCCGCTCTTCCATGGATGAGGACCATAAATCCAAGAAACTCTACCACCCAGAAAAAGAGATCATTGACCCCCACCATCCAGAATAAAGGCAGGACACTCAGGTCAGACAGTGTCTTTATCATGACTGCTACTCACGGGCATCTGTGCACAGATATGCCTGTGGAAAATCTTCCCCCCAGTTACCAATCCTACATCATGGGCATGGAAATTGCTGAATGTCTCTTTAGGCAAGACCTGACTTAATAATTTGGTTTCTTAAAGGCTGTCTAGGAGAAATCAGAGTACTATACAGAGTCTCCATCTACTGCCCCGGAGCTAAATCCCCCTGGATTATGTCTTAGCAGGTTTGCTTTCAACCCCTCAAATTCTTTGATGTGAAGTCTTTTAGACGCAAGAAACAGATGCTCCCTTAGCCTGCCAAAATAAGAGAAGTTTAATACCAAGTGCACCTGGAGCAGGGAAAGGAGATGGAAGGTCTTAGATGCCGAGATACTTCTCTGACCATCTCAGAGCCTGAAAGTAGAGGAGAATTCCAGAACCTCAGACTGCTATCCCAGTCTCCAGATCTTCATCCAAGTTCTCCATGGATAACCTCATCTGTCTGTGCCTGCAACTTACACATCGTTGCTGTGTTACCGGTTCAAAATCCTGAAGCATAAAATCTACCTGGCCTAGTTAATCTGTTCCCAGCAGGTCCCACCTTAAGGCTCTGGCTGGCCTCTGGATTTAGTGATTCCTGAGCTCATCTACCAGCAGAGAACAGCCTGATATGGCCTCCCACATTAAGAGTGGATATTGAAAAGGAGCAGTTTCCATGAGAAGAGGAAAATTGGCGTTGGCAGGTAACATATCTGGGACAGGCAGATTTGTGACAAGAAGCAAGAAATATCTGGACGTGGTGGTTCTACCTGTAATCTCACCACTTTGGGAGGCTGAGACAGGAGATTTACTTGAGCCCAGGAGTTTGAGACCAGCCTGGGCAACATAGTGAGGATTCCATCTCAAAGAAGGAGAAGGAGAAGGACTCTCTTGTTCTTTGCCTTAAAGTTTTTCCAAAAGAAGTCTGTTCATTAGAAAATTTACTGGTATAGCTAGCAGGCTGTGATAGGACTAGGAGGAAGGAAGAAAATGCTGGAAGAGAAGGACTACTCTATAATCTCCTTAAGGAACCTGGGAGGGAGATAAATAGCCTAATATTTACTAAATTCTAGCTAGAGACCAGGCCCCATGTTAGGCACTGTGAGAGCAAATAGCAACCTTTTATAGCATGGACTCCATGCCAGGCAGTGTAGGATGGGGTTTTATGCGTGGAAACTCATTTAAGCATCTCAGCAAGGCTGTAAGGAAGGTATGATTACTATTGCCACTTTAGAGATAAGGGAACTGAGGCACAGAGTGGTTTAGTGACTTGCCTTAGGTCACACAGCTTGTAAGTGACAGGGCTGAAATTTAAACCACATTTGGCTCCCAAGTCTAGGCTTTAACCACTACATTGTGCTGACTCTCCACTTGTGTAAACATTGCCATGTCATCCCCACAGCCTTTCTGACACAGTTATAATTACTGACATTTAACATACAAAGACACAGGCTCAAAGAGGTCAAACGTGTCCAAACCCTCAGCTAAGACATGCCAGAGCTATAGCTGGGCCATGAAGTCCTTGTTCTATCACTCTCATGCTGCAGCCCCCGCTAGGTACAAAAGCAGAAATCATCCCTCTGTCTTCATTCAGTCACTCCTGCAAGACATTAGCAGGCTGAGATCCAGCACTCAGCTCAGCCCAGGAGCCAGGCTTTTCCATGTCCACCCCATGCACCAACCTCTCCCTGAGTTTTTCCTGATATGTGATTCTCACTATCGCTTCATTCCAGTCTCTTCTGATGTCAGTTCCTCGCAAAGGCCTTCGTTCCCTTCAGTGTCTCCACTCCCTGACCCTGCCTTCTGTGCTTCCAGGCCCTTGTGAGGACCTGACATTCTATTTCTTCATCTATTGGCTCATGCTGTCTCCACCAGCGGATAGGAACTGCGATCTCCCCCAGGGTAATGGAGTGGACCTACAGGGAGAAACTTCCTGTTCTCTGCAGCATTTCCAGGGCCTGGTACACTGCCTGATGCAGCAGGCTCTCAGAAGTTTGGGGAGTGAATTTGTATTTCCCACATTGTCATGACGGCTTTTCTTGCAATAAAGATCCTAACTTCTGCTCTCAGCACTACACCTGCAACAACATTTCAGATATTTGATGCTTGAGATGGTGATGCCTAATATTTTACAGTTGGCACAGACCCTGCAAGTCATTGAATTTCCTCATATCACCAGATTGCTCAAAAGCAACACACGTTCATAGTCACCTACCAGTAGTAAGCACAGTGCTTGGCACTAGAGAGATACAAAAGCAGTCATATACTTACCTGGCAGGGGAGATACCATGATCATGAAGGTGGTTTTCCCAGGGCGAGGCTTATCCATTGTACTCAGGATGTGCTGACCCCTGCGATTTCCCCGAATGTGGGAAACTCGACTGCATAATTTGTGGTAGTGGGTTGCTCCCAAGAAGAAACAGAGAGATACACAATTAACGTTAACACCAAGAGGTCAACATGATATATCCATGTGACTCCAGGGACAGAGAGGGGTGGCACTTAACCTGACAGGAAGAGAGGGTATTAGGGGAGACTTCATGGAGGAGGTGATTCCTATTTGGAAGAAAGATTGTGAATTGATCCCAAAAAGAAGGAAGGAAAGGGTTTCCAGGCAGAGGTCAGAGCAAAAGCAAGGCACAACAACACTTCAAATAGTCCAACCGAATGCATTTCAGACCAGTGAGTAGGAATGGTCATCGCACTGGAGCACATTAGGAAGGTGCACAGTGAAGTTCTGTTTTGACAAGTGGAGTTGGCATAGCCTGCAAGACGACCAAGGAGAGGGGTTCCCAGAATAACTTCAGCTGTGAACGTTCAGCTCGAGAGAAGGCTAGAGCAAGGAATCACTGCATGCGAGATGAGGAAACTGATTCAGAGAAGTAAAGCAACTGGATCAAGATCACACTGGAATTTACAGTAAATGAAACTCTGTCCTTCTCTCCAGCAGCGCAGTGATCCTGCCGTCACCTGGCTGCCTTCCATCAAGTCAAGCCTCCATGCTGCACAGGAGACGATGTCCCTGCTCAGACACCTCACCACCTGAACTTCTCAGGCTGCCCTCTGCTTTTCGGTAGCATGGAGAGTTCACCGTGATCATGGGAAGGCCAGGGCTTATCCGGGGATTGGGCTAAGATGCTGTCATCACTAACTTGACTTGAAGAGTCATTCTATGTGGGTGACTGCCCACACACCAGTAATTATTCATTCAACCTGTTAAAACAAAATCCCCTGTAATAGAACAGGCAATGTTTCATTCTGATGGATGTCAGATTTGATTAAAATATTGTTCCACATGTGTAAATATAATTATAGGTAGAGGAATAAATATAAGCATAGCACGATTAATTTTCTCTAGTGTTTCTGATTTAGAATCTGGAAAGTCACCATTTTTATAGAACCCCAACTTATCACTGGCACATACAGAGGACAAGTAACAGTCTTGTAAAAGCCATGGGGGAGACAGACAGCATATTCCCTGGGAAACAAAGACCAGACTGCTGGTAGACTCTCAATATTTCAATATTTGTTCTTCCTTTCTTCTTTTTTTGTTTTTGAGACAGAGTCTAGCTCTAGCTCTGTTGCCAGGCGCCAGGCTGGAGTGCAGTGGCATGATCTCAGCTCACTGCAACCTCCACTTCCCGGGTTCAAGCAATTCTCCTGCCTCAGCCTCCCAAGTAGTTGGGACCACAGGCACGTGCCACCATGCCTGGCTAATTTTTGTATTTTTTAGTAGAGACAGGGTTTCACCATGGTCTCAATCTCTTGACGTCATGATCCGCCTGCCTCGGCCTCCCACTTCCTTTCTTCTATAATAACAGAATGCCCAGGCTTTGATTCATGGTCAGTGGGATAAGAGAAGAAATGATGTGCCAAAATAAGCAAGGCATAGAGGGGTAAATATGACATGTTCTCACTAGTATGTGAGGAGCTAAAATAAAAATGATCTCATGGACGCAGAGAGTAGAATGATAATCACCATAGGCTGGGAAGGGTAGTGGGGACAGAAGGCTAAAAGGGAATGGTTAACTGTGTGTATATATACACATGGTACTTTAAGTTCTGGGGTACATGTGCAGAATGTGCAGACTGGTTACATAGGTATACACGTGCCACGGTGGTTTGGTGCACCCATCAAGCCGTCATCTATATTAGGTATTTCTCCTAATGCTATCCCTCCTGTTGCCCCCCACCCCTCGACAAGCCCCAATGTGTGATGTTCCCCTCTCTTGTGTCCCTGTGTTCTCATTGTTCAACTCCCACTTATGAGTGAGAACATGCGGTATTTGGTTTTCTGTTCCTGTGTTAGTTTGCTGAGAATGATGGCTTCCAGCTTCATCCATGTCCCCACGAAGGACAGGAACTCATCCTTTTTTATGGCTGCATAGTATTCCATGGTATATATGTGCCACATTTTCTTTATCCAGTCTATCATTGATGGGCATTTGGGTTGGTTCCAAGTCTTTGCTATTGTGAATAGTGCTGCAATAAACATACGTGTACATGTGTCTTTATAATACAATGATTTACAGGGCTGGGCGCGGTGGCTCAAGCCTGTAATCCCAGCACTTTGGGAGGCCGAGGCGGGTGGATCACGAGGTCAAGAGATTGAGAAACCCCATCACTACTGAAAATACAAAAAATTAGCTGTGCATGGTGGCGCGTGCCTGTAATTCCAGCTACTCAGGAGGCTGAGGCAGGAGAATTGCCTGAACCCAGGAGGCGGAGGTTGTGGTGAGCCAAGATCACACCATTGCACTCCAGCCTGGGTGACAAGAGCGAAACTCCGTCTCAAAAAAAAAAAAAAAAAAAAAATATATATATACAATGATTTACAATCCCTTGGTTATGTACAGACACTTCTCAAAAGAAGACGTTTATGTGGCCAAGAAACTTAAAAAAAAAAGCTTACCATCGCTGGTCATTAGAGAAATGCAAATCAAAATCACAATGACATACATCTCATGCCAGTTAGGATGGCGATCATTAAAATGTCAGGAAACAACAGATGCTAGAGACGATGTAGAGAAACAGGAATGCTTTTATACTGTTGGTGGGAGTGTAAATCAATTCAACAATTGTGGAAGGTGGTATGGTGATTCCTCAAGGTTAACTGTATTTTTAAAAATACAGTTAGAGCTGGGTGTGGTGGCTCATGCCTGTAATCCCAGTACTTTGGGATGCTGAGGTGGGCAGATCACCTGAGGTCAGGAATTTGAGACCAGACTGGCCAAGATGACAAAACCCCATCTCTAATAAAAATATAAAAATTAGCCAGCATAGTGGTATGCACCTGTGATCCGTGCTACTCGGGAAGCTGAAGCAGAAGAATTGTTTGGACTGGGGAGGCAGAGGTTGCAGTGAGCAGAGACTGCACCACTGCACTCCAGCCTGGGTGACAGTGTGAAACTCTGTCTCAAAAAATAAAATTTTAAAAATAAAAATAAAAAATACATTTGGAAGGAATAAGATCTCCTGTTTGGTAGCACACTAGAGCGATTATAGTTAATAATTTATCGTATATTTCAAAATAACTAAAATAGTAGAACTGAAATGTTCTAAGGTAAATAAACGATAAATACTTGAAGTGACAGATATCCCACCTATCCTCATGTGATCATCACACATTGTATGCTTATAGAAAAATATCACATGTACCACATCAATATGTACAACTATCATATATCCATAATGATTAAAAATTAAAGAAAGGTGGTGCCCTCCCCTCACCTTTTTCCGTGTTCTTTTCCAAGCAGACAAAGATAACAAGCTAAGGTAGTAGAGCAATTGTGAGAAGGAGCCTGGGTCCCCAATGAGTGGAGCCGCAGTACACAGGAGAGAGAAAGAAATTAACCCTCAAGCCACTGTGGTGGATTCCTATGATAGGCTGCTGAATCAATATCCTATCTATTGCAGACACCAATTTTAAAAGGATTCACCAGAAAATCTGTGGCACTATGCTTATTAAAGAGAAAGGTTGTATCTCTCTTTTTCAAATGGAGGCATAATTAAATACCAACATGCAAAATCTTAAGTGGGCCAGACCTTGATGAAATTTGCCAAATCTATATGCTTATGAAACTATCATTCAGTTCAAGATGCAAAGCAGGGATGAGCAAACTCCCGCCCACAAACAGAAAATCCAGCCTGCTTTCTGTAAATAAAGTTTTACTGGAACACGGTTGTGCCAATTTATGTATCATTACATATCGTCTGCTGCTGCGTTTGCACTTCCATCCGAGTTGAGTAGTGATGACAGAGACCGCATGTCTGTGAAGCCTAATATATTTATTATCTGGTCCTTTACAGGAAAAGTTTGTCTACCTCTGTTACAGATTATTCTGGAACACACCAGAGGGCTCCCTCATGCCCTAAAAACAACTTTTATCCATCAAATCTTGGACTCAGGAAGCAAGAATGATTATAGAAAGAGGATTGCAAGGAAGATCGCATTTGCCATACAGCCTAGAACCCTCTATTGATTTTCTCTCTTACTTCTGGGCTAGATTTTGTAGCCTCTGTTGATTTTTCTGCATTTCTTTGGAGCAATCAAGTGTCTGACAGTTTTAACTTGTCAACAAGTAGCCTGCCAGTGGATTGCAGAGCTTCTATTTTTAAAATTGTCTCACAAGAGTGACTAAGAATTACATGTAAATGAACAGGAATGAAGAGAGAAACAGATTTCCTAGGCAGTTGTGGTCCTTTGATCTGTAATTTTGTAGTTAGATCTGATTGTGGTCTGGTTCATATAATCCTTTGTTTAGGTATTGGATCAAAATCTTGCAGACCATGGAAAATGAGAAGGGAGGCTGAGATTTCACAGGTTTGTCTTGGCTGCTTTTCTTATGGGTTTTTTTTTTTTTCCCCCTTTCAACTTTCACTGTGTGATTTTTTTCTTGCCTTTTGAACTTTTCCTCACCTTCAGTCTGTTCCTTGAGTTATACACAAGTTCTCTAAGATGTCTGCTCTCTTAACAATACCAGGAAAGAGCCAAATAAATCAACCCAACAGCTCAGTTGCACCTCTTTTATTGCCTAGGCAAGAACACAAACAGGCCCACAATAAATCACTACCACCCAAGAAGAGCATGTCCTGGATTAACAAGAAGCTCAGTCCTCTGTCCAGAACACTTCCAGAACATTAGATACATTGTTCCAATGTTCAAGATGGCTCCCCTTGAATAGACAGTAGAGAACAGGTGTTCTCCTCCACCACAAAATCCTGGAATGGAGGCGGGGCACGATGGCTCAGGCCTGTAATCCCAGCACTTTGGGAGGCCGAGGCGGGTGAATCACAAGGTCAAGAGATCGAGACCATCCTGGTCAACATGGTAAAACCCCATCTCTACTAAAAATACAAAAGCTTAGCTGGGTATGGTGGCGTGTGCCTGTAATCCCAGCTACTCAGGAGGCTGAGGCAGGAGAATTCCCTGAACCCAGGAGGCGGAGGTTGCGGTGAGCCGAGATTGTGCAATTGCACTCCAGCCTGGGTAACAAGAGCGAAACTCCGTCTCAAAAAAAAAAAAAAAAAAAAAAAATCCTGGAATGGAGGCCTCGAATTCTGAAGCATTTTATCCTGTGCTCCACTCCATTTATCCAAATGCAGATAATGAAAGGGCCACCGTGACAATGGACAGGACACTCTGGACACACATACCCCAGAGCACAGGCAGATCCAAGACCACACCCAACTCACAAAGAGAATCTCTTCCAAAAATTTGTATTCATGTTTTAAGAACTCTAAAAGCACACTTATATTGTAACAATGATTTAATGGGTGGCAGGCTCTCAGCCTGATTCTCCAGTCAATTCATTCTGGTCCCAAGCTAAAATAAAATAATCATCTTCCCAATGATCTTAAGGTCTCAGAAACCTTAAGAAAGAAAGACTTTCTTGGCTAGCCCAGAGAGCAAATGATTACGTGTGTCACTGTTTCAGTGAGTGTGAAGAGAGAAGCAAGATGTGGGCACACAGGGTAGGGAGCTTTTTCCTCTTCCGAGCCACAACTCAGCCCTGTGCTGAAAAGCTGCAGAGTTTGAGGTGGGTGAGGACCTGAGGGTTCATAGTCATGGGGCTGAGAGGGATCTAGAATGTGAAGCTGGGGCTCCATCCATACCCCTCATGCACGCTGGCCTTACTTCCAACTGCCAGTATCTCAGCTCTCCGCCTGGTGGTGGCCCAAGCCTCTCCCAGCCACAGTGGGCTAGAAGTGCCTGAAAATAAGCCCACCTGGAAGTGGGTCTCAAGTATGACCGACCTCCCTCAACCTTTCAGAAGTCTGAGGCACATATTCCACACTGATACCCCAGTGGGACTGAGCCCCTCTGGCCCAAAGTGAAAATTGTCTGATAAAAGCTCTTTTTATGGGCCTCCTTCCATTACCTATCTTGTTTTCCCACTCCCAACCCAGTATTTCTTCGGGTCACCCCTCAAATAAATGACTTTCACTTGAATCCATGTCTCAAGGTCTTCTGAGGAAATGCTAAGCAAGGCATTGGGGACTATGAAGGTACAAATGCGAAGGGGTGTGGGCAGAGAGGCAACTCCTCTATCACCCACCCGTCTCCAGCCTTCAGGCATGGAACCCACGTCGTGACCCATCTCAGCAAGAGTCTTTAGACTCTCCTGTGCCACTTCACAGAGCCACTAAATTGCAGTAACGAAAACAGGAAGTTATTTAGAAATATGCTTGGCTAGATATGAATAAGGTAGTGGGACTAAATACAGCCCGCGACTGTTGCTTTTTGGCAATTACGCAAGACACTGACATTGCAAATTGAGTGCAGTGAGTTATTGAAGCTGCCAAGTTATTCTCGCCCAGTTAGGAAGTTTTAATACCACTTTTTAATTTTCTCTCCATCCCTATCTCTATCTCTATCTTTCAGACAAGCCATACTATTCTTGCTTCAACGAGAAACGTGCCATTTCCTTCTGTGGCCCTCACTCAGGTGTTAGAAGTTGGTTCATTGTGATTTCTTTTTTCATCTCCTCCCTAGGAACCATCCCCCTAGAGAAAGCTCCCCCTGCATCTATCTGCATGGCAGCCATCTCCCCCACACTGCCCCCAGCTCTGTCTTGATTGCACTTTCCCTCTGGGAATGCAGAGACAGCATCTTCCCCTCCCTATGTAAGTCAGGGAAAGCCAAGCTCTCCTACCCTACTATCTCCTTAATTTCACACATTAGCACAAGGCTGCGTGTGTGCTGTCAGCCTTACTGAAAGGTAGAAAAGTGACAGCCTGGAAATAGCTTGTATGGGGATTCTACATCAGGCTGTTCCCAGAGTTTAGCAAAGTTATGAGGACCTTCAGGAATGTAAGAGAGGCAGGTGGCATAGTCCTTACAGGTGTGGCTTTGAAGCAGCTGGAATGTGTGAATCCAAGTCTGTCATCTACCTTCCTATGTGACCTTGGGCAAATTGCTTCAATGCTCCGTGCCTCAGTTTTCCCATCTGCACATCCAGGATAACAGCACTTTGCTCATAGGGCAGTCGCAAGATACAAATGAGCGTAGAGTGCTTAGCACAGGGCTTGGCATATGGCAAGCCCTTGATAAATGTTGGGTTGTTATTGCAAACCAAGCTCCCTGCCTTGCTTCTCTCTTCAAGCCAGAGCCCATTCTTCACATTTCCATTTTCAAGCTTTCTCCCTGTGGACAGCATTTGGACTTGTCTAGGTCCTTTCTCCACCATGGCCACCCTCAGGACATAACAATGCCTAGAAACATTCAGTATGAAGAAGTCGCAGTCTGGGCTACTCTGAACCCTCCGAATCCCCTATCAGTAGCAGGAAGGCGACTCTGTCATTCTTCCTGCAGTGTCCCAGCTTCCTGTGAGTAACTACTGCTTTATGGAGATATGTGTGTGTGTGCGTGCATGCACACACACACACACACACTTTCAAAGGACAAATAGTGATTCTTAGAAACTGGGGAGTGTCAATCCACAAAGGGACAATTGAATCCGCCTTGGTTCTCCTTCCCACGATGGAAACAGCAACATATATTACTGCTGTGCGAAGGCGGGTTCCCTACTCTCATCATCCTGCTTCTAAGAAGAACATTGCTAGGGGCATCATAGTGCGTAAGAAGCAGAGCCTATAATAGCACCACTTCAAACACCAGAGCCATTTACCTTTTATTTCTACTTTTAGAAATGAAGTATACAAAGGCTTGGCACAAGATCAGAATCAGATACTATTCTTTTCCTTGGACCAGAAAACTTCTAAGGCAGGGTTACCACCCACTTCTAGTTTCTGAAATGGAAAGGAAAAAGTATAGAGATGTATTTTCCCTTGTCCACAGCAAAGAGCAGGGGTGACTCTTGCAATTATATTTGTTCAACACATGTTAATTGGGCACCTATAATATGTAAGGGGTGGGCACTAAACGGGAATCCAAAAACCGTAAATCTGGTCTTATCTTTAAACAGATGTTAATCTAGTCAGAAGCACAGAATGCCTCAGGACAGGTGGAAAACAGAGGTGGTACGCTGATCACTAGTTTGCACCACCAGATGAGTAATTGGTCCTTGGTAACAAAGTTTAAAATATGGTTTTAAAAAGAGTTGCAGTCTGGGGCAAGCCTAGTGTGTGTGTTAAGAATCCATTCAGAGCCCAGGATTCATCTTAGCGATGATTGTCAAAAACCACCCATATTATGGGGTTTTCCTGCTCCTCAGTCCACACATCCCTGATAAGGTCTACAACTACACACATGCATCCTAGATAGATCGTCTATGCTGCCCCATAATTCTTACCAATCCCCCAATCTATTGTTAACTGCCATCTAACATCTGAAGGGGTTTGGGGCAAGAGTTTTTAGGAAAGGGTGGTATTTTTAGGAAAACATTTTGAAGTCAGAGATAGAGTAGATGATTCTCACTTAGGACATCACCATCATCCTGGCACGTTTGTCTTCAGTTAGCAGATGATGTCACTATAAGAAAGAGAATACGAGGCAGTCCAAGGAGAGGGAGTGCTGAGCACAAAGCATTTCTTATATGGTGGCTCTCCAAATGAAAGAAAAGGTTTTAAATAAAGGATGATGAATGCATACCCTGCTCTGATTGGTAACATCAGTGTTGAACCTGCATTTCAGCCAAAATTCATCCTCCCTTCAACCTTGAGGGAATGAGTCACGGAAGCAATTCTCACATTTCTCCAGGCAGAAAGACAGGAGACTTTCCAAAAAAGGTTGTCGTTTTCCTGTTTCCTTGGCTCACTCCACACATAGCCCAGCCATGACCACATGTGGTGATGGGCAGGACCTTATTGCCTTATTTGGGATTCTTGAGCCCTGTTTGTAGGGCTGGTGGGAGCAGACTGAACAACAATGGAGAGTCAGATAAGGGAAGCAGGCATTTTATCTAGATTAAATATAAAAAATTGACTCAAGAAGTAAATATTTTCATATCCATTGCTTCTTAAAGGACTCCTAGGAAAATATTTAGAATCTACCATTTTCCTGTAATAATTTCACCCATTTTCCTTCTAGCCATGATGCTGACTGCATTTCCCAGCTGCTGCTGGAACAGCTCTTCTGTTGGGGGAGATTATGTGGGCTAACATTCACCCACGATTTTCTCAACTGATGTTTCTCAAGTATCCATCATTCTGACCCCAATATGTGCTGTGTGCATTCATTACTGCATGCTGCCAGCAGGAACAGTGTCCGCCCCAAACAAGGAGATTGTACAGTGAGAAATGGAGGCTAAGGGTGTGCATGTTCTGAGTTTTACAGCTTCCTGTCTGCTTTCCCTTAGGGGAATATAATTGGGGGACTGGACCCAACACAAA
Source organism: Callithrix jacchus (assembly GCF_049354715.1). NCBI lineage: Eukaryota > Metazoa > Chordata > Mammalia > Primates > Cebidae > Callithrix > Callithrix jacchus. The sequence continues at coordinate 13,708,676 of NC_133524.1, forward strand.
TCTCAACTACCCATTTAGGTCTCCACAAAGAAGCAAGACTTCTAGTCCTTTCTAAAGCACTGAAAGCTGTATAGAAAAAATACAGTCCTCAGGGCTTCTGCTGGCAACCACTCCCTTTATTCTGTGGTTCGCCAAAGATAAGGTCACTCAGCTCAGAGAGAAAAGGAAAGTGGGATGGGGAGAGAAAGGATCAAACTGTAACGGGTGTGTCGTCTCAAACTGGGATGTGTGTCCATTGTCAACCCCAAGAAACCCAGAAAAACAAAATCTTTTCTTCAGGTGGTGAGCGTGTCAACTGCATATGAGAGGGAAGGGTGCCCTCTGCTGTCGCCTGTGATTTTTGGTTTTTAATTTCAAAGGAAACATTCCAGCTCCAGGTAAATCAGATTTAAACATTTTAGACGGGCGTGGTGCTCACGCCTGTAATCCCAGCACTTTGGGAGGCCAAGGTAGGCAGATCATGAGGTCAGGTGTTCAAGACCAGCTGACCAATATGGTGAAACCTCGTCTTTATTAAAAATATGAAAATTAGCCGGGTGTGGTGGCACATGCCTGTAGTGCCAGTTACTCAGGAGGCAGAGGCAGGACAATCACTTGAACCCGGGAAGTGGAGGTTGCAGTGAGAGCAAAGGTCGCACCACTGCACTCCAGCCTGGACGACAGAGCAAGACTCCATCTCAAAAAAAAAAAAAAAAAAAAAAAAAAAAGAGAAACACTTTGCACATTAAATAGGGAGCCAAACTTGGGATTTTGACTGTTTTAACCAGGCTGGGTTCTGTGACAGATGAGAGTAACTTGAGGGATAGCACAGGCAGCAATCACAGTTCCATTTCAGATACCTGCTGAGAGAAAACTGTGGTTTGGAAAAGGGCCTGCGAGCTTTATATATTCAGGACAATTTGCCTAGAAATTAAATGACTTATTGGGAGCAGGGTTCTCGTTGGGTGGCAGAATACTTTGGCCAGCATCTCCATTTGTTTCCCTGTACTTTCCCAGTAAACCAATTTGTGTTCAGTATTAGATTCCTGAGTCTGTTTCTTTGGGAAAGGAAAACAAAATACAGTTCTCACTTAGGGAGGTGGAAGGCAATGGCTTTGAAGAAGATATGAATTTAAAATAAATAAATACAAGTACTCAACTCTGATGAAAGATAAGTCATATGATTTAATGTGCTCTCCTAGGGACATGTGAATTACCTGAGATATAAAATAATGGATCTGGACATTTACCTGAGAGCTAATCCAAATGCAATCTACAAGGCACACTTAATCACGGCTATAATTAATACTTGGCAAATGGAAATGACTGAAAATGAGTGGCCACAAACAACATTGGTATTAATGCTTCAGAAAAGTATTTTTTATCATCTTCTACAAATGTCACACCTTGTACTTTATAAGGCATTTTGTTACATAGCCTCTTTATAGCTGAATTCATCCCACTGTCAAAGGGTCATAGACTACCTACATACGTAGATGTTTCTAAACATTCCTGATTTCATTTTGCATTCTAGCAACCTACTGACTCCACCTGAACTCAGACTTATGACTCAACCAGTCCTTTGGCCCCCACCCAGAGGCAGACACAGCTCACAAGGACTATATTCCACACCCCTATGATTTTATCCCCAACTATTTAGCAGCACCCATTCCCCAGCCCTCTGCCTACCAAATTATTCATAAAAATGCTACCCTCTGAGTTCTTGGGAAGGCTGATTGAATAATAACTCCAGTCCTTCTGTTTTGCTAGCTCTGCATTAATTAAACACTTTTGCTGCTGCTGCTGCTGCTATAAAACAAAGTCTGATTTCAAACATCTGTCACTTGAACCCTTTTGGATTCAAGCAATGGAACCCAACTTGACCAAGGGAGGATTTATTTGCTCATATTAATCAACATTAAGGTCAGAAGTGCAGCTAGATTTCAAAGAGGACAGGAACCGAAAGGCTAAATTACATCAATGTTTTCTCCATCTTTCATCAGTGCTAATTTCATTCTCCTTTTTCTTGAGCTTGGCTTTCCCTAGGAGAAAGAAACAACGGTTGCTGGCCACTTTGGGCTTCATATTTCCCCACCTCCATCTTGCAAAAGAAAAAGGATGCCTTCTCTTAAATCCTATGTTTTAAATCCCAAGGAAAGTTTCTGATTGTCCTTGCCTGGGTTATGAGTTCATGTATGTGGCCACGGTGGATGGAGTACTCAGATGGACAATTAGAAGAAAGTAGAGCTGTGTAGACAAAATAATAGAGCTTTCTTTCATGGGGCTTTTCTTGTGTGTCAGGCACTGTGCTAAGCTTTTTTTTCATTTTTTGTACCTGATTTTCCTTAATTCCCCAAACAATCCTACAAGATAAGTGTTATTATTAGATTCTAGAATTGAGATTCAGAGAAGTTTAGCAACTTGTCCAAATCTGTGCAGTTGGCAAGTTGCAGAGCTAAACCCATCCCATTGTTTGATGATGTATGTTGGTTTCTGCTTTACAAAAAATGATTTCTGGACTTCTGGTTAAGGTTGCATGCAACCTGTTTGTACGTAAATCCTGAATATAAAAATTCTCTTTTTGAACTGAGGGCAAATAATCTATGATCCATACTTTCTTCAGCATAAGGGCCGAATTTTGTTCAGGTTTGTTTTCCTTTTAACATCTCATCTAATGCCTTGGACATAGTAGTTGCCAAGTAAAAATTCTAGGCTATAGTGAAAGGCCTTCTAACTACAACTCAAAATGCAGATTAAGAAAAGATTAATACATTTGACATATAAAAATAAAATTTTTTTTTGCACAGCAAAAAACAATATAAACAAAATCAAAAGACAAACCGCAAGAAGAAGCTCTTCTTGCCCTTTGGGAGAAGCTTGCCCTGGGAGAAGCTATTTACAACAAATCTTACAGCTAAGTAACTAAAGTTCCTACCATGCAAATAACTTTTTGTAGTTGAGATTTAAAAGGCCAAAAATGCTATAGAAAAATGTGCAAAAGTCCTGAACAGACAATTCACAAAAGAGACGTAAAAATGGCTCTTAAACTTAGAAAAAGATGCTCAGCTTCATTCATAACAAAAGAAATGCAAACGAAAACTACACTGAGACACCACTCTCGGCTATCAGAGTGGCAACAACTCAAACTTGACAACAGGGTCTGTTGGTAAACCGTGGGGAAATGAGCACTCTCATTGCTAGAGAAAACGCACACCTGTGCAATATCTATGTAGGGATATTTGGCAATATCTGACAAAACCACATATCCATTTACCCTTCCACCTATCAATGCCACTTGTAGGAATTTACACTGCAATACGCCTCTAACAATATTAAAATGCATATGCAAAATATTATTTATTGCAGTAATATTTGTCTAAGCATAAGACACTGGTTGATCAACTATGGTGCAGCCACACAATGGAATACTATGCAGCTAAATTAAAATCACCCGTGAAGGGCAGCTATGTGAAAATACAGTATGCCTCCAGATGTGTTACCCTGAGAAAGACACAATATCATCTTTATGATATTCTGTCCAAGAATGCATAACATCTTCAGATTTGCATATCAGTGAGCACAGGACCCTCTTTTCCCTGTGGATCCCAAAGCAATACCTGGAGGGCTTAGGGAGGGACACCTTGTTTATATGAAAAAGAACCTGCCTCTACTGCAGTCTTCCCCAATCTCAATAAAAGAAATCCCAAGCTTCCAGTTGTTCAGGCCAAAGGCTTTTGCTCCTCAAGATTCAATATCTCCTTCTTTTTTTATTTTTATTTTTCTTCAAAACAGAGTCTAGCTCTGTCACCCAGGCTGGAGTGCAGTTGCACAATCATAGCTTACTGCAACCTTGAACTTCTGGGTTGAAGCGATCCTCTCACCTCAGCCTTCCTGAGTTGCTAGGACTACAGGCATGTACGAGCAAGCCTGGCAAATTTTAAAAAATGTTTTATAGAGATGGGAGTCTCATTATGTTGCTTAGGCTGGTCTCAAACTCCTGGCCTCAAGTGATCCTCGCATCTTGGCCTCCCAAATTGGTGGGATTACAAGCGTGAGCCACCAAGCCCAGCCAATATCTCCTTCTTGATAAACAGTAAGAAAAATGTAGAGGAGTTACTCTCTATATCAACATTTGTCTCAGTTGACAAATGAGACAACTGAGAGACAATGAGACAAATGAGACAAATGAGCCCTCTGCTCAGACACCTCAGGTTTTGGGAAAATAGGAAGAGGATCAGAGGATGAGCACATTAACATGTACCCCAATCCAAATGTTGGGACTTCCAACACTGTACAGCTGGCAACCCTTACAAATATCATGATATCTTAATAAATTGAGTATTAGTTTGAAGCTCACACTAGAAACCCCTCATTCATTTCTCGGTAATGTCTGTAGAGCCACAATCACCATTAGGTAGTGGTAGAGCCTATACTGCCCCTCACCTTTCACTCATCAGCACTCAGTCTCAAGACTATATTTAACTGCAAAGGAAGCTGGGAGATGTCTGGTCATGTGTCCAAGAGGGGAAAGGAAATATGGTTTGGTGAACGATTAGCCAGTCTCTGTCACTTTCGTGGTAGATTACAAAGAATGTCTTCCCTTTCACTAGTATGAATCTATTGTTAAATATTAAAACTTATTCTTTATATTTTTAAAATTATGATTTAAAAAAATGTGTTAAATGGATAACCTAAATGAAACTCCTAATAGTATAAAAAACCCATTAAGTAAACTTTAGATGCCAAACTTTGAGTAAAATGGCAGGAAAGTCATATCAAGACATTTCTCAGAAATTTTCCTAGGTGGTGGTAATTGAGAGACTGTAGATAGAAGGCTGGTTTCTCCATAAGGAGTAAAATTAAGTGTTGCTGAAGCAATTCTCATGTTCTAGCTGATAATAACTGCACACCAGGTGTTCCCATTTTATAATACTTTTTCCATAAAGCCCCAGAATTTTAGCTTTCATCTTTTGTGTGTGTGCGTGTGTGTATGTGTGTGTGTGTGTGTGTGTGTGTGTGTGTGTGTGACAGGGTCTCAATCTGTCACCCAGGCTGGCATGCAGTGGCACCATCTATGTTCACTGCAAACTCTGAACCCAGTTTCAAGTGATCCTCCCACCTCAGCCTCCCCGAGTAGCTGGGACTATGGGTGCACGACACCCTGCACAGCTAATTTTTATATTTGTTAGTAGAAAAGGGGTTTTATCATGTTGGCTAAGCTGATCTCAAACTCCTGACCTCAAGTGATCCGCCTGCCTTGGCCTCCCAAAGTGCTGGAATTATAGGTGTGAGTCACCATGCCTGGCCTTAGCTTTCACCTTTTAAAAAATCTTTTCCTGTATTATGGAATTTGTATCTTTGACCTTTACGGTGGCTCCAAAGTGAGCAACATGAAAGGAAGGAATGCTAAGATTAGAAAAAAAATAAGAAAAAATTTACAGGACTTCAGAAGTGACAGGCAGTTCTTGTCCTTTCTAATAAAAGGCTAGATCATTCTCTGTTGTTGGGGCTGAACCGCAACTGGAGCTAGGGGTGGCAGTGATGAGATCACAGCACAGTTCCCATGATTTTGCCATTGGCCATCTTCTCTCCTTGCTCTTCCACTATGGTCTTTTCCAAATTGCATTTATTCTGCAGGTTCTTGACTCGACTGGGAAGCCTTAAATCAGAAATCCTGATTTAGTTGGTCTGGGAAGTGGAGTCTTAGGCATCAGTATTATTTTAAAACTCCCCACTTTTGAGCAATTGGTATTGTTCAAAAATCTTTATGCACATCTCAGATGAGAACTACTGATTTCCTCTCTGCATTGCTGTTTGGTTGACTAATTTGGGGCACTTGACCATACTACCTCTGATGAAATTGACTCAAATGAAATTCAAAGTTAATTCATTTCAAACATATGAAGAAAAAAAAAAAGCAGGAATCCTCCCCTACCCAGGGCATAGTTTAAATTGTGACCATTGCTAAGAATGGCCTCTGGGTAGCCAAAAATAATGATCACGAAGTTCCTGCCCTGAAGTTGGTCTGATTTCTTCTCCCAGGGAGCTCTAACAGCCAGGACGTTTCTGAATCGGCCACTTGCCTCAGTTATGCCCTTGAACAACTCTGTAGAAAGTTGGGACAGAAATTATTATTCATATAGATCAGTTGGGTATGTGATCAAGTAGACGATTTGGGGACCCTCTTGGCATTATCAGTGCAAACTGTGTTGGTTCCTCCAAAATACAAGCAGAGTAAGTGGTCACCCAGACTTCGCATGAGTGTCCTGCATTGTTGGTAAAGGCTATTTTGCAAGTGGAATTCAAATTCCAATCAAATCCAACTGAATGACATGCATATAGACCAGAGTTTCTCAGCCTCGGCACTACTGACATTTGGGGCTGAATTATTCTTTTGTAGGGGCTGTTCAGTGCATTGTAGAAGGCTTAGCAGCACCCTGGTCGCTACTCACTAAACACCAGCAGCATCCCCACCCTCTGGTTGTGACAACCAGAAATGTCTCCAGACATTGCCAAATGTACCCTTGTGATGAAAAACTGTTCCTGTTAAGAACCACCAATACAGACTCACTATTAGTTTGTCAATTAAAAAAAACAAACTAGTGTTGTTGTTTTGAAATTTCTCAGTTTCAAAAGAACCAGTTGAGAAGGGCTTCCTTCCAAAGTTATTCTCCAACTGTCCGCTTCTTTCTAGTCCCCTCTACTCCCATCATGCCATGCACAGCAGCAGCAAGACTGAGCATTTCTCTGGGACCACAGTCCCCAACCAGAGGCAATTTTGCTCCCCAGGGGATATTTGGCAATATCTGGAGACACTTTTGTTTGTCAATACTGGGAGGCGGGGAGGCCAACTGTCATCTAGTGGGCGGAGGCCAGGGCTGCTGCTAAACATTCTATGGTGCACAAGACAGCAGCCCCTAACATGCACAATAAAGAATTATTGGGACCAAAATATCAATAGAGCTGAGGCTGGAAAACCTTGATTAAAAACAATCATGTCCACAAATTCCAAACTGAAGAACCATTTGGGGAAATCTTTAATAATATATATGGATGGTTCCCAGTGGGGGCAATATTTGTCCTCTGGGGACATTTAGCAATATCTGCAGGTATTTTTCTTTGTCACAGCTGGGGAGGTGGGTTGCTACTGGCAACTAATGGGTAGAGGCCAGGGCTGCCACTAAACCTCCTATAGTACACTAGAGAGACTCCCACAACAAAGGACCATTAGGCCCCAAATTGCAATAGTGCCAAGGCCTATTGCCCTAGGATCACTTCTGTTGTGACCATGGGACCCCCTAGTTACTCCAGCCCTGTTGACTCAGTGCTTTGGCTTCTGTTCTCTGCATCTGCCCTAGTGCTGCCCATCCAGGTTTGGATGTCCAGACCTGATGCAACTTTGGCACAGCAACAGGGTGGCTCAGAAGGAAACTTGGCACAGAACTCAGCTCTAGAACAGATCAACACTGGGGAGCAGGCCAGTTCTCATCAAAGGTTCAGCAGGGTGGGGTCAGGGGAGGCAAGCCACAGTCACAATTCAAGATGGATGACAGCATAAATGGCCCTGCCAACGACACTTTGTCCTGCCGGGTGTGGGGACAGAGTGGCTGGGAATCTGAAGCAGTAAAGAGTTTTACTGTAAAATACGGCTGCTTCTATGAAGTCAAGCAATGGGTAAAACAGTCCCAGCCAGCAAGCTGGGGTTTGAGGACAGGGCTAAATCCTCCGGTGGGACACCTTGTGAAACAGTAAGCAGTAAATCAGGACCCCAGGAAAAGGCAGGAACATGGATAGTTTGCAAACCAGCTGAAGGAGGATTTGAATCAGGGACTAAAAAGCACAACTGTGGCCCAAACCTTGTGGTTCATGCCTGGAATCCCAGAACTTTGGGAGGCTGAGGTAGACAGATGGCTTGAGCCCAGGAGTTTGAGACCAGCCTGGGCAACATGGTGAAGCCCTATCTTTACAAAAAGTACAAAATTTAGCCCAGCGTGATGGCACATGCCTGTGGCCCCAGCTACTCGGGAGGCTGAGGTGGGAGGATTGCTTGAGCCCAGGAGATGGAGGCTACAGTGAGCTTTGATCTCACAGTTGCGCTTCAGCCTCTATCTCAAAAAAAAAAAAGGGCACAACTACGACGCAGGGCAGATGAGGGAGGCTTGGGCTCAGTTTAGAAAAAGAATGCCAGATGTTCCTTAACAGAGTGGAGATGCCATGGGGGAGGGAGGTGGTGACGTGAAAAACGTTACTGGGTTCAGTAATAAGCAATAGGACACTGCACCTTGGGTCTGAAAAATAGGAACCCTGATTTTGTAACAAAGAGAAACTCCCTTTTCCCTAACACCATACATGTGTGCACATACGCACACACACACACACACACACGTGCATGCATCACCACCTCTAACACACTGTGGGACTCACCAAGACAATTCCTGCCTGTGTGCAGGATTGATCTGGAGCACTGGGGGTCATGTTGAAGCAAAGGTTGCTCCGTGAGCAGAGCAGAAGCAAAGCAGCTGAGGACAAAACTGTAATCAGACTTTTGTTTGTGTTTTTGTTTTTGAATAGCATCAGCTTTGCTTTTTAAATTATATATATTTTAAAGTTTTAAACATAGTATACATTCCTTATAGAATATCTGGACATTGTAAAAGAATAAAAAGAAGAGAAAAATAAAGGCTTACATCCCTATACTACCTCTGTTAATATTCTTCTAGTCTTTTTTTGCACATATATATATATGGAGATGGAGTCTTGCTCTGTCACCAGGCTGGAGTGCAGTGGCGCAGTCTCGGCTCACTGCAACCTCCACCTCCTGGGTTCAAGCGATTCTTCCACCTTAGCCTCCTGAGTAGTTGGGACCACAGGTGCGTGCCACCATGCTCCACTAATTTTTTGTATTTTTAGTAGAGACGGGGTTTCACCGTGTTGGCCAGGATGGTCTCAATCTCTTGACCTCATGATCCGCCTGCCTCGGCCTCCCAAAGTGCTAGGATTACAGGCATGAGCCACTGCACCCAGCTGCCAAGATTTATTTTTACACAAAGAGAAAATATTTTTCTCTGTGTCACTTTGTATCCTTAACATCATGACAGAATCATTTCCCTTGCTATTAGAAACTCTACATGAATAAGTTTTGTGACATTTCTTAGTTTTGTCTGATTATAAAGTCAACCATTCTCTGTGTAGAAAATTTGGAAAGTATGAAAAAGTGTAAAAAAAATGTAAATAGTCTATGATTCCGTATCTCAATGATAATCACTCAAGATGTTGGTGGGATTTTTTTCCTGTCTTTTTTTTTTTTTTTTTTTGCTTTGATGGTACCTTTATTCCAATGATAATTAACTGATATTCACCTTATTACTTGCTTGACATATAGTAATTATCCAGGCAAATACCATCCTTCCAGAATTTTGCCGAAGGGCTTATCTATTTGAATCCATAAGAAAATGTTAACTTTTTTCTTCAGATGGACCCTGTATTTATATTTCACTTTGGATTCTTCCAAGTAATAAACTCCCAACCCAAGTAGTAGACTGAGAACCTTCTTTTCCCTACTCATCATGATTCTTGCAGAGCATACTTCCCCACTTTCTTTCTTTCTTTTTTTTTTTTTTTTTTTTGAGACGGAGTTTCGCTCTTGTTACCCAGGCTGGAGTGCAATGGCAAGATCTCGGCTCACCGCAACCTCTGCCTCCTGGGTTCAGGCAATTCTCCTGCCTCAGCCTCCTGAGTAGCTGGGATTACAGGCATGCACCACCGTGCCCAGCTAATTTTTTTGTATTTTTAGTAGAGACGGGGTTTCACCATGTTGACCAGGATGGTCTCGATCTCTTAACTTCGTGATCCACCCGCCTCGGCCTCCCAAAGTGCTGGGATTACAGGCGTGAGCCACCGCGCCCGGCCTACTTCCCCCCCTTTCTTGATGGAAATGTTCTGCAATATATCAGATTCGGTGGTGTGGATAAGACAATTGAGAATGCCTATGAATCTGGAGCTGGAATCCCATTAAGGATTTTGGTGATCATTGGTTTGCATAATCCAAAGCATATTTGATGCATGTACATACATCCACAAGCAAGAAGTTGTCCTCAAACAAAATTGAGGTCTGCCTCTAAAACTCTAAGGAATGGAGAAATGTGTCCAAAGGTAACACAGGAGGTTGGTGAGAACATTGACTTAAAGTCAAAAGGCCAGAGTTTGAATTGACCTTGACTACCCAGTCATGGGAATTTAGCCAATTGTTTATCTTCCCTGAGCCTCAGTTTCCTTGCCCATAAAAAAGAGATATTAGCTACCTCATCAAGGATTAAGTGAAGTAACAAACATGGACAACATAATAAATGGTGAAAGATTTATATGATCTGAAGAGAGAAATAGATTTGCCATTCCACCCAGCAATTCCACTACTGGATATCTACCCAAAGGAAATTATTATATTGAAAAGACGCTTGCACCTGTGTGTTTATTGCAGCACTATTCATAATAGCAAAGTTGTAGAATCAACCTAAGTATCCATTATCACACGATTGGACAAAGAAAATATGGTACATATATACCATGGCATACTATATAGCCATAAAAAAGAATAAAATGATGTCTTTTACAGCAACATGCATGGAGCTGGAAGCCATTATCCTAACTGAAATAACTGAGAGGCAGAAAATCAAATATCACACATGCTCTCACTTTTAAATAGGAGCTAAACAATGGGTGCACATAGACGTAAAAATGGAAATATTAATGATAGACACTGGGAGCTCCAAAAGGGGGGAAATGGAAGAAGAAGAGAGTTGAAAAGTTACCTATTGGATACAATGTTCACTATTTGGGTGATGGCTACATTAGAAGCCCTAACCCCACCATTATGCAATATATCCATGTAACAAACTTGTACATTCTCTGAATCTATATTAAAAAAAATATATAGTGGCTGACATAGAAGGACCCTTTTATTAGATACTGGCAGTAAGCCAAGCACGTTGCTATGTCACAAGCCGGCAAACTATGGCCAAAGAGCCAAATCTGGCATACTACCTGTTTTCGTAAATAAAGTTTTATTGGAACACAGCCAAACCCATTCACTGATATATTGCTTATGGCTGCTTTCATGCTGTGTTGGCAAAGGGGAGTAGGTGCCACAGAGACTGTGGGGCCCTGAAAGCCTGAAATGTTTACTACCTGGTTCTTTCTAGAAATTTATTTCCCACCCCTGTGCTACATGCTTTCCCCAAACCACAGAGATAAATTCTGTTGTCTTCCCATTTCACAGGTTAGGAAACTGACACACTCAGAGGTTAAGGACTTGCCCACACTGCTCTTATTGAATTGGATCTTGATCCCAGGTCTGTCTTAATTCAAAGTTTAGCAACCTCTCTAGAATGCCTCTTCAAAAAAAATTTGAATTAAATCTGAACTCTCATAGCCTTAACTTCCACTTCTGCCATAACATTTCACTTTCCACCATTGATAATGGTTGAGCCTTTTGAATATAGGCGTTAGTGTCTCTCATATTTGTTCCAGCCTGCTGTTACATAGCTCCTCCAAAAGAAACCACATCTCAACTTCAAACCAGTATATCAAACTGCAAGCCAGGGAAGTGGATGAAACTGTGGCATTGTCAGAGTCAAGAACTGTGAGGGATCTGAGATTCGATCCTACTAGCAGGCTCATGAGTTAGTCTGCCACAGTTTCATGCATTCTGGTAAAAGATATGAGACTCTTGGGTCAGAGATAAAAGAAACTTCATTATTCTCAGAACTACAAGCAGCCTGAGTTTCATATTCACATCAGATGTTTTTCACTTCCCAAGTCACATGGGAGCTACACAGAGTGGCCCAGGTAGATGCTGTGTATGTAGTGGGTTTATATCACAACGGAAGAATCCTGAGTTTAGGAAATTCAAATCTTTTACAATGGACAGTAAGTAAACCTGCCTGACTTTTGCCTGAGAGAGCTATATTATCTTGATTATACTTGACAGCAAACAAACCTGCCCTCTGCCTTGGAAGCAGATGTCCTTTCTACCTTTCAAAGGATGCTATACAAACATCCTTCACAGAAAAGTGCAGAACAAAGGTTGTCAGCATCTCTGCCAGCAAGACAAAATTGTAAAGGTCTGTGGAGAAATGTCTCCCAACAGTCATTAACAAAAGGATCTATGTTGCTGCATTTTATGTGTTGAGGGACTTTTACTTTCTATAGGTTTTCCAACTAGTAAATATTAAATTTGCCTTTTCACAAACCAGTGCAGTGTGAATTTGTGTTTGCAATTAGTAACGAATAATTTTACTTTATTTCAGCTCTGTGTGCTACCTTCTGACAAAAAATAAGCACTTTCTTCTTTTAATTCATGAAACGTGACAGTGAAGAGTCAGGCTTTACTATTCTGACAGTCCTGCCCAGGTTGAAAATTTCAGACTGGTCCAAATGATCCAGTGTCAAGTGTTTAGCTCTTCACCATGCAGTTGAAACTCTTAGCATCCAGGAAAAGCAGGCAGAAGCTGTATAACTTAAGGCAGGGAGATATACTCAGTCTTGCTAAAGATGAGATGGGTGTGGGTGTATAGGTACAGGGAAAGAAGTGGGACCAGGCAGGTGGGAACACCGAAAGCAGGTACTATATTTATAAAGTCTCATCTGCGTAGCCAAGCAGTAGCATTAATATGGCATTTGATGCCAGCTGAATACAATGCCACGTAACTACCTTTTCAATGCAACAAATCATTTCTATCTTCTGACATGCTTTATGCCATCAGATGTCATGAGAACAAACTGACACGATATTTAAAGCCAACAGTAAAAGATAGATATCAAGGGAAAACACACGGACTGTATTTGCTCAATGCCTGACTGTAAGCAAAGGAAAACAAAAACATGCACATTTCACATTGTCAAGAAAAAGGCAGCAGCATATCTTTACTCAAAATAAACATTGCCAGCAGGTGCAAAACACACATATGTTTACTCTCCACACTTGCTGATGAGACTGCCAAGTAAACATGCATGTAAGCTTGTAGCTGAGGGTGGCAAACAGAAGCATACATCTGTCAAGAGAACAGACTTTGCTCATCTTCACTGGGTGGTTCACTTCTGAGGGGGCTCTTCCTGCAGACGCTACTGAGTCAGGGTCCATGTCTACACAAAGATTTAAAACAGGCTTATTTTCTATGTATTTTAGGAGACGGGATAGCCACATTTTAATGGCCAGACTGAATGCATTCAATTATACCAGGCTAATTATCATCCCACTGTGGACATTGTAATTGACAGGTCATTGGCAGGTCTAGAGAGTGGCTCTTTTCAGATGAAATTTAGGTGCCAGAGAAAGAGTTTGCTTACTGCCTGTTCTTTCATGGTCAATGTATTTTTTCAAATATACTGTTATACGTCTTTGAAAGCCGCCTTGAATTCTTCAAATAAGGCAATATGTCAAAAAAAAAAAAATGGAATACCTACCTTCGGTGTTCTGTTAACTGAGTTAAGTAGACTATAATAATAAAAAATAAGCCAGGCATGGTGGCACATACCTATAGTTCCACTACGTGGGAGGCTGAGATGGGAGGATCACTTGAGCCCAGGAGTTCAAGTCCAGCCTGCATGATACAGCAAGACTGTCTCAACAACAACAAACAAACCAAAACTAAGCCCCATGAAAGAGTCCAGCACAGAAGGGCCAAAGAATTCAGATTTGGAAAGAAATCAGAGAGTTTTTGGAGATGTCTTTGAGCTGGACTCTTAAGTTGGTGGGATCCAGAAAGACAGAAGACAGGCAGGAGAAGTGAGAAAATGTAGATAAAATTGACAAAGAAGCAAGATGCTTAATTACAATAGAGAATAACAAACACTGCCTCATTGTGAAGAACCCTAAGGGTCAGGCTGAAGCATCTGAATGAACTTGGGAGGACTTTTGAAAAGCAAGAACTGTGGTTTTCCATTACTTGCAGTGCTCTTTTACTCAGTCCTTTTTGTTGGCTTCTGATAATGGCAGTAGAAAGGGCTCCTTGACTTTTTGAAGAGAGTACAGTACTGGAAAATTCAGAGAATTGGGCCTTGGTAGATTTGTTAATGACTAATTTCTGAACACCTACAACCACTTTAGGTTTCAGAGCATTTACAAAAATCATTTGAAGCCTTGTTTACCCCTAAAGAACTGAGAGAGAAAGCAAAACACACAAAAATGTACATTTAATAGTAGATATCATAAGATGGAAGAATCAAGAGCATATTAGTAGGGAAAAGAAACTAGCAATGTAGGAGTCCATAAAACAGAGACCAAGTCCTATGTAAACGAATAAAACACATCAAAATAGAAGAGAGAGTATCAAAATAGGTAGGCTAAGTGTGGTGGCTCACACCTGTAATCCCAGCACTTTGGGAGGCTGAGGCGGGTAAATTGCTTGAGGCCAGGAGTTTGAGACCAGCCTGGCCAATACAGTGAAACTCCATCTCTACTAAAAATAGAAAAATTAGCCAGTCGTGGTGGCATGCACCTGTAACCCCAGCTATTTGGGAGGCTAAGGCAACAGAATTGTGTGAACCCAGGAGGTGGAGGTTGCGGTGAGCTACAATTGTGCCACTGCACTCTAACCTGGGCGACAGCAAGACTGTCTCAAAAAAAAAAAAAAGAAAGAAAAGAAACTCCCAAACAAAACAAAACAAAAATAGACAAACAAAAAACAAAAAATAGAAATGTCATTTGTAAAGATACTATGGACAAAATTGGCCTTTGCTTTGGAAACACGCAAAATACATGATTTTCAATAAATCATTTATGTAGGGTCGTGCTGCTCAATAATGGGCTATTTCCATTTCAGTTGCTTAAATTTAAAGTGCAGTTCTTCAGTCATGCTAGCCACGTCCCAATGTTCAATAGCTACCTGTGGCCAGTGGCTACCATATTGTCATATTGACAGCACAGACACAGAACATTTGTTACTATCATGGAAAGTTCTATAAGCACGTTGGAGAATTGTGGTCATTAAATTTGTGGGATAGGACTATGAACTCTTTGAGAAACTGGCAAAAGTCATGATCCTATCAAAAAACAAAATAACAACAAATTTAATTTAAGGATCTAATAGGCTTTTATTTGCAATTCTAGAATCAAGTGACACCTTATTCTATGTAATAGAATGAGTATTCTTATGAGCTGAGCAAAGGAATTTGGCTTTATAGGCAAAAAAGGTCTGAATAAACCAGAAACAGAAGATAAAAAGCAGATGGATCAACAGAAATATTTTCCTTACAGGATTAAAGCAGGGGAGATTTCCTTATTACTCTGACTTAGGTAGACTGTAATATCCTGTTTTGTTTTTTTTTTTTAACTGATCCATTTCTTTTTTTTTCTTTCTATTGATTTGGATTTTCCTTATTTTAAGTTCTGGGATACATGTGCAGAACATGCAGGTTTGTTACATGTGCCACGGTGGCTGGCTGCACCTACCAAACCATCATCTAGGTTTTAAGCCCCACATGAATTATGTATTTGTCCTAATGCTCTCCCTCTCATTGCCCTCCACCTCCTGACAGGCCCTGGTGTGTGATGTTCCCCTCCCTGTGTCCGTGTGTTCTCATTGCTCAACTCCCACTTATGAGTGAGAACATGCGGTGTTGGGTTTTCCGTTCCTGCGTTGGTTTGCTGAAAATGATGGCTTCCAGCTTCATCTGTGTCCCTTCAAAGAACATGAACTCATTCGTTTTATGGCTGCACAGCATTTCATGGTATATTGTCTATGTGCCACATTTTCTTTATCCAGTCTAACATTGATGGGCATTTGGGTTGGTTCTAAGTCTTTGCTATTGTAAGTAGTGCTGCAATAAACATACTTGTGCATGTGTCTTTATAGTAGGATGATTTGCAATCCTTTGGGCATATATCCAGGAATGGGATTGCTGGGTCACCCACACTGTAGAACTTTCTTTGCCTTTTGGCAACTGGCCTAAGAAACAGATTTTACATTTTATCACAAGAATTTCTATGTCATCATTATTATTTTTTGTTTGATTGCTTAAAAAAGACTGAGATTTAAAATACTTAAGGTTTTTCCATCCATATAACTTTCTGTACTCTTTTTTAAAGTCCTTGTGCTGTTAAGTTACAGGGATTTGATTCCTGGGTCTGAAAAAGTCACTGACTGCTGCTAAATTGGGTTTGTTTCTATTTTTTTTAATTTTAAAAATGTTTATGGGTTCATAGTAGGTGTATATATTTATGGTATACATGAGATACTTTGATACAGGCATGCAATAAACAGTAATCACATCATGGAAAATGGGAATCCATCCCCTGAAGCATTTATTCTTTGTGTTACAAACAATCTAGTATATATACTCTTTATTTTAAACTGTGCATTAAAAGTATTATTGACCATAGTCATCCCGTTGTGCTATCCAATACTAGGTCTTATTCATTCTTTCAACCTATATACTTTTTTGTACCCATTAACAATTCCCACTCTCCCCCCACATCCCGCCAACTACCCTTCTGCCTCTGGTATCCATTCTTCTACTATGTCCTTGAGTTCAATTGTTTTGATTTTTAGATCCCACAACTTTCTGTCTGACTTATTTCACTTAACACAATTATATTCAATTCCATCCATGTTGTTGCAAATGACAGGATCTTATTCTTTTTTATGGCTGACTAGTACTCCACTGTATATATGTACCACATTTTCTTTATCCAATCATCTGTTGATGGATGTTTAGTTTGCTTCCAAATCTTGGCTATTGCAAACGGTGCTGAAATTAATGGGAGTGCAGATATCTCTTTGAAACACTGATTTCCTTTCTTTTAGGTATATCTCTAGCAGTGGGGTTAACAGGTAATATGGTAGTTGTACTTTTAGTTTTTTGAGGACCCTCCAAACTGTTCTCCATAGTGATTGTACTAATTTACATATCCACCAATAGTATACAAGGGTTTTCTTTTCTCCACATCCTCACTAGCATTTGGTATTACCTATCTTTTGGATAAAATCCATTTTAAATGGGGTAAGATATCTCAATGCAGTTTTGATTTGCATTTCTCTAATGATCAGTGATGTTGAGCACCTTTCCATATGTCTGTTTGCTATTTGTATGTCTTCTTTTGCAAAATGTCTATTCAAACGTTTTGCCCATTTTTTAATGGGATCATTAGATTTTTTTCCTGTATAGTTCTTTGAGCTCCTTATGTATTCTTGCTATTAATCCCTTGTCAGATGAGTAGTTTGCAAATATTTTCCCCCATTCTGTGGGTTGTCTCTTCACTTAGCTGACTGTTTCCTTTGCTGTAAGGAAGCTTTTTAACTTGATGTGATCTCATTTGCCCACTTTTGCTTTGGTTGCCTGAGCTTGTAGGGTATTACCCAAGAAACCTTTGCCCACTCCAATGTCCTGAAGAGTTTCCCCAATGTTTCCTTTTAGTAGTTTCATAGTTTGAGGTCTTAGACTTAATTCTTTAATCCATTTGTATTTGACTTTTTATATGGTGAGAGAGAGGGGTCTAGTTTCATTCTTCTGCATATGGATATCCAGTTTTCCCAGAACCACTAAGGACACTGGCCTTTCCCCAGTGTATGTTCTCGGCAGGTGTTACCTTTTGAAGTCAGACTTCCTGGGTTCTTCATTTTGTTTCGATTATCTATTTGCTTTATGACTTTGGGTGAGTTTTTCAGGACCCCCGGCCATCAATTTCTTTATCTATAGAATGAATACAGCAACAGCAACTGTCTCATAGGTTTGTTGGTAGAATTTTATGAGTTGGTACATGTACTTTGCACCGAGTAGTAAGCACTTGAACTAATGCCTGGTGTATAGTAGGCCCCCAAACTGTGTTAGTTATATTGGCTCTGGCTATAATTGGAAAACAGCTGTGCAATAAATGTTAGCTGTGGTGATTACTTAAGCCTCATCAAGACACTCTTGGAACATTTTAAAAGGAAGTGTGGCCAGGCGTGGTGGCTCACATCTGTAATTTCAGCACTTTGGGAAGCCAAGGCGGGTGGATCACTTGAGGTCAGGAGTTCAAGAGCAGCCTAGCCAACACAATGAAATGCTGTCTCTAATGAAAATATAAAAATTAGCTGGGCATGGTGGTGTGCACCTGTAATCCCAGCTACTAAGGAGTCTGAGGCAGGAGAATCACTTGAACCCGGGAAGTGGAGGTTGCAGTGAGCTGAGATCGCACCACTGCACTCCAGCCTGGGTAACAGAGCAAGACTCTGCCTCAACAACAAACAAAGAAAAAAAAAAAGGAAACGAAGGATGGCTTCTCTGACCCCTGCTTTCTCCCTCGTCATTCAGTGATTGAGGAAGATATGAAGGTCCAAAGAGTCATAAAAATTGGAGAGACACCAGAAATGTGTAATCCACTCAGTTCCTTCCTCTAGGGAGCTAATTGTAGAGGAACCCAGGTGGCCCTCCCTCCTGAGTACCCACCCAACTCTTCTCCCATTACCAAACCTTTACCAAGGAGGAGGAAAATGAGATGGTGTGGTCTCTGTGGTGGACCCTAATGTCTAACTTAATTCAAGTCACTTTCCTCTCAGCTCCCTCCTGAGTGGGAGTGACACATGTTACAGGAGCCATTTGTAGGCTCGAAAGTCATTGAGTTGTCACCTGCATGCTGTACCTTCTGAAGCTGAGCACGGGGCTTATTCTCCTAGAGCCCTTCACCTAATGAAACTGCCTGTGCAACATAATGACAGTAAGAAATACTTAACAGAGCTGACTGCATCTTACTTCTGACCTCCACACTGTCCTTGGTCATTCCTGAGCATGGACCAAGCTAACTTTGAGAGGAATTTATAGTTTAACTTGAATGCAAGGATGATAATAGTCCCTAAAATGAATGTCTTCCTTGCTCACGACTGAAAACAACCCAGGTAAGACTAATGACAGCCCATAAGAACAGGATTTTGAGAGGGGCCTGAATTCCCCTAAGACGTAGGTGTAGTTTCCATAATCCCTTACTGCTCAGGAATCGCATGGCCAGAGGTCACAAGATTTGTGACTTCCCCAAATGCTCCTATAGACAACATCATTATTGTAGAATTTAAGATTGGTTTTTTGAGACATGTTTCAGACTGACCCACACAGACTCATGACTCATGACTCATCTCCTGTGGTCCCATCCAGAGGCCAACTCAGTGCATCAGGACAGTTTTCCATACCCCTACAATTTCATCCCCAGCCAATTAGCACCCATTCCCTAGCCCCCTGCCCACCAAATTGTGCATAAGAACCCTAATCTCTGAGCCTTTGGGAGATGGATTTTAATGATAACTCCACTTCTGTGTGGCCCATCTCATGTAAACTATTTCTTTACTACAATGCAGTAGTCTCAGTGAATCGATTTTGTCTGTGCAGAGGGCAGGAAGAAACTGTTGGGCAGTTATACTACGACCCGCTTCCAGAGTGTGTGACCTGTGCAGTCGCACAAGGCCCTGCACTCAGAAGGGCTCCACACTTGGCTTGATGGTCTGGGCTGCCTTCTTGAAATTCTTAATTTGTGAACCAGGAACCCCACATTTTTGTTTTACACCGAGCCCAAAAATTATGTGGTCAGCCGTTCCCTCTTCTGCAGAAATTTGATTTTAACCCCAGTCCCCTGCCTGAGGCTTTCTATCTATTAAGGACTCTGTAGAAGCACGAGAACATATTTTTAAAACAAACAACAACAGCAAAAACAACAAGGATAACTTAAGTTTTAAGGGAAAGATTTCTGACTTTCCAAAATAAAGATGTCTAACACTGACCAGCAGATGTCGCTCTTGCTGCATGGCGGTAGAGGGAATTTTTAAC
The DNA here is from genome assembly GCF_049354715.1 of Callithrix jacchus. Taxonomy (NCBI): domain Eukaryota; kingdom Metazoa; phylum Chordata; class Mammalia; order Primates; family Cebidae; genus Callithrix; species Callithrix jacchus. The sequence goes on from NC_133524.1 coordinate 13,728,446, forward strand.
AGGCCCCACGTATTTCAGGATTTTTGAGCGTTTAAGGAGACTTGCTCCAAAGGAACTTTGTCTAACAACTTCCATCAGGATACTTTGATTTCTTCTGATGAAGATGCCATCACAAAGGGAAAGCCAACGTTGACCAAATCTAAGTGGAAGAGTTGTAAATTATAATTATATATTATAATTATTATTCTATAATAATCATTTAAAGGTTTTTCCTGTGTGTGTGTGTTTTCTTTTTGTTTTTTTTGTTTGTTTGTTTTTGTTTTTAGACAAAGTCTCACTCTGTTTCCCAGGCCTGGAGTGTAGTGGTACAGTCTCAGTTCATTGCAACCTCCACCTCCCATGTTCAAGAGATTCTCATTCCTCAGCCTCCTGAGTAGCTGGGACCACAGGTGTGCACCAGCACAGCACACCTGGCTAATTTTTGTATTTTTAGTAGAGATAGGGATTCGTCATGTTGGCCAGGCTGGTCTCGAACTTCTGACCTCAGGTGATCCACGTGCCTCGGCCTCCCAAAGTGCTGGGATTACAGGCGTGAGCCACCACACACGGCCTGTAACAGTATTAACTCAGCTATTTAAAAAATAGATAATGCAGCTAAGTGCAGCTTCTTCAGATGGGTGGACATATCATTTTAAAACTGTATTGTTCTTTCAAACTATCTGACCTCAAACTATACTACAATGCTACAGTAACCAAGGCAGCATGTTACTGGTTCCAAAACAGATATCCACCCAATACTCAATCCTTCATCTCACATTCTGGTGGGTCTGCAGTTTGGGTGGATGACCCCAATTCCAAGCATAGCCCTAATGTTTATTTATGTATTTACTTATTTTTATTGAGGTAAAATTCACATAATATAAATAACTATTTTAAAGTGTACAATTCAGTGGCACTTAATGCATTTACAAATACTGTGCGACCATCACCTCTATTTAGTTCCAAGACATTTTCATCACCCCCCCCAAAGAGATCCTGATATAGTTCTGGTGTTCATCCCCTCTAAATCTCATGTTGAAATGCAATCCCCAGTGTTGGAGGTGGGGCCTGCGGGAGGCATTTGGGTCATGGGGGTGGATCCTGCATGGATGGCTCAATGCTGACATCACAATAATGAATGAGTTCTCACTCTGAGTTCACTAAAGAGCTGGATGTTTAAAGAAGTGTGGCACCTCCACCCCCACTCTTGTTCCCTCTCTTATCATATGATGTGCCTGTTTCACCTTTGCCTTCCACCATGAGTAGAAGCCCCCTGAGACCTCCCCAGAAGCCAATTAAACCTATTTTCTTTATAAATTACCCAATTGCTAGTATTTCTTTATAATAATGCAAAAATGGACTAACAAAGGCCCTATACCCCTTAAAACACCTCCACTCCAGTAGATGCTGGATACTTTCCAAATGAGCAAGTCCAGAAATAATCAACTTATCTTTTGAGAGGACCCTAACACACCCTTAGATTTATGAGACCTCAGATATGACCCAAGTAAAGGGTCAGCTAAAGAATATCCTTCCACTGCTGCGGGTTGTAGTTGATTATGGGTAAAATGAGTGGCTGGGACTATGTGATCACTAAATTCATTCCTAACCTGACAAACTAGCGTTCTAAGATTCTACTGAAATGAGAGTCAAGACTGAGGAAGGACCACATAAAATAACAGTAATAATACAGCTATAAATAAAAACATATTGGCATGGAATGGTCTCAAAAAATTAAAATTTTAAAAGGGCGGGTGTAGAATATTGCAGAGTTGTTGTGTATATGCAAAGAGGTATGTTAGGCCGGGTATGGTGGCTTACACCTGTAATCCCAGCACTTTGGGAGGCTGAGGAGGGATGGTCGCTTGAGCCCAGGAGTTCAAGACTAGCCTGGGCCACATGATGAGACCTTGTTTCTACAAAAAATACAAAAATTAGCTGGGCGTGGTGACACGTGCTTGTAGCCTCAGCTACTCAGGATGCTGTGGTGGGAGGATCGTTTAAGCCTGGGAGGTAGAGACTGCAGTGAGCCGCGACCACAGCACTACACTCCAGCCTGGGTGACAGAGTAAGACCCTGTCTCAAAAAAAAAAAAAAAATGTAATGATGGGGCAAGAAATAAATGTTTATTGTGTTAAGTCCCTGAGAACTGGAGGTTGTTGCCATAAATTAGTGTTAGTTTCCTTAATATATGACATGACAGAGAAGTATTTCCAGAGTTGAGGAGATAGCAGCTAGATCGTTGTGGGTTTAGAAATAAAAATGGGGGGCGGTGAGGAAGTAGAGACACTGGCTTGAAATTGGTCTTTTGACAGAAAATTGAAGAAGTGAGATAATATCTTGAGAAGGAGGCAGCAGTATGGGACAGTTTTTCTAGAAGAGGGAGACTCCAACATACATTTACACCTTAGCACAGAGCACAGCACACAAGAGATGTTATGAGTAACTGCTGAATTAATGCACAAATGTATGAACAAGTGAATTAAAATGTTGAATGTATCATACCCTTCTGAGGTAAATCTCAGGAATATTTTGTTGAGGAAAGAAGAACACCCAGAAATGTAATGTAAAGAATTCGTTTTTTTGTTTTGTTTTGTTTTGTTTTTTGAGACACGGTCTCACTCTGTCACCCAGACTGGACTGCAGTGGTGCAATCACAGCTCACTGCAGCCTCAACCTCCCAGGCTCAAGCCATCCTCCCACCTTAGCCTCCCAAGTAGCTGGGACTACAAGGTACACACTACCATAACCGGCTAATTTTTGTATTTTTTTGTAGAGTTGGAGTCTCACTATGTCGCCCAGGCTGGTCTCAAACTCGAGTGATCTACTGGCCTCAGCTTCCGAAAGTGTTGAAATTGCAGGTGTGAGCCTCCATGCTTGGCCTAAAGAATTGTTTCATGAGAGGAGGCACATGATAAATGAAAGAACACTGCATTTGGGTCAAAGGTCAAGAAAGAAATTTGGCAGCAAAATGAGAGGCGCCTCTGAGCTAACGGGTCATTTATCTTCTCAGCAAACAGGTCTGAGCGTGAGATTTTGTGATTGGTGTCCTCCTCTAAAGATAGACTGTGGGTTCCTCGTGTTTCCCACAGCAGGCTATGAGGGGAAACTCCTGGGATGCTTCCTGGGACCAGCCATGCCAGAGTCAATCTGGCCTACACTCAATTTCTCATGCTTTTCTGAATTACAGGCGCTTTTCAAGACAAGTCACTCTAAAAAGAATCATGAAGACATACTGACATTGTAATAGGTGCAGACTTCTTAGGGACTCTCAAAGTGTGAAGGAAGGAAGTAAAGGCACAAACACGGCTTCTTAGAGCCTTTCCTCCCTCCTCTTTAACACAAATGGTAGGACATGGCACATGCTGATATACACTTTGCTTTTTGCATCTAACCATCCCACAGGTTGCTTATTGTGAGATAAAGATTTGTATGCAGGAAGTTCATTGCCGGGGGCCCTGTAGATCAAGACTTCTGGGAGAGTGAAGAAAGTCAGACTAGGCAGAGGGAGGATTTGGGCTGCTATGCAAGTCACAACAAAGACCTAGGCAATCCTGGGAGAGTTCTAGACTTGGGAGGGCCCTGAAGAGTTGTCTCAAATTAGCGCAAAGAGGCTAGGGCTTTATACCCTTACATTGATCAGTCATTAGGGGTGGGCTGCCCAAGAGAGGAGTCACAAACTTGGAGAGGTGGCTTTCTTCAGCCAGGGACAATCTCTAGAGGGGAACTTAGCTGTAAAGTGTCATTTGCCAACATTTTCAGCATCCAAAGGGATGAGTGCTTCAGTCCTGGGGAAGTGGGGGTGGGGTTATGTCTTGGAGTCATTACCTTATTGATATATAAAGAGCTGCCTGGTTCTTTTTCAAAGATGCATAATATTCCATTGTGTGAATGTATAATAGTTTATTCACTACTTATTCAACATTTTAAAAATAATTTATTTTTGTGAGTACATAGCAAGTGTATATATTTATGGGGTACAGGAAATGTTTTGATACTAGGATGCGATGCATAACAATCACCTCATAAAAAATGGGGTATACATTTCCTCAAGCATTTCTTCTTTGAGTTTCAAATAATCCAGTTATACTCTTTTATTTATTTGTAATTGTATGATTACATTATTATTGATTATAGTCACCCTGTTTTGCTATCAAATACTAGCCCTTATTCATCCACTCTGCTTTTTGTACCCATTAACCATGTTGCCTTCTCTCCAGCTCCACCCAACTATCCTTCCCAGCCTCTTGAAATCATCCTTCTATTCTCTCTCCCTCTCTCTCTCTCTCTCTCTCTCCCTCCCTCTCTCTCTCTCTCTCTCTTTCTCTCTCTCTCTCTCCCTCCCTCTCCCTCTCTCTCTCTCTCTCCCTCTCTCTCTCTCTCCCTCCCTCCCTCTCTCTCTCACTCTCTCTCTCTCTCTCTCTCTCTCTCTCTCTCTCTCTCTCTCTCTTTTCTTTGAGATGGAGTTTCGCTCTTGTCTCCCAGACTGGAGTGCAATGGTGCAATCTCAGCTCACTGTAACCTCTGCCTCCCAGGTTCAAGTGATTCTCCTGCCTCAGCCTTCTCCTGAGTAGCTGGGATTACAGGCATGCATCATCAGGCCTGGATTATTTTGTATTTTCAGTAGCAAAGGGGTTTCTCCATGTTGGTCAGCCTGGTCTCAAACTCCTGACCTCAGGTGATATACCTGCCTCGGCCTCCCAAAGTGCTGATATTACAGGTGTGAGCCACCAGGCCTGGCTCATTCTTCTATTCTCTATCCCCATGAGTTCAATTGTTTTGATTTTTAGATTCCCAAAATGAGTGACAACATGCAATGTCATTTTTCTGTGTCTGGCTTATTTATTTCACTTAACATAATGATCTTTATTTCCATCCATGTTTTTGCAAATGACTGAATCTCATTCTTTTTTATGGCCAAATAGTACTCCATTGTGTATATGTACCACATTTTCTTTATCCATTCATCTGTTGATGGACACTTAGGTTGCTTCCAATATTAGCTACTGTAAACAGCATTTGCTGCAATAAATATGAGAGTGCAGCTATCTCTTCCATATACTGATTTCCTTCCTTTTAGGTATATACCCAGAAGTAGAATTGCTAGATCATTTGACAGCTCCATATTTAGTTCTTTGAGGAACCTCCAAACCATTCTCCATAGTGGCTGTACTAATTTACATTCCCACCAACGGGTATGAGGGCTCCCTCTTCTCCATTTCCTCGCCAGCATTTGTTATTGCCTGTCTTCTGGACATCAGCCGTTTTAACTGGAGTGAGACGATATCTCATTGTATTTTTGATTTACATTTCTCTGGTGATCACTGATGCTGAGCACCTTTTGATATGTCTGTTTGCTATTTGTACATCTTGTTTTGATAAATATGTATTCAAACCTTTTCCCCATTTTTAATTGGATTATGACATTTCTTCCTACAGAGTTGTATGAGCTACTTATACTTAATTGACAGATGGTTTTAAATCTTTTCTATGCCAAAGTATGCTATAATATATAACTTTGAATTAAGTTTTTTCACATTTGTAGGAGTTGATCTGCATACATTCCAGGATAAGTTTCTACAAGTGGCATTTCTGGAGCAAAGGGTATATAGCAGTGAGTGTCCTTCCGGCAAAACACAAAAGAAGGTTGAAGGGTGGGCAGGCAGTGAATCTCGTAGCGCCCGTCGACCGTATCATGGGCTTTGTTTTTGTTTCGGATCATGGACTTTGGGTCTTAGTATGTGTGCAATAAGAAAACGTTGATGGATTTTAAGTGGAGAGAGAAATGATGCCATTTATTTTTTCCAATTAGGTCGCTTAGATTGAAGGCCAAGAGCACAGGGCCCAGGACAAAGTACTGAGGAACCCCAGCATTTAAAAGTTGAAGAAAGAAAACAAGTCAGTGAAAAAGATAATGACCAAAAACGGAGATAACTTTTATTGAGAACTTTGGCTGTGAGTCAAAACAGAGATACAGCCTTCCTACTGTAATCTTCAATCTTTGAGTCTATGTCCTGAAATAAAGCAGTTTTCCTGAGATTGTGTGAACTCCCAGAATTTGGAGCACATGCTCTCTGTTGCAAACTGTGTGGGTGGGCCCTGACAAGAGTGAGAAGCCTGCGTGTTCTTTCATCGTGTGGTTTCCATGCCATAGGTGGTCTACTACTTAGTAAACCTGAGGGCCAACCAACATCTAGAACCCCCAGCTTAGCAAAACTCCAGTTCCAAGAGTTTGGGGACTCACAGTCCTGATTTTTCTAAGTTCTTATAGCAGCCCCATGAAAAGGATTTATTTGAGTCACCAAAAGAACGTTTAAATTCCTAAAATCTTGCCAGTGTCTATATTCAATTCATGCAGGGCTTGCTTAATATTTAATTGAGGCCTAAGAAAATTGCATGGAGAAGGCTTTGCTGGGATGGGAGTAGGGACACTGCAGTAGGAGCTGAGTTCTTAATTTCTTTTACCATTGCATGGTTTTATTTTAGAAAATATGTTTTGTAACTCACTGACACATCTGTTGGCCACATGAAGGTCAAATCCAGATCAGTATGAATTAGAATAATTTTGCATCTATCTCAGGAAATTAGGTAATTAAAGACAAACTTCAGGAGAAAATCCTCTCTGTCCTTAGTGATATATATTAGTAGGAGTGTCTGATTAATGTGCCTCAGATCTGAGTTGGCCCGTTGTGTGTTCTCCGCTCTCACCAGCATGATGCTTCCTGTGGGAAACACCAACAGTTCAAATCCCTCATGGTTCAAAATGATCTCACATGTGTTAAGGAAACAATGCTTTGAATTTTAACTGCTGTAGTGGAGACCACCCAGGCATGTGAGAGCTGGTGGGGTCTGGCTTTTCAAATATGGAACTATAATTATTCAGAGGGTATTTGCATTTTTCCCCTTAGTTTTATGAAGTTAACTTGATATGTGATCTGATGATTGTCACTTTGTGCCATCCAGGCCTGGCACTTTGGCACTTTGTGCCAACCAGGCCTGGTTCAGGCAATGCCATCCTTGGGACATGCAGCCAGCATCCCCTTTTCAAATCAGATGTATGTGTGGGGAAGTAGACTGATTGAGTACTCAGTTACCTGCTCATATAACCCCTTGAAGCACAAAGGGGTGATTCCACTCATTTTCTCCAATTGGAGTTTGATGTTCCATCAGAGGGTGGAAGAGGAATCTGGCAGGGGGATCTCCTCTTCCTTCCCCATGATTGATCTCCCAGGGAAGAACCGGGGAACTATCTGGGACACCCCCAGCTGAACCAAAATACTAGTTAACCTAGTAATTTAGGTTAACTCTCCAGCTGGTCACCCCGCTACAGGATTCACTACCAGGTCCTACCTGCCTAAAATGATGGAGCAGGTATGGTTGTGATGTGCAGGTAGGATTGTGGTAGGGGGTGAACCATGAGTTGCTAATATTTCATGAGATATTAAAATAACAAGATGAAATATTGATCAAATATGTTTGGAAACTCCATGTTTCTTTTTATACTTTTCCTCTCCACACATAAGGATGGTCAAGGACAACATGTGTCCCTGGGGGATTTTGGGGGCTGTGAAGCTGGGGTTAGAGATGGAAATGTGATGAGTTCAGCTCTCTAAATGCTGTGGCGTCTCATGGGCTCCACCCTCCGGATTCACCCTTCGTTTTTGTGTTACCTTCATTAAAGTCTCTCTTGTCCTATGGAGCCGGTGGGGCAAAAAAGTCCAGGCCCTTCCATTCCCTGAAATCCATGGAGAAACCCAGGTGGAGGCGTGAGGTGGACAGCTTGGCCAGACACTGCCAGTCTCAGGGAAAACCACTCTTTCTCTTGGAGAACTTCCATGTGGATCATTACCATCTCTCACCAAGAGTAGTATGACAAACAAAAAGGGACACAATCATTATGCTGCCAAGGGAAAAGAGACCAAGGAAGTGCCTTCTTAGCTTCCCTGCAGCACACATGACTTAACATGGGGCTAGTCAAACTACAGCCTGTAGCCACATCCAGCCCATCACCTGTGTCCATAATAAAGTTTTATTGAAACACAGTCACAGCCATCCCTTTACATATTGTCTACGGCTGCCTCTGCCCCACAATGGCAGAGTTGAATAGAGACCATCTAGTCTGCAAAGCCTCCAATATTTACTAACTACTTGCCTTTTACATACAAACATTGAAGACCCCTGTAGCTTAGCAAACCAGGAGACCCTGAAGGGAGAGGGAGAGTTGGAAACAAAAGCAAAAGCCTGGAAGACCATTTTGCTGTATTTCCTTATCTAACTTGTGGCAGCGTCACGCATAGGACCCCTGAAACCCTTCTCCTTCTCTCTCCTTTTTCTCTCTCTGCCTTGGCCACAGATAACATACCTGATCACAGCTTCCCTTCGGCACCAAGTGATTTCCTGCCTATTAGTAGAGGATGGTGCAGGAGTGCCATATTCATACTAGCTCCTGAAAACTGCTTGGTCCAATGACTTGTGCCATACTCCTCATGTCCTGACCCCAACTCTGAGCCCAAGTGAAGCACCATTCCAGGACCATATGAATGGCTTATTTACTCAAAAGCCCTTTCAGACCATGAAGAGAAAGTGGTGGTAACCTTTTTTCATCAAAACCTTCACAGCAAGACAAAGCAAGCCACTGGAAAGTTGTTAGATGATGTCCATGGGTAAATTACATTCCGCATAACTACTATCTACCAAGCTCTTGTTCTAGAAGCTGCAAATGTGGGTAAAGAAGTGTGAAATATGCTTGTATTATTTAAATGTGGGTAAATAAGCAAGCCAGAACCCACAAATCTTTATGTCCCACTCCAGGGGCAACTATCTGGGACACCCCCAACTGAACCAAAATACTAGTTAACCTAGTAAATTAGGTTAACTCTCCAGCATCCCATTGACCTGAAAGAGTGCCTTCCCAGGTCAATGGGACCACTACCATTCTTAGTCATAACTTTAAACAAACAAACAAACGCCACTGCATCCTGGCCACAAATGCAATCACCGCCCTTGTACTTCTCCATACCCAGGCAAATAGTAAATAAACAAAAACAGCCTACCACTTCAGAAAAGTTATTGGTCTATTTTCAGTGACATTTACCTTATTATGGCATTATCTTTAGCTTCATTTGGGGGTAGAAAATGATGACTCATTGTTACTGTAAGTGAATTTGAAATGCTAATTTAGTATTGCAGAAATAATAATAGACCATGTGATAGTCTATATAAATAATAGTAATAGACTGTGCAGAAATAATAACAGTTAACACGACTGTTAAAGCAGTCCAGTTTCTTCCCCATCTCTGCATCAGCTCCTGCTCTGTTGGGACAGCCGGCAAACTTTGCTTTGTAGGTTCTTTATTCTCTGTCTCTCAGCTATGACCAGAAACATGTTTCACCATGTAATGGCATGCTATTTTAAGTCATTAACCTCTGCTGCTTTTTCTGCTGGCCCCACTCTTACACCTGTCTGTAATCAGCCTTGGTTGCTTCAGGAAAGGGATGGTATAGGCAAAAGGCAGTCAAAGCTTTGAGTTCCAAAAGCCCAGGCTGTGCTTGATACAAGACCTGGAAGAAAACATGGTCAAAAAGGTACACTTGTGCCATGCTCAAGCCTAGAGAAGGTTCTCTGGGATGTGTGGGAGAAAGAGAGATGAAAGGTAAATGAGAATCTTTTAGATGCCAGTGGGTCCCTGTGGAGGCCTGTGCCCTTGATAAGACCAAGTCAGGGCAGAGAGGTGGAAATAATGGAAGACCAGCCTAGCTTTGAGGATCAGAGTGAAATGGGAACTTATGCTCTGTCCACGGCTAAAGCTCAAGTGGGCAGAAAGACCCTAGAATTCCCTGTACCCAGCTTACTGTGGGAGCAAAGACACATCCATTTTGTTGTGTCTGCAGGAAGTTGAACAGAATCTCCAAGAGTATCTCAGAGCCCTGAGATGGCTGAGAACAGCAGACGTTTCCCTGGTACCAGAAAGTGATAGTCACTAGCACTGCAGATAGTGTGAAGCTCTTTTCAGAAGCTCTATACAAGCAGTAGAATCTGCCATTAAGATTGAAGATCACAAATACATACAGAATGAATGTAAAAACCATGGCTGAGAATTGAATGCTCAGTGGTCCCCAGAGACAAGTGGTTGTATCTCAAAACAACTTAGATAAAAACAAAGATGGTGGAAACCTGGAAGATGCCTTTAGATGGCTCCAGAAGTGCTTCCCAGAACAGTGAAGACATCAGTGTTGGAAGATGCATGTTGAAAATCTGAATAAAATATCTTTCATAAAATGTGAGCAGGGGAAAAGCAATGTTGTATACTGCATGTTACTAAATTAGGGGTTCCCAACAGGAGGCAATTTTCCCCCACAGAGGACATTTGGCAATGTCTGGAGACATTTTTTGTTGTCAGAACTTCAGCAAGGGTGGGAAAGTGCTACTGGAATCTAGTGGGTAAAGGCCAGGGTGTTGATTCTGTTCTCATTTGTGTCCCTACACCCAATAACACTAAGCCTTGACAATGACCAGTTCACAGGGCCGTGTTGTCACTCATGATTGGATGTACCTTCTGATTGATGTTGGAAAGTTTCTCAAAGCGTGTCCTCAAGATCCCTAGTTGTATGAAACACCTCTATAGAAGGTTTGCATGGCCTTAAGATTTGGGAAAATGCTATATCCCTAATTCTCCCTCGTAACTTGGCAATGGACAGTAGTATGTTCAAGTCTCAGAGAAGTTCTGCAAAATGTTGGACTTTGATTCATATAAAACTTTGCAAAATGTTTGATCATGGAGCATTTAAAAAGTTTTTTCTGAAGGACAGAAGGCAAGGACACTTCTAGTGCTGTCGTGTTTGTTTACGTGTTTAAATATATTTTATTCTGAATTACTTTCATTTTATTTTTGTATCACTATTAGAGCATCATACCAATTTGGGGGAAAAAGTATGTAAAGGTGGGTTTATCATCTGTGACTTTCACATAAAACTAGGAAAACAGGCACTGTAAACTATTTGTTATAAAAAGAGGGTATAGGAAAACTACTGTGTGTCTCTTGGCATAAAGGTAAAGTGATCAACTAAACTACGCTCTCTGTCAGAGATGAATAGAGGAGGGAGGTGAAATCCTGCTCAGCTCACAGTATTGCATTACAGAGCTAAAAGTCATTCTGGGCTCCTCTAGTCCTACCTCTCGCTGTACAGACAAAGAAACTGAAATTCAGCAAGGTTCTATGACTTACCCACAAGCCGCAAAGTTACCATAGAACACAAACGGTCTTCTGGCATGGCCTGGTCATACCACATTCCCTGAGTGGGTGAACAGAAAGTTCCAGAAGCAAATGTTGTGCCACTATACCGTTTTCATAGAATTTACTGTGTTGGTTCATGTTCACAAATCCCTGAGGAGCAATAGACAGATGATGTGTTAAACATGTTTCCCTGCAAACTGTCCATTCCCTTGAACAGTACTTACCCTCCCCTAAAGCAGGAAGTTTAAATTGTCCACCTGGAGATCATGTGATGATATCTCGGAAAGATAATTGACCAAGGAGCCAGAAAATATCTTGCCAAAAAAAGTAACTCTTATTCTTAAGAATAACACCTTCTACATTTCCTTAACCATAGAAAGTATTACTCACTTTGTTGTCCAGACTTCGTTGAAATGAAGTGTGACTCTTTCAAACAATCAAATCAACCCTGAAAGGATCAAGGTTTGTCACAACTAAGTATTTTCTAAAGTGCAAAGTTAAGCGGGCCAGAGGTCCGGCTTTTGCCCTGGCTAGTTATGTCACTTGAGATTGTCACTTCTCTTTTCTATTTTCTCCATCTGTAAAACAGGATGACAGTGTATTTTCAGTTTTCTCAGAGTTATTTTGAAGATAAAATAATACCAGGTATATGAAAGCTCTTTTAAGACTTATAAAGCTTCACAAGTACAAGGGATTGAGGTTGTAGCATGTGCAAATAGCTTTTCCAACCTGAAATGAATATGAATATTTCAGGAGATGTCTGTGTTGGGTCTCAGACTAATTTCGATTTCTAAAATTTGATAACTGTCAGGTGGTTTCAGAGTGACTTGCTGATTATTCCAAAGCAGTCTGGCTTTCTCCCCCTGGATGAAGCCAGCAGAGAGGCCAGATATTTCTGGAACTTATATCCAGATGTTTCCAACATGCTTTCCAATTTACACTCAACTGCAATAGTATTTCTGCATTTCCCCAAGGAATCAAGAAATAGAAATGTTTCAGCACACAGCATTGTATATTCTCAGTCGCAGCAAACACGTACATTGACTTGGGGAGATTTCTGGTTGCCTGGAACATTCTTTGTCAGACAGACAGGGACTGGTAGCCCTTGGGCTTTTTTCCCCCTCATTTTAATTTATTTCTTTGTTGTTTTTCTTCTCAAAGACCTCCAGCCCAGGACTGCCAGGAACATGCCTATAACTGAACACATTGGGATTATTGCTTTTTGCAGTGAGGGAGACTGCACACCATGGTGAACCACTGGACATCTCATTAAGAGGTTTTTTTTAGAAAGAACTTATTTTAGGGTGTGGATTTATGTTAGGTGATTTAAGAGAGAGTTTAAGGAAGTAGGGTTTTGCTTTAGAGTGGATACTGTTAAAGAAGTGAAGGTAATTCTATTACTGGCCATCTTAAATCTTACTTATAAGGCAAAAGTACTACACTGAGGCTACAGCCATAGTTGGTAGAAGAAGCAGTCACTTGTATTAGCCAGGAGAGAGACATGCTTGGTCATTTTTGTGACCTTACAATGCTCTGTCATCTGTAGTCACACATGATTACAGACCAGTCTTTATTTTTATCTTTATCCATAATGGTCACAGAGTGGCCTTGTCTGATGTTGATGTTCTGTAAAATATTTATGTTCAATAGGAGGGTGCCGAGACCCAACTATAAGTACCAGGCCAACTTCTAGCAACCTCAAAGTCTAGCTCAAGTTTGTCCAACCCATGGCCTGCAGGTGATATGCAGCCCAGGATGGCTGTGACTGTGGCCCAATACAAATTTGTAGACTTTATTTATAACATAATGAGATTATTTTGTAATTTTCCTTTTAGCTCATCAACTATTGTTCACGTTAGTGTATTTTTATGTGTGGCTCAAGACAATTCTTCTTCTTCCAATGTGTCCCAGGGAAGCCAAAAGATTGGACACCCCTGGTCTAGCTGATAGTGCCAGGCTGCCAGGGGCTATTCTCTTTCTCAGTCTTTGTCATGAAATAAAATCCAGTTATAAATATCTACACACAACAGAGATTTAGCTTAATAAATTTTCATAAGATAAACACCCTTGCAACCATCATTCAGGTCAAGAAATAGAGCTTTGGCAGTCATTCCAAAAGCCCTTCAGTTGTCCCGGTTCAGTCAGAGCCCCCAGAGTAGCCACCATCACTGACTTTTAGTCATCACTTCCTTTTAAAACTTGATGTCTTTCGAATCTCTTTTAATCCATATGTTTTCCTCCATCTTTTTTTCTTATAATTTACCTATTGAAAAAAAACAAAGCCAGTCAATCTATAAGATTTCTAAGTGTCTGAATTTTGCCATTTCCTATTCACGAGCAGTTTACTTCTGACCTGTGTCTTCTGTTTCCTTCCTTGACATCTGCATTCAGAGGTCTAGATGGACTCATGTTCAATTACTTTGGCAAGTCTGTAGGTGGTGTTGTGTTCTTTCCTCGAGAGACATATTATGTTTCCTTTGTCCCTTGAGCTTTTTGTATAAGAAAAATGTATGCTTTCTGTTTTCAGGTGTGAAATGCTGATTTAGACAGCACATCCCCAACCCCTGAGGAGACCAGCTGTGATTAGGTAATCCTGCCCAGAGGAAACCCAGAAAACATTTTGAGGAAGCCTTCTTGGAGCACAAAATATAAGGGATTTCATCTTGCAGTTGTGCTAAATGTCTCCTTTCCCTTACATTACTGTGAAAAATGTCCCTTTTCCACTAGTTTTATATGTGATGTGGAAATGGCTGTCATCCAGAAAAAACTTAAAATAGAGCATGGTGATATCTGGCATAGATCACACTTCTTTGTGATATGATGAAAAATGTGTGGTCTTTTATAAAGTCAGACATATACACTGAAACTATTATTACTAGAATATAGGACTGTGCTTGCATCCCACCATGCACAATGTACCTAATAGTCACTTCTTTACTGATTCCATGAAATAAGTAGGAAAAACATAGTACATAGTAACAAAGAGATGCCGCCCACCATTAACGATGGTGTCCATATCTCCATAGTCAATAATGCTTCGTGTCATCCAATCCAAAAGTTAAAGAGGTCAACTAACAAAGAGATCATTAATGTTTTACTCATGTGAACAAATACCATGACTCTTGACCAATCTTCAGTATCATACTTCCTGTTTAAGTCAGAGTCTCATCAGGAAAACAGGATCTATACCAGTTATTTTAATCGACTGAATTTAATATGAGGAATTGGTTAAATGGTGTTGGAGCACTGACAAGTAAAGGAAACCCTGAGTTGTCTCAGCAATTGTAACTGTAGAAAGCCGCCACTACCCCTAGGGCTTGGTGGGAACAAGGCGATGAGGTTTCTGAGCCTAGAATATTGTAGGAGGGATCCCACGGGGCTGCCACCCAGAGCTCTGAGTGGGGAAACCTTCCTGATGGTGGCCCTGATGGTTGAGTGGGTAGGATAAGGATGGTTCCAATGATGTAGGAGAAAGAAGCAAGAATTGGAACCAACTACTGGGGAGAACCATTCACGAGAAGACACTAATAGGAACTTTAATAAACAAGAAGGAACACACTCTTCTCTCTTCTCCGGTGTTGCTGCATGCCTCTAGTATCCCTTCATGGCAGAGCCCGACAGGGACCAACTGGCAAAGCAGAAATGCAGCAGAGTGATTTGGGGGCTGAGAGACAAGAGCTTAATAACTAGCACACTTCCTTTTCTTCTGAACAGATAACTGTGATTATCCCTGTTTTCAAAGAAACTATCTGTTTAATCTTTTGAAGCCTGTTGGTAAATACAAAGTCATTAATTACTAAACAAGGGAGTGGGTATTGATGGGGTCTGGAGTATGCTCAGCTCTAAAAGAGGTTCCTACTTTTGAGAGTCAAGGAACTGCAGCATGGTGTTTCAAGTCCCTAGCTAGTGGCCATTCTCCTCCTCCTTTACAATAAAGTTCTCATAAATGCCAATGTCTTGGTTTAAAGTGTTGAGCCTGTGGTCTGTTTTTCATACTATCATGAATTACTTCCCAAGACATTTTACATCCAGCCTTAGATTTCTGATGGCTAGGAGCACAGGACATGTGGTTATTGCTGTTTTGAACTTTTTCCAAAGAGATCAGTCCTAGAGTCCAGCCCTTCACTTTCTGTGTCGTTACCACCAAAAGGCAGAAGTGAGGGCTTTACCCTATGAGCGTGGACCCAAAATTGGCAGGATTCTTCTGAATGTACAGTGATCAAGGAATCCTTGGAACTTTGGGAGGTTGTGCATAATCTTAAGAGTTCCCTGTTACTGAGCAGAGGGTCTAAGGAAATTCTTTTGGGAAAAGTTAGCAAGTTCAGATATACATGATACTCTTATTCAACATGCTGTGCCTAGGACAAAGGAGATACTCAATGGCAGCTTATCATTAATTTATTGACTAGTAAATGTTTATTGGATACCTATTGTGTACCAAGCACTGTTTAAAACCCTGCTTATACAGCAATAACAAAACAGATATCTTGCCCTCATGGGACTTGTATTCTAGTGGAGGAAACATATGATAAACAAATAACAGTGTAATATGATATCGGGACATGGCAGGTGCTATGCAGAAAAACAAAGAAAGGGGTAGCAAGGGACAACCGGGGGCTGTTTTAGAAAGAGGGCATCTGAAAAAACACCTGATAAAGATGTGGTGTTTGGAGGCAATTCTACATAGCTCTTCTGCATTTCTTCCCATCTTTTGAGCAAACGCACAGCAACTTCTGCTCCAGACTATTTTTCCAATGATGTTTGTATAGCAGCCAGCCTTGGAAGATAGAGATGGTGTCTCTCTCTGAGGCAGAAGGCAGATTCATTTCCTGATCAGGATAATAAAGATAATGTATGCCTCTAGGGCAAAGATTGGGCAGATCTGCATGCAGTTGGGGGTTTTCTAAGCCCAAGATTCCTATGCTTTGACACAGAGCCACTACATATACAACACCCACCTTCACATCAGCCTATGAGGCTCAGGGGCAAGAGGCACTGGTTCAAACAGAAGGCTAATAAGTCTTTTGTCTCTGACCCAGAAGTCTCTATATTCTGCCCATCTGTAGGGAACTGTGGTAGGCCAACCTGTTGGCTGGTAAATAGGGTAACAACTCAAACTATTCACAATTTTGACAACTGTCTTAACCTCAAAGACACTGAAGGATGTCTTGTTATCAGGAGTACCAACAAAACCACATTACAGCAAGTGATCAAAATCAAAATTGTCATTTTAGTGAGATTAAGGTCCAGAGTGTTTTGAAACCTAGGACAACTAAGTAACAGAAAAATTCTTGCAGCTATTGCTAAACATTTCAGGCCACTATGAAAAGACAAGCTTTGGCTGGGTGCGGTGGCTCATGCCTATAATCCCAGCATTTTGGGAAGCCAGAATGGGAGGATCACTTAAGGCCAGGATTTAGAGACCAGCCTGGGCAACATAGCAACCCCATGTCTAAATAATTTTAAAACTAGCTTAGCATGGTGACACATGCTTGTGGTCCAATCTACTTGGGATGCTGAGGTGGGAGGACGACTTGAACCCTGGAAGTTGAGGCTGCGGTGATCCATGATTGTGCCACTGCGTTCTAGCCTGGATAATAAAGTGAGATTCTGTCTCAAAATAATAGAAAAGAAAAGAAAATATTTAAGCATCATCAAACATCTGGTGGATTAAATAGAATATGTGCCAAGAGGTTCCACGAAAGGCTTAAAACTGCTTATGTTATCTAACATTTTTATTTGCTATAAAATGGGTTCTGGCACATATTCATGTACCATTGGGTGAGCCATTTAAGTGTTTTCCAAATATCTTATTTTTATATGCTGTACAATTATGCACAAGCATAGGAAAAATATTTGGCAGTCAAGCCCCTTGACAAACCACATCAGGGCAAAGAAGAATAAAATCACTTCTACAGATCATATTTAATCTCTAAGCAACAGTGACACACAGTTCTTCACAGCAGTTCAGGAGAAACATGTTGGAGTTTGGCCCTCAAAATTTCCCCAATTCTTTCCAAATTTATAGCTAGTTCAGCTGTATGAAGTGACAAATCTCCAAAAGGGAATAGCAGAATTTAGGCAACAGTGCATTTCAGGTACCTGATGACTTTCCATGAACAACGTGTTGTACTTACAGGAATGCTCATTATTTTCCAGTAGTTTTTAACTCAAAATCCAGCTCCACAGGGAGAAGAGCTAGAGTAAGTGGGTAATTATCTGGTCAACTCTCAATTCAACTCAAAGAGAACCAAATCAGCCTGCAACTGCTAGAATGAATTTCATTTTCCTTTCCTCATCTTATTGCTCAAAGCTGATGATGATAATTATGATAGTACTAGGTGTCTTGGTCCATTTAAGCCTATTGTAACAGAATGCCTGAGACTGGATAGTTTATAAGGAATGGAAATGTATTTCCCACAGTTTGGGAGGCTGGGGAGTCCAAGATCAAGGTGCCACATCTAGTATGTCTTTACATGGAGGAAGGCAGAAAGGCAAGAGAAAGAATGAATGCTATGCCCTCACATGGCAAAAGAGTAGAAGAAAGAAAACTCATTCCTGGAGTCCATTTTATAGTGGCATCAATCCATTAATGTGAGGCCCTTATAACCTAAACACTTCCCATTAGGTCCCACCATTCAACACTGCTGCACTGGGGATTAAATTTCTGACACATGAATTTTGGGGAACACATTCAGTCCATAGCATTAGGGTACTAGAAATCCACTATACACTACATTAACTGGCATAAAATACATGTCTCCAGTCCTCATTGTTTCCCCTAAAATCCCAAACCATCCTGCATTCACTATGTTCTTTTTACATATTAAAGAGGGCATTCAAAAGACAAAAGTTGTATAGCTAAAAGACAGGAGTGAGCGGCAACAGCGTTATTGAGTCGCCAAAGAGAGTCACCATTATGTTACTGATAGGAGAATATGGCAAAGTGATTTTTTTTTTGAAACAGCGTCTCATATCATCACCCAGGCTGGAGTGCAGTGGCTCAACCTCAGTTTACTGCAACCCCCACCTTGCGTTCAAGTGATTCTCCTGCCTCAGCCTCCCTAGTAGCTGGGATTATAGGCACGTGCACTATTATGCTCGGCTAATTTTTCTATTTTTGGTAGAGACAAGGTTTTACCATGTTGGCCAGGTTGGTCTCAAACTCCTGACCTCAAGTGATCCGCCCACGTCAGCCTCCCAAAGTGCTGGGATTACAGGCGTGAGTCACCACACCCAGCTGCAATGTGAATTTTTAACAGCGTTATTAAGGTTCATTTCATACCATGAAATTTTCCCATTTGAAATATACAATGCAGTGATTTTTAATAAATTTATTGACTTGTGCCACCATCCCCACGATCCAGCTTAAGAGCACCTCTATCACCCAAAAAGATCCACAGTGCCCACAGTCAACCCTCATTCCCCTCTTCAGCTCCCGGCAACAACTGATCTACTTTCCATCTCTCTAGATTTGCCTTTTCTAGACATTTCACATAAATGGACACATACAATATGTGGTCTTTATACCTGGCTTCTTCCATTGAACATGTTTTCAAGATTCATCCATAGCAATGTGACATTTTGCTTCAAAGAATGTTACATCTAACCCCTAGTTTTCTTAATGAAATTAACAAGCCACAGGCTATACAAATAAGAAGCTGAGTTTGGGTTATTTCCCTAACCTTTAGATTTATATTTATTAAGATTACAATCCATAACAGCTCAAAAGCCACAGAGACAACATTGTGGCCTAAAGTTTATGATAAGAGGGCCTATGAGTATTATGTTAGAGCTAACAATGTTTCTATTCCTGATACAGAAACGCCTTCATCACTGCAGTGAAGATGGATTTTGAGTGATTGATTTCCCAAGTACCACTATCCTCTGATTTCTTTTTAGGTAGACAATTGAATTATTTGTTTAGCATAATTAGTCATGCAAATCCTGCTGGATTTCAGAATCATACAAAATAACACTTTCCTCTTAAATACATGCATGTGTGTGTGCATATGCAAATATACACACACACCCATTGCCTCTGTGATTAGAGTTCACTTTTATGTAGTGTAGCCATCCCACCACCACTTCCCCAACTCCACCCCCACATTGTGTTGTTCTCTTGCCAACTTGGTTAAGCTGGGAGCTACATTTGTAAATGTCTGACTTAGAGTAGGCTAACTGATCATAAGTGTGTACATATTATTTTGTTTTTTGAAGAGCTCTCCTTTTAAAATTGAAATATGCATACATTTTATACATTAGCAAAGTAGCAAATATGGATTATTCTTCGATGTATCTAGATCCAGACTTTTTGTATCTTCTCACCACATGGATAAACAGAACTCTGGGAAAGTGTATATAAACCTAGCTTCACTGAAGCTTTCATTGAAGTCCTTGATTCTCTGAGAGGGAAGCTATCAAAGCATCCAAAATAGTCATCTGAGGTCCAAGTAGTACCAAGAAAAGTAATTTGTTACCTTTGTTCTATCCTGTGGGTAGGGCCAATAGCCAGCCACTCTATGCAGATCACAATCAGGAAAACAGTAAGTCCATTTATTGTCTCTTGTGTGGTTCTCCATGTGTCACATTGGCATGGGAAGTCTTAGACATGGCAGAAATGGCCAGCTTAGAAAAATGACATGAGTTAGGATTTAGACACCAGTGTGGATGTGTGCCTATGCAAATTAATTCAGGAGCCAATAAGACGTTGGGCAGAAAAGGACCAAGGAGTAAACACCTGAAGATTTCAGGAACAAGCTAGGACACAGGACCAATGGATAGATAGGACAGTCAAGGGGACAGGGATGTAGAGAGGTAAGCAAGTAAAACTAAAACACCAGTGGCTGCTGACCTAATTCAGAAACTTCTCTTAACCTATGTCTTCCACTTATATTTTCTACCTGTCTTAATCTTTTTTGTGTTGCTTTAAAAGAGTATCTGTGCCTGGGTAATTTACAAAGAAAGATTTATTTGTCTCGTGATTTTGATGGCTGGAAAGTTCAAGATTAGGCATCTGCAGCTGATGAGGGCCTCAGGCTGCTTCCACTCATGGCAAAAGGCAAAGGAAAGCCAGCATGTGCATAGATCGCATGGCAAAAAAGAAAGCAAGAGGTGGGAGGCAGTGACAAGCTCTTTTTAACAAGCAGCTCTCATGGAAAATAATGGGGTGGGAACTTACCCCTGAGGGAAGGCATTCATCTATTTATAAGCGATCCACCCCCATCACCTAAGCACCTGCCACTAGGCCGTACCTCCAACATTGAGATCAAATTTCAAGATGAGATTTTGTGGGGACAAACAAAGCATATCCCAACCATAGCACTACCAGAACTTGCGACTCTTTGTGAGTGTATCAGGTCCATTCATGGATGCAGAACCACTAAGAATTTTTGGCAAAAGGGATTCATAAGAGGAATTACACATTACATAATTATGGTGGGGAAGAGTTGGCTAGGGAAGGGTCTTCTGGGAAATGGAGCTCCCAGATTCACCATGTTGAAAAGAGAACCATCTATAACAGTGAGAGAATGGCAACAGCTAGTTGACAAGAGAAAATGTGAAATAATCACAGGGGCAAGTACACCAAATTTTTTTAATCATCTGGCTCAGAAAAGCATGCTGACACTATTTCAGAGACCTACAACTTCTTTATGGTCTACATTGAACTGGATTTAGAATGTAAACATCTTGGATTCTGGGGGAAAAAAACTACAGACATGTTTATTGAGGCAGTTCTGTAAAAATCATGATCAAGTCAAATATGATTCTCTGAGGTTCTGCTAGTTTCATCCAAAACTGAACTTAAAGCAGGGATTGGCAAACTGTGACCCTCTGGCCAAATGTGTCCTGCTTCCTGTTTGGTAAATACAGTTTTATTGGTTTATAGCCATGCCCATTTATTTACATATTGTCTGGCTGCTTTCATTCTACAATGGCAGAATTGAGTAATTGCAACAAAACTGTCTGGCCTATTTGCCAGCCTCTGTCTGAAAACATACTATGAACAATAAAGGTGGTCACAGAAGGGTTGGAGGTAGCTAGTGCCAATCTAAGAGAGGGTGCAGGAGGACAGGGCAGACAATAATGGTGTCTTAGTTAGGGTAGGCTAATTGCTGTAATAAATGGACTAAAAAATGAACAATGGTTCAAACACAGCACAAATGCATGTCTCTCTCCTGCAGTAGTCTAGAAGGGGTGAACAGCTCACAAAGCCTCTGCTATTTTCAACATGTAGCTTCCAAGGCCACCCCAGAGGTGCTCTCCATTCAAGCTAAGTGGAAGCATCTGGAGAAACATGCATGAGAGATGTTATGGGTTAAGCCCGGAAGTAATGTTCATCACTTCTGCTCCCATTCTCATACTTCAAACTCACTCTTATGGCCACGCCTAATTGCAAGGAAGGCTGGACAATTTAGCCATGTGCCCAAAATTAAAGTTTCACCTGTGCACAGAGGGAAAAAATAATCATGGATTTTGGTGTTCAGCTAGCATTCTCCGCCACAAAGAGCTCTCTGCCATGTATGATGCTTCATATATACTTATTAACTGACATAATGCTCCCTGCAACAACCCTGAAAGGCAGGTACTGTCACTGTCCCCCATTTTCATGTATGAGGCACAAAGAAGTGATGTAACTTGCCCAAAGCCCTACAACCGGTTGGGGTTGGAACCCCTGGCACGTGAGTACCATGGGTCATACATGGATTAACTGTCCTATGCCGTCTCTCTGAATAACTAAAAATGTAAGGCAGACGCAGAGGACAGAAGCCACCAAGTTGGACCAGCAGAAGATCAAGGCTGAGAGTACCAATTCCAAGGACAACTGGGAGTATTTGGAGGGTCAGGAGGAGCATAAAGAACTCCTAACTAATACAAGAAGAAAATGTCACAAGTGACCCTCTAGAAATTTACCAGTTTCTCTTTTGGGTGGTTTCAAAAGCCAGAGCAAGTGAGAGAGAAGGGGAAGGGCTGGCTGGGCTGAGGTGAAGGGCCAAAAATTGGGTTTCTGTCACAAAAAGAAACCCAAAATGTTGACTGGGCCAGAGCTTCTTAAACTGTGATGCGCACACAAATCCCCTGGGGATCCTGTTAGCCTGCAGATTCAGATTCAGTGGGACCTGATATTCTGCATCCCTAACAAGCTTCCAGGAGGTGCTGATGCTGCTGGTCCATGAGCCACACTTTGAGTACTACAGAACCAGGCAAACGGGAACAGAATAGATTTTAAATGCCAGCTATGGCTTCAAGACAACCCTACTAGGGGCATTCTCTCCAGGGTTCGAATAGGGTATAACTTTAGATGAGATGGGATTTGAGGGTAGGAGGTTCTAAAACCAACCTTCCAGCAAAACTATAACATTCAGTGGCCAGAAAGCTCTGTGTCTGAGACTGTGTCTCATCAACAAACACCTCAAACCAGCTGCCAAGGCTTTCTCTAGGCTGGACCCATAACATCTCTCTCATGATTTCCAGGCCCAAGAATGGAGAGAGACGACCAGGAGAACATGGAGAGTTCATGTTTGGGGGAGAATGAAGGAGTCTGAGCTGAACTTTGTGGCCATTTCAGATATATGTATTCACACACACAGACACACACACACACACACACACACACACACAGAGAGAGTCAACATTCATGAAACCAACTTTACTGAGTAGTTACTATGTACAAAGCACCATTTCGTGTACTTATGTGTACAGTCTATAAGGATGCATCCAGCAGTTAACATCAAACAGTTTACAGTGGTTGTCTCTGGGTCATGAACTCTTTACAGGCCAAGCCTGGAAGTAATGTTCATTACTTCTGCTCCCATTCTCATATCTCAAACTCACTCTTAAAAGAGGCAAAAGAATTCTTTGGACTTTCTATTTTAGACAGTTCTGTGTAATATTGAGTCATTACAATAAGCATACTTCGTATACTGAGGGTCAGAATATACCACCTGGGCAACCCCAAATATTCCGAGCTTTTCCTGCTTCTATTCCTCTGGATAAATGCCTTGGCCCAGAATTCCCTTGCCCCTCTGACAAATTCCTACTCTGCTTTCAGGTCCAGCACCCATGCCACCTCCTCCAGGAAGCTGCCTTGGTGAAGATCAAGGCTGAATCCAGGCTCCACAATCACAATATCCCCAGATATCCCCATTCACTTTATTATGACACATTCTTAGCATAGTCTATTGCAATATTTGAATCTTTTCTGCTATGTCTTCCAGTGGATGATGAACTACTTGAGGCACAGGATTTTTTTTCTTCTTTCCTGAATGTCTAGCTTCCAGCTTAGGATCTGGTGAATAGTAACCACTTAATCCGTGTTTTTCATGAATCACTGTATGGATACACACACATTATCATGTACTGTGGGTCTAGTTTTTAGCTGCTATCCTCTGATTTTGGTATCTGTGGGCCATGCTGTGACCCAGGCCAGGGCTGCAAAATGTGTTCATGATAATTTACCACAACTTGTGATCTGGGCCAAGTTCCTAATTCGGCATAAGACTCCTGAGGTTACCACTTACGGGGCATTGAAATGACTCAGTGAGCAAACCCAGACTTAGGGTCCTGTATTTGATTTTCAACAGTCACATAGCCCCAGCTAGAGGTGAACTGGAAGTAGCTTTTGTCAGGCTCACAATTTGTTCAGGACCTCGTTTTGCTAGTGACCTACATTCTCCATCTGTTGGTAATTCAAATTCACCTGGCATTCTGTTTGGAGAAGGTAGCTGAGTTGTGTTGAAGCAAGACTGTCCCGGCCCTCACTGCTGGAAAGATCTGTCTCAGCAAATCCCCCCAGAGAGACTAGTTCTCATCCCTTTGAGCTAAGCCATGGGGGTAGAGCATTGGCAGGCAGCCCTGTTTTCTGGCTCTCTGTGCAAAAAGCAAGCTGGAAAGAAAGCAAGCAAGTCTGTTTGCAGAGGAGGAACCTATAGCAAAAATGGCAGAGATAAAAAAGCTGGCACACAGCCATACTTACTCTGAGTGATACAAATCCTCAGGGATCACAGCCTTAGACACACAGAAAGTAGCTAAGAAATACTTATGGAGCAGCCCTGGCATTTTGCGTGTCTGTGAGCCAAATCATAATTCATTATCCTCATGAAATTGTCTAAGATGGCACTGTCCAAGAGTGCCACCATCAAGTGGGAATTCAAATTTAAATTAATACAAGTGAAATAAAATTAAATACTCAGTCCCTCTGTTGTACTAGCCATATTTTGAGTATTCTGTAGCCACATATGGCTAGTGGCTACCATATTGGACAGCACAAATATAGAATGTTTCCATCATTATAGAATATTCTATTGTGCAGCACTGGTCTAAGCGTGAGCAATATTTTGTGCTCTTCTCTCTTCACTAACCATATCCATAGAGTCTTTTTTTTTCTTCTGATGGTTTTCCCCAACCTCTGAGGGGGCCTTGCCTATCAAGACTCATTCTCAGAATTGAATGGAAGGGACCTAGGAATGACTTAGCAGGCAAACTCCATTGTGTGAGTTCATCATTTTCAAGTTCTGTTATTTCCAGCAGAACATCCCCCACTGCCTTCACCACTGGCTCACGGGGTCCCAGCAGCCCCAGCCAGCCTCACTCTTGCTATTTCCACCACGATACATTTCACACAAATGAAAGCAGGATTTGTAGAGTGAAAGAAAACCATGAAATTCTGGTATGGGGTTTTAACAACCTTTCCAAATGTGAGGCATAGGCTATTCCTCTGGGTCTCAAATGGCGTGGTTTCCAGCATTTTGAAGGCAGCTTTGAATACCTCTGGATATTTTATTGGCTGAGGAAATTGAGGCCTCATTTTATGGCATATTATAAAGGATCTCCCAGAGTGGAGTAGAAAATAAGTCCAGATTCAAAGCAGATTGTCCTCAAATGGCCATTCTCTCTCTCTTTTTTTTTTTTTGAGACAGAATCTTGCTCTGTCTCCAGGCACCAGGCTGAAGTGCAGTGGCGCACTCTCGGCTCACTGCAACCTCTGCCTCCTGGGTTCAAGCAATTCTCCTGCCTCAGCCTCCCGGGTAGCTGGGAACACAGGCACACGCCACCATGCCCAGCTAATTTTTTTTGTATTTTTAGTAGAGACGGGGTTTCACCATGTTGACCAGGATGGTCTCGATCTCTTGACCTCGTGATCCACCCACCTCAGCCTCCCCATTCTCTCATTTTTAAAGAAAATATGTGCACCATCACCATAGTCAGGGCACAGTCAAGAATAAGGAGAATGAATAGAGGAATTGATAAAAAGGAATGGCTCCTTGTAAAATGTCATTTTCTTAAAATACAGTTTATACAACATACATGTGTGTATATATGGAAAAAGTGTACTTTTTTTGTTTGTTTCTGGAATCCCCATTAATGTCAAGAAGACACTAGAGACAATGATAAATCAGACATCAATGAGAACTCCAGAAATCTAGAAACAATGGTCAGTTTGGATGCTGATGAGCAGACAGGCCTGAGTTACTGCAGATTTAAAAGGCATTAAGATGCTTCAGTTTCCCCAAGTAATCCTCTTTTGGGAAGTCATAGATGAAAACAATTTGGAAAAGCCACTGACCAAAGTAAAAGCATGTTGTACCCCATTTCCTCCACCAACAGTCAGCCATGTTCTTTTTAAATTACTGGATATGTCATCAGTACATCTAGAAAACAATAGTGTCTATCTGTTGTTTTTTAATACCAGGCTATCCTCCAATAATGGATTTAAGACAAATATAAAACATTGCAAATTTTTAAAACTCATCAATTGCTATACATTTATCAATCACTATAAATATATCAATTGCTACGTGTGTGCTTTTTACACATTGTATCAAATGTATTGATTATTACAAATGTACTTTTAAATGTATTGATTGGAACAATGTTTAAACACAAAAGATAAGGTTATATCAAAAAAGTAAGTCTGGATACGGCCTTTGGCACATATAGCTATAGTGAACATTAAACATAGCCCACCTCCTACCAAATTAACATAAAGCCTTACACAGAAAGCCTAATTAACTCAGTTTTTGTTACCAGATATATCATAATCACTTCTAACAACTACAAAAAAAAATGAGATATGCTAAAGGCAAGAAAAAAATAGTCTGAAGAGACAAAAAAGGCATCAGTACCAGACTTAGATGTGATTCAGATTTTGAAATTACCAGAAAATAAAACAAATATTATTGATATATGAAGGGCTCAAACTTGGCCCGGCACAGTGGCTCATGCCTGTAATCCCAGCACTTTGGGAGGCTGAGGCAGGAGGATTGCTAGAGCCTAGGACTTCCAGACCAGCTTGGAAAACACAGTGAGCCCCTGTCTTTACAAAAACAAAACAAACCAACAAACAAAATAGCCGGGTGTGGTGGCGCACACCTGTGGTCCCAGCTGCACAGGAGGCTGAGGTGGGAGACCACTTAAGCCCAGGAGATCAAGGCTGCAGTGAGTTGTATTCACGCCACTGCCCTCGAGCCTGGGTGACAGAGAAAGACTCTATCTCAGACGAACAACAAGTAAATGAAGAAATTAGGTAAAGAAAAATAAGAAGCAGCCGTAAGTGAACCACTCAACATACATACTGTGGCCACAATGTAGGCTCTAAGCCTTCAAGCAGCCAGCTCAAAGAGAGAGACATAGGCAGTTACATAATTCAGCATCCATAAAGCACAAACTAATTCTTAGAGGTTCTTTTCTCTCCTAGTCCCAGCAAAGAGAATGGAGCAAAAGTGGTTAACAAGGACCTCATCAATTTCCCCGTGAAAAATAAACAAGTTTGATCCATTTGTTCTTATAGTAAGGCCAATGCAAATATGCAACTCTGAAAGTTTCAAAAGATGATTCTTAAGCAAAGGGCTTGGAAATCAATATATCTTTGTCCAGTTAAACAGCTTTCTTTTTTTTTCTAGATAGGGTCTCACTGCTTTGCCCAGGCTGAAGTGGAACTCCTGGGTTGAAGTGATCCTCCCACCTCTGCCTCCCAAAGTGGTGAGATTACAGGCATGAGCCACTGTGACTGGCCTAAACAGCTTTCTGATGGATTGTTTAGCACAAGGATCAATTGTAAAGCTGTGATTCTTGGTCTAGAGGGGGAAATGACAGGGTCTATTTGAATCAACTGTAAAGCTTCTTCAAATTATGGAAGCACACACTCCTTTCCCATTGACAGGTTTCCATGATGTTTGTCCCCAAATGTATTATAATGCTCATGGTGCAGTGAATCCCTCACGTGCACTCAGGTGACACCCACATGGAGAATCATGGAGAATGGAGGCTTTGGTGAAAGGGTAACCATGTGCAGGCATAACAGCCACCTAATTCCAAATTCATCTATTTAGACTCCATCCTAAACCTAAGAATCAATGACCCTTGGATGAAGCCATGACACATATATTTTTTTTTTTTTTTTTTTGAGACAGAGTCTCACTCTGTCACCCAGGCTGGAGTGCAGTGGCATGATCTCGGCTCACCACAACATCCGCCTCCTGGGTTCAAGTGATTCTCCTGCCTCAGCCCCCTGAGTAACTTGGATTACAGGCGAACACCACCATGCCCAGCTAATTTTTGTATTTTTAGTAGCATCAGGGTTTCACCATGTTGGTCAGTCTGGTCTTGAACTCCTGACCTCATGATCTGCCTGCCTCCTCAGCCTCCCAAAGTGCTGGGATTACAGGCATGAATCACTGTACCCGGCTGACACATGTACTCTTAACTGCCTTATCAGTTGGTTCTGATGCAAAATGCCTTTGAGAAGTGCTAACCTAGAGCAATGGATAGACCATATACTTTTTGGGCAAGCTTCTCTAAATATTTTTCTCAAGAAAATGTTTCAAAAAGAAGAAATTCCAAATTATACTCCCTAGTGAGCATACATGGAGTGCCACTCTGTCCTTCCAGTTAATCGGTTCTGTGATGCATTTAACAGCTAGCTCACCCCAACATGGCAGATGTGGCCACTGATTCAACTAAGGGAAAACAACAAGTCATTCCTAACAGGCAGCAGCTTGTATCTTCTGCCTACCCATGTGTCTCCGGACACAGCAAAAATATTCTGTTGGTCAGAATCCAGATCCCATCTGTTTCTTCTGGTTCTTGACCTTTTGAGGCGCCCTGTGTCTTGAGAAGTTGTTTTTGTACATCTAAGCCCTGCTCAAAATTCCTTTTATATCATATGAAGTTGTATATCTGATGCCTTAAACAAATCAGACACATAAAAGTCTCAGTGCCTACTGAAATGATTTTAATTAAACTCACATATAATAACAATATAATAATAATAATTGAATGATACTCTTTTTTTTTTAATTTTTTATTGGATTATAGGTTTTGGGGCACATGAGCAGAGCATGCAAGACAGTTGCGTAGGTACACACATGGCAGTGTGCTTTGCTTTTCTTCTCCCCTTCAACCACATTTGGCATTTCTCCCCAGGCTATCCCTCCCCACCTCCTCCTCCCACTGGCCCTCTCCTTTTCCCCCCAATAGACCCCAGTGTTTAGTACTCCCCTTTCTGTGTCCATGTGTTCTCATTTTTCATCACCCACCTATGAGTGAGAATATGCGGTGTTTCATTTTCTGTTCATTGATAATAGACTGGATTGGAAAAATGTGGCACATATACACCATGGAATATTATGCAGCAATCAGAAATGATGAGTTCGTGTCGTTTGTAGGGACATGGATGAATCTGGAGAATGATACTCACTCTTATCAGATAACATAGATAGGAGACTACCCATCTGGCCCAGGTCATTTGGCATGCCTCAAGATTTGTGAACCCACCCAAAATAATACAATTTCATTTCTTAAGTATAAAAGGAAGATGAGAAGAAGAAAAATAAAAAGAAAGATGGTATAACCCTTAGGTAGCTGTGGAGGCAATAAAACAACATTGGTTTGGCTCTCTCCTGACAGATGCATGAAAAAGCTCCAAAAATGTTTTCTACTTTACAGTCTTACCCAGCCTCAGAGTATCCCAGAGGTACTTTCATTAGAGTTCTTATTCCCTTCTTGCTACCTAGTTATTAAAATATTACTCCTGAGCCAGGCGGTGGCATGTGCCTGTAGTCTCAGCTACTAAGGAGGCAAAGGATCCCTTGAGGCTAGGAGTTCAAGGCCAGCCTGGGGAATATGTGGGACCTTTTCACTAAAAAAAGGCAGGGGGGAAGGAACAAAAAATCAAACATTATTCCTGGAAATGGAGTGGGACATCATAGGGAGATAAGCACTTAAGGGAATCCAGCTGATGGCAGGTCTGGCTGAGGGGAATATGATCAGGAACTGGTTTTTCTCCACTAAAGATGAGCAGCACCCAGCTTGTAATGGCTTGTGGGAAATGCAGAGATGCCTGTGGGAGCAACACTCACTTACCGCCAGTATAAATAACCCTGACTTCCACTGCAAAATAGTTTTCACTTAAGCTAGATATACTTTTATTTTATTTGACTTTCTGTTTGAGCTGCATAGCTCAGGAATTACTTGGGATTAGGGTGGTGTATTTTTTTCTTCCTCTAAGGGCGTATAAGGAAATCTGAGGGTCTACATCTTTTGCTAGGAGGTTATCTCTTAATATTTGATATAGCTAAGGACTGTTGGCAGAGGACGTGGGAAGAGATGTGTTTCATTTTTTCTTCAAGATGCAGGCCCAGGATTCTGGTGCTACTTACAATACAAATTCCTTTGATGAAATATGAGTGGAAGGATATTCTATTCCGTTCAATTTCCTATTCCTATTTCAAAGGCAATAACCCAGTTTGCAGGAAAGGGGAAAGCATGTATAGCGATATGGTTCATGAGAAGTAATTTGAAATTTCTCTATTTACTATTTTAAAGAATGCTGGAAGAAGTAACCATAAAAGAGTAGTTTCATACTTTTGAAAAATATCAAAAAAGACCTATGCTCTGGCCCTCATTTATAGTCTGCAACAAAACTGTGACTTCTGGGGGCTGAGCACAGTGGCTCATGCCTTTAATCCCAGCACTTTGGGAGTACAAGGCAGGTGGATCCTTTGAGGTCAGGAGTTCAAGACCAGCCTAACCACCTTGGGCAACATGTGTGGGTGAAACCCTGTCTCTATTAAAAATACAAAAAAAAAATTAGCCATGTTTGGTGGCATGTACCTGTAATCCCAGCTACTCAGGAGACTGAGGCATGAAAATCGATTGAACCCAGGAGGCAGTGGTTGCAGTAAGCCAAGATCACACGATTGCACCACTGCACTCCAGCCTGGGCAACAGAGTAAGACTATCTCAAAAACAAAAACAAACAAAAAACTGTGACTTCTGCACCATCTGCAACCAGCATCCTTAGAAGGATTTAACTTCGTACTTCAAGATTAGGAGTTTTAATTTTTAAAAACTATCTTCATTGTTGAATAAGACACAGATTATAAGAAATCTGTCATAATGCAAATACGTGCCTTGATGACATATTCAAAGTCAAGCACCCCTGTAACTATCCCCAGGTCAAGAAAGAATTCTATTAGCTATTCCAGAAGCCCCTTTCATCTGTTCAATTCCAATCCCAGTATTCTCTCTCCCTCTCCTCATAAGTAACCAACATTCATTCTGGCTTTCCAAGTAATCACTTCTTTGCAGGTTTAAATACTTTTATTACCCATATATATGACCTAGTAGATAGATACATAGATAGATAGACAGATAGATAGATGGATAGATAGGCTTTCTCATACTTTTAAATTTGATATGTCTTTTAAGTCTCTTTCAGTCTATAGATTCCCTGCCCATTCTTTTCCTTTCTTTACAATTTATCTGATGAAAACCCTAGACTATTTGAACCAAAGAGTTTTACAGGAAACTTGAAAAATCACAAAAGCCTGGAATAGAGCAGTGGTGCCCAGGATAAAAAAGAGGGGGCAGGTGAAAAAGATACTAAGGCAGGAGAATATACAAGACTTCAACACCTTCGATGATGAGGTCGCTGGAAGTCTGTGTCTCTCACGTGGAAGACAGGATTACAGCAGGAAATTTCCAGACTGCTGGTCATGGGCAACATCTAGCCAAGTTTACAACCAGCTTTATTTCCATGATTATTTCTCTAGCCCAGTAGAAAAAAATAATGTGATCAGTGTTTGTGGCCATATGATACAAAAATTGGGGGAAACATGTATGCCCATCTGTTTTTCTGAGTTACTGTAGTCTGAGTTACTGAAAATAAGTAAAGGATACCAAATTAGAGTTTTTCCTCAAAAACTGGAAGATTTGGGCATCATTATCTCTTAAGTAAATGTTATAAAGGGAAATTTATGCAACAATCAAATCTATCTAATAACTCTGGTTCAACTGCTTGCTGACATTATCTCTCATCTTCTCATATTCAAATACCCTTAAACATCGTAAGGTACCAAGAATAGTAGGGCAGCTAGTTAGCTTCCATATTTACTGGATCACGTAATAAAGTTCGTTCAATATCTCTGTTTATAATACTGTCTTTTCTTTCACTTTCACCAACTGTGTTCACTCAACTAATGACTGAGAAAAGAGAGAACAGGGGTGTTATATAGGCTAACTTTCCCAGGTCTCCCTTGGCTTCATATGCCAAGACTCTTCAATAGCATCCTCAGTCCCACTTACTCCCTGAGCCAATTCTGACGTGGGAGTCAGAAGGGCGTGCTTTGGAAGCCCACTTCAAAACAAAAGAAAGGTAAAGAATTAGCCTTGCTAAAAAAAAAAAAAAAAAGTGGGTTAAGGACATGAATAGACAATTCTCAAAAGAAGATATACAAATGGCCAACAAACATGTGAAATCATGCTTAACATCATTAATGATCAGGGAAATGCAAATCAAAACCATAATGCTATACCACCTTACTCCTGCAAGAATGGCCATTATCAAAAAATAAAAAAATGACAGATGGTGTGGATGTAGTTTAAGTGCTGGTGGGAATGTAAACTAGTACAACCATTATGGAAAACAGTGTGGAGATTCCTTAAAAAAACTAAAAGTAGAACTACCATTTGGTCCAGCAATCCCACTAATGCGTATCTACACAGAGAAAAATAAGTGATTATATGAAAAAGATAGTTGTGCATGCATGTTTATAGCAGCACAATTCACAATTGCAAAAACGTGGAACCAGCCCAAATGCCCATCGATCAACAAGTGGATAAAGAAACTGTGGTATATATGATAGAATACTAGTCAGCCATAAAAAGGAATGAATTAATGGCATTTGTTGCAAACTGGATGGGATTGGAGACTATTATTCTAAGTGAAGTAACTCAGGAATGGAAAACGAAATATATGTTTTCACTCATAAGTGGGAGCTAGGCTGTGAGGATGCAAAGGTACAAGAATGACACAATGGACATTGGGTACTCTGGGGAAAATGGTGCAAAGGGGTTGAGGGATAAAAGACTACAAATTGGGTTCAGTGTATACTGCTCAGGTGATGCATGCACCAAAATCACAAATCACCACTAAAGAACTAACTCATGGGCTGGGCGCAATGGCTCACACCTGTAATGCCAGCACTTTGGGAGGCCAAGGCAGGCAGATCACCCGAGGTCAGGAGTTCGAGACCAGCCTGACCAACATGGAGAAACCCCGTCTCTACTAAAAATACAAAATTAGCTGTGGTGGCACATGCCTGTAATCCCAGCTACTCGAGAGGCTAAAGCAGGAGAATCACTTGAACCCAGGAGGCGAAGGCTGCAGTGCGCCAAAATCGCACTATTGCACTCCAGCCTGGACAACAAGAGCAAAACTCCGTCTCAAAAAAAAAAAAAAAAAAAAAAAAAAAAGAATTAGCCTTGCTGCCCAGATCATGGTTTTCCTTTTCTTTTTCTTTTTTGTGCCTATGGGAAGTGGGAACCCCCAAGGTCCTGAATGGCTACCAGTCTATGAACTTCCCTAAAGCTGGCCATAGTTGTCTAATTCCTACCACATGGCTGCAGTCTCTATGTCCTCTTCAGCTTTGCAGATCTAGTGTAAGCTAGTTCCCCTTCTCCTGGAAACTGGGCCCCATCCCTGAATGCTTTGCTGCTGGTGAGAGTCCCACTCTACCCTAAAAATCCACTAAGAAAACCGTGATACTACTCTTTGCCTGATTTGCCCATCCCACAGCTTAGCAACAACAAATCGCGTCCAAAACTCATTACAGCAAGTTTAGGCTTTCCTTCATTGCCTCCCCACTTTCCTCCAGATTGATGCTTTAATCAAGTCCTATTCACCAGGCTACTCTAAACACTAGAACTTGGACTGCTGGCTTCCTCTCCAGAGTACAATAGGCCCAATTTTCACCCACTGGCCCATGTTACTGAAATCCCAATATGCCCATGGCTGGTCATACCCACATTATGGCATGCCCTAAATTGGAGGCTTCTTGACGGCATAAATAAGACATACCTCAGTCCAGTTTTCTTGGTACCTAGCAAAGAACCTGGTACAACATTAGTGCTCCAACAGTATTTATGAAAGAGAACTTAAATCAGATGCCATATAGCAAAACATAAAGCGCTATGTATAAATGCCATTATTATGAGTCAGTATATGTCAAACTCATTTCATCTAGCCAAGTATAATCATGTAGTTAGCCAGAACACTCCTCACCAAACCATTATGTAACTGGTTTTTAAAAATATTCTGCTTTTTCATTTTTAAAAAGAGGCAGGCAATAATAAAATTGATCATTTATAACTGCCAACTTGTAATCATCTGGGGAGCTTTTAAAAACTCCTGATGTATTGATTTCACCCTATCCCCACCCTGGCCCAAAATTCTGATTTCATTGGTCTGAAATGAGACCTGGGCATCAGAATTTTTTAAAACTCCCACAGGGATTAAAATATGTGGCCGGGGTGAGAACTTCTGCTCTAGGGGTAGAAATTTTAATGTGCAAAAAAATCACCTGGGGCTTTGTTAAAGTGCAAATTCTAATTCTATAAATCTGGGTTGGGGCCCAATTCAGCACTGTCTACCAGAATTAAAATTGCCTATGTGTTCTGACCCAGAAATTCCCCAGCTAGTTATTTCTCTCATGGACATACTCACATATGTGCACAATGTCAGATATATGTGAAGTTCATTGCAGTAGAGTTTACGCAACAACCTAAATGTCTGTCAGTAGAAGACTATTTAAGTAAATGATGGTGCATCCATAAAATACCACAGAACACTTTATAACCTTAAAATATAATTGAGAAGGCCAGGCACGGTGGCTCACGCCTGTAATCCCAGCACTTTGGGAGGCTGAGGTGGACGGATCATGAGGTGAAGAGACCAAGACTATCCTGGCCAACATGGTGAAACCCCATCACTACTAAAATATACAAAAATTAGCTGGACATGGTGGTGCGTGCCTGTAGTCCCAGCTACTCAGGAGGCTGAGGCAGAATTGCCTGAACCCAGGAGGCGGAGGTTCCAGTGAGCCGAGATTGTGCCACTGCACTCCAGCCTGGCCCCTGGTGACAGAACAAGACTCGGTCTCAAAAAAAAAATTTATATATATATATATATATATATATATATATATATATATGAGAGAGAGAGAGAGAGAGAATAATCTGTAAACTACATTGTTAAATGAAAATAAGAGTAGAAGCAACGTAAATATTTACAAACATATTTTTATAAATACACAGACTAAGGAAAGGTCTATTAAAAAAATAGGTAACCATGGTTGCCTCCAGGGAGAAGAATTGAGGGACTAGTGTCACATAGAAAACTAAATATATGCTGGGCGTGACGGCTCACACCTGTAATCCCAACACTTTGGGAGGCTGAGGCGGGTGGATCATCTGAAGTCAGGAATTTGAGACCAGCCTGACCAACATAGAGAAACCCATCTCTACTAAAAATACAAAATTAGTTAGGCATAGTAGTGTGCACCTGTAATCCCAGCTACTTGAGAGGCTGAGGCAGGAGAATTGCCTGAACCCAGGAGGCAGAGGTTGTGGTGAGCTGAGATCGAGCCATTGCAATCCAGCCTGGTCAAGAAGAGTGAAACTCTGTCTCAAAAAAAAAAAAAGAGTTGGCCAGGAGCAGTGGCTCACGCCTGTAGTTCTAGCACTTTAGGAGGCTGTGGTGGGTGGATTGCTTGAGCCCAGGAGTTCAAGACCAGCCTGGGCAACACACCGAAACTCCGTCTCTACAGAAAAAAAAAAAAAAAAAATTGTGGATACTCCAACCATAGATCTGCAAGCTCCTCAAGGTTTAGGCAAAAATGACTTTTCTTTATAGGAAGGAGTAAATCAAGCCAGAAATGTGCAGGGGTGGGGCAGTGGGATGAAGGACAGTAGATCAGAGGTTTTACCCCCCAGGCCAGCTTGTCAGATTGTCAGAGCCTTGAGGAAGGAGCATTTTGTTCTGATTGATCAGCAAGGACAAAAGAACTCAGCTAGTGATTTTTAAGGTAAAGAATGCAAATTTGGGGAGTCTGTATCTGGCTTTGTACTAGGTAAACAAGTGGGGGTGGTTAACCAGGTCATCATATGAGGAAAGGTGGTTCTTTGCAATAGTTGTTTCCTGCAACACACACACAAAAGTGAGTGAGGGGGTTTCTGAGCCTTCTGCTGTTTTCCAAGTGTGTAGGGAGGGCCCAGGTAAGGCTCCATATTGTCACTGGAGAGAAAAGGTGCAGTGCTTTTCACGGCATGTCCTTTTGTACTTTAAAAATTTTATCTACCAAACATAAATTTAAATTTTAAACAAATACCACATTTTAAATAAACAGTTTAAGACCATAAATTCTGGAAATCTCTGTTCTTGCTACAGTTTAAAATTCTTTCAAAATGGCTTCACATGTAGAAAGAAGACTCGAACAGTGTTAATTGAAATTTTGGGGAATGCGCTGAGAGCCAAGAAACATTTCTAGTGCTTTGATAATTCAGCTGAATTTCACTCCTACAGATAGGTGTTGGTGGGGCGGGGGGTGGGGGGCGGTGTGCTATGTGGGTAAAGCCAGCATACCACATTGAAGAAACAACCCCTATCTCTCCCTGGGTTTAATTTCACAGCCAGGCATTGAAGTCCATTCCCACAAATGTGCCGAGTTTTCTAATCTCCACTTCTCATACAAACTAGAAGAACAAACCATGAAATAAGAGACAAAGTCTGCCACAAATACATACAAATAAAGCATTCCTATTCCTCTACTCAAAGGGGTTTTGCTGAAGCACTGCAGTTTCTGTCACATGGAGCCCTTGTAAGGACACAGGAGATTAGCAGAGCTGGGGAATTTTCTCTCACTACTGGGGCCTGCTAGTGTTCCCATTTATATTTTCAGCTTCAATTGGCAGCCTTCTTTTACTATTCCTTCATTGCTTGCCCCTGCTCCATCATATTTTGGCCCTGGCTTTTTGCCCTACAAGTGCTTAGGTAATGTTTACACACCCAAAGATGCAGGCCTTATCAGAACTCATGTTGCACAGAGTGTTAACTTGATCTGCCTCTTCTGAGCACCTGAAACTTGATGTCAATTGCCAAAATTCACCAGTCCAATTATTTTTTAACTACAATTGAAAGAGTTACATTACCAACAATATTGTATGAAAACAGAAAAGTTACTCCAGAATAATTAAATCCACTCTTGTGGAAACAAACTATACACAGCTTTATAAACAGTTAACTTAAACAAGTAAAGATTAAGACAGGGCTAGAGATGGGCTAGTTGTAATCACTCCCAAGTGGACTTCAGGTAGAAAGGGGTGATTTATAAACATGAGGGCCATTAAAATGTTCCTTGCAAATGTCTAACTGCAGGAAGCTGAAGTGACTGAGGGCCCCAGCTGCTGCCTCTGAAATTCATCACAGCATTTGTGCCAAGACCACCCCTTCCATGCCTTGCCCTTGGCAGTGACTGAGTATGGTGGGTACTAAGCCGGCCCATTAATCGGATACACAACTTTCCTCTAATGGAAGATTCTGACTTCAAGACTTCCAGGCAGCTCTGCCAAACCTTCCTTTGTCTGCTTAGCAGTTGGATTCTTTCACCAAACTTCTTTTCTTCACTCAGGGTCAGACTTGCACTGAAGTCTGATGGCAATGTAGGTTCCCCAGTTCTGTCCCCAATTTCTCCTTTTGTGGTTCCATATAAAGTTTAAGATTGTTTTTTCTCTTTCTGTGAAAAATTCCATTGGTATTTTGATAGGGATTGCACTGAATCTGTAGATTGCTTCAGGTAGTATTGTCATTTTAACAAGATTAATTTTTCTAATCCATGAGCATGGTATATCTTTCCATTTGTTTGTATCTCTTCACTTTCCCTCACTGATGTTTTGTGGTTTCCCTTGTAGAGATCTTTCCCCTCCTTGGGTAAATTTATTTCTAGGTATTTAAAAAAATGTTTTGGTCACTATTGTAAATGAGATTGCCTTCTTGATTTCTTTTTCGGCTAATTCACTGTGTATAGAAAATGCTACCAACATTTGTATGTTAATTTCCTATCTTACAACTTTACTGAATTTATTAGTTCTAAGAGCTTTTTGGTAGGGTGTTCAGGTTTTCCTACATATAAGAACATGTCATCTTCAAACAGAGACAATTTGACTTTTCTTTTCCAATTTGGATGCCTTTAATTTTTTCCTCTTGCCTAATTGCTCTAGGTAGGCCATTTTTCCTTTTATACAACGTGGAAATGCTGGCTACCATCCCCTATTAACTTAGGCATGCATTTTGTTTGTCTTTAGACTGTGTAACTAGGGGACATTCTGGATTTTGCCTTTGTAAGTTACAGTAAAGTTATTGAAGAGGGTTAAATTCACAGGATAGTTGAAGTAAAGCAATGTATAAATTTAAAATAATGCAAAAAAGTTCCCCCAGCACAGAAGTCACATACTTAATAATTCAATGTCTCCCACTCAGATATACCTACTGTTTGTTTTGCTACCTAACCACTTTATGCTAACATGTGTGGGCTACATAAATACAGGTCATATCTCACTTCAGTTCATTGGAAATTATTTTGTTGGAATATTGCTACATCAAATATTGAATTGTATTAGTGGAAAATTGTTTAAATTCAAGACCCATGTTTACTTTTGAAAATGAATATTTCTATGTAGGAAACTGGTATCAATATTTTCTCTAGGAAGGGATATCGAGTGACTAGGGGATGGGGCAAAAGGGAGGCTGACTTTTCACTTATACAACTTAGAAACTTTTGAATTTTGTACTGAGGTTTTTTTTCAAGTTTTTAAACAACAAAATGGATTAGCTCATGACAAGCAATCAAACAATAAAAATGTAATTCTTCTTGGATTATTTAGACATCTGGCTTTACCTAGTTGATTTCATTCTATGCTTGATCTGCTGGAATCAAAGCTGGATGGTGACAATCCTAATCAACTCTGCCCCTAAGTTGATTTACCCAACCACCGTTTCTCTCCCTTAATGCCTTTCTTTTTATGATAATGTAGAATTGAATTCTCACTCTCTGCATCCACTCATTTGTTTCTGGGAAGAGAAATTAACTCCTTTTATCCCCAATGATTGTTAGCTTTCAGTTAGACAGCAGTCTTTAGAAAGTCCACATATGTATATACGCACAAAAGTACCCAAAGAGAAATGAACTACTTGTAACATTACAATGCTCTTCCCATTTAAAAAGTTAAATATTCCTAAATGTCTTTAAAAGCTGATGGCGGCTTAAGGAGAGACAAGAGGGAGAGGTACATTTCTAAACCCACATATGGAAAGTATTATAGACCAAAGGGTGAAAAAGTTCTGAATTATATCCAGGATATCACCCTGGTTATAATTATAAACACTTTGGAAATAAGAGATTAAATTATCTATGTATAAATGCAGCAATTTGAAGCTCTCAGCTTTTGGGCAGAAGTGAGCAAATACATTATATATATATTCCAAAGCCAGTAATTTATATTTAGCATATTTCCAAGCTGAAGTTAAGATTCTCATTACCTTTATTCATGAAAATGACAATCAATTTCATGGTGAATGAGAAGACTTCCTAGCATTCAATGAAAACTAAAGTACAAAAGAGGGAAAATGTCATTCAGCAAAGCATGTATGTTGCTTTTCTCTCTTTTTAATAAACTGACAACCAAAGTGGCATGAAAAATGAGTGTCTCCAGTTGCCAAAGTTTGACTTCATCTCTAGGACTCCTAAGGGTATGTCCACAGGTATGGCAAATGTAAGGGCCACTGAGCCGCAGCATCTAACTTTCCACACTGTGGCAGAGCAAGCCCTGGTGGGAGAGAATGGAGATAGTCTAGAGTAATAATCCTAGACTTTGGAACTAGCACATAGGAGGTAGTGCCTGTGAAGTTGCCAGTTCATGGTAAGGTGATGGAACTGCTGCTGTCAGAACACAGTGCTTAGCAGAAAGTATAAATCAGTCACTCTCTGGGAGTTACAAACTGATTTTACAACTGGCTCTGGTAAAATGAGTCACCTTTCCCAAACTACAGTTCCTCATCTTTATTATCAGTGATGCTTTTGCATTTCTCAGTGCATCTACAGTTCTGTTTATCTCACGGTTCTCTATTCTCCTTCACAATTCCCAGTCCCTCACACAATTCCTTGTTTTTCTCACAACTCCTTGCCTCTCCAACAATTTCCCATCCCTCCCACAATTGTCTTTTCCCTCACAGTTCTACAATCCTCCTTCCTTGTCCATGGTTTTGCTTTCTGAGAGTTTAATTACATGCAGTCAACCACAGTCCAAAAATATTAAATGGAAAATTTCAGAAATAAACAATTAATACATAGGTTTTAAGTTCTGTGCTGTTCTGAGTATCCTGATAAAATCTCATGCCTTAGGAGCCATCTCTGAGATCAGAGATCAGAGATTAGAAGATTGACTGTAGTGATATCACCGTGCTCCTATTCAAATAACCCTTATTTTCCTTAACAATGGCCCAAAGCACAAGAGTAGTGATGGTAGCAATTTGAGTATGTCAAAGAGAAGCTGTAAAATGCTCTTTGAAGTGAAAAATCTCCAACTAACAAGAAAAGGAAAAAACACTTGTACGTTGAGGTTGCTACGATCTATGGTAAAAATGAATCTTCTATCTGTGAAATTGTGAAGAAGGAAAAGGAGGTTCAGGCCAGCATGCAGAACCAGCAACATAGTCATTACTGAAATTTGCTGAAGTGCTTCAAATTGCACATACATTAAAGGACAAAATTATAGAATACTATCCTTGGATGGAATGTAGCATTAAAAGCACTTGTATAACCACGAAGGACTACAATCTCTGCAGCAACATCTTGACAAGCTAAAGAGAAAGAGACGACGACCTCCAATTACAATGTTCTCCAAAAGGTTTTGGAAAACAACAAAAAAAACAAAACAAAACAAAAAACCACCATCGACCATCAAGGATCCCCAACCATCAACTGCTCCTGGCATCCAACCATCAACATCATCATGGCTAGATGATCCAGGATCGCCTGAAGCAGATGGTCCTCCTTCTGATGTGTCACTTGAAGGTCAATGGTAGCCTAATACTACATCACAATGCTTACATCATTCACCTCACTTCATCTCATCACAGTGTCATCTCACATTATCATAAGAAGAAAGGTGACTATAGTACTATAAGAGATTTTGAGAGAGAGACCACATTCATTTAACTTTAATTATAATTTATAAATTAAACAGAGGATATATATAGGATTCACTACTCTTCACAGTTTTAGACATCCACTGGGGATCTTGTACTGGGGAATACTGTACTTTCTTTTCCCCAATTCTCTGTTTCTCCCACAATCCCTTACTTTTCTCACAATTCACCATTCTTTCCTACAGTTCCTTGCCTTTCCTATAGTTTTTATTATATCCCACAGTTCTCTGTTTCTCTCATAATTCTCTATTTCTCCCATAATCCCATGTGGCTCTCACAATTCCCCATTCTCTGACAATGTCTTGCCTTTCCTATAATTCACCATTTACTCCACAATTCCCTGTGACTTCCACAATTATCTGTTCTATCCCACAATTCTCTGTATTCTCTATTCTTCCTCACAATTCTTCCTTTCCCAATTCTAGGAGTGAACAGGATACTTTGGTCTGGTCTTCTTAGAACGATTATAGTGTCTTGGACTTCCAGGTGATGTGGTCTGTCCTGTGTTTCTCCATAAGTAAATGCAGAAAAAGTTTCTCAACTTATAACTCTAAACTCAAAATAGTGTCTCTACAACATATAAAGTATGGGCAACTGTCAAAACCAATACTTTATTTAAAACAGCAGTCCTGTCTCAGTCAGTGCCAAACTTCCTAAAAATCCTTTTAAACTCCCTAAAGTCTAGAAATATAACCTTGCCACTGTTTCTCTCCAAACATATTTTTTTTCTGGCAATTTAAACCCCAGTGACTCCTATGAACTGCTTCCAGCTGCCTCACTGATTGATTTTGAAAGTCAACATTTATAATACCAGAGGCTGACATCTGCAAAACCTGTAACTGTATTTTTTATGTCATACATAACTCATTGTAACATTGAGTCATTTTAATATAACCTTTCTT
Organism: Callithrix jacchus; assembly: GCF_049354715.1. Classification (NCBI taxonomy): domain Eukaryota; kingdom Metazoa; phylum Chordata; class Mammalia; order Primates; family Cebidae; genus Callithrix; species Callithrix jacchus. Next base: position 13,770,103 of record NC_133524.1, read on the forward strand.
TTTCTTTTACACTAAGGACTGAGTGTTTACTAAAATTACAGTCATTTATGCTGAATGTACAGTGGGAAAGGCATTTTGACAAGAAACAAAACATCGCCTATGATTCTGATGAGGCTCTAACACTCAAAATGTTTAAATCCCAGTTAAATGTTTGAAACTTTCACTTTGGATCAACTACTATGCTCTGTGAGGGCTTTCCACAGATAAATGTCCAAATGGCTTTGATATTTCTCATATCTTTTTATTTCTCTAAAATCTCAGACCAAGTGGCTTGCTTATTCAGTAATTTAAATTTCTAGAATAATTTTGTGTTCTGGTTCAAGTTGTGAAAAAATGTATACATTCAGAATGGCCTCATTAAACTTTTGGAAATATATTACATATGTTTTCAACTTAATTTTTTAAATTTAAAATTTCACCAAACATTGGCTAATTTGGTCCCATAATTTAACCTCAAAGGGGAGTTTAGTTCTCTACCAGCTCTTCCTTCAAGAAGGAGAAATTCATTATCATTGAGGACAAAATAGTTTTCAGATTGCACATCAAGGCTGGTCTGCTGGGATATGGGAGTGTGTAATAGGAGAAATAAAAAATGTATAAATATGAGTGGGTGGGGCAACTGCTCTTCTGTCTATATCAGGACTCAGCAAAATATGGTCCTTGAACTAAATTCTGTCCAGAAGCTGTTTTTATACATCTATGAGCTAAGAATGGTTTTTAAAAAATGGTTGAAAAACAATTAAAGGAGAAATAATATATCTTTTTTTCTTTTTCTTTCCTTTTTTTTTTTCTTGAGACAGAGTCTCACTCTGTTGCCCAGGCAGGCTGGAGTACACTGGTACAATTTCGGCTCACTGCAACCTTTGCCTCCCACATTCAAGCGATTCTCCTGCCTCAGCCTCCCAAGTAGCTAGGATTACAGGCACACATCACCACGCTCAGATAATTTTTTGTATGTATATATATTTTTAGTAGAAATGGAGTTTCACCATTTGGCCAGGCTTTTCTCTAACTCTGGAGCTAAAGTGCCACCCGCCTTGGCCTCCCAAAGTACTGGGATTCGAGTGTGAGCCACCACATCTGGTCAAGGAATGATATCTCTTAATGAATCCTACTTGATCATGGTGAATAAGTTTTTTGATTTGCTGTTGCATTCGGCTTGCCAATATTTTATTGAAGATTTTTGCATCTATGTTCATCATGGATATTGGCCTGAAGTTTTCTTTTCTTGTTGGGTCTCTGCCGGGTTTTGGTATCAGAATGATGTTGGTCTCATAAAATGATTTGGGAAGGATTCCCTCTTTTTGGATTGTTTGAAATAGTTTTAGAAGGAATGGTACCAGCTCCTCTTTGTATGTCTGGTAGAATTCGGCTGTGAACCCGTCTGGACCTGGGCTTTTATTGTGTGGTAAGCTCTTAATTGCTGCCTCGACTTCTGACCTTGTTATTGGTCTATTCATAGTTTCAGCTTCCTCCTGGTTTAGGCTTGGGAGGATGCAGGAGTCCAGGAATTTATTCATTTCTTCCAGGTTTACTAGTTTATGTGCATAGAGTTGTTTGTAATATTCTCTGATGATGGTTTGAATTTCTGTGGAATCTGTGGTGATTTCCCCTTTATCATTTTTTTTATTGCATCTATTTGGTTGTTCTCTCTTTTCTTTTTAATCAATCTGGCTAGTGGTCTGTCTATTTTGTTGATCTTTTCAAAAAACCAGCTCTTGGATTTATTGATTTTTTGAAGGGTTTTTCGTGTCTCAATCTCCTTCAGTTCAGCTCTGATCTTAGTTATTTCTTGTCTTCTGCTGGGTTTTGAGTTTTTTTGATCTTGCTCCTCTAGCTCTTTCAATTTTGATGATAGGGTGTCAATTTTGGATCTCTGCATTCTCCTCATATGGGCACTTATTGCTATATACTTTCCTCTAGAGACTGCTTTAAATGTGTCCCAGAGGTTCTGGCATGTTGTGTCTTCGTTCTCATTGGTTTCGAAGAACTTCTTTATTTCTGATTTCATTTCATTGTTTACCCAGTCAACATTCAAGAGCCAGTTGTTCAGTTTCCATGAAGCTGTGCGGTTCTGGGTTGGTTTCTGTATTCTGAGTTCTAACTTGATTGCACTATGGTCTGAGAGGCTGTTTGTTATGATTTCAGTTGTTTTGCATTTGTTGAGCAGTGCTTTACTTCCAATTATGTGGTCAATTTTTGAGTAGGTGTGATGTGGTGCTAAGAAGAATGTATATTCTGTGGATTTGGGGTGGAGAGTTCTGTAAATGTCTATCAGGTTTGCTTGCTCCAGGTCTGAGTTCAAGCCCTGGATATCCTTGTTGATTTTCTGTCTGGTTGATCTGTCTAATATTGACAGTGGAGTGTTAAAGTCTTCCACTATTATTGTGTGGGAGTCTAAGTCTCTTTGTAAGTCATTAAGAACTTGCCTTATGTATCTGGGTGCTCCTGCGTTGGGTCCATATATGTTTAGGGTCGTTAGCTCTTCTTGTTTTATCGATCCTTTTACCATTATGTAATGGCCTTCTTTGTCTCTTTTGATCTTTGTTGCTTTAAAGTCTATTTTATCAGAGATGAGAATTGCAACTCCTGCTTTTTTTTGCTCTCCATTTGCTTGGTAAATCTTCCTCCATCCCTTTATTTTGAGCCTTTGTGTATCCTTGCATGTGAGATGGGTTTCCTGGATACAGCACACTGATCGGTTTTGGATTTTTATCCAATTTGCCAGTCTGTGTCTTTTGATTGGTGCATTTAGTCCATTTACATTTAGGGTTAAGATTGTTATGTGTGAATTTGATACTGCCATTTTGATGCTAAGTGGCTGTTTTGCCTGTTAGTTGTTGTAGATTCTTCATTATGTTGATGCTCTTTAGCATTTAGTGTGATTTTGGAATGGCTGGTACTGGTTGTTCCTTTCTATGTGTAGTGCCTCTTTTAGGAGCTCTTGTAAAGCAGGCCTGGTGGTGACAAAATCTCTGAGTACTTGCTTGTTCGCAAAGGATTTTATTTTTCCTTCACTTCTGAACCTCAGTTTGGCTGGTTATGAAATTCTGGGTTGAAAGTTCTTTTCTTTAAGAATGTTGAATATTGGCCCCCACTCTCTTCTGGCTTGTAGTGTTTCTGCCGAGAGATCTGCTGTGAGTCTGATGGGCTTCCCTTTGTGGGTAACTCAACCTTTCTCTCTGGCTGCCCTTAGTATTCTCTCCTTTATTTCAACCTTGTTGAATCTGACGATTATGTGCCTTGGGGTTGCTCTTATTGCGGAATATCTTTGTGGTGTTCTCTGTATTTCCTGCATTTGAGTGTTGGCCTGTCTTGCTAGGTGGGGGAAGTTTTCCTGGATGATGTCCTGAAGAGTATTTTCCAGCTTGGATTCATTCTCTTCGTCCCCTTCTGGTACACCTATCAAACGTAGGTTAGGTCTTTTCACATAGTCCCACATTTCTTGGAGACTTTGTTCATTTCTTTTTGCGCTTTTTTCTCTAATCTTGGTTTCTCGTTTAATTTCATTGAGTTGGTCTTCGACTTCAGATATTCTCTCTTCTGCTTGGTCAATTTGGCTATTGAAACTTGTGCATGCATGCTTCGCAAAGTTCTCGTATTGTGTTTTTCAGCTCCTTTAATTCATTCATATTCCTCTCTAAGTTATCCATTCTTGTTATCATTTCCTCATATCTTTTTTTAAGTTCCTTAGTTTCTTTGCATTGATTTAATACATGTTCTTTTAGCTCACAAAAGTTTCTCATTATCCACCTTCTGAAGTCTAATTCCGTCATTTCGTCACAGTCATTCTCCGTCCAGCTTTGTTCCCTTGCTGGTGAGGAGTTTTGGTCCTTTCTAGGAGGCGAGGTGTTCTGGTTTCTGGTGTGTTCCTCCTTTTTTCGCTGGTTTCTTCCCATCTTTGTGGGGTTATCCGCTTGTCGTCTGCATAGTTGCTGACTTTTCGATTGGGTCTCTGAGTGGACACCCAGATTGTTGATGATGAAGTATTTCTGTTACTTGGTTTTCCTTCTACCAGCCTAGCCCCTTCGCTGTACGACTGCTGAGGTCCACTCTAGGCCCTGCTTGTCTGGGGTGCAACTCTAGCAGCTGTGGCACAGTGAGGGATGCTACCCGTTTCTTTTTCTGCTATCTTTGTCCCAGGATGATGCCTGCCAAATGTCAGTCTTTTGGATATAGAGGGGTCAGGGAGCTGCTTGAGGAGATAGTTTGTACTTTATAGGGGCTTAATTGCTGAGCTGTGAGCTCTGTTGTTCATTCAGGGCTGTTAGGCTGCTATGTTTGATTCTGCTGCAACAGAGCTCATTTAAAAAACTCTTTTTTTTCTCAAATGCTCTGTGTTGGGGGGTTCGGGCTTTATTTTTCGATGTCTGTTGAGGTGTCCTGCCCAGCTAGGAGGCAGACTAGCCACTGTTTGCCTGCCGAGTCTCCGCACTGCTGTTGTGTGATTCGCCCTGTTCCTGCAGGCTCTGCTGTGGTCTCCGCCATGCCCTGCAGCGGAGTCTCTTCGTTGTAGCGTGTTGCCTCGGCAACAGCAGGCTGTGTCAGCAGTGGGCGTGTATCTCAGTAGGGACGGGTTGCCTCGGCAACGGGAGGCTGCGTCAGCAGTGGGCGTGTATCTCAGTTGGGGCGGGTTGCCTCAGTAGTGGTGGACGCCCCTCCCTCACAGAGCGTCTCAGACCGTCTGCTCGGGATAGTTTGAAATCGCGGTTTTGTTCGTCCCACTGGGTACCCCGAACGCTCTGTCTCTGCAATCCCCTGGGCTGGCCTACTGTCCAAGTCTCGTTCAGTCTCAAGTCCAGCCCTCTCAAGTCTCAGGTTGCCGGTTCAACAGGGCACCCGGACAAGCGCGCCCTGTGGGGATTGCTGGGTCGGGCCGGCTGCCACCACCCCGGCTGCCGGCTTCGCCAGGCAGACTTACTGCCTGGCGTCCCGTGTCTCCCTTACACTTGGGAGTTTCCCCGTTCTGTGGGCAACAAAGATCAGTCTGGAAATGCAACTCCGACTCACCTCCTTGCGGATTCAACGAGAGCTCCAATCCTGGGTTGTTCTCACAGCGCCATCTTGAGTCCTGCTCATAAATAAAGTTTTGTTGAAACACATCCATGCTCATTCAAGTATTATCTGTAACTGCTTTTGTACTATAACAGCAGAGGTGAGTAATTGTGACAGACCACATGACCTGTGAAGCCTAAAATATCTACTATCTGGTCCTTTACAGAACAAGTTTGACAACTCCTACTCCATCTCAATCACTCTTTTTTCTTTTTTAACATTTGTGGCCAGAGCCCTGAGATGTCTCCCTCTCAGAAGATACAAAACGTATGTTTCCCTGGGATGTTAAATTGTGTATGTCTGCATTAGTATAGGTCTTAAGCAGAAAGAGTTCCTGAGGATTACGTATAGCCTAGGCCAGAGCAGGAGTTAACCCTAGCCAGTGGTAAAGAGATAAAATGGATATGTGTCTCAGATGCTTTCAGTGCCCCATTTCTCTCCAGGGAATTGCCAGGGTAAGGGGTAGGGGTGGGGGCAGGCAGTCATGGAAGATATAGGTTTGGACATTTGGAGATCTTGTTGTCTGTTTGGGCACAAGAAGTAGCCTAGCTGAGCCCATAAGTGATAAACAGAAGCTCTCTGGATTAATGTACATCTTCAGAGGGCTGGAGCTGCCCAGAATTCTCCTTCAGCATTGTGGCATTGGGCAGTATGTATTCTGGAATATGTGGCAGGCATGGTGAGACTACGGGATGCTGTGGTTAGCCTGTTGGGAGATATGTACATATATGTTTCTATAGCTCAGATATCTCCAGATTCTCCAGCTTTCAGGGACAACCCTTTCCTTTCCAAGTGACCAAAGAGCAAGCTCCTGATCCCCTTGAGTGGCAAGGAGTCTTACCAGATCCCCTTCCCAGTGATTAGAATTATGGAAGTTGTGAAGGAGATTTGCATGTTCCCCCATTCTGTCCTGGTTGTTGCTTGTCTCTTTCATTTGACAAGCACAGCTTCAGGCTTCTTTGATCAGCTGTCACTTCTTGCCTCCTGACTTTCCCATCTTCCATTGAGCTGCTGCCCTTCTCACACCTCTGTCCGCACCATAGTCAAGATTTTGGCCCCGTCCCACTCTGTAGCAGATGCTAACAGTGCTTCAGCCACATGCCCTTGGCACCCATTGCATTTCAGAGCACAGTGTCTCCCCGTGTGCATTTACTCTCAATAGCCAGCAATGTACCAATGCCCATTTGTAAGTGGAACAGCCTCCAGCTACCTGACCCCACTTTACCTACATGTGGGAATTTATGTATTTCCCAAGAACAGCTCTCAACTCAAGACTGGTGAGTAAGGAGGTGTAAATACCCCAGCTCCCTTGCACCCTGACAACTCTGAGTCACGACCTTTGCTATCTCCAGAGCTCTCCTGTTGGACTGGGCCACAAAACTCTCTGCAGTACTTTGCCCAACATTGTATCTTTGCCTGTGCACCTTCCTTTCCTGGTCCTTCCAACTTCCCTTCTGACTTTCCCTGGTAACACCGCCCAATAAATATATTTTTTTAGGGGCTGCTTTTTGGGACACAACCTTAGTTATACTTTCCTAAAGTACAACCGCCTTTGGAATCAGGCAAGGCGAGGCAAGGCGAGGCAAGGCGAGGCGTAGTTGGGAAAATGTCGCTCAAGAATACAAAATTTCAGTTAGGAGGAATAAGTTTAAGAGATCTATTGTACAATATGGCAACTATATTTAATAACAATGTGTTATATACTTGAAAATTGCTAAGACTAGATAAGTGTTCTCACCATAAAAATAAGTATGTGAGGTGATGGATCTGTTAATTAGCTTGATTTAGTCATTCCACAATGTATACATATTTCCAAACATCATGTTGTATCCCATAAATATATATCATTTTAATTTGTCAGTTAAATAAATAAATGAATAATTTAAGAAATTTTAAAGATAAGCAAAGGAGTGGAAGAAGTGTTTGCATACTAAGTAGAAATGGTCATCACTTAAACATTTGTTCTCTCTCATTTTTCTTGAAAACTTCTACCAAGAAGTTTTTGGTAGATTTTATCTCTCATTGTACTACTTTGGGGAACAGACTGGATAAAAAGAAATATTTCTTCTCTATAAGAAGAAGAGCAGTTCAGACTCACTGATAAATGACAACTGCCCTCAGCCTGAGTGTTGGGGAGATGACAGAGCGCACGCTGAGGGTGGGGATAGAGATGACAGAGTGCACGCTGAGGGAGGAGATAGAAGATGACAGAGCACACGCTGAGGGTGGGGATAGAAGATGATGAAGCTCACGCTGAGGGTTGAGATAGGAGATGACAGAGCACACACTGAGGGTGGGGACAGGAGATGACAGAGCGCATGCTGAGGTTGGGGATAGGAGATGACAGAGCGTATGCTGAGGGTGGAGATAGGAGATGACAGAGCGCATGCTGAGGGTGGGGATAGGAGATGACAGAGCACATGCTGAGGGTGGGGATAGAGATGACAGAGCGCATGCTGAAGATGGAGATAGAGATGACAGAGCGCATGCTGAGGTTGGGGATAGGAGATGACAGAGCGTATGCTGAGGGTGGAGATAGGAGATGACAGAGCGCATGCTGAGGGTGGGGATAGGAGATGACAGAGCACACACTGAGGATGGAGATAGGAGATGACAGAGCACATGCTGAGGGTGGAGATAGGAGATGACAGAGCGCGTGCTGAGGGTAGAGATAGGAGATGACAGAGCGCATGCTGAGGGTAGAGATAGGAGATGACAGAGCACATGCTGAGGGTAGAGATAGGAGATGACAGAGCGCATGCTGAGGGTAGAGATAGGAGATGACAGAGCACATGCTGAGGGTAGAGATAGGAGATGACAGAGCGCATGCTGAGGGTGGGGACAGGAGATGACAGAGCGCATGCTGAGGGTAGAGATAGGAGATGACAGAGCGCATGCTGAGGGTAGAGATAGGAGATGACAGAGCGCATGCTGAGGGTAGAGATAGGAGATGACAGAGCGCATGCTGAGGGTAGAGATAGGAGATGACAGAGCGCATGCTGAGGGTAGAGATAGGAGATGACAGAGCGCATGCTGAGGGTAGAGATAGGAGATGACAGAGCGCATGCTGAGGGTAGAGATAGGAGATGACAGAGCGCATGCTGAGGGTAGAGATAGGAGATGACAGAGCGCATGCTGAGGGTAGAGATAGGAGATGACAGAGCGCATGCTGAGGGTAGAGATAGGAGATGACAGAGCGCATGCTGAGGGTGGAGATAGGAGATGACAGAGCGCATGCTGAGGGTGGGGACAGGAGATGACAGAGCACATGCTGAGGGTGGGGACAGGAGATGACAGAGCACATGCTGAGGGTAGAGATAGGAGATGACAGAGCGCATGCTGAGGGTAGAGATAGGAGATGACAGAGCACATGCTGAGGGTGGAGATAGGAGATGACAGAGCGCATGCTGAGGGTGGGGACAGGAGATGACAGAGCACATGCTGAGGGTAGAGATAGGAGATGACAGAGCGCATGCTGAGGGTAGAGATAGGAGATGACAGAGCACATGCTGAGGGTAGAGATAGATGACAGAGCGCATGCTGAGGGTAGAGATAGGAGATGACAGAGCACATGCTGAGGGTGGAGATAGGAGATGACAGAGCACATGCTGAGGGTAGAGATAGGAGATGACAGAGCACATGCTGAGGGTGGAGATAGGAGATGACAGAGCGCATGCTGAGGGTGGGGACAGGAGATGACAGAGCACATGCTGAGGGTAGAGATAGGAGATGACAGAGCGCATGCTGAGGGTAGAGATAGGAGATGACAGAGCACATGCTGAGGGTGGAGATAGGAGATGACAGAGCGCATGCTGAGGGTGGGGACAGGAGATGACAGAGCACATGCTGAGGGTAGAGATAGGAGATGACAGAGCGCATGCTGAGGGTAGAGATAGGAGATGACAGAGCACATGCTGAGGGTAGAGATAGGAGATGACAGAGCGCATGCTGAGGGTAGAGATAGGAGATGACAGAGCGCATGCTGAGGGTAGAGATAGGAGATGACAGAGCGCATGCTGAGGGTAGAGATAGGAGATGACAGAGCACATGCTGAGGGTGGAGATAGGAGATGACAGAGCGCATGCTGAGGGTGGGGACAGGAGATGACAGAGCACATGCTGAGGGTGGAGATAGAGATGACAGAGCGCATGCTGAGGGTGGAGATAGAGATGACAGAGCGCATGCTGAGGGTGGAGATAGAGATGACAGAGCGCATGCTGAGGGTGGAGATAGAGATGACAGAGCGCATGCTGAGGGTGGGGATAGGAGATGACAGAGCACATGCTGAGGGTGGGGATAGGAGATGACAGAGCACATGCTGGGGATAGGAGATGACAGAGCACATGCTGAGGGTGGGGATACGAGATGACAGAGCACAGGCTGAGGGTGGGGATAGGAGAGACAGCACATGCTGAGGGTGGAGATAGAGATGACAGAGCGCATGCTGAGGGTGGAGATAGAGATGACAGAGCACATGCTGAGGGTGGGGATAGGAGATGACAGAGCACATGCTGAGGGTGGGGATAGGAGAGACAGAGCACATGCTGAGGGTGAGGATAGGAGGTGACAGAGTGCATGCTGAGGGTGGGGATAGGAGATGACAGAGCGCATGCTGAGGGTGGGGATAGGAGATGACAGAGCACATGCTGAGGATGGAGATAGGAGATGACAGAGCGCATTCTGAGGGTGGAGATAGAGATGACAGAGCACATGCTGAAGGTGGGGATAGGAGATGACAGAGCACATGCTGAGGGTGGGGATAGGAGATGACAGAGCACATGCTGAGGGTGGGGATAGGAGAGACAGAGCGCATGCTGAGGGTGAGGATAGGAGGTGACAGAGTGCATGCTGAGGGTGGGGATAGGAGAGACAGAGCGCATGCTGAGGGTGGGGATAGGAGAGACAGAGCACATGCTGAGGGTGAGGATAGGAGGTGACAGAGCGCATGCTGAGGGTGGGGATAGGGCAAATATGTGTCCAGTGGAGGGACACAGGCTCTATTATTCAGCCCCCATCAGATGATGCCATGGCAGAATTCAGGTTTCACATTGCCACATTTTCTGATTTTGAAAGAGAAGCCAGAGGACCAGATTTGGAGGGAAATTTTACCAGTTTTCTAACATTGTCTTAAACATGTGTTTTGAGCACTGTGATAGCCAAGTAAGCTGCAGCTGTAAAATACACTGGGCAGTTCACCATGATATTGAACAAAGCTCTGCTCAGTATTTAATAGACTTGACTGAAAGCTTGGAAATCACTGAAGGAATGATAAAACAGAAAGTAAAATTTTAAACTGATGACTAGATGGAGCTTCTTCTGGAGTCTATGGTATCTTCCTCAGGCTAGTCTTCTTCTTTTGCCTCAGTCAGCCACAATGATAGAGGACTTAGCTTGCCTCTGCAATGGCCTATGGCCATCCTTCATCCAATGGCTAGGCTCTCCAACCTCTCAGGAGCCTTTGGGAGAAATCCTCATTCCCAATCAGCTGTAGGCTTCCATGTCAACATAGCTGTTTTCTTCAGGGAGGCCACTTGGCTCCTGTGAAGACAGCCATGTAGACACTGCACAGAACAGATTAGCTCCCCCAAGGCCCAAAGTTCTTCCTTTTAAAAAGGAATGCAAATGACCTATGTAAGCGCTTTACCCAGAGTAATAGACTTGGGATACATTTTCTTTCCTCTTAAATATGTAGGCATTATTGTTACTATTTTAAAGGCCTTATCTGCTACAAGGTAATACAGTAGTATCTACTAGTGAAAGTATATAAATGCCTTAGATTTGCTTTAAATTTCCAGCAAAATAAAAGGAGAGTTTTAATGGCAAAATGACAGTCATAGTTGAAGCTGGCTAATGGGTTCATGAGGCTTCATTATACTGCCCTACATTTGCAAATGTTTGAAACTTTCCAAAATAAAAACTAAAAATATGATACTGGTCCTGCTTTGAGTGATCAAGTTTTCAGAAACAGAGCAGTCCTCGCTCAAAGTTCTCTATCAAATATTTCTTATGTAATACTTTCTATTTGCTATGCCACAGTCCAACTGCGGGCAGTTTGGGGACCTGGTGCCAGCTACTTCAGGGCTTATACAAAAGACAGAGCTTATCTGGAGCTTTTCAAGATTCCTTAAGAAATAGCCTAGGTTCTTCAATACCAGAGCATCTCTGACATAAGGGCTGCATGCTTTGAATTATACCATGCAGATCAGTCCAAAGAGATCTTTTTACAAAGGATTTGGATCTTCAGGGGACCTCCAGACACTAGCTGAGAAATTTGGAAATTCCTTGGCACTGCAGCAGGGAATCCAGCTCTGCCTGCCATATTTAGAGCACTAGCATTGAGATCCCCAGAGGAGGGGTTGTCTTCTTTAAATACCATTGCACCTGTTCACAGATGGTGTCTGTCCTTTGGAGATGAGAGGAAGAAGGTACAGAGGGAAATGCGGAGGCAAGCCCATGGAACTGTAATCTATTTGGATAAAGTAGGTAACCCTATAAAGAGGAAATTAACAACACAAGTTACACTCAATGACAAATTGGTGGTAGGAATGTCTTCTCTTCTGACCATGAACATACTTCTCTCTATGATAACCTGAAAACTAACATAATTTGTATTCATCAGGCTTACCGGGTTTGATCCTGATTTCCTTGCTTACCAACAAAGGGACTTGGGCAAGTTTCTGGATCTCTCTAGACTTCCATTTCCTGATGGGGAAATGGGGATGAAAATCGTTTTTATGTCACAGGCTGATATGATGATTAAATGCAAAAGTGTGTGTCAAGGGCTTGGGTGAGGAAAGTCACCTGAACTTCCATGGGGCATGATGTACATGTCTATAGATAAAAGTGATTTTGCATTGGTACCAGCCACCTATAACTTGAAGAGTTGTAAAACAGTTTAAAGACAATGAAAGGCTAGAATCAGAAAACCAGGAAGGGTATGATCTAAACAATGCATTGCTTTTCATTGAAACACATATGCTTCCCTACGCCACCATATGATAAACATTTTTTGGCTGAATTTTCCCATTGGCATGTTTGTGAGTGTCACAGATCTTATATAGCTTCAGAATAAAGCCTTAAAGGGTTTATTATAGAACATAAGAGGCTAACAGGACATGTTTCTTGATAAGCTTTTTTAAAGTTAGAAAGTGTTAGTAAAATTCTTATAGTAAATACTGACTTTAATTGGGTGTGGTGGCTCATGCCTGTAATCCCAACACTTTGGAAGGCCAAACCAGGAGGATTGCTTGAGTCCAGTTTGAGAACAGCCTGGGCAACATAGCGAAACCTCATCTCTGCAAAAAATACAAAAATTAGCCAGGTGTGGTGTCATGTACCTGTAGTCCCAGCTACTTGGGAGGCTGAGGTGAGAGAATTATTTGAGCCTAGGAATTCAAGGCTGCAGTGAACCACGATTGCCCCACTGCTCTCTAGTGTGCGTAACAGAGTAAGATCTTGTCTTATAATTCATCATTTCTCATGCCCATAATCTTACTAATAAGAATGGAAACTAGAGTTCTCAGTTTTAGAATAGATTTGAGTTGGACAGAAAGGAAAATGTACCAGAATGAAATAATACCATAGATGGCAGGCTTTAACCTACCTCCTTTAAAAGTGGTGCCCGTGATCTATTTTTACCTACACTCAAATCAGAATACAAACTTTCTGAATGTCTTATATCCTAAAAGTATTCTCATTAACCCTCTGAGATAAGTGAAGAAATACAACATCAAATGACTTTACCAACGATTAGTAGCAGTTTTAGGTAAATCACTTGGTTTATGAGTCCTAGACGTCCAGCTATATTTGATCTCATAAATCCATGCTTGGGACTCTCATTACAGGAAAATGCATTATGCAAAATTCAGGGTGGTGAGGTGAGACCTGGGTTATACTTCAATAGTATTGTTGACATCTAGGTGACACTGATGGCAGGTTTGAGTCAAGTCTTTGGTTCAATTCATTAAAAATTATAGGGAACAGGGGATTCTTAACTTAGCCCTTCCAAACTGAAAGTAAAATTTAATAATAGAGAACAACTATCATAAAGACATTTTTTTCTCCTTTAAGGAGTAGGATATCCTATGCTGCTTTATTGCCAAAGTTCACACTTGTATTATTTTTTCACATTTCCTGATGTTGAATGATCCCTTGAGCATTCAGGACTTAGTAATATGAAGGGAGTTTAAAAAGTTCCTGGAAATACTGAATTAAAAGATAAAAATGAAAATAAACACTTTATTTCTCAACATGAGCTCCATCAAGTTCAAGACACTTTTGTAATCTATGATACCAGCAACTTAGTTCATCCCTAAAGAATTGAGGGTCTTGATTGGCCAGGCACAGTGGCTCATGCCTGTAATCCCAGCACTTTGGGACACCAAGGTGGGTGGTTCACAAGGTCAAGAGATCAAGACCATCCTGGCCAACATGGTGAAACCCTGTCTCTATTAGAAATACAAAAATTAGCTGGGCGTGGTGGCATATACCTGTAATCCCAGCTACTCAGGAGGCTGAGGCAGGAGAATCACTTGAACCTGGGAGGTAGAGGTTGTGGTGAGCCAAGATTGTGCCACTTCACTCCAGCCTGGGCAACAAGAGTGAAACTCTGTCTCAAAAAAAAAAATTGAGGGTCTTGGGAATTTAACCATATCCATGCAGTCGTTTTACATGATTGACTGAAGAAAAATGGGTGCCCTCTAAAGATTGTTTAAAATTAGGAAACAAAAAGAAGTCAGAAGGAGCCAAGTCAGGAGTGTCAGGCAAACAGCTAATGATATCCCAATATCACAAAATGATATCCCATCAAAACTCTCACAAAATTGTTTGATGAAAAGAATGAGCAGGACCATCATTGTGGTGGAGAAGGACTGTCTGGTAAAGACTTCCAAGGCATTTTTCTGCTAAAGCTTTGGCTCACTTCCTCAAAACACTCCCAAAATAAGCATGTGCTATTGTTTTTTGGCCATCCAAAAAGTCAAGTAAAATGCCTTGAGCATTCTCTAAGTTGCCATAATCTTTGTTCTTGACCTATCTACTTTAACTTTGACTGGACCACTTCCACCTCTTGGTAGCCATTGCTTTGATTGTGTTTTGTCTTTGGGATGGTAGTGGGAAAGCCATATTTCATTTTCTGTTACAATTATTTGAAGAAAAGCTTCAAGATCTTGATCCCATTTGTTTAAAATTTCCATTGAAAGCTCTGTTCTTGTCTGCAGGTGATTTGCATGCAATGATTTTGGCACCCACTGCGTGCAAGTTTGCTCAACTTTCATTTTTTAGTCATAATTGTGTAAACTGAACCAATTGAAATGTCTATGGTGTTAGCTATTGTTTCTGCTGTTAATCATTCGTCCTCTTGAATTAGGGCATGAACACGATGAATTTTTTTCCTCACAAATTGATGTGATTGGTCTGCTGCTGCAGGCTTCATCTTCAATATCACCTCATTCCTTCTTAAAACAAGTTGTCCATTTGTAAACTGCTGATTTCTTTGGGGCATTGTCCCCGTAAACTTTTCCTAAAACATTGATGATTTCACCATTCTTCCACTCAAGTCTCACCATGTTTTGTTGTTGTTGTTGACAGGGTTTCACTTTGTCACCCAGGCTGGAGTATAGTGGAGCAATTTCAGTTCACTGCAGCCTCGATCACACAGGCTCAGATGATCCTCCCACCTCAGCTCCCAAGTAGCTGGGACTACAGGTACATGCCACCACACCCAGCTAATTTTTTGTATTTTTTATAGAGATGGGATTTTTGCCATTTTGCCCAGGATACCATAAATTTGATGTTTGTTCTTAATTCAATTTTAGCAGAATTCATATTGCTTTAAGAGGGGTTCTTTTCAAACTGATGTCTTATCCTTCTTAGTATCTCAAACTTGATCCTGTTCAGACATGTTATAACAAGTTAAAGTTTATTTTTGTACAGAAAATGGAAATCCATGCATACTTTTTTGTAACATACATTTTCCATGAACTAATATGAGACCCCTAATATTAGGCTTTGGGCAGCTGTTTTGCATGAGCTCCAGTGTTATATTTGCAAAACACACATGTTGTCATTAATACCCCATCCATTTATCCAAAAGAATCCAAATGAATGTTTTGCTATTTAAAAAATCTTTGTAAAAATGTTGCTTTGAAAAATGCTTTAGAAGGCAGATGTGGTTTAAATAAATAATGTGTAAAACCAAACATGGACCAGCAACTTTACTAAAACCTTCCATTTTTTCCTGTTATTATATAGTCAAATGAAGAAAAAGGTCTATATATGTAACAAAATGTTCAGCTTATTTAAAAAATCTCTCTACAACTAAAGGTGTCAATTACATTACTTATATATTTGTGTACTTGTTTATTGTCTATCTTCCCTGATTATGAGGAAGCTCTCTTAGAGGAGGAGTTTTCTCTTGTCCCTTTCTGTGTCCCACAATGACCAGCACATGGTAGGCACTGGGTAAACCTTTGTTGAATGAAAGAACAAGGAAAATCAACCTTTAGCTATAAACTTCAGGAACAGATATTTCCATCAGAGCTGTGTTGTATTATTAATGCCTGAATATATGCACCCATCTAAAATGTTCTGCAATGTTAATGGAACTTGGTAGCAAATATGGAATATTTTATTTTCATAATCTGAAGACAATTTAACATCAACAAAATACTATTAAGTTTTTTTATGTTTGGCAAAATGACTATATCTAGGAAATATGTAATTATTAACATATTGTGTTTTTACAGTAAGCTCCCAATTATGTGAATTCTTGTCCCTGGCATCCAAGCAGTACAATGCATTTGACAAAAGAAGGGAATACTAGAGTTTACGTACATGAGAAATCTGTTTTTAGGGAACTTATGGTGTATTTTGTTGAACCAAGAGAAAAATTTAAAAGATGTAGGGTTTTTTTTTTTTTCATTTTCACACCCTTCAAATTTTTGTACGATACCCAAAAACATCACATTTACAAGATTAGTAAAATGGAAGGTGTGGTATTCAACTGCTTGGGATTTTTTTTTTTTTTTTTTGAGACAGAGTCTCGTTCTGTGGCCCAGGCTGGAGTACAGTGGCACTATCATGGCTCACTGCAACCTCTGCCTCCTAGGTTCAAGCAATTCTCCTGCCTCAGTCTCTCAAATTGCAAATGTTCTTGATGGTATCTAGAATGGTGAATCCTTTCCAGAAAGTCTTTTTTTTTTTTTTTTTTTTTTTTTTTTACTAGAGATGGGGTCTCCTTATGTTGCCCAGGCTGGTCTAGAACTCCTGGCTTCTAGTAATGCTCCCCTCAGTCTCCCAAAGTACTTGGATTACAGGTGTGAGCCACTATACTCAGCCCTTTCCAGAAGTTTTCAATTTACTTTGCCCAGATCTACCAAAGGAATCACTATCTATGTTGGCTATAGCCTTGCAAAATGTATTTCCTAAATAATAAGACTTGAAAGTTGAAATTACTCCTTGGTCCATGAGATACAGAATGGATGTTGTGTTAGGAGGCATGAAAACAATATTAATCTTGCATATCTCCATCAGAGCTCCTGGGTGTCGAGGAGCAGTAATATTTTGAAAGCAATCTTTCTTTCTAAGCAATAGGTCTCAATATTGAGTTTAAAATATTCAGTAAACCATGCTGTGAACAGATGTGCTGTAAACAAGGCTTTGCTGTTCCATTTATAGAGCACAGATAGAGTCGATTTTGTATAATTCTTAGGGCTCTAGGATTTTCAGAATGGTAAATGAACATTGTCTTTGACTTAAAGTCATCAGCTGCATTAGCTTCAAACAAGAGAGTCAGCCTGTCCTTTGAAGTTTTTAGGCCAGGCATTGACTTCTCTCTAGCTACAAAAGTCCTAGATGGCAGCTTCTTCCTATAGAAGGCTGTTCCATATTCATTGAAAATCTGTTGTTTAGTGTAGCCACCTTCATCAATGATCTTAGCTAGATCTTCCGGGTAACTTGCTGCAGCTTCTCCATCAGCACTTGCTGCTTCACCGTGCACTTTCATGTTATGGAGACGGTTTCTTTTCTTAAACCTCATGAACCAAGCTCTGCTGGCTTCCAACTTTTCTTCTGCAGCTTCCTCACCACTCTCAGTCTTCACAGAATTGAAGAGAGTTAGGGCCTTGCTCTGGGGTAAGCTTTGGAATGTTGTGGCTGAAGATCTTTGACTCTTCCTCCTTTCATTTGAACACTTAGAGGCTATTGTAGGGTTATTAATTAACCTAATTTCAATGTGGTTGTGTTGTAGGAAATAGGAAGTCCTGAGGACAGGGCAAAACATGAGGGAACAGCAGGTTGGTGGAGCAGTCAGAACACACACATTTATTGACATTTGCCATCTTTTGTGAGTGCAGTTAATGGCACCCCAAAACAATTACAATAATAACATCAAAGATTACTGACACCGATCTCCATAACGGATATAACAATAATAAAAACGTTGGAAACGTTGTGAGAATTACCAAAACATGAGAGGCACACGAACTGACCCCATACTGTTGGAAAAGTGGCACTGTAGACTTGCTCAATGTAGAATTGCCATAAACTTTCAATTGGTGAAAAACGCAGTATCGGCAAAGCACAATAAAGTGCACTGCAATCCAATGACGTATGCCTAGATATAGATGTAGAAAGTGGGGCCCAAACAGGTGAACTGGCTTGTCCAGGTTGAGGAAGTTAGTTGGTAGATTCCTGAACTAAATTCTCAACCTCCTAATTTCAAGTCCTAGGCTCCTTTACCCAGCAATGCTGCCTCACTCAAGAGCAGCAGAACTCCTGTGTCAGGACAATGGGTTTCAACAAGTTATTATCTGACAGAATACCCTTTTTAAGATTTTCTATTTTCTAAAACTCTTGCCATCTAAAAATTATTTTATAAAATGATTTGTGAAAGCAGGGGATAAAACAAGGACAATTATATGCATACAGCAGGAATAATTGATTTTTTTTCTTGTCTCCGCAGCACCCTGAAGTACTTCTGTTAACACTTATGTCATTAATTCTAATAACATGTTGCTCAGGGGAAGGGATTATGTCTTATTCATCTTTATATTCCAACCAAACACAGTGTCCAGAACATGATTGGTGAAAGGACAATAAACATTTGTTAAAGGAATGAACAAGCCTATAAACCATAGATGAGGACTTTTTGAAAATAGGAAGGTGTATGTTTTCTACAAAAGAAAGAAAATTTTTGTTTTAGAAAATTTTACTATTTTTATTTCTTAAAAAAGGATCACAAATGTATTTCCAATTCAAGTCCACAGAACATTTCACAACCAAACATTTCCAAATCAAGTTGGAGTGACTTTGAATAAGAGTCTTTACTTTTAAGGCTTATCTAAACTGAGTTGCCTGGGTTTAGCTCTCACAGATCATTACATAGGATTTATGTAGGAAAAAAATAAATAGACAAGCCTTGCAAGAGTATGTCAAGTTATCATTACATTCAATTGTGAACAAGAAAATAGCAAAGGATATTTATGCCCAGACCAGGAAGAAAGTATACCGGACAGACTCAAGCAGTAATCCTCCCCACAAGGAAGACAAAAAGAAAAGCCCCTGCTGATTGAATGCCTTCAGCTGGAAATTTATGAATTTGCTTTAAAGTCTAGGAAGCTAACATCTAGGCAATGGAATTTCAATCACAGTCAAGGGGATTTTTCTATTTAATAGTGACATCTAAAAAGCCATGAACTCCCCCTTAAAAATCAGAGGAAGGCCATGTTGTCTCTCACTATAACATACTCCCCTACATAGAAAGTAGTATTTGCTATTTCTTGCAGTGAATTGATACTACCCCACATTTGCCAGGTTAAAAATCTCACTATGAAGAATGAAATATCGTGGCAAAATTAATCTCCAGTGAGTCTGACTTCAGAGCCCATCTTTTCTTCAATACATTTCTTAGGTAATCTTAGGAAAGATATTTAACTGCTGTAAACCTCACATTTCCCATGTATAAAATGGGATAATAATGCCTACCTTAAACAGGTGTTGTCAAGATTAAATGATTACTCTTTACAAAATATCTAACATATAATAATCACTCTATAAATATCAATTTCTTCCTCTCCCTCAAATACTAAGTGGTGAGTTTTAAGACCTAGCAAAACTTGAGAGAAAAAT
Source organism: Callithrix jacchus (assembly GCF_049354715.1). Lineage (NCBI taxonomy): Eukaryota > Metazoa > Chordata > Mammalia > Primates > Cebidae > Callithrix > Callithrix jacchus. The sequence continues at coordinate 13,789,285 of NC_133524.1, forward strand.
GCATCAAGGTGTCATCTTTTCCCCTTTAATCTTCTCTTAGTGTTTTTTTTCCCTGCTCTCCAAGAGGTGAGAATTATATTGTTGAGAAAGACCAGACATTCTGAGAACCATGTGTTAGTCGTCCAGCCCACTTCACCAGGGAGAAAAAAGAAACAGGAACTGTCTGGTGGACACATTTCCACCAAGGGCCTCCACTACTTGGCACAGGGCCCAGCACTTTGTAGGGCCCCAATAAACATGTGAGCAAGAAAGGAGGAAAGGAACAGAGAGAAAGAAAAGGAGGGATGGGTGGAAAAGAAAGGGAAAGAAGATGGAAAGTGATTGGGAATTTTCTTCCATCATAGCGCTCTAAGAGCTGGGTTCTTGACAGGCACAAGATGAAGAAAACCAATGTGTATATCAAGAAACACCTTCCCATACAGAATTTGCCAGTGTCTGCGTTGAGAGTCATATACTTCTTGACTGACTCCTTTCATTGAGTAAGAAGAAATGAAAAGAAACAGACCAGGAAAATATATCAATTTCTAGAACAAGGCACTGGGTTACAATTAACACAGAAGATTAAGAATTAAGAGGTGCCATTTTTGTCTTCAGTAGGAATGATGATTAAGGAAACATCACGAAGTTTGAGGCGGAGGGCTCTGTGGTAGAAACACAGGGACATTAATTCATCCTATGTGAGACATCAGGAAAGTTGCTCCACAGGTTGGAGCTGAGGTTTTGCATCTGTAAAATGTGGAAGTTGGTTCATATTAGTGGTTCTCAAAATCAGCTGTTCATTAGAATCGCCAGAGGAATTTCTGAAAGTGCCCATGCTCTACCCATAGCCCAGACATTAGCATCTTGGAAGGTGGGGCTCCAGGCATCAGTAGTTTCAAAGCTTCCCAAGTGATCCCAACATGCAGATGAACTTGAGAACTACTGGTCCAGATGATTTCTGGACCCTCAGTACCCCTAGTGTGGTCCTCAGACAAGCAGCATGGGTGTCACTTGAGATCTTTTCAGTAATTAAGATTCTCAGACCTTACCCCAGACCTAAATAATCAGAATCTGCATATTAGCAAGATCCCTAGGCAATCTGTACTGACATTAAATCTTGAAAACACTGGCCTAGACACTCTTCTATGCAGCTCTTTCTTCTGATAATGCTTTGTTTTTGGTGCTGATATTACAATAATTTTTAGATCTCAGTGCCTGCCACATTACAAGTGTTAAAAGTTTTATACGTGTGTCATGTATATGTATTCAGAAAGCACAGAAATATCCCATCACACTTGTTCCACACAGGGGGTTAAGTGGAAATAGATTGGAAGAAAATGTAGCCGGACGATTTTATGAGATTCTCTTCGAAGATTGTTTTTTTCTTTGTAGAATGATGACGTATCACCCTCCTAAAGATCAGTTTTCAGGTTTCTTTTCAAAGTCAGCAACACCAGTGAAGTTATTAAAAACACCTGCCTCCATGTGGCAATTTGTATTCAAAGTCTTCTCACCTGGCAACACATCGTTTCCATGTTCTTTCTCTGTTGCTCAAACTATGTGACAGCTCTTTTGTTCACAGCTCCCCCAGGGAAATAATAGGTAGGTTGGTTGGGGAGTGTTTGACCTCCCCCAAACTTTCCTGTTGTAATGTTCTAGAGGCCTTTTAGCCTCTAGAAGAGAATTCAGCTCTGACAAACAAAAAGCAGAAAGCGTCAAAATGCTGAAACTAAAGCTAGAATGTTACAGATAATTTCAATGCAAGATGTTAGTCTGACTTTATAACTCAGGGCTAAGAAGGCAGATAGCCCTCACATTTTAGACAAATCATGTTTTGTTAGCACTTTTACTATCTTCATGTTTAGGAAGCAGTGGCATGGGCAAAACTCCATAATTTTTAATTCAACTTTATTTCCAGATATTAGGAAGCTGCTAATTTCGTGCTGCTATCCATATCCCCTCAGGCCTTACATTTCAGTAGGACCTTCAACAGTCAGTATCTCTAGTCATTTGTCTGAGGGTTTTCTTTGGCCCTCAGACAGAAGACTGAGTCCTAGGATCAGTACCATAGTAGAAGCTTTCAGGTAATGACTGAATGGGAAAGTGCTGTATAAATACCCCACGTTCCCTTGCCTTTAAGGTAAAATCATTTGGAGATGCATGTTCAATGCTGGCTGTGGAAGATCCCCAGCAGCAGGAACCTCCAGTTTCACACAATGATAACTTAATATACACCTGATACTGTCTTCTTTTCTTCATTTCCTCACTCACTACCCATGTTCTCTGTACCTCAGGAATAAACTACTTTCACTTGAATCCTTGCCTCAGGGTCTGCCTGTGGGCAAGCTCACACCAAGACAAATTTTATATTCCATTTTCTTTAAGATCCTCGCAGGAATAGAGTTGATACCTCGTATTATTTTCTTTTAGTTTTAATATTTTTGGTAAATAAAACAAGTTATGGTATGGAGAGTTCAAAGTGTTTTGATGACAGCCTTGGAGAGCATCTTATTACCTTGTTCATGATACTCATCTGACATATGAATCTGCCAAAAAGTGAGAAGATGAGAAAAGAGATTGATATAAGAGCAGTAGGTCCCAATGGGGAAAAGCCCTGGTTTCCAGTTTTGGTTCTATACTTGTTAGCTGCTTAACCTCTCTGACTCAGTTTCTTGACACTTCAAACATGGGGAAACTAACTGTCTCTATCTTGTGGATGTTCAATCAGATAACACATGTTAAGTGATTAAGACAATATCTGACACTATTAGTTATGAGCAGCTCAATGGTCTAAGTAGTTACCTACCAAGGGCACTGAGTCCATGGAGATACCTTCAACTGTAAAACAGAAAACCCAACTAACCGTGGCTTGCACCAATAAGAACATCGATTACAATGTAAAGCATTCATTGGCCAGCATTAAGCATATGCCTGTAAAACCATGAATCAAATTTCTAATCAAGACAAACCTCCTCTTTTTCTGTATCCTTTTTCATTTCATTTCTCACAACAGGTCACTGTGTGTCAGAGGACTACCAAAATAAGCCTCAGTAGATTGGCTGGTGACAATTGGCAACCTTAACTGAGTTCATTCATATATGTGTGGATTGGCTAATGTATGTGGAGCTTCATCGAGTATTTCTGCTTCAAGCTAGAGGTCTGCAGGTTGATGAGGTAGCTTTTTCACCTGTTTCTCATTCTCCCTGGACCACCAGGCTAGGTGGTACAAGGTCTTCTCATGTTCATAATAGAGGGTCAGGTGTGTTAAGACCTAAGCTTGGAACTGGCACACTGCAACTTTTCTGCCCTTAAACCATTGATCAAACAAGTCATACGGCCTGGTCCAAAGCCAACGTGTGGGGTCATAGGCTCTGCCCACCATGAAGCCAAAGGGTGTGGACGTAGGAAGAAGGACAGAAAGGGACCAGTCATTCATTCTACTGTAACACATTGTTGGAACAAAGAATGTGTCAGTACCCAAATGATTCTGAATTCATATAGCATTCACGTTTCTGCCATGAATTTCTGCATTGGATACTATATCGGGATATCATCTGAGGTCCCACGTAAGTAAGCTGTTGCAAATGGGCCTGAGAGATTACTTGCCAAATGACAGGGTTGCCCAGGACATAGTGACCTTCCTGCTGTAGCATCCCATGATTTGCAGTTTGTCGAAGAAAAACGGGAGAACGTGAAAACCCAAAGAGAAGTGAGGAAGCCTGTCTTAGGAATTGTATCCTTCCATCCTGCTTCGACTTCTCAACTAAATTCTTAAGTCCTGGAGTGCAGGTATTACTAAAATCTGGCCCATGCCTGAAATAGATGGCAGGAGATGGTGACTCTGACAAGTGTGAAGTGACCTGAATCTGGGGGAAGTTTCTGGGTGAACAGAGAGCGCGGAGGATGCGCGGGTCGTGCTGGAGGCGGGTCCCAGCCAGATGTGCACGGCCCGCCCCGCCCTCCCTCGCTTACCCGGTCCAGCTTCATCCGCAGAGGAGTCTCGACCAGGCTTGCCAGGGCGCCCTCAGCCCCTCCCGAGGCCGCGAGCGTCCCCGCCGCGGTGCCCGGCCTCCCCTTAGCCTGCAGAGACAACACCCGGTAACTGCGAGTGCAGCGGAGACCCCGAGCGGCCGAGGAGAGAGGAGGCGGCCGCTCAGCTGCGACGGGGTCCGGCCGGCGCCCTCCCGAGGGGGCGCTGGAGGAGGAGGGAGGACCCCCGCGAAGATGCCTCTGCCCTGGGGCCTTGCGCTCCCCCTTCTGCTCCCCTGGGTGGCAGGTGGCTTCGGGAACCCGGCCAGGTAAGTGACTGGCGATTGGCTTTCCCCTACCCCCGGCCTGAGTTGCCGCTTTGGGGCCGCTTCTCTTTGCAGGCACCCCCGCGTGTATGGACGTGAGTGTGCACGTGTGCCTGTGCGCGCTGAGACGGTATTTAACCTGGATACCAGGCCTGGAACGTCCACGGGCTCTCCTCCCTGCTCTCCTGTGGCGGGAATTTGCTCCTAGTTAGCTCCTTTTGCATCAGCTGTGCCCCACCTGGCTGCGTCCGGAGGGTTGTAGGGGGGAGGCTCTGCGCGCAGACCCGTGGGTGCGTGCAGGCTTGGTGGTCTGCAGACCTGTTGTGGGGGCAGGTGTATGAGGGTCGGTATGCATGCTGGTGGGTGGGTTCTGTGTGCGGTTTCGTGATTTTCACTCTATTCACAGGACACCAAGTGCTTGTCAGTCGCTAGTTTTGCTGGGGAAGAGGGAAAGAAACCAAGGACGATAAAGCATTTACTGAGCCAGCCGAACTGCTCTCCTCACTGCTCTCTGATTAGTGTTGATGAACTGGAAAGAAAGGACGCGGTTGTCAGATGACAACCATTCTCATTCTTGCTATGGCAATGCAGACTCTAAAGCTGTTCCCTACTGCCCGTAAGCTTAGCTGAGACCTGAAACATTTTTTCCAGAGATTGACAAAGCTGCTTAGTAAATGCACGCTTACATCGTGCTTACTGTCGGCCTGGTACTGTTCTAAGCACTTTCGGACTATTAACCTACCCAAAGCCCATGATGGCTCTGCGTGTAAGGTACTATTATGATCATCACCTTGTTGTAGAAGAGAAAAACGAGGCACAAAGGTGACGTGATTTGCCTGAGGAAGCGTATCCAGTAAGCAATGGAGCCAGGACGCAAGCCTAGGTATTCTGGCCCAGTCTTTGTTCTTCACCAGGGCACTAGGGCAGTCTTTTGGAAAACACCCGACGGAAAAGGATTTCTGGTTCTCTGACTGTGATGTCTTGCTTTCTACTTAGGTGTCCACCAGAGTATGGTTTTTCTACCACAGCATTATTGACCTTTTGGGCTGGGCTGGATGATTATTTGTTGGGGTGATGTCCTGCCCTGTGATTGCAGGATGCTTAGCAGCACCTGTGGTCTCTACCCACTAGATACTAGTAGCAACCTTGACCCCACCCACCACCAGGTTGTGGCAATACAAAAACGTCTGGGATCTTGCCCAAGGTCCCTGGAGGGCACAATTGCTCCCAGCTGAGACTGCTGAACTACAGAAATGTTTCAGTGGTGACTCCGGGGGAGAGTAGGATAAGAGCTTTGGTTTGGTACAGGCTTCTTGAAGGTTCGCCTATCTTTGTTTGACTTACAGCAAAAAAATCTTTCATTAGAGTTAGCCATGGAATTAAGAGATTTTGAAGTTCAAACAGAACAAACCTCAAACCAGATTCGTAGAATGTATGATGGCAAGCTTCAATTTCCTTTTCATGATAAAAATGTAAGCAGATGCAATTTGCTCATAATCACATGTTCCTTGAATGCTAGAGGTTCTTGCATTGCTGGAAAGCCCACTTCAAAAAGACCGAATGCTATTTGGAGATGAGATTAATAGTTCTTTAGTGGCTGGCAAACTGACCTCCAGGAGCTTCACTTTCAAAGTGCCACCAAATTAAATTAAAAGCCAAAAAGCCCCTGGATAAACCCAAGAATATTAAACTGGAGAATCCATGTCAGGATTCTGCAGTTCTGCAGTTTTCAAGATGTGAACCATAGCTTCTTTAGACGATTATCAAGTTTACGAGCTGGTGTGTTTATTATTTGCTCAACATGCTTGGAAATGTCAAGTGGTCAGCTCTTCAGGAATGTCCAGGACCTATGTTTAATCAGCTCTAGGCTCCACATTACGGATAAGACACTGTTACAGTGAAGGAAAGGCACCCATTGCAGAAAAATGGGTCTACTGGTTATTTCCTGGGATTTCACAACTTATACGAAAAACTGTGGCTGCTGCATAGAGATTTCCAAAATAAGCAACAGTTGTTTTTAATTGAAACACTACACTATGATTTTATAACCTAGAAAGTTATGTGCCTTTTAAACAGTACTTAGTGCATAGTAGACAATGAACACTCGTGAAATGAATAAATCATTAGCTGCATGCATGTATCTGCTCTTAAGCTTCAGAATTTGGCTTGCCTTATATTTCGTTTGTCCTTTGGGTATTAGAACTATTTAGATACCCTAGATCTGCTCTGTCTAATAAAGCAAAGATGGTAACCAGGAACCCCAAGTAGCAATTGAGTACCTGAAACATGACCAGTCCAAGTTGAGATGTGCTGTAAAAAGTATAAAATACACATCGAATTTTCAAGATGTAGTAGGAAAAAAAGAATAGGAAATATCTCGCCAATCATGTCATATTGATTACATGTTGAAATGGTAATATGGATATACTGCACTAGGTAAAATGTTAGTAAAATTAATTGCTTCTGTTTCTTTCACATTAAAAAACGTGGCTACTAGAAAATTTTAAATGGCATATATGGCTATATTTTTCCATTGCACAGTACTGGTCTAGAACATTTATTGATCTGAACTCTATCTCTAGTGTTCTAGGTCCTAACACTGATCTTTTTACCTTGGGCACATAAGATAAATATATGATTAACTTTGCTACTCTGGAGATTAACTTTTGGAGTAACTCATTACTTAGAACATATTTCTGCTTTATATTTTTTCTCTATTGAATTCAAGTAAAAATAATGTGAGAAAGGAGGGAATGACTAGGTTCTTGCTGAGAGACTTTCCTTACAGAGACCGCATGCTATGTGGAGAATTGATTCTCCTCAAAGCCCTGGTAGCAAAGTGCCACTGTAAAAATTAGCCACAAATTCCATGGCTTAAAACAACAGAAGTTTATTGTCTTGCAGTTCTGAAGGTCGGAAGTTCATAATGAATCTTCCGGGGCTGAGATTAAGGCATCAGCAGGACTGGTTTCTTCTGGTGGCTTCACGGTAGGATCCATTTCTTGTTTCTTCAGGTGGCAGCTTCTAGAGGCTGCCAACAATCCTTAGCCTGTGGCTGCATCACTCCAATCTTTTTCCTTTGTCACCTTGCCTTCTTTCTGATTCTTCCTTGTTTTCCTCCTCCTAAGAAGAACGCTTGTGATTATATCAGGCTCACTCAGATAATCCAGGATAATCTTCTCATTGCAAGATCCTTCACTTGATCACATTTGGAAAGTCCCTTTTGGTGTATAAGATAACATTCAGAGGTTCCGGGGATTAGGACGTGTACCTCTGCGGGGTAGGGGACACATTATTCAGACTTTCACAGGAAGCCTGAGCTGCAAGTATATTGTTTTTGTTTCTGTGGGCTAGATTTTATCTTTAAACGTGATTTTAGTGATTTTTGAATAGTTGGTATATCACCTATTTCTTTATTCCTTAAACTGTAATTTGTAAGAATATACCCAAAACTCAAGAGCTGTGTGTTTCTAGGAAATATAATCATCTAGTTACAACTTAAAAATCATTTCTGGGCAGTCTTATTTCAATAATTTCATTGGCTTAGAAGGTGTTGAAGTCCTATTTATATGTAATTCATGAGCATAAATCAAGGTTTTGTAAACATTACAATGAAAATAAGTATATTACCTAGTCTTCATAAATCAGATTGGCATTCATCAAATATAATTGGTTGACACTAGTAAGTGTTAACCATTTTCAATGTTATTTCAATCAATTCTCTCAACAACCCTAAGAAATAGGTATTATGTTCATTTGGCAGGCCAGGGAATGGAGAAACTTGAAGAAATTAGCTGATTTCCCATGAATTACATTTGATTTGGTCTTCTGCCCTAAGACCAGTGTTGTCCCACTATTCCAAATGTCTTCCCTAAAAAAAAGTGAATACAGAAAAGCTAACATTTTTACAAAGTGCTTTCTTACAAATGATCACCAGTGATTCTGTTTAGCTTGACTCTAGTTCAGCACATTCAAAGGACATGTGTAGAGTAAGTGCTCCATCCACTTACTCTAAGTACCACCACTTTTCCCTTTCTAAGTTTGCATTTTCTCAGAAGCAGATTCTGTGTGTAGTTTATTTGAGAGGTGATCCCAGGAAGTTCTGGTAGGGAAGTGGGACAGAGAAGAGAAAGAATTGTTGTAAAAATAAGTCATCACTCTGAGTCAGTCCTGCTGGGGAATCCTAGGAGACAGTAGAACACGAGCATCCTAGTTATGTCTTCTGAAGACAAGGGTGCCAGAGTGTTTATTATCCCAACAATCATTGGTTGAGGGCTTCCGGGGAAGGGGATTCTGAACTTTCAGCCTACTGTGCACACAGGAAGAGCTGCCTCCTGCCAAGTCAAAAAAGTCTCAGGAATCAGAAATGAGGTTGGTCATGTACCACAATGCACCAACAACTATTTACCACTGATCCAGTAAAACAGGGGACTACCGCTAATGAACTTGCACTCCTGGTGGCAAATTTCAGTACAAAAACTCCTCTGAGGACAGTGGGGGCAGGACATGTAGGTGTCCTGAGGTGATGTGGACTGAATTATGTACTCTCTCAAGATTCATATGTTGAAGCCCTAACCACCGTACCTCAGAATGTAATTATATTTGGAGATGGGGTCTTTAAAGGAGCTGTTAAAATGAGTTCATTATGGTGGGTCCTTATACAACATGACTGCTGTCCTTATTAGAAGAAGAGATTAGGGCCTTTCTCCTGCCCCAGCCATCTTGGTGGGTGCTCTTGGCTGGGGGCCATCCCACACCTAAGACAGGAAGATGGTGGCTGCAAAGAAGATGAAAAAGTCACTGAAGTCAATCAATTGTAGGCTCCAACTCACTATGAAAAGTGAAAAGTCCATGCTGGAGTACGAGAAGACTCTGAAGATGATCAGACAAAGCAAAGTGAAACTGGTCATCCTTGCCAACAATTGTACAGCTTTGAGGAAATCTGAAACAGCATTGTTACAGCATGTTGGCCAAAACTGGTGTCCATCACTACAGTGGCAATAATGTTGAATTGGGCATAGCATGCAGAAAATACCACAGATTCTGCACACTAGCTATCATTTATCCAGAAGTTTCTGATATCATTGGAAGCATGCCGGAACAGACTGGTGAAAGGTAAACCATACAAACTTTTTCTCTAATAAAACTTGCCAGAGCTTATTTTTTTTTAAAAAAATGGAGGAGATTAGAAAACAGACACACACAGAGGAAGACCATTTATGGACACAAAAAGAAGAAAGCCATCTACAAGCCATGGAGAGAGGCTTCTGAGGAAACCAACCCTACCAACACCTTGATCTTGGTTTTCCAGCCTCCACTTAGTCTGTGGTACTTTGTTATAGCAGCCGTAGCACACCAATACATAAGGTATGTTCAGAAAAGATAGAAGCCACATGGGATCAAAGAACAAAAGTCCACCTGATCTTTATTTTCAGTTGAATGCATACTGAAAACTGGCCTCACAAGCTATTTGGCATTGGAGGTTTTAAGCAGGAAATGTCAGAATAGGGATAATGGGCTTGTAGCAGCTAGTTACTGTGAAAACATTGTTTTTTGATCCTCAGAATTTGCTGCAAGTGATAGAAAACTCAAATAACCTTGGCTTAAGCAAGATAGATATATGTTTCTCTTTCACAAAGGCATGAGTAATTGGGCTGATATGGCTGGCCCTTCATGGAGTCAGGGACCCAGATGCTGCCATTTAATGGCTCCATCAGAAGACCCTCCCCTTGTGGCCTAAGATGGCTTCTTGAGCTTCAGCAAATAGGTCCAAATACCAGCTGCGTTGGGCTGTTCTTGCATTGCTATAAAGAAATACCTGAGCCTGGGTAATTTATAAAGAAAAGAGGTTTAATTGGCTCATGGTTCTGCAGGCTTTACAGGAAGCTTAGTGGCTTCTGCCTCTAGTGAGGCCTTAGGAAGCTTCCAATCATGGCAGAAGGTGAAGGGAAAGCAGGTGTCTCACATGGCAAAAGCAGGAACAAGGGCAGGGGAAGGTGCCACACACTCATACACTTTTAAACAACCAGATCTCATGAGAACTCACTCACTACCGAGGGGATGGCACTAAATCATTCATGTGAAATCCACCCTCATGATCCACTCACCTCTTGCCAGTCTCAACCTCCAACTCTGGGAATTGCATATAAACATGAGATTTGAGAGAAAAACATGCAATCTATATCACCAGCCAATAAGAGGAAATAAGTGAAGAACATCCCTCCTCCCTTCAGACACATCCTAGAAGTGTTGCATGTGGCGCTTCTGTTTATATCCCGTTAGCCAGAACTTAGTTCCCCGGCCACATATTATTGAAGTGAAGGCTGGAAAATGCAGTTTGTATTCCGAGTGGCTATGTAATAGGGGTCTTATTACTAAGAAAGAAGGGGAAAACAGAGATTGAGGTCCCACTGGCAATGTTGACCATGTGTAAATTATAGATCACATCTCCAATTATATAGATGAGTAACCTGAATTTCAAAAGAATAGATTGTTAAGTGATTTGTGCAGAATCTCACATTAAACAAGTGACAGATTTAAAAGCCATGGTGTTTCCCAAGGATAGTTAAGTCACTTTTCATTAAATATTTTATCCACAGAGATCAGTAGAACTTCTATTTTCATCAATTAACTTGCTGGGTCCCAGTGGGTCAGTTTAAATAACTGACCTGTTTTCAATGTGAAGGTCTTGTTTATTTTTTAAAAAATTATAAAAAGTGTTAAAATTAATTCTATTTAATGCAACATTAACTGAACAGTTGATGTGCCCAAACATTTTTCTAAATGCCAGAGATTCATATGTACTGCCTCTCTCACTAGACGACTTCATAGGGTAATCAAAATGTCTTTCTTTCCTTTTTGGCCAGGGAAGCCAGGGAGGAAGGGTATACATCCAGGTTCTAGGCCAGTGCCTGGCACATAGTACATATTGAATTAAAAATTAGGTAAATTAATAAATGACCAAGGAAGGGGGATGGAGAGGCAAATAATGTTATTTATATATAAATAAAAGTATGTATGTATGTATATATATATATACACACACAGTATAGCATCTCAAATAATGGATATATATTATATGTTTATATGCATATGTATAAACATATAGAACAAGTTTATATATATCTGATGTGTGTGTGTGTGTGTGTGTGTGTGTGTGTGTGTACACACACAAAACATTCCACAGAATACAGACAAGAGAGAAACTGAGTCCACATGAGAGAATCAGGGAAAACTCAATGTAGTAGATAACATTTATACTGTGCATATGGAGCAAATGTGAGCCCACCTGATATAAAATGGGAGTAGAAAACAAATATTCTAATGTTTAATTCCCAGTAGGTATTGTGATATAGATACATACCTGCAAAAAAATGCACAAGGAAGGCATCAGCCCAAGATACAGAGTGGACTGGCCAGAATCTTAGGTCATTAGCCCAGTGGCTGCCAAGAAGCAAAGAAGGCAGGCTGGTACCCGGCTGCGAGGAGCCCAGTACTTTGAGCCAAGGAGTTTGGACATGGTTCTGAGAGCAATAGCAAGCAAACAGGCCATTGCGGGCTCTGTGTTCTTTAAAGTTAACACAATTTTGACTAATTCACGCGCAGAATTATGACACAATTGCACATAATTATTCAGGTAATGAGCTATCATTTAGTTTAATTGGCAGCATTTTTCTTTTCTGATGTAGATAATAATAGTGCGCTTATAATCCATGATATCTCAGATTTAATGAATACAGGTACAAAATTAAAACTCAAAATACCAAAGTAACAAACATCAACAAACATCATCACCTTGCTCTTCAGTACAGTCTTTCCTTGGTTTATGGACACCACATTTATTAGTTATCTATTGCTATGCAACAGAATACTTCACAATTTGGTGGCTTAAAGTAACATTTATTATTTCACATTTTCTATGAATCAGGAATTCAGGAGCAGCTTAGCTAGATGGGGCTTGGGCTTTTTTAAAGACTTTTTTAGAGCACTTTTAGGTTAACAGTAAAAGGGCGTGGAGTTTTTCCATTCCTATTTCAGGTTCAGGGATACCTGTGCTGGTTTGTTAAATAGATAAATTCATGTTATGATGGTTTGTTTTACAGATTTTGTGACCCAGGTACTAACTGTAGTAACCAATAGGTATTTTTTCTGATCCTCTCCCTCCTCCTACCCTCAACTCTCAAATAGACCATGGGGTCTGTTGTTTCCCTCTCTGTGCCCATTGGTTCTCATCATTTAGCTCCCATTTATAAGTGAGAACATGCGGTATTTGGTTTTCTGTTCCTGCCTTAGTTTGCTAAGGATAATGGCCTTCAGCTCCATCCATGTTCTTGCAAAGGACATGATCTCTTTCTTTTATATGGCTGCATTGTATTCCATGGTGTATAGGTACCATATTTGCTTTATCCAGTCTATCATTGATGGGCATTTATATTGATTCTATATCTTTGCTATTGTGAATAGCGCTGCAGTGAATATATGTGTGCATGTGTCTTTATGGTACAATGATTTTTATTCTTTTGGCATATACCCAGAAATGGGATTGCTGGGTCAAATGTTAATTCTGTTTTTAGTTCTTTGAGACATCACCACACTTCTTGGGCTTAGAGTTTTTCACAAGGTTGCAGTCGAGTTGTTGATCAATGCTATAGCCATCTCACATCTTGACTCTGGCTGGAGGATCTGCTTCCAAGATGGCATACACACATGGCTGTTGGCAGGAGGCCTGAGCTTCTGTCTATGTGGACCTCTCCATAGGGCTGCTTGAATGTTCTCACAACATGTTAGCTGACTTCCCCCATAGTGACTAATCCAAGAGAGAGAACAAGGAGGAAGCTACAATGCCTTCTGTATCCTAATTTTGGAAGTTACCCCCATTACTCCCACAGTATTCTTTGTTAGATGTCAGTCACTAAGTACAACCCCCACATAAAAGGAGGGGAATTTAACTTCACCTTTTGAAAGGATGTGCATCAAATAATTTACGGACATATTTTAAAACCATCACAGAGAACGACACATTCTGATTTGCTTTCTCCCACACTGGTTACTCTTCCCTTCTTTGACAGGATTTAAAGTGCTGGATTTCCACAGATATTAATCTGACCCTATTTTCTTTCTTATTTACACTCTCCAGGTGATCTTCCCAGTTCCAGCATTTTCAGTGCCATCTGTACATATATTCATATCTTCAAAATGGGAATCTCAAGCCCCAGCCTCTTTCTGCTGCATTCTTGACCTATTCATTGATATGCATCACTGAGCCTAAGACATCCGAAACTGAACTCTTGATCATCATTCAGAACTTGCTTCTCTCCACTTCATCCTTTCTCACTCACCCCAGAACAAACAACATCCAACCTGGCTCAAGCCAAAAACTGGGGTATCATTCCTGACAAGTGGGTCTCTTCCTCCCAACTTGTATTACGTCTGCTACTAAGTCCTGTTATAAACCATATCTCAAGTCCATCCCCTTCTATCCCCACTCCCTGCCCCCACCTACCATCATCCAGCTACACCACCATTATCTCTCACCTGAACCACAATATCTTCCCTTTGCTTTTTCTTTTGCTGCCTCTATGCTTCAAAGTGTTCCTCTTAAAATTTAAATCAGACCATGTCAGCCCTCTTCTTAAAACTTTTCAGTGACTTTCCACCAGATTAAGAATAAAATTCATTCTACCTAAAATGGCATAAATGGCTCTGCTTGATCTAGACTTTGACTACTTCTCTAACGCCATCTTCCGTTTACATCATTCTCCCTCATGCTTACTGTGAATGAACGAATGAGATGGAGAATAAATGTAGCTGTCTTGATAACACTTGCTTTATTGACTGCCTTCCCTTCCTCATCTCACTTCCCCACTCCTTTATCAATGCTCACTTCCCCTCCTAAGTAAACCACTTCCATGGAAATTCTTGTCTGTGGTCTGCTTCTGGGGGAGCCTAAAACAAGACACTCCCCATCCCCAATCTCCACGTAACTCCTGAGCTTGGAAGATAAATGAGGAAAATAGAGGAAGCAATGGAAAGTTCCAACTTTTACCTGAGATTTACTACTATACCTACCAGTCATGGCATTAGAAATTTGAAGACATATCAACACAAACTAGTATAGGAGAGCTTTATAATCCAGTCAAGTTTTTTACTGGGTACATAAGCCCCTACACATCTGGGAAAGTGAGATGTATTGGGGTATCCCTAGGCCCAATGGACTTGTACTCTGTCTCTTGAAGATAGATGGGAGCCCAGAATTAATTTTAACTGGCTAGGTACAATGAACTTGCCATAGTGGAGCTATGATAAAAACAAAACAAAAATCAAAACCAGCAACAACAAAAGTCTTCATGGCTGGACCTTTTAATCTCTATTTAGAAAACTTTTATTTCATTTCTATGGCAATATTTAAATGTATTTAAACATCAGCAAAAAAAAAGTTTTTCTCAATTTGTCTTGGAGAATATAATGAAGTTTCCTGGAACCTGACCATAAACAAATGTACTAAGAATTCTGGCACAGCATATTTTTGCAGAAAATAAGGAATCCTATGAAGAAATACTACACTACTTACACAATCCCTGGAATGTTTTTAAATTAACTTCAGCTGTGGAGATGGCGATTTTCTGATTAATTTGATCAATGTAGACATCAAGCTGTATAATGCATTAAAGAAAGTGGGCAATTGAGCATTTAGCTCAGACTCCTACAGCTCAGGGCCTCCACTCCACAGAGACTTGTTCACGTACATTAGCATTTCCCTGTCTCAAGACTCAGTTCCCTGAGCCTCATATGTGCCAAATATTGTTTAGGAAGAGATGAGAAAGAGAGAGAGAGAGAGAACGAGAGAGAGAGAGAGAGAGAGAGGCTGGCCAGTCCATCTAGATCTTCCAAGGTGGCAGAGGATGTTGATAGGATTAATTCAGTCCAAAATTAGATATTCTGTTTTTAGGTTGATATATTTTATTTCTATCAATTATTCTGGTTTTGTCAGGTTCCATGGGGCTGGGTCAATCTAGCCAAATGCATAAAAGCTCACTTATATCCAGCTCTCTATTAAATTCCAGTGATTGATGCTATTCTTAATATCTTTGATATTCCAGAATGCACTGGCCCAACTTAACACATTAAAAAAATGCAAGCCTCACAAATATGAAATTAAACACAACATATATACAAAGCTATATTGTTAGCTTTGTAAGATTTGTTTATATAAATGGCTTCACATGCAAGGAGAAACGCTGTATACTAGACTTTAGGAAAATAAATGGCTCTTGAAATACTGTGGTGTTGATCAGGATAGGCTAGTGCATCAAACTACCTCAAAATCTCAGTAACTGAATATGGTAAAAGTTTCTTTCTTTACCTGCCTTGTAAGACGTATTTGAGGGACTCTGCTGCATGCCTTTATATGCGGCCAGCTTCTACCCATCTTGGGACGCCATCTTTCTTCAAGTATGAATACTCCTCTTTATTCAAGGGCTGATGGGAAATAAGTCCACTAAAGATTTTGTAAGAGGCTTTATGAGTCAGGCTTTGAGGTTGCCTGCATCCTGTCCATCTACATTTCATTAGCCAAAACTAGTCACGTGGTCCTACCTAACTGGCAGGCAGCTGGGAACTCTTGGGTAGTTTTGTGTCCAGGAGATGTAGAAATGGATTTGGTGAGCACTTAATCTCCTCTTTCACAATTGTTAAATTGCAACATATGAAGTCATAGATATTTGGTCACTTTTAACATATAAAAATGGTGAGTTGATATGGTTTAGCCTAATAGTTTATGTCTATTTATGTAGAATGCTTACAACCAGGTATTAAAGTAAAAGAATTTTTGAAGTTAGTGATGGGAAAGCTAGTGAGTGGGCATGGAATTAGAGCAGAGGGCAGGTGGAAGAAAAGGATGCTGGGAAAGTAATCTGAATCATTTGCTAACATTAACTTGGAACATGATTCAAGAACTGTGTAGAAACTAAAAGTTAATGTGCTTTTCTTGGCAGTTTTTGACAATTTTCACAAGATAATGTGCTCTTTTATTATTGTCAATATCATGCTTGCCTGTACTGGATTCCTTTCTTCCCTTAGATCATATTGTTTCAATTTATACGTAAACATTTTAATAATTAATTTTCCTTTTATCCATAATTTTAAATAGCTGCACATGTGCACTTTCAAAAAGGACTTGGGAAGCATAGAATACAGAACTGGATTCTTGGTGGAATAAATCAGTTTCCTCTGACATCTACAAATCAGCAAGTTAATTACTAGCAATTCTGTCTACTAATAGTTGTTCCTCTTTAAGCTATTTTCCATTTTTATGAACAGATGTAGAATTTGATGATTAAACTAGGAAAAGCCCAGTTGTGGCTGGTCCTTTGAAGCTGTCTCTGAAAACTTAGTGAATACATGGGCATCACACCCATCATTAATTAAAAGGCAAGTGGCTCATTTATGGACTCACATGCTTCTCTGCTGATTTTTCCTACAGTGTTGTTTCAAGCTGCTTGGTCTGCTTTAGGAAATACACACAGAACACATTGCTGCATGCACAAAGCAGTTAGAGGCTGACCTGGTATTTTGTGATTCGTGTCATCATCTGAATATCAGATTCCATTTTATTTTATTTCTTTTTTATTTTTATTTTTTGAAAGAGGTGCTATCCATTTTATTTTTTTTTCAGATTCCATTTTATAGTTCTGAATAATGAATTGAGTTGATTCTTAAACGACAATTACTTCCATTTTTTAACAGATGAGAGTGATGTAGATTTGATGGCAAATTTCCCATAAATTCCAACAGAACTGTAGTACAAAGATGCTTTTATGACAGGGAAAGGAATTCCTTACAGCAGATAAGAAATCATAATTTATTAACAAAGTTAATACATTTGTGATGGCCAAAGTGTTAGTCATTAGCATTTGGGGGAGTTTTATAAGTGAGACTTTATACAACATCAAAAACAATGATTTGGGAGAAATTAATGTACCTCTGATTTCTCAGTTTCACCTTTTCACCTGAAAGCAGGCATGTGAAAGCAATAAAGATCGAGAAAATGAGGATTTCTCTTGAGAGTTGTGGTAATGTGCAAACAGTATATGAATTTTATCTTCTGGGAACTTTCTCCTGTTAGTTAACCCCAGGGCAGTATTCTTCGCAATCCCAAGTAATTGACTTTGACTGGTACATATGAAGTAGGTTTGGCCACCTGTACCAAGGACTCTGGGCTGGTTTCTGATTAGGCTTTTAAAAAATATCAGATTTCAACAAATTTCAGTTTGGTTTTGTGTGATTTCACATCTAACTGAAAATCTTGTTGGAGCTTAGTGAGCTCACCCTACTTCTAAGGAGACTGTTTTGTGTATTACAAAATTCTTCATATTTCCAGCTACTTGAAATCCTCCTGTCACTCTCTGGAGCCTGCAGGAGGGACACAGGCCTTTGTCTTTTTGCCCCCTGCTGTTTCCCTGCCCCCTTCCCCTGCTGCCCCTCTCACTCCTCTGCTCCTAACACATACCACAATCTACACTCAGATTTCCAGGCCACCAACTCCCCATGTTCTTAATGACGTTGTCCTTGGCACGGGCTATTTTTTTTGCCTGGAACACCTTCTTCACCATACAGCTTCCTCCCACTCTTCCTGGATAAGTTCCATTCATATGGGGCCCCATTTCTTCCAGAAAACCCGTTACCCCCCATTTCAATGTACAAACTTCTGTATCTCCCTCTAGTTCCTGAGAACTTGCCCCTTTGGTAGGGTCATATGTTGGAGTATAATGGGGCTTTTCTCACAAACCTCCTATAGTCTCAGTGCCTAGTACAGTGCCTGATGTGTGTAGTTACTTAATAAAATTTGGGTAGACAAATGGATAAATGAGTAGGTGAATAGTTTGGTGAAGTGTGTTCCCCTCTGGCTTCTAATATCAATGAAATACTCAGTTTTTTCTTGGCCTTAGTTTCTTCATGCAGAAAATGATAGGTTGGAATCAGATTATATCTAGGGTCACTTTATTTAAGATGAAATTCTATGATAATCTACCTTTGAGTGAAAATTTATTCCTACAAACATAAAAAAGGCAAGTCACATGCAACCTGTGGCAGCTATGAGGATGCACCTCACAGACCTCCAACTGCAGCGAGCATAATTGACCCACGGTCCCAGCTACTCTGCTCTTGGAAATCCAGCAGCACTTTTAAGTGAGGCTACAACTCCCACAGGCTGCCCCCACCAATGAGTGAGCATGGCAGGGGTACTAAGGCAGATCCTTCTGTGGGAAACATGGCCCTCCTCTAAAGATCAACACATCTGATAATATTAATCCTACTTCTAGTACAAATAAAAGCAATCAGTTAGGGAGCATTTACTGTGTTAGTCACCATTCAAAGCCCTTTACATATATTTAATGATTTCATTATTATGAATACCCTTAAGGTAAATAGAGTTGTTTTCTCTGTTTTAGAAAAGAGATAGCTAAGACAGAGAAAGACAAAGTAACTTGCTGAAGGTCAAAGAGTTAATATATAATAGAGCCAGAATTCAAACCCAGGAAGGAGACCATAGTCCTGACCACCATGTTATGCAGCCTCTCAACATTCAGAGTTGATCCCACTCTCTTACTAGAAAAACTCTCTTCATTTGGCTTTCCTGACAATGTACTAACCTGATGTTCCTCTGAGGATTGCCTGGACTTCTTTCTGGACCTTCCTGCTCTTTGGTCCATCTCTTACATGGTGGCATCTTTGGGACTGTGCCCTAAGCCTCCTCTTCTTACACTACATCCACTTCCATAGAATTAGTAACCATCTACCTGCAGAAGATTCACAAATCTAGTTCTGCTTCCTGGACTCCTCACTCAAATATCCAACTTCCTGCTCAACACCTCTTCTAGGTTATCTATCTAGAGTACTCAAAATCAGCATGTGCCAAAAAGAATTCATCATCTATCTTATTCCCTAACATGCTCCTCCACCCATATTCCTCATTCCAGAAATACAGTCCTGCCATCTACCTGATGGTGCATCCCCCTCACATTCTATGGCCAATCAACTAGGATATAAGCTCCATGAGGACAGAAATCTTATTTCTCTTTTGGTTGCTGATGAACTTCTGGAAACTAGCCCAGTGTCTGATACATTGTATGCATTCAGTAAGTACTTGTTGAATGAATGAATGACCCTAATCCATTACCAAGTCTTTTGGTCCCACTTTGATGCCATTCATTTCTCCTTACCTCCACTGCGACTGCTCTCGCCCAAGCAAGTAGAATCTATCTTCTGAGCCAACTGATATCTTTTCCATTCTGCCTCCCTCCAGTCTATCTTCTAGACTGCTTTCATGATAATGTTTTCAAAAGAAAAACCTTATCAAATAACCTTCCTACTTGAAACCCTTCAGTGCTGTTCTATTGCCATTAAGATATAAAACCCCAAACCCTAACTTGATTCTCAAGACCCTTTGTGATGTAGCCTATGCCCACCTCTTGGGGCTCATCTCTTACAAACTGACTCCTTCCTCCCTTTGCTCTATTTTTCTGGTCATCTACTCGTTCCTCAAGCACAAGCAAGCATGGTGTCTTTTACCTCTTAGTCTGCACTCATTCTATTCCCTTTGCCTGTAATTTCTCACAATTTATGTGGTTGAACCCTATTTGTCTTAAGTCTAATTTAAAGTTTGCACCTTCAAAGGGAATGTCTAGGACCCCTTAGACTGAATTATGTTTCTTTGATTTAAGCTTCTGTAATAGACTGAATATATTGAGTGCCTCTATTACCTTGAACCCCTTGTCTAAAAGCTCATGAGTAGGGGACCCTCTCTGCCAGGTTTATAAGTGTATCCTCAGCACCTAACACTATACTTCATACATATTAATGCCCTATTAAGGATTAAACTGAATTTTTTTTTTTTGCATTAGGAAATAGGTAAGGTCCTTCCTATAGTGATTGGGGTGCATATTGCTTGCAAATCTGCAGTCAAGAAGTTGGCAGATCATCTCTAAGATTTTGTTGCTAGATTGAACTCTAATTAAATGAATCCCACATTTCTTATAAAAATATGGAATTAAAATTCCAAAGGCAGAATTTCTCCCTATACAGCTTTTCTTTCATCATGTTTTCTTTTGAAATCTAACTCAAATGTCACCTACCCTGTGACACTTTTCTCCTCTTTCCCAGGCAAAGTTAGTTCCTCTCTCTATTTTGCTCCCCCAGGCATCAGCTTTGTGCTGTTAAAGGAAGAGGGAAAGCAGATTGTACTATTTTGTCAAGGTTTGTCACAGATGTGTATGGTTAAGAAATGGACTTATTGCTCACGCCTGTAATCCCAGCACTTTGGGAGGCCGAGGCAGGTGGATCATGAGGTCAAGAGATCGAGACCATCCTGGTCAACATGGTGAAACCCCGTCTCTACTAAAAATACAAAAAAAATTAGCTGGACATGGTGGCGCGTGCCTGTAATCCCAGCTACTCAGGAAGCTGAGGCAGGAGAATTGCCTGAGCCCAGGAGGCAGAGATTGCGGTGAGCCGAGATCGCGCCATTGCACTCCAGCCTGCCTGGGTAACGAGCGAAACTCCGTCTCAAAAAAAAAAAAAAAAAAAAAGAAATGGACTTATTGTGTATCTATGCAGAAGGGGTTTTTTTTTTTTTCACCAAGGTATGGGGATAGTTGTTTTTACCAAAAAATTTCAATCTTGTGTTCAAATCTTAAAAACATCAAAACAAATAACCCAATTTAAAAATGGGCAAAGGACCTGAATAGACATTTCTCCAAATAAGATATACTAATGGTCTACAAACCCATGAAAGACACTTAACATCATTAGCCATCAGGAAAATGCACATCAAAACCACAAGATGCTACTTCTCAAGCATTAGGATGACTACAGTTCTAAAAAATGAACAATAACAAGTGCTGGTGAAGATGTGGAGAAATTGGAACGCTCGTATATTGCTGGTGAGAAAGTGAAGTGATGTAGCCATGTTGAAAAACAATCTGGCAGTTCTTCAGAAAGTTAAACATGCAGCCATCATGTGTCTTAGTCAGTTCAGGCTGCTATTACAAATTACCATAGGTTGGGTGGCTTATAAACAATAGAAATGTATTTCTCGCTGTTCTGAAGGCTGGAATTCCAAGACCAGGGTATCAGCATGGTCAGGTTCTGGTAGGGCACTCTTTTGGGTTGCAGGCTGCCAACTTCTCAAGCTTTCTGGCCTTTTCTTTGTAGAGCACTAATCCCATTCATAAAGGCTCCACCCCATGACTTAATTACCTCCCAAAGGCCCCACCACCAAATACCATCACCTTGGCATTAGGGTTTCAATATATGAATTTTGGAGGACACAAACATTCTGTCCATTGCATCATATGTCCCAGCAGTCCCACTCCTGGTATACCAGAAGAAATTAAAACATATGTCCACACGAAAACTTGTGCTCCAGTGTTTATAGCAACATTATTCATGATGGCCAAATGGTGGAAACAACTCAAATGTCCATCAACTGATGAGTGGATAAATAAAATGTGGTATATCCATATTATGGAATATTATCCAGCAATAAAAAGAAATATAGTACTGTTACAGGCTACAACATGGATCAAACTTGAAAACATACTAAGTTAAAGAAGCCAGATACAGAAGGCTGAATATTGTATTGATGCCGTTTATATGAAATATCCAGAATAGGCAAATCCAGAGACAAAAAGCAGATTTGTGGTTGCCAGGGGATGGAGGGTTAGTTAATTGGTATGGGGTTTCTTTCTGGGGTGATGGAAATATTCTGGAACTAAATAGAAGCGATGAGTGCATTAACATATTGAAAATACTAAAATCACTGAAGTGTGCACTTTAAGATGGTGAATTTTATGTTATATGAATTGTATCTCAATTTTTAAAATACTAAAATGAAAAATTTATTAAGGACATCATTGTATTTGGACTGGCACTTATTTATTCAGCATACTTTATGGTTAGTCACCCATAGTTTCTTCTTTTTTACTGATACAAAATATTTTACACATTTATGGGGTACATGTGACTGTTACATGCATAGACTATATCATGATCCAGTTAGGGTACTCAGGGTATCCATCAAATACTCAAATATCTTGAGTATTTATCATTTCTACGTGTTGGTAGCACTTCACGTCCTCCCTTCTAGCTACTTGGAAATATACAATACATTGTTGCTAACTGTAGTCACCCTACTATGCTACAGAATATTGGAGTTTATCATAGGTTATTTGGAAACAGTTAGGCACAGACTGGGTCAAGATTGTGGCATCCCTTGCAGAATTGTTAGGAATACACAAATTACATTAGACAGATGGCTGCATTATTTCTCAGTCAAAACTCTATCAGAGCATTTTGATAATATTTGCCATGCTGTCGTATACTTGAATGCATCTGTTTCCAACAGACTGTGAACTTAAGAGAGCAAAGACCAGGTCCTTTTCATCACTGTACTTTATGTGCCTGAGACAGTACTTGGAACATAGCAAGTACACAATAAATGCTTTACTTTGAAGTAGTACTACTTAATGAAAGAAAAGTTTACCTTCCAGGGGACATTTGGCAATGTCTGGAGTCATTTTTGAATATCAGAACTAGAGGGGTGTATGCTACTGGCCTCTGTAGATAAAGACCATTGTTAAATGTCCTACAATACATAAGACAACTCCCAACAATAAACGATGATCTGGCCCAAAATGTCAGTTGTGTAGAAGTTGAGAAACCCTGTTCTAAATGTTTGAGTGACTTATGAGTCCCTAAAATTAATTCCATTAACAAATGAAAAAAAAGTCCCTTTCAAGGAAAAGTAAATGTTAAAGTCATCTTCACATTTGGTGCTCTCAGTAAATGAAATGTCTCAGACCATATCTTTATAGCTCTTAACTGAGTAATCAAATTTGTGGGAGAGGCAGACCATGAGGGAAATCTACAAGGTTGTTTAACTTCCCGACCTTGACTTAGATATTATTAACTTGCAACAAGTTCAGTCCAGTAGCAGAAAGCACATGGTAAAATGTGCATTCCTTTGTCTGTTAAAGAGCCCAGGAGACATTTTTACAGTGTATTTCATACATGTAAGGAAAGAGTCACAGCCCTCGACTAAATACACAACGCAAGTATTTTTCTTCAAAGTGTGGTAGCAACCCTGTCCAACACCAGGACGGTAAATAGGTAAACATGCAGTGAGCTTCATCCATGGCAGCACTACTTGGGGGCACTTGGTGGGGGGCAGGAGACTCACCTTTTTCAGGCATCTAGATCAGGCAAGCTACAGCCTGTGGGCCAAGGCTAGGTGATCCCCTCTTTGTGAACAGTCCGTGAGTCAAGAACAGTTTTTACATTTTTAAATGTTAGAAGATGGCTCAAAAGGAAAATACTATATCATGACACAGGAAAATTATATGCTATTCAAATTTCAGTGTCCATAAATAAAGTTTTATTGCAACACAATCATGCCCATCTGTTTACTATTAACTATGGCTGCTTTTGTGCTTGGACAGAGATCTTATGGCCCTACAAAGCCTAAAATACTTACCATCTGGCTTTTTACAGAAAATGTTTGCTGATTTCTGCTCTAAAATTAAGGAGTTTAACAAATTGGGTTTCCAGGAGATCACGTGGAACAGCAGTGAGCTCTGAGCTAGAATTCCCAACACCCAGCTCTGCTGGGGATGTGACTCCACTCCATTGAACAGGAGATTCCTCCTCTGTAACATGAGAGGGCTTTGCTGAATGAGCCCTTGCAGCTTTTAATCATCTATAGTGTGTGGTGATTCCAGTCTATTCAATGGTTCCCAGGTGCCAGTGGGGTTAAAGTGGTCTGGGACGAAGCCACAGGGCCATAAAGTCACTGAACTGGACAAAGAACTGAATAGTTGCTGTGCCTATACAGAGCAGATCTGAAAAGTGGCATTCTACAAGGTTCGAAAACATACATTTTGGACATCTTCATGTGCCCTAGTTTTATAGATAATGTAACCCATTTCTTTTATGGGGAAGAAGGAAATGGTTGAAACAATTATTGAGGAAGGCTGGCAAACCCAAAATTCAGGTTTTCAAAATCTAATTTAGCACTTGCTGCAGGTTTCTTGAAATTAACCAGGTAATTGACATCTCTGTTTCTTTTAGTAGTAGGGAAGAGTTTCTGCTGTCTTTTCTATTTTCTCAATACTAACATGCAGTTCTTTATCTGCAGTGCAAGGGATCATGGGTTGTTAACATCCACACATCAGCCTGGGGTCTGTCACTATGGAACTAGACTGGCCTGCTGCTACGGCTGGAGAAGAAACAGCAAGGGAGTCTGTGAAGGTAATTTTGTAAAAATTCAGACCCTGCACTTAGATTGGGCTCTTGGGTTTTTATATGTCACACCATGAACTGCCACAAAATTGCCAGTGGCTCTCTTAGGCAAGGACATGCATAACTAACAATAACCAAGGTCTGGGTTTCTATGAGATGTCTTCCCAGACAAAATGTGACCGACACCATCATATTTGGCATGATTTATTTTAGAAGACTGTCTTGTCAATTATTTTTTTGATTATCTTAGTGAGTATGACTAGGTTGTTTTTGTTTTCTTTTTAATATAAAGGAACTAAGATGGGAAAAAGCAGGCCAATAAATTCCTCCTCTAATTATAGTTTTTTCCAGCTGACTTTCAATAAAATATACTTTTTAATTATTAATCACCCGACCAGTAAGCTTCAGCCTCAAACAAGTAAGCCTTTTAACTTACATATTTGTTACCCACATTTTAAAAATCCATACTGCCAATTTCTAAATGTTTTCAAGGTACACATGCATATATGCAAAGACTTTAAGTATTTTGCTGATTTTTTTGTATATTGGACATTTCTCAGACTATGTGTTAGGAACCCCAAGAGAGGCCTCTGATCATTTCAAGGAGGTTGAGGAAGGTAGAGATGAGCATACATTTTTGCCTTGTTTCTCTTTTTATGACTTTTTATAATGACCAACACTGGCAATGTAGCAGAACCAAATCCACATTCCTCATAACTGACTATCTCATCAGGGGTATGTTCCTTCAGGACAGGAATGTACTCTCACTGTCCCTGTGTCCTTCAGTAGGTAGCATATGCCTCATCGTAAGTTCTTTATCTGCTAAATGGGGTAACAGCACAATTGCAGGTCCCATAAAAGCACTAACATGTTAGCTATTTTTAGAAATAACAATGCTACCTTTTCTTTGCTGGCCTGTTCCTGGATTGATCATAAATGGGGGGAGAACTTGATAATATCCAAAATCTATAAAACAGTAGAAAATATTGATATTGCTTCCATGTGTTCCATATTATTCAAAACCTTCTGCCATCAAAATTTGCTTGTGACAAGATGGCAAAAGCATGAAAATACTAGAAAAAAACAAAGATCATCATTGCCTACTTAGGTAAAGAAGTTAGAATATCCTCCTGGGACTTGTGTCAATTAAAAGGGTGGGTCCTCATCCTGATTGGATTGATAGTGTCACAATCAAGGGTATTGAGAATGACTGACGTGGGTGACCTTGGGCAAGCTAGCTAAGGGAAGCTAGTTAAGGCTCCATTTCCTCCTCTGCAACATGGAGAGAGTAATACCTACCATTGAGGGTAAGAAATGTATGCATTAAAGGGTGAGTTCATTACCTGGCATGCACAGAAAATACCTCATAAATTACCATTCCTTTGGGAAGGACCAATAATTCTCATCACAGACTTCTCTTCATTAAAGCACCAGGTGATGGGGGGATTAAATGTGACTTTATTTTTTTTCTAAACACAACACATTTTTATTTGAAGTCAGTCAGGTGGAAAGGGGCAAAAACCACGTGAAACACATGATTTAGATTCTCTCTTACAGTTGAAAGAACTCAACATCTACTGCTATAAAACTGTAAGACCCAGCGTGTCGCTGGTGAATAAATGAAGGTAAGGTTTGGCTTCTAGGAAGGGCTTTTCTGTAACTCAATAAGAGCAGTTTGGCCATGACACATGCAGCCAATCACATTCTCAATGCTTTCAGGAACTGTATAATACCACAGGCATGAAAGAATTTAAAGCAAGATGTCAAAAAGGCAAGTGTGGAGGGTTTAAGCAGAATGCTCACTCTGCAAGTTTTGCAAGCTGAAGATTCGGTCAGCACCCCTACTGCTCCAGTCAAATACTCAGGTCTTAAATTGCAATGACTTTTAGTTCTAAAATGTGTATTGTGTTTTATCCAATCTGCATGGTCCTTCTTGATGGTAAAGTTATATGTTCCTTGAAGCACCAAATAACAGGGTAGTTAGTCCCTGATTGCTGGGTTTCTAATTTCTAAGCCAGAGTTGTGGGATGCATGATAATAAGAATGCATATCAGCCTGCCCCAGCAAGCAGAGCCAGACCCCAGGCTGTGAGATCCCAGTCCACCCAGACCTTCCCCTCTGTCCATCTATTTGCCCTTCACTCCTCTTGAAGCCCTGCCTCCATGCGTACTGGAGCTCTCTAGCTCTCAGCCTCTACCCTGTCTAAATCTGCTCCCAAGGCAGGGTCTCATCAATTCGATATCATTAACCTTAAAATGTATGTCACTTTAGTGAGATGAAATACAGAGTTGTCCAGGAACAAGTACCTGATGAAAAGCTGCAGATGGAGAAGTCTGGGGGAGAACTGAATAAGACTTTCACTTTGTCTAAAGCATGCTTCAATCTCAGGCCATTTTAAACACAAACTGAATTTCTCTTGCTGTGGATTGGCTGTTCAAGTCACAGATCCAAAGTTACTCTAAATTGAAAACATCTTTCTGAAGCTTTAGCCTTATAGCAAGGGTATTAACTCACCATTTCTCCTACGTTCTATTTGGCATATATCCTGGGCTCTCCTGTCTGGACCACATTAGAAATCAGTTTCCAGGGAACAACCAGAGGTTTTCAGGGCTTAAAAAAAAGATTTATTATTCTGGCACCTGAATTTAAAGTTGCAACTCCAAGTACATATCTATAACAAAATAGACATTGGAAATTAAATTCTCTCTTTTGTCTCTAAAGGTGGAAAAACTTTGCTGGGGAAGCATTTTTCCCTTTTGATTTGTTCAGGGCCATGAAATGTTCCCCTATTAAAAGTTCCACAACAATTACTTTATTCAAAAATGTTCAAATATTAAACATGTTTATAATGTTATATTAAACACTCTGGGATAAACAATGATTAATGTTTAAGTCCCTGTCCTAAAGGCACTTGGAGACAAGTAGTGGATGAGAGACAACCACTGTAGCTAGATATACGCCTCATTATTTAATAAGACAGAAACTGATCAGTTTCACAGGAGAGGCCTGCCAAAGTTCTGTGGAGTTCTTGAAGTTGAGCAGGCTTTCATAGGTGGCTGGAGAAATCTGTAAAGGCTTTTAGAAGAAGGGGCTATGGGCATGGTCTGGCCTGGCCCAAACTGGAACCGCCGCAAAAAAAAAAAAAAAAAAAAAAAAAAACGATGAAGAAGAAGAAGGGACCATGCAAGGAGGTGGTCCTTGAAGAATGGGGAGGGTATTAACCACTGGAAACCAGTGAAGAGTATCCTATGGAGGGGTAAGAAAAGGCAGAAAGCAAAGGGTAGGTCTAGAGAACAGCAAGCAATGTCTTTTGCCCACAGTATTGCCTTTGCCTAGGGGAGGCTACAAAAGGTGGAGGCCAGATCATGCTGGTTTGATTTTTTGTTTTTGTGGGTTTTGTTTTGTTTTGTTTTGTTTGAGAGAGAGTCTTGCCTTGTCACCCAGGTTAGAGTGCGGCAGCACAATCTCAGCTCACTGTAACCTCTACCTCCTGAATTCAACTGATTCTTTTGCCTCAGTCTCACAAGTAGCTGGGATTACAGGTACCCACCACCATGCCTGGCTAATTTTTGTATTTTTAGTAGAGATGGGGTTTTACCATGTAGGCCAGGCTGGTCTCAAACTTCTGATCTCAGGTGATCTGCCCTCCTCGCCCTCCCAAAGGGCTGGGATTACAGGTATGAGCCACCATGCCTGGCCAGATCATGCTAGTTTTAACTTGGTTATGATACTTATACTGTATTCAGGAGGTCATAAAGATTATATGATGACCTCTGTGCAAGGTGTAGCATGATCAGACCTATGCTTTTGGAATATTAATGTCATGTCTGATATCAAGTTTGTTAGCAGCAGAGCCTGAAAAGGGGATTCTTGTACAAATATTCCATTAAAGGGTGTCTTAGGAGCAATTTGAAAGGGAATGAGGGTGCAGGGGAAGGGGCTAGGCAGAGATGTGTTTTCAAAAGAAGTCTAGCTTCAGCCTTATCTCACAGGGACCACTAGGGTGTTAATTGCACGAGAGTTTGTCCTGCCAAGAGACAAGGAACTAGGCTGTTAGACCCTTGCATCAGTGAGGCACTGGTCACAGCTACAGTGGGGAAAACAGAGAGAGAGGGATTCAGCATCATCTTCCAAGTGTCTGTGGGCAAGGTAGTTCCTGTTAGCTAGATAGATAGTTGTTCAATGGATGAGTTGGTAGTAGAAACAAGGATTGGATGTTACAACTGAGTGGTTTGGAGACAAGACAAAATAGAAAACTGAAATTTTTGAGTCCAGGTAACTGGGAGAGGAATTACGATATTAACAAAAAATAGGGTCTGGGGTTGTAGGGAAAGATGCTGATATCTTTAGGAACAGGTTTGCTTAGAAGTGGACCTAGGGGAATTGATGGATGGAGAAGTAGACACATACCATTCCTGGGCAATTGCTGAGTCATTCTTTCATATTATGGCTATTTCTTGAGCTCCTATTATATCCAGAAACTGCTGAGAGTCCTTGATACCCTAAGAGTCTCCTTTCTCTCTCATATATTATATCCTCTCCCTTTCTACTCTTGGGACTTTCCCATTTACCTTTTTTCCTATCTACTGCTTTTTCTCTTTATTTCCTCCCTGTGAGCTGGAATCAAACTGTCTATTATCTTTGACTATTT
Organism: Callithrix jacchus; assembly: GCF_049354715.1. Lineage (NCBI taxonomy): Eukaryota > Metazoa > Chordata > Mammalia > Primates > Cebidae > Callithrix > Callithrix jacchus. Next base: position 13,818,505 of record NC_133524.1, read on the forward strand.
GTTTTCTTGCTACCAACTGAATCAGTTATAACATCTTACCTGTTGTTTCTCCTACCACTTTATTCATTGAACAAGTATTTATTGTGTACTTTGTGTCAGGAGTTGGGATAAAGAAGTGAATACAATAGAAAAACCAATCCTACCTTTGTGACGCTTTCTGATGCTTCTATTATCATCCTCATCATAATAATCATGCTTTTAGTTCTCATCCTTATGGCTAGAAGTAGCACCTTCCTCCCTCCAATCTGTTGCTTGTTCAGTCTGATTGATAATGCACAGCATTAAAAAGATTTTGATCATTCAATAGAGAAAATATGGAGGAGATGAAATAGGGCAAGAAACAGAAGGAAGGGGAATGACCTTGGCATTTGCCCAGGATTACTACTTGTTTTATTAAATATTTTGTGATTACATGTAAAACTGGCTGGCTGTGGTCTGGGAGGCTTTATGTTTCATGGAATACCACTGGAGGTGTGGCGTTGCCAAACAAAGTTACAATAAAGTTGCATGCATTGGGTGCGGGTGTGGTGCGGGGTTATCTCATTTACAAGAAAAATACTTTCCAGTGTCTAAAAGGTGAAAACAGACTCAAAAGGAGGCCGATGGTCCTCCATATGTCCCCATGGAATTCTCTGCCACCCAAGAGGAATATAAACTAATATTCCAAAAGCATAGCTCTAAATTTTGTGTGCATTTCACTACACTAACTACTGTTCTTTTATCATCAAGACGTCTTTTTCTTCCACAGCTACATGCGAACCTGGATGCAAATTTGGTGAGTGTGTGGGACCAAACAAATGCAGATGCTTTCCAGGATACACTGGGAAAACCTGCAGTCAAGGTCAGTAAGGTAGCCCGCGGTCAAAGTTCAAATTCAATCACTGCAGCAGGGCTAGCAACGCAACATGGTACACAGGATCTCTTAGAGTTTTTTTAAAGTCAAGTCTTCAAATGAAGGTGGTTTCAGGACAAGATTTTTCAATCTCTTCTCTATGGAAAATGTAAAAATTCTGATGTTTTTGTCAAGATGCCCAATAAAAGGCCTTTTTTAAAAAACAATTTTGTTTTATAAGCTAAAGGCCTTTCATATTTTTTATTTTCATCTCTTTCCATAACACAGATAAAAGAGCCTTTTTTAAAATAAATAATTTTATAGCTTTTAAAACTACCTAAGTATTTTATGTATATTTTTATTTTTAAAAAATTCAATGGTGCAAAAAGATATAAACTTAAAAGTGAGAGTGGCCTCCTCCAGTTGTTACTACAAGCACAGTTAAGTTTGTCTTAGATCCTGGAAATCTTTTTCTGTTATAGTACAAGCGTAAATATTTCTCATAGGCATCTTTGCATGTTAGCACACACAGAACTACCTTACACTTTTTAAGGCTGTGTCCTAGTTCCTAGTGTGAATACTTTTATCCTTTATGCAAAAATATGCTTTATTTAACCATCATGATTTATATTGTCTCCAATTTTTTGCCATTACAAACAGTGCTAAATCTAACATTGTTCTATGCATAGCCCTGCCTTCTTGAATTAATACTTTTGTAGGAAAAATATTTAAAAGTAGATTTGTTGGGTTGAATGATGTGCATATTTTAATTATACTTCATATACTTTTTGTTTTTTTTTGAGACAGAGTCTCACTCTGTCACCCAGGATAGAGTGCAGTGGTATGATCATGGCTTACTGCAGCCTTGACCACCTGGGTTCTAGTGATCACCCCATCTCAGCCTCCTGATTGGTGGGACCACAGGTACACACCACCTTGCCTGGCTACTTTTTACAGTGTTTGTAGAGACGAGGTCCCACTACATTGCTCAGGCTAGTCTTGAACTCCTGGACTCAAGCTATCTTCCCCTTGTCCTCCCTCCCCAAAGTGCTGGGATTAAAGGCTGAGCCAGCACACCCGGCCTTGATATATTGTAATAAGTAATTTATAACTTTCATCCTAGATTGTTTGTCTGAAAACATTAAAGAGGTTGTAATATCTATAACAGTGTTTCTCAACCTAGGTGATTTTGTCTCCCAGGAAGAGTTGCCAGATAAAATACAGATACACAGTTAAATTTAAGTTTTAGATACACAACAAACAATTTTATATTATATGTTTAAAATTGTGTATGGGGGGTGTGAGGGTTATCTGGCTGTGACATTTGTCACCCCGTTGCTCACCAGGGCTGATTTGGTTGATCTGTCTGGCTAGGCAGTTGTCCTCTTCCTCTCTTACTGCTCCATGTGTGTTCTTTTGGAAGCTGTGTGCTGAGGCAAAGAGGACAACCATCCCCAATAGAGAAGGACCAGCCTTCAGTCAAGGGTAGCTGTGCTCCCCTGCTAGAACCTACAAACAAGCTCCCAAAATAGTATATGGGATGTGTGTATACTTTAAAAGGATTAGTCATTTATCTGAAATTCAAAATTTACCTGGGAATCCTGCACTGTTTTGTTTAGATATGGGGTCTCACTATGTTGCCCAGGCTGGAGTACAGTGACTATACTGTATCCATGATCTCCTGGCCTCAAAGCAATCTTCTCGCTGCAGACTCCTGACTAGCTGGGACTACTGGCACATACCACTGCACCCAGCTAGAATCTTGTATTTTTATTTGCCAAATCTGGAAGCCTTATCCCAAGCAACATCTGGCAGTGTCTGAAGACATTTGGAGAGGGTGCTACTGGTGTCTAATGGGTAGAGATCAGGGATGCTGCTAAATACCTTACAATTCACAGGATGGCAGTACCTGCAACAAAGAGTGATCAGACCCAAATGTCAGTAGTCCCAAGTTTGAAGAACCCTGCTGTAAATGTGGTGAATAAAAATGCCTCATTGGGGCAGTAATTAATAGCCTACCAATCAAATAAACCTCAGAACCAGACGGATTCACAGCCGAATTCTACTAGAGGTACAAAGAGGAGCTGGTACCATTCCTTCTGAAACTATTCCAAACAATAGGAAAAGAGAGACTCCTCCCTAACTCATTTTATGAGGCCAGCATCATCCTGATACCAAAACCTGGCAGAGACACAACAACAACAAATTTCAGGCCAATATCCCTGATGAACATCAATGCAAAAATCATCAATAAAATACTGGTAAACTGAATCCAGCAGCACATCAAAAAATGTATCCAGTATGATCAAGTCAGCTTCATCCCTGTGATGCAAGGCTGGTTCAACATATGCAAATCAATAAATGTAATCCATCACATAGACAGAACCAATGACAAAAACCACATGATTATATCAATAGATGCAGAGAAGGCCTTCAACAAAATTCAACACCTCTTCATGCTAAAAACTCTCAATAAACTAGGTATTGATGGAATATGTCTCAAAATAAGAAGAGCTATTTATGACAAACCCACAGCCAATATCATATTGAATGAGCAAAAGCTCGAAGCATTCTCTTTGAAAACTGGCATAAAACTAGGATGCCCTCCCTCACCACACCTATTCAATATAGTATTGGAATTTCTGGCCAGGGAAATCAGGCAAGAGAAAGAAATAAACGGTATTCAAATAGGAAGAGAGGAAGTCAAATTGTCTCTGTTTGCAGATGACATGATTATATATTTAGAAAACCATTGTCTCAGACCAAAATCTCCTTAAACTAATAAGCAACTTCAGCAAAGTCTCAGGATACAAAATCAATGTACAAAAATCACAAGCATTCCTATACACCAATAAAAGACAGAGCAAATCATGAATGAACACCCATTCACAGTTGCTACAGAGAGAATAAAATACCTAGGAATACTGCTTACAATGGATGTGAAGGACCTCTTCAAGGACGACCAGAAACCACCAGTCAAGGAAATAAGAGAGGGCACAAACAAATGGAAAAACATTCCATGCTTAAGAATAGGAAGAATCAGTATCTTGAAAATGGCCATACTGCCCAAATTAATTTATAGATTCAATACTAACCCCATCAAACTACCATTGACTTTCTTCACAGAATTAGAAAAAAAAAACTACTTTAAATTTCATATGGAA